>NW_027361771.1:38397500-39837500 GCF_039654945.1 Dendrobates tinctorius
GAGCACTGCTAGATCCCTGCAAAATGACCTCCAGCAGGCCGCAAATATGCATTTGTCTGCACAAACGGTTAGAAACCGACTCCATGAGGATGGTCTGAGGTTCCGACGTCCACAGATGGGGGTTGTGCTCACAGCCCAACACCATGCAGGACGCTTCGCATTTGCCACAGAACACCAGGATTGGCAAATTCACCACTGGCACCCTGTGCTCTTCACAAATGAAAGCAGGTTCATATTGAGCACATGTGACAGACGTGGCAGAGTCTGGAGACGCCGTGGAGAGCGATCTGGTGCCTGCAACATCTTTCAGCATGACCGGTTTGGCAGTGAGTCAGTAATGGTGTGGGGTGGCATTTCTCTGGACGGCAGCACAGCCCTCCACGTACTCGCCAGGGGTAGCTTGAGTGCCATTAGGTACAGAGATGAAATCCTCAGACCCCTTGTGAGACCATATGCTGGTGTGGTTGGCCCTGGGTTCCTCCTAATGCAGGACAATGCCAGACCTCATGTGGCTGGAGCATATCAGCAGTTCCTGCAAGATGAAGGCATTGAAGCTATGGACTGGCCTGCCCATTCCCCAGGCCTGAATCCAATTGAGCACATCTGGGACATCATGTCTCGCTCCATCTACCAACGTCACGTTGCACCACAGACTGCCCAGAAGTTGGCGGATGCTTTAGTCCAGGTCTGGGAGGCGATCCCTCAGGAGACCATCCGCTGCCTCATCAGGAGCATGCCCAGGCGTTGTACAGTAGGGAGGTCATACAAGCACATGGAGGTCACACACAATACTGAGCCTCATTTTGACTTGTTTTAAGGATATTACATTCCACTTTTATTTTTTGTGAGACTCCAAATCCAGTCCTCCATTGTATTATAAATTTGATTTCCATTGATGATTTTTGTGTGATTTTGTCAGCACACTCAATTTTGTACAGAACAAAGTATTCAATAAGAATATTTCATTCATTGATATCTAGGACGTGTTATTTGAGTGTTCCCTTTATTTTTTTGAGGAGTGTATATGAACATATTGGCATGACTTTTTTCTAATTGTATTATGTTTTTTTGTGGGATGAATTGTAGTCTTTAATATCACCATTAATTTTACCATCGAATGAACTGGAAAACAGGAGAAAAATCCAAGTGCGGTAAAATGATGAAAAAAATCCACTCATAATTCCAAGATTATTTTGTTTATATGAGGTTGTGCAGTAAAATGGCCTGGACACTAAAAACATGGAAGTCACTTGATGCCTGACTTTCTTGAGAAATTTATTACAGGTGTAAGGTGGAGGTATGTATCACTTAAGTGCTTGTCCTCTATGATGTAAACCTGGAGTAATGCTCTAGTGCACAAAGTATTAAGAGGCTTCTTTTGTGCATCTGTGTCAGGTTTGCGGGCAGCCTGAGAGATGTGCGAGTCTGGCTATCCACATAGCCCACCTCTGGGTGTTGTTCACATGTTAAAATGGAGTCTGTTTGTTTGACACATGGTCTGTGTGTCGAGGTAAGACAGCTTCCTGTGTGGTCTTCAGACTGAGCTGGTATACTGGATGCTATTCAGCCTGTGTGTCCTGGACTGTCTCTAAAGAGACTTTATTGGAATGGTTTAATTTGTGTTGCCTGCACTGAAAGGTAGTTTGTTTTCCTTTGCTTGTGGTATGGTTTAGGAAGCACCAATAACATCAGCCTGGACCTTTTGGCTCCGCACAAGTTACCTATACTATACTCTGCGATGGGACTTTCTACCAAGTAACTAATTACCACATGTGGAGTCCAGAAAATTTTTTACCCCTAATATTGAGCAACTTGCATCTGCCTCATGGGCTTTTTGTCTTCCTCTGGATCAACATATTGGTTTATAGGTTGAACTTAATTGACTTGCGGCTTCATCCAGGTTAACCCTTTCACCACCTTGTATTTTTACATTTTTGAGTTTTCATTTTTTGCTCCCTTTCTTCCCAGAGCCATAACTTTTTAATTTTCAATCAATATGGACACGTGAGGGCTTATTTTTTGCAGAATGAATTGTACATTTGCGCAACACCATTTGTTTTATCATAAAGTGTACTGTAAAACAGGAAAAAATTAAAAGTACGGTGAAAGTGCAATTCCACAATTTATTTTTTTTACCATGTTCAGGAAAGGCTAAAACTGTCCGACAATTATGATTCTCCAGGTCATTACGGGTTTGTAGATACCATATTTATATAATACGTATTTTTTTTTAATATTTTGAAAAACTTTTTTTTAGCTTTTTACTAGCTTCAATATTCTCCCTAGGAAACTAAAAGCTGCGATCTTCTAATCGCTTGTGCTACACATAGCAGGGCTGATGCCCTGCTATGTGTAGCTAAAATGCTCATCAGCTAGGAGCGCCGGTCACTGGGCGGCGCTCAGAGTTATTCAGCAATAACAACCATAAGGGATTCCTACAGACCCCGGGGTTGTCAAGCCAACTCATCGGTGATCCGCCGTCATGTGACATGGGCAAGGTTTGTGATACGCTTCCGCCACGGGCATGTTAAATGCCAGTCTGAGACTGATCAGCATTTAACATGTTAACAGCTGTGGGTGGATTGCGATTCCACCCACGGCTGTTAGTAGCATGTCAGCTGATGAAATCAGGTGACATGTGCTGGAAAATTTGCGGTCCCCTTGCCAGAGCCAACAGCAAACAGGGGTAGATGACCTTGAACATACCTATACATCCAAGGTCATAAAGAGGTTAAAACTATGGGCCTGATTCATCAAGGTTTTCATGCCAGTATTCTGGTGTGAAAGCTTTGAAGTCGCAAAATTTTGGTGCAACTCAAGAGTTTTACCAAAAATTTGGCAACTTTTTTTTTTATTTTCACACCAGTTTCTCTCAGCTCTGACAAAATGAGCAGAGCTTAGGCGAGACTAGGAAATGGTGGGGGCAGGATGCCACAGCTCATCTAATTCAGGATCAGCTATGGCATTCCCTATGACAGAAATCTCACTCCAATACCAAACTGGAGTGAGATTTCTGGTGTGGCTCAAGGAGGCACAAGACACTTGTCACATATTCCAGATTCATGAAGAGGCATGCACCTTTTCATGAATAAGGAGTGTCTGACTCCAGCACACCCCCTCAAGAATAACATGAATGAATTGGGCCCTATGACTCTTGGAAAAAGGGGAGAGAAAAATGAAAGCACAAAAGAAAAATTTTTGCCAGGACAGGAAAGTCATTCCATTATTTTATTTGCCTTTGTAGCTACTGTCTGGCACTGGTCAATAAAGTTGAGGTTGCTGTACACTATTACATTCGTCTTTTTCGGTGACAGTTCTACTCAGTGTTTTACTATATAGTACATAAGATTACATTTTGCTTTATTGATCCAAGTGCATGACATTACATTTTTAACCCCTTTGTGACATACTAGTACGGTGCATGTCGCTTCTCTCCCTTTGATGTGGCCTCCGGCAGTGAGGCATAGAGCCGATGGTCAGATTGCCTCTATGTAGTAGAATTGCTGACTTGCTACCACTGGGTGGCGCTCACAGTAATCTGGCACTGACAACCATAGAGGTCTCCAGGAGACCTTGGGCTATCATGCCAACACAACGATGACCCACAATCACGTGACGCGAGTCACCGGTGTGCGTATTTCCGGCACGATTGCCGGAAGCACCATTTAAATACTGCTGTCAGCGTTTGATAGCAGCACTTAACTAGTTAATAGACGCGGGTGGATCACGATTCCTACCGCGGCTATTGCAGGCACATGTCAGCTGTTTAAAACAGCTGACATGTACCGGGAAAGATGTGGGCTCACCGCCAGAGCCCACATCAATGGGAAGGAGTTTGACATCGGCATACTATTACGCCCAATGTCGGAGAGGGGTTAAACTCCATTTTTCAGCACAAGCCTCCATCTTAGGGTTCGCTCACACTGGCGTATAAATCAGATAAGTGCAATCTGATAAAAAAAAATTAGATTGCACTTGGACCAATGTTATTCAATGAGGCCGTGCAGATCTGCACATTTTTTTCTCAGTTGTATTCGGCATGAGAAACAAAAAAAAGAAACGGATGACATACGGACCATCAGGGTGGAATCTGATTTTAGGGATACAATTCTGTGGCATAGAAAACTGCAAATGGTCCCATAAAAGATTTTTAGCTGCTGAATAAAAAAAAAAACAGATTGTACACGGATGAGAGAAAAAAAAAATATCCTACTCTCCTGGATACGAATGGGACCAATTTTTTTTTTTCTTTTTTCTAAACGCTAGCGGGAGTGAACCCTTACAAAGATCCCGATGCAATATTAAAATCGCCTTCTCTGTGTTACATTACAGAGCCTTTTATTCTCTGCAAATGCTGAAATTCTACTCTGTATGTCCTCTACAGTCATTTATTAATGAAAAGAGGGCCCAATACTAACTCCTGTGGTCCCTCACTGTTAGCTGAGGTCCAATAAGTGTGTTCCATTAACCCATTAATGTACTAGTTATTTTGGTTGCCCATCTGATTCCTAGCAATGCGATAGAAGGGAACCAATGGGTTGCTATGAAAGCCAGAAAGCAGTTGAAAGCTCCTGTGCCTGTCATGTGATCTCTTCTGTGACAACCAGCCTGTCGCTGGGCATCATGGAAGACTGATTTTTAATATATACAGCAATACTGCAGCATTGCCGTTTATAGCACAGGCGATCGAAGATTCAAGTCCCCTATGGGGACTAACTAATAAAGTACAAAATGTAAAAATTAGTATATATGTAACCACACATGTGGTATCGCTGCATCCAGAAAGGTCCAATCAAAATATAAAATTAAGTATTTAAGCTGAAAACACCATTGCGATTTTTCTGACCCCGCAATAACACTAAGGGTGTGCGCACACGCTGCGGATTCTGCTGCGGTGTACAGTACCATAATATCCTATGGGAAATGGAAACCGCTGTGCACATGCTGCAGATTTTTCTGCGTGGATTTGCTGCGGTTTCTAATCTGCAGAAAGAATTGACATGTTCATTCTTTCTGTGGATTCCGCTTCGGTTTACCATCTCCTCCATTGTAGAGGTGATAAACCGCACGCTAATCCGCAGATTTACCTGCGGATTTTACAAAATCCGCGCGGATCGATTCGCAGCAGAATCCGCAGCGTGTGCACACACCCTAAAAAACAAAATAAGAAGCGATCAAAGCGCAGTATGTACCTTGAAATTGTATAAATGAAAACACCAGCTCACCATGCAATAAACGAGCCCCAACACAACTCCGCTGATGGCAATATAACAAAAGTCACAAGTATAGGAAAATGGTATCAATTTTTTTTAACAAAATTCTGAATTTTTCATGCCAATTAAATAGTAAAAAAAAAACAAAACAAAAACATTTATTATGTCCGTTATCATACTGATCTGGAGACTCATGTTTCGAAGTAATTTTTAATGTACAATGAACGCTGTAAACTTATAACCAAAAAAAAACCATGGCAGAGTGCATGTCACCATTTCACTGCACTTGGATTTATTTTTCCAATTCTTATTTATTCTATATTGTAAAATGAATGGCAGGGGAAAAATTAAAACTCAAAAAATGAAAATTGGGAAGGGGTCAATAACTACTCTGTTGCCTAAGAACAGTGGTTAAACCAATGACATATGTTCACCATTCAAATACTTCTCATTCAATGTACCAACATTTTATGTTTATTTCTTTTACTTTTATAACACGTTACACCTTTACCCTTTAAAACGAATCTGTACAGCCACTCAACTGACAGGTCATGGGATTAAAAGCGTCGGAATTGTTAAATTATAGTCCGGCTAATGGTATTGTAATCTAGATACAATAAATTAATGTCACCTTTCTCTACTAGGGGACGGTCTTAGTGGGATCTTGGCTCAGTTTGCTGCCAGTTACAAAAGCTTCACACTCTGACGGTTCCAGTGACAGCACGCTGACTGTGGTCTTCCTCTTATTACTGCTCATCCTGCTCTGTGTGGCGCTCATCCTGGCATGGAAAAAACTGATTCACACTGAAGGGGGAGAAGACTACCATCCACAAGAGCTGTGGGGAAGAGCACAGGAGGTCATGCAAAATGCTAAGACTAGGTGGACTCCAGGAGAGCAAGAAGAGGACAGCACAGTAGAAGACAACCAGGATGAAGAAGATGTAGAACTAAAGGATGAAGAGCCGGATATTACAGCTTTATAATATGAAACTCCACGTTAGGAGGTCAAATTATTAAAATTTGTCAAAATATTTAAATGATTCCCATAAAAACATACATTGTTATGATGAATGCACCCTACCAATTTATACTCAACACTGAAACTATAACACCAAGACAAAAAAAAATGTTGTGGAATTATAGAACTCATAAGTTGGATAGACATGTTACAGATAGGCAGATGGTGAAAAAAATGGAAACAACGTTTTCAAAACATCTCAAATTATTCCGTTTCGAGTATGAACACCATGTGCAGAAATCTCAGCTTTTATACACCTTGGCTGCTATCAAATTATTAATGGTTGTCTGAGGACTGTTCTGCCACGCTGAATGCACTTGGGCAAATCATCAAGATCCGCTGCTAGCAGCTATCGTTGCTGATGCCGACCAATGACGTCCCAGATGTGTGCACTGGGAGAAAAGTCCGGAGATGCTGAAAACCATGTAAGCATGTTTAGACTACACCGGCTGATCAGAGTAGCACAAGCAACATGCAGTCTGACTTGCTGTATTGAAAAGCGGCTCCTGGGACACTTAGGAGAAATTCCACGACACTTCCTTCTGCTGTTGCAATTTCAATGTTGAAGAGTTTGTATATTATATTTGAATTTTTTTTTACCATATTGGGCCCCTTAGAAATTCTTGCAACCTAGGCGCAATTTGGCATAAAAACAAACCAACTGTGCTTTACTCACCGTCACTGCTCAGGTATCTGTTATCGGCTGTGTCGTTGACATTTCGTCAATAGTCTGCCAGTGATATAAGAGGCTCTGAAGGAAAGTGTTCCATCTACACGAGCAGCCTCCGAGATCAGTTTGGCTGCCACACTGTCAATGTGGTGTTAGTACCGCAGCCAATACCAGACATTAGGAACAGCGTCGGCGACTCAGTGTCGAATAATGCATTTTTTCACCTTTATATAAACTGTGCCTGGTGAACAAAATGTTTAGAAAGAGCCTAATCCTTTTAACTTTTGGGGAACTACATACAGTGATAATATCATTGAGAGACAATTCTTATGGGCAATATAACATGACAGGCTACTCTCACCATGCAATTATTGGTTATAGGGGACCAGGGCATTATTTTAGCACAAAATGTTTAACCCCATACTTGATGTCCTGGACAAAGCCAAACCTTTCTTTCAGGAATGCGCTCTTGCTTTAGTATTTAGGGCATATGTTACAGTTTCTAGTTAGTGCAAATAGTAATACACACCCTACAGAATATGCCAAGGGCAAAAATAGCTCAGATTCAGTTGACGAGAGCATCCAAAACCGACATTAATTTATAGAGTCCTTTCTGGTCTTACACAGATCAATTATGACAATACTCCAAACTACCAATGCCTGTTACTCCTATAGTCTTTTAGTGTCTTCCCCCCAACTAACCATACAGACCGATCCATCCTTCTCTCCTCTGCTCTATTAAAGTAGTGCTTTTGGCATAATGTGTGTAAATGCTGAGTCTTTACATTTCTAGGCTTGTATTATACATGTTCAAGAAATAAAAATCAAGGAGAAATTTGGGATTTGTCACTTTTTCCAAATAAATGAAGAAAATGTTCCTTGTAAAAGTACAGGTTCTAAGCAAATAGGGTTGGCTTCTCTACTGAGCCCAATGCTCTTTTCCTCTGTACAATAGAGGTCGATATCTGGTACAACGGTCATTACACAGGTGATCTAGTTCAGCTAGCGGGTGTATCTGCTCCTTTGTAACAGAAATTACAACCCAAGATCAGAAGACCTCACCAGAGTGATCATGTTTAATAGATTTCCCATATTATACCTCAAAGCCCATATATTCTAACACTAAAAATGCAGAATTCACACAACAATGGAACTTAGGAGACAAAAGCATGGCAAGTTTATCAAGCTAAATGCACAAAAATGGTCTTCCTTGACTTACACCAGAGATTTCGTGTGTTTCAGACACTTTCTGTGGTTTGTCTGACATGGGCAGGAGGGGATAGGAGTAGTGATGGGCAAACATGCTCAGATAACGACTTATCCAAGCATGCTTTGATGTTATCAGCGTATCTGGGTGTGCTCGTATATTATGTTGGAGTCCCTGCGGCTGCATGATTTATGGTTGTTAGACAGCCTCGACACGTGGGGATTCCCTAACAGCCGCAAATCATGCAGCAGCCCGTGACTCGACCATACAGTGCTGTGCAAATTAATTGGGACAAAGCATTTTTTTTTTTTTTTAATTAAAATCGTAAGTTGGTTACCAGTCAGTGATTCAAACCAGTTTTAACTGCTTTGAACAGGTGTGAGTGCCTGTGTGAGTGACTGTTCAAAGCAGTTAAAACTGGTTTGAATCACTGACTGGTAACCAACTTACGATTTTACTCAAAAAATGCTTTGTCCCAATTAATTTGCACAGCACTGTAATATACAAACACACCCAGATGCTCGGATGAGACGTCATCTGAGCACATTCACTCGTCACTAGTTGGGAGGGGAGGCAAGGCTTCTTTGTAAGGAGGGGTGGCCTAGTGGGAAGGGTAAGTGGCTTACAATGTAGCACTCCCAGCTACCTGAACCGGGCTCGGCCCATCTTCATAAGAATTCTTCATTCCAGGTACACCGAACTGAATGTTCTCCGTTAGGGACAAGAAACCAACTGATGCAAGGTGAAGGTACCATCTTTTAGCTGTAGGTTTCCTGTCCCTGATGGGCGGATCCCCCTCTCTCCGTGGTGCTGTTATGGAGGAAGGAGTTATTTAGGCTAAAGATTCCAATGTGCCAAATTTATCATCTACAAGTACAGCACCGCTCCCAGCCATCTCTTCCCAGCTCTACTGCAGGTGATTGTCAAGTCTCTCCTTCACATGTACTTAGGTAGAGACCTGTCAATCACTTCGAGCAAGACTGGGAAGAGTCGTCCGAAGTCAGACTAGTCCTGTCTCAGCATGTGCTAAAGACGTGTTTCCTGATATCAAATATGAATCAATACTATGCAATGGAAACACTTACAGCCAACACTGTGCCCATCAGATTATTAATTTTTTCAAGAATAAAACCCACAAAAATAAATTTACTGAACAATAATGCATTTTATTCTCTCTCAGAATGCAGAACACATCATCACGCCAGCGTCAAGGCCAGAATATAACACTGTTAGTTGTCCGTTTGCGACTCTTTCCCACATGCTGCTATGGTAGCGAAGATAGCCTTGCAGTTCAAACGGAGGTTAAATGATTAAAAGTATAGTTCAGGATTAGATAAAAGGGTCTGCTTTTTTCAGTGGCTGGTATTGCAGCTTATTATTTAAGTGAATAGATCTCGGCAACACCAGGCATGGCCTATGAGCAAGAGAGGAGCCAAATCAGGGGAAAAAAAAGATAACAGTATCCAATTCTGTACATTCATTGCAAAAGGAATAGCTTTTGCTCAGCAGATACCCATCAGTATCTATTGTAGCTTATGTGAAGCGTTATAAATACTCTGTAATAGTAATACATACTGTACAATGATACAATAAATAAATCTGTGTCTTCAGAAATCAGCAGCTTGGTCACTAGAATACTGGAATTTCCATACTCGCGCACCACGCACAAGTCAGTCTATACCTTTACAAAGATCAAACTCGATGTCAACATTCAAACTGCAAAACATGGAAAGTATGAGGTCTGGATTTAGAAATGGCAGCGTGCACCCAACTAGAATTTTTTTTTTATATTTATGTCACTGTAGAAAAAGGTAAGGGGATGTGGCATTGGAATTCTAAAAAAAAAAAAAAAACCTCAGTGCTTCCTTGGATCAACATTAAAAACCATCTATGAGTAAGGACTTCACGTCTGAAATGCGTAAGGTTTACATGTCCCATCCTCCTGGTGTTAATCGTGGTTTTTAATGTTAATTCAATAAAGCACTTTTTTTTATGATTCCGATGCCGGATTCCTTTACCTTTTTCTACATTGGTTGAGGATGCCTGCTATGAGGATTCATGCACTGAATATCTCCTGAATCCATAGACATTCCTTCATGGTTGGTGAGCTGATGACATTTTATCCTTCTAATGTCAATGTAGTATACCATGGCAGATCATAGTGCTCATGAAGGATAGTATGGTGATACAAAGCTACAATTGCACCTTTATATGAGTAGCATTCAGTTTGGACCATGATACTATGAGCAAGTTGCCAAATTCACATTTCTACTTCCTGGTATATGGTGGAAGGGAAGTGACTCCTAGGCCATCACGTAATGGCTTCATACTGCAGCTAATGTCTTTCGGGATATAGTCCTTAAGTGCCGCAGGAAGGCAGGGTGGGCAACCAGTGTGTGTCACAACCCCACCAGTGGGTCCTTTCTTCCCATCTTGCATGGAAATTAAGATATCTGCTTTCAACACAATGGTGGTATTTGGTGATAAAACACCATACAGTTGGATAGTTACAGTTGCTGCCCCATGTTCTACTAAATGCCCTCCAAGCGCACCTATCACCTCAGGAACCTATCACAAATGCATGGTAATGTGTAAGGTATCATGGACGTCCAGAATAATACAGGTCACATTAATCTCCTATTCCACAGGCAAACTTAATAAATGGCATCATTCATTTTTTGAAGGGGTTACCTTGTATATGTAAATACTTGCATTTTCCAGGAAATAATGCTGGAGCGGCTTTTTTTTTTTTCTCCCTTAAACTTTGCATTCTGTACTGTACCTCTAATATTCCCTCTGAAATGTAGGAATTTTTGGCACTTAGGCGTTCCCCTTATCAATGTAGTATGTTCTCACATAATCGGTCAGTACGCATAGCTGGGTGTGTAGGGAGATCCCCCTGCATAATTTATACATAGACTTCTAGAAGGAATAACAGAAGAATAACACATAAAAGATGCTCCAGCATTGTAACTCCATGAGAGATGCAAGCCATTAGTAAAGCAGACTTGTTAGAGGATAGGACAAGTCCTAATTAAGTTATACTTTTTATTAAAGTTGGTTATTTCCCTGAGTGCTCACACAGAGCTCGGAGGCGTCTGTAGCTACGACTCTGCTGTCCTCAGGAGGCGCTATGAAGAAGCCGCTGGCTTATCTCAGTGTCTTGTTTTGGAGGTTAGTCTGGCTCATATGCCTTTACGGCCTTTAGTTTTCCGTCCCCTTGATGAAATTGGAAGTGGTTGCGAGGATTCTTGGGGCTTCACTTCATACTGAGGAGTAGGAGGCATACTTCCAGGACTGCAATATAATTTGGAAAATCAGAACACGTTATTCGTCATGATTCATGCACACAACATATAAGAACATGATTTCAGTCACCTTTACACCCTTAAAGACGAAACCTTCAAGAAGAACCTGAAGACCCACCTGTTCCGACAAGCCTACAGCCTGCAATGATCCTCGGTCTACTGAACCACAGCAAGACCTGCTCTACCCTCTCCTACTGTATCCTCACCCATCCCTGTAGACTGTGAGCCCTCACGGGCAGGGTCCCCCCTCCTTATGTACTTGTGTGTCCCTTGTCTTACACATGTTTATTATACTTGTCTATATTTCCCCTTTTCACATGTAAAGCGCCATGGAATAAGTGGCGCTATATAAATTTATAATAATAATTCCCATCTCAAAGATCCTACCCCAATATGTAGTAGGTGAATAATAATATTAGCAAATACCTCCAATTAGGATTGGTGTATAGTTCTTCTGATTCGCTATGTCACTTACTCCATTTATAGGGCATTGCAGTAGCTTAGGTATCCATGGTTACAACCACTAACCATGAATACCTAAGCTACTGCAATGCTCTGCACATGTCGTAAGCGTTCTAGCCAATCAGAAGAACTACATAAGATTTCTAATTATTATTATACCACTACCTAATAGGATCTTGTAGATGGGAATACCCGTTACAGGGAACCTGTCAGCTGTTTTGACCGCTATTAGATGCCTGCAAAAGAAGAAAAATAACTTTTATTATACTCACTCGGGGGGGGGGGTGGTCCAACGGGTAACGCAGGTCCGGCGCCTCCCATCTTCTTGCAACGCCACGCTCCTGCTTGCTTCATGGCTCCCCGGCATAGCGCTCTTGCGCAAAGCAAATTCCTGCAGTGCGCAGGCGCTGGGTCTCTCTGACCTTTCCCAGCACCTGTGCACTGCAGTACTTTGCTCTGCCCCCAACAGGGCAGATAAGTACACCTGTGCAGGAAAGCGATGCCGGGGAGGCATCGCAAAAAGATGGGAAGCGCCGGACCAGGACCTGAGACACCCATCGTACTGGACCGCCCACCCGATTGAGTATGATAACAGTTATTTTTCTTATCTTGCAGGTTGGATCGGGGGCTTACCTAGAGCATTATAGAATGCTGTAGATAAGCCCTGAAAGGCGGTGGCCGCATCTTATAGCGGCCAAAACCGCTGACCGGTTCGCTTTAAGGACCAAATCTGCAGGATTTTGTGGTGTCACTGGTACACATGGCTCTGTTCACATTGGAGTCATGGTCTTCAGGACTGACCCATCAATGTAAAATCCTCTAGTAAGTAACTTCCAGAGTACAGTCCCCTATATACAGACCGATGTGACTTTCTATATGTGGATTTAACATGTGTAATTACAAATTAGAGAATGTCAATGACAGTAGATTGAGTAAAGTAAAGGAGAGCGCAACGTCATCAGCCGTCTTAACCGCAAGGCATTACTGGGACCGCGAGGCCGGGCGCATAGAAAGGAGATCGGACGCCGTCGGAAGGTAGGTGAGTATATAACTATTTTTTATTTTAACAGAGACCATGCATACCAGGATGGGGGGTGAGGGGGACCACGTATACCAGCAAAGGGGGGGGGGGGGGGGGGGGACCATGCATACCAGGATAGGGGGGTGAGGGTGACCATGCATACCAGGATAGAGGGGGGTGACCATGTATACCAGGAAAGGGAGGTGAGGGGACCATGCATACCAGGAAAGGGGGGTGAGGGGACCATGCTTACCAGGATTGGGGGGTGAGAGGACCATGCATTCCAGGATTGGAGGGTGAGGGACCATGCTTACCAGGATTGGGGGTGAGAGGACCACGCATATCAGGATTGGAGGGTGAGGGGACTATGCATATCAGGATTGGGGCATCAGGGGACCATGCATACCAGGAAAGGGGGGTGACAGGACCATGCATACCAGGAAAGGGGGGTGAGGGGGACCATGCTTACCAGGATTGGGGGTGAGAGGACCATGCATTCCAGGATTGGAGGGTGAGGGGACCATGCATTCCAGGATTGGGGGGTGAGGGGTACCATGCATATCAGGATTGGGGGGTGAGACGACCATGCACATCAGGATTGGGGGGTGAGAGGACCATGCATATCAGGATTGGGGGTGAGGGGACCATGCATATCAGGATTGGAGGCGAGGGGACCATGCATACCAGGATAGGGGGGTGAGGGATACCATGCATATCAGGATTCGGGGGGTGAGAGGACCATGCATACCAGGATAGGGGGGTGAGGGGACCATGCATGTCAGGATTCGGGGGGTGAGAGGACCATGCATACCAGGATAGGGGGGTGAGGGGTACCATGCATGTCAGGATTCGGGGGGTGAGAGGACCATGCATATCAGGATTGGGGGGTGCATTATTATTAAAACTTCATAAATAAACTACATACATATTCTAGAATACCTGATGCGTTAGAATAGGGCCACCATCTAGTTAGATTATAATTATTACTTAATAATTATATCAATTAACGCTCACACAGGCCTGTCAGGGAACCAAAAGTTCTACTTTTAGAAGAACCAAATGAAACGAGATCATACATTGTAACACACTTGATTCACTGTTAGGAGGTGCTCATCAGATTGGATTTTGCAGCGCACATGTTGGGGTAGCCTCTATATTTGGCTGAGCACTCCTCCAATCCGAATAAGATGGTTTATAATTAAAGAGGGATCCTACTTGACCGTTAAATGGTATGACATGGCCCTGGAGAATTAAGAAAGGCACATTTTGTCATTGCAGATGGGCACACACAAACTGGCCAATTTATGTGTGAAGTAGCTCAATTTTATAAGTATTGTCTATATAGCAGTAATGTATTCAATGTGTGCATGTATCATGGCACAGGTACAGAAAAAAAAATGCAAAATGAAGTATGTGCTACAATGTATTTTCTCATTTACGTTTGTTTACCTAAAAATAAACTTTCGGTTCTCAGGCTTGTTTTTGCATCACCATATTTTTTTCTTTGCCATGGCTGCATGAGACTTCGTTTTATGCAGGATAAAGTGAAATGGCGCTATTTTAGTGTGCATATAAATTACTGTTTAATTTTTCTTTGTGACACAGAGCCAGAATTTTTTTTTTTTCAAGTTTCTTTTTACATTAAATAATCTACACACTCACATATATGTCATGTAAAGATTAAGAAACACTCTTCGTATACAAAGAGAAAATATGAAAGCCACATCAGACAATCTAACGGGTAGCAAAACAAGCAGTGAAGAGTGCAGGAAACAGAACCCCACCACTCATACTGCACAGACTACTGAAGACCGTGACAGCTTTTACACTGGGGAGAGAAGTGGAAACTTACTCATTAGAGGACAAATAGTGACTTCCTGAAGACCTGGTCTAAGCTGCTCACGGGGACACGGAGACCAACATAAAATGTAATGGCAATGGTGCATAACATTTAAAAAATTCTACATAATCCATTTCACTTTCATCACTCATTAAAATATGCCTGACCAAATCACCAAAATAAGAAAGAAAAAAAGTACTCGCCTCTGAGGCTGAGGACGGGGTGATTGATGCCACGACTGGAAGCTGAAGACCTCTCGAAGACTGTCCAAAACAGATGGGGCTATGTAGGTGAAACCCTAAATGATAAAAATTATCAGTATAAAACCCCCCAGTAAGAATAGATTTATAGAAGAACTGTTGCTCCACTTTCAAGTAAGCCACCACTTACCAAGAAGGCCTGGTTTGCACTCTCACTGATGATTGCATCAGGACTATCTACAGGCGTTTGTCTGGTGAAGTGGGAACCGAAGTGACTTGCATCATCCTCAGAAAGCTACAAGAGAGCAGGAAAGACTATTGCTTTTCATGCCCTGCAAAAACTAAAATCCCTCCTTGCCTTTTGAAGATTAGTATAAAGCTTAATAGCGGACATGTCCCATTATTTACACAATAATCACCATCTCATACTCCAGAAGACATTATAGGGTTAATGTCATAAAATTACAAAAGCACCCAGAAAGTCTCATACTCATAAGTGACCGATGTGGCCTGTGCAGAATCGACGGACATTCAATCACCGATTAATGGTTTTATGTGATCACCATATACTGGCTACCTATCCACAGGATAGGTCATCAATATTAGATTGGTGGAGGCTCATAAATGGGAAAAATACAGCTCTGCACTAATTAGGTGTACCGATGGGGTCCAAACCCTTTAAAATATATATATATAAAAAAAAAAAAAAAAAATGGAAACAAGCACTCAATTAAATGCGATTTATTCACTCCAAGAATTTTGTATTAACAGATTTTTTTGCTGTTTCCGTCTCACTGACCATCATCAGTTATACACATTTCAGTATGCAAATGCAGGAACCAGTTAATGGATGAGCGGTAAGAAGCTAAATCACCACATCCATCAGTGAGACCAAAACGTCAAAAGTAAATGGAAACTCATTGACCGGAGCTCCACTGTGCAGATCCATTCAATGTGTAGTGGCCACTGCTGGGCACTGCAGAACAGGTCATTGGTAAACCAGGCGATGTTCTGCAGTAGCTGGCCATGGCCAGTAGTGTCGGTGCGACTCTGTTCAGTGAGTTTACGTCAGGCCAACTGTAGAGCTTGTAAAGACTGGTCACTGAGGGTGTTGGATCCCTTACAGATCTGAAATTGATGATCTATCCTAAGAATAGTTCATCAAGAACTGTTGACTACTTTAAAGAGGTTGCCCACTACTTTCTCATTGATGTCTAATCCTTAGGATATGTTAAAATCTGATCAGTTGGGGTCAGATACCTGGCACCTCCGCCAATCAGCCGCTCTCTGTCAGTGGCAGCCACAGGCCAAATTTGCCCAATAACGGAGCTGCTCCGTCTTCTGATAGTGGCTGCGGCTGGGTACTGCACATAAGCCTCCTATTGATTTGAATAGGACAACTGCTGATCGGCGGGGGTGCAGAGTGTCGGACCCCAACCGATCAGACATTGATTTTAAGGATGGGTCATCAATGGTAAGGTAGTTGACAACCACTAAGTCTAAGGTTACAGACCAATTCTAGTGCAGTTGTCATATTTAAACAAATCCTGCAGGTTACCGTTATCCATATGACCTTTGAGAGAATATGGAGCTCACAGAAGAGTGTACATCTTTTTATTTTAGAGGCATTCTTCTCTGGCAGACTTGAGACTGCCATATATTACATGCACAACTATTCATCTGGATGCAAGTTTGTTACAAGTACGTTTGGTTCAGGGTGTAATTTTGGACATTTGGACAAACTGTTGGATTTTCGTGCTAAACCCAAAAGACACAGTAAAAAATACTTTGTGCGCTTTGATAATGATGTCGCCCTATCCTACTCCTACGACTAGACTGTCTATTTACAGCGGTGAGTACATAATTTGTTGCACATGTGTCATGAGCTCAACTTGCAAACCTAATGTCTGGGTGACATATCAGAATAAAATGGGCAGGAAAATCTCTCCTATTCACTATCGAGATAAAGTCCGACTTGCAGGCCACCATTTGGTGTTCCTCTGCTCCGTTTACGTATAACCGGTATAGAGTAATGGAATTGGAAGGTCTCGGGGAATTTGTAAATTGGCAATAGCTGCGTTGTTGGAAAAACAATAGTAGGTCCAGTGAAAAGAAAAAGAGTAAGTCTCTTTAAAATGTAATTGGGGGAGCTGAGGGGCTTGTTTCTCCTACCTACAGTTAGGTCCATATATATTTGGGCAGAGACATTTTTCTAATTTTGGTTCTAGACATTACCACAATGAATTTTAAACAAAACAATTCAGATGCAGTTGAAGTTCAGACTTTCAGCTTTCATTTGAGGGTATCCATATTAAAATTGGATGAAGGGTTTAGGAGTTTCAGCTCCTTAACATGTCTCACCCTGTTTTTAAAGGGACCAAAAGTAATTGGACAATTGACTCCAAGGCAATTTCATGCACAGGTGTGGGCAATCCCTTCATTATGTCATTCTTAATTAAGCAGATAAAAGGCCTGGAGTTGATTTGAGGTGTGGTGCTTGCATTTGGAAGGTTTTGCTGTGAAGGAAACAAGCGGTCAAAGGAGCTCTCCATGCAGGTGAAACAAGCCATCCTTAAGCTGTAAAAACAGAAAAAACCCATCCGAGAAATTGCTACAACATTAGGAGTGGAAAAATGTACAGTTTGGTACATGCTGAGAAAGAAAGCAAGCACTGGTGAACTCATCAATGCAAAAAGACCTGGGCGCCCACAGAAGACAACAGTGGTGGATGATCGCAGAATAGTCTCCATGGTGAAGAGAAACCCCTTCACAACAGCCATCCAAGTGAACAACACTCTCCAGGAGGTAGGCGTATCAATATCCAAATCTACCATAAAGAGAAGACTGCATGAAAGAAAATACAGAGGGTTCACTGCACAGTGCAAGCCACTCAAACAGCAAGAATAAAAAGGCTAGACTGGACTTTGCTAAAAAAACATCTAAAAAAGCCAGCACAGTTCTGGAAGAACATTCTTTGGACAGATGAAACCAAGATTAACCTGTAACCAGAAGGATGGCAAGAGAAAAGTATGGAGAAGGTGTGGTACAGCTCATGATCCAAAGCATACCACATCATCTGTAAAACACGGCGGAGGCAATGTGATGGCTTGGGCATGCATGGCTGCAAGTGGCACTGCGTCACTAGTGTTTATTGATGATGTGACACAGGACAGAAGCAGCCGAATAAATTCTGAGGTATTCAGAGCCATACGGTGTGCTCAGATCCAGCCAAATGCAGCCAAACTGATTGGTGGTCGTTTCATACTACAGATGTACAATGGCCCAAAACATAAAGCCAAAGAAACCCAGGAGTTTTTTAAAGCAAAGAAGTGGAATATTCTTGAATGGCCAAGTCAGTCACCTGATCTCAACCCAATTGAGCATGCATTTCACTTGTTAAAGACTAAAATTCAGACAGAAAGGCCCACAAACAAACAGCAACTGAAAACCACCGCAGTGAAGGCCTGGCAGAGCATCAAAAAGGAGGAAACACATTGTCTGATGATGTCCATGAGTTCAAGACTTCAGGCAGTCATTGCCAACAAAGGGTTTTCAACCAAGTACTAGAATAGCTTAGTTACTTACCGATTCGGGAGGTGGATTCGTATCCCTCATGGGCTGATTCACAGGAGGTGATTTGCTCCTCGCAGTCGACTTGCGCCGCTGCGTGGAGTGGCTACTGGACCGGCCCTCTCGCCAGTCCTTTTCTTTTTGCTGGCGCTGGTGCCTGTGCTGCTGCTCCTTATGCTGCATTGGCTGCTCCTCATGCTGGTCGCTGTACTCCATCTCTATAGGACGCTTCCAGCAGGGAGCAGCTTCCACTTCTTTTTAAAACTCCCAGGCGCTGACGTCACCTCCTCTCCCAGCCTGCACCGCTGTGCCCCCCGTCTTCCTTCTACTTCTGGGGCAGCGCTATATTGGTACACCTCTGTACCGCGTGCTGCTCGATCCTGTACCGGCGTCCCTCCAGCCCCATTCTCCTTCGGAGCGGCGGCTCGGTCCTCCCCGCCCGCTCACCCTGTACAGCCCCTCGGCAACAGTGGTGGCGGCTTCAGGTACCGACCCCGCCGCGGCAGGGGCCTCCCCACTGCCAGGATCACGGACGGGATGGCCCTGGCTCTTCTTCTTAAGGCAAGCCTGCCTGCTGCAGGATCCACGGGTCACCCGTCAAGGACAGGAACCCAACTGGGGGGCGGAGGAGAGGCGCCGCCTTTTAATCTGTAGGTTCCTGTCCTTGATGGGCGGACCCCCTCTCTCCGTGGTGCTGTCATGGGTGAGAGAGAAAGTCTTAGTTACTCACCGGTTAACGGTATTTTTCGGAGTCCATGACAGCACCACCTGAGAGAGGGGATCCGCCCTTCCTAGGAACAGGAAAACCTACAGATACAAAAGGGCGGCACCTCTCCCACGCATCAGTTGGATTACAGAGCATAAAAGAGGACCTCCAAGGTTAATGCATGATTATATGTACAACAATATTAATACTTAAATTTTTATCACCCGTGGATACGTACAAAGGGAAGACGTGCACACCCAAATTGACTAAGGGAAGGGAATCTATGGGTGCTGTCATGGAATCCGAAAAATACCGTTAACCGGTGAGTAACTAAGACTTTATTCGGTCGTCCATGACAGCACCACCTGAGAGAATTACAGAGAGTAATCACTACTTTAGGGGGGGGGACTACAGCGTGCAGAACCCTGATACCGAAGGAGAGGTCTGCAGAAGCACCCAAGTCTAGCCGATAATGACTATAAAAAGTGCTCGGAGAGGACCAAGTGGCCGCCTTACAAATCTGGTCGATGGAGACTTCCGATCTCTCGGCCCACGAGGTCGCCACGGCTCTGGTGGAATGCGCCTTCAATTTCTCCGGAGCTACTCTACCTTTTGAGGTATAAGCTAACGAGATTGCTTCTCTAATCCATCTGGCTAGTGTACTTTTGGACACCCTAAGACCTTTCCTAGGGCCTTGGTAGGAGACAAAGAGGGCATTGTCCTTCTTCCAGGGATCGGTAGCCGCTAGATACTCTAAGAGGCATCTCCTAACATCTAAAGTGTGTAGCTTCTCCTCTTTCTCATTAGTTGGTTTAGGGAGGAAGGATGGGAGGACTATTTCCTGCGACCTATGAAAGCTGGAGGCTACTTTTGGTAAATACGCTGGGTCAGGTCTAAGTATTACCCTATCCTCTATTACCTGAAGAAAAGGTGGGCGCCTAGACAATGCCTGAATGTCGCTTACCCTACGGGCTGACGTTATGGCTATCAGGAAAGCTATCTTGAGGGACAGGCTCCTAATAGAGGCTGACGAGATGGGTTCAAATGGCGCTTCTGTCATAGCTGTGAGGACTAGGTTCAAATCCCATGGCGTGAGTCTATTCTTTACTATTGGTCTGGATCTACTTGCTGCTTTGATAAACCTATTGACCCAGTAATTAGCCGCGATGTTGCAGCCAAAGAGGGCCCCTAAGGCGGATACCTGTACTTTAAGGGTACTGGTGGAGAGACCCAGGTCCAGCCCTTTTTGTAAAAATTCCAAGATCTGGCCTATAGGGACGGAATCATCAGTATTTATATTTGAGCTTTGGAGGAATCTTTTCCAAATTCTGACGTAAATCTTAGTCGTCACCACTTTCCTACTTTTTAGTAGAGTGTTAATTGGTCTGGGGAGAAGCCTTTACTTTTTAGCAGTGACCGCTCAAATTCCACGCCGTGAGATGAAGGCCAGCCACCTGAGGGTGGAAGACCGGGCCCTGGGACAGAAGGTCCGGGATGTCCGGGAGAACCCAAGGATCGTCTACGGACATGATCCTGAGGCTCGAGAACCATGCTCTTCTGGGCCAGAACGGGGCGATGACTATGACCCTTGCCCTGTCCTTCCTTATCTTCCTCAACACCAGAGGAAGCAGAGATAGGGGAGGAAAGGCGTAGGCTAGCCTGAAGTCCCACTTTATCAGTAGCGCATCTACTGCCTGAGGAGTCTCCCTGGGGTTTAGGGAGCAAAACTGTCTCGTTTTCGAGTTCTCCTTGGTGGCGAATAGATCCACCTCTGGTTGACCCCATCTCTGCACGATCCGAACGAAAATGGAGGTGTTTAAGGCCCACTCTCCTTGTTTTAACAGATTGCGGCTTAGGAAATCTGCCGCGACGTTCTCTTTCCCTCTTATGTGAAGAGCCGTGAGAGATAAAAAATGCCGCTCTGCTAGCTGGAACAACTGTCCTGCCACATTCATCAGAGTTTTGGATCGAGTTCCGCCTTGGTGGTTGATATAGGCCACGGCCACTCGATTGTCCGAGAGTACTCGTACGTGATGGCCCTGTAGATACATAAGGAGCTCTTTAGCTGCGTGTACTACCGCTGTCAATTCTTTCAAATTAGAAGACATTTGTATCTGATCCCGTTCCCATAGGCCCTGGACCAGAATTTCTTCCATATGCGCCCCCCAACCGGAAGGACTTGCATCCGTGGTGACCACGCGGGTAATGTTATACTCCCAAGGGACCCCTCTAGACAAATTATTTCTTTCTAGCCACCACTCCAGGGACTCTATTGTGCTTCTGGATAAGGTCAGTCAACCTTCTAAGTTACCCCCAAGAATTCTCTGATACCATAAAACTTCGCCCTGTAGAGTTCTCGTATGAACTTGGGCCCACTGGACCGCGGGGATGCAGGACGAGAGGGAACCCAACAGGGACATGGCTTTCCTGAGGGACATGGAGGGGTTGTTGGAAGCGTTCAGGACCCGGCCATGCAGGTGCAGCAGCTTCTCTGGGGGCAGACGGCATTCCTGCTTCTTAGAATCTAGGGTTAGGCCTAAAAATTGTTGAATTTTTAATGGCTGCAAACGGGATTTTTTGATATTAAGAAGCCATCCCAACCGCTCTAGAGCCGCCGTTGTTTTCTGTAATTGTTCTAAACACTGCTCGGCTGAACTGCCTATTATAAGGAGGTCATCTAGATAGGGAACGACTAGAATGTTTAGCTCGCGCAGATGGGCCATCACCTCTGCCATCACTTTGGTGAATACTCGGGGCGCAACTGCCACCCCGAAGGGTAAGGCCGCGTACTGGAAGTGCTGGATTGACCCCTCCAACTGAACCGCCAGTCTAAGGAAAGGTTGGTGTGCTAGACATATGGGTATATGATAGTAAGCGTCTTTCAGATCTAGGACCACCATGAAGCAGTTTTGAAACAGCATTTTTATTGCGGTGTTAATAGTTTCCATTTTAAACGGACGTACGACCAAGAATTTATTGAGGGCTTTTAGGTTAAATATAGCCCTAAATGAGTCGTCCGGTTTACGGACCAAGAACAGGGGGGAATAGAAGCCTTTCTTCCTCTGGAACTCTCGTCAGGACTTTTTTGTCCAGTAGCTCGAGGACCTCGGTCTCCAGGGCAGCTTGTTCTAGCGGGGAAGATTTGAGCGGAGTTACCCTGAACCGATCTTGGGGAACGCAGGAGAACTCTAGGTGCAGTCCTTTAGCTATCACCCCCAGTATCCAGCTGCTATTTGAGATTCTGGCCCAGGCCGGGTAGAAGGCAGATAATCTTCCTCCTACCGGAGCCACTAGTCATTGGGGCGGCTTCTTATTATCCCGTGATGGACCTTCTTGGCGCCCCCCTCCTCCGAACATGAAGCCCGTACCTCTGGTTTTCTTGTTGTCCCATCTGTTCTGATCTCTGGCCTGCCTCCTGCGGGAATACCCTTTCCTAGAAAAGGGACGTCTCCAGGATGTATTCGGCAGACTCGGAAATTTCTTTTTCTCATCCCCGGCTTTCTCTAACAGTTCATCTAGGACGGGGCCGAACAAGTATTCACCCTCACAGGGGATAGAACAGAGACGGGACCTGGTTTGGATATCTCCCGGCCAGCATTTTAACCAGAGGGCTCTTCAGGCCGAATTAGACAAACTTGCAGACCTGGCCGCCATTCTTACTGAGTCTGCCGAGGCATCTGCCAGAAAGGCAGCAGCATTCTGGATAATTGGAAGAGACTTACGGATGGAAGCTCGCGAGGTTCCCTCCTTTAGCTGGGAGTCCAATTGATCCAGCCAAACCATCATGGATCTGGCTGCGCACGTGGCTGCTATTGCTGGCCTTAGGGCGCCTGCTGACATCTCCCATGTGCCCTTTAAAAAGGAATCTGCCTTTTTATCTAGAGGGTCTTTAAGGGAGGCCATGTCGTCGAAGGGTATAGATGACTTTTTGGAGGCCTTAGCTACCGCTGCATCCAGCTTGGGGGCCTTATCCCATCGACTTACTATTGGGTCCTCAAAGGGGTATCTTCGCTTGAAAGCAGGCGGCATAGAACCCCTTTTTTCTGTTTTTTCCACTCCCTGTCTATCAGGCTCTGGACTCTTTCGTTTAATGGAAAAGTCTTTTGCTTTCTGGGGTCTAGACCCCCGAACATAATGTCCTGAGCAGACAGTTCTGTCTTTTTTTCTTCTATCCCCATGGTTGACCTTATGGTTCTAATTAATTTATCCATTTGGTCCAAGGGAAAACAGAACCGGCTGGAATCCTCTTCGGAAGAAGAAGAGGAGGCCGAGGACTCTAAGGAGATATCTTCCCTCCTAGGGCCGACTGAAGATTCTGAGCCTGAAACACTAGCCCGTCTTCTTTTAGAAGAATCTTCTTTTGATAGGGCTTTTAGTTCAGTCCTGATTAACTGCCTCAGGTCTGTAGCGAAGCTTGGAGCTTCTTCCGCTACCTGCATAAATAGGGAAGAGTGTAAGAGTCTGATACTCCACTCACGTTCTACCCCTCATCTCCGTCCCTACCGTCTGTCTCACGCAAGACTGACACAATCTCTTAGGGTGCCCATCTGGTAAGGGGCAACTACAGAGGGCACATTCCTTGTGCTTCTGCTTCCCTGTGGCCTTCTTCCCCTGAGAATCAAAAAACATAAGGGGACACTGCATCAGGGTACATTCTCGCAGATCTCTTACCCTTGCAGATGAGGACAGGTACCGGATCATGGGGGGCTGCAGGAGGATCCTTTGACCTAGAGGAACTACTGTGGCTCTGTCCACTCGAACGTCCCTCCTTCCGCCTCTTAGGCTGGTCACTGGGGTGCTTTGCCACGGGCTGCACCTCTTGTGGGTCCATGGGGGCTTCTGTTGTGTCCATCGCTGGGCCTCCAGAAGCACCTCAGCAGCAATGCCTTCTGTCTTAAGAAGGCTTCCCCTCCGGATCAGCAGGAACTCTGTCCGGCGTTCGGGCCCCCCATTGGACAGCTCCTCGCGATCCTCTCCCTCCCCTTCAGGTGCCCGGCCCCCTCAGGCGGCGGGCGTCCACAACAACCAGAAGTCGACCGGCATCCGACTTCCGGTTTCGGCGCTAGGCCCCGCCCCCTCCGCCGCGTCACTTCCGCCGCGCGACAGAGGCCGCGGGGACGCGCGGCAAAGGGCTAGCACTGCGCCGCCGGCTCGGAACCGCCGCTCCCTTTGTGGGACACCGCCGGCGGCGCCCGCCCAAACGGACCGCACCCCCGGGGGAAGGAGACACAGGGGGACCCGCTTACCTCACCGGCCCCATGGAGAAGGCGCCCACCGGACCCTACCTCCGCCTGCTCTTACCACTGCCGTGGAAATCCTACCCGGACCCACCGTGGCGCATCCAGGGCCCCCAGCGAGACCGAGGTAGGAGAACCCCCCGCTACCTGAGTCGGTCCGCTGGCCTGGGAATTCAGTTATCCATGACGGACGATCTGTAGGGAGTTCTGTCCTTGTTAGGAACAGGAAACCAACTGATGCGTGGGAGAGGTGCCGCCCTTTTGTATCTGTAGGTTTTCCTGTTCCTAGGAAGGGCGGATCCCCTCTCTCAGGTGGTGCTGTCATGGACGACCGAATAAATGAACATTTCATTTACAATTATTTAAATCTGTCCAATTACTTTTGGTCCCTTTAAAAACAGTGTTGCACATGTTAAGGAGCTGAAACTCCTAAACCCTTCATGCAATTTTAATGTGGATACCCTCAAATGAAAGCTGAAAGTCTGAACTTCAACTGCATCTGAATTGTTGTTTAAAATTCATTGTGGTAATGTCTAGAACCAAAATTAGAAAAATGTTGTCTCTGTCCAAATATATATGGACCTATCTGTATATAAAAATGCAAGTAAACCTCCTAAAAACCTTGCCAAGTTGTCATTGTGTTTTAATGCAAAGTGGTATTCAGACATTAGTTAGCATTTATGGCCGGTGGAGAGATGAGTAGACCACAGGCTTGCCGCAATGTACATTGTCAGTGGAGGTACACATGCTTAAAAGTCAAATGGCCCTCGACTCCCATGAAGATTGGCAGTGGACAAACAACGAGAGCCCAAGCAGAGGTCCAATGAACACCACTGGCTTTCAGTGAATATTCGGGGGTGATGTGCTCAGCTACAAGAACAATAGATGGCACAATTATTCAAGACCTCAAATGCATAGTTTGACTGTAGCTTAGCTTATGCCACAGAATTAAGGGGAGTGCATAAGGCATACCTAAAGAGTGCCATCTATGAGTAAGTCCCATACTACTACCATATCCATCTGCTCCACTCTTGTTTAATACACTTACCAGGTTTGGCTTGTACGGTGGTTCTATTTTACATTGCAGAAGATCATCCCAGTGAATTTGTCTGAAGAACTGGTGTTTCTGCATATTAAGAGGAAAACAAAAAACAATGGTGTGTGTGTGTATATAACACCTGAGGACAAAATTGAAACGTTACGTAATGGCACCTGTATGTCAGCCACATCAGCTTGTCCAGAACCAAGTCTTTGAGCTGGATTTTTCTTCAGCAGCTGGAAAACAAAAAATGACTCAATAGACGAATGGAAAAAAAATAATAAATAAAATCGAAGAATAAAAGGACAATAGACAAACATAACAATCAAGAATAAAGAACAAAATGATACATTGATACATTACCTTCTTCAAAAGATCACAAGCATCTGGTGTAAGGTAAGGGGGGAAAGTTGGCTTTCCTTTAAGAATCTTGTCAATGATCTTCTTCCTGTTGTTTCCAGTAAAAGGGGGCTTGAATCGCACAAGGGAAAAGAAGAGATGGGGAGACAAAAAAAAAAAAAAAAAAAACAACCCGTGAGTATAAGAAAACCATATCACACACCAAAGATACGGCTAGTTGAATTCACCTTGTGAAAATATACATAAGGCGTTCGAATCCCTTCATAAATTAAACATGTTAAAGGGAATCTGTCATGTCCTATTAACCTGCAGATATGGAGTAATTTGAAGGTTAACAGTATTACAAAAAAGCGTGGCCACCACGCTGAAAGCCTGGCTACCAGGTGTAAATTAACTTTATAAAACCCGGCAGGATTCAGTTATAGACTACTGCTGGCTCGGCTTCCGTCACCACTAAGAGCATATACTGAGAGGAAGCTGTAACCACACACCCCAGAACACTGAGTGACAGCGGTTCCTATACTGATGTACCACAGAGCCGGCTGTCAGTCTGTGCCGGGGTGTTGTTACAGCCGCTTCTGTGTACTCAGAGGTGACAATTGGATCCCTACTTGTCAAGCTAAGGGCAGGGTCATACGGCCGGATTTCTCGTGTGAGAATCGCATTGTAAAGCTTGTACTGGCTGTCGGCTCTCCTGACCTGAGCTTGACAGCTGCACAGTAATCCAACATGCTGTCTTGCTCAGATCAGGAGAGGTGTCGGGCCAGTCCGTGCAATGCGATGCAATTCTCGAACGAGTTATATGGCAGTCAGACCCTGCCCTAAAAGGCATTGTCCAGTGAAAACAGTCATCACTGAGAGTGCTGAGACTCATCAATAGGCACATCTGGGAACTTTTTTCCCCGTTATAAACGTGGCATGTCAAGGCTGCCAGAAAAAGCCAAGTGTGAGACCGCCAGCCATCAACAAGTTATCACCTATTCGAAGGATGAAAAACACTTTTAAAATACCATATCAATCTGGGCACCAATTTTTTTTTTTTTTGCATCAAACTCTCAGTATCATATCCTTTTTTCCAAACACTGCCTTTTCTCTAGCAGTTACAAAGTTACTGATTTTTTATTTCCTAGTGCCCTACTGTTATTGCAGTGATTTACTGTAGTAACAACAATCAGATCGCAGCTGTTCTGGTGACATGTTTCTAGTGTTACCCTGTGAATTTTATCATTACCATGCTGTTTAATAGAAAATTTGAACTAAAAATAAAATGAAATGGTAACTGATGCGAGATAAAAGTGAACACTCACTGAACCGGTCAGCATGTCGTACAAAAGAATCCCGAGGCTCCACCAGTCCACTACCCGGTTGTGTCCTTTGCGAGCCAAGATTTCAGGGGCCCTTTTAAGGAAGATGGAAAAGACAACGATAAAAAAAAAAAAAAAAAAAAAAGTCAAAAACTTCAATATTTTCAGCTCATCCTGCTCTACCTACCAGCAGATCAACATCATGTTCAACAGGTTTGAACCAAATCCTTAGGTGTACCCTTTCTGCTATACATTCAGCTGATCTTGCGTCAGCAATTAAAGTTAAAAAAAAAAAAATTGCCGAAGGTTTAAAAAATAATGCTTAAAAGCAGGCAATGTGAGAAAATAATAGTAGTAAAAAAACCTTCATCTGTTAAATCATTCTCCTCCCCTGCTGCATTGGTCTTTGTTTACTTTGCTGCAGACATCATATCTTGTAGATTGATGTGACCACTGCAGCCAATCACTGACCTCAGCAGTCTTGTATTGTACATGAAAGCATGACCACTCAGGACAGTAAATGGCTGCAATGGTTACTTGGAACTACAGCATATACAGTGCCTACAAGTAGTATTCAACCCCCTACAGATTTAGCAGGTTTGATAAGATGCAAATAAGTTAGAGCCTTCAAACTTCACACAAGAGCAGGATTTATTAACAGATGCATAAATCTTACAAACCAAAAAGTTATGTTGCTCAGTTAAATTTTAATAAATTTTAAACATACAAGTGTGGGTCAATTATTATTCAACCCCTAGGTTTAATATTTTGTGGAATAACCCTTGTTTGCAATTACAGCTAATAATCGTCTTTTATAAGACCTGATCAGGCCGGCACAGGTCTCTGGAGTTATCTTGGCCCACTCCTCCATGCAGATCTTCTCCAAGTTATCTAGGTTCTTTGGGTGTCTCATGTGGACTTTAATCTTGAACTCCTTCCACAAGTTTTCAATTGGGTTAAGGTCAGGAAACTGACTAGGCCACTCCAACACCTTGATTTTTTGCCTCTTGAACCAGGCCTTGGTTTTCTTGGCTGTGTGCTTTGGGTCGTTGTCTTGTTGGAAGATGAAATGACGACCCATCTTAAGATCCTTGATGGAGGAGCGGAGGTTCTTGGCCAAAATCTCCAGATAGGCCGTGCTATCCATCTTCCCATGGATGCGGACCAGATGGCCAGGCCCCTTGGCTGAGAAACAGCCCCACAGCATGATGCTGCCACCACCATGCTTGACTGTAGGGATGGTATTCTTGGGGTCGTATGCAGTGCCATCCAGTCTCCAAACGTCACGTGTGTGGTTGGCACCAAAGATCTCGATCTTGGTCTCATCAGACCAGAGAACCTTGAACCAGTCTGTCTCAGAGTCCTCCAAGTGATCATGAGCAAACTGTAGACGAGCCTTGACATGACGCTTTGAAAGTAAAAGGTACCTTACGGGCTCGTCTGGAACGGAGACCATTGCGGTGGAGTACGTTACTTATGGTATTGACTGAAACCAATGTGCCCACTGCCATGAGATCTTCCCGGAGCTCCTTCCTTGTTGTCCTTGGGTTAGCCTTGACTCTTCGGACAAGCCTGGCCTCTGCACGGGAGGAAACTTTCAAAGGCTGTCCAGACCGTGGAAGGCTAACAGTAGTTCCATAAGCCTTCCACTTCCGGATGATGCTCCCAACAGTGGAGACAGGTAGGCCCAACTCCTTGGAAAGGGTTTTGTACCCCTTGCCAGCCTTGTGACCCTCCACGATCTTGTCTCTGATGGCCTTGGAATGCTCCTTTGTCTTTCCCATGTTGACCATGTATGAGTGCTGTTCACAAGTTTGGGGAGGGTCTTAAATAGTCAGAAAAGGCTGGAAAAAGAGATAATTAATCCAAACATGTGAAGCTCATTGTTCTTTGTGCCTGAAATACTTCTTAATACTTTAGGGGAACCAAACAGAATTCTGGTGGTTTGAGGGGTTGAATAATAAATGACCCTCTGAATAAACTTTTCACAATTTAAAAAAAAATTAAACAAAGAAATAACATTCTTTTTTGCTGCAGTGCATTTCACACTTCCAGGCTGATCTACAGTCCAAATGTCACAATGCCAAGTTAATTCCGAATGTGTAAACCTGCTAAATCTGCAGGGGGTTAAATACTACTTGTAGGCACTGTAATTGCTGCAACCTGGAGCGTGGATGCTGTAGCATGCATTTTTATTTTCTCAAACTCCTTGACAGTAGAAAAACTTTAAAAAAAAAACCTGGAAAACCTGTTTAATGGACTTGAAAGCTCATGCCCCTTGCAGCTGACATTCAAATATTGAAAGATTGCGATTCACAGAATTTTAGCATTAAGGAGATGGGTATGGCAAAGTGCACTTTAGGGCTCCCTAAAGTGACAGTGAGCTGAAAAGATCAGCTATCAAAGTGACCCAGATGCTATGGAAAAGTTGTGACATTGCTGTGTGTTCTCCGGCATGAGAGTGATGATGTAGCTTAGGGAAACGCACTCATATTTGGGATTTTCATACACAGGAAAATTCAGGCAAATCCCCCAACACATTCAGTAAGCGCCATCTTAGGCTAGTTTCACACTAGCGTTACCGAGCGCAGAGCACGGCCGCCACTAAGCTCCGCCCCTGGCCGCACCCCCTCCAGTCAGCTCCTCCTCTGATTGCATGATGCTGCATGCGATCAGCATACCCTATATTCAGCATTGGGTACGCTGGTCGTGCGCTGGTACACTTTTGCCGGCGCTTGCGCCCTCTTGGTGCTGCGCCGAGCGCACAAAAATGCAACACAGTGCGTTTTTGTGCGCTGGGCGCAAGCGCCGGCAAAATCATACCAGCTCACGGCCAGCGTACCCAACGCTAAATATAGGGTACACTGATCGCATGTAGTGTCATGCCATCATAGGAGGAGCTGACCGGAGGGGGGGGGGCAGAGCTTAGCGGTGGCAGTGCGCTGCGCCCGGCAACACAAGTGTGAAACTAGCCTTACATGGCATATTGGTACCATATTAACAGCATTGCCAAAAAAAATTTAGTTAATTTCCTGTTGAATAAGACCGTACAATCTTTCACACTTGCAAAATCAGAACGTACATATACTCCACCGTTCCACAGAAGGTGTGCGTCACGCTGTCTCCGTGAATAGACTCCTTGCACATTCCAAAGTCTGTTAGTTTGATGTGACCTAATGACGATAAGAAGTTAGGAAACCATGTCCCATGGGACACTGAAAGGATGACAACACACAACTGTATCCTTCACAAACATATACAGATTGGTAAAGAAGACACAGATGTTCAACTGTCACTAACTCACCCTGGGCACTAAGCATGACATTTTCTGGTTTCAGATCCCTGTATATGATCCCCAGAGAATGCAGGTGTCCAAGCGCGAGGGTAATCTCCGCCAAGTAGAAACTATGTGAGAAAAGAAGGACAAGATCACAGATGGAAATAAAGCCATGAAAGTACTGTACAGTTTCACTGTAGGATGACATACCAGGCAGTATCCTCCATAAAGATGCCTTCCCGCTCCAAGTGCAGAAACAGCTCCCCACCTGTAGGAGAAAGAAAATTCATGGAAGCCATTACTGCAGCTTTGGCCAAAAGTGACCCAGAACGGGACTGGAATGCAGTAATTTATTAGTACATCTGAATGTGCACATACAAGGGGAAAAATAAGTATTTGATACACTGCCGATTTTTCAAATTTTACCACCTACATAGAATGGAGGGCTGTAATTTTTATAGTAGGTACACTCCAAATGTGAGACAGAATCTTTAAAAAAAATAAAAATCTAGAAAATCAGATTGTATGCATTTTGCATAATTCATTTGCAATTTATTGCATGAAATAAGTATTTGATAGAATAGAAAAACAAAACTTAATATTTTGTACAGAAACCTTTGTTTGCAGTTACAGAGGTCAGACGTTTCCTGTTGTTCTTGACGAAGTTTGCACACACTGCAGCAGGGATTTTGGCCCACTAGTTCATACAGATCTTCACCAGATCCTTCAGGTTTCGGTGCTGTCGCTGGGCAACATCAAGTTTCAGCTTCCTCCAAAGATTTTATATTGGGTTCAGGTCTGGAGACTAGCTAGGCCACTCCAGGACCTTGAAATGCTTTTTACGGAGCCACTTCTTAGTTGCCCTGGCTGTGTGTATCGAGTTATTGTCATGCTGGCAGACCCAGCCATGACCAATCTTCAATACTTTTACTGAGGGAAGGAGGATGCTTGCCAAAATCTCACGATACATTACCCCATCCATCCTCCCTTTAATACAGTGCAGTCATCCTGTTCCCTTTGCAGAAAAGCACCCCCAAAGTATGCCGTTTCCCCCGCCATGCTTCACGGTTGGGACGGTGTTCTTGGGGTTGTACTCATTGTTCTTCTTCCTCCAAGCATGGAGAGTGGAGTCTAAACCAAAAAGCTAAATATTGGTCTCATCTGAGCACATGACCTTGTCCCATGCCTCCTCTGGATCATCCAGATGGTCGTTGGTGAACTTCAAACGGGCCTGGACATGTGCTGGAGTGAGCAGAGGGACCTTGCATGCCCTGCAGGATTTTAAACATGACAGTGTAGAGTGTTATTAATGTAATGTGGTAATGTGTTCGTTTGTGGTCCCAGCGCTCTTTACGTCATTGACCAGGTCCTCTCATGTAGTTCTGGACTGATCCCTGACCTTTCTCGGAATCATTCTTACCCCAAAAGGTGAGATCTTGCATGGAGCACCACACAGAGGAAGACTGACAGATATTATATGTTTCTTCCATTTTCTAATAATTGTGCCAACAGTTGCTGCCCTCTCACCAAGCTGCTTGCCTATTGTCCTGCAGCCCATCCCAGCCTTGTGCAGGTCTACAATTTTGTCCCTGGTGTCCTTAGACAGCTCTTTGGTCTTGGCCATGGTGGAAAGGTTGAAGTGTGATTGACAGGTGTCTTTTATACAGGTAACAAGTTCAAACAGATGCAATTAATACAGGTAATTAGTGCAGAGAAGGAGGGCTTGTTAAATAAAAACTAACAGGTCTGTGAAAGCCAGTATTCTTGCGGATTAGTAGGTTATCACATACTTATGCAATAAATTGCAATTTAATTATGTAAAAATCATACAATGTGATCTTCTGGTTTTTATTTTTAGATTCTCTCACAGTTGAAGTGTACCTATGATAAAAATTTATAGATCTCTCCATTCTTTGTAGGTGGGAAAACGTGCAAAATTGGTAGTGTATCAAATACTTACCGTATATGCTAGTGTATAGGCCGACCCCCTTAATTTTGCCACAAAAAACTGGGAAAACTTATTGACTCGCGTATAAGCCTAGGGTGGAAAATGCAGCACCTACAGGTAAATTTCAAAAATAAAAATAGATACTAATAAAAGTAAAATTAATTGAGACATCAGTAGGTTAAATTTTTTTGAATAGCCATATTGAATCAGGAGCCCCATATAATGCTGCACAAAGGTAAATAATGGCCCCATAAGATGCTCCATAGCATAATATGCCCCATATGCTGCTCCATAAAGGTTATTGCCCCATAAGATGTTCCATAGATTATGCCCCATAAGATGCTCCATAGAATATCCCCCATATGCTGCCCCCATAAGATGCTCCATTGAATATGCCTCCATAAGATGCTCCATTGAATATGCCCCCATATGCTGCCCCCATAAAATGCTCCATTGAATATGCCCCCATATGCTGCCCCCATAAAATGCTCCATTGAATATGCCCCCATATGCTGCCCCCATAAGATGCTCCATTGAATATACACCCATATGCTGCCCCCATAAGATGCCCCATAGATTAGGGCCCCATATATTGCTACTGCCGCTAATGCAGGTATTAAAAAAAAAAAAAAAAAAAAAAAAAAGACATACTCACCTCAGGTGCTGGTGTGCTGAGCAGGCGGAGACAGCGGCGCGCTATGGGGGAGAGGTGTCGCCGCTCGCTCAGGACCTTGCGCACTAACCACGTCACCGCGCCCTTTGCTGCCTGAACGTCACTGACAAGAGGACCCCGCAGGCAGACAGCAGCGTTGGAACCGGGACAGGTGAATATAGCATATACTTACCTCCCCCTGGCACGTCTCTGCAACCCCGTGCTCCTTTCCTTCCTTCAGCGGTCACGTGGTACAGCTCATTAAAGTCATAAATATGTGCATATTCATGACTTTAATGAGCGGTACCATGTGACGGCAGTAAGAGGAAAAAGAGACCATTGGACAATCAAGGGGACTGCAGAGACGAGCCGGAGGGGGGGGGGGTCAGTATGATCTGACACCCGCGCTCCCCCTCCCCCCTGGCTATATGACTCGCGTATAAGCCGAGAGGGGGACTTTCAGCCCCCAAAAAATGGGCTGAAAATCTCGGCTTATACGCGAATATATACGGTACTTTCCCCATGGTATATCCAAATGTTCCTATAGGCACCGCTGAACTTTATTCCAACACAGAGTTTTGGTTTCAGTCACCACTCTAAAGTATACAGAGAATCCAATGTAACCGCCTCCTTCAGCCCTGACTGACACTCGCTCCACATTGGGGTCGGCTGTCAGTGCCGGGGGCGCCATTACAGCCGACGATCTGTATACTCCGAGCGATGACTGAACCAGCGCCGCCTACGTGATTGAAACCGGAATGCTGCGGGGGGGAATAAAGTTAATTTTCTCCCCAGATCATTCTGCAAATTGGCACCGCCGGGTAGGTTAATAGCGCTTTTTCTGGTAACAGGTTGCCTCTAAGCTCTTTTTTAGGTGGAATCCATCAAAAGCAGTGAAAGCAAAGCAGCCCTTAGCAGCTAATGATTGTCGTATGAGCCCTGCACCCAATGTCACACTAGCCCAGCATTGTTGGAAGTAGGCCAGCATGTGTTATTTTTATTTTATAAGGCTATATGCCCACGTTAGTGTTTTAAAACGGATACAAAACCGGACTTCTCAGAAAACGTGCGTTTTTTTCTGCGCGTTTTTTCCACAAAAAAAAAACGCGCGTTTTCATGTATTTTTTTCCGCGCGTCGTCTGGACTCATAGGAAACCGCTAAAAAGGCATACTGAAGTGGAAAATAATGACCATGCTACGTTTTTAGCCGCTAAGCGTTTCCTATGTGGAAAAAAACGCATCATTTGGCACAAAAAGGCCAAAATGCATTAAAATTAATGGGATGCTTATTTTAAGCGTTTCTGAAGCGTCTGATCCTGCACAAACGCTTCAAAAACGCTTAAAAAAAAATGCAACATGGGCACACAGCCTAAAGGGGACTACTTCATTTAAAATGGGTACAACAAAGGTTATCAACCCTGCCATCTTCAATAGTCAAAATTGGGCAACTCCCTTTAATAATAAACCTACAAGAAGAATTGGAGTCTTAACGCCCCAGAATAAATCTGAACAAAGCTGTCTTTTAAATGTAAAATCTCATTTTATTGAAAAATACATATACCGTAGTACAAACACAATAAAAAATGAGTGTATTATCCCAGGGTGGTACGACACAAAAAGGGATGCATCAGAAAAATTGTATAGCACACATAAATTGCATTATAATACAGGGGTAGGTTTTAGCAGATTTCATCAGGCAAAAAGAATCAAAATAATGGGCAAGCCATCCAAATCACCCAAGTAAAGGCTGCTGAAATATCACTTAAGTAACCCTATAAGTATAGGTAGCAAAAAAGTCCCTCAACAATGTGAGAAACAGATTAAAAAATTTATATTCCTTTTTTAATCTGTTTCTCACATTGTTGAGGGACTGGTGCTGACTTTTTTGCTACCTATACTTATAGGGTTACTTAAGTGATATTTCAGCAGCCTTTACTTGGGTGATTTGGATGGCTTGCCCATTATTTTGATTCTTTTTGGCTGATGAAATCTGCTAAAACCTACCTCTGTATTATAATGCAATTTATGTGTGCTATACAATTTTTCTGATGCATCCCTTTTTGTGTCGTACCACCCTGGGATAATACACTCATTTTTTAATGTGTTTGTACTACGGTATATGTATTTTTCAATAAAGTGAGATTTGACATTTAAAAGACAGCTTTGTTCAGATTTATTCTGGGGCGTTAAGACTCCAATTCTTCTTGTAGGTTTTTCATTTAAAATGGGGTTGTACCGGTAGTGTACAACCCCTTCTGTTTGCTGCCAGTTTTAGTGTTCCTGACCAGGCTTGATTTAAAAAATTTGACATGTAACACTTTTTTGGTATTCACTCTGTAATGTTTCTTCCGATACCAGTGATTCTGAGACTTTATTTTTGAGACACTTTGTACTTTATGTTGATGGTAAAGATAGGGGAATATGATTGACATTTATTAGCTAAGTTTTACAAATTTAAAAAAATGCAATTTTCAAACTTTGAATTTTTATGCCCTAAAATCATATAGTCATGTCACTAAAAATCGCTCAAACATTTATGTCAGAATCATTCTTTCGAAATATCCTTTTATTTTATTGAGATGTAGCTGGCTGCAGATTGGCAAGTCCTGACAATTTGTATTACGCCAATTGGCGTCAAACATGTAACATAGTAACACGGTAACATAGTATTTAAGGTTGAACAGAGACTTTAAGTCCATCTAGTTCAACCCATATCCTAACAAGTTGATTCACAAGAAGGCAAAAAAAGAACCCATGCGTCAAACACTAAAGGTACTGTCACACTTAGCGATGTACCAGCGATCCCGACCAGTGATATGACGCGGTCAGGATCGCTGGTACATCGCTAAGTGGTCGCTAGTGAGCTGCCACATAGGCAGATCTCACCAGCGACATCGCAGGGGTCGCTACTTACCTGTCAGACAAGGCGATCCGGACGTCCTCCTGCCCGCTTCGCATGTCGTCACAGCAGGAAGCTGACGACAAGAAACGGTCCAGGACGTTCTCACGCGATCAGTGATAACCAGCGGGGGAGCGGTCGGAGGTAAGTATCAGACACAGCGATATCGCTATAACGTCACAAAAACCAGTGACGTTATAGCGATATTGCTAGCGATATCGCTTAGTGTGACAGGCCCTTAAGCTACACATTGGGGAAAAAAATTCGACTAGTTCCCTGGATCAACGCCCTATCAAGGAATCTAGTGTATATACCCTGTAACATTATACTTTTCAAGAAAAGCATCCAGTCCCTTCTTAAATTTTAGTAGTGAATCACTCATTACAACATCATACGGCAGAGAGTTCCATAGTCTCACTGCTCTTACAGTTCACCTGTACTAATAACTAAAGGGCTCTGCAAATGCAATCTGGAACTTGAAAACCATTCAGTAAAATTTGAGTTCTAAGCGGCACTGCTTCGCTTCTGTGCTGTGTCTCCAAATCGTAGTGTACAACCACAAATAGGGTATTTCTTACATTACTTCTTTTGAAAATGAAAAGCTTGGGGCTATAAGTACATTTTAATGTAAAAACAGTGAACAGAATTTTTCATTTATCCATTCATCTTTATCAACCATTCAGGTGCTTTACATGATCTAAAGCAAAATAAAAACACTTTTTTTGAATGTGCATGTGAACATAGCCTGACTGTACAACTCTGGTTTTTCCATCTGGAAGAACAGTCCCAAGAAAAAAAAAAAAAAAAAAAAAGTGCTTCAAATCTTCAATGTTGCAGGCAGCACTACTTCTGTAAAAAATGCAAGACCTTATGATAATTTTGAATATAAGTTCAGATGAGATGGGTTGTGGAAAGCCATGCAGCGGATCCTATAACTCGATAGTTTGGACCCTACTCCTTCTAGAGTAGGATCCTTTATAAGCAACAATACAGCCTTTTTCATCTATTGTCCTTCATAATTTGGAGTCTAGATATGGATTATTAAAATAAAAATATCTTAAATGATAGATACACTTTAAAAGGGGTTATCCCATATGTAGGGATTTTTGTCACCGTAAAATCCTTTTCGCCGAGCCAATCATTGGGGGACACAGACAGTGGGTGTTATGCTGCTTGCCACTAGGAGGACACTAAGTAAACACAGAAAAAAGTTAACTCCTCCCCCCTGCAGTATACACCTTCTTGCTAGTTGGGATTTCCCTAGTTCGGTGAAAAAAAAACAGTAGGAGCATTAAACGAATGACAATCATAACTCTGTCAAAACCTAAAAAATGCTACAGTGAGCCAATAGGCCAAAAAGGGTGGGTGCTGTGTCCCCCAATGATTGGCTTGGAGAAAAGGATTTTACGGTGAGTACACAAAAATCCCTATTTCTCCTACGCCTCTTTGGGGGACACAGACAGTGGGATGTCCTAAAGCAGTTCCTGGGTGGGGAGCATACAACTAATACCCCATGTACCCTTGGCTTAACACTGTGGTACTGCCGATTGCAGGATGCGTCTGCCAAGAGCTGCATCCGCACAGGCCTGAGAATGAATTAAGCAATGTTTGTAAAGGTATGCAGGATGGACCAAGTCACAGCCTTGCAGACAGGCCTGAGGAAGAATTTGGAAATGTTTTGTAAAGGTATGCAGGCTGGACTAAGTCGCAGCGTTGAAGACCTGTTCTGCCGACGCCTGGTGCCGAATGGCCCAAGAGGCGCCCACTGAGCGGATAGAATGCGCCTTAATCCCTGCTGGGACAGGTGTGTCCCAGACACGGTAGGATTCCTGAATAGCAAAGCAAATCCACCTGGCTAGCGTGTTATTTTTGACGCGGCTAGACCGTTCCTATGCCCCTGTGGAAGTACGAACAGGGCATCTGACTTGTGGAAGGGAGCCATCTACCGTCTCAGAGCCCTGACCACATCCAGGGTGTGGAAGGCCCTCTCAATGCAAAGGAAAGGAGCCAACAGAAGGAAGGCCAAATAATTTCTTCATTGAAATGAAAAGAAGACCCGACTTTGGGCAGGAAAGACGGGGACGTCCTGAGAGCTGCCTCGTACTGATGAAAATTCAGGAACGGAGGACGGCAGGACAGGGCTGCCAATTCAGAATCTTGTGTAATTGACATAATTGCCGCTAGAAAAGCCACCTTCCAAGAGAGAATAGCTTGTGGTGCATCCTGCAGTGGTTCGAAAAGAGCCTCCTGTAAGGCTCCGAGAACCAAGTCCCATGATTCCAATGGCCCTTAATATATAGAGGCGACACCTGGGAGACTCTCTGAATGAATGTCTTCATCTGAAGTTCGGTGGCAATTTTGCATTGGCATAGCACTGACAAGGCTGAAATCTGGCCCTCAAGCGAGCTAAGCGCGAGACCTGACGTTAATCCGGATTGTAGGAATTCCAATATGGAAAGAATAGAAAACCCCAGTGGGGATTGACCATGGTCCTTGCACCACGAGAAGGTTCTACAGGTGCGGTGATAAGTGCGCATGAACACGAGCTTCCTAACATTAATCATGGTGGAGATCACATCGGGAGAAAAAACAGCCTGTGCTAAAAACGGCCACGCCGTCATAGACAGGGCCCCAGAGTTCTGGTGGTAATTCGGGCCCTGTGAGAGTAGATCCATGCGATCTGGAAGTCGCCAGGGAACGCCGGCGACTAGTTGTACTAGTTCTGCATACCATGGCCAGTGCGACCAATCTGGCGCGACTAGGATCACTGGTATTCCCTCTGCTCTAATTTTCTTGATGACCCTCGGGGGCAAGGGAACAATGCACGAGAGCCGGAACCGGTGCCACGGCAGAACTAGGGTGTCCGCTCGGATGGCGCATGGATCGCGCGGTCGGGTAATGAATCGAGGAACCCTGTTTAGTCTTTAGGCCATATGATCCACATCCGAAGTCCCCCAGCGATGGCAGATCTGCTGAAAAAACTTCCGGATGAAGAGACCACTCTCCTGAGGCAAGGCCTTGGCAACAGAGAAAAACCACCGCCCAATTGTTCACACCCGGGGTGTGGATTGCTGAGATGGGCTAATGGTTGGTCTCGGCCCAATGGAGGATGTGACTCGCTTCGTGCATGTCCATCCTGCTCCGAGTACCTCCCTGCCGGTTGATATACGCCACAGCCGCGTTGTCGGATTGGATCCTGATGAGGTGATCTGCAAGGAGATGGTGGAGACTCAGTAGAGGTAATTTGATCGCTCGAATGTCCAATATCTTGATGGGGAGACGTGACTCTCGAATTAACCAACGACCCTGTGCCGTGTAATGACGAAGAAAAACACACACACCAGTCTAGGAGACTGGCGTCGATGGTCACCACCGACCATCGTACTGTACTGGGAGAAAGAACTTCCTTTAACTCAGGGAGGATTTCAGTGTCCCCCGCTTGGGGGCTCGTCTGACCCGCAGGGACAGAAGGAACCGGCGGTGCAGGGAGAACGGGTTCTTTTCCCAAGTTAACGGCAATGCATGTTGTAAAAGGGCGGAAATGGAACTGTGCGAATGGGACCGCTGCCACCAGGTTTCTGAGAACTATCATGCTGAAAACGTATGGAGTGAGAAACCGGTCAGGAAAGAGTCCGCGCTGCCTGTTGTAAGGCTCGGGCCTTTTCTGGAGTGAGAATAACCAACCCACGGGAAGAGTCCAAGATCAATTCCAAAAAGGAAATCTGCTGGACCGGTGTTGAGGAAGACTTTTCAAAGTTTATCTTCCGACCCAGGCGAGAAAGTGTATTTACTGTGATATCCACGGATTTCTCGCAGGCTGGAAGGGATGGACCCTTGATCAGCAGGTCGTCCAGATATGGCAGTACCATCACTCCCCGAGCGTGGAGAATGGCCATGACAGCCGCCATGACCTTGGTATAGACCCTGGGGGCGGTGGCGAGACCGAAGGGCAAGACAACGAACTAGAAGTGTTCTTCTCGAATTGCAAAATGCAGGAAATGCTGAATGATAGGGACTCTCCCTTTTGCATGGAGGCGACACCGATCGGAGGAATCGCCGTACTTTGACAAACTGATTTAACAGCTTGAGGTCCAGTATGACTGCATCGTTCCTTCCTTCTTTGGAACCACAAAGAAAGGTTTGAATAAAAAAACGCTGAACCATTCTTCTTGAGGGACCGGAAGGATGACCCCGTCCCTTTGCGGCGCATGAAAGGCCCGAAAAAAGGCTGTGACTGAATGACAGCAGACAGCCGCCTACTTTGTTGGTGTCTGCCGGATACCACAACAAGTCATTGAGTAGAGGATCCATGGGATCTGCTTCCTTAGATCCAGATGCTGTCAACGTGGGTTTCCAAGAGCGGTTAGGTCTGTGAGAGACCTGGGAACCTTTGTCTCCACGCAGGGACCGACCTGATCCGGAAGAGAAGGTTGTGAAGGACCAGCTGGAGCTGTTGCGAAAAAGGTCGAAAAACGAGTCGGCTGTTGATTCCGAAAAAACGGCCGGGCAGCCCCTTGTCGGGGAAGAAACCTACTTTTCCCCCGGAAGTGTCAGAAATGAGCTGGTCTAGTTTCTTGTCCAAACAGGCAACCAGTTTGAAACGGCCGAGAAGTCTCTGGAGGTGGAATCTGCCCGCCCGCCAGTCGCGTAGTCATAGGGCTCTCCTGATGGACACTGCATTAGCAGTTGCCTTAGCAGCGCAATTAGCGGCATCTAAAGAGGCGTCTACTGCAAAATCCCCTGCTTGGAGACACTGGTTGTCTCCGGAGGAGGATTGCTACCTTGGAAGGCAGTAATTAAGACTTCTGCCCAAGTGGCCATTGCCTTAGCCACTCAAGTCGCCGCGAAAGATGGGAATAAAGCCGCTCCTGAAGCTCCAAAAACTGAACTGGCGAGGTAGCCAATTTTACAATCGGAGGGGTTTCTGACTGAAGAACCCTCAGAAACAGATCGAAGTGTTTTAGGGGCAAGGCACAATACAGGAGGATCCACCGAGGGGGACTGTAACCAATCCTTCAATAGATCTGGAGTAAAGGGGTATTTAGCCTCGATAGGCTTTTGCCCTGTGAACTGCTTATGTGGTCGGTTTCTAGACAATGTCCTTCAACTCTGGATGGCTGGCAAATACCCTGCGTACACGTTTAGTCTTCTTAAAGGAGCGGGAATATTCTCGTCGTCCAACGTCAGAAACTTGTTGACTGACTGTCAGAGAATCAAGCGATTCATGGACATTTGGGGAATTCTGAGGGACTGGCATTTCAGACTCGAATTCAGAGACATGTTCTCTGCGAACATTAGGAGAGTGAGAGCGAGAGAGAACTCGCCGATGCTGAATCGCGAGCGTGACTAGGGGACGTGTCATGGGTCCGCTTTCTAGAGACCTGAGGATCCCTTGAACGATTATGGCCCCTGCTGGTGGACGGTTCCCAGCCGTCGCCAAAGCCCTCCTCGGGTGGTAAAGACGCGTTCTGACTTAAAGAGGGTTCCCAGAGGAGTCTATAGCCTTGGTCAGTGACTCCACAGACCGTGTCAAGGACGCGGTACACACAGGGGAACTAAACGCAGGGAGCACCTTACAGCGGCGGCGGCTGGCGTTTTAGTACAAGCCGGGTCGCAATCCGTGCGTAGCGGATTAGTCTGGGTACTGGGCAAGGCAGTCTTGCAATAGGTACCAGCGGTAAAGAATGCATTGCGCTTCTTATTAGTCCCCTTTTTTTGCTTCCTTAGACTGAGACATAGTCCCCGTGAAAGGGTTACAAGCAGAGCTTGGGCTGCAGCTGCAGGGAATGTGCAGCGAAGGGGTTAAGTTTTTCTCTGAGAGCAGATGCAGTTTACCCGCAGTCCTGACGCTGTGTCCCTGGGAGGAATATCGGTGGCCCTGTAGCGTCACCAGGTGTTGTCCATCCGTGCGCGCACCCCAGCAGCTGTCACAGAGCCCGAGGAGCAGAGAAGGGGTTAAGGACATGGCCCCCGAGATTAGCAGGGCGCCTCTCGTACAGAGCGAGAGGCGCCAAAGACGTGGGCGGCGGCACTATGTAAATTGCGGTCTAATAGGCCGAAAAGCCGGGGACTAAAGTTTTGGGCCTACCAGCGGCGAGCATCGGGTGAAGGGGGGAGCCGCGACGGGGCGCCGGTATGCCGCTGCTGAGACTCGGTCAGCGCTTCTCCCAGGGACCAAGACCCGACCCCATACCTCCAATCCGGTGCTTGCTCCGTCTGTGCTGTCTAGGAGCCTGCAGGTTTCATCCCATCTCAGATCCTGAGGTAAAAAAGCTCCCGGGCGATGTAGCAGAGCCGGAGAGGTTGTTACAGGGGTATTGCTCAATCGATCCACCCTATGGGCAGGGGGACGGAGAGCTATGGGGCCGATTCAAGGCATCCGAAAGCGCTGGTCAAATCTTCTCCGTGTGTTACGCATTGTTCCTTCCTTGCGCTCTCCCTCGTATCCGTAAGGGGTACCGGGACCGTAAAGAAACCATCGCTAGAAGAATCAGTGTGCTTGCCTGTTGTTGGTTCGGGGGAGAGCGGGCCGTAGAAAAGAACCGTCACCCCCTTCACACCGTTAATTAAAAAATAAAAATTTACAGAAAGTTCAAAAATAAAATAAAAATGGTGGGGTCTGAAGCCAGACTCAAGTGCCTCCTACAGACACTAAGCAAGAACTGGGGAATTCTCAGCCAGCGAGAGGGTGTATACTGCAGGGGAGGAGTTAACTTTTTTCTGTGTTTACTTAGTGTCCTCCTAGTGGCCAGCAGCATAACACCCACTGTCTGTGTCCTCCAATGAGGCGTAGGAGAAGTAACATTTATCACCTATACACAGAATAGATGATAAGTTTCTGATAGCAAGGAGTCCGAATCCCAAGACCCCCTATGATCAGAACCGAGTGTAGCAGTAGTAAGCATGTGAGACCACCACTCCCATAAACAGCCATATATTTAGCATCTATCCTGTGGATAGGCAATATATAGTTTATGAACAACCCCTTAAACAGACCCTTTCTTAGAATGTTGTTCTGGGTTTTCAGAAATCTCCGCTACTTCAGGGATGTCTAAAGATCAGAAATGTAGATATTTTATAACATTTAGCAATTTAATTAACTCACCACTCAGACATTCCAGGATCAGGTACAGTTTCCCATGGGTTTGAAAAGCATACACCAAGTCTACAATGAAGGGATGTCGGACAGCTTCTAGGACGCTACGCTCTGCTGTTGCGTGCTCCGTGTCTTTAGCATGACAAATTAGCAGTGCCTGAAGGAAGAAGTTACATTACAATCAGAAGTGTCCGGCAAAACTCATAATACAGGATGAATAATCGAATCCACCAAACTTTAAAGAGGTCCCATAACCAGACGTAACATGGACAGTTTTGCTCCTACTTTATTATACATGACACGCTGCAGAATACACATTGTTTGTTTTTTTTTTGGTTTTTAAACTCCAACTCATGGTTCAGTAGATATACGCCTTTTTATTTAGTGCCACTTATGATGGTCCTCACCACAGTAGCATGGCTCACAAGGCAATGATGTAGAGCAGTCGAAAGACAACTCCTGAGAATTCTGTGAACAACTCGGGTAAAGACTAGTGGCTGAGCAAATGTGCTGGGATAAGGTGTTATCCGAGCATGCTCGTGTGCTAACCGAGTGACTTCAGTGTGCTGGAAAAGTATGTTAAAGTCCATATGCCTGCATGTCTTGTGGCTTTTCGACAGCTCACATGCAGGGATTGCCTGTTGTCTAACAGCCACGAGACATGCAGGTGCAGGGACGAGAACATATTTTTCCAGCACGCCAAAGTCACTAGGTTAGCACACAAGTGTACTCGGACAACATTTTATTCAAGCATGTTCGCTCATCACTAGAGATGAGCGACTTCGCCTTTTTTAGGGTGGGGTCGGGGTTCATGAAACCCGACTTTCTCAAAAGTCGGGTCGAACGAAATCGTCCGACTATAGGGAAAAGTCGGAGGCCGACTGAAACACGAAACCCAATGCAAGTCAATGGGGAAGCAAAGTCAGCAGGGAGTGGAGGACAGTAAACACACCTACAGTGCCCATTTCAATGACAAAAACATCAATTCTTATTACTGAAGCTTGTCAACTTTAATTTACTTCACAATAATAGTTACACATTGAAAACTGGGGGTTATCTGGCTAAAGTTGTGGGGGGGGTAAGGCTGGCTCCAGGTTTTTGTGTGCCCTGGGCCAAAGAGTGTCAGTGCGCCCCTTTAACACATACCACAACTCATGATGCTCCGATACGGCACAGAAATATAGGTATAGTACAATGACAAATATTTCACTGCTTATATGACTGATCTATTTTAAATTGTACAATAGCTCAAAAAAAGGACAGTATATTACTCCATACAGTATTATGACCACCACATTGTGCGCCATACAGAATAATGAGCCCCATATATTTCTCCAAAAAGAATAATTGGCCTCATATAATGTTCCATACAGTATATGATGAGCTCCACATAATGCTACACGATATGTTGGTCCCCATGGATGATGCTCCAGAGTCTTATGGGCCCTAATAATGCTTCATATATAATGGGCCACATTTCTAATGCTCCAGTGTATCATGTGCCCCATAGATGCTGCTCCAGTGTCTGATCTGCCCCATTTGGAATGCTCCAGTGTATGATGGACCCTAATAATGCTCCATATATAATGGGCTCCATTTCTAATGCTCCAGTGTCTAATGGGCCCTGTAAATGCTGCTCCAGTGTCTGATGTCCCCCATTTGGAATGCTCCAGTATATGATGGGCCTCATGGATGATGCTCCAGTGTCTTATGGGCCCTAATAATGCTCCATATATAATGGGCCCCATTTCTAATGCTCCAGTGTATTATGTGCCTCATAGATACTGCTCCAGTGTCTGGTCTGCTCCATTTAGAATGCTCCAGTATATGATGGGCCTCATTTTTAATTAACCCAGGCATGGTATGTGAAAAGAGCTCCATGGAGTAATCTGAAGTGTGTGCTGCCGCATCCTTCACTTTTGGTGTGGGTGAAGGACACAAGGAAAGTGGTTGCTCCTGACCAGAAGCCTGCACTTACGACTCAGTGCTTGCATTTTTTTAAACTTCAGAAGAGGAGGCGATAGAGCTGGAGGCTGTTTCAACAATGTAAGCCAAAAACAGTTCCTGATGCTCCGGCTTTAAAAGCAGTCTACCTACTCCCAAAAAACGGAGCCTTACAGGCCTTCCAGAGCTACACCATGATGGAGGTTCAATACCTCCTCTCTTAACCACTATTGTGTTTTTGGTACTACCAGCAGATGCACCACCACCACCATCAGTACCAGGTGGCTGCCCACACCCACTTCCACTATACTTCCTCATGTTTTTGAAAATTGAGCCAAAATACCAGCAGATATATGGTACTGTATCAGAAACGTACAGCTCTATACAGTCTAGGGATAACAGTAAATCTCCGTATATATTTCATGAGTCATACACAGATGCTCACAGGCTCAGCTCAGTATGGATTACCCAATAAAATAAAAATGTGAAAAAGGGTACAGTATCACCAGATACAAGGTATATATAGTATAGTGTAAACATTCTGAATCTCCGTATACATTTCAGGAGGCAGACACAAACGCTCTCAGGCCCAGTATGGATTACACAAGAATATGAAAAGCTGTAAATGGGTAATGTAATGTAACACAAGCGTACAGCTGTATACAGTGTTGCCCAAATTTGAAATCTCGGTATATATTTCCGGAGTCACCCTCAGACGGTCACTCAGTCTGGGTTTGACCATAATAAAAAATGTTGTAAAAAAGGTACTGGATAACAAGATAGTAAGTATATATATTATAGGGTACAATTGAAATCTCCGTATATATAGTTCCGTAGTCAGTCTCAGACGCTTACTCAGTATGGATTTGACCGTAATACTAAATGTCGAACAAAGGTACTGTATAACAAGATACAAGCTGTATTGAGTATAGGGTAAAAATTGGTATCTCCGATTCACCGTATATATAGAAGGCGTAAACCACACACGCTCACTATGGATGATACCGTAATACAAAATTTTGAACAAAGGTACTGTATCAGCACATACCAGGTGTATCCAGTCTAGGGGTAATTGTAAAAATTTCCGTCTATACCTCCGGAGTCAGACACAGACACTCACAGGCTCAGTATGTATTACACTAGAATTTTAAGTAGAAAAAGGGAAAGGTAGTCGAAGCGTACAACAGTATACAGTGTTGTGGTACTTTTAAATCTTCGTATATATTTCAATCTCTGCAAGCCAGTCCAGACTCTCCGCTACTGGAAACAAGTACAGACGGAAAGTTTAGTGTTAGCAGAAATTTGGGAATTACTCATCGCGGGAAAACCTCCAGGTAGATGTTGCAGAGGCGATGCAGACCCTCAATTATTGTGTCTGTGGAAACAGTGAAAAAGGTTCTTTGTGAAGAAAGGATTGCTTTATCGCAGCAGCGTGGATCACATCACCGTTACTCGTCTCCATCAAATTGTGATCACAGGGAGAGATGTAGACATGGTCCTCACTGCCTATCATAATGTGTCTGGTCATTTTGGAGTGCAAAAGACAGAAGCCACAGACCTTAGTTGATTCTATTGGATTGGCATGAGAGGAGACATTAAAAAATGGTGGCAGGAATGTCACACGTCTGTGACTATCACAACTGTGAAAGGTGATCATAAAGCACCACTGCATCCGCTTGTAAAGTTGACGTCCATTACAAATGGTAGCCATTGATCATCTGAAGGTAGAGGCCAGTAGGACAGGGCATAGCTACATCTTAACCATCATCGATCAATACACCAAATTTCTAGTGGCCTTCCCTGTGAAGGATTTAACTGCCCAGGTAACACAGCGGTGGAGCAGGGAGAGGTAAGTATTGCAACTTGCAAGTGCTGTGGCCATGACCAAGCAGGGGTGGCACACTCGTGGTCGACGGTACTGGCACAGGGCCCCTCATAGTACGCTGGTGTGTCTGATGGCGAATGGGCCCCCCCACCGTCAGAGACACTGTATTGTACTATGAGGGGCCCTGTGCCAGTGCCGTCGGCCATCTGTGGTCCCATCCACCTGTTCAGACCAACGGCACTTGCCCGGGTGCGCCAGGTGTTGACCCCAGCCATTTCAGCCCACTTAGGGAGGTTTAAAAAATGGCATATGTTGATGTGTTGCTGGACATTCAGCTGCTGCAAAGGGCGGAATTGGGCAAGTCCGTGGAAGAGGAGGACAAAAGCGAGGCAGTTTTCTGGCAACCTGTGTGTCATCAGGGGAAGGTGGGACAAAATCCTTTGAAACCCATGCATGGTTCATTTTAATGAAGGTTAGATCATCAACATTTTGGGTAGACAGACGGGTCCTTTTTTCTGTCAGGATTGAACCAGCAGCAAAGAAGACTCTTTCAGATAAAACACTAGCAGCAGGGCAAGCGAGCTCCTGTAAGGCATATTGTGCCAATTCAGGCCAGGCGTCCAGTTTAGAGGCCCAATAGTCAAAGGGGAATGACCTGTGAGGGAGAACATCGATATGGGAGAAGTAGCTTGTAACCATAGTTGACAACTGCTGTCTCCTGTCACTTTCAATCGATGCAGTATTAGCAGTCGTGTGAGTGGTACTTGAGAAATCATTCCACAACATGGTCATTAAACCCCTGTCTCCAACGCCACTTCGGCTGTGTGCACCACGAACACCTCTTCCATTGTGCCCACTACGGCTCGTGGGAGAACCAGCACCGCTGCTGTGTGCTGGGAATGCCTCAAACAAACGGTTTACCAGAGTAGCTTGTTTGTTAGCCAATATTAGCTCTAGGTTCTCCTGTGGCATGATGTTGTGTAATTTGCCTTTGTAGTGTGGATCGAGGATGCTGGCCAGCCAGTAGTCGTCATCCCTCATCATTTTGGCAATGCGGGGGTCCCTTTTTAGGATCCGCAAGGCATAATCGCACATGTGGGCCAATGTTCCACGTGTCAATGATGCACTGCCAGTGGTGGGTAGAGGAGCACTTTCTGGCAAATCCACATCCCTACAGTCATGCACAAACACTGTACCTGACCTTGGAACGCCAACATTTTCTCTTGCCCCCTGAGAAGCATCCTCCTGCCCAAAATAATCATCCCCTTCCTGCTCTTCTTCCTCCAGGACAGTTCCCTGACCAGACAATGGCTGACTGTCATCAAGGATTCCCTCCTCCTCCGCTGCAGACGCCTGATCCTTAATGTGCGTCAAACTTTGCATGAGCAGACGCATAAGTGGGATGGTCATGCTTATGATGGTGCTGTCTGCGCTTACCAGCCGTGTGCATTCCTCAAAACACTCAAGGACTTTACAGAGGTCTTTCAGCTTTGACCACTGCACACCCGACAATTCCATGTCTTCCCTCAAACTGCCTGCCCGTGTATCCTCCCACAAATGCATTACAGCCTGCCTCTGCTCGCACAGCCTCTCAACCATGTGCAGGGTGGAGATCCACCCTGTTGCATCGTCTATGATTAGGCGTGCTTGGTGAGGTGGAGCAATCGCTGCAGCTTCTGCATACGAGTGGAGTGGACGTTTGAGCGACGGATGTGCGAGCACAGTCTTCGCACCTTATGTAGCAGGGATATTAACGCCGGAAAATTATTAAGGAAGCACTGCACCACCAGGTTCAAAGTGTGAGCCAGGCAAGGTATGTGTGTGAGTTTTGCACGGGCTATGGCTGCCACAAAATTACAGCCGTTATCACTGACTACCTGGCCCGCCTCAAGATGTAGACTGCCCAGCCATGACTCAGTTTGTCACTGCAAGTAGTCAGCCAGTACCTCCACGGTGTGTCTGTTGTCGCCCAAAGACATCATCTTTAACACAGCCTGCTGACGCTTGCCACTAGCTGTTCGATAGTGGGACACCTCGTGTGCAACACTGCCAGTTGCGGATGGAGTGCTCGTGCGACTGCGCTCTGTGGATGAGCTTATACTGATGGAGGAGGAGGAGGAGGGTCGAAAGCCTACAGCCAACTGTTTCCTATACTGTGGGCTAGGCAGCACTGTTCCATCGCCGCTGTCCCCTGTGGAGCCTGCATCCACCACATTAACTCAGTGAGCAATGATGGACATGTAACGGCCCTGGCCATGCCTACTTGTCCATGCATCTGTTGTGAGGTGCACCTTTCCAATCACTGACTGTTTTCGTGCATGGACAATACGGTCTTTCACATGCCGGTGGAGGGATGGCTTTTCGAGCAAAGATGTGCTGACTTGGTAGGTCATAGCGTGGGACAGCGTAGGCCATGAGCTTCGCTTTCAACCAAACGGTAGGGCATCATCTCTAATGAGATTAGTTTGGCAATGTAGTCATTCAAACACAGTGTACGCTGATGAGAGGATGAGTACTTTCTATATAGAAGTAGAAAAGCTACTGACCAAAAACAAGCAGGGATCACCAAAACAGTATAGTAAATTTTATTAGACAACCATAAACACCAACATAAAAACAATTAAAAGTCATAACACATGACAAATTGTACACTAGGCTCCTAATAAAGCCAAAAAGACATCCCCCATATACCTAAGAAAATGGCTAGGCAGTTAAACGTAATATGAAAGTGGTACAAATAACCTAAAGAGAGCAGTGTGTAATTTGATGTAAAAATTGTAGTAATTGAGTCAAAAAAAAAAAAAACGTCAACATCCCCCATCACTAACAATTATGACAGTAGTACAGAACAATCACAATTCAATGTAATATAAATACCACTAATGAAGATAAGAGGACAAGCTGAAATAAAGCCAAGGTATTTATCATGGCTTTATTTCAGCTTGTCCTCTTATCTTCATTTGTGGTATTTATATTACAATGAATTGTGATTGTTCTGTACTACTGTCATAATTGTTAGTGATAGGGGATGTTGACGTTGTTTTTTGTTTTTTTTTTTTACTCAATTACTACAATTTTTACATCAAATTACACACTGCTCTCTTTAGGTTATTTGTACCACTTTCATATTACATTTAACTGCCTAGCCATTTTATTAGGTATATGGGGGATGTCTTTTTGGCTTTATTAGGAACCTAGTGTACAATTTGTCATGTGTTATGACTTTTAATTGTTTTTATGTTGGTGTTGTTTATGGTTGTCTAATAAAATTTACTATACTGTTTTGGTGATCCCTGCTTGTTTTTGGTCAGTAGCTTTTCTACTTCTATATAGTATCTGTCTTTTGCTGACTGCAGGAGGATCCCAACATTTCATTTGGTGGTGCCCTCCTTTGTTTCACTACTGTATAGGATGAGTACTTTCTTGTCCTACTCAGTGTCTGGTAGAGTGAGCTGGACTGGAGAGCTGCATATAGGGGAAGTAGCGGTGGACCGGACGGACCAGAACCCTGCACTGACGTCTCCGTGCTTGCAGGTTTCGAACGTTCAGAAGAGGAGGCAATAGAGCTGGTGGCTGTTTCGGCAATGTATGCCAAAACCTGTTCCTGATGCTCCAGCTTTAAAAGCGGTTTTCCTACTCCAAGAAAAGGCAACCTTACAGGGCTTCTTGGGCCAGACAATGACTCAGGTTCAACACCTTCTGCCTTAGCTGCTATTGTGCTTTTGCCAGAACCAGTCGATGCACCACCAACATCAGTACCAGCTGCGCCCCCCTGCCCACGTCCACGGACTCTTCCACTATACTTCCTCATGTTTGGAAAAATGTACCAAAAATACCAGCAGAGAGATGGTACTGTATGAGGAGAGTCCAGCTGTGTAAGGTGTATTAAAAAAAAAACGGATTACTTACCGGTAATACTCTTTTGTAGAGTCCACGACAGCACCCACTGAGAGAGGGGATCCGCCCCCAAGAACAGGAAACCTACAGAAAGATAAATGGGGCGGTCCCCCTCGCTCCCTCAGTTTGTATTACCGAGAACAACGGAGGAACCGCCATACATGTTTTAGTCAATTTGTTTTGGCGATTCATCTATCTTACGCCTACATCGTTTAAGTTTGCTAAGTTTAACCATGTATAAAATCTTAATTACAATCTCCGCCACCAAGGAGACCCATGTGAAAAAAGTTTTACGGGAGGGAAGTGAGCGGGTGCTGTCGTGGACTCTACAAAAGAGTATTACCGGTAAGTAATCCGGTTTTTCCTCTTCGCCACGACAGCACCCACTGAGAGATTTCCAGAGATAATCACTTGGGAGGGCACACCGTGTTAAGGACTGATCTACCGAAAGACAAATCCTCGGTAGAGGATAAATCTAGGCTATAGTGACTATAAAAGGTAGATGGAGAAGACCAGGTTGCCGCCTTACATATTTGTTCAATTGGGACGTTTGCCCTCTCGGCCCAGGAGGATGATATGGCTCTAGTAGAGTGCGCCTTAATCCCCAGCGGAGGTTCTTCTCCTTTAGCCAAATATGCCATTGTGATCGCATCTCTGATCCACCTGGATAATGTGCCTGTTGTAACTCCAGACCCCTTTCTGTTGCCCTGGAAGGAGACAAAAAGAGACCTACTCTGCCTCCAGGGACTGGTCCTATCAAGGTAGGCTAGTACAGCTCTCCTCACATCTAAGGTGTGATATTTCACCTCGTCCTGGTTTGACGGGTTTTCGTAGAAGGAAGGTAGGCATATCTCCTGAGACCTATGGAATTTAGTTACCCGTTTGGGAAGGTAGGACGGATCTGTCTTCAAAATCAGACTGTCTCGTGTTATTGACAAGAACGGAGGGTCTATTGATAGAGCATGAAGATCACCTACTCTTCTAGCTGATACTAAAGCCACTAGTGTAGCAGTTTTCAATGAGAGGCACTTCACTGATGCTGAATCTATGGGTTCAAAACGGGGCCTGAATAAAGGCATCCAAGACCAGAGTAAGGTCCCATGCCGGAAGCCGAGGAATATGCACCGGTTCTGATCGTTGACAGGCTGAAACAAAACGGGTCACCCATCTATTTGCTGCCACGTTATAGTTAAATAGGGCTCCTAAGGCCGATATATGGACTTTAAGAGTATTTACTGAGAGGCCCAATTCTCTGCCTCTTTGAAGAAACTCTAAGATGGCCGTAATGGGTGGTTCACCGGCTAGCGCTGCTGGGTGAAAGGTCAGGAATTTCCTCCACACCTTGGCGTATATCTTTGTTGTAGATTCTTTTCTACTTTGTAGCAGGGTATTAATTAGGTTTTTCGAAAAGCCTTTCTGCTTTAATAGTTCCCTTTCAAATTCCAGGCCGCTAGGTGTAGTGCTTTGACCTGTGGATGGTAGCAGGGTCCCTGCGAGAGAAGATCCTGGTGCAGCGGCAGGATCCACGGGTCGGTTATTGACATGGCTCTCAGCCAGGAAAACCACGGCCTCTTGGGCCAAAACGGGGCTATCAAGATGACCCTCGCCCTCTCGTCTTATTTTCCTGACTACTGTTGGCAGCAGAACCATTGGAGGGAAGGCATAGGCTAGCTGGAATGTCCAGGGTGCTTGGAGGGCATCTAGAATGTCTGGGTTGTCTGACCTGTAGAGCGAAGCAAACCTTTTTACACGTCTGTTGGCTCTGGTCGCGAACAGGTCTATCTCTGGTCTGCCCCATTCTGACGCTATCGTCTCGAAGACGTGCCTGCTCGCCCTGATATAGGCCCCGTCGACTGAGATAGTCTGCTTGAGAGTTGTCCACTCCTCTTATGTGGAGTGCCGACAAGGAGTGAAGATGTACCTCGGCCACCTCTAGGATCTTTTCCACGATAGACATCAACGGTCCCGATCGCGTACCTCCTTGTCGGTTTATATAGGCCACTGCGGTGGTATTGTCTGTCTGGACCCTCACGTGGGTTCCTCTTAACTGCGGGACAAATTGAGACATTGCATAGTAAAATTGCTTTTAGCTCCTTTACATTAGAGGAGGTTTCTATTTCATGTTTACGCCACCGGCCTTGTATCATGTGCTCCTCCAGGTGGGCCCCCCAACCTAAGGGGCTAGCATCCGTGGTGAGCACCTTGGAGGGAGTTACCCACCATTGCACTCCCTTTGACAAATTGGTAGGATTCAACCACCACTCTAGGGAATTAACCACTTCCGGCGATAGGGACATCTTCCCTTCCAACCGTCCCTGCAGTCTGTTTCCTGCAGAATAGCCCATTGTAGCTTTCTGGAGTGGAATTGAGCCCATTGCACCGCCGGGATGCACGATATCAGGGATCCCAGCAAGGACATACCCTGTCTCAATGATATTACGGGTCTTCCTATAGTATCTTGTATCTTATTGATTATAGCCACCGCTTTAGCGTCTGGTAGAAAGCATTTTTGGCTTACGGAGTCTACTTGCAGGCCTAGGAACCTCTGACAGGTCACTGGTTCTAGCCTGGACTTCTCCCAGTTAATTAGCCAGCCCAGTGTTTGTAAGGATGAGATAATGAGCCATTCTTGTTTCACACTGAGAAACAGAATTCCCCACTACTAGTAGGTCGTCCAAGTAAGGGATCACTAGGGTGTCATTCAGTCTTACATACGACATCACCTCCAGGATCAATTTGGTAAATACCCGAGGAGCCATGGATAGCCCGAATGGCATTGCCGCAAACTGGAAATGCTGAATCCGACCCTTGAACCAGACCGCTACCCGCAGGAACTTCTGGTGCTCTCGGAATATGGGGAGATGGTAATAGGCATCCTTTAGATCCAAGACTGCCATATAACACCTGGGAAACAAAAGTTTTATTGCAGAATTTATTGACTCCATCTTAAACGGCCTCAGCCTCAAGAAGGTATTAAGCTTCTTTAAATTTATTATAGTCCTGAAAGAGCCATCTGGTTTTGGGATTAAAAATAGAGGAGAATAAAAGCCCATTCCTCTTTCGTCCCCTGGGACCTCTATCAGGACCTGTTTAGTTAGCAGTACTGCAATCTCCATCTCTAGTGCTTCCTGCTGTATCTGGGATTTCATGGGAGTCAATAGGAAGAGGTTCGGTGGATGCCGAACGAATTCTAGTTTTAGGCCCGATGAGACGATATCAATGTCCCATGGGTTTGATGTTACCTTCCCCCATTGGTGGCTGAATTTCAGTAGTCTGCCACCTACCGGTGTACTGGTATTAGCGGAACCTGTCTCCTCAGAAGGGACGTTTTCCGAATAGATTGCCCCTTTGTTTGGGGTCCTTATTTCCCCAGCGATCCTGGGGTTTAAAGTCTTTCTTTTTGCCAAACGGCGGTTTTCTGTAGGCCCTCCTATTAAAGGGAATATACGGGTTAGGAAAACCTTTCTTTCTCTCCCCCGCTTTCGTTAAGATCTCGTCCAGTTCCGTACCAAATAAGTACTTACCCTGGCAGGGTATAGCACACAGTCTAGTTTTTGTTTTCCACCCCTTCAACCATAAGGCCCGCCGGCCTGCATTGGTTAGTCCTGCTGCTCTAGCGGATAAACGGAGAGTCCGCTGAGGAAGGCAGCTGCTCCCTTAATGAGTGGCATAGAGGACAGGAGTTTACTCCTGGCCACTCCATTCTTAATATTGTCCTCTAGGTCATTCAGCCACACCAACACTGACCTTGCCGTGCACGTGGCTGCTATTGCGGGCTTAAAAGCTGCCGTACATGCTTCCCAGGATCGTTTAAGGAGTGTATCGGTCTTACGATCTAATGAGTCAGCCAACATTCCTGAATCCTCTACCGGCAGGGAGGATCTACGAGAGGTAGAGGCCACTGCCGCATCCACCTTGGGGGCTCTCAACCAAGCCGTCAATTCCTCGTCGTCAAAAGGATATTTACGCTTTGACGTTAAGGGGAGGAAGGTTCTCTGCCCCTGTTTCTCCCACTCCCTTTTTACTAGCTCCTTTATAGCTGGGACCACTGGGAATGCTCGGACCTTTTTACGGGAAATGCCTGCAAACATTATGTCTTGCGGAGTCTTGGGGTCCCTACCCTCTGGTAGCCCCATGGTATTCCGGAACGACTTAACCAAGTTGCTGACGCTGTCTGTAGGGAAACACGTCTGCTCCTCATACTCTGAGGAAGGGTATTCCTGGGATCTATCAGAGTCTAGATCCCCGGTTTCTGCCGATGAGTTTGACGCCGGCGAAGCTCCCCCTCTTGGTGAACCTATTTCTCTCACGGAGGAGTGACCTCCCAGACTCCTGGAGCTGCCTAAGGCCCGTAGCTCTTCTCTAATTATCGCTCGGATATCCTCCTTCTTCCGCGAGGATTCCTCCTGTAAGGCCTCCTCAACACACGACTGGCATAATCTTTTAGGGTGGCCGTCTGGGAGGGGCTGAGAACATAAGGCACACTCTTTATTTTTCGCCTTCTCTGTTCTTTTGGCCAAAAAAAAAAGGGGGGGGAGCGGACCAGAAACAAGCGAACATCAGTCATTTATTCTGACTAAAAACACTCACCCGTGAGTTTCGTCAGTAACTACCGGCTGCGGGGTCCGCGACTCAGGCTTAGGCAAGGCGTGGGACGGTTTTTTCTCTTTACGTTTTTTCTCCAAGGGCTCGTCTTGTCTGGAAGGTCCACTAGATTCCTTCCTGGAGCTGCCACTTCTTCTGGTGCTACTACTTCTCCTTGTAGTACCGCTTTGTCTGCTGCCATGTGGGGATTCCACTGGCTGATTTAACGGGAGCGAAGCTGGGTCATCTATGGATGACATGACTGCGCATTGGCACTATGCTCGTGGCTTCTTTTTATAGGTTTTTTTTTTTCCTGATGCTCCACCATTTTTTTTTTTTTCCTCTCATCTGCGCATGCGCGGGCGTTTCCCCGCGATCGCCGCCTCCTGTGTTGACCCCGGAAGTTGTCCTACCACTTCCGGGTCGCCTTTGCCTGGGAGCGCCACAGGAAGCGGTTATGCAGCGGTTATGCAGCGGCCGCCGGACAGTGACCCCTATGCACCCGGCCGCCCCCCTTGCGCAGGTATGATCTCCGTAGCGCTGCCTGGCACAGCGCTCAGGCCCTTCCGCTTTTCTCCCGGGAGGGGCGCGCGGCCCCCATCCCTGATACCTCCTGGTACTTGCAATGCGCTCCCCACTTGCTGGGCCCTCAGGCTCTTCTGCTTTGTCCCGGGCCCACCGCCATCCCAGATATCTCATGGGATATGTAATGCGCTTCTCGACCCTTCCTGGGGGGGGGGGGGGGGGGGTATATGCACCGTTCCCTTAGTGAGCCTTGGCACTTTTCTTACCTCCGGCCTCACCTGCATTACCAGCTCTGGGGGGGGGGGGGAATTCGCCTCTCCGCCCGACGCTGCTTCCAGTCCTGGGGCCCCTGCTGCTCATATTATGAACGCAGGCGGCTACCAGACCAGGTATCCTCTTCTGCGGGTTCCTTTCCAGGAACAGGAAACCAAACTGAGGGAGCGAGGGGGACCGCCCCATTTATCTCTCTGTAGGTTTCCTGTTCCGGGGGCGGATCCCCTCTCTCAGTGGGTGCTGTCGTGGCGAAGAGGAAAATTAAATCTACGTATGTATTTTGTTAGTCACAGACGCTCTCACAGTATGTATTGGACCGTAATCCAACAAGCAGATATACGGAACTGTATCAGAAGTGTACAGCTGTATACTTTTTTTGTGTAACTAACAATCTCCGTATATGTATTTACGGAGTGTCACACACACGCGGACTCTGTATAGATGTGACTGTAATGCGAACGGCAGATATACAATAATGTTTGAGAATCGGACAGCTCTATACGGTGTGTGTAAGGAAAATTGTCAATCTCCGTCTATTTTTATACGGACTGACACACGCTGTCTCTGTCTAGTTTTGACCGTAATCAAACAGCAGATATACGAAACTGATTGAAAAGCGGACAGCACTCTAAGGTGTAGGTCTGGAAAAACTTCTCAGCTTTTTTTTCCAGAGTCACACACAGATAGCTTCTATTTGTCCGTGATACAAGGCAGTACACGGTAGTGTGTGAGGAGCGTACACCGCTATACGGTGTATTAAAAAATGAACGCTCAGTAACTCACCAGGACAAAATAATAAAAGTTGGAGTGCTTTGAAAAAAGCAGCTTGAACAGCAGTGTGCACACAGCAATGCTCTAGCAGGTAGCCTTAAAAGGCAGCCTAATCACCACCAGCGCTGCTGCACACAAATAAAATCGTCCCCTTTCACTGCACACTAACTGTACAGTGAAAAGCGCTATCAGCAGAAGCAATTTTTTTTTTTCTTCTTCCCTACCTAACGCTCTCCCTGTTCAGAATCAGCAGCAGCACCTCTCCCTATTCTAAGATCGGCAGAAGTAAGATGGCGGTCGGCGGGCACGGCCTTTTATACCCACTGTGACGCCACACAAAGCCAGCCAATCACTTCAATGCCCTTCTCTAAGATGGTGGTGGCCGCTGCCCATGTCATCGCATTGCCCGCAGTGTGCGTCCTCCATCATTGGCTGAGAAAAGGCGCTGGAAGCATTATGTTAAACGCGACTTTGGCGCTCGGATCGGCGACCTCACGCTATGGTCAGGTTTCGATCGGCGAAACCCGACTTTAGCTAAAGTCGGCTATTTTTTAGTTTGACCGACCTTTTCGCTCAACTCTACTCATCACTAATAAACACCATAACAATTGGCACCTCATAAAAATGTATCAACCCCCTTCTCGGCGAGGCCAATTTCTGTTTTTGTGCTTTGTTTTTTTCTTCCCATTCATCCAAGAGCCATAATTTTTTTCATATTTCTGTCCACATAGCAACGTGAGGGCTTGGGTTTTTCTGCGGGACAAATAGCACTTTTGAATGACACCATTCATTCTGCCACAGTGTACAGGAAAACGGGAAAAAAAAAATTTCAAGAGTGGTGAAATTGTGGGTAAAAAAAAAAGCAATACTGGAATTCTTTGTGGGAGATGTTTTTGCTGTGTACATTGTGTAGTAAATTTGACCTAGCAATACAATTCTCCCCATCAGTATGGTTACAGCGATACCAAACTTGCCCAGTTTTTATTATTATTATTAATATTTTAGTGGTGAAAAAAAATCAAATTTGTAAAAAGATTTTGGATTGTGTTGCCATTTTTCGAGACCCGTAATGTTATTTTTTTTGGCAAATACAGCTGTATGAGGGCTTAAATGGGTTTTCCCATGAACAAAAGTTGATTTAAATAATTTCCACAATTGGATGTGTTTAAATTAAATGTTCCTGTGCTGACAATCTTTTAAATGTGCCCCTGCTGTGTACTGTGTAATGGCTGTGTCTAACCGTACAGTAACATGGTCAGATTATGCTACATCACCTGGGCAGGGGAGAAAGAAAAAGAGTATACAGACATGACAGCACGGGATCACAGCTGATTCTTTCTGTGAGGTAAAGCATTGCTTTAAAACAGGCAGAAAGAATCAGCTGTGATCCCATGCTGTCCTGTCTGTATACTCTTTTGCCTCCTCCCCTGCCCAGGAGCTGTGGTATGATCAAACCATGTTCCTGTACGGTCAGACACAGCCATTACACAGTACACAGCAGGGGCATAGTTATAAGATTATCTCAGCACAGGAACATTTTATTTTCCCAACACATCCAAGTGTGGAAATTATTATTCCAAGAACTATTGATTAAAATCAACTTTTGTTCGTGGGAAAACCACTAAGTGTTGCAGGTGAGACAACATCTTTACTTTTAAAAGGGATAAAATAAAGGTGATTGAAAATTTATTTTTCATATTTTTTTTTTTTTTTTTTTTTTTTAATTTCTTTACTTTTTCTATACTTATTAGTCCTCTTAGAGGACTTCACCCAGCGATCGTCTGGTCGCTTGTGCTAAAAACAGCAATGACACAGTATTGCTATATATACCAAAAATAATTCTCTTTTGAATCCAAGCCATAGGTTGGTTTTCAATGGAGGTCCATGATGACAGGCACGGAAGTCTTCAAGAGACCCATTATTATTGCAACCCATTGGTGCCCTATGATTCCGTCGCAGCCAACTGGAACATAGAATGTCACACCTCCATGGTGGTGCACAGTTAATGCTGCTGTCAAGAGATTGAAAAATTCTCTGTGCTCAGTCAGCTGAGAAGATTTATTTCTTGTGATGTCACGGTCGTTCAGCTCACAGAGGCAAGTGTGCTTATGATACTTTTTTTGTCAGTTGATAAGTCTCAGGAACAGTGTTTCTTCACATTGCAGGCCATCTTGACAAGTGCGACTAGGATGGGCTTCCATCTGAATTATGTGACGGGAGCCATTTTTTAACATCCGTGGAGAACCTTTTTAACCGCATAAGGATCAAGACCTGTAAATTTACGCCGTTTGGTTTTGAGCATTAATCCAATGCTATTGTGAATTTATATCACAGGGATTAAAGCAGCCAAGAACCTTGGGAAGATAACAGAAGAGGTTTTTTTTAACTACTTGTGTCTTCTATTTTGCTGGCTACATAGGGGTCCATGTTATGAATGGGTCACCGAGGAGAAAAAAAACAGAACAAGCTAAGTCACAGAAAACCAGAGAGGTTGGTAACTATGCAGACTGCAGATCCCTGATCCTAACCACACAACTAGCAGCAGCCGTGGAGCGTACCTAGGATGGTCCTAGACGCTTCGTCACAGCCGGAGGACTAAAGCCTGAAGCAAGAAAAGGGGAAAACTAACTGCCCCAGAGCAGACCCCAAAGGAAAGACAGCCCCCACACATGTATTGACGGTGAAACAAGATGAAAGCACAAACACAGGCAGGAAAATAGGCTGAGCAAACGATGGGGCCCAAACTAACTAGAAAGGATAGGAAAGGAAAGACACTGTCTGCAATCTCCAAAAAACCCTACAAAAATAAAGTCCAACACTTCTGATAGCAAAATTAACCCTGAAGTCACTAGACTTCACCCACTATATCAGCACTCTGAAATATTCTGAGACAGAGCAAAAAGAGGCTAATCTAATAAGGGACAAAAAGCAAATTGGCAAATACAGATAAATAAGAGTGGAAATTTAGCGCAGCCCCAGCCGGGGCTGGCTGACCACACAAAAAACTGAATAGACCAACAAAATCAAGTGTGAACATTAGCAGAAAAACTTCGCTTTAGATGACTGGAACAGAGCTGAAAACAAAGACCTGACAAGCCAGAAGGAATCACCAGAACCAGACTAGGGCGTCGGCTGTCTTAAATCCAGTCTGAGATTCCTGAGGTCCAATCGTCATCCTCATTATCAGGTGGCAGATGTCTACTGATTAAATCAGCCTCACTATCTTCAGTTACCACCAGAGGGAGCCTGGAAGGAGAACTCACAACTGGTGGACCAGAAAATGAACTCACAACAGGTCCATGAGTAATAATTAGGGTCCAGAAGCATCAGTTTTTACAGGACCTGCAATTCACATGATTGCCGATTCTATGTTGGCATAGCAAAGCTCATGGCCCAAGATCAACTTTGTGAACCGTGTCACTCCTGTCTGATCCATTTCCTCTGTGACTGGGGCTCTTATAAATACCCCAGATACGGTGGGGAAAAAAGCTATGAATTAAACTGAAAGAAAAATAAACAATTTTCTATTGGGGAATAAATCCACGTTAAATGCCTTGAAACTTCTGTTGAGATTGTATACAAAGAAACCACCATCACTGAGGTCTGATAAGGTATTTGTGAATCATCCCTCAAATATTAGACCCTAGAGGAAAGTGATAAAGTCTAAAATCCCCTTGGTGGGCTAGTCCAAGCCCTGTTAGCAACATTTTACAGAATATCTTAATTTTCCATGAATGAAACTCACCTTTTGCAAAACCTTCATTGCAAAAATTCTTCCCGAATTTGAGCCAGTCACCTTCTTCACCTGGAAAACCTGAAGAAAATGAAAGCTCGTCATGAACGTGGTCAGATAAAAGACATGCGCTTCATGTATTTTCAGAAAAGGAACTGGCAGCTGAGCTCGGCAATGATTTTTAGTGCAGGGAAGCCCCATATTTCACAATTTGCATTTGAAAGATCTCAAAGAGGTGGTCCGAAACAGATGTATGTCCATCCTAAATCTCTAATGTCATAATGTAATTTTTTTGCTAATATACTTCATTTAAAAGTCCCTACCGTTCCCTCAATAAGCAAACTGCTTTTTTTCTTTTGCTACTGTCTGTGTAATGACGCTTTGTTTGAAAATCTGAATTGAGCATGCTGGGATAGTCAAACGAGTCATTTTCAGGAGGCAGACACTGCGGCCACTGTTGCAGCCTCCGCCCCTACTCTGAAACGAAGAGTCATCAGTAGGGTTGATCGAATAGCTTCAGATAAGAGCTTATCTGAATAGCTATAGCGCTTACCGAATAGCTGCCTCCGGAACCCGGATACTTTGAGCACTCCTGATGATCAGCTGTTCGGCTCCGCAGCTGCATGTGTCGCAGCTGTGTGACAGTCACAACACATGCATGGACAGCCTGTTAGTTGGGCTCTCCATACATGTGTTGTGACAGTGAAACAGCCACTACACACGCAGCGCCGAACAGCTGTTCATTGGGAGAACTACAAGTATCCGGGTTCCCGATGCAGCTATTCGGATAAGCTCTTATCCAAAGCTATTCGCTTATCCCTAATCATCAGTGATGTCCATTAAGGGTGTGGGCTAGTCACTACTCTACTGAGCATGCATCAGTTGTAAACTCTGACATATGCTCAGTGAGATCTTGCCATTTTTCAGTACACAGTGACTAGGCACTTCCCTCGCTGGCTCTGATGAAAACTGATGAGCCGTCAAGAGAGAGCACATTGTCAGTGCGCATTATAAAGAAAAAACTAGAAAGCAGAGACCACTTGTAGGGGCAGGGCTGGACTCTGCTTGCTGGGTTTTTGTCTTACAATGCGCACCAACAATGTGCTCTCTTGCTATCTGGTCACTACTCATCACAGCCAGTGAGGGAGAGCAATGTTACTGTACTCAGAGAAGAATATTGCACAGTGACAAGGGAGCTTGTACATAGTAGATGTCAGAATTGACAACCAACGCATGCTCAGTAGAGTACATGGTCTCCCGGTACTTACCTAGATGCAACCTTCGATCCTCTCAAGAGCTCCTTCTCTACTCCCTTGTTATCTCCTCTTCCCACAACCGCATACAAGACTTCTCCGGTGCTTCCCCCATACTCTGAAACTCTCTACCCCAACACATCAGACTCTTGTTTACGACTGAAACCTTCAAAAAGAACCAGAAGACCCACCTCTTCCGACAAGCCTCTCCCAACCCAACTCTGAGTGACCCTCAGTCTACTGAACCACCCTACAACCAGCTCTACCCGCTCTTCGTGTATCCTCACCCATCCCATGTAGACTGTGAGCTCTCGCGGGCAGGGTCCTCTCTTCTGTACTTGTGTGTTCATGTTTATTGTACTTGTCTATATTTGCCCCTTTTTCACATGTTAAGCGCCATAGAATAAATGGCAATAGTGAATTATTATTATTATTATTATTATTATTATTAATAAAAGTAGAGGAGGGACTAACTCAGCCTCTGAAACATACGCCACTAATGATTCTTTGTTTTAGGCAGAGGCCAAAGGTGTGACAGTGATCGCAGCCTCTACCCCCTGATGAAGAATTCCTTGACTATCCCAGCATGCGTTGGTATTTTCAGCTGAAGGGTCATGACACAGGAAGTTGTAAGAAAATAAATACTTTTTAATTAAAGTATATTAGAAAAAAAGATGAGTTTGATATTAAATAGATAGGCATTTAGGATGAAAATACAGGTTCATCTCACAAAATTAGAAAATCACCAAAAAGCTAATTTATTTCAGTTCAATACAAAAGTGAAACTCAAAGAGTCATTACAAACAGAGTGATCTATTTTATGAGAGAGAGAGAGAGAGAGAGAGAGAGAGAGAGAGAGAGAGAGAGAGAGAGAGAGAGAGAGAGAGAGAGAGAGAGAGAGAGAGAGAGAGAGAGAGAGAGAGAGAGAGAGAGAGAGAGTTTGAGAGAGAGGCGCGCGCACTGTGCTGCGCCAGGCACTTGTGGGGTTAAAACTCACAGTGCCCGGGCATGCGCTGTTGAAAAAGCCGGTCTGGCACTGCAAAAGAACGTTGCAGCCAACGTTTTTTGCTGACGCCGGACGGTGCAGGTTTGCAGTTTCCGGCAAAAAACGGAGGCGCCGCATGTCCGGCACGATGTGGCGATCATTACATTCTATGTGCCAAAACTGGATCCAATTCCGGATCCGGTTTTCACACTTTTCACCGCATCGTGCCGGCACTGGATCCAATTCCGGATCCGATTTTCACACTTTTCACCGCATCGTGCCGGCACTGGATCCAATTCCGGATCCGATTTTCACACTTTTCACCGCATCGTGCCGGATTCAAAAACACGGATGTGTGAAAGCAGCCTTAGGCTATGTGCCCACGTATGCAGAAAATTTCTGCATGAAAACCGGACTCCTTCCCAGAAAACGCGCGTTTATGCTTTTTTTTCCGGAGCGGTCACAGTCTCACAGAAAACAGCTAGAAATGCGGAATTTTCCACGAAATTAATGAGTATGTTGCGTTTTTTCCGCAATGCGTTTTTTTCGTGGAAAAAAACGCATCAATATGCACAAAAAGTGCGGAATTCATTAAAATGAAGGGGATGCTTCTTTTAAGCGTTTTATTTAGTAAAACCGTGAAAAAAACGCTTACGTGTGCACATACCCTTAATGTTGATTATGGCTTACAGCCAATGAAAATACAAAAGTCATTATCTCAGTACATTAGAATATTTTATAACACCAGCTTGAAAAATGATTTTAAAATCCGAAGTGTTGGCCTACTGAAATGTATGTTCAGTAAATGCACTCAATACTTGGTCGGGGCTCCTTTTGCATCAATGCAGAATGGCTTGGAGGCCCAGGTTGCTTTGATCGTAGCCTTCAGCTCGTCTGTATTGTTGGGTCTGGTGTTTCTCATCTTCCTCTTGACAATATCCCATAGATTCTCTATGGGGTTAAGGTCAGGCGAGTTTGCTGGCCAAGCAAGCACAGTGATACTGTTGTTTTTAATCCAGGTATTGGTACTTTTGGCAGTGTGGACAGGCGCCAAGTCCTGCTGGAGAATGAAATTTCCATCTCCACAAAGCTTGTCGGTAGAGGGAAGCATGAAGTGATCTAAAAATGTCCTAGTCGACGGCTCCGCTGACTTTGGTCTTGATAAAACGCAGTGGACCTACACCAGCAGATGACATGGCTCCACAAACCATCACTGATTGTGGAAACTTCACACTAGACCTCAAGCAGCTTGGATTGTCTGTCTCTCCACTCTTCCTCCAGACTCTGGGACCTTGATTTCCAAATGAAATGCAAAATTTACTTTCATCTGAAAACACCTTGGACCACTGAGCAACAGTCTGGTTCTTTTTCTCCTTTGCCCAGGTAAGACGCTTCTAGTGTTGTCTACTGGTCAAGAGTGGCTTGACACAAGGAATGTGACACTTGTAGCCCATGTCCTGGATACATCTGTGTGTGGTGGCGTTCCTCCAAATTTTTGAATGGCCTTTTCTTAACAATCCTTTCAAGGCTGCGGCTACCCCTGTTGCTTGTGCACCTTTTTCTACCACATTTTTTCCTTCCACTCAACTTTCCATTAATATGCTTGGATACAGCACTCTGAGCAGCCGGCTTCTTTAGCAATGACCTTTTGTGGCTTACCCTCCTTGTGGAGTGTGTCAATGACTGCCTTCTGGACATCTGTCAAGTCTGCAGTCTTCCCCATGATTGTGGAGCCTACTGAAGGACCTTTTTAAATGCTTAGGAAGCCTTTGCAGGTGTTTTTTGTTAATTATTTTAATTTACTGAGATAATGGCTTTTGGGTTTTCATTGGCTGTAAGCCATAATCATCAACATTAACAGAAATAAACACTTGAAATAGATCACTCTGTTTGTAATGGCTCCTATATAATATACGAGTTTCACTTTTTTGCATTGAAGAAATTAAATTAACTTATTGATGATATTATAATTTTTTGAGGAGCACATGTATATTTTAGTTTCGGACCATCCCTTTAAGGCTAATTTCACATTAGCGGTTTTTTGAGCGGCGCATCGGGTGCAATAGAAACGCATGGAAAAAAAAGACATGCGTTTTTGCATGCGTTTGCTTTTATGCGCATTTGTTCTCTAGGGGTTAAAACCAGTGTCTAGACATTTTAATACCAAAACCACATGCGCACGAAAACGCACACTGATGCATGTCCATGTGTACGCTTGCGTTCCCATAGACTGATGCGTTATTTTGTCGCATTCAGTGCGCAAGCATGAGCATGCGTTTTTTTCACGCCTTTCGGCGGACCCAAAAATGCAGCAAGTTGCGTCTGACGTGCCTAGGGGTACACCTTAAAAAAACGCATGCGCACGAAAACGCATACAAATTCGTGCAAACGCAAGACCATGCGCCCCCCATGTTAAACATAGGTACGCATGCACATGGACGCGCACGATGCGCTGCGCAAAAAAACCCTAATGTGAAACCAGCCTAAGATATGCAGCAGCTAGACAGACTAGTAAAGGAAAAGTAAATTAGAAAAGACATTAGATGACATTACATAGATGAGATTTAGAATTAAACCACATTTTACTTTGGTACCAGCTCTTTAAACAAGCAAATTTTGTCAGTTTACACTACAGATACCATGTACTTGGCTGGCAGACTTTCCATAAGCGAATACACAGTGCAAAATATCTTGTGTCTTTGCACCATAGAAACTAGTTGATTTCTACATTCAATGAATACATTAACATTTTACCATTCTTTCTGTCTAAGGCCGGGTTCTCACTGCGCTATGGCAGTCCGTTAATGCTGCCATACATCACTATTATGTGGCGCATCGCGACATATGCCGTAAAGCGGCACGCGTTCGCGATGTGCCGTTAAGCACTGACGGAGCCTTGGATGCGGCCTGCAACGTCTGAGGCTCCGTCACAGCTAGCGCTGATGAATCATCGGCGCTAGCGGTATAGCATAACATATATCGCGTTATGCTATAGCGTTAACGCAGCCCGTCAACGCTATGCGTTGATAGAGTTGGTTAACGCTATGTGAACCTGGCTTAACATGTCAGTGCTGTCTTCTCCTCTCATCTCTTGTTTGACCTGTGTATCCCATCAAAAAACAGTCAGTGCACAGCATGTCAGGAGGAATTGCTATTTAAAGGGGTTTTCCCATGAACGAAAGTTCATTTTAAAAATTGTCTGTGTCTGACCATGTATAGAACATACCACAGCTCCTGGGCAGGGGAGGAAGCAAAAGACAATACTGACATTACAGCAGGAGATCGCAGAGGATACATTTTGCGAGGTAAAATATTGTTTAAAAAGTCAGTGAAATATTTTACCTCACAAAATGAATCCTCTGTTATCCCCTGCTGCAACGTCAGTATTGTCTTTTGCTTCCTCCCCTGCCCAGGAGATGTGGTATGCTACGTACACAGACACAGACAATTTTTAAAATGAACTTTCGTTTGTGGGAAACCCCCTTTAATGTGACCGGCTTCCTCTGCCTGAAGACATGTCACGCATCTGCCGCCAGGATCAGCAGAATGATTCACTGCGCCTGCGTGGAATTAGCAAAGGCATAGTACAACGGTATTCGGCTGGTGGTACCACGCGCGCGACAGAGAGCGAATGGTAAGGTGAATGGTGTCCCATCCACGCTATTTTTATACTTCGAGACTTGGTTCCACTCCATGAGCAGGACTCAGGTTGGCTTAGAACTAGGTTGAAACTGCTGCTGATAGTGTTGGAGGGTCTTATTTATTGAGCAACAACCCCTATAGGTTTTATGAAAAGGCATCAACATGATCACAAGCAGGACATTGGGATATGCATAGTTACCTTTCCATAACTTCCTCGTCCCAGTACACGTAGTATGTGAAAGCACTGTGGGGAGAGGGTCTCCTGCCCCGGGCACATTCTGCTGTCTGCGAGATCATACTTCGTAGTGCACGAGAGATCGGACCTGCAACACAATCCTACAATTAGGACTAGGATGACAGAATCATTACACAAAGAAAAGAATGACTTAAGGATTCACAGAACTCACGCTTCACAAGATCCTGTCACCTCAGAGTCATCATCCTGGAAGAAATGAAAATACAATCCACTAAGTACACAAGACAAATCTATGGATGGATGGTTCTTGGCACTTGCTCTCCAGATCTAAGGTGTACTGAAGGACACTGTGGGGAGTGTAGTGATAAGCCATCTCCTACGCCAGGAGACACCAGTACCCTACAAGACTGCTTCTCCTTTATCCCTGATTACACACTAATGTTTAGTACAAATCATCCTGCAATTATAGGAAAAAGCTACCAGCAAGATAAGATATCCCTCACCTTCCAAAGAAACGACTCTTCATTCTAGTCTGTAGAGAAGGACCCCCTCAATCTAATTCAGCCCAAAGCAATCCAGAAAGCGTGGGTCCTCACACAACAAGGGGTCCACCATAACCTATTATACGGAGGGGGGTCCTCACACAACAGGGGTACACGATAACCTACTATACGGAGGGGGGTCCTCACACAACAGGGGTACACCATAACCTACTATACGGAGGGGGGTCCTCACACAACAGGGGTACACCATAACCTACTATACGGAGGGGGGTCCTCACACAACAGCGGTACACCATAACCTATTATACGGAGGGGGTCCTCACACAACAGCGGTACACCATAACCTATTATACGGAGGGGGGGTCCTCACACAACAGCGGTACACCATAACCTATTATACAGAGGGGGTCCTCACACAACAGCGGTACACCATAACCTATTATACAGAGGGGGTCCTCACACAACAGCGGTACACCATAACCTATTATACAGAGGGGGTCCTCACACAACAGGGGTACACCATAACCTATTATACGGAGGGGTCCTCACACAACAGCGGTACACCATAACCTATTATACGGAGGGGGGTCCTCACACAACAGCGGTACACCATAACCTATTATACAGACTGGGTCCTCACACAACAGGGGTACACCATAACCTATTATACGGAGGGGGGGGTCCTCACACAACAGGGGTACACTATAACCTATTATACGGAGGGGGGGGTCCTCACACAACAGGGGTACACTATAACCTATTATACGGAGGGGGGTCCTCACACAACAGCGGTACACCATAACCTATTATACGGAGGGGGGTCCTCACACAACAGCGGTACACCATAACCTATTATACAGACTGGGTCCTCACACAACAGCGGTACACCATAACCTATTATACGGAGAGGGGGTCCTCACACAACAGGGGTACACTATAACCTATTATACGGAGGGGGGGGGTCCTCACACAACAGGGGTACACCATAACCTATTATACGGAGGGGGGGGTCCTCACACAACAGGGGTACACCATAACCTATTATACGGAAGGGGTCCTCACACAACAGCGGTACAAAATAACCTATTATACGGAGGGGGTCCTCACACAACAGCGGTACACCATAACCTATTATACGGAGGGGGTCCTCACACAACAGGGGTACACCATAACCTATTATACGGAGGGGGGGGTCCTCACACAACAGGGGTACACTATAACCTATTATACGGAGGGGGGGGTCCTCACACAACAGGGGTACACTATAACCTATTATACGGAGGGGGGTCCTCACACAACAGCGGTACACCATAACCTATTATACGGAGGGGGGTCCTCACACAACAGCGGTACACCATAACCTATTATACAGACTGGGTCCTCACACAACAGCGGTACACCATAACCTATTATACGGAGAGGGGGTCCTCACACAACAGGGGTACACTATAACCTATTATACGGAGGGGGGGGGGGTCCTCACACAACAGGGGTACACTATAACCTATTATACGGAGGGGGGGGTCCTCACACAACAGGGGTACACCATAACCTATTATACGGAGGGGGTCCTCACACAACAGCGGTACACCATAACCTATTATACGGAGGGGGTCCTCACACAACAGCGGTACACCATAACCTATTATACGGAGGGGGTCCTCACACAACAGGGGTACACCATAACCTATTATACAGAGGGGGGTCCTCACACAACAGCAGTATACCATAACCTATTATACGGAGGGGGTCCTCACACAACAGCGGTACACCATAACCTATTATACGGAGGGGGTCCTCACACAACAGCAGTACACCATAACCTATTATACGGAGGGGGGGGTCCTCACACAACAGGGGTACACCATAACCTATTATACGGAGGGGGGGGTCCTCACACAACAGGGGTACACCATAACCTATTATACGGAGGGGGGTCCTCACACAACAGCAGTACACCATAACCTATTATACGGAGGGGGGGGTCCTCACACAACAGGGGTACACCATAACCTATTATACGGAGGGGGGGGGTCCTCACACAACAGGGGTACACTATAACCTATTATACGGAGGGGGGTCCTCACACAACAGCAGTACACCATAACCTATTATACGGAGGGGGTCCTCACACAACAGCAGTACACCATAACCTATTATATGGAGGGGGGGGGTCCTCACACAACAGGGGTACACCATAACCTATTATACGGAGGGGGGGGTCCTCACACAACAGGGGTACACTATAACCTATTATACGGAGGGGGGTCCTCACACAACAGCAGTACACCATAACCTATTATACGGAGGGGGTCCTCACACAACAGCAGTACACCATAACCTATTATACGGAGGGGGTCCTCACACAACAGCAGTACACCATAACCTATTATACGGAGGGGGGTCCTCACACAACAGCGGTACACCATAACCTATTATACGGAGGGGGGTCCTCACACAACAGCGGTACACCATAACCTATTATACGGAGGGGGGTCCTCACACAACAGCGGTACACCATAACCTATTATACGGAGGGGGTCCTCACACAACAGCGGTACACCATAACCTATTATACGGAGGGGGTCCTCACACAACAGCGGTACACCATAACCTATTATACGGAGGGGGTCCTCACACAACAGCAGTACACCATAACCTATTATACGGAGGGGGGGGTCCTCACACAACAGGGGTACACTATAACCTATTATACGGAGGGGGGTCCTCACACAACAGCAGTACACCATAACCTATTATACGGAGGGGGTCCTCACACAACAGCAGTACACCATAACCTATTATACGGAGGGGGGGGTCCTCACACAACAGGGGTACACCATAACCTATTATACGGAGGGGGGGGTCCTCACACAACAGGGGTACACTATAACCTATTATACGGAGGGGGGTCCTCACACAACAGCAGTACACCATAACCTATTATACGGAGGGGGTCCTCACACAACAGCAGTACACCATAACCTATTATACGGAGGGGGGGGTCCTCACACAACAGGGGTACACTATAACCTATTATACGGAGGGGGGTCCTCACACAACAGCGGTACACCATAACCTATTATACGGAGGGGGTCCTCACACAACAGCAGTACACCATAACCTATTATACGGAGGGGGGGGTCCTCACACAACAGGGGTACACCATAACCTATTATACGGAGGGGGGGGTCCTCACACAACAGGGGTACACTATAACCTATTATACGGAGGGGGGTCCTCACACAACAGCAGTACACCATAACCTATTATACGGAGGGGGGGGTCCTCACACAACAGGGGTACACTATAACCTATTATACGGAGGGGGGTCCTCACACAACAGCAGTACACCATAACCTATTATACGGAGGGGGTCCTCACACAACAGCGGTACACCATAACCTATTATACGGAGGGGGGTCCTCACACAACAGCGGTACACCATAACCTATTATACGGAGGGGGTCCTCACACAACAGCAGTATACCATAACCTATTATACAGAGGGGGGTCCTCACACAACAGCGGTACACCATAACCTATTATACGGAGGGGGGTCCTCACACAACAGCGGTACACCATAACCTATTATACAGACTGGGTCCTCACACAACAGGGGTACACCATAACCTATTATACGGAGGGGGGGGTCCTCACACAACAGGGGTACACTATAACCTATTATACGGAGGGGGGGGTCCTCACACAACAGGGGTACACTATAACCTATTATACGGAGGGGGGTCCTCACACAACAGCGGTACACCATAACCTATTATACGGAGGGGGGTCCTCACACAACAGCGGTACACCATAACCTATTATACAGACTGGGTCCTCACACAACAGCGGTACACCATAACCTATTATACGGAGAGGGGGTCCTCACACAACAGGGGTACACCATAACCTATTATACGGAGAGGGGGTCCTCACACAACAGGGGTACACTATAACCTATTATACAGAGGGGGGTCCTCACACAACAGCGGTACACCATAACCTATTATACGGAGGGGGTCCTCACACAACAGCGGTACACCATAACCTATTATACGGAGGGGGGTCCTCACACAACAGCGGTACACCATAACCTATTATACAGACTGGGTCCTCACACAACAGGGGTACACTATAACCTATTATACGGAGGGGGGTCCTCACACAACAGCGGTACACCATAACCTATTATACGGAGGGGGGTCCTCACACAACAGCGGTACACCATAACCTATTATACAGACTGGGTCCTCACACAACAGCGGTACACCATAACCTATTATACGGAGAGGGGGTCCTCACACAACAGGGGTACACTATAACCTATTATACAGAGGGGGGTCCTCACACAACAGCGGTACACCATAACCTATTATACGGAGGGGGTCCTCACACAACAGCAGTACACCATAACCTATTATACGGAGGGGGGGGTCCTCACACAACAGGGGTACACTATAACCTATTATACGGAGGGGGGGGTCCTCACACAACAGGGGTACACCATAACCTATTATACGGAGGGGGTCCTCACACAACAGCGGTACACCATAACCTATTATACGGAGGGGGTCCTCACACAACAGCGGTACACCATAACCTATTATACGGAGGGGGTCCTCACACAACAGGGGTACACCATAACCTATTATACAGAGGGGGGTCCTCACACAACAGCAGTATACCATAACCTATTATACGGAGGGGGTCCTCACACAACAGCGGTACACCATAACCTATTATACGGAGGGGGTCCTCACACAACAGCAGTACACCATAACCTATTATACGGAGGGGGGGGTCCTCACACAACAGGGGTACACCATAACCTATTATACGGAGGGGGGGGTCCTCACACAACAGGGGTACACCATAACCTATTATACGGAGGGGGGTCCTCACACAACAGCGGTACACCATAACCTATTATACAGGCTGGGTCCCCACACATCTCAGGTACACAACTTATATTTGGGCTCTTCATCCTGACTGTACATAAGACTGTACATAAACACATCCATAATTACAATACAAGCCATTGGATAATGCAGTCATGTGACTGGACAGGAAGGAATATTACAATATAACATTATTATCCGTCTTTTTAGTCCTCTTCACACAACCTCCATGGAACGAGCGACAGTCTGCGGTCTACACAGCCTGGCCTACCACTGACCACCGCGCAGCTAAGCTCCACCCTCCGAAGCCCACGACCACTCTCCTTACCGGCTCGTTCTCCTCACTGTTCTCCTCCGATTCCAGGTCCAAGTCAAACACAGCTGCCATTGCGGCAGCGCCCGGAACAAAAAGAAAGAGCAATTTCCGGGAACCTGTAAATATCCGGAAAGCACCTGAGTGGCCGAAGTTTCCTTCCTGTTCCCGTGTGTTGGCCCAGGCCTGCCTCTGGCTACAGTAAAATGGCGGCCGTCCACTGCGGACACCCATTCCAGATATTTTTCTTCATTTTTCTGACAACAGCACCATGGTCTTCTACAAGTTCAGGCAGGAGTGGTACAGAACTTGTGTCACCTGCTTATCCCCAGGGTTCAATGATCGCAACACTTCACAGAGGACCATGTTCTTTCAGGGATAGATAATCTGTGCAGAGAAAATGACCCCTTTACATGCTCTGGGGGATCGTCCTGTTACGCAAACACTCAGTAATAAAGTTTGTACATAGTGTTGCCTAAGGAAGGATTACATGAGCTTCAGGCCTACAGTACATTCTACCACCTAGCAGCGTCGGACTGGAGCACCTTGGGCCCACCAGAGAAAATCATTCTTGGGGCCCACTATGTAGCTACATAGAAAGAAATACAAGACCACCAATTGTGCGGTAAAACGCGCTAATATCAGGGCATAACATAAGGTAGTACACGTCTTAATGATATATCAGGGGTTGGCGCCCACATTTTGGTTCAAGCTCAATGATAAATGTTCCCTGGTGTTTATTAACCACTAGATGGTGGCCCGATTCTATCGCATCGGGTATTCTAGAGTCTTTGTTAAAATAAAAAATAGTGATATACTCACCTCCCGACAGCCCCTTGACTCCCTCCTCTCACCACGCGCCTGGCATCTTCCGGTCCCAGTAATGCTTTGCGTGAAACACCGCTGATGACGTGGTGCTCTCGCGAGAGTGACGTCATCTCTGGCCCTTTTCGATAAGGATTACTGGGACCGGAAGAGTGTGGTGAGAGGCGGGACAGAGTCCGGGGGCCGTAGGAAGGTGAGTATATAACTTTTTATTACTATTTTTTATTTTAACAGAGACTCTAGAATACCCGATGCGATAGAATCGGGCCACCATCAAGTGTATTTTACGCCTGTTACACCCGGAGCTGCTGTCACTGTTCTGCTGTTACCTAATGTATTGTACTTCAGTTACAGGCAGAGCTGCAGTCACTGTTCTGCTGTTACCTAATGTATTGTTCTCCAGTTACACCCAGAGCTGCTGTCACTGTTCTGCTGTTATCTAATGTATTGTACTCTAGTTACTCCCAGAGCTGCAGTCACTGTTCTGCTGTTACCTAATGTATTGTACTTCAGTTACAGGCAGAGCTGCAGTCACTGTTCTGCTGTTACCTAATGTATTGTTCTCCAGTTACACCCAGAGCTGCTGTCACTGTTCTGCTGTTATCTAATGTATTGTACTCTAGTTACTCCCAGAGCTGCAGTCACTGTTCTGCTTTTACCTAATGTATTGTAGTCCAGTTACACCCAGAGCTGCAGTCACCGTTCTGCTCTTACCTAATGTATTATACTCCTGTTACAGCTAGAGCTGCAGTCACTGTTCAGATGTTACCTAATGTATTGTACTCCAGTTACACCCAGAGCTGCAGTCACTTTTCTGCTGTTACCTAATGTATTGTACGCAAGTTACGCCCAGAGCTGCAGTCACTGTTCTGCTGTTACATAATGTATTGGACTCCAGTTACACCCAGAGCTGCAGTCACCATTCTGCTCTTACCTAATGTATTATACTCCTGTTACACCCAGAGCTGCTGTCACTGTTCAGATCTTACCTAATGTATTGTACGCAAGTTACACCCAGAGCTGCAGTCACTTTTCTGTTGTTACCTAATGTATTGTACGCAAGTTACACCCAGAGCTGCAGTCACTGTTCTGCTGTTATTTAATGTATTGTACTCCAGATATGTACAGGACTGTGCCTGTTTAATGAGCGACGCAGCAGTGATACCTTTAACGGCTGTAATGTGCCTGTACAATAAGCGATGCGGCCGTGTTGCGACGTCTAAGCAACTGTCGCTGATTGGTCGCGGCAGTTAGGCCGCGACCATTCAGCGAGGCGGGATTTCCATTACAGACAGACAGACAGAATTAGACAATTATGTAGTAGACTAGGCCAATGTGTTATAGCACTAGTGTAGTGGAGGGGATTTTATGACATCTCCTCTCATCTATACGCTGAGAAAATCCACGGTGGGAATTGACCGATGCAGTTTTAAAGGGGATTTTAGCCCTATTTTAGCCCTATTACCCCATTTTAGCCCTATCAGCTGCCGGCACCGCCATCAGGGGCTTATCTACAGCATTCTGTAATGCATTCTGTAATGCTGTATATAAGCCCCCGATGTAACATGAAAGATAAGAAAAAAGAGTTAGATTATACACACCCCGGCGTTCGGTCCGGTCCGATGGGTGTCGCGGTCCAGTGCCTCCCCATCTTCATACGATGATGTCCTCCTCCTTGCTTCTCCCTCGGCTCCTGTGCAGGCGTACTTTCTCTGCCCTGTTGAGGGCAGAGCAGAGTACTGCAGTGCGCAGGTGCCGGACCTCTCTGACCTTTCCCAGCGCCTGCTTAACTGCAGTACTTTACTCTGCCCTCAACAGGACAGATATAGTATGCCTGCACAGGAGCCGATGGAGAAGCCAGAAGGAGGACATCATCGTATGAAGATGTGAGGCGCCGGACCGCAACACCCACCACAGCCGCCCCTGCCCCCCGGTGAGTATAATCTAATGTGTTTTTCTTATCTTTCAGGTTAAATTGGGGGCTTATCTACAGCATTACAGAGTGAATTACACAATGCTGTAGATAAGCCCATGATGGCGGTGGCCGCAGCTTATAGCACTAAAATGGGGTGACAGATTCCCTTTAACAAACTCACCACCGATTTCATACTTTGCAATACAAAGAATCAGGTCAGTGGTAAACATAGTAACATAGTTTTGAAGGCTGAAGGAAGACCTTATGTCCATCTAGTTCAGACTATTTTTAGTGCAGCTGTTCTGCATTGTTGATCCTGGGGAAGGCAAAAAACCCACAGAGTAGAAGCCAATTTTCTCCATAGGGAAAAAAATTCCTTCCCCTAAGCTGGGTCAACCATCTACCTATAATATTATGTTATTCGTAACCTTCTATACTGTTACTCACAAGAAAAGCATCCATTCCTTTCTTAAATTCATTCAGTGAGTTGGCCATCACCACTTCCTCAGGAAGAGAATTCCAGAGCCTCACTGCTCTTACCGTGAAGAACCCTCTTCTATGCTGGTGCAGAAATTGTCCTTCCTCCAAACGAAGAGAATGCCCCCTTGTTCTTGTCACAGGCCTTGGTACAAACAGTTCATTGGAGGGATCTCTGTATTGCCCTCTGATATACTTGTACATATATATTAAGTCTCCCCTAAGTCTTCTCTTTTCTAGAGTAAATAGACCGAATTTTGATAACCTTTCTGGGTATTGTAGTGAACCAACTCCATTTATCATTTTAGTAAAGGTGCGACATTACATAGTAGTAAATGCAGCAATATCTGCACAATGTCTGTGTGGATGTTTTTGCTGTTAATTTGCTGTTTGATTTCTGCAGCAAATACATTGTGTGAATGCCCCCTCTTCTAGTGGTAGGGGGTCCTAAATCACTTATATCTGACATTGGAGTAATATCAAAAGAGTTTTCCCTCACATCCCCCCATATACTTTTTACAGAAATCTCTCTGCTACCTATAAGACCATAACATTTTATGAAGAGCCTCATTTTGTTAGTAGTAGGGAAAGAAAAGTTTTAGTCAGGGGTGATAAAGGGGGAGAGGGGCTCTATCAGGGTAATACAGGGGGAGGTGGCACAGTCAGGGCTGATAAAGGGGGAGAGGAGCTCAATCAGGGTGATACAGGGGGAGGTGGTGCAGTCAGTCAGGGGTAATAAAGTGAGAGAGGGGCTCAGTCAGGGTGATACAGAGGGAGGTGGTGCAGTCAGGGTGATACAGGGAGAGGTGGCGCAATCAGGGTGACACAGGGGGAGGTGGCGCAGTCAGGGTGACACAGGGGGAGGTGATGCAGTCAGGGTGATACAGAGGGAGGTAGCGCAATCAGGGTGATACAGAGGAAGGTGGCGCAGTCAGGGTGATACAGAAGGAGGTGGCGCAGTCAGGGTGATACAGAAGGAGGTGGCGCAGTCAGGGTGATAAAGGGGGAGAGGAGCTCAATCAGGGTGATACAGAGGGAGGTGGCGCAGTCAGGGTGATACAAAGGGAGGTGGCGCAGCCAGGGTGATACAAGGGGAGGTGGCGCAGTCAGGGTGATACAGAGGGAGGTGGCGCAGTCAGGGTGATACAGAAGGAGGTGGCACAGTCAGGGTGATACAGAAGGAGGTGGCGCAGTCAGGGTGATAAAGGGGGAGAGGAGCTCAATCAGGGTAATACAGAGGGAGGTGGCGCAGTCAGGGTGATACAAAGGGAGGTGGCGCAGCCAGGGTGATACAAGGGGAGGTGGCGCAGTCAGGGTGATACAGAGGGAGGTGGCGCAGTCAGGGTGATACAGAAGGAGGTGGCGCAGTCAGGGTGATACAGAAGGAGGTGGCGCAGTCAGGGTGATAAAGGGGGAGAGGAGCTCAATCAGGGTGATACAAAGGGAGGTGGCGCAGCCAGGGTGATACAAGGGGAGGTGGCGCAGTCAGGGTGATACAAGGGGAGGTGGCGCGGTCAGGGTGATACAGAGGGAGGTGGCGCAGTCAGGGTGATACAGAGGGAGGTGGTGCAGTCTGGATGATACAGAGGGAGGTGGTGCAGTCAGGGTGATAAAGGGGAGAGGGGCTCAGTCAGGGTGATACAGAGGGAGGTGGCGCAGTCTGGGTGATACAGAGGGAGGTGGCGCAGCCAGGGTGATGCAGAGGGAGGTGGCGCAGTCAGGGTGATACAAGGGGAGGTGGTGCAGTCAGGGTGATACAGAGGGAGGTGGCGCAGTCAGGGTGATACAGAGGGAGGTGGTGCAGTCAGGGTGATACAGAAGGAGGTGGCGCAGTCAGGGTGATAGAGGGAGGTGGCGCAGTCAGGGTGATACAGAGGGAGGTGGCGCAGTCAGGGTGATACAGAGGGAGGTGGTGCAGTCAGGTTGATACAGGGGGAGGTGGCGCAGTCAGGGTGATACAGAGGGAAGTGGTGCAGTCAGTCAGGGGTAATACAGTGAGAGTGGGGCTCAGTGTGATACAGGGGGAGATAGTGCAGTCAGGGTGATTCAAATGGAGGTGGCGCAGTCAGGGTGATACAGCGGGAGGTGGCAGCCAGGGTGATACAGTGGGAGGTGGCACAGTCAGGGTCATACAAGGGGAGGTGGCGCAGTCAGGGTGATACAAGGGGAGGTGACGCAGTCAGGGTGATACAGAGGGAGGTGGCGCAGTCAAGGTGATACAGAGGGAGGAGACGCAGTCAGGGTGATACAGAGGGAGGTGGTGCAGTCAGGGTGATACAGGGGGAGGTGGTGCAGTCAGGGTCATACAGAGGGAGGTGGCGCAGTCAGGGTCATACAAGGGGAGGTGGCGCAGTCAGGGTGATACAAGGGGAGGTGACGCAGTCAGGGTGATACAGAGGGAGGTGGCGCAGTCAGGGTGATACAGAGGGAGGTGACGCAGTCAGGGTGATACAGAAGGAGGTGGCGCAGTCAGGGTGATACAGAGGGAGGTGGTGCAGTCAGGGTGAATACAGGGGGAGGTGGTGCAGTCAGGGTGATACAGGGGGAGGTGGCGCAGTCAGAGTGATACAGGGGGAGGTGGCACAGTCAGGGTGATACAGAGAGAGGTGGTGCCGTCAGTCAGGGGTAATACAGTGAGAGAGGGCCTCAGTGTGATACAGGGGGAGATGGTGCAGTCAGGGTGATACAGGGAGAGGTGGCGCAATCAGGATGATACAGGGGAAGGTGGTGCAGTCAGGGTGATACAGAAGGAGGTGGCGCAGTCAGGGTGATACAGAGGGAGGTGGTGCAGTCAGGGTGATACAGGGGGAGGTGGTGCAGTCAGGGTGATACAGGGGGAGGTGGCGCAGTCAGGGTGATACAGGGGGAGGTGGCACAGTCAGGGTGATACAGAGGGAGGTGGTGCAGTCAGAGTGATACAGGGGGAGGTGGCACAGTCAGGGTGATACAGGGGGAGGTGGCACAGTCAGGGTGATACAGAGAGAGGTGGTGCCATCAGGGGTAATACAGTGAGAGAGGGCCTCAGTCAGTGTGATACAGGGGGAGATGGTGCAGTCAGGGTGATACAGGGAGAGGTGGCGCAATCAGGATGATACAGGGGAAGGTGGTGCAGTCAGGGTGATACAGGGGGAGGTAGCGCAGTCAGGGTGATACAGGGGGAGGTGGCGCAGTTAGGGTGATACAGGGGGAGGTGGCGCAGTCAGGGTGATACAGGGGGAGGTGGCGCAGTCAGGGTGATACAGGGGCGCGGGGGTGCAGTCAGGGGTGATTCCGGGGCGAGGGGGTGCAGTCAGGGGTGATTCTGGGGCGAGGGGCTGCAGTCAGGGGTGATTCCAGGGGGAAGGGGTACAGTCAAAGAGTTTCAGGGGTGATTCTGGGGCAAGGGGGTGTAGTCAGGGGTGATTCCGGGTCAAGGGGGTGTAGTCAGGGGTGATTCCGGGGCAAGGGAGTGCAGCCAGGGCTGATTCCGGGGGAGGGAGTACAGTCAGGGTGATTCAGGGGTTAGGCGGTGCAGTCAGGGGTGATTCCGGGGTGAGCGGGTGCAGTCAGAGGTGATTCTGGGGAGAGGGGGTGCAGTCAGGGGTGATTCCGGGGCGAGGGGGTGCAGTCAGGGGTGATTCTGGGGGAGGGAGTGCAGTCAGGAGTGAATCCGGGGGAGGGGATACAGTCAGGTTGATTCAGGGGCGAGGGAGGTGCAGTTGTGGGGAAGGTGACTTGACGGACAGACTTGACTGGAAGTAGGAGGGGACGATTTGTGCACTATAGACGGAGATTGGCAATGACAGAAAGGTAACAGCAGGGGAAGACCGGAAAGGGCGTGCAGTACCAAAATTTGACCACAAGATGGCAGGGGGGAGTGTAGTTCAGGACTTGACATCAGCTTAGGCTATAGAAACTGCTTAGTCATGGGGGGCGGGGAGATAGGAACCTAGGAGGGAAATTCCCAGTGAGAGAGGGGATAAATAGGACAGGACAGGGTTCCAGGGGTGGTTAGTCCCGGGAGGAGCTCAGGTGGAGAGACTCACTACAGAAGACTGACGACGGTGGAGAGCTCAACCAAGAGACTGACAGGAGAAGACAGTCAGGGGGGTGGCCCTGACACGACGTACCGCAGGACAGACGAGGCCCTGGGGGTACCGATTGGACGACGCCCTCGGGCAGGTGAAGCGCTGGCGGTAGATTGGTGTAGGACAGCCCCAGCGAAAGATCCACAAGGAACGTCACCACGACTGAAGGAAAGGTGAAGGTACCCGGGCCTGGATACGGAGAGCTGTAAAGGTGCTGCGGTGTGTGGCTACGGTCGTCAGGAGGACGGCCAATAAACTCGGACCTGTTACAATTGGAATCTGCCTCCATCTCGTCTTTGCACCGTCTGGTCGCGGTAAGCAGTTGTCCACCCCCCAATCCGGACCCGTGCCACACAGTCAGGGGTGATATAGAGTGAGGGGTGCAGTCAGTCAGGAGTGAAAGGAGAGATGAGGTAATGGGGCCCTAATTTATCCCTAAGTATCTTAGCCCCTCCCCCTCTCTCACCCCAGACTAATGGCCCCCCATTTACACTTAAGGTACTGTCACACTTAGCGATGCACCAGCGATCCCGATCAGCAATATGAAGCGGTCAGGATCGCTGGTGCATTGCTAAGTGGTCGCTAGTGAGCTGCCACACAAGCAGATCTCACCAGCGACATAGCAGCGGTCAGGGTTCTTTACTTACCTGTCAGACAAAGCGATCCTGACGTCCTCCCACCCGCGTCCACGCGTCGCTCGTCGGCGCCACAGGAAGCCCAGCAGGAAGCTGACGACGAGAAACGGTCCTGGGCGCTCTCGCGCGATTAGCGATAATCAGCGGGGGAGCCGGTCGGAGGTAAGTATCACACATAGCGATATTGCTAGCAATATCGCTGCTACATCACAAAAACCAGTGACGTTATAGCGATATCGCTTAGTGTGATAGGCCCTTTACTTTTAGGCTGGCAGGGGGACCTCCTTCAACCATTGCAGCTGTAGTAGGGAGTCATCTATCTCCCTCTGCTGCTTACACTGTGGGGGAGGGGAGTTATAGATGACAGCAGCTCATTACCTGAGCTGTGCTGTACACCTGGGGTGAAGAGAACACAAACTTAAGCTAACACTGATTAGCTGTGCTGCAGCCAATCAGTGTTAGCCTTGCCAAAAGCTGTTCCATGCTCTCTGCTTGCTCATATCAGGGAAGAGCAGTAACACAAAAAGTCATCAGGACACAAGAGCACTTACTACTTACAAATAGTGCTCCCCAGTCTGCAGCAGCCGAACATGTGACGCCCGACCGCACAGCTCTCTGAGTAGTGAGCACGGAGCTGGGAGTAGTGGTGGTGATGTCACGCTACGAGGAGTCCTGCTCTGGGCTCCTCCCACAGAGCAGTGAATATTAATTTTTCTTTAGTAGCGGGGACAGCAGAAGCCGGCTTCTGCTTCCTGGCACCCCCTGTTGCTCCGCTGGCACCGGGGGGGCCCCATAGCAGCTGCCCACTGGCTGAGGGCCCCTGGAGCAGTGGGGGCCCTAGACAACTGCTGGCCAGTATGCCAGCAGCTGCCTATGCTTGGGCCCTCTCCAGTGGGCCAGTCCGACCCTGCCACCTAGTATGAGGCCCCCACGGTACACACAGACATCTCCAGAGAGGGCTCGCAACTCGCATTGAACATATGGGATTAATTATAGCTCTGGAAACGACAAACTAAATATAACTGAAGAAATGGGAGAGAGCTGGCACGTCAACCTCCATTGACGTAGGGGCCTCCCTCAGTGACCAGGTGATTACATCTGGGGATTTGCCCTGAGAGCCAAACATTAAGACTGGGATCTGTTTTTGTAGAGGCGGGTAAGTACCCTTCCCAGGCCAGGGCTTCCTCTGATGAAAATATTTTTCTGAGACACTTTGGAGCTTGTGATTAATATTGTGGTCTGCATTGATCCAATATGTATGGGAGATATTTTTTCAGCATTGTAGCAAAGGGAAGAACATAAAGCTTTCACTTGCATCACCAGAAGGCTGATCTAACCTCTCCAACTTAATATCGAAAAATGGATAATGCTATCCATGCCATGCTTCATCTCTACATAAAGGTAAAATCACAATAGGAAACATGGCGGCAATATCTAACGCCTGGGACCTCCAGGGACGAAGATATCATGTAAGTTGGGGATCTCATAAAAATCTGAAAGATACTAGTTTCTAAATATCCTAACATGCTGTAGATTCTGCTTTCTCATCATCCTGACAAGCTATAAGTACCAATTTCCACTCACCCTGACAGACTGTGGATAACACATTCTTACCACCTTGACAGGCTGTGGGTAACACTTTTCCCTTACCATGACAGGCTGTTGGACACACATTTTCAACATCCTTACAGGCTGGTGATAAACCCTTACCCGTCTCCCCTGATACATCAGGAGTCATGCACATCATGGGGCAGCTACCATTGGCCATGTCATAGTCCTTTGTGACACTGGTCAGCTGCACAGGACCATCTTTATGATCCCTGTGCCTGTCCCCATCCTCCGTTAATACCTCAGGAGCAATGCTAATTATGGGGCAACTACCTCCGACCATGTGACATATACAGAAAGCACTGCTACATCAATACATACCAATAGACACAGCTCTACTACATTACTACACACCGATACAGACAGCTCTGCTATATCAACACAAAATCTATACACACAGCTCTACTACATTAATACACACCCAAACACACAGCTCTGCTACATCAATTCACACAGCTCTGCAGCGTCAATGCACACATAACTCTGCTATGTCAATAGAAACACATACCTCTGCTATGTCAATACACACATAGCTCTGCTAGATTAGTACATGAATACGAACAACTCTGCTGCATCAATATACACAGCTCTGCTACATTAGTACAAACACATACACACAAAACTCAGATATGTCAATACACACAGCTCTGCTATATCAATAAATATATACACAAACATACACATAGGTTATCTACATCTTGCTCCTCTTCCATTTTATTAACTGCCAGATCTTTATAAAGGCTAAATGCTGGCTTTTTCCCACATCCTTATATTCAGCTGCATTCAGACATAGCTGATGTTGGGACATACTCTTGACTTACTGAGACAGCTCCCCAAAATTGTGACAGTCCCGCTGGATCAGGGACTGTTTGGTGGTATCAATGAGCAAAATGCCTAAAGGGGTTTTACAGGCTTGTAACAAGTCAGTAGTTACTCTATGTCTCAAGCCTCGACAACCCCTTTAAATGCTACATAAACAATACAACTCACATTAGCATCATGGCACTTTGGCTGGCTGTGCATGCGCTCGTCTATTTTGACTCCTTATCTCCTTCTATATCTACGTAGTATGCTGGGTTATGACATACACTGCCTAAAAAAATAAAGGCATCACTTAAACAACAGAATATAACTCCAAGTAATTAAACTTCTGTGAAATCAAACTGTCCACTCAGGCTGGTTTCACACTAGCGTGTTTTAGCGCAGCGCATCGTGCGCGTACATGTGCATGAGTCCTGAGCCCCTATCTTTAACATGGGTGCGCATGGTCTAGCATTTGCACGCGTTTGTATGCGTTTTTGTGCGCATGCGTTTTTTTGTAGTGTGTGCCTAGGCGCGCCGACACAACCTGTTGCATTTTTTGTGCGTCCAACCTGTGTCAAAAAAACGCATGTGCAAAAAAAAAATCACATTACAGTCTATGGGAACGCTGTCGTGCAAACGCATACAAAACGCATGATGCATTTTTTATATGCGTTTCTATTGCACACGATGCGCAGCTCTAAAAAACGCTAGTGTGAAAGTAGCCTCAGAAAGCAACACTGATTGACAATCAATTTCACATGCTGTTGTGCAAATGGAATAGACAACATATGGAAATTATTGGCAATTATCAAGACACCCTCAATAAAGGAGTGGTTCTACAGGTGGGGACCACAGACCACATCTCAGTACCAATGCTTTCTGGCTGATGTTTTGGTCACTTTTGAATGTTGCTTGTGCTTTCGCACTCATGGTAGCATGAAACTGACTCTACAACCCACACAAGTGGCTCAGGTAGTGCAGCTCATCCAGGATGGCACATCAATGCGACCTGTGGCAAGAAGGTTTGCTGCCAGGAGACAGGCCATTACACCAGGAGACGTGGAGGGGGCCGCAGGAGGGCAACAACCCAGAGGCAGGACTGCTACCTCCGCCTTTGTGCAAGAAGGAACAGGAGGAGGACTGCCAGAGCCCTGCAAAATGACCTCCGGCAGGCCACAAATGTGCATGTGTCCGCACAAATGGTTAGAAACTGACTCCATGAGGATGGTCTGAGTGCCCAACATCCACAGATGGGGTTGTGCTCAAAGCCTAAGTGGACAGTTTGATTTCACAGAAGTTTGATTGACTTGGAGTTATATTCTGTTGTTTAAGTGTTCCCTTTATTTTTTTGAGCAATGTATTTATGTAGGAAACATGGTTCTGTTATTATTTCTAAATAGTAAGCTTGGTTCTGTTAGACCAGGGTTCCCCAACTCCAGTCCTCAAGGCCCACCAACAGATCATGTTTTCAGGATTTCCTTAGTATTGCCCAGGTGATAATTGCATCACCTGTACAATACAAGGGAAATCCTGAAAACATGACCTGTTGGTGGGCCTTGAGGACTGGAGTTGGGGAACCCTGTGTTAGAGTATGTGCACACGATCCGGATCACCCACAGAGACGGACATGCGTCTTTCCAGACGCAGTGAACACATGCGGATTCACCTGCTTTCAATAGATGGCAGCGCTTTGGACGCAGCGAACATACACTGCGTCCAAAATGCTGCTAGTTCCAGATTGGGGGCACCCGGCCCTATTGGTGAAATTTGTCTTGTGGAGACTAGCATCTACGCAAGAGAAATTAACATGCTGCGGTCTGAAAAGACACACCGCATGTCAAGTCTCCGTGGGTCATCTGTCGAAATGGCATCTGTGGACACATAATGGACATGGGATTTCTTGAAATCCCATCCACTATGCTGTAACATCTGGTTGCTGCGTGTTTGATGCTACATAAGTACGCAGAGTCAGACCCGCAGAAAATCCAGATTGTGGGCACATACCCTTACTATATCTACACACGTGGTCAAAATTGTTGGTACCCCTCGTTTAATGACAGAAAAACCCACAATGGTCACAGAAATAACTTGAATCTGACAAAAGTAATAATAAATAAAAAATCTATGGAAGTGAACAAATGAAAGCCAGACATTGCTTTTCAACCATGCTTCCACAGAATTTAAAAAAAAAATAAAACTCATGAAATAGGCCTGGACAGAAATAATGGTACCCTTAGCTTAATATTTTGTTGCACAACCTCCAGCAGCAGTTCACTCCTTGTGAATCTCCCCCCAAACTTTTGAATGGCCTTTTCTTAACAATCCTTTCAAGGCTGCGGCTATCCCTGTTGCTTGTGCACCTTTTTCTACCACACTTTTTCCTTCCACTCAACTTTCCATTAATATGCTTGGATCCAGCACTCTGTGAACAGCCAGCTTCTTTAGCAATGACCTTTTGTGGCTTAACCTCCTTGTGGAGTGTGTCAGTGACTGCCTTCTGGACATCTGTCAAGTCAGCAGTCTTGCCCATGATTGTGGAGCCTATTATTATTATTCTAATTTACTAAGATAATGACTTTTGGGTTTTCATTAGCTGTAATCATCAACATTAACAGAACTAAACACTTGCGAATAAAGAAGTTTCAGGGTGCTTCCTTCAAAGGATCCTTAACCCAATTTGGAGCAAGAAGGTTATATAGCCAAATAACTAAGTATCTCTGATACTGAATTTTATAAAAGACAATAAAAACATTAAAACTTTTTTTGTTATAATAAATAATATTAGAAAATACCTCCAAATCTAAATGAAGTATAGTTCTTCTGATAAGTTGCGTAATTTGCCCCATGTGCAGGGCTCTGCAGTAGCTTAGGTATCCATGGTTACTGACAACTACACTATCACTATGTGAGTGGTCGTAATAATTTTTAATTGGAGATAGTTGCTAATATTATTACACCTACTACATATTGGGAGAGGGTCTTGGGGGTGGGAATACCCCTTTAAAGGGAATCTGTCACCACTTTTTTGGCATATCATGTAAAAATATCTGTCACGCTCACGCCTTGGCTGAATGGCGCGAGCCGGGGGGTTGTGGCCCCACTGTGCCACAAACCAGACTACCCTGGAAGGGGCGTGACTACGACAGCTACCCCGGTCTTCACTGGAGCCTCTGATGGTGAGGTCAGGCTTGTGCGGCAGGTAGCTGTCGGGTGCCGCTCCAGGGTGGTGTCTGGCTGTGGCTGCTGATCCCACTCGGGGACAAGTCACTTGGACAGATGTGACTAACAGGCAGGCTGAGACACAGGGCAAGCAGGCACGGCTTGGAGACATAGGGCAAGCAGGCACGGCTTGGAGACACAGGGCAAGCAGGCACGGCTTGGAGACACAGGGCAAGCAGGTGTGGTGTATGAAGGGACACGTTGGGACCTGTTCACACAGGAGGTGCAGGTATGGATACAGGCAGGAAGGAGTGAAATATGAAGGAACAGGTTTGGACCTGTTCACACAGGAGGTGCAGGTATGGACACAGGCAGGAAGGAGTGGAATATGTTGGAACAGGCTAGGAACTGAGCCGCAGGAGTGCGGAGTAGGCTGGGCTGCAAGGGAGCCGGGCAGGCAGAGCGGCTAGGGAGCCGGGCAGGCAGAGCTGCAAGGGAGCAGATGCACAGACAGAGCTGCAAGGGAGCAGATGTACAGACAGGGAGGACACAAGGAAAGCCACAGCAGTGAAGGAAGCCACAGACAAGGAGAAAGGGAGACTAAGGTAGGACAGAGTACAGACAAGGTACTGGGACCAAGACTCAAGGGCCAGGATATTCAGCCTCCTGGCAGGCAGGCAAAGAACACAAAGCAAGGCTAAGAGTATTCCAACAGAGAAGGAGATACACAGGACAGGGCCTGGCTTCCTCAGCAGCAAGATACTAACTGAGTATAGACATTGCACAGGCAATGTTTCAGTGGGTGTGGCGGAACTAAATAGTCAAGGGCTCTAGGTGATTGGTCAGGGACAGATTAGACAGGTGCACCCTGACTGCATAAGAACCAGAGAGTTCTGGCGCCACCCCCCTATACACACACATAGCCAGGAAACATACAGAAGAGCAGAGGCACAGAGCACAGGACTGGCAATAGACAGAATTCACAGCATGGCCCGGAGCAGTGAGTAAGTTGATGTGCGGGGGATGGGAGGCCATGCAGTGACACCAGCAGGGTTGTTACAGTACCCCCCTTTACGGCCCCTCTTCCTCAAGCCTGCCAGAATGACCTGAAGAAGGAGTATGGGACCACACACAGTCCAGGTTGACATGACATCCTTCAGGTAGGGTGGAGTATGTGTGTCATCAAGAATCCCAGAGTGCCAAATTTCTTGGTGCCCAATTGCTTCCAACACAGAGGGTACAAGGACTTCTTCCTCCAGATTGGCAAAAAGCGGGGCCCTGGCAGCTTCAGACTTCGCCCCTATATCAGCCGGCCAGCTAGAAACTGAAGACACCTGCACAAAGTCCATTTTTAGCCCATTATCCAAAGAAAATTGGATCTCCTCCAGGTGAGTGAACAACAGAGATACATAGGCCACAGTTCCCACCTCTGCATCCACCTGCCATATGGAAGCTGGAGGCATACATACAGGGAGCCATTTCAACCTGTTACTCAGAAAAAACTGGGCCCCCTTTTTCAGGTTAGAGGATGAGTAATGCTCCATCTTGGGACCTTCACCCACTGGCCATAGAGGAGCCGAGGACATCCACTCAGGATCCATCTTCAGCCCTTTATCCTGAGGAAGACAATCAGGAGGCAGGGATGCTCTAGGGAGCAGATCACTGGCATCATTGCTGGAGATGTGTGACGAGGAGACCTCCGCTTCGCCCTCTTCGGAGGCGTCATCACCCCTAGACTCGACGACCAGCAGACTGGATAAAGACGACGACTTGGCTGACTGAATCTAACGCAAGGGAACCAGACACCTCTTGCCACTTGGTTGTTTCAAGTGTGGTGCCCTGCTGGGTCTCCAGACATAAACAGGTACTAGAATCTCTGGATCAGAAAGACCCATAGGCATACCAGTCAGCAAGTGGAAGATAAACTTCCTCATGTATAAGGCTCTGACCTGGAGCTGTAGCTGTCCTTGCAGGACTAGACTGTTCTCAAGTAGGGCTCGGCCACCTCGAGACAACGCCCACGCCGGCTTCTGGAGCTGTACGACAGAGACCACCCACTGACTCCGTATGGCTGGCGGTTTATACACCCCAAAGCTCCCTGAAGACAGAGAAACAGTCATTGGCTTCACAGGACAGAGACCGTCAGGGTGTTCCTTCACCAGACCTGATTGTGGCTGCAAGCTTGCCAGCCGCTTTTTCTTAGACCTCTTGGATCTTACACGGGAGGCCGACTTGGCAGGCTGTGGAACAGGAGTGTCAGGGACGGTCACAGGCGGTTGAGACGATTCACCCACAGGTTCCTCTTGTCTGGTCTGTCTCTGGAAGCTTGGAGGGGAAGACTTTTCAAGAGCAGCTGGACGAGGCATGTCGAACACTTTACGGAAGGCCACCAGGAAGGCCCCCAGGCTCATGATGACAGGGTCCCCTGCTTCCCAAAGGGGACAGATCCACATCAAGGTATCACCAGCTAGGTAGGACATGATGTATCCCACCTTGACCCGGTCAGAGGGGAAACAAGCTGCATTCTGCAGGATGTAGTGCAGGCACCTTTTCAGGAACCCTTGGCACTCTTTAGGGTCCCCATAGAACCTAGGCGGGTCTGCTGGGTCGTGCTCTTCATAGGCCGGGAGCTGATTGTAGAGGGCATTGGAGACGATGATTGGTTCAGAGGTCTCCACAATCGGAACCACGCAGGATGGAACAAATTCCTCAGGTTGCGCATACTGGCATACAAGTTCATGACGCTCTGTGAGCGGAAGGACATGGGACTCAGCGGGGACCATGGCCTGTGCAAACTGTCACGCTCGCACCTTGGCTGAATGGAGCGAGCCGGGGGGTTGTGGCCTCACTGTGCCACAAACCAGACTCCCCTGGAAGGGGCGTGACTACGACAGCTACCTCGGTCTTCACTGGAGCCTCTGATGGTGAGGTCAGGCTTGTGTGGCAGGTAGCTGTTGGGTGCCACTCCAGGGTGGTGTCTGGCTGTGGCTGCTGATCCCACTCGGGGACAAGTCACTTGGACAGATGTGACTAACAGGCAGGCTGAGACACAGGGCAAGCAGGCACGGCTTGGAGACACAGGGCAAGCAGGCACGGCTTGGAGACACAGGGCAAGCAGGCACGGCTTAGAGACACAGGGCAAGCAGGCACGGCTTGGAGACACAGGGCAAGCAGGTGTGGTGTATGAAGGGACACGTTGGGACCTGTTCACACAGGAGGTTCAGGTATGGATACAGGCAGGAAGGAGTGAAATATGAAGGAACAGGTTTGGACCTGTTCACACAGGAAGTGCAGGTATGGACACAGGCAGGAAGGAGTGGAATATGTTGGAACAGGTTAGGAACTGAGCTGCAGGAGTGCGGATTAGGCAGAGCCGCAGGAGTGCGGAGTAGGCTGGGCTGCAAGGGAGCCGGGCAGGCAGAGCGGCTAGGGAGCCGAGTAGGCAGAGCGGCTAGGGAGCCGGGCAGGCAGAGCTGCAAGGGTGCAGATGCACAGACAGAGCTGCAAGGGTGCAGATGTACAGACAGGGAGGACACAAGGAAAGCCACAGCAGGGAAGGAAGCCACAGACAAGGAGAAAGGGAGACTAAGGTAGGACAGAGTACAGACAAGGTACTGGGACCAAGACTCAAGGGCCAGGATATTCAGCCTCCTGGCAGGCAGGCAAAGAACACAAAGCAAGGCTAAGAGTATTCCTACAGAGAAGGAGATACACAGGACAGGGCTTGGCTTCCTCAGCAGCAAGATACTAACTGAGTATAGACATTGCACAGGCAATGTTTCAGTGGGTGTGGCGGAACTAAATAGTCAAGGGCTCTAGGTGATTGGTCAGGGACAGATTAGACAGGTGCACCCTGACTGCATAAGAACCAGAGAGTTCTGGCGCCGCCCCCCTATACACACATAGCCAGGAAACATACAGAAGAGCAGAGGCACAGAGCACAGGACTGGCAATAGACAGAATTCACAGCATGGCCCGGAGCAGTGAGTACGTTGATGTGCGGGGGATGGGAGGCCATGCAGTGACGCCAGCAGGGTTGTTACAATATCATTCAATTTAGTGTCAGGTCTGCATTATACAAGTACTTTTTATACCCCTTGACTCCCCACCAATGATCCATAAATACCGTTTTTATTATTACCGCAGTGTATGTAAATCTGCTTGGTCCGGTCCGATGGGCAGGGCTTATTGTCCGTCTACACCCCCCTTTCCGTCTTGCTATACGTATTCGTTTCTGTGACTATCACAGATAGCGTAGTTACCGAGTGTGCACATTCAAATGGTCCCTCGCGCATGCGCAGTATGCTTTGCCCAACTGTGGGCAAAGCTGTAAAACAGTATTGCGCATTCGCCATGGCTTTCTATGGCCCGGAAGTAGTATACTTCCTTGCCATAGAACGCCATCACGCATGCGCAATACTGTTTATCGGCTTTGTCCACAGTTGGGCAAAGCATACTGCGCATGCGAGAGGGACCACTTGAATGCGCACGCGTGGTAACTCTATGCGAACACAAGAATTACCCAAAAGGAATGTGTAGAGCAAGCCAGGAGGGGGGGGATGGACAATAAGCCCAACCCATTGGACCTGACCGAGCAGATTTACATACAGTGCGGGAGGAATATAAAAGGTATTTATGGATCATTGGTGGGGAGTCAAGGGGTATAAAAAGCACTGGTATAATGCAGAGCTGACACTAAACTGAATACTTTTACATGATATCCCCAAAAAGTGGTGACAGATTCCCTTTAAATTGTCTTCTCTGTAATAAAATGCAATTGCTGATTTAAAGTTATGTTAGAACATTTAAAAACTTATGAAGAAATAATTTGCTGGAGCAGCCTCGAGATTTTGAGTGCCTAGGGGCCTCCACAGGGTTTAAAGGGCACCTGTCACCCCTCCAGGCGTTTTTAAGTAAAAGAGCCACCTTGTGCAGCACTAATGCTGCATTCTGTCATTCTACATGTGCAGTAGTTATCTGCGGCTGTCATGCCCGAGATTCTCAGCCCCGCAGTGTGAATAAATCATAAGCGACTGCGGGGCGGGATCTGTGGCCGCGCGATATGAAGCACAGGATGTGATCTGAGAGCACGGGCACGTCGGGCAGCGCTGACTGCACATGCCCACGAAACTATAGTACAGCGCAGGCGCCAGCATTTCAAAAGAAAACTGAGACGGCGCCAAATATGAAATGACTGACGGATGCAAGGCGTCTGTCAGAGGGGGAAAGACCTGCCCCCGTCAAATTTCAGGTATTTTTGAACAATTTTATAAATGATAATTTCTGCGGTGGAACGGAAGCTAAGTAACAGAGGCTCCTTGACAGAATGCAGCATTAGTGCTGCACAAGGTGGCTCTTTTACTGCGGCCTGGAGGGGCGACAGGTTCCCTTTAATGCCGCCAGTGTGCAGCCATTCTCTAGAGCAGGGTTCCCTAACTCCAGTCCTCAAGGCCCACCAACAGATCATGTTTTCAGGATTTCCGTTGTATTGCTCAGGTGATAATTGCATCACTTGTACAATACAAGGGAAATCCTGAAAACATGACCTGTTGGTGGGCCTTGAGGACTGGAGTTGGGGAACCCTGCTCTAGAGGACACTTCACCAGTGCAGTCTCCTCTTCATGGAGTTACCTCTCTTCATCTACAAAGGGGGCAAACATTAGAGGCTGTGGTGTCCACCCTCTGCATTACTTTGAACTTTCCCCCACACAGCAGAAGCGGAGCAGCTGAGCCCTGCACTCTGCGGCAGCGTCACTGACTGCATGACACAAGCACCGCCCCTTCCACGCCGGTCATGTGACCGCGGACCATGTGACGTGCGTGACGTCATCAGCCCTCCCGCGGTTCCTGCAGCGATAGTAGTGTAGCTGACAGGATGGTTTGGGGTCTTCCTTAGAGTCCCCTCCCTTGTCGACAGCGCTGAAGGCTTGTGAGAGGAATATGGGTGCAGGAGTAAAGTGTGTGATCACAGGGGCCAACATTAAAGGTAAGGCAGGCACATGTGCACGCTGAGCCTGTGGGCACAGCTGTGTTGCTTTCCATAGGGCTCCAGGCTGCACAAATAATGCAAACTGCAGTGTGATAGTGAGCAGCAGGGGTCTGTGCCCTGAGACCAGCCAGACAGAATAGGGTGGCCGTCACTTAGCAACACAGAGCGCAGCGAGCGGGTGATGCGCAGAGTCCGTCCCCTTATAGTGCGACAGAATATGGCGGCCGTCGCTTAGCAACACAAACTGCAGTGAGCGGGTGACGTGCAGAGACCGGCCCCTTATAGCGGGACAGAATATGGTGGCCGTCGCTTAGCAACACAAACTGCAGTGAGCGGGTGACGTGCAGAGACCGGCCCCTTATAGCGGGACAGAATAGGGTGGCCGTCGCTTAGCAACACAAACTGCAGTGAGCGGGTGACGTGCAGAGACCGGCCCCTTATAGCGAGACAGAATATGGTGGCCGTCGCTTAGCAACACAAACTGCAGTGAGCGGGTGACGTGCAGAGACCGGCCCCTTATAGCGGGACAGAATAGGGTGGCCGTCGCTTAGCAACACAAACTGCAGTGAGCGGGTGACGTGCAGAGACCGGCCCCTTATAGCGGGACAGAATAGGGTGGCCGTCGCTTAGCAACACAAACTGCAGTGAGCGGGTGACGTGCAGAGACCGGCCCCTTATAGCGAGACAGAATATGGTGGCCGTCGCTTAGCAACACAAACTGCAGTGAGCGGGTGACGTGCAGAGACCGGCCCCTTATAGCGAGACAGAATATGGTGGCCGTCGCTTAGCAACACAAACTGCAGTGAGCGGGTGACGTGCAGAGACCGGCCCCTTATAGCGGGACAGAATAGGGTGGCCGTCGCTTAGCAACACAAACTGCAGTGAGCGGGTGACGTGCAGAGACCGGCCCCTTATAGCGGGACAGAATATGGCGGCCGTCGCTTAGCAACACAAACTGCAGTGAGCGGGTGACGTGCAGAGACCGGCCCCTTATAGCGGGACAGAATATGGCGGCCGTCGCTTAGCAACACAAACTGCAGTGAGCGGGTGACGTGCAGAGACCGGCCCCTTATAGCGGGACAGAATAGGGTGGCCGTCACTTAGCAACACAGAGCGCAGCGAGCGGGTGATGCGCAGAGTCCGTCCCCTTATAGTGTGACAGAATATGGCGGCCGTCGCTTAGCAACACACTGCAGTGAGCGGGTGACGTGCAGAGACCGGCCCCTTATAGCGGGACAGAATATGGTGGCCGTCGCTTAGCAACACAGAGTGCAGCGAGCGGGTGACGTGCAGAGACCGGCCCCTTATAGCGAGACAGAATATGGTGGCCGTCGCTTAGCAACACAGAGTGCAGCGAGCGGCTGACGTGCAGAGACCGGCCCCTTATAGCGAGACAGAATATGGTGGCCAATGCTTAGCAACACAGCAAGTAGGTGACATGCAGAGACCGGCCCCTTACATTGGGACAGAATATGGCGGCCGTCACTTAGCAACACAGAACACAGCAAGCAGGTGACATGCAGAGACCGGCCCCTTATAGCGGGACAGAATATGGTGGCCGTCGCTTAGCAGCACAAAGCGCAGCGAGCGGGTGACATGCAGAGACCGGCCCCTTATATTGGGACAGAATATGGCGGCCGTCGCTTAGCAACACAGACCGCAGCGAGCGGGTGACGTGCAGAGACCGGCCCCTTATATTGGGACAGAATATGGCGGCCGTCACTTGGCAACACAGAACACAGCAAGCAGGTGACGTGCAGAGACCGGCCTCTTATAGCGGGACAGAAAATGGTGGCCGTCGCTTAGCAACACAGAGCGCAGCGAGCGGGTGACGTGCAGAGACCGGCCCCTTATAGCGGGACAGAAAATGGTGGCCGTCGCTTAGCAACACAGAGCGCAGCGAGCGGGTGATGTGCAGAGACCGGCCCCTTATATTGGGACAGAATATGGTGGCCGTCGCTTAGCAACACAGCGCAGCGAGCGGGTGACGTGCAGAGACCGGCCCCTTATATTGGGACATAATATGGCGGCCGTCACTTAGCAACACAGCAAGCAGGTGACGCGCAGAGACCGGCCCCTTGTATTGGGACAGAATATGGCGGCCGTCGCTTAGCAACACAGCAAGCAGGTGACGCGCAGAGACCGGCCCCTTGTATTGGGACAGAATATGGCGGCCGTCGCTTAGCAACACAGAGCGCAGCGAGCGGGTGACGTGCAGAGACCGGCCCCTTATATTGGGACATAATATGGCGGCCGTCACTTAGGAACACAGCAAGCAGGTGACGTGCAGAGACCATCCCCTTATATTGGGACAGAATATGGTGGCCGTTGCTTAGCAACACAGACCGCAGCGAGCGGGTGACGCGCAGAGACCGTCCCCTTATAGTGGGACAGAATATGGCGGCCGTTGCTTAGCAACACAGACTGCAGCGAGCGGCTGATGCGCAGAGACCGGCACCTTATAGCGAGACAGAATATGGTGGCCGTCGCTTAGCAACACAGAGCGCAGCGAGCGGGTGACGTGCAGAGACCGGCCCCTTATATTGGGACAGAATATGGCAGCCATCGCTTAGCAACACAGACCAGAGCGAATAGGTGACGCGCAGAGACCGTCCCCTTATAGTGGGACAGAATATAGCGGCTGTCGCTTAGCAACACAGACCACAGTGAATAGGTGACGCGCAGAGACCGTCCCCTTATAGTGGGACAGAATATAGCGGCTGTCGCTTAGCAACACAGACCACAGTGAATAGGTGACGCGCAGAGACCGTCCCCTTATAGTGGGACAGAATATAGCGGCTGTCGCTTAGCAACACAGACCACAGTGAATAGGTGATGCGCAGAGACCGTCCCCTTATAGTGGGACAGAATATAGCGGCTGTCGCTTAGCAACACAGACCACAGTGAATAGGTGACGCGCAGAGACCGTCCCCTTATAGTGGGACAGAATATAGCGGCTGTCGCTTAGCAACACAGACTGCAGCGAGCGGCTGATGCGCAGAGACCGTCCCCTTATAGTGGGACAGAATATAGCGGCTGTCGCTTAGAAACACAGACCACAGTGAATAGGTGACGCGCAGAGACCGTCCCCTTATAGTGGGACAGAATATAGCGGCTGTCGCTTAGCAACACAGACCACAGTGAATAGGTGACACGCGGAGACCGTCCCCTTATAGTGGGACAGAATATAGCGGCTGTCGCTTAGCAACACAGACCACAGTGAATAGGTGACGCGCAGGGACCGTCCCCTTATAGTGGGACAGAATATAGCGGCTGTCGCTTAGCAACACAGACCACAGTGAATAGGTGACGCGCAGAGACCGTCACCTTATAGTGGGACAGAATATAGCGGCTGTCGCTTAGCAACACAGACCACAGTGAATAGGTGACGCGCAGAGACCGTCCCCTTATAGTTGGACAGAATATAGCGGCTGTCGCTTAGCAACACAGACCACAGTGAATAGGTGATGCGCAGAGACCGTCCCCTTATAGTGGGACAGAATATAGCGGCTGTCGCTTAGCAACACAGACCACGGTGAATAGGTGACGCGCAGAGACCGTCCCCTTATAGTGGGACAGAATATAGCGGCTGTCGCTTAGCAACACAGACCACAGTGAATAGGTGACGCGCGGAGACCGTCCCCTTATAGTGGGACAGAATATAGCGGCTGTCGCTTAGCAACACAGACCACAGTGAATAGGTGACGCGCGGAGACCGTCCCCTTATAGTGGGACAGAATATAGCGGCTGTCGCTTAGCAACACAGACCACAGTGAATAGGTGACGCGCAGAGACCGTCCCCTTATAGTGGGACAGAATATAGCGGCTGTCGCTTAGCAACACAGACCACAGTGAATAGGTGACGCGCAGAGACCGTCCCCTTATAGTGGGACAGAATATAGCGGCTGTCGCTTAGCAACACAGACCACAGTGAATAGGTGATGCGCAGAGACCGTCCCCTTATAGTGGGACAGAATATAGAGGCTGTCGCTTAGCAACACAGACCACAGTGAATAGGTGACGCGCAGAGACCGTCCCCTTATAGTGGGACAGAATATAGCGGCTGTCGCTTAGCAACACAGACCACAGTGAATAGGTGACACGCAGAGACCGTCCCCTTATAGTGGGACAGAATATAGCAGCTGTCGCTTAGCAACACAGACCACAGTGAATAGGTGACACGCAGAGACCGTCCCCTTATAGTGGGACAGAATATAGCGGCTATTGCTTAGCAACACAGACCACAGTGAATAGGTGATGCGCGGAGACCGTCCCCTTATAGTGGGACAGAATATAGCGGCTGTTGCTTAGCAACACAGACCACAGTGAATAGGTGACACGCAGAGACCGTCCCCTTATAGTGGGACAGAATATAGCGGCTGTCGCTTAGCAACACAGACCACAGTGAATAGGTGACACGCAGAGACCGTCCCCTTATAGTGGGACAGAATATAGCGGCTGTCGCTTAGCAACACAGACCACAGTGAATAGGTGACACGCAGAGACCGTCCCCTTATAGTGGGACAGAATATAGCGGCTGTCGCTTAGCAACACAGACCACAGTGAATAGGTGACACGCAGAGACCGTCCCCTTATAGTGGGACAGAATATAGCGGCTGTCGCTTAGCAACACAGACCACAGTGAATAGGTGACGCGCAGAGACCGTCCCCTTATAGTGGGACAGAATATAGCGGCTGTCGCTTAGCAACACAGACCACAGTGAATAGGTGATGCGCAGAGACCGTCCCCTTATAGTGGGACAGAATATAGCGGCTGTCGCTTAGCAACACAGACCACAGTGAATAGGTGATGCGCAGAGACCGTCCCCTTATAGTGGGACAGAATATAGAGGCTGTCGCTTAGCAACACAGACCACAGTGAATAGGTGACGCGCAGAGACCGTCCCCTTATAGTGGGACAGAATATAGCGGCTGTCGCTTAGCAACACAGACCACAGTGAATAGGTGACACGCAGAGACCGTCCCCTTATAGTGGGACAGAATATAGCAGCTGTCGCTTAGCAACACAGACCACAGTGAATAGGTGACACGCAGAGACCGTCCCCTTATAGTGGGACAGAATATAGCGGCTGTCGCTTAGCAACACAGACCACAGTGAATAGGTGACACGCAGAGACCGTCCCCTTATAGTGGGACAGAATATAGCGGCTGTCGCTTAGCAACACAGACCACAGTGAATAGGTGACACGCAGAGACCGTCCCCTTATAGTGGGACAGAATATAGCAGCTGTCGCTTAGCAACACAGACCACAGTGAATAGGTGACACGCAGAGACCGTCCCCTTATAGTGGGACAGAATATAGCGGCTATTGCTTAGCAACACAGACCACAGTGAATAGGTGATGCGCGGAGACCGTCCCCTTATAGTGGGACAGAATATAGCGGCTGTTGCTTAGCAACACAGACCACAGTGAATAGGTGACACGCAGAGACCGTCCCCTTATAGTGGGACAGAATATAGCGGCTGTCGCTTAGCAACACAGACCACAGTGAATAGGTGACACGCAGAGACCGTCCCCTTATAGTGGGACAGAATATAGCGGCTGTCGCTTAGCAACACAGACCACAGTGAATAGGTGACACGCAGAGACCGTCCCCTTATAGTGGGACAGAATATAGCGGCTGTTGCTTAGCAACACAGACCACAGTGAATAGGTGATGCGCGGAGACCATGCATCTTTATGGAGTAGGGCAATGTAATTCTGTCTATGGGGTCGGATGCTTCACTGACACCTGGATCTAGGCTGATATTGACAGCAGACTGCACTGAGAAATCCTACAGAAAGTGTTCCTAAGGACCGCAGTGATGTCCCGCCAGAGAAGGCACCGGAAAGGTCTAACTTCACTTCTCAGCTCCATACTCTTCCCAAAAAGGAATCTGTCAGATTGCTGTAGGCCCAGAGCGCACATAGAGGGGTCCAAGAGGTAAAGGGACCCATTTTCTCCTCTAAAACAGGTGGTGTTATGTATTATGATGAGCTCAGATATTGTTCTTGCACTGGGGCCCCTTTCTGTTTGTGTTTGCCAGTGGATATAGGGTTAATCTGAAGGTTAATAACTTCGTGAAGGTGCCCGGCCGCAGTACTGAAAGTACGGCACCAGGGAGAAAATGTACTTTATTTCTTGCTGGAGCCACCGGCTTCTAGTCTTGCAGGCGTGCCAGCGCTGTTTCAGAATCTTACCTAATTGGTGTGAGGATTTTAGGGAGCATCAGGGTTCCCATACAGTGTAGTGGTGGGGAGGAAGTGTAATAGTTGCAAAGTGGATACCAGTACTAACCACTGAGCCAAGACCCAAAAGAAGGAGCACAGACCAGGAATGACTTACCAGAGAGATTACAGGCCATGCGTCCCCCCGGGTGGATAAGTGGTGATGAGGATGACATTCCAGCCGCTCAGCACCCCATTCCCATGGACACAGATCATGTGCAGCTGATGAAGAGGATCATGGCTGGAGAGAAGCTTTTGTCTCTTTCAGTACCTGTTTGGACACAGCAGCTTTTTGATGCTGACTGGGAGTTCACCAGACTATCCAGTCCTGCTCTTCGCTGTCTCCACCCAGCAAGAAATAAGTCTTTAAACATTGCTTGTGTATATGTATGTCTGTAATCCTTCCGGATAATGCTGTTAACCTGCAGATACAGGGTTAATAGTGTTATGAAGCTGCCCCGCTGAAAGTGCAGAACCTGGGAGAGAATGAACTGTATTTCTCCCAGGAATCGCCACCTTTTAGTCATGCATGCTAGCTGGCAAGGCTTCAGTCACCGCTTGCTATACTGCTACTTTAGGCTGTAAGCACACCCTGGCTGACTGACAGCCCGCTAAGCAGTCAATCAGTTCAGAGCTGGCTGTCAGTCATCGGGCACTCGGGCACCTTCATAACCTGCAGAAACCCTATATCTGCTTGTTAAAGGGAATCTGTCATTAGGATTAGCTCTTGTAAGCTGTCTATATGGGCATGTAGGTCATACAGTTGTGGCCAAAAGTATTGACACCCCTGCAATTCTGTCAGATAATACTTAGTTTCTTCCTGAAAATGATAGCAAACACAAATTCTTTGGTATTATTATTACCTTCAATTTGTCTTAAGTGAAAAAACACAAAAAGAATTGTCCTAAAGCCAAATTGGATATAATTCCACACCAAACATAAAAAAGAGGGTGGACAAAAGTATTGGCACTGTTCGAAAAATCATGTGATGCTTCTCTAATTTGTGTAATTAACAGCACCAGTAACTTACCTGTGGCACCTAACAGGTGTTGGCAAGAACTAAATCACACTTGCAGCCAGTTGACATGGATTAAAGTTGACTCAACCTCTGTCCTGTGTCCTTGTGTGTACCACATTGAGCATGGAGAAAAGAAAGAAGAGCAAAGAACTGTCTGAGGACTTGAGAAACCAAATTGTGAGGAAGCATGAGCAATCTCAAGGCTACAAGTCCATCTCCAAAGACCTAAATGTTCCTGTGTCTACCGTGTGCAGTGTCAACAAGAAGTTTAAAGCCCATGGCACTGTGGCTAACCTCCCTAGATGTGGACGGAAAAGAAAAATTGATGAGATTTCAACGCAAGATTGTGCGGATGTTGGATAAAGAACCTCGACTAACATCCAAACAAGTTCAAGCTGCCCTGCAGTCCGAGGGTACAGCAGTGTCAACCCGTACTATCCATCAGCGTCTGAATGAAAAGGAACTGTATGGTAGGAGACCCAGGAAGACCCCACTTTTTACCCCGAGACATAAAAAAGCCAGGCTGGAGTTTGCCAAAACTTACCTGAAAAAGCCTAAAACGTTTTGGAAGAATGTTCTCTGGTCAGATGAGACAAAAGTAGAGCTTTTTGGGCAAAGGCATCAACATAGAGTTTACAGGAGAAAAAAAGGTATTCAAAGAAAAGAACATGGTCCCTATAGTCCCTACAGTCAAACATGGCTGAGGTTCCCTGATGTTTTGGGGTTGCTTTGCTGCCTCTGGCACTGGACTGCTTGACCGTGTGCATGGCTTATGAAGTGTGAAGAATAAGAGAAAGCACTGGAGACTTCTAAGGTGGCCAGCAATGAGTACAGACCTGAATCCCATAGAACACCTGTGGAGAGATCTAAAAATGGCAGTTTGGAGAATTTTAAATATCAGGGACCTGGAGCAGTTTGCCAAAGAAGAGCATTGTAAGAAACTCATTGATGGTTACCGGAAGCGGTTGGTCGCAGTTATTTTGGCTAAAGGTTGTGCAACCAAGTATTAGGCTGAGGGTGCCAATACTTTTGTCCTGGCCATTTTTGGAGTTTTGTGTGAAATGATCAATGTTTTGCTTTTTGCTTCATTCTCTTTTGTGTTTTTTCATTTAAGACAAATTAACTGAAGATAATAATACCAAAGAATTTGTGATTGCAATCATTTTCAGGAAGAAACTGAGTATTATCTGACAGAATTGCAGGGGTGTCAATACTTTTGGCCACAACTGTAGCTGATTAAAATGATACTTTGAGGTCTACGATCTGATGTCTTATTCCAGAAAAATTAATGTTTTTCTTATATGTAAATAAGCTGTTCAATGCTGTGGGCCAGACACTGATATGCATGAGAATCTGCCTTCAGAGCTATTTTATATAAAGGGGGTGTTACCGGTGTGAGACAAGTAACTAACACAGAACAGTAGAACTGAACTCTGTCTCCTTACAAATCCTTTTGCTGCAGCTCTCACAGCTCTGCTGTATTACAACCCTGTTACCCTGTGATATGGAAGCTGACCCTGAGAAGAACCTGCAGATGTGGCAGTTATAGTGACACACAGCTCTGCTGTATTACAACCCTGTCAGCCTGTGATATGGAAGCTGAAGCACTGAGAGGAACCTGCAGATGTGTCAGTTATAGTCCCACACAGCTCTGCAGTGAGATCAGGAGAGAAGCGAGCTGCCATTACATATCACACTGGTAACTCCACTGCATGTAAAACAAGTTCTGGAGGCAGATTCTCCTGTGGATCAGGGTTCTGGCCAATAGCCTGGAACAGCTCATTTACTTATAAGAAAAATGTGGATTTCTGTGAATAACACATCGGATCGCAGATAGCAGGGTATCGTTTTATTCAGCTTCCTATGATCTACATGTTCACATAGATGACTTAGGAGGTTTGATCCAATGAGAGATTCCCTTTACTAGCGTCATCTATCCAGACAGGTTCTCTTTAAATTAAATTGTTTAAAAATGGTGGCAGAACCGTGATGGATAGGGTAGGAACAAACAGTGTATTTATAAGGCCCCTGTGGCACTTTGCTCAACACTTGCCTTGTTTGTAAAGTTGGACAGACTGTCAATGTCTTTTTAAAGGAATCTGTCATCAGGCTTTTGCTACTCCATCTGAGAGCATCATGACGTAGGGATAGAGACCCTATTTCCTGCAATGTATCACTTACTGTGCTGCTTGCTGCAGTTTGCATAACATCCCTGTTTTCTCTACTGCCGATCTAGCAGTTCTAGTAATGCTGAGCTCTGCATAACCCCATCCACACCAATGACTGGCAGCTTTCTGTGTATACTATTTATAGGGAGAAATCTGCCAATCAATGATATGGGTGGGGTTATACAGAGCTCATGAATATATAGAAATGCATGACAGCAGGTGTATTAGTCCTTTGATTAAAAGTGATTTTATCAAAACAGCAAGCAGCTCAGTTAGTGACACATTTCTGAAATCGGGGTCTCTGTCTCTATCTTATGCTGCTCTTAGATTAGGTGGCAAAATCCTTGTGACGGTCCCTTTAAGCCTCCATCGCGTGTTGAGCAATATGGAGCATACTGCACTGGTAAATGACTGGGCTGCCAGCATCTGCACAACCTAATACTTACAATAACAAACTCATCTCTGCTGCATGTATGTAGTGTGTGTCCCCGTGTAACATACCTGACTTGTCTTTCAGCTCTTGGGCGTGCCGTCCACTCCTTATCTCGAATTGGAGAAGAACTTTACTTTGAACCTTTAGACGATGGGGTAAGAAAATGTGGCCAATACTGTTCATCCATATATATTCTGGTGCTCATTAGGACATCTGTCCACATAGTGACATAAGGATATCGTAGAATGGGGGTCTCCCACTCAGGACCCCCTCTGTGAGCCAGAGTGGGAGGCTTCTGAAAAGCAGCTCTGGCAGACTTAGGTTATCAATGAATTGCATAATCAGCCAGTGGCTGTCACGAAAGGTGCCTTTCTTCAGCTGCTGGCCATACTTTTTCCTTGTAAAAAGAGGTTAAAGCGACTTTCTGGGCTGAGACAACACCTTTCATGTGCTTCTGTAGAGTGGGATCTGTCTGGTTTTGCTGCTTAGTTCCATTGTAGTAAACGAGACTGAACTGCAATACCACACACATCCTGTTGATAGGTGTGGCGCCAGTTTTCCACGAAAGGAACAATGTTTTTCTCATCCTGGACAACCCATTCAAATAGAAAACAGAACTGTGCTTTATTAGCAAAGTGAATGCTCAGCCTTCTGTAGAATTATTTTATAATGTCTGACAATCTTTATCTCTCAGCTCTGCCTGCGCTCAGTCAACTCCTCGCGGTCAGCCTATGCCTGTTTTACGCTCGCTCCGCTCTTCTTCTATGCCTATGAGGCAACTGGAGGAACTTGCCATTGCAAAATCTATATGAAGGTAACCAGCGGACAAGCATACATTCCATATATTAGTGAAGCACCTTCACAACTGAACGGTTCCCATTTTATCTTTGTGATCTACACGGAAAAAGTAAATCTGTAAGCTGATTGGTTGCTACAGGCAGATGATCGTATTCTTGTCGGCAGTAGTTTTGATACATAGACCTCATTGTCTATAAGCATGTATATTTGTCAGCTAACATTTTTGCTCTTTCCCCATTCCTAGTCGGTGATGAGTGTCTTCCGCTCTCTACCTTCTCTGGAGAAGACGGTGGAGAAGTGTGTGATCAAACTGAACACGGACAGCAGCCGCTTAGTTATCCAGCTGTTCTGCAAATATGGTTTGTATATGGCAAGCATACTTGTCTAGTGTTGGTAAATGCCGGCTGGGTCTGCAATCATGTGAAGGTCCAAGTTCAACATATCTGAGTTTCCACTGCTGCTCCTGGTGTCTGTTATTGTCTGCAGTGCTGATGTCACGCCAATAGTGCTGCAGCCAATCACTGAGCTCAGTTGCTATGACTATCTTGTGCCAGCAAGTCTGCCAGAGCCGCTGACTTCATTTACGGGATGTCAGTGCTGCAGACAATAGCTAACACTGGGAGAAGCAGCAGAGACTCGTTGCTGCACCCAGGGAGGGTGAATAAAGCAGTTTGGGTTTTTTTAACCAAATTGCAGCCAGGGAACAGAGCTCTTCTAAAATCAGCAAAACCCCTTTAATTTTTGGCAAACTTGGTAGAATTATTTACATCAATGTGTGTCATTTCTTAGTGGGTAACCCATGTCAAATCACTATGTAATTAGGACATCAGATGTCTAAGTTCAATCAGACCTCAGACCAGACTACTAAACTCCTTCAGATCCTAAATCGGGCCCCTAAACTCTGAGGCCCGACACTAGAACTTCATAGTGTACCTGAGTCCATGCATAGAGTAGTGTTCGGATTCATAGACTTTCTTTGGAGACCGTACTCCACTCTGCATGCTGGATCTGAGCACTTCAGCCTACTGAGCAGTGCCAGTAATATCTGTTTATGACCCATCAGTGGGTGGTTTGTGGACCTAGACACTCTTAATGGCCAGCAACGTGTGCAAGGAGGCTTATTATATTAATAAAAAAAGTAGACTTTAAACTCATTCAGAGTCCATATGAATTGAATTCTTAATCCAGGCCAGAATTACGTTTTAATTCTGAGCGTAATGGTTGATTGGCTGCACCAATCATGTTCTATGTTGAAGACACTGCAAGCATATCCATAAAGATTGGGAGAGCAGAGAAGAGGTGGCACAGGTGCAGGGATGGGTGTATAAAGCTTTGTTTTTAATTCAAAAGTCAGGACAACCACTTTCATTTAGACCATTTACCAGCTCCTAACATCAAAGAGGTTGTCCACTACCCAGACAACGCATGTGCAAATACTATATTCCCCCAAGCAAAGTTAAAAACAGCCTGAACTTGCTTCTGGGGTCAGCGCCGATCCTGGTGCTTGCGTGCCATTGTTATGCTATATTAGCCCTGAAGCTGCCACTAATGTACGGCTATACTGACATCCAGAGGAGGAGATGTGACCGAGCAGCAGCAGTTTGCACTTTCTCTGGATATCAGTTTAGTCTGAAGGAATTGAGAATGAAGTGGCCCATTATGACTGCTGATTAGCTGCATTACTACACATAACAATGTCATGGGAGACCCATTGGGCCTTAACAGTAAGGCTACTAGATGTAGTGGTCTGGCAATTGAGCACCCGTATAGAATATGGTACGTTTTATAGTGTGTGTAAGACTGTATGGTCAGTATATTGTATATGTAGAGCATAGTAGAGTTATTATTACATATTAGAGGACTTGTATGTGTGGTCCTACTATTTCCACACCCTAACACATTAACACACTGAGATTTCTGCGAGAGTTTTCCAACAGGTTCCATTATACACAGCTGTGCTCAACCATCGTGCAGTACTCGATGGCCATCACTATGGAGGTGGTCTAATTCCTGTCAGGACTTTAATTTTACACGTGGCGATGATGACCAGTGTAAACAGCAGCATATCTCCTTGTGTATACAGGGAAGTAACCTGAATAGAAGAGTGAGTCAAATGATCATCTGAACTAGCATTTTGGCCATAGAAAATGGTTAAAGGAACAAGCACTGATCACTTTGCTAAATCGTTGATTGGTGTTCGATACATGTTAGATTTGTTTTCTTAAGAGCCCGGTCATACTTGTACCTTGGCCCCTATGGGACGTATGCAAATGTAAGGTGTGTACGTCATACATCTATGTAGCCTAAAATAGAGCAGGATTTCACACCCCAAACTATTTCTGTGCACCTGTAGCTCTTTCAAAAACCAAGTCCAGCTTTCCCTTTACATGGCCAGTCGGTTTCTCCATTATTGAGAAATCTGCTTTTGAATTGATAACACTGTGTTACCAAGGTTTTGTCCCGCTGTCAATTTTGAGTGTTCCTGATAGATTTTTTCATGCTGATTTCAGAAATGACTTCAGATTTTCCCTATCACGTAAGGTTTTTGAGAAATGATATAAAACATTATAATATTCTGTTATAAATCTAAAAACTCATATATGAACTTTAACTATTAATTAGTTAAATGCCGCTGTTAAACTCTGACAACAGGCATTTAATTGCACTTCCGGACGCCGGTCCGGAAATAACGTGCAGCGACGACCCTCGTCACGTGATCGGGGGTCATCGCTGCGTTGCCATCACAACCAGAGGTCTCCTCGAGACCTCTATGGTTGTTGATGGCAGATTGCTATGAGTGCCACCCTGTGGTTGGTACTTCTAACAAGCCTGTAATTCTGCTGCATAGAGGTGATCTGAGCATCACCTCTATGTAGCAGAGCAGAGGCGGTTGGGCTATGGCAGCTTCTAGCCTCCTATGAAGGCTATTGAAGCATGCCAAAAGTAAAAATAAAAACCAAAAAAAACATAAGTTCAAATCACCCCTTTTTCGCCCCAAGCAAAATAAAACAATAAAAAAAATCAAACATATCGGGGTTATATTTGGTATAGCCGCGTTCAGAGTTGCCCGATCTATCAATAAAAGAAAATTAACCTGATCTCTAAACGGCGTAGCGACAAATAAAATCAAAACGCCAGAATTACGTTTTTTTGGTCGCCACGACATTGCATTAAAATGAAATAACGGGCAATCAAAAGAACGTATCTGCACAAAAGTGGTATCATTTAAAACGTCAGCTCGGCATGCAAAGAATAAGCCTGCACCCAACCCGAGATCATAAAAAATGGAGACACTATGGGTCTCAGAAAATTGCACAATTTTTTTTTTTTTTTTTTTTAAGCAAACTTTGGAATTTTTTTTCACCACTTAGGTAAAAGAGAACCTAGACATGTTTGGTGTCTATGAACTCGTAATGACCTGTAGAATCATAATGGCAGGTCAGTGTTAGCATTGAGTAAACCTAGCAAAAAAGCCAAACAAAATCTGTGGGATTGCACTTTTTTGCAATTTCACCGCACTTGGAATTTTTTTCCCGGTTTTCGAGTACATGACATGGTAAAACCAATGGTGTCGTTCAAAAGTACAACTCATCTTGCAAAAAATAAGCCCTCACACAGCCATATTGACGGAAAACTAAAAAAGCTATGACTCTGGAAAGAAGGGGAGCGGAAAATCAAAAAAGCTCCGGTCATGAAGGGGTTAAAAACCTTATGTGATACAGACTCCAGAAGCACATATTCGTGTTCAGCATATCAAAATCTGTAAGATACAATAAAATTTTCTCAGGGGACAAGAACTTCCCTGAAATTTGTTGCGCAGTGTACTCAAATGAGGTTGAGGGGCTATTTGTAGATCTGAAACCTCTGTCACTCCGGATCGGTTTTCCACCCAAAGCCACCACCATTTGTTTGATTGGTAGGTAGTTCCATTGTCAGAAGTCACACAGCTGTCTGTTCTGCCCATTTATGTGCAGCAAGTATTTTCATAAGTGCTGTACCAGTTATGACCATTAGATGTCATTAGTTGTCCCCTTGTCCTGTTCCTGGACTTAGGAACCTCTCCCTTTAATAGCTTGTTCTGTTTAGAACCGCCCCTTCAGTTTCCCCGGGGCTAGAGAACTTGTAACCATTTTCACCCCTGATCTCTGAGTTACACACACACGTGTTCCTGTCTCTCCCTACAAATCACTGCTTTTGACAAGCGGATTCCGGTGAGGGTTAATACAGTTATGTGTTTGTGCAATGTATCTGTGCTAGCTAGCCATTATGCAGTATTTTCCAGCTAGTTGTAATGCTCTTTGCACTGCATGTAGATAGTTGCATTTCTGTTTAGGATAGTGCAATGCTGGCAGCCTAAGTTTGCTTAGATATCCCTCTTAACTGTATTTTGTGTTGTATTGCGCAACCGCTGTAATACTCCTGTTACTGATGTAATAGCACCCTGTATTGTTGCTGTTGTTTTGTTATCTGCCAGTACTGATATACTGTCTATTTCTTTGCAGCTTTTACCCGTTATCATCCACCACTGTTGTTCACTGTTACCAAGTTCAGACCATCATCTCAATAAACATAGACTTAAGCACCCATACAGTCTTGTTTCTGGGAGTGCATGAAGGGTTTAGCCGTATGCTGGAATCCACACAGCATCATACGTGGAAGAAGGCAGAACAGCTGTCAGTCAAGCAGGTGGCGGCACTGGGCTGGGAATAGGGCTGGAGTGACAGAGGCTTCAGATCTACCATATCCATTTGCATATCAGTTCAAACACTGATTTCTTAAGGCGGGCGGTGCCATCTTGGAGGAGGAATTTTTTTTTTTCCATCTCCAGTAAAATGGCGCCGCTGGCACATGCGCTGTAGCAGCTATCGGATCACAGCTATTTTCTCTAGCTGAATAATATCAAGAAACTGTTTTATTGGCACACAAAACAAGCTGTTATGCTGCAGAGCAGGTGTTACAGCCGTCGCTTGCAGAAGTGTGTTTTTTTTTTTGTGTGTTTTTTTATTATTCAGTATGTACAGATATTCATTATGTAAACTAGGATGCAGGTTAGTGAGGGATCAGTGACCTGTCAGCATTATGAATATTTAATCAGAGCACCACATACCCCAACCCCGCCTTAGGGCACAAGCATATCATTAACACATAACTAAAAATAAAGATTAAAGAACAGCCGCAAGATGGATTTCATGAACCCACTTATCATTTTATTCAGTGTAATGGCGCCGACCTGACACTGTCTGTAGGTTACTGTGCACAATCCTGCTGACAGGTGCCCTTTAATGGAGGAACAGGCTGGCCATGTAAAGGGAATGCTGGACTTGTCTTTGAAAGAATTACACGCGCATACAACTAGTCTGGGGTGTGAAATCCTCCTGACAATTCCCCCTTAAAGTTAAAAGGAAACGTATAAATTCTAGAATTGTGCAGCGACATTTTTTTTTACTTGTTTTTGTTTTCCTACTACACTGTATTAATGTATTTTACAGTCCATTAGAGCTCGGGTAAATAGAGAGCTCCTTGTCTATTTATTCCCCGCAGATCCCACATACATTTGTTGTACAGTAAGGCTTACCCCGGTAACAGCCACATCGGTAATAAAGACCGATTATTACATGCTGTATCGCTTTTATGGGTTTTTTTTTGTCTCTTCATTTGATATAAGAAATTGGTTATTGTAATACTTTCTAGTCACCTCTTGTAGACTTAAGCATATAATGTAATCACAATTGCTTATTATGTGATATGTTTGGTTTACTGCTTTCCACCATATATACCGTATTTTTCGGATTATCAGATTTTCTTTTTTAACCCCCAAATCTGGGGGGAATATGGCGGTGCGTCTTATAAAGCGTATGTACCTTATCGGTGCTGCCGCTGCCCCGTGTCTGGTGCTGCCGCTGCCCCGTGTCTGGTGCTGCCGCTGCCCCGTGTCTGGAGCTGCTGCAGAGGGCTCTGCCAACATTTTGTGAAAAGCCGGAGCCCCTGGCAGTTCCATGGTTTCCTCCTGTGTGGTGGACTCTGGGGAAGATGGCCACCGGGGGCAGCGCATGCGCAGACGGAGATCTTTGCACCAAGATCTCGGGAGATGAAATCTTAGCACTGAAATCTGGGGTGCGTCTTATAATCTGAAAAATACGAAAATTGATGCCGTTAATTTCTACCATTTAAACGGTTCATCCTTTTTTTTTTTTATAGGAGTTACAAAAACCCATAACTTGTCATATCAAGACTGTGAGTCTCTGCAAGCTGTGTATAATCCTGACAGCTGTCCCAATGTACTTCGGGCACATGCCAGGTAAATATTTTTTACAGTAAATGGTTTCTCTGCTCATATGTTTAATCTGTCATTGGCAAAACGGAAGCCGCAATGCTCCTCTGTGAAATATGCAAATTGACTTCTTGAACTTGACTTGTAGGATTGCTACTTCCAGTAGGTGGCACTAGAGTTCTAATTCTCTTTCTCTGAAGAGACAATTGGCATATTTCCCAGAGGAGCATTGCGGCTTTAAGGCTAATTTCACACTTGCTTTTTTTTGCAGCGCGTTTTTCCCGCAAAAAAACGCATTGAAAAAACGCATACAAACGCATACAAATGCTGCGTTTTTTTCAAGCATTTTTATGAGCATGCATGAAAAAAACGCAGCGTTTTTATGCGTTTGTATGCGTTTTTAGTGCGTTTTTACCGCGTTTGCGGTTTTTTCCAACATTAGGTGGCCCCTCACACTAACCCAAACCATGACTTTACTGACCCTAACCCTGACCCTAACCCTGACCCTAACCTTAACCAAACCATACTAACCCTAACCCTTAACCAAACCATACTAACCCTAACCCTGACCCTTAACCAAACCATACTAACCCTTAACCAAACCATACTAACCCTTAACCAAACCATACTAACCCTAACCCTGACCCTAACCTTGACCCTAACCCTTAACCAAACCATACTAACCCTGACCCTAACCCTTAACCAAACCATACTAACCCTAACCCTAACCCTTAACCAAACCATACTAACCCTAAACCCTAGCTAACCCTAACCCTAGCCCTAAACCCCCTTAACTAACCCTAACTCTAACCCAAACCCCTAAATTCCATTGTCCAACTAATGGTAAAAAAAAAAACGCATGCGCAAAAAAACGCATACATAAGCATGCCAATGCGCACATATGCGCACCCATAGACTTATAATGGGTGTCTTGCTGTAAAAAAACGCATTGCGCGCGCATGCGGTTTTTTGAGGCAAGTCGGACGCCCAAAAAATGTAACAGGATGCATTTTGTGCGCCCGAGCGCATACCGCAAAAAAACGCATGCACGGAAAAACACGTACAAACGCATGTGTATGCTCACATAAGCGCATCCCATGCAAAGTATAGGAAAAAAAAAACGCATGCGCTATTTAGCGCTAAAATACCGCGAAAAAAAACGCAAGTGTGAAACCAGCCTAAGTCTCCTCATATTGACATGCTTAGCATGTCAATCTCCGCAAGGAGAAACGATACTTCTTGGATATCGGTCAGACGCCTCTCACATAGCCAAACCAGATCTCACACTTTGCACTGACGAGGGGCAGTACCCCGAAACACAGTGTCTGCAAATTGAGATTCTGGTTTGGCTTCATCCTAAGTCATATGACAAGGCTCGTTAAAGGATTGACATTGACTTTTAGGATTGCTACGTCCAATAGGTGGCACTAGTGTTCTAGTTCTCTTCCTCTCTGAAGAGACAATTAGCATGCACAGCCTCTAAAATTTAGCACACTATGTACAATTTTCCCCATATATCCCTAATAATTTCCCTAAATATTTTTTCATCAATACCAAAGATTCATATAATGATGCCATCTTGGCAATTGGCTGACCATTGTGAATCCCACTTTTTAGAAGCCCCTTTGGACAAGGGAAAGTTACAGCTTTTCTCTAGTGGCCACTGCAAGAAAACAGCAATAACTGCCAACGTCCCCTAGGATGGGAGCTCTGTTGGCAAAGTTTCACACTGTTAAAATAATTGCCCATTTCTACATCCATAGTGTGGCCACAAGTCACACCCCAACCTCAGGTCTAATGATTACAACTACAGCATCATAGATATCCAAAATGACCTATGCTATTCCTTCAGTATGCCAAAGGGTAAGCAAGAGGAAATCTAAGGTTCTCACATATGGATCTATAACGAACAGCTGCTTCCACAATCAAAATTATCCCACTAAAAAGGGGAGCCTCCTGGACTGTTACTGCTTTTCCACTCTAAGCCCTGTAAAGTAAACCCCGCCAGTGTTTTGAAGTAAACAACATCACATGATTACTGATGGGGTACAATCTTCACATTTCTGTCCACTCTGTATTTCTAGAAAGGTGAGAACACAGCGTTGAGAACACATGAAGTTCTCAACAGATGTCCGTAACAACCCATCCAATCCACACAGGCAAAGAAATCAAACCATAGACGTTTATAGATTTAGTTATGTGTAATAATGAGAAATAACACACATAAAAAGTATTGAACACGATTACTGAAATTTATTTAATACTTCGTACAAAAGTCTTTGGTACGGACAGCTTCAAGACGCCTCCTATATGGAGAAACTAGTCGAATACATTGCTCGTTTGTGATTTTTGCCCATTCTTCCATACAAACTCTTCAAATCATTAACCCCGTCACGCTGCAGCCCTTTTTCATTTTTGCGTTTGTTTTTTGCTCCATTTCTTCCCAGAGCCATAACTTTTTTATTTTTATGTCAATATGGCCATGTGAGGGCTTGTTTTTTGTGGGAAGAGTTGTATACTGCTCAAAAAATAAAGGGAACACTATTTCTTTTGCAACAGGCTGTTTGTGTTCCCTTTATTTTTTTTTGAGCAGTATGCTTTTAAACTAGAACATGTGACGGGGTCACCGATGGGCAGAATTAGTGACCCACTTCCGGCGCGATCACTTTAAATGCCACTGTCAGAGATTAACAGCGGCATTTAACGGGTTATCAGCCACAGGTGGATCGGAATTCCACCCGCGGCTGTTAGGGGCACATGCCAGCTGTTCAAAACAGCTGACATGTTCCGGGAAAGATGTGGGCTCAGTGCCGGAGCCCACATCAAAGGGAGGGGACACAACATGTGCAGTACATGTACGGCACATGTCGTGAAGGGGTTAAGGTTTTGTGGGGTCCTTATATGAACTCTGAGCTTTAGTTCCTTTCATAAATTTTCTGTTTTATTCAGATCAGGTGATTGGCTGCCCCATTCTAGTACTTTTATTTTCTTTCTCTGAAACCAATTGAACATTTCCGTGGTTGTTGGTTTGGTACCATTGTCTTTCTGAAATGTCCACCCTCGTTTCATCTTCATCATCCTGGTAGATGTCAGCAGATTTTTGTCACAAATGTCTCCGTACATTTTTCAATTCATCCTTCCTTCAGTTATATGAAGTTTGCCAGTTCCGTGTGCTGAAACACAGCCTCACACCATGCTGTTCCCAACTTCTTTGTTTGGTAGGTTGTTTTTGGGGTGATAAGCATTGCTTTTTGGCCTCCAAATGTGGTGCATGTGATGGCATCCAAGGAGTTAAATTTTTGTCTCATCTGACCCGACTGCATTCTCCCAGTATTTCACAGGCTTGTCTAAACGTTGTTGAGCAAACTGTAATCACGCTTGAATATGCTTTTTGTTCAGCAATGAAGTCTTGTGTGGTTTGCGTGCACACTGGCTGTGGAGATTGAGCGCTTTACTTTATTGTTGTCTTTGAAATAGGGTCTTATCTGATAAACAGGGTACAAACAGTACTAGATTTCTACTCACCTGGTATAGGAGAGGTATAGCACATGGAATTGTCAGTCAGCTGCCGCACATCCACAGGTCAAACCAGTGACCGCAGAAACATGATTTAATGGAATTTTTAGTGAATTTATGCGCTGAGGAAGAAGTGATTTTCACTTTGAAACGCGTTGGGAATATGAATAAAGTAGCGATCTGTTGATGTACGAGTGATTGTCATGTTAAACAGCGCATAAAATCCACTAAAAGTTCCATTAAATCATAGATTTCAGCTGGTGTCATGACTTTTCATGGCTTTTGCCAATACTCAATACTTTTGTTCAATACTTTTCCCATGTGTCATTTCTCATTACAACACTTAATTTATGGACATCTATGATTTGATTTCTTAGCCTGTGAGGATTGGATGGGTTGTTACCGACATTCGTGAGAATTCCATGTCAACAGTGTGTGTTCAATAGGGACGTATTCAATATTTTATTTCACCATCTGTTTTTTCCGCTGTAGCTGGGGCATTCCTTGGAGCGCCAATTACATGGGATAACAGTCCACTAGTAACAGAAGTCACTGGCTAAACTGCAGGAGCTTTAATCCCATGCAGTAAATTCATAATGACGAGAGATTAAAGCACTTGTTTATTCTCAGGTTAATACTAATGCACAGCACAAGAATGGAGCAGCATTGTAAGAGGTTAATCTGGCTTTAGTTAAAACACCAGCTTGGACTTTGTAAAAAAAAAAAAAAATAAATAAAAAAATAACAAAGAATAAATTTAGTATTATTGCACCCCATGTGGATGGGGCCGGGTTGCAATATTAGACATAACCTGTGAACAAAAATAGTGCTGTTACTAGATAAGCAGACCTCTTTCTTAACAAGTATAGTGAATCAGATGAGTTATACTTCTATTAATTCTGGTTTTTAGGCTGCTTTCAGATGCTGTGGTGCACTTCCCACTGACACTAGCAGAAGTGACGCTGGGAGCTAGTCCTTGTGGAAAAGTTACACTCCGGAATTACGTGGAAGAGGATATAGGTAAGAGGATGATGGGTTGTTTTGTGAAGTTTTTATCTCACTTTATTGTTTACAGTGGGGCAAAAAAGTATTTAGTCAGTCAGCAATAGTGCAAGTTCCACCACTTAAAAAGATGAGAGGCGTCTGTAATTTACATCATAGGTAGACCTCAACTATGGGAGACAAACTGAGAAAAAAAAAATCCAGAAAATCACATTGTCTGTTTTTTTTTCATTTTATTTGCATATTATGGTGGAAAATAAGTATTTGGTCAGAAACAAGCAATCAAGATTTCTGGCTCTCACAGACCTGTAACTTCTTCTTTAAGAGTCTCCTCTTTCCTCCACTCATTACCTGTAGTAATGGCACCTGTTTAAACTTGTTATCAGTATAAAAAGACACCTGTGCACACCCTCAAACAGTCTGACTCCAAACTCCACTATGGTGAAGACCAAAGAGCTGTCAAAGGACACCAGAAACAAAATTGTAGCCCTGCACCAGGCTGGGAAGACTGAATCTGCAATAGCCAACCAGCTTGGAGTGAAGAAATCAACTGTGGGAGCAATAATTAGAAAATGGAAGACATACAAGACCACTGATAATCTCCCTCGATCTGGTGCTCCACGCAAAATCCCACCCCGTGGGGTCAGAATGCTCACAAGAACGGTGAGCAAAAATCCCAGAACCACGCGGGGGGACCTAGTGAATGAACTGCAGAGAGCTGGGACCAATGTAACAAGGCCTACCATAAGTAACACACTACGCCACCATGGACTCAGATCCTGCAGTGCCAGACGTGTCCCACTGCTTAAGCCTGTACATGTCCGGGCCCGTCTGAAGTTTGCTAGAGAGCATTTGGATGATCCAGAGGAGTTTTGGGAGAATGTCCTGTGGTCTGATGAAACCAAACTGGAACTGTTTGGTAGAAACACAACTTGTCGTGTTTGGAGGAAAAAGAATACTGAGTTGCATCCATCAAACACCATACCTACTGTAAAGCATGGTGATGGAAACATCATGCTTTGGGGCTGTTTCTCTGCAAAGGGGCCAGGACGACTGATCCGGGTACATGAAAGAATGAATGGGGCCATGTATCGTGAGATTTTGAGTGCAAACCTCCTTCCATCAGCAAGGGCATTGCAGATGAAATGTGGCTGGGTCTTTCAACATGACAATGATCCAAAGCACACCGCCAGGGCAAAGAAGGAGTGGCTTCGTAAGAAGCATTTCAAGGTCCTGGAGTGGCCTAGCCAGTCTCCAGATCTCAACCCTATAGAAAACCTTTGGAGGGAGTTGAAAGTCCGTGTTGCCAAGCGAAAAGCCAAAAACATCACTGCTCTAGAGGAGATCTGCATGGAGGAATGGGCCAACATACCAACAACAGTGTGTGGCAACCTTGTGAAGACTTACAGAAAACGTTTGACCTCTGTCATTGCCAACAAAGGATATATCACAAAGTATTGAGATGAAATTTTGTTTCTGACCAAATACTTATTTTCCACCATAATATGCAAATAAAATGAAAAAAAACCAGACAATGTGATTTTCTGGATTTTTTTTTCTCAGTTTGTCTCCCATAGTTGAGGTCTACCTATGATGTAAATTACAGACGCCTCTCATCTTTTTAAGTGGTGGAACTTGCACTATTGCTGACTGACTAAATACTTTTTTGCCCCACTGTATATGTTATTTCATGGTTGATCTGGTCATCTGTAAGGTGTTTGTCTAGTCGTGTATTTTGTGAAGGATTAATGCACAGAGAGTAGCATGCAATGAAAAAGAGGAAAAGATCCATGCATATAAAGGCGCACACCCAAAAATAAACATATATACAGTACATACAAATGTGTATAGATTGAAATTTTATTGGTAGACAAAAAGACCACAATAAAATCATTTAAAAAAGGACAAAACACATCACTGTAAGGCCCATGGAACAACAACATGTCAAAATACAGACCATTCTTCTTTGGCAAACTGCTCCAGGTCCCTGATATTAGAAGGGTGCCTTCTCCAAACTTCCATTTTTAGATCTCTCCACAGGTGTTCTATGGGATTCAGGTCTGGACTCATTGCTGGCCACCTTAGAAGTCTCCAGTGATTTCTCTCAAACCATTTTCTAGTGCTTTTTGAAGTGTGTTTTGGGTCATTGTCCTGCTGGAAGACCCATGACCTCTGAGGGAGACCCAGCTTTCTCACACTGGGCCCTACATTATGCTGCAAAATTTGTTGGTAGTCTTCAGACTTCATAATGCCATGCACATGGTCAAGCAGTCCAGTGCCAGAGGCAGCAAAGCAACCCCAAAACATCAGGGAACCTCCGCCATGTTTGACTGTAGGGACCGTGTTTTTTTTCTTTGAATGCCTCTTTTTTTCTCCTGTAAACTCTATGTTGATGCCTTTGCCCAAAAAGCTCTACTTTTGTCTCATCTAACCAGAGAACATTCTTCCAAAACGTTTTAGGCTTTTTCAGGTAAGTTTTGGCAAACTCCAGCCTAGCTTTTTTATGTCTTGGGGTAAGAAGTGGGGTCTTCCTGGGTCTCCTACCATACAGTCCCTTTTCATTCAGACGCCGACGGATAGTACGGGTTGACACTGTTGTACCCTCGGACTGCAGGGCAGCTTGAACTTGTTTGGATGTTAGTCGAGGTTCTTTATCCAACATCTGCACAATCTTGCGTTGAAATCTCTTGTCAATTTTTCTTTTCCATCCAAATCTAGGGAGGTTAGCCACAGTGCCATGGGCTTTAAACTTCTTGATGACACTGCGCACGGTAGACACAGGAACATTCAGGTCTTTGGAGATGGACTTGTAGCCTTGAGATTGCTCATGCTTCCTCACAATTTGGTTTCTCAAGTCCTCAGACAGTTCTTTGGTCTTCTTTCTTTTCTCCATGCTCAATGTGGTACACACAGGACAGAGGTTGAGTCAACTTTAATCCATGTCAACTGGCTGCAGTCTGCAAGTGTGATTTAGTTATTGCCAACACCTGTTAGGTGCCACAGGTAAGTTACAGGTGCTGTTAATTACACAAATTAGAGAAGCATCACATGATTTTTCGAACAGTGCCAATACTTTTGTCCACCCTCTTTTTTATGTTTGGTGTGGAATTATATCCAGTTTGGCATTAGGACAATTCTTTTTGTGTTTTTTCATTTAAGACAAATTAAATGAAGATAATAACAAAGAATTTGTGTTTGCAATAATTTTCAGGAAGAAACTCAGTATTATCTGGCAAAATTGCAGGGGTGTCAATACTTTTGGCCACAACTGTATATAAGCGTTTCCAGTGTCCTAATAGGAGTAGGATGCTGAAGGATCGTAATGTATCCCAAGGTGGGTGGCCTTGGGATGAAGGCTTGCTTATGTGCTGATCAGCAGAGCTGATCTTTCGTTCCAATGTGTCAGGGTGATGCTTTCAGGTGATTGATGAGACGGGTGGGATCAATCATCTACAAATCCACCCAGGGGTGTGTTTAAGAACGCCATGGTAAAGTGTATATGAGTGTGTGTGTGAAGGACCTGTGATGAGGTCATTGCCATGTGACCCGGTGGGCTAGGGGCCAACGAGGTGCTGCAGCGCAACGGGGTCATTGTCCCTGTACCAGAGTGCGAAAGGACCCAAGGATTTTATTCCAACCTGTTCGCAGTCCCCAAGAAGGACGGAACAGTAAGGCCGGTTCTGGACCTAAAGCTCCTGAACAGGTTCATCAGGGTTAGGCGCTTTCGCATGGAATCTCTCCGGTCGGTCATATCGTCCATGGAGCACGGAGAATATTTGGCCTCGATCGATGTCCAGGATGCCTACCTGCACATCCCGATTTTTCCCCCGCATCAAAGGTTCCTTCGGTTTGCAATCGATGGTCGGCATTTCCAATTTGTGGCCCTACCTTTCGGGTTGGCCACGGCCCCCAGGATATTCACGAACGTGATGGCTGTCGTCATGGCCATTCTACATTCTCGGGGCATAGTGGTTTTGCCGTACTTAGACGACCTCTTAGTAAAGGGGCCGTCCTTTCGGGCATGCGAGGAGTGTGTCAGCATCACACTGGAGACCCTATCTCGCCTAGGATGGTTGGTCAACGGGAAGAAGTCATCCCTTACCCCAGCTCAGAGGATCTCATTCCTAGGGATGATTTTCGACACTTCCCGAGGGTTGGTAATTCTCCCTCAGGACAAGGCTCGGGCGCTCCGGCAGTGTTCAACAACCGGGCCCTCTCACTATCCGGTTCGGGATGAGGGTTCTAGAGAGGATGGTGGCGGCGATGGAAGCAATTCCGTTTGCTCAATTTCATCTCCGTCCCCTGCAGCATGCTCTCTTAGCGGCTTGGGACAGGAGTCCATTCTCCCTCGATCATCAGTGCAGGTTGTCCTCTCAGGTTCGACGGGCACTTCAATGGTGGACGCGCGACTCCTCTCTTCGTCAGGGGAAGCCCTTTCCCCCAGATCAATGGTTGGTGATCACGACCGATGCGAGTCTTTTCGGTTGGGGGGCAATCTTCCGCCATCACACGGCCCAGGGGCAATGGTCGCCTCAGGAGGCTCGTCTCCCGATCAACCTGTTGGAGATTCGAGCGGTGCGGTTGGCACTGCAGCATTTTCAGCACTTGCTAGCAGGGCGCCCAGTCCGGGTTCAGTCAGACAACGCCACGGCAGTGGCGTACGTGAATCACCAGGGAGGCACGCGCAGCAGGGCAACCATGCGCGAGATAGAGCATGTACTCCGTTGGGCCGAGAGGCACCACTCGGTAATCTCAGCAGTTCACATACCAGGCGCGGAAAATTGGGCAGCAGATTTCCTAAGCCGGCAAGGCGTCGCGGCCGGGGAATGGTCCCTTCACCCCGAGGTCTTCCAGCAGATTTGCCAACGGTGGGGGACTCCAGACGTGGATCTGATGGCTTCCAGGGAGAACGCCAAAGTGGGCACGTTTGTCGCTCGGTCTCAGGACCCGCGAGCAATCGCAGTGGATGCGTTGGTCCTACCATGGAACCAGTTTCGGCTCCCATACCTGTTTCCCCCACTGCCACTTCTCCCGAGGGTCATCAGAAAGATCAAGACAGAGGGGGTCCCGGCAATTCTGCTTGCCCCAGACTGGCCCCGTCGAGTATGGTACGCGGATCTAGTGCAGCTCCTCGCAGACGTGCCTTGGCGTCTACCGGAACGGCCAGACTTACTGTCTCAGGGGCCGATCTTCCACCCGAACTTAGGGGCCCTGGCTTTGACGGCATGGCCCTTGAATCTTGGATTCTGACCCAGGCGGGGTTTGGGCGTGAAGTGGTTGCTACAATGGTTAGCGCCCGGAAGCCGGCCTCGGCGAGAATTTATCATAACACTTGGAAAGTTTTCTTTCATTGGTGTCGAGAACACGGGGTTGCGCCATTATCCTTTTCGGTCCCCAACATCCTGGCTTTTCTGCAGTCCGGCCTAGACGCAGGGTTGGCGCCGAGTTCCCTTAGGAGGCAGATATCGGCCTTGTCGGTACTTTTTCAGCGAAAGATCGCTACCAATATGCAGGTCAAGACGTTCATTCAAGGGGTCTCTCATTTAGTTCCCCCCCTATAGAGCACCCATAGACGCCTGGGACCTTAACCTGGTCCTTAGTGTCCTACAGGAAGCCCCGTTTGAACCGTTACAGGAAATTTCATTGTCATATCTCTCCAGGAAGGTTGTATTCTTGGTAGCCATAACTTTCATTAGGCGGGTCTCGGAGTTGGGAGCATTATCTTGCAGAGCTCCTTTTCTGACTTTTTTTAAGGATAAAGTAGTCCTTAGACCACCGCCGCCTTTTCTGCCGAAGGTCGTGTCCTCTTTCCATATTAATGAGGACATTGTTCTGCCTTCGTTTTGTCCAGCACCAGTACACAGAGTGGAAAGGACGCTCCACTCTTTAGATCTGGTAAGAGCTCTCAGGAGGTACGTGTCAAGGACAGCACCTTTTCGCCAGACGGATTCGTTGTTTGTGATTCCCGAAGGGCGCAGGAAGGGGCTCGCAGCCTCACGGTCGACCATAGCCAGATGGATTCGCCTAACAATTCAGGAGGCTTACCGTATTAGAGGCGCACCGATTCCAACAGGGATAGGGGCGCACTCTACTCGGGCAGTGGGCGCCTCTTGGGCGCTTCGGCACCAGGCTTCGGCAGAGCAGTTATGCAAAGCAGCAACCTGGTCCAGCCTGCACACTTTTTGTAAGCATTACAATGTGCATACTCAGGCCTTGTCGGATGCGAGCCTGGGTAGAAAAATTCTCCAAGCAGCAGTGGCACACCCTTAGACAGGAGGGCATGCGGCTAGGATCGGTGAGTTGTCCTCCCACCCAGGGACTGCTTTAGGACGTCCCACAGTCTCTGTCCCCCAATGAGACGAAGGAGAAACATGGATTTTTGTGAGTACTCACCCTACAATCCTTTTCTCCGAGACGCTCATTGGGGGACACAGCACCCACCCTGATAGCCAGTTGGCTCTTGTTTATTTGATTAGTATAATTCCTTGTTTAATGTAGGGTGGTCCTTTTTCAGACTTATGATTTTCTGCATTAAGGCTAATTTATTGTTATGTTCTCCTACTGCTTTTGCACTAAACTGGTTTCTGCCCGCTATCGGGGCGAGGGTGTAAGCGCCGGAGGAGGAGCTAACTTGTTTTTTGTATACCTAGTGTCAGCCTCCAGACAGTAGCATACACCCACAGTCTGTGTGTCCCCCAATGAGCGTCTTGGAGAAAAGGATTTTACGGTGAGTACTCACAAAAATCCATGTATCTAATATATTCCCTATTTTTTCTAGATCCTAGTAAAGCAATGTTGACTGAACTATCCCTGAGTCGGGAAGAATTCCTGGCTTATCAGCTGCAGGACCAGAGAGAGATTACCTTTTGTCTACGTGAATTTAGGGTGAGGAATAGTTCTTTTTACACCCAAGCAAATTTACATTTTGCGTTATGATTTTATTTAATTTTTTATTTTTTTTATTTTTCCTCCTCCAGGGTCTTCTGGCCTTTGCAGAGTCCTCCTGCCTACCAATCTCAATACATTTTGATAGTGCCGGCTGGTGAGTCCCCGGACATTGTACTGGTATACTTTTATGTTCCGCTTTATTCATCACTACCGGTGACTGATTACTTGGGGGTAATTAATGTTATGTTACAGATAAGGTACTTTATAGTTTAGGGTGGGAATTAAAAACAGATTAAACGTCTTAGTGTTTGACGTGTAAAGGTTAATAAGTTTAATTTCTTTAGTTGGTATCAGTTTAGAGGAAATCTGTGATTAACAATCTTACTCTTGTTTTATTTGTGCCTTGCACATGTAGAAAACCTGTAGGGTTTTATCATCTTGATAACTCCTTGTGCTACGCTCTTTTAGGTCATTTGGATGTCTTAGGCCTGTTTCACACATCAGTTTTTCAGGTCAGTTGAAATCCGCCAAAATGGCGGAAAACGGATCCGTGGCTGACGAAACACCAACGGGAGCCACCGGACCGTTGGTGCTCTGGGATCCGCCGATATTGTAATGTTAAAGGAACCGCGCCTGAGAAAAATAATACCGGTGATGTCGCGGTATCCGGGAGCTGGCATCTGCATGTCGCGGTATCCGGGATCGAGAATGTGCATCTTGCGGGACCTGGGAGCGGGCAAGTGGATATCGCGGGACCTGGGAGCGGGCAAGTGGATATCGCGGTCGAGAGAGAGAGAATGAATATCTTCTGCCGGTATTTAGGGGTAAATCTGGAAAAGCCAAAATGCGGATCCGACGTTGAAAAAAACGTTGCAGTGTCCATTAAGTGATGTCAGCGGACGCCAAAATTTTGGCGGATCCGCAAAATATCGGATCCAACGGATGACCATCCGTCAAGATCCGCCGATAATGCAAGTCTATGGGGGGAAAAAACGGATCCGCCAAAGAAAATGGCGGATCCGTTTTTTTTTTTGCAAATCGGCGGATCTTGACTGATGCTGACAAACTGATGTGTGAAACAGGCCTTAGAAGTGAAGCCCACCCCTTACCCATTGCAGCTGATTTCTCTTCTTTCTTCTTCTAGCCCAGTTGTATTCAGTGTTGATGATGCTGTTCTCGAGGCCCATTTTGTTCTTGCCACTCTTTCAGATGCAGTTCAAGCCTCTCAGTCCCAGAACCACAGGTATTTTATTGGTACAATACTATATATGCAGCTCTTTACATTTATCTTGTGTATCTTTATCAAAATGGATGCTTTTAAATATTCAGCAAAATGAAGTTGGCACAACCCCCTCCCTGCAGTAAATGGCACGGTGATGACCTTATGATTATGACATTGCTTGGTACCGTAGCTCAGTCTGTTGGGGCTGAGCTTTAGTGCATGGCTCAGCCATGCTCATAGGGACATCACTGTAGCTGATCTTGGTGATCATGTTGTAGGCAATTGCATGATCTTGGTGAATGATGGGCAATGTCACAGAGAAGGTGCATTGGATCAAATATAATTTTTTATTAAATACGCAAATAAAATTATAACATACCCAGGAAAATAAAGTCAATAAATGTTCTTGATTGGGCAGATGACACTTGTACTCAGTATAACCCAGCACCACAACAGTAACGTAATACACATATACACAATATAACTAAGGGTTTTTACATAACTAAAACCAAATGAGGTGCAGAAAATACAGAAGTCATAGCACCAAAATAAGAGGAGCCGACAATGTGGCCTCCAGAGAAACCACTGTTTAAAGGCAATTCTTACCCTTCACCTCAGGAAGAAGAATTGGGGAAAAAAAGGAGATCTCAAATTGGGTATAGGTGGCCTCAACAATTACCCGTAAGTGGCACCTAGATTACTGATAAGCTGCGTCCCATGGACCAGAGTTAAAAAACAAGAACAGCAGAACTCTTGCCACTTTGATCAGCACCCAGTGTATCAAGAGGGAGTAAACTGGAAAGGCTTAACCGCTTCATGACAGCCAATACGTCTTTTTACTGACCTGAGATATAAGAGAATATCATCCCTATACAGGTGACAATCCAGCAGCTGATAGCTGTACACTATATCTGACAACTTGCTGTATCACAAATGATCGGTGTTGGCACCATCCAGATCTGTTTAACCCCATAGTTGCTGCTGTCAAAAGTGACTACATCTAATAAATGGTTAATAGATTGTGGAGGCTTCTGCTTTAATCTAATTGACACACCGAGATCATGATTGTGTGGTCCTGATGTTTACCATAGCAGTTCATGTCCAAATAGCGGTCTTAGAGTCTCCCGGCTATAGCGGTCAGTTCAGAAGTTAGCGACATTTAGGTGGTAAACAAACACTTTTTCATTCCGGCTATACCACTTTGCATTAATTCCTGAAAATCACCTGAAGGGTTAATAAACTACCTGACAGCAGTTTTCAATATGTTGAGGGGTGCTGTTTTTAAAATGGTATCACATTTGGGGTCTTCCAATATATATAGGACCCCCAATGTCACTTCAAACCTGGATAGGTCCTCATAAAATTAATTTTGTAAATTTCCTTGAAAAAATGAAAAATTTCTGCTACATTATTAAACCTCCTAAAAGGCTAATAAAATAAATTAGCGTTTTAAAAATGGTGCTAATGTAAAGCAGGCATAAGGGAAATGTTATGTATTAATATTTTTGTGTGATATGACTATCTGGATTAAAGGGATAATCATTCAACGTTTGAAAATTGCAATTTTTTTACATTTACTCTGTCGCCTTATTGGGGGACACAGAACCGTGGGTGTTATGCTGCTGTCCACTAGGAGGCGACACTATGCATAATCTGAAAAAGATTAACTTTGGCTCCTCCTCTGCAGTATACACCCCTGGACGGCGTCAGCCTTCTCCAGATTTTGCTTAGTGTCGCAAGGAGGCACACCTAAAGAGTTTTTACTCCGTTTTTTTCCTTGATTTTTTTTTCAACGGATTACAGATGAAGAAAAACGGGTCCCCAGCGAGACTCCCGGCATGGCTCCCTCCTCGGTCCCCTATTAAGAGGTACCCGGTTGAGGTCGAGACGGCTATTCCCCATGTCGCTCCTTCCCCAGTCCCTCGGGTACTGGCTCGAAGTCGAGACCCCCCCCCCTCCTTCCCCAGTTCCCTTGGGCTCTGGGTTGAGGTCGAGGATAGGATGAAGCCCCCTGACGGTGACAGCAGCACCCTCCCTAATCCCCCTCTGGGGGCATTAGGTTGAGACACCGCAGGTAGGGCCTGTATCAGGCACCATTCGGCCACTTACAAGTCCAGGGACCCCAGCCCAGCTGCGGGCTCCTGCTGGGACCGGGGGAGGTGCAGGCAGGCATGGCACTTGTCAGAGACAGGGCTCCCTGCGCCCCTGTCTCTGTGGCAGCACCAGCTGCATAGCGCCTCAAAGGGACCCCCCACAGGGCCTAGTTTGCGCTCATAACCCCACCGCTAGCCTGCCGTTCAATCCGGGGGGGTCTGGTTTGAATCCGACCCCCCCCCCCCCGACCACCGCGCCGGAGCCCTTCTGGGCATGAGGTATCAAATTTAGGCCGCGGCTTCGGCCTAGCCGAAGTCGCCGCCCTATTCCCGCCCCCTGGCCCGCCCCCCGGATGACGAAAATGACACACTGCAGTGTCATAGAAGGGGCGGATCGAGGCAGGAAGGGCGTGCTTTTACATAGCTCAGCGCGCCCTTTTCAGCTCTCCGCCCCCTTCCCCCTCCACCTCAGAATCCCGGTGGCCATCTTGCTGCAGCAGGAAACATAGCCGACAGCCATACAACAGTCTCCGGGTGGGGGCACAGGACTGTGATTTGTCGGCGCTGGACTTAAGGGCACACTGGTGGGGTAAGATCACAGCTGGGTTCTCTTTACTCAGCTGTGCATTCATATTACCTATAAGTTCTCCCCTTTGCATAGCCCCTGTAGGACCCCTGCTAGCCAGCCTCTGTGCATGATGCCGGGCTCAAGGAAGAAAACCAGGCAAGAGCATTCTGCACAGCCTGCAAGACCACTCCCCAGGGGCAGCACGGACCCACACTGCCGGGACTGTGTCCAAAACACTGGGTCAGAACCAACGCTTCTGCGTCTTCTTCCATACCGGAATGGGCTACTCAGATGTTGCAGTCTATAACACAGTCCATACATAGCCTGACCTCTACACTACTGCAGGCTTTGCAGGGTCATGTCTCGGCTATGAACGTTACCTAGGCCACCGGCCGTTCTAGGCCGAGCGTGACTGCATTCGTCAGGTGGCGGCCGCTAAGCAGCTTGAGCCTTGGCCGGAACCCAAATGGGAGACCAGCCCGCGCTAGCAGGTCCGGGGTCATGCGTTTAAATCTCGGGGACATGCCACTTCCGACAGTCTCAGACGTAAGCTGACCCACAGGTCGCATTCATCTGCGTCCTCACATAGCACTCGGTCGTCCCCCTCCAGGGATAGACACTGTGGCTCCAGGTCACCTAGTCCGTCCCCTGACAGAGACAGACAGTGCGGATCTCCGCAACGATTTCCGACCACAGACTCGGAAGGCATATGTGACTCTAACCCAGACAACGAAACAGAGAATTATCTCGTCTCTTGTCCCCCTAGCAATACTGCAATAGTTGAGGATATCGTCTCTTCCATCCTTCGGGTGCTGGACATTTCAGATCCAACCCCGGAAGCACCAGAACACAAGATTTCCTTTGAAAGTGTTCAGAAACCATCGAAGGTCTTCCCTAATCACCCGGAATTTCAAAAAATCCTTTCTAAGCATTTTTTGCAGCCTGAGAAAAAATTCGCCAATTGCAAGTATTTGGAAGCAAATTACCCCTTTCCACAGAAAGACACCAAGGATTGGACAGATTCGCCTGAAGTGGACCCTCCAGTCTCTAGGCTGGCAGCACAAACGCTTCTCTCGCTGCCGGACAGTTCAAACCTCAAGGACACAGCAGACAGACAAGTCGAACGCATGGCTCGTTCAATCTTTGAAGCGGCAGGTGCCTCTTTGGCTCCCGCATTTGCTTCAGTTTGGGCAGCCAAGGCCATCATGGCTTGGGCTGATCTATTGCAAAAGGGCCTTCAAGCTTCAAATCCTCAGCTGGCGGACCAGGCGGTGCAAATTGCAGTGGTGGCAGATTACATGGTCCATGCAGCGTTGGACTCTGCAAGAGGAATAGCGGGAATAGCATCAAACGCCATCACAATCCGGCGTATTCTCTGGCTAAGAGAATGGAAAGCGGACGCGGCCTCAAAAAAGTCCCTAACAAATCTCCCGTACTTCAGTGGCCGTCTTTTCGGTGGAAAGCTGGATACAATGATATCCAATGCTACGGGGGCAAAAGTACTTCCCCAACTAAGACCAAAACGCACGTTTAAAAGGCGTAATCAATCTCGTTTCCGATCCTTTCGGAATTCTTCAGGCTGGTCCGTCTCACGCCCAGCACAAAACCGTAATCGTTCCCCCCCGCAGGGACAACACACATGCGGCACAGAGGCCGGACAGGAACTGGCAATCAAAGACAAGCCAGGCAAAACCTAAAGGAGGAAAACCTCAGACTTTTCCCTCATCCTGACTCATGCCCTCTGGAAGACACCCCACTTGTAGGCGGACGACTGCTACTCTTTCAGCAGGTCTGGCTGCCTATTACAGAAGACAAGTGGGTCACGGAAATAGTGTCTTCAGGATACAAAATCGAGTTTACTACCAGCCCACCGCACAGGTTTTTTCCCTCTGTCCCTCCAAAATCCCCGCTCAAAGCTCAGGCCTTCCGTCAAGCGGTTTCTTCCCTCCTGCGAGCAGGAGTCATACTGCCAGTCCCAGCAGAAGAGCGCTTCCGAGGGTTCTACTCCAACCTGTTCGTGGTGCCCAAGAAGGGAGGCAGCGTCTGACCCATACTAGACCTCAAGCAACTCAACAAGTATGTTCGAGTTCGTCACTTCCGCATGGATTCCCTCCGGTCAATCGTTGCGTCTATGGCAAAAAGGAGAATATCTTGCCTCCATAGACATACAGGACGCATACCTGCATATACCGATTGCTCCCGCCCATCAGAGGTTTCTCAGATTCGCAATCAACCAAGACCATTACCAGTTTGTGGCCCTCCCGTTCGGTCTCGCCACGGCTCCCAGAACATTTACAAAGGTCATGGCAGCTACCATGGACGTTCTGCACTCCAGAGGCATAGTAGTCGTTCCATACCTGGACGACCTTCTCATCAAGGCCCCCACCCTCAAGGACTGCGAGGTCAACGTCTCGATCACGATCGACACTCTGACGCGCCTGAGATGGTTAGTCAATTTACAGAAGTCCTCGACTACCCCGAGTCAGTCTCTGACCTTCCTGGGGATGCTATTCGACACCTCCAAGGGTCTGGTGATCCTCCCCAGGGACAAGGCACTGGCTCTCTGTCTGGGAGTTCACACACTCCTCCGCAAGTCCCCCAGATCTCTCCGGTATGCCATGAGAGTACTTGGCAGGATGGCAGCAGCAATGGAGGCGGTACCATTTGCCCAGTTTCACCTCAGACCCCTTCAACTGGCCATCCTCAAGTCCTGGGACAGGAATCCGTTCTCCCTCGACAGGGAGTTCCGGTTATCAGCAAACACCAGGAGGTCCCTGCACTGGTGGCTCAAGCCAACCTCGCTTGCAAGGGGAAAATCCTTTCTCTCCGGTCAATGGAAGGTTTTGACCACCTACGCAAGCCTTATGGGTTGGGGCGCGGTGCACCTACATCAGAGCGCAAGGCAGGTGGTCACCAAGGGAATCGACCATGCCCATCAACATCCTGGGAATTCGGGCCATCTTCCTGGCGTTGAAAGCCTTCCATCACTTGCTGGCAGACTCTCATATCAGAGTACAGTCACACAATGCCACGGCAGTGGCATGCGTGAACCATCAAGGCGGCACCCGCAGCATCCAGGCGATGACCGAAGTAACGCGTATCCTACAATGGGCGGAGGCTGCAAGGTCGGTACTCTCCGCGGTCCACATTCCGGGTGTGGACAACTGGGAAGCCGACTATCTCAGCCGACAAGGAATGGACTCGGGGGAATGGTCTCTCCATCCCGAAGTCTTCTGTCAGATCTGTCATCGTTGGGGGACCCCGGACGTGGATCTGATGGCATCCCATCTCAAGGCCAAGGTTCCCAATTTCATAGCCAGGACGCGCGATCCGCGGTCGCTCGGAGCAGATGTCCTGGTTCAGGACTAGACCCAGTTCCAGCTTCCCTCCCCCTGATCTCCAGAGTCCTGAGGAAGATCAAACAAGAGGGTGTTCCCACCATTCTGATCGCTCCAGACTGGCCCAGGCGTACATGGTACGCCGACGTCGTGCAACTCACAGCAGACGCCCCCTGGCGTCTCCCCACACGTCCCGACCTCCTGTCACAAGGCCCGTTCTTCCACCAGAACTCAGGGGCTCTCAATTTGACGGCGTGGCCATTGAGACCTGGGTTTTGACCCAAGCAGGTTTTTCACCGGACCTTGTTAAAACCATGATCAGGGCTCGAAAGCCAACTCCAGCCAGGATTTACTATCGTACCTGGAAGATTTTCTTCACATGGTGCGACTCTCGTGGGCAGATTCCACTTCCCTATTCTCTTCCAAAGGTCCTCGGTTTCCTTCAGTCAGACCTGGACGCCGGGCTATCCCTGGGCTCGCTGAAGAGCCAGGTGTCAGTGCTCTCAGTGCTCTTTCAGAGGCGTATTGCTAACAACAAGCCGCAAGTGAAGACTTTTCTCCAAGGGGTTTCCCGATTGGTTCCCCCCTACAAACGTCCGTTGGAGACGTGGGATCTCAACCTGGTCTTGACAGCACTACAGTCACCTCCTTTTGAACCCCTTAGGGTGGTCTCACTCCGCTTTCTATCACAGAAAGTGGTTTTTCCTGGTGGCAATCACCTCGCTACGCAGGGCGTCTGAACTTTCAGCTCTTTTCCTGCAGACAACCCTTCCTGGTTTTTCACCAGGACAAGATGGTTCTCCGTACAGTACCATCCTTCCTTCCAAAGGTCGTGTCCAGCTTCCACCTCAATGAGGAAATATCACTACTGTCTCTTTGCCCGGCTCCCGTTCATAGGGTAGAGAAGGCTCTGCATCCGCTTGACCTTGTCAGGGCATTGCGTATTTACGTGTCTAGGACAGCTCCCTTCTGGAAGTCTGATTCACTTTTCCTTCTTCCAGAAGGCGTTCGCAAGGGCCTACCGGCTTCCAAAGCCACCCTTGCTAAGTGGATCAAGTCCACCATTCAAGAGGCTTACCGCCTCAACAATTCTCCCCTTCCGGCCGGTATCACGGCACACTCTACGCGGGCGGTAGGGGCCTCTTGGGCCATTCGGCATCAAGCCTCAGCACATCAAGTGTGTAAGGCAGCCACTTGGACTAGCCTGCACACATTTACAAAACACTACAGAGTGCATACCCACTCCTCAGCGGATGCGAGTCTGGGTAGACGGGTCCTGCAGGCGGCAGTAACCCAAGTCTAGAGGACTGTCAGCACAATATTCGTCCACTGCTTCCCACCCAGGGACTGCTTTGGGACGTCCCACGGTTCTGTGTCCCCCAATAAGGCGACAGAGTAAAGGAGATTTTTGTGTACTCACCGTAAAATCTCTTTCTCTTAGCCTTTAATTGGGGGACACAGCTCCTACCCTGTTGCCCTTGCGGGCCGTTGTTACGGTTGGGTTCTCATATTGTTGTTTGAGCCTGTTTATAGTAGCCTTTTTTTACAGGCATGGTTATGTTTCTGGTATATTCCTCCTAATGCTTTTGCACAAAACTGGAGAAGGCTGACGCCGTCCAGGGGTGTATACTGCAGAGGAGGAGCCAAAGTTAATCTTTTTCAGATTATGCATAGTGTCGCCTCCTAGTGGACAGCAGCATAACACCCACGGTTCTGTGTCCCCCAATTAAATGCTAAGAGAAAGAGATTTTATGGTGAGTACACAAAAATCTCCTTTTTGTCAAATTTCTGAAACTTTATAAATAAACACAAAACTTATCGACCTAAGTTTACCATTATCATAATTTATAATGTGCCATGAAAAAACAAAAAATCAATGGGATTTGTTGAAGCGTTCCAGAGTTATCACCACATAAAGTGACATTGGTCAGAATTTAAAAAATTGGCTCCGTCACTAAGGGGTTAAAAGGGTATTCCCATCTCATAGACCCTATCCCAATATGTAGTAGGTGTAATAATAATATTAGCAAATATCTCCAATTAGAAATATATAGTTTCTTTCTCGCTTCATTGGGGGACACAGGTTACCATGGGTGTATGCTGCTGTCGCTAGTAGGCTGACACTATGCAAATAAGAAAAAGTTAGCTCCTCCCCAGCAGTATACATCTACCGACAGGCACAAATTACCTCAGTTTTTTGCTTAGTGTCTGAAGGAGGCAGACCTGGGTCTAACACCAGATCCGCAGTGTTTTTTCCTTACAGGTTTTGTGTGTGTTTTATTAATCATTTCACCTTTATTTTTCAGATACAGCTCGTCTGGTAACAGGGTGCAGATTTCTCACCCTGTTTTCCCACATTTAAGCGACCGAGAGAGCAGTGTGGTTTCACCCACATCGCCCACTCTCAGACCCGCTGGCAGGACTTTGTCCCCTGTTGGGGTGTTTTAGGGCGACTCTCGGTGGCCAGTTCTTGCCTTATCCCCTCCTCACCCCTCTCCTCGGAGAGGGCTGAGAGGAAGATGGCGGTCACCGGTGGTGGCCTTCCCTCTTATTCCTAAGGGGTGACGCCGTCTGGTAGTATGTGTCCACCCCCTCCCCCGCAGCACCCACCGGCATACTCCTGCAGCTCCTGCTTCTTCCTCTACTCAGGACTCAGTTTCAAATTCCGCGTCATTTTTTCCTCATAGCGTGCGCTGTCCGGCATTTTGCAGGCTTCTTCCTCCGGCCTGTTCTCCGTTCAGGCCATGCCCCCTCCAGCATTCTCCCTCTCAACGGCCTCCTGTCCCCTGCTCGGGCACGCCTCCTCGCCAATCGGCGCCTTTATTTCATTTCCAGCACCGGGCATGCCCCCTGCCTATTCGCAGGTCCCGACATGGTCACGCCCCCACAGGCGTGCCAGCCTATCGGGACGCCGCTTTCAGTTTCTTCGGCCGGGCACGCCCCCTTCTTTTTCGGCGCACTCGGCCTGACTGGCCAATTACAGGGGGTCCCTATGGCTACTTTCACACTTGCTTTGTTTTGCAGCGCATTTTTCCCGCAAAAAAATGCATGGAAAAAACGCATACAAATGCTGCTTTTTTTTTTCAAGCATTTTTATGAGCATGCATGAAAAAAACGCAGCGTTTCTATGCGTTCGTATGCGTTTTTAGTGCGTTTTTACCGCGTTTGCGGTTTTTTCCAACATTAGTTGGCCCCTCACACTAACCCAAACCATGACTTTACTAACCCTTAACCAAACCATACCCTAACCCTTAACCAAACCATACCTTAACCCTAACCCTTAACCAAACCATACTAACCCTAACCCTTAACCAAACCCTACTAACCCTAACCCAAACCCCTAATTTCCATTGTCTAACCAATGGTCAACAAAAAAACGCATGCGCAAAAAACCGCATACATGAGCATGCCAATGCGCACATATGCGCACCCATAGACTTATAATGGGTGTCTTGCTGTAAAAAAAACGCATTGCGCGCGCATGTGTTTTTTTGAGGCAAGTCGGATGCCCAAAAAATGCAACAGGATGCATTTTGTGCGCCCGAGCGCACACCACAAAAAAAACGCATGCGCGTAAAAACGCATACAAACGCATGTGTATGCGCACATAAGCGCATCCCATGCAAAATATAGGAAAAAAAAGCGCATGCGTTTTTTAGCGCTAAAATACAGCGCAAAAAAACGCAAGTGTGAAACCAGCCTTAGCCGATAACCTGCCCACCGTTCATCGTGTCTCATGTCTCAGAGTGCACAGCCTCCATCTTGAACTCCTGCAGCGTCTTCTCTCACTCGGGGGACTCAGATACCTGCCTCCTGATCAGAGTTCCTGCGCTACTGCTGCTGCATCGCTGGGTGTCTGGTAGGCTCTGCTTTCCTCTCTCCTGGCCATCCGTTAGCTCCACTCAGCAGTATCGCCTCTATAGCGTCCTGCTGCAGTCTTCACATAGGCTCTACCTATGCCCAACCCTGCAGGGGCCTCTGGCTATATCCCTACTGTAGTTCACTACGCTTGTGCCCGCTGTAATAGAAAGTGGGCTTCAGGCCAGCCGCCCCCTTTCTGCCCATCCTGAAGTCCTTCCACCATGTCTGTGCCTCAGGACACTCTAACGCCCGGGATGAGAGCACTCCCCCACTTCCGGAGTGTGCTGTTGCTATGTCCCAGTCGGTTTCAGGTCTGACCGTTGCCATGTCTCAGTCAGTTTCAGACCTCACCAAAATATCACAGTCCCTGGTACAGGTCCTGCAACGTATGACGCGCATCTCTACCGCCATTAGTGCTCCGAACACCTGACCACGACCTTCCCAAGGACAGATCACGAGAAAGGACTAGGAAGAGGACTCTGTCTAGCTCCTCCTCAGATTCAACAGCACCAAGGGTGCCCCTCTCTGCCCGTTCCCACTCCTCGGAGGCGGATGTCGGGTCAGATGTAGCCTCTCTGTCAGAGTCTGACTTTGATGCAGATAACACCTCTAGAACGCAGGACATGGTAGATAGCCTTATTTCGGCTATCGTTCAAACGCTCAAAATAAAAGAGGAAAATGCTACTGCTCAAGACCAAACCGTTTCATTCAAACGGGTAAAACGTCCTTCCAAGCTTTTTCCCAATCACAGCGAGTTTGAGATCACTACCTCTAGACACTGGGAAAACCCCGGGAAACAGTTCCCGGGAAGAAAACGTCTGGACATCCTTTACCCCTTTAGTCCTGACCTTGTCAGCAAATGATCAGAATCTCCTAAGGTGGACCCGCCGGTTTCATGCTTAGCTTCTCACACAGTACTGTCCATTCCCGATGCGGCATCCCTCAATGACGCTACGGACAGACAGATTGAGGCTCTAGCCAAATCAGCCTTTGAGGCGTCAGGCGCTTCATTTTGCCCTAACTGTCTCCTCATGGGTGGTGAAAGCTATATCTGCCTGCGCCAAGATACTTCGTCAAGGCATTGTGACGGCAGCTCCCACAGAGGAGCTAGCAGATTTGGCAGACCAAATTGCCAATGCTGGTAAATACTTGTTGAATTCCTCCCTGGATGCTGCTGCTTGCTCAGCAAGAGCAAACAGCAACATTATTGCTATTCGCCACATCCTTTGGTTGAAGGCGTGGAACGCAGATCCGTCTTCCAATAAATCTCTCACTGGCCTACCTTTCCAGGGTGCCAGGCTCTTTGGGGCCAAGCTAGACCAGATCATTTTGGATGCCACCGGAGGCAAAAGTACTTCTCTGCCCCAATCCAGGCCAAGACGCCCCTTCAACAGAAAGGGCCCTCAGCCTTTTCGGCCCTTTCGGCCTTTCTCTTCCTCAGCAGATCCTCTCAACAGGACCGCTCCTTCAAACCTGTCCCTCGCTGGAGGTCTAGGAGCCGCCCCTCTAAGCCCTCCGGTTCTCGCGGCCACAGATTTTCCACTAAATGACTGGTCACCCCCACCTGAGAATCTTTCCAGGGGGGGAGGCAGGCTTCTTCTTTTCAAGGAAACTTGGTTGGCGGCGGTCAACGACGCCTGGGTCAGGGAGATTGGCACATCAGGGAACAAAATAGAATTTTCTTCACCCCCCAAAAGGACGTTTCTTCCTCTCTCACGCCCCAGGGCTTTACCAGGCTGTCTCTTCCCTCCTAAACTTAGGAGTAATTGTACCTGTTCCTTGGCACGAACAGTTTTCCGGGTTTTACTCAAACCTGTTCGTAGTCCCAAAAAAAGGACGGTTCCCTTCGCCTGATCTTGGACCTCAAACAGTTGAGCCTTCGGGTTCGCCACTTTCGAATGGAGTCCTTGCGCTCGGTGATCGCCTCCATGGAGCAGGGGGAATACCTTTGCTCTGTGGACATTCAAGACGCTTATTTGCATGTTCCTGTTTGTGTGCAGCATCAGAGGTTCCTCAGGTTTGCCATACAGGAGTGCCATTACCAGTTCACGGCTCTCCCATTTGGTCTGGCGTCCGCCCCCAGGGTGTTCACGAAGATCATGGCGGCGGTCATGGCCATCCTTCGTTCAAAGGGGATTCTTATAATTCCTTATCTCGACGATCTCCTGATCATGGGTCCATCTTGCTGAAACTGTGATCACAGCCTCCAGATCACTCTGGACACGCTGCGTCGTCTCGGCTGGATAATCAACAAAGAGAGGTAGACCCTGATCCCAACTCAGTGTCTCGTATTCCTGGGCATGGAATTCGACACCAGCCAAGCTCGAGTCTTCCTTTCAAAGAAAAAATTTTCGGCCCTCCGACAGGGGATCAAAGCCCTAAAGCTCCCAGTCTCTCTTCCCATTCGGCTCTGCATGAGAGTCCTAGGGAAGATGATTGCCTCCTTGGAAGCAGTGCCGTATGCCCAGTTCCACTCCCGCCCTCTCCAGCTGGCCCTCCTGTCTGCTTTGGACAAGATAACAATCCTCCTGGACTGTCCAGTGCTTCTGCCTCTCAAGGCGAGGCAATCCCTAACCTGGTGAACGCTTCCCACCTCGGTCCTAGGTGGGACATCCTTCTCATTCGATGGCAGGTCATCACCACCGATGCCAGTCTCCTGGGATGCTCAGGAAGCTCTCCTCCCCATCAATCTCTTGGAGATTAGGGCAATCCTTCTAGCCCTCATCCGCTGGCAGTCCATTCTCGTGGGGAAGCCGGTCTGCATCCAGTCGGGCAACGCCACGGCTGTGGCGTACATAAATAACCAAGGTGGACCTCGCAGCAAGCAGATCATGCTGGAGGCGGCAAAGATTCTGCTTTTGGTGGAAAGCCATGTTCCCGCCATATCAGCCGTCCACATTCCAGGGGTGGACAACTAGGAAGCCGATTTCCTGAGCCGTCAGGGGCTTGTGTCAGACGAGTGGTCTCTCAACCCTGCCGTCTTCCACCAAATTTGTCTGAGGTGGGGCGTTCCGAATGTCGACCTCATGGCGTTTCGAACAAACCACAAGGTTCCCCGGTACGTAGCCAGGTCTCAGGATCCGATGGCCATCAGTTGCAACGCTCTTGTGATCCCGTGGTCCCAGTTTCGCATGGCTTATCTGTTCCCACATCTTCCCCTGATCCCAAGAATCGTAAAAAAGATAAAGGCAGAAGGGGTCCCTGTTCTGTTAGTAGCTTCAGATTGGCCACGGAGGGCCTGGTATGCGGAGCTAGTGAACATGCTCCCGGACGTCTTCCAGACCTTCTATCGCATGGGCCCCTCTTTCCCCGAATTCTCGGTCTCTGAATTTAATGGCATGGCCGTTGAGGCCGCCGTCCTGAGGGACGCAGGTTTTTCCCACAAGGTCATCCAGACCATGATTAAGGCAAAGAAGCCAACGTCATCACGCATCTATCGCAGATTTTGGAAAGCCTTCTTTCGGTGGTGTGAGGTCAACAGTTTGTTTACTATGACCTTTTCTCTTCCCTCCGTTCTGGGTTTTCTGCAGACAGGTCTCGACTCCGGCCTTTCACTCAGTACCTTAAAGGGTCAGGTGTCCGCTCTGGATATCTTCTTTCAATGGTATCTGGCTTTTCTTCCCCAGGTGAAGACCTTTCTTCAGGGCGTCGCTCACATAGCGCCTCCTTACCAGTCTCCGGTCGACCCATGGGATTTGAATCTTGTTTTGGGCGCCCTCCAGCGTGCGCCTTTCGAGCCGATTCAGGATATTTATTTTTCCCTCCTTTCGTGGAAGGTCGCCTTCCTGGTCGCCATCACCTCTATTTGGAGGGTCTCAGAGTTGGCAGCATTGTCCTGCCGTTCCCCTTTCCTAATTTTGCACCAGGATAAGGTAGTCCTCAGGCCGGTTCCTTCCTTTCTACCAAAGGTAGTCTCCACCTTTCACATCAATGAGGACATCGTCCTCCCCTCTCTGTGTCCCTCTCCAGCTCGTCCCTTGGAGAGATCCCTTCACAAGTTGGACTTAGTCGGGGCAATTCGAATCTACCTTGCTAGGACTGCTCCCTTCCGTCAGTCCGATTCCTTGTTTGTTGTCTCTGAAAGTCGTCAGAAAGGGTTTCCAGCCTCCAAATCCACCATTGCTTGTTGGATTTATTCAGTGGTTTTGGAGGCATAACGCGTCCAGGACAAACAGCCTCCTCCGGGGGTGAGAGCTCACTCTACCCGGGCTGTGGGAGCTTCCTGGGCCGTTCCTCACCAGGCTTTGGCCTTGCAAGTTTGCAAGGCTGCTACCTGGTCGTCCCTCCATAGCTTTGTGAGATTTTAGAAGGTAGATACTCACGCCTCTGCTGATGCAGGCTTGGGTAGGAAGATACTGCAGGCGGCTTCTCCCACAGGCCGACCTAAGTTCCCTTCTCTCAGCCTTTTTTCCCACCCTTGGGACTGCTTTTGGACGTCCCATGGTAACCTATGTTCCCCAATGAAGCGAGAAAGAGGGATTTTTGTTACTTACCGTAAAATCTCTTTCTTGGAGCCTTCCTTGGGGGACACAGCACCCTGCCTTAATTTGTACCGTTTGGCCAATGTGCCGTTGTTTGGGTTGGTACATAGGTCGAGTTCTTACGGTTGAGTTCTTATTGTAGCTCCTTATACTGCTTTTGCACCAACTGAGGTAATTTGTGCCTGTCGGTAGGTGTATACTGCTGGGGAGGCGCTAACTTTTTCTTATTTGCATAGTGTCAGCCTCCTAACGACAGCAGCATACACCCATTGTAACCTGTGTCCCCCAATGAAGGCTCCAAGAAAGAGATTTTACGATAAGTACCAAAAATCCCTCTTTTTGTGATGTCTTTCTCATGTGCAGGACCTTAGGTATCCATGGTTATTATGACAACTAGCTAAATAACTCACTAGATCAGTGGTCGTAACCATAGATGCCTAAGGTCCTACAATGCCTGCACATGAGGAAAGAGACATCAGAAAAATGATACCACATTTCTAATTGGAGGTATTTGCTGCTGCTATTATTATTACACCTACTATATATTGGGATAGGATCTTGGAGATGGAAATGCCACCTTAAACTCCTGTTGAAAATTAGCACTGACAATTTCAATAAGTGGTGCCTAATGTATCTAGATTTGTTAAAACTACCTAACGGTGCTAGTCAAACTGGGTGAAATATCCCACCAGGGCATGTGTTTTAAGTGTTAGAAGAAAGGGTGGGTGGATATTCGTTTAAGCTTGTTTTAAAATCATCGTTCTCAGTAGCATAGTGTGCCAGTAAGGGTATGTTCACAATGGGCGTTTTTGGTGCGTTTTTTAATGCTAATTTTTCACCTGCGGGAGGGCGGGAATGTCACGATGGGGGCAGGCTTTGCAGTGTGGAGAATCTTTCCCCCCCCATGTGCTCGCCCACCTATCCACTCTCTCTTTCCCCATGTGCTGACTTCTCCCGTCTGTGCTCTCTTCTTTGCTTTTTAAAGGGGTTTTCCCACGAGCGAAAGTTCATTTTAAAAATTGTCTGTGTCTGACCGTGTACAGAACATACCACAGCTCCTGGTCAGGGGAGGCAGCAAAAGACAATACTGACATTACAGCAGGCGATCGCAGAGGATACATTTTGTGAGGTAAAATATTGTTTAAAAACAGTCAGTGAAATATTTTACCTCACAAAATGAATCCTCTGAGATCCCCTGCTGTAATGTCAGTATTGTCTTTTGCTTCCTCCCCTGCCCAGGAGATGTAGTATGCTCCGTACACGGTCAGACATAGACAATTTTTAAAATGAACTTTCGTTCGTGAGAAAACCCCTTTAGGCTGTGTGCCCACATAGCGATTTTTAAGCGTTTTTGCCGCGATTTTCGGCGCGAAAACGTTTAAAAATCGTGTACAGAACGCCCCCCATGCATTCCTATGGCATTCCGCACATGCTGTGCTAATGCTGCGCTTTTTTCCGCGGCGGAATCGCATCGCGGAAAAAATCGCAGCATGATCATTCTTTTGTGTGGAATCGCAAAGAACTGCCGCGATTCCGCACCCATAGGAATGCATGAGAATCGCTTACTTCCCGCATGTGGCTATGCCCACCATGCGGGAAGTTAAGCGTCTCATGTGCGGTTGGTACCCACGGTGTGGAGGAGAGGAGACTGTCCTCCAGGCCCTGGGTACCATACCCCTGTAAAAAAAAGAATAAAAAATAAAAAATCGGGGTATATTTACCTTCCGGCGTCCCGCGCTGCATTCCCGGCCTAAGCGTTCCCAGTAATGCCTTGCGGCAAGGTCCTGTGATGACGTGGTCTCGCGTGACTCTAGCGGTCTCACGAGATCGCTATAGCAACGCGAGACTACGTCATCACAGGTCTCGCAAGGCATTACTGGGAACGCTGTGGCCCGGGAATGCATCGCGGGACGCCGGAAGGTAAATATACCCCGATTTTTTTTATTATTTTTAGCATTTTAACATCCTATCTTTTACTATTGATGCCACATAGGCAGCCTCAATAGTAAAAACCTGGTCACACTTGTCAAACACTATGTTTGACGAGTGTGACCAACCTGTCAATCACTTTCCAAGCGATGCTTCAAATCGCTTGGAAAGTGCTTGAATATCGCACTCGAAAATCGCGGCAAAATCGCGATCATAATCGCGGTGAAATCGCGCGGAAAAAAACGCGCGATTTCTGGAAAGGAGTCCGGTTTTTGGTGTGCGTTTTAACACGCACCGTGGGCACATAGCCTTAATGTGACCAGCTTCCTCTGCCTGTAGACACGTCGCGCATCTACCGCCGGGATCATCCGAATGATTTACTGCACCTGCTCGGAATTCGCACAGGCGCAGTAAATCAGACAGCCGCCATCTTTGTGCAGACAGCGGCCGTCACATTAAAACTGTGCATGCGCTCCTCCTGTACAAAGATGGCGGCGGTCAGTGAATCATTTGGCTGATCCCGGCGGCGGCGTGTTCGCAACGGTACTTCGCTGGTGGTACCGCCCCAAGAGGCTGTGTGAGTGTGTTGCGTACGGCGTATAGTGTGTGTGTGGTGCGACGGTGTTCCGCTGGTGGTACCGCGCAATAGGTTACCAGCAGCAGTTTTCATACTGAGACACCCATTACTTGGGTGTTCCAATATGGCGGTCGGTGAACTTCCTCCTCTTGGAATTCTGAGATACGGTGACATCTGGATAGAACAGAAAATGAAAACATTACAAGGCAATTATATATATGGATTGTTCTATGTGCATAGAAGTGTGATTGGCTTACTTAACCAAGATATTAAATGATTGTCATTTGGCTTGCATGTAGCCGACTAGCGGCCATTTAAAGGGAATTTAAGGACTCGACAAAGAGGCATATAAAGCCACAGGGATCACTCAAAGATGCATAAAATAGTTAATCTTTATTGACATCCTCACAGAGAGGAGGGTTATACAGAGTTTATGAATATGGGGCTTACATGGCAGCAGGTTTACTAGTCCTGAAGTGATAATCTCCTGCTCATTAAAACCGTGATCTTTATTAAAACTACAACAAGCAGCCCAGTAAGTGACATATCGCTGGAATCAGGATCTATGTCTTTATATTATGCTTCTCTCGGATGGGGTAGTAAAAACTTGGTGACCTATTTTCTTTGCAGTTGGGAAGGGTAAATGCAGTTCAAGTTGTTTATTAAGTCCTGAAGGTGATATGGGTATGACCTAAGGTTTGTTCTGTCTCCATCTGCCGCTCCCTCTTGTCATTCGCCCCATCCTCCCTGATCTCCCCCATTCCATTCACATAAACGTCTACGGAGTAGAAGGTAGAAAGATGTGGCTGTAATGGCTGGAGTTGTTTAGCACTGATGGACTTCTATAATTGCTTTATCAGACCTTGCTTACCAAACGATGATGATTTTCTGGGTGATGACATTGACTACATGATCGCCATGGAAACTACTCTAGCAGGAGCTTCTTCACCACCCCGTAGTCCAACATTCAATCATCCCCTTCCTGTACAAGAAGAGCAAACCTTATCTTCAGGAAGTGACGATGATCAGGAACGGGAGATACCTGGGACGCCACCCAATAAAAGGGTAAGGAGATGGTGCATATTATGGCATCGTAATCAGAACTGGAAGCCATCCTTCATATATGATTGTGTCTCCCTGCTCGAATCTCTCCCAACAATGTCTCAACTCATCTCAGTCTCTTCAAGAATATATAGAACCCTTGTGTAGCAAACCTTAAAGGGAATCTATCAGCAGAATTTCACCCTCCAAACTACTTATATGTGTGTAACTTTTTCAAAGACCAGTCCAGCAATACCTTACATGGCCAGTCTGTTCCTCCATTACTGAGAAGTCAGCATCTGTATTGATATGGAAATGAGGCTGAAGAGCTATTTGCAGGTCTGAAGCCTCTGTCACTCCAGCTCTATTCGCCACCCAGTACCACCTCCTCTTGCTTGATTGACAGCCTCTATGCTGTGTGATTTCAGGCATAGCAACTGTTATGTAAGAGGTTGCAGCATTGGGCAGGCAATAGATATGGAATGACAGAGGCTTCAGATCTATAACCTCATTTACATACCAATTCAATCACTGATTTCTCAGTAGGAACTGCCTGACCATGTAAAATGTATTGCTGGGCTTGTCTGTGAAATAGATATATTTACAGATAAATAGTTTGGGAGTGAAAACTCTGATTTAAAAATGGCATAGCAGGTTACACTGCATAAAAAAACAGTGGCCATGAGATTGCTATAAATCCCATCCACTTTGCTGGAACTGTGATTTTTGCGCAGCGAAAGGGCGCTGCTTTAAAAACACACCAAATGATCATCCTGGAAACATGGCTTAAAGTTACTCTCCCCTTTGTAGGCAAATATTAAAACATTAAACTGGTTATCTTGGGCACTTATAGTATATAATTAGGTGGGGAGTCCTAAGGTCACGTACACATGTTCAGTATTTGCAAGCCAATACCAGGAGTGGGTGAGAGAAACCCGTCACCACTTCTGTATTTATCACCCACTCCTGGTTTTGGCTTACAAATACTGATGTAAAATACTGACCGAATACTGAATGTGTGAACGTGGCCCTACAGTGTGTTATATACTGTTAGGATTCTGCTATGTTTCTACACTTTTGGCGCTCATGACTTGTCATCGTACATATGACTTGCAAACTGGCGATCACGTGCAGACAACTAGTCTTGAGTTGAGAGAAGAGTAAAAGAAAGTGCGCATGTTCACAAGTATGCAGATCACATTGGAGTGGATTGAGAAATGACGAGCTCTGGCAGTGTGGAAAGAGCAGAAGGTCTACTTTTAATATATTACATGCTGTTCGGATTCCACGTGCTAGATCCACTACCAAGTTATATCAATGTCCTGGACAACTATTTTAACCTCTTGTCGGCCAAAGAGGTATCTCCTATTTCCTTGCAGGGTAGCAACTCTGTGGTCAAGGACTCATGAGAGATGTCCGAAGTACTAATAGCCACATCTCAGCCTGGATCGCAGCTACAGCAGAGACTCAGGGCTCATTTTAAAGTTGTTGAGATTCAGCTTCAAAATGAGACAATGATTGCCGCTGTAGTCACAAACCAGCCCAAGATAAAGTGAAAGCTGCAGGTGTCTGGATTTGTCACTCCGACTATCGTTTAATCAGTGACATCTTGGACTAAGTCACAGCTAAATTCTTATTTCATTTTGAAGCTGAGATAGTTCTGCAATCCAGGCTGAGTTACAGCCTGTTAAAATGGCCAGGCCTGACTTCAGCCACTGAAGAGGAGGGGGATGCAGGGACAGGAAAGATATGATATGCGATCTCCTCTCCCTGTGTAAGAATAGGTTTGAATAACTCCAGCAAAGTAAAGAAAAAAAAGTAAAAACATATAGAACATTGTTTCTTTTTGAATTCCTTTATTGGAGAAAAAATACATATTTGACATGACTGTGTCTATAATAGCTTACAATATAAAACTAGCTTGTCACCTCTTAGCTCCAGTAAAAAGGCAGTCACTTGGTATAAGCACGTCACTCAAGGCGGTCAGTTGGTATAAGCACGTGACTACCGCCCATATTCATTGTATGGGTGTGAAGATTATGGTGCTTTTATTATTTACACAGAGCAAAGATGGGCAGCTGGAACCTATTCGGCACAGAGGGGGTGCAGGTTGAAGTTACCTATGCTTTTCCAAGTCTATACTCACTTTTCCAATTTCTGATAAATAATTTGGACAATCCCTTTAAGGCGCCAATAAAATCTAAATGGCAGTGAGACTAACGTTTTATCAGCCAACATCTATTCCTCTCTCTGTGTATGGGGACCTTGCCTGCCTTTTTCTACACCTCTCCTCCCACTGACTGAAGTGCCCACCCAATATAAAACTAATGGCCTTTTATGAGAGCAATAAATAAACAGATGTTTACTTATATGATGAAAAAAATGGCATAAAAAACTGTTATTAATATTTTATTTGGTAAAACCTTAAGTCAGTAATGCCACATATTTGGTCATAGCATAATCTATATCTATACACGCTGAGGTCGATTGTTAGCAATTTAAAATAGTGGAAGAGTTTTTGTTTTTCTCCAATCACCTTCCACGACAGCACCACAGGAGGATGACTCCTCACCCTAATAGAGACAGGATACACAAAGAGGTCAAATAGCTCCCAGCCTTATTCCTGCCTCCTCCATGTGCTGACGTGTCCGATAAGGTAAGTGACGTTAGAGGCCGGGCTCTCCTATATAGCATCCCTTCTGATTGTATTCCAGGATGGAATGCATTATCTTTTTAGAGTTAAAGTTGGATCTCATTGAGAGGTTTCAGCAGACAGGCTCTCCGCAAGTGATTGCAAAGGAGCCTCCCTTGTTGTCACCTTCAGGCCAGAGGGAAGAGTCTCATCCAATGGGATGAGGTTGTGCTGGGTCCGGTTACTTGGATATAAGTGCTGCGGAAAGAAGACACCCTAAGGTGCGACCTATCCTTTGGCTTATGGAGGGTTTATGTTCTTGCCACTCAGCATCTGCAGATCCCAGCGGTAACCCAATCCTAGTAAGTTTCCTGGCAATGGTAGGTCTTTTTTTTTCGATGCAGGTTGTATCTCTTTTTAAGTATTATTATTTCTCATCCAAAAATATGTATGAACTCCTTACAGCTGTAAAAAATACTATGGAAGTGGAAGAAGCAAAGACCCCTTGGTCGGTCCAAGACTAAATGTTCAGGGGCTCAGATCAAAAAAGAAGATTGTGTTTCCTATGCACAAAAACGTTCACAGATTGATCATTGTGCAGAAACCAGTGGGGGAGGGGGAGCGGTGGCAGGAGCCGGTGGCTGGGACATCATACTCGCCCTCCTGTGCCATCGTTGAACGTCCCATGCATCCTCTGTTGTCCCAGGGCTGGCAGCTTCTTCCTGCGTTGAGCGGTCACATGGTACCGCTCATGAAGGTCATGAATATGGACGCAACTCCACTCCCATAGGCGTGGCGTCCATATTCATGACCTTAATGAGCGATACCATGTGACCACTCAACACAGGAAGAAGCTGCCGCACCCGGATAACAGAGGATGCAGGGACGTTCAGCGATCGCATAGCACGGTGAGTATGGACGGAGGAGGATGGGGGAAGCACGAAGGAGGGCGCAGCAGGATGGGGGAGCACAGAGGAGGACGGGGGAAGCGCGAGGGAGGACGGGGGAAGCACAAGGGGAGCACGGAGCAGGATGGGGGAGGACAGGGAGCTGAGCTTCAAGCTGACGATCTGGCCAATTCAAAGAAAAAATTGACCATATGCGACATGAAATTATCTTCCAATCCCCTCATACCATGCACTGTCCTACCTCCCCCACTGCATCTACCTCACTCTCCGATTTTGAACCAGTCACAGAAGAAGAAGTAAGCAGGCTCCTTGCATCTTCTCGCCCTACCACTTGCACGTTCTCGCCCAACCACTTGCACCAATGATCCATTTCCGTCACATCTCCTCCAGTCCCTTTCCCCTGGTGTCACCACTCACCTAACTAAAATATTTAACCTCTCTCTCTTCTGGTATCTTTCCCTTCTCATTTAAGCATGCCATCATACATCCACTACTTAAAAAAAAACCATCCCTCGACCAAAACTGTGCCACTAACTATAGACCTGTCACTAATCTTCCCTTCATCTCTAAACTCCTGGAACGCCTGGTTCACTGCCGTCTGATCCGCTATCTCTCTGATAACTCTTCTCGACCCTCTCCAATCCGGTTTCCGCTCTTTACACTCTACTGAAACTGCCCTCACTAAATTCTCTAATGATCTACTAACAGCTAAATCTAATGGTCACTACTCCATACTAATTCTCTTGGATCTCTCTGCAGCATTCGACACTGGATCATCAGCTCCTACTCACTATGTTCCGCTCCATCGGCATCAAGGACATCGTTCTCTCCTGGTTTTCCTCCTATCTGACCGCTCCTTTACTGTTTCTTTTGCTGGTTCCTCCTCCTCTCATCTTCCCCTTACTGTTGGGGTTCCTCATGAATCAGTCCTAGGCCCCCTCCTTTTCTTTGTACATTGCCCCTATTGGTCAAACAATCAGTAGATTTGGTTTCCAGTACCATCTCTATGCTGATGACACCCAATTATACGCTTCTTCTCCTGACATCACGCCTGCCTTTTTAGAAAACACCAGCAATTGTCTAAATGCGGTGTCTAACATCATGTCCTCACTATATCTGAAACTGAACCTGTCAAGGACTGAACTCATTGTTTTTCCTCCCTCTACTAATGTAATTATACCCGACATTGCCATTTCTGTGTGTGGTTCTACTATTACTCCCCAGCAACAAGCCCGCTGTCTTGGGGTCATACTTGACTCTGAGCTTTCCTTTGCCCCCCACATTCGATCACTAGCTCGCTCTTATCTGCACCTCAAAAACATTTCTAGAAGTCGACCTTTTGTTACTTTTGACTCCGCAAAAACTCTTACTGTTTATCTTATTCATTCTCGTCTGGGCTATTGTAACTCTCTTCTAATCGGTCTCCCTCTTACCAATCTCTCCCCCCTCCAATCTGTCTTGAATGCTGCAGCCAGGATCATATTCCTCGCCAATCGTTACACCGCTTCCTCTACCTTGTGCCAGTCATTACACTGGCTTCCTATCCACTCCAGAATCCAGTACAATCTTATTACCCTCACACACACAGCTCTCCATGGCTCAGCACCACTCTACATCTCCTCCCTCGTTTGTCTACCACCCTACCCGCGAGTATACACATGCTGTGACAATTCTTTGGAATGCACTTCCCAGGTCAATAAGATTAGTCCCCATTCCCTAGAATTTTAAGCGTGCCCTGAAAACATTTATTCAGACTGGCCTACCGCCTCAACACATTAACCTAACTCATTAACCTAACTATCCCTGTGTGGTACAGTCAAAAGTTTTACCATAACCAGGTTTCCCGCATCATGTTCCCACATGCTTTATGCATCTATTAGCCCTCTGTGTCTGTACTGTTACACACTTAACATTATGGCTGTTCCAAGCAATCAGGGCAATTATTACCACCCACCTTTCGTGTCTACCTTTTTTCCTCATAGATTGTAAGCTTGCGAGCAGGGCCCTCATTCCTCTTGGTATCTGTTATGATCTATGTAATTATTGTTATGCTGTAATGTCTACCGTCTGTACAAGTCCCTTCTGAAATGTAAAGTGCTGCGGAATATGTCGGCGCTATAGAAATAAAACTTATGATGATGGGGGAGCCGAGCCATGCATACTGGGAGGGGGGAGAACCACACCGAGCAGGACAGAGATGAGAGGACAATGTACACCCGGCTTATACTCGAGTCAATAAGCTTACCCAGTTTTCCGTGGCAAAATTACGGGCCTCGGCTTATACTCAAGTATATACGGTAGTTTCTACATCTGTGGCGAGATCTGTGTTCTGGGGCCTCAGTCAATTAGATCATCTCAAGATGGGCACTACCAGAGTGGATCTACTAGCTTCTCTGCCTCTCCTCCAGAAGGCAACAGAATTCCTGGCAGATGCGTCTGCGGAGTCAGTGAGTGGCGACGAGATCTTTAGTTCTGTCAAAATCCTTGAGGTGAGCACTCTGCTGAAATCATGGCATTGAGAAGTGGTTTCCCAAGTTAAGCTTACTTCCATTCCCTTCCGGGGAGAATACACGTTCGGCCCGACAGTGAATGATTCACTAGAAAAGGCCACCGATAGGATGAAATCTTTGCCTGAATCGAAAAACTCCAGAACAAAAATTTCCTTTCTTCCACCACAGAACCAGTCCCTTCAATACAGAGGGAAGGCAAAATCCAGACGATGGGGTTGCCCCAGAGGGGGACGTGGCAGAAACATCTTTCTCTCCAAAACCAGCAACAGGATAAACGATGGCGCCAGAACAGTAGGGGGGCTGGATCTCCAAATTCTTCCCCAGCGGCAGACAGTTTGTTCAAATCCTGAAATCCTTCAGAGAAGGAGAAACAAGAGTTCTTCTCCTGTCCTCCACAGAACCTGAAAATAACTCCCCTTCTCCGGAACTACGAAATGCCCTGATATCCGGTCTCCAGGATTTGCTCTCTTCGGGGTAATCTCTTCAGTTCCAGAGATAGAGGCAGAGGTCATTATTCCCGGCTATTCCTTGTAAGAAAACCAAGAGGAGTTTACTGAATAATCATAACCCTAAAGCCTCTAAACAAATAAATCACCTACAGAAGGTTCAAGATGGAGTCCATAAAATTTGCCGTCCCTTGATGGGGGAGAACTTCGTCATGGCAACCATCGCCTATTATGATGTTCCCATCAATCCAGCCTACTGGAAATTCTTAAGGTTCTCGGTTACCCAAGGAAGGCAGATATCACACTTGCAGTTCAGTGTTCTGCCATTGGGGATATCATCAGCACCTCGAGAGTTCACCAAGATCATGGCAGAGGTAGTAGCATTCGTCAGGATGCATGACACCTGCATTCCTTATCTTAACAATTTCCTGCGCGTGACCCCTTCTGTACCTCTCTCTGCTCAGGGAACACCTGCAGAGAACTATGCAGATTGTGACACCCACAGGGAGGCTGGTGAACCCTCAGAAATTGGACTTGGTCCTTTTCACCCAAGATAACCTTTCTAGGTATCCTGGTGGACTTTTGGAAACAGATATCCTTTTTCCAAGAGCGAAGTAAATTCAGCTGCGATTCAAAAAATCTTTCCTACGGAGCCAGAGTACGGTGTCCTTAAGATTTGTGATGTCACATTCCAGAGTTCTGCAAACCTACATCCTTTCAAGCGGGGATGCATCCCAAAAGTCCCTGAGCAAGAAGGTACCTGTGCCCGATCAAGTAATGTTTTCTCTCGCCTGTTGGCTCATTCCAAGGAATACAGAGAAAGGAGTCGCCTGGATTCAGAGTCCTCTGACAATGATAACAGTGGATGCCAACAATTGAGGATGGGGAGCTAAGATCTCCCAAACTTCTTTAGCGTAGATCTGGGTGCAAGAAATCAGCCAGTTATCCTCCAACTACAGAGAACTAAAGGCAGTAGAGGAGGCCCTCAGGTTAGCAACGTCCATAGTACAGGCTACCCATGTAAAGGTTTATTCTGACAACATGACCACAGTAGCAAATCACCTCCATCAGGGGAGCACGAAGTGTGAAAATCTAAAGTCAGTCTCAAGAATTTTCTAGTGGGCAGAGAAACATCTCTATCGGATCTCCGCATAAAAGACTTTGTCTACATCCAAGTTGACTTGCTGAGCAAGAAGGATGTACATGCGCTTCTCACAAGATTAGAATATCATCAAAAAAGTTAATTTATTTCAGTTCTTCAATACAAAAAGTGAAACTCATTATATAGTCATTACAAACAGTGATCTATTTCAAGTGTTTATTTCTGTTAATGTTGATCATTATGGCTTGCAGCCAATGAAAGCCCAAAAGTGATTATCTCAGTAAATTTGAATTAAGAATAATTTACAAAAATCACCTGCAAAGTCTTCCAAAGCGCTTGAAAAGGTCTCTTAGTCTGTTTCAGTAGGCTCTACAATCATAGGGAAGACTGCTGATTTGACAGATGTCGAGAAGACACTCAGCAAAAAAGCAGCCGACAGCACAGCAAGGGACTAAAGGGATGCAAGTTCAAAAGTTCATGAACCCAGATGAACAAAATATCCATATAAGAAAAGGAACAGCATCCAAACCAGGTGAAAGACGTATCAAAGATTTATTCTGTCAATATAGAATACAACGTTTCGGCCATATTGTGGCCTTTTTCAAGTATAACAAATAGCACAAATGGTGGCCTTTTATGGTGTGGCACAGCCAATCACCACTCCGGTTACACCCATCACATATAATCATACATTAGATGCATATAAATACATCAATCAGATACATATATATTCAATATAGCAGCCTAACTAGAATATATCAATGATCATCATATCCTTATTAAGAGCATTACAAAAATACACCAATAAATCCCCAAATGAACCCAACAATAGTCACCATGCATCCAAATATCCATGGAAATGACGCACCAATCACCAACAGTGGTACATATCCCTGAGAAATCCACCTATCCATGTTCCCATGATAATGGCGCCAACCCCAGAAGCCAATTACAAGAGGACTCACATATCTATGTAACGGGAGACTTCCCTCTTCCCTCCATACACATGTCATCATCAGCAAGAGCTGAGCCACGTCAGAGGCGCAACCCCATGACGCGCACACCCAGGCCACGGCGCCAGCACCGCCCACCCCAACAGGCGCGATCACGTGATGCGCTCAAAACATAGCACCGCGCTTGCGCAGTGCCATGCATGGGACGCAACCACAGTTTCTTCGGTCGTCCATGACAGCACCACCTGAGAGAGGGAATCCGCCCTTTAGGAACAGGAAACCTACAGATACAAAAAGGCGGCACCTCTCCCACGCATCAGTTGGTTTCCTGTTCCTAGAGGACGGGACTTCCTTCAGATCGTCGAGGGATTCCCATGGGGAATCCCTCGACGAAATCCATGGGGATACTCATGGAGTCGTCGAGGGATTCCCAGGCCGGCTGACCGACCCAGGTAGCGGGGGTTTCTCCTACCTCGGTCACGCTCGGGTCCCTGGAAGCGCCACGGTGGGGCCAGGTAGGTCGCCACGGCAGTGGTCGGAGCAGGTGGAGCACAGGGTCCGGTGGACAGCCGCCTCCATATTGCGGGCACCGGGTATGTATGCCCCGGGCCCCTCCTGGTGCGTTCTCCCCCCGGAGGTCCGGTCCCCCTCTCCTATCCGGGCGGCGGTGACGGCGGGCATACCGGAGCCGGGGGCGCCATGCCGGCTCCTTCCGCGCGCTCCCATGGGCTCTGATGAGCGGCGGAAGTGACGCGGCGGAAGGGGCAGGGCCGGGAAAGCCGAAACCGGAAGTCGGGTGCCGACCGGCTTTCCAGTGCGCGCCGCGGGTGCACGGCGGTCCGGGGTGGCGCGCGGTGCCCGGGGCGGGGAGGGGGTGGCTGGTACAGGCGGGGGGAGGTCGCGGGGGGGGTCCCGGGTGGGAGGTGCCACGCCAGAACCCTGCTGACCCGGACACTGGGAGGCCTTAAAAGACAGGAGGTGACGCTGCTGAGGTGCTTCTGAAGGCCCAGCAATGGAGACGACAGAAGCCCCCATAGAGCAGCAGGACGAGGCGCAGGAGCGCCCACAGAAACAGGCCATGGTGAAGCCTCATGCGAGTGGCCAGCAAAAAAAGCAGAAACGTCCGAGCAAACAGAGCCACAGAAGTTCCTTCAGGATAAAGGACCCTCCTGCCTCGCTCCGTGATCCGGTACCTGCCTCATCTGCATGGGTAAGAGATCTCTGTGAATGTACCCTGATGCAGTGTTCCCTTATGTTTTTTTCGCAGGGGAGGAAAGCTACGGGAAAACAAGCACAGGGAATGTGCCCTCTGTAGTTGCCCCTTGCCAGACGGCCACCCTAAAAAGTTGTGTCAGCCATGCGTGCGACAAACGGTAGGGGTTGGATAGGGACGGGAGCCCAGGGGTAGACTGACAGGCCCTTACACTCTCCCCCGTCCATACAGGTAGCGGAAGAAACGCCGGACTTCACCACAAGCCTGAGGGAAATTATCAGGTCGGAAATGAAGGCCCTATCTAAAAGGGATTCTTCTAAAGGAAGAGAATTTAGTCTCTCAGGTTCGGAGTCCTCGGCCGCCCCTAGGATCGATGACCCCTCAGATTCCCCGGCCTCCACTTCGTCTTCTTCAGAGGAAGACTCAAGCCGATTCTGCTTCCCCTTAGATCAAATGGATAGGCTGGTTAAAGCAATAAGGTCCACCATGGGGGTAGCAGACGCAAAACCAGAACTTTCCGCACAGGACGTGATGTTCGGGGGTCTAGATCCCAGAAAGCGCAGGGCCTTTCCATTAAATGATAAAGTCCAGAGCCTGATAGATAGGGAATGAAAAAGACCTGAAAAAAGGGGCTCCTTGCCACCTGCCTTCAAGCGGAGGTACCCGTTCGATGATCCAGTGGTAAACAGATGGGATAAGGCCCCTAAGCTGGACGCAGCAGTAGCCAAAGCCTCCAAAAAATCATCCATACCATTCGATGACATGGCCTCCTTAAAAGACCCGCTGGATAAAAAAGCGGATTCCTTTCTAAAAGGAACATGGGAGATGTCAGCAGGTGCTTTAAGACCAGCGATAGCTGCCACATGTACGGCCAGATCCATGATGGTCTGGCTAGATCAACTGGATTCCCAACTGAAGGACGGAGCCTCAAGAGCATCCATTCGAAAAACTCTACCAATCATCCAAAGTGCTGCAGCTTTTTTGGCTGATGCCTCAGCAGACTCTGCGAGAATGGCGGCGAGGACCGCGAGTTTATCTAACGCAGCACGAAGGGCTCTCTGATTAAAATGCTGGCCAGGAGATATCCAGGCCAGTTCACGACTCTGCTCCATTCCATGCGAGGGGGAATATCTGTTTGGCCCCGTTTTGGATGAACTTTTAGAGAAGGCCGGGAATGATAAAAAGAAGTTCCCCAGTCTGCCGAACCCTTCTTATAGACGTCCCTTTACTAGGAAAGGATATTTCCATAGAAGGCCGTCCAGGGACCAAGGCAGATGGGATGACAAGAAAAGGAGAGGTACAGGTTTCATGTTCAGAGGTGGGGGGCGCCAGGAAGGTCCAGCCCGTGACACTAAAAAGCCGCCCCAATGACTAGCTGCTCCGGTAGGGGGGAGACTAGCTGCCTTCTACCCAGCCTGGTCTATGAATTCTAGTAGTAGCTGGATACTGGGGGTGATAGCTGCGGGTGTACGACTAGAGTTCACCCGGGTCCCCCAAGATCGATTTAAGGTTACCCCGCTCAGGACTTCCACATCAGAACAAGCTGCCCTGGAGGCCGAGGTTCATGATCTTTGCCGCAAGAAGGTCCTAACTATGGTTCCAGAAGGAGAAAGGGGAAAAGGTTTCTACTCCCCTCTGTTCCTGGTCCGCAAGCCAGACGGCTCCTTTAGGACTATAATAAATCTTAAGTCCCTCAACGAATTCCTGGTCATACGACCGTTTAAAATGGAGACAATTCATCAATAAAAATGCTGTTTAAAAATTGCTTTATGGTAGTGTTAGATTTAAAAGATGCTTACTACCATATACCCATTCATGCAGCTCATCAGCGCTTCCTCAGAGTGGCGGTTCAGTTAGATGGGTCAGTTCAGCATTTCCAATATGCAGCCCTCCCCTTTGGGGTGGCAGTCGCTCCCCGAGTATTTACTAAAGTGGTAGCGGAGGTTATGGCCCATCTACGTGAATCAGACATTCTAGTAGTTCCCTACTTAGATGACTTCCTGATTGTAGGAAAAACGGTGAAACATTGTATGGAACAGCTACAAAGGGCAATGTGTGCCTTAGAGCGGTTAGGTTGGCTGCTTAACATTAAAAAATCTCGGTTGCAACCGATGAGAGTCCAACAATTCTTGGGCTTGATCCTAGATTATGAGAAACAGGAATGCCGTCTGCCTCCGGAGAAGCTTGATCGCCTACACTATCAGGTCCTGAACGCTTCCAATAACCCCACCATGTCCCTCAGGAGAGCCATGTCCCTTCTGGGTTCTCTTTCATCCTGTATCCCGGCTGTCTAGTGGGCCCAATTCCATTCAAGAACACTACAGGGCGAAGTTTTAGTACATCAAAGAATGCTCGGAGGTTACTTAGAGGGCCAGCTAACCTTGTCCCGGAACACAAGGGAGTCCCTAGAGTGGTGGCTAGACAAGGATAATTTATCCAGAGGGGTTCCCTGGGAGTATGACATATCCCGCATAATCACCACGGATGCTAGCCCTTCCGGTTGGGGGGCCCATATGGGTGAGATTCTGGTACAGGGCCTATGGGAGCATCATCAGATAGAGATGTCATCTAACCTGAAAGAGTTGACAGCAGTAGAACAGGCAGCTAAGAGACTACTTGTGTATCTACAGGGCCATCATGTGCGCGTGTTCTCCGACAATCAGGTCACCGTGGCTTATATCAACCACCAAGGCGGGACTCGTTCCAAACCCCTGATGAATGTGGCAGAACGGTTGTTCCAGCTAGCAGAGCGGCATTTTCTATCTTTAACAGTGCTACATATAAAAGGGAAAGCAAATATCACAGCAGATTTCTTAAGCCGCAATCTACTAAGACAAGGAGAATGGTCCCTAAAAACTTCCATCTTCGACCTGATTGTACAAAAATGGGGTCAACCAGAGATAGATCTCTTCGCTACCATGGAAAACAGAAAATTAAGGCAGTTCTGCTCCCTAAATCCCAGAGAGAACCCCCTGGCGGTAGATGCCTTTCTGATAAAGTGGGACTTCAGGCTAGCATATGCCTTCCCTCCCCTATCACTACTACCCCTAGTGTTGAGAAAAATCAGGAGGGACAGAGCGAGGATTATAGTTATCGCTCCATTTTGGCCCAGGAGGGCATGGTTCTCATGCCTCAGGACCATGTCGGTGTCCGAGCCTTGGGTCCTTCCAGACATCCCGGATCTCCTATCCCAGGGCCCAGTCTTCCATCCTCAGGTGGCTGGCCTACATCTGACGGCGTGGAGTTTGAACGGACATTGCTAAGAGAAAAAGGCTTCTCCCCAGACCTGATTAACACTCTACTTAAAAGTAAAAAAATCACTACCAAAATCTATGTCAGGATTTGGAAGAGATTCCTTCAGAACTCCGGAATAGTCGCTGGGGGGTTCAGCACCTATAAACCAGATCTTAGAGTTTCTTCAGAAAGGTTTGGATATGGGGCTTTCCACTAGTACCCTTAAAGTACAGGTATCAGCCTTGGGGGCCCTCTTTAGCTGCAACATAGCGGGTAATTACTAGATCAGTAGATTCATTAAAGCAGCAGGTAGATCCAGGCCAATAGTGAAAGATAGGTTCATGCCGTGGGACTTAAACCTAGTCCTCACGGCTATGACAGAGGCTCCATTCGAACCTATTTCATCAACTTCCATAAAAAACCTGTCCCTTAAAGTAGCCTTCCTGGTAGCTCTAACCTCAGCTCGTAGGGTGAGCGACATCCAGGCATTATCTAGGCGTCCTCCTTATATACAGTTTAAGGACGATAGAGTAACACTCAGACCTGATCCTGCGTACTTACCTAAGGTAGTTTCTAGCTTTCACAGGACACAGGAGATAGTCCTTCCATCCTTCCTCCCTAATCCAGCTAATGAGAAGGAAAAGAAACTACACACCCTAGATGTTAGGAGATGCCTCATAGAATATCTGGCAGTTACTGATCCCTGGAGAAAAGATAATGCCCTGTTTGTCTCCCATCAAGGCCCTAGGAAAGGTTGTAGAGTGTCAAAAAGCACACTAGCTAGGTGGATTAGAGAGGCGATTTCTATAGCATACACCTCAAAAGGCAGGTCGCCACCCGGAAAGCTGAGGGCGCATTCCACCAGAGCCATGGCGACCTCGTGGGCCAAGAGATCAGAAGTCTCCATCGACCAGATATGTAAGGCGGCTACTTGGTCCTCTCCGAGCACCTTTTATAGTCATTATAGGCTAGACTTAGGTGCTTCCACAGACCTCTCTTTTGGTTTAAGGGTACTGCAGGCTGTAGTCCCTCCCTAAATAGTTATTACTCTCTGTAATTCTCTCAGGTGGTGCTGTCATGGACGACCGAAGAAAGTCGTAGTTACTCACCGGTTAACGGTATTTTTCGGAGTCCATGACAGCACCCGTATATTCCCTCCCTTTAGTTTAAAATTTTGGGTGTGCACTTCTTCCCCTTATAGGTACACGGGTAATTTAAATAGTCGTGTAAAGTATTGTATATAAATTATGCTATTAACCGTTGTGGTCCTCTTGTGCTCTGTAATCCAACTGATGCGTGGGAGAGGTGCCGCCTTTTTATATCTGTAGATTTCCTGTTCCTAAAGGGCGGAGCCCCTCTCTCAGGTGGTGCTGTCATGGACTCCGAAAAATACAGTTAACCGGGGAGTAACTACGACTTTCTTCTGTGCTTGATAGGCCAGCAAACTTGAAGGACCTTAACCCCATAGAGAATCTATGGGGTATTGTCAAGAGTAAGATAAGAGACACCAGACGAAACAATGCAGACAAGCTGAAGGCTGCTATCAAAGCAACCTGGGCTACCATAACACCTCAGCAGTGCCACAGGCTGATCTCCATGTCACGCCACATTGATGCAGTAATTGATGCAAAAGGAGCCCCGACCAAGTATTGAGTGCGTTTACTGAACATACATTTCAGTAAGCCAACATTTCGGATTTTAAAATCATTTTTCAAGCTGGTGTTAAAAAGTACCTTATATATGCGAGTATAAGCAGAGACCCCTAATTTTGCCACAAAAAACTGGGAAAACTTACTGACTCGAGTACAAGCTAAGGGCGGTGCTGCACAAGGGTTAATGGTGGCCCAATAAGATGCTCCATAGATAAAATACCCCCCATAAAATGCTGCACAAGGGTTAATGGTGGCCCAAGAAGATGCTCCATAGATAAAATGCTGCACAAGTGTTAATGGTGGCTTAAGAAGATGCTCCATAGATAAGTACCCCACATAAAATGATGCACAAGGGTTATTGGTGGCCCAGGAAGATGCTCCATAGATAAATACGGCCCATATATTGCTGCTGCAATTAAAAAAAAAAAAAAAAGACATATGTCTATGGGTGCTTGTGAATCATCGGATTGCATTTGGATGTCTTCCTAGGGCAGTATAATTACTGTGGGTGCCTACAATGGAGAAGATGGAAAAATTACTTTCTTAGTCTCCTCAGCACCTGTGCTGTGATTTTTGTTTTTTTCATGCTAGAGAATCGGAGAACAGTGCACTGACACTTGGCTCACACTCACAGCAGAGTTTGAGCGTAGTGTCATTAGCATATTGCATCCGATGCTCTCACATCAGATGCTATACGCTAATGTGACCCTGGTGTAAGCTCATTCATTGATCTAAGCTCGAATGATCACCTTTTGATAAGGAGATTCATGACTGCAGCCTCCCGTATACGCCTTAGATTGACCAGCCTAATCCCATCCTGGTATCTGAATATCTTCCTCAAAGGTCAAACACTTCCTCCATTATCCTCCAAGCTAATATCCTCAATAGACCTAGGTAAACTATCCTGGAAAACAGCCTTTATGGTAGTGATTACAACAACCAGGAGAGTTGGTGAACTTCAGGCTTCCTCGATCAGGGAGCCCTACCTGAAGGATCTCGAAGATAGTTATTTTCTTTCTGGACCAATCTTTTTTTGCCCAAAGTGGCTTCTGAGTTCCACAGGTCTCAAAAAATTGTTATTCCTTCCTTTTGCCAATATCCAGCAAATGATAGCGAAAAGGAGTTTAATTCCTTAGATGTATGAAGAGGGGTCCTTCACTACCTTTAACAATCAGATCCAGTAGAAAGGGTCAGAATCTTTGTTCAGCTCTACGGTCAAAACAAGGGGAAGAAGATATCAGAGAGTACAATTGCCAACTAGATTAAGAGAACAATTTGCGATTGAAACCAGAACCTTTTGCACCAGGAAAAATGTACAGCTCGCTCCAAGTGCTTCCATCAAGCAGATCTGCAAAGCTGCTACCTGGTCCTCGGTCCATACATAGACCAAACGTGATGTCCATTAAAGGTTTGGCCTTTGGGAGAAAAGTGCTCCGGACTATTGTCCTTTCCTGACATTATTCATAGGTATTTCTACTGTGGTGCGGTTGTGGAGGGTGATTAGAAAAAATAGAATTAGCCTTAGTCTAAGTTCACACTTGGGTTTGGGTAGAGTACGTAGGGCTGCATACTTCCTCCGTTAAGCTCCACCTTCTTACGCACTTCTTCCCTTAAGCTTTGCCTACTTCCGCATGCGTCCTGCGTACACAGGGACATGCGTTGTATGCGGATTCGTCCACATGAGTTGTTTAGGTGTGCCTGCTGATCGCACAGAAATGCAACATGTTACATTCGGCGGGCACGTCAAAACAATGCATGCGGACGCATCTGCATGCAATGCATGTGTCCTGCGTACCCAATGTTAAAGGTGGGTACGCAGGACGCATGCGTAAGTAGGCGGGGCTTAAGGGAGGAAATACGCAGCCCTACGCACTCTACCTAAACGCAAGTGTGAACCCAGCCTTATTGGTAATTTGGTTTCTAAGAACCCTCCATGACAGCACAGGTAATTCCCACCCTTCTGTTTTTTTCTATTGCTTTAATTCATTGTTAAATATCTGAAGCATTCAGAATGGGGTGGCATGGTGGCTCAGTTGTTAGCACTGCAGCCTTGCAGTGCTTGGGGTCCTGGGTTCAAATCCGAGGACAACATCTGCAAGGAGTTTGTATGTTCTCCCCGTGTTTGCGTAGGTTTCCTCTGGGTACTCCATTTTCTTCCCACATTCCAAAGACCTACTGATAGGGAATTTAGATTGTGAGCCCCATCGGGGACAGTGCCATTAATGTCTGTAAAGCGCTGTTTAATTAATGGCGCTATATCAATGAGTAAAAATAAATAAAATAAATTCCTTGGTGGTCCTTTAGAAAAAAATTGGAGAGGGCATTGGAGAGGCTATTTGACCTCCTTGTGTTTCATGTCGCTATTAGGGTATGGATTCATCCTCCATTGGTACTCTTGTCGAGGGTTCTTAGAAACCAAATTACTGGTAACTCAATTTTTTTTGGCCTGTTCCCAAAACTAAATACACAAAAATAAAACATTAACCAAAAATGGTACACTTAGAAACCACAGCTTCCACAGACCCCTTATTACATATTATTGTATTGATGCAAAAAAAAAAGTTTTGAAAAGTAGAGGTGAAAAATAAAGTTTTAAGGGAGTTAAGCTGTTTTTTGTACTGACTTCCCATTATAAAATTCACCTTGTGTTTTTCTTATTTTTGCATTTTAGTTCCGGTCTTTATTCTTTGATTCTGTTATCCAAAATTCTGGTCAGACAAGACAAGAAGTTCTTGCAGAGGACAGTGATGGATAGTGTTGTACCAAATCCTGGCACTCAGACAGCAATGTGATCCTGCATAAAATCAAGAGTACTTAACACTGTCCTCTGTAGCACAAAGCGAGACATTCCCAGGTCCATTTACGGACTCGACACAGCACGTTGGATCTGTGAAGTAAGGAGTCTGTGATATGTGGCCCCACGATGCTTGCAGACGGAGATACTGCCAAGAATTTCGTAACATTACATGGAGATGCACACATTTTACAAGATAAGGAGACATTTCTAAAAAAAAAAAAAAAAAAAAAAAAAAAAGGTTTGTAGGTCAAGTTCCTAATTTTATTTTTTAAATAAATAGCCTATGCGGTGGAAATGTTTTTTTGTTGTTGGTTTTGTTGTCTTTTTTAATTATTTTTTTAGAGTTTGACCATTTCATATACAGTGGCTTGGGAAAATATTCCCCCCTTGACTTTTACCTACTTTGTTACATTACAACCTGTGTTTAAATATTTTTGTATTCTGATTTGTCTGTGATGCATGAGCACTAAATAGTCTAAGTTGGTGAAGAGAGAAAAATATAGACATAAATAAAATTTATGGGATCAAGTAACTGAAAATTGGCATGTGCCTATCTATTCACACCTTTTGTAATGAAGCCTCTCAAAATTTCTAGTGCAAGCAATTACCTTCAGAAATCACATGCTTGGTGTGCAATCGAAGTGTCACATGGTCTGTCAGTACATGTATACCTTTTCTGAAGGGCCACTACACCACTAAGCAAGAGACACCACTAACTAGAGATGGGCAAACCCGAACAGTAAAGTTCTGGGTCTGTACCCAACACCTACTGTTCGGGCACGGACACCAAACACTGACTTCACAAGGATGTCTGTGTTCGGGTTCGGCACCCCAAACACTGGGTGTTTCTCGTGCTGTTATCTGCATGACCGCGCAAGAAAAAATGGCGGTTCTGATCGGCAATAAGATTTATACCACTGGTCAGAGCGCTGCGGCTCCTTCGCTGTCAGACAACAGCAAGAGCTCTCAGCTGTGATTGTAAGTAAAATGTTTACCTCCAGTCAATGATGTCGGATGATGGGACTACACGTCCCTCGACAGCTTTTTTTTCTAAATTTATATAGAGTGTAGGTGCCAGTTGATGAATATTCCCATCAGCCGCCGCCTGCTCCCGCTGTTATTAGTGGCAGCAGGCATAGGCTGATGGGAGTAGTAGTCCCATCAGCTGACACCAGTGACCGGAAGTAAACTTTTTACCTCCGGACACAGGTGCAGGCTCACACTATCATTTGACAGCGTGGGAGCCGCGGCTCTTTGACCAATGGTAATGATTTTACCGCCAATCAGAGGCAGTGTTTGCCACGCTGTCATGCACATGACAGCGTGGCAAACATTGGATGTTCGGAGCCGTCATTCAAGTGAATGGGATCCGGGTTCGAGTACTGTTCTGGTAGGTACCAAACTTTTCTTTAACTGTTCGGCCGGACCCAAACATCCAGGAGTTCGCCTATCACTAATGAAACACCGTGAAGACCAAGGAGATCTTGAATCTTGAGCAAAATCTGTCAGTGATTTGAGACTGGGTCAGAGGTGCACCTTCCAACAAGACCATGACCCAAAGGATACTGCTAAAGCAACAATCGAGTAGTTTAATGGGAAAGGTGTAAATATTTTGGAGTGGCCTAGTCAAAGCCCAGACCTTAAGCCAATTGAGAATCTGTGGTCAGACTTGAAGATTGCTGTTCCCTAGTGGAAAGCATCTAGCTTGATGGAACTTGAGCAGTTTTGCCTTGAGGAATTTACAAAAATCCCAGTGGCAAGATGTAGAAAGCTCATAGAGACTTATTCAAAGCGACTTGCAGCTGTAATTGCTGCAAAAGGAGGCTCTGCAAAGTACTGATTTTAGAGGAGTGAATAGTTATGCACACTGAAATTTCAATTACCGTATATACTCGAATATAAGCCGAGATTTTCAGCCCGTTTTTTTGGGCTGAAAGTCCCCCTCTCGGCTTATATTCGAGTCATATACACAGAGGGGGAGGGGGAGGGGGTGTCAGGTCATACTTACCCGTCCTGACGCTGTCTCTTGAGCCCCCAGCTTCTCCCCGTGCTCTCTCTTCCTGCCTTCAGCGGTCACGTGGTGCCGCTCATTAAAACTCATGAATATGCGCATATTCATGAGTTTTAATGAGCGGCACCACGTGACCACTGAAGGCAGGAAGAGAGAGCGCGGAGAAGCTGGGGGCTCAAGACACAGCGTCAGGACGGGTAAGTATAGCGATACTCACCTGTCCTGCGTCCATGGCTGCTTGCTGCTGTCTGTCATCGGTCAGTGATTTCAGACAGCAGAGGGCGCGGTGACGTGATTAGTGCGCGCCGCGCCCCCTGCAGTCTGAACGTCACTGACTGATGACGTGGCAGATAGCGGTGAGCAGCCATGGACGCAGGACAGGTGAGTATCTGACACCCAGCAACGGAGAGGTGAGTATGTCATTTTTTTTTATTTTTACATGCTGCAGCAGCAGCGGCAGCACATGGGGAAATAATCTTAAGGAGCTTCTAATGGGGGAACAATATGGAGCTTCTAATGGGGGCAGCATATGGGGGCAGCATATGGGGGAACAATCTATGGAGCTTCTTATGGGGGTAGTATATGGGGGAATAATCTATGGAGCTTCTTATGGGGGCAGCATATGGGGGAATAATCTATGGAGCATTTCCAACCCTAGGCTTATACTCGAGTCAATAAGTTTTCCCAGTTTTTTGTGGCAAAATTAGGGGGGTCGGCTTATACTCGGGTCGGCTTATACTCGAGTATATATGGTATTTTGACTTATTTGTTTCCTTTACAGTAAAAAGAAAACCAAATGTTCACAGTTGTAAGCATTTTCTTTTACATGAACTGATATAAATCCAAAAAAAAACAGTGAATTTCCAGGTTGTAAGGTGGCAAAATAGGAAAAATGGCGGGGTGAGGAGGGTCATATTTTCACATGCCCATGGATCCGGAGTAAAGGCCCTGTTACATTTAGCGATGCACCAGCAATCCCGACCACGATATGACCCGGTCAGGATCGCTGGTGCATCGCTAAATGGTCGCTAGTCAGCTGCCAAACAGGCAGATCTCACTAGCGATGCAGCAGCGGTCGGTGGTCGTACTCACCTGTCAGACACGGCGAGGGTGACCGTCTTCTGTCTGCGTCCATGGCTCGTTCGTCGGCGCCAGCAGGAAGCCGACGACGAGAAATGGACCAGGCCGATCTCGTGTGATCACCGATAACCAGCGGGGGAGCCGGTCGGAGGTGAGTATCACTTGTAGCGATATCGCTAGTGATATCGCTGCTGCGTCACAAAATCGGTGACGCTTTAGCGATATCGCTATGTGTAACAGGCCCTTAAGACCAGCATCTATATGAAAGCACTTTTTTATTTATCTATGTGCATTCTTTCAGTATTTACTTTTTACAAGGCATTTATTCTCTTTGGTCGTCCTTGAAAAAGTGTTGGCTCTGTTTTAATAATTTGCATATTGATCCAGTTACTGTAATCATTACTAGCCTAACACCGGCCTCAATGAAGTCTTCTGTGTAATGTTTTCAGTACTTAAGAATACAGCATTCTCCAATTCACACATTTGTATGCAGCAGCCATTATAATGGTCTTGGGCTAGGTACACACTGGAAATGCGCCCAGGAGAAGGGGAATTGACAGTGGCCACAGTCAAAATGGATGTTTAAGTATCCATCCATCATAGGGCCCCACTGCATGGTATACGTTTTATTTGCAGTGACCACTTGTGTAGGAAAGTGCAGACTCCTGTGCTCTTCTGTACAGTAGGACAAACAGTATATAGATACATGCTAACCAGACAGAGGCTGAAATAACAAGATAATTGAAAAGAAATTAGGCCATGAAAAACATTTATGACATAAAGGGAATCTGTCACCCCTTTTTTAGATATCATATAATGATATCATTCAATTGTGTGTCACATAAGGATTCTCTTAGTACTTTTGCTTCCCCCTGACCCTGCACCTTTCATGCATAAATACCTTTTTTATATCGGTTCACATGTATGTAAACTGCCGCTGTCCGGTCCGCTGGGCGGGGCTTATTCACCTGCTCCCCCCCTCCCTGTCTTGCTCTACGCATTTCTTCTTGTGTAAAGCAAGACAGGGAGGGGGGAGCAGGTGAATAAACCCCGACCATCGGACCGGACCGTGGCAGTTTACATACATGTGAACCAATATAAAAACGGTATTTATGCATGAAAAGTGCAGGGTCAGGGGGAAGCAGAAGTACTAAGAGAATCCTTATGTGACACACAATTGAATGATATCATTATATGATATCTCAAAAAAGGGGTGACAGATTCCCTTTAATCTACTGGGGCTCTAGTGTCCACACGTTTAAATGAACTAGTTGTCATACATGAGACCTACCAGACTATTAATTGTCTATAGCAGTGATGGCAAACCTTTTAGAGATAAAGTGTCAAAAATGGAACCCTAAACCCACTTATTGCAAAGTGCCAACACTGCAATTTAACCCGAATACTGAAGTTTTACTTTAGAAATAACAGCTTATACAGAGTGCAGGCAGGGGTAAGAGAGCAGGTAACAGATTAAGCAGGCAGGGGCACCAGAGAGCAGGCAGGGGTAAGAGAGCAGGTAACAGATTAAGCAGGCAGGGGCACCAGAGAGCAGGCAGGGGTAAGAGAGCAGGTAACAGCTTAAGCAGGCAGGGGCACCAGAGAGCAGGCAGGTGTAATAGCAGGTGTGAGAGCAGGTAACAGAGTAAGCAGGTATGTCAGAGAGCAGGCAGGGGCAACAGAGCAGGTACCAGAGTAAGCAGGTATGTCAGAGCAGGCAGGGGCAAGAGACAGCAGGTAACCGTAAGCAGGTATGTCAGAGAGCAGGCAGGGGTAAGAGAGAGCAGGTAACAGAGTAAGCAGGCATGTGACAGAGCAGGTAACAGAGAGTAAGCAGGCATATCAGAGAGCAGGTAACAGAGTAAGCAGGCAGGGGTAAGAGCGCAGGAAACAGCAGGCAAGGGTAAGAGAGACCAGATAAGGGCAACAGAGCAAGCAGGTGTATCACAGAGGAGGCAGGGACAACAGAACAGATGGGCAATAAAGAACAGACAGGGCAACAGCAGGTAGAGGCAACAGAGATCAGGCAGGGGTATCAAAGCAGGCAGAGACAACAGAGCAGGCAGGGATATCAGAGAACAGGATGAGGCAACAGAGCAGGTAGGTGTATTAGAGATGGCAGAAGCAACAGGGTCGGCAGGGGCAACAAATACAGCCACAGACAGGCAGCAGACTGCATATGTAAGGCAGGAATAAAGTACAGGCAGCAGACTGCAGATAGAGGAGAGACAGTGGTAAGAGATTGCAGAAAGCAAAGTAGACAGTTTGGAGATGTTGGAAGAGCAGAGATAGAGAAGAGTAGAGGGGTAACACGCAGAACCAAGTGCCAGGGAGGGAGAGGGGCCGTAGTGGGATCCTCAGTGCAGATCAGGTCAGGTTGCTGCCAAGCAGAGACTACTGCGCGCTGCAGAATGTATCTCCCTGGGCACCTGCAGCTCTTCTTGGCCTTGGTGGGTACCACATCCTCCTCAAAGGTACTGTTATGCTTCCTGCAGTGCTCCTGGCCACCTGCCCGCAGCCTTCTCCCGCCCAGCCTGTGTGCAGCTGGTGCAGGCTCCAAGCTGTGGCTGCTGCTCTGTGTACGCCTGGCCGGAGGGGGAATCATGCAGGGTATACACTGCGCACTGCACCGCCTAACTGAGCTGCTACCCCACCCCCGGCACAGAGCACCACCTGCTCGTGCTGAGGAAATGCAGTCAAAAAATGTCATGTGACCAAAAATGGTAGCAATAAAAAGTTAATTCTTCCTGCAAAAACAAGCCTTCACATGACTATGTCAGCTGAAATATGGGAAAAAATTCTATCTATCAAAATATAATAAATGGTTTTTGCAATAAAAAGCGTTTTTTAGTCTGGTACCGCACGAACACAAAGTATAAAGTAATCTAAACACTTATACCTCACAAAGAGTGGTGTAAAGTATAAATAAAAACAATTCTTCACTTGTTGAATTTTTACAATCTGCCTCCCAAAGATTGCAGTAAGGCTTGGCTCACAATTATACTGTGCTCTACGCTGAATTCTTACACCTGACTTCCTGTGTAAACCTTTGAAAATACGTGATTTACATGATTTAGACGGAACCCCGTAGCTGAAGATTCCCTATAATGAGGCAGATGGAGGCACTGTGGACACTGTGGCCTGTGATCTGGCAATGTCTGTCTTTTTAGTTGTACATAAAAGCACGGTCCGCCATAGTTCTGTTCGCTTCTGAATAGAAGGACATCACTGGACAGTGGCCAGACAAAGTCCAGAGTAAGTTTTAGGCCAGGTTCACACTAACCGACGCAACATACGGTCTGTATTTTACATGCGTAATACGGATGAATGACCTCTAAATAGTGCTCCGTATGTAATCCGTAAGCAAGGTGTGGTCGCGTATTTTGCGCATGTCAGCATCCGTATGCTGAGATTTTCTCGCAGGCTTGCAAAATGGACATTTAACGGTTTTGAGGCCTGCAAAATATTTTAATCATTAGCCTGTACCCTATTTATTGACTCAGGAACAGGCGGCTGCCTCCATTCTGTCCATTTGTGACCTTGCCATGACTAGGTGTGTTGTATGTGCAACATGGCAGACAGCCTGAGTTTCAACACAACTGAGCAGGTTCTCTTCAACTGGCTTTTGTCATGCCGCTTTGGTCAACGATACCCAGTGATAGTGGATCCGCGGAGGAGGAGGCGCATGTGGGTCCATCCACTTTTGAGGCAACGACTGACAAGAGGTCATTTCCACCGCCTCTATTCTCTGCGGGATCATCCTGAAAAATTTTACCAATACTGTCGCATGAGCCTTGCAACATTTGATCGACTCTTGGATAACCTTTCAGGACACAAGGATGCGCAAATCTGTATCTGCAGAGGAGCGACTTCTACTCACATTATGGTATTATAACACAAAATTACCAATACATAATTTGGACACTTAGATGTCATCACCAGTCCAAAAAGAAGGAAGCACCAGTTCAAAGACAGTCAATGCCACAGGAGAAAAAGAGAGCAAATAGTGTCTCAAGTTAAAAGTCAAATTTTATTTTTTAAATACTTAATAGTCATAGTATATATTTAAATAACAGTACACAAAATACCAGTGACAATGCAGAAAAGGAGACTATCCCCAGGTGCCACGTTGCCTCTTAAACAGATGAGACATAACGCATAGTATTTAGCAAACAGAGTAAGCCAGAGCAATAAGTGTTAAATCAGAAAAAGTAACAGCAAAGGTAGCGCTGGACACACCAAGCGTTTGGTGATAACAAATAGATCAACAGCTCAGTATGAAATAGAACAAGTTGTCAGGCTTACCAAGGAGAAGCAGCGGGCACTAGGTGGAGGGTGTGAGGCTCCCCGACGCGCATTTCGCGGCCACGCAGGGCCGCTTTCTCAAGGGGAAGTAGAGCAAGAGTCCAAACAGGACCTTTAAGGAACCCCGTGAACTAGGTCACATGATTACATGTGGCCAATAGCGGTGATCCAAGCGGCGCATGCGCGGTGCACCGAGGGCGCCCCATGTACATCAAAGGCGTCACGTACACGGCGTCCGCCTCAGGGATTAACCCTGCGTGCGGCGCACGTGACGTAGAGACGCCCCCATGCAGACAGGGCCCCGACGGAAGCACTGCCATGCGCACCGTCACGCCATTAAATAGAGGGACATGAAATGAGGGAATGTGTAGGAAGGGAGGGGAAAGAGGGGAGGGGAGATGTAAATAAGCTCATATTAGATACAAAATAAAATACATATGTAGCAGCAATACATTATAGAAAAAACAATACATATATAGGTGGCAGCAATACAAGACAATTATGTCATACAAAAAGGTCATTAATAGTAACAACTGATGCAGATGAGTCAATATTTCCACAGAAGATTATAAATAAACCGTCTGTGTCCTCCATGATGGAAAATCCACAATCCCTTCTATTCAGAGAGTTACTTTCAAAGTCCCACCGGAGCTAGATGAATGGAACTGATGGAACATCAACAGAATCACTAGTAAAATAGAAACAAAAATAGCATAAAAATCAAAACACGTTAAAAAAATCTAAATTAAAAACACACACATCCTCCAAATCAGGGATAGAATGGTGTGGATGGGAATAACAGGAGGAATGAAAAGGACGCCGCAAGGGTTAATGAGTTTTAAAGAAATGGGGCAAAACAGGGACCCGTTCAGACCATTAGGTGTAACTGTATCGAGAAGCACAATCCACCAGGCCTCAATTTGGGCAAGGAGTTTTTTATTATCACCACCTCTAATCCCAAGGTGGAGGGCCTCAATCCCCCTAACGCTAAGTAACTTAACATCACAATTGTGATGGGCCTTAAAGTGCCGAGGGATTGCTTTTAATTTCCTAATGTCAGTCACTGTTCTGGCTGTGCCAATATCCCGCACATGCTCCCGAACCCTAACCCGGAGCTCCCTAGTAGTGAGACCAATGTTGATCTTGGGGCATGGGCAGGTGGCATAACATGACGTTGGTGGTCCCACAAGAAATACGTTGTCAGATGGAAAAATTTCTAGAGCCATCCGTGGAGGTGAACGTGGAGCAGCGCAGGACATTGGCGCAAGCCAGACAGTGACCACATGGGAAGGAGCCGACCTGTGGGGTAAAAGTGCCCAAATAAGTATTAGGAGCCGGAATGTAATGGCTTCTTACTAGGAGGTCCCCAAGGTTTTTGGATCTCCTAGATGTCTTGCTGGGAAAACCTTCTAGGGCAGATTCCAAAATGGGCCAGTGCTTTTTGAGAATGGCTCGCATATTTTCCCTCTCATGATTGAAGGTGGAAATAAACCTTATGGGGCCTTCAAAATCCACCCTGGTACGTTTTTTTGGAATTCAACAGGTGGTTGTGTGATGTTTTTCTTTCCTGGTCATACCCAGTTTTCACGCACCTGCGGCTATAGCCGCGTGCGTGGAATCGGTCCTTAAGGTCCGAAACCTGTGCCTCGAATCTGATGTCTGTGGAGCAGATTCGTCTCATCCTAAGGAACTGTCCAACCGGGACAGCCCTAATGGTGGCCGGATCATGTGCTGAGGACACATGTAAAAATGAATTGACTGACGTTGGCTTTCTGAAGACATCCATCTGGATAGGTCGATCAGTGACGACCTCCAGACGGACGTCCAGGAAGTCAACCGTAGAATTGTTAGATGTATGTGTGAGTCGTATGTTGAAATTATTTTCATTGAGCGTCCTCACGAAGTCCTCGAGCTGGTGTGCCCCCCCATCCCACAACAACAGTATGTCATCAATGTAGCGGTACCAGCACAGCACATGGGAGGTGGCCTGTGGGCCCCCGTCGCCAAAAATGGATCTCTCCCAGGCTCCCAGGAAGAGATTAGCATACGAGGGCGCACAGGCCGCGCCCATGGCTGTGCCACGCCTGTGTAAATAGAAGATGTCCTTGAAGACAAAGAAGTTGTGGGTGAGGATGTAATTCACCAGCTCGATGATCAGCTCACACAAAGGGCTGTCCAGGTCGGAGGCCCCCAGGAAGAGACGAACCGTATCCAGGCCCTGGGAATGATCGATGCAAGTATACAAGCTCTCGACATCAGCTGTAACCAAAAGAACATGGGGATCCACAAGGACGCCGTTGACCCGTGACAGGACGTCCATCGTGTCACGGATATAGGAGGGTAAAGTCTCTACCAAAGGTTTAAGATAGTAATCGATATAATGGCACATGAGATCACAGATACCTCCAATACCTGACACGATAGGGCGCCCTGGAGGGTCAAGGGCATCCTTGTGGATTTTTGGTAATAGGTAAAATGTTGGAGCTCTGGGAGACCTGACCATAAGACCATCAAAGACCTTTTTAGTAATTATATTATTGTCCACAGCCCTCATCAAGATTATCTGTAACTCGCGCAAAAAGGAAGACATGGGGTTGAAAGACAGTTTAGAGTAGGTATTAGAATCTCTTAACTGTCGGAAGACCTCGTATTTTGAACAAGGCCAAATTACTATGTTCCCCCCCTTGTCTGCTGGTTTCCATCTTTCCATGATTGCAATTCTCCAATGGCTTGATGCTGTTTATATGTTAGATTGTCAAATTTGCGTCTAGTGGAAAGTTTTCTTAAAATCATCACTAACTAATTTTGTAAAAATTTCTACATTGGGGCTCAGAGACAAGGGGGGAAACCTAGCAGATTTTGGAAGAACATGAGAAGGAAATTTACTTGCCTGTGATACATTCTGTTCATCCAGGAGGTCCTCCAAATCATGAAGTGCCTGTCTCTCAACCTCAGTCATAAATTCAAATGTCTGTTTTCTACTGTGGAGTTTCTTCAGTACCAGTTTGCGCGAGAAAAGATGGAGATCCTTTAGGGCTGTGAAATAATTAAAATGATTAGTAGGTACAAAGGTCAGGCCCTTAGCTATAACTTTCTGTTAGGAATCTGGGTTCTATAATGCCTATGCGGGAATCCAGATTCACACGTTTGTCTCCAGAGGCTAAGTCCTTTGTCCCAGCTTCTGAGCATGCTCACGGGACTAGCTCTCATTGGAGTTCAGGAGTCAGGTCCTGCTCCTGATTTGATTGGTTATGCTCAGGGCTCTGGAGATTGCCGGCAGGTCCCGTACGCTATAAAAAGTGCGCATGGCCGCTATGCCATGCGCTAGTATTTTCTTACTGCTGCTGTATGTATGGTGATGGAAGCTTGGACTCGTGACTGACTTATTATGAAACCCCTTTCCTCTGATATTACGATTGTGTGAGTGATTGGGCAGCCGCCAGTAGCAGCGCTAGCGTCAGCGCGCTCCAGCTATACTTTTCCAGCAGCTAGCGTCCTGCATCGCGCCAGCGAGTTTTGCGGTGTCTCCTCTTTGGCTACGTGCACACCGCGCTGCGGTTGCAGTCTGTCGGACGTTCGCAGTTGCGACGTTCCGCATCTTTTGTTACGGTAGGTCTAGTCAGAGTAGTCATGCGGTTTAAGGCTACTCCTGTGACCTTAAATACCGTATCTGTGTTGCTGTCAGTCTGTGACATAGAACAGACTCAGCGTTATTGTATACTTTGTGCCTGCAGCTCTGTGTGTGAACAGAGCTTGCCTCAGTGCATATTGGGTGCAGTTATACCCAGTGCACACTACCGCCATAGTGCTCTGCCTCTGTTAGCAGCGGTCTTTCCATCTGCCACACGGTGGACCCCGGGCGGCAAACATGCTTATTTATATATTTTAAGCGTGTTCCACCGCCGTAACACTTCCAACTGAGAAAAAGTGAGTGTATGGGAGGAAAGATTGACTACCTGGAGTCCACCTTTAGAATTGGACTGAGATGTAGTAGTGCCAGAGTTCTTAGTTTTAGTGAACTGTCTTGTCACAATCATTTTACTAGAGGACTCCGCAGCCATGGCGCCTCCGGCTTGCGATTTCATAGGTACAATATCCTCCTCATAGTTGTATCTGTTAGATCGTGTAGTGGTGGATCTTGAGCGTGAACGTGATTCGTTCCTAAGTCGGGAACGAGAGCGACCAGATGGATTCCGCCATCTATACACTCTACCCGTTTGCTTATCCTGTACATCCCTTTTGAACTTTTTGGTTTTAGTGGTCTGTACATCTGTAACCCATTTCTGCATCTCTGAATCAATATCATCATTAAGTTTCTTTAGGGAATCACTGGTCATGTCCCTTTTTAAAATTATTTGTAAACCATCAATTTCAGCCTCAATAGATGTCAACGATTCATGATTGATCTGCTTGAGGAGGGTCATGAACTCCCTGGAACAGGTATTCGCCAAACCTTCCCAATTCCGACTTAGGAACGAATCACGTTCACGCTCAAGATCCACCTCTACACGATCTAACAGATCCAACTATGAGGAGGATATTGTACCTATGAAATCGCAAGCCGGAGGCGCCATGGCTGCGGAGTCCTCTAGTAAAAGGATTGTGACCAGACAGTTCACTAAAACTAAGAACTCTGGCACTACTACATCTCAGTCCTATTCTCAAGGGGGACTCCAGGTAGTCAATGTTTCCTCCCATACACTCACTTTTCCTCAGTTGGAAGCTCTGGCTAAGGGCCTGACCTTTGTACCTACTAATCATTTTAATTATTTCACAGCCCTAAAGGATCTCCATCTTTTCTCACGCAAACTGGTACTAAAGAAACTCCACAGTAGAAAACAGACATTTGAATTTATGACTGAGGTTGAGAGACAGGCACTTCATGATTTGGAGGACCTCCTGGATGAACAGAATGTATCACAGGCAAGTAAATTTCCTTCTCATGTTCTTCCAAAATCTGCTAGGTTTCCCCCCTTGTCTCTGAGCTCCAATGTAGAAATTTTTACAAAATTAGTTAGTGATGATTTTAAGAAACTTTCCACTAGACGCAAATTTGACAATCTAACATATAAACAGCGTCAAGCCATTGGAGAATTGCAATCATGGAAAGATGTTGTAATCAAACCAGCAGACAAGGGGGGGGGAACATAGTAATTTGGCCTTGTTCAAAATATGAGAAGGAGGTCTTCCGACAGTTAAGAGATTCTAATACCTACTCTAAGCTGTCTTTCAACCCCATGTCTTCCTTTTTGCGCGAGTTACAGATAATCTTGATAAGGGCTGTGGACAATAATATAATTACTAAAAAGGTCTATGATGGTCTTATGGTCAGGTCTCCCAGAGCTCCAACATTTGACCTATTACCAAAAATCCACAAGGGCGCCCTTGACCCACCAGGGCGCCCTATCATGTCAGGTATTGGAGGTATCTGTGATCTCACATGCCAATTTATCGATTACTATCTTAAACATTTGGTAGAGACTTTACCCTCCTATATCCGTGACATGACGGACGTCCTGTCACTGTTCGACGGCGTCCTTGTGGATCCCCATGTTCTATTGGTTACAGCTGATGTCGAGAGCTTGTATACTTGCATCGATCATTCCCAGGGCCTGGATGCGGTTCGTGTCTTCCTGGGGGCCTCCGACCTGGACAGCCCTTTGTGTGAGCTGATCATCGAGCTGGTGAATTACATCCTCACCCACAACTTTTGTCTTCATGGACGTCTTCTACTTACAGAGGCGTGGCACAGCCATGGGCGCGGCCTGTGCGCCCTCGTACGCTAATCTCTGCCTGGGAGAGATCCATTTTTGGCGACGGGGGCCTGCAGGCCACCTCCCATGTGCTGTGCTGGTACCGCTACATTGATGACATACTGTTGTTGTGGGTTGGAGGGGCACACCAGCTCGAGGACTTCATGAGGACGCTCAATGAAAATAATTTCAACATACGACTCACACATACTTCTAACAAATCAAATCTACGGTTGATTTCCTGGACGTCCGTCTGGAGGTCGACACTGATCGACGTATCCAGACGGATGTCTTCAGGAAGCCAACGTCAGTCAATTCATTTTTACATGCGTCCTCAGCACATGATCCGGCCACCATTAGGGCTGTCCCGGTCGGACAGTTCCTTAGGATGAGACGAATCTGGTCCACAGACATCAGATTCGAGGCACAGGTTTCGGACCTTAAGGACCGATTCCACGCACGCGGCTATAGCCGCAGGTGCGTGAAAACTGGGTACGACCGGGCAAGAAAAACATCACACAACCACCTGTTGAATTCCACAAAAAGACGTACCAGGGTGGATTTCAAGGCCCCATAAGGTTTATTTCCACCTTCAATCATGAGTGGGAAAATATGCGAGCCATTCTCAAAAAGCACTGGCCCATTTTGGAATCTGATCCGGCCTTGGGGTCTGCCCTAGGAGGTTTTCCCAGCATGACATCTAGGAGATCCAAAAACCTTGGGGACCTCCTAGTAAGAAGCCATTACATTCCGGCTCCTAATACTTATTTTGGCACTTTTACCCCTCAGGTCGGCTCCTTCCCATGTGGTCACTGTCTGGCTTGCGCCAATGTCCTGCGCTGCTCCACGTTCTCCTCCACGGATGGCTCTAGAAATTTTTCCATCAGACAACGTATTTCTTGTGGGACCACCAACGTCATATATTATGTCACCTGCCCATGCCCCAAGATCTACATTGGTCTCACTACTAGGGAGCTCCGGGTTAGGGTTCGGAAGCATGTGCGGGATATTGGCGCAGGCAGAACAGTGACTGACATTAGGGAATTAAAAACGATCCCTCGGCACTTCAAGGCCCATCATAATTGTGATGTTAAGTTACTTAGCGTTAGGGGGATTGAGGCCCTCCACCTTGGGATTAGAGGTGGTGATAATAAAAAACTCCTTGCCCAAATTGAGGCCAGGTGGATTGTGCTTCTTGATACAGTTACACCTAATGGTCTGAACGAGTCCCTAAGTTTTGCCCCATTTCTTTAAAACTCATTAACCCTTGCGGCGTCCTTTTCATTCCTCCTGTTATTCCCATCCACACCATTCTATCCCTGATTTGGAGGATGTGTGTGTTTTTAATTTATATTTTTTTAAAGTGTTTTGATTTTTATGCTATTTATGTCTCTATTTTACTAGTGATTCTGATGATGTTCCATCAGTTCCATTCATCTAGCTCCGGTGGGACTTTGAAATTAACTATCTGAATAGAAGGGATTGTGGATTTTCCATCATGGAGGACACAGACGGTTTATTTATAATCTTCTGTGGAAATATTGACTCATCTGCATCAGCTGTTATTATTAATGACGCTTTTGTATGACATAATTGTCTTTGTATTGCAGCAACCTATATATGTATTGTTTTTTCTATAATGTATTGCTGCTACATATGTATTTTATTTTGTATCTAATATGAGCTTATTTACATCTCCCCTCCCCTCTTTCCCCTCCTTTCCTACACATTCCCTCATTTCATGTCCCTCTATTTAATGGCGGTGACGGTGCGCATGGCAGTGCTTCCGTCGGGGCCCTGTCTGCATGGGGGCGTCTCTACGTCATGTGCGCTGCACGCAGGGTTAATCCCTGTGGCGGACGCCGTGTATGTCTACGTCATGTGCGCCGCACGCAGGGTTAATCCCTGTGGCGGACGCCGTGTACGTGACGCCTTTGATGTACATGGGGCGTCCTCGGCGCACCGCGCATGCTCCGCTTGGATCACCGCTATTGGCCACATGTAATCATGTGACCTAGTTCACGGGGTTCCTTAAAGGTCCTGTTTGGACTCTTGCTCTACTTCCCCTTGAGAAAGCGGCCCTGCGTGGCCGCGAAACGCGCGTCGGGGAGCCTCACACCCTCCACCTAGTGCCCGCTGCCTCTCCTTGGTAAGCCTGACAACTTTTTCTATTTCATACTGAGCTGTTGATCTATTTGATATCACCAAACGCTTGGTGTGTCCAGCGCTACCTTTGCTGTTACTTTTTCTGATTTAACACTTATTGCTCTGGCTTACTCTGTTTACTAAATACTATGCGTTATGTCTCTCATCTGTTTAAGAGACAACGTGGCACCTGGGAATAGTCTCCTTTTCTGCATTGTCACTGGTATTTTGTGTACTGTTATTTAAATGTATACTATGACTATTAAGTATTTAAAAAATAAAATTTGACTTTTATCTTGAGACACTATTGGCTCTCTCTTTCTCCTGTGGCATTCACATTATGGTATGTACTACACAACCACATTCTCTATGTTCATGATGTGTTGGCCAAAGGATGTAGTTTTGGATTTTTAGACTAAGTTTTATACCCTCATCTTATTTTAGATATATTTAAACTTACAGACCAGAATGTTATGTGTAATATGTCCGGAATATTACGTAGTCATTGTGCGACCAAATATATGTGTGTTAGTAGATATGAATCAATAAAAAGTTTTGTATGTATGTACCTGGTGTTGTGTTAATTTCTGCATTCTAAAATGTTCAATTTCTGTTGTTCTTCAGCTTCCTGTCCACTGGCCTGTCTTATGCCGCCCTCCACCATGAGTTTCTCTTTGGAAAATCTACCATTTCAGGCATAGTCAGGTCGACATGTAGTGAAATATGGTCAAGACTACATCAACTCGTCATGCCCGAGCCCAGAATGGAAGACTGGTTGAGGATTTCAAGGGACTTTGAGGAGGAATGCCAGTTTCCTAACTGTATTGGGGCCCTTGATGGCAAACATATCCGGGTGCGTAAGCCGCCTGTAACGGTCAACGTGTGACTGGACACAGCGCCTCCAGCAGGGCGAATTTAGGACACACGTGACCCTGGATACAGCGCCTCCAGCAGGGCGAATTTAAATAATACCGGGACGTGCAGCCGGATACACCGCCTCCAGCTGGCGAATTTAAAGTACACGTAAAACTGGATACCCCGCCTCCAGCTGGCGAATTTAAACAATAAGGGGAAACACAGGAACAATTACAGTGGTGGGCCCTGTAATAGGGAATAGGGACATGGAGACCTCCTGAGCTCCCCTGAGGCAGCGTCCCTGCACTCCTTACATTCCCTATACAGGCTCCGAACCTGTCGCCGCACGCGAACCTTATGCCCTGACTCGCCCTGAACCTAGTCCCTCGCTAGGGCATTGGCCGGTGCGGAAACTAATCCCACCACTGCACTAGATCACACATAAGGAAAGTAACAAACAGGGGAAATAGAAAACTTAGCTCTCTCTGTGCAAATGCTCCAGCACAGAGTCCAGCAACCGACTGCAGCCTTCTGTGACTCCTTCCACACCAGTACTCAGATTGAGCTGAGCAATCTCTCCAGCTCCTTCCACCACCAAGGTTGGTTGCAAATGAACAACTATCACCAACAATGATTGCATACCCTGAGACTCATTTATAGAGCCTAACACCTGATTTATAATTACAAATTAAACCTAACACTAAGGTGCGATACCACTCCCCACCACCGGGCAACTTAGAATGAAAGACACCACGTGTGATAATTCGAATGGCCACCGGGGGCAATCACGTCACACTTTGCACTTGACAAAGTAAAAAAAATTCACTTTGTCAAGTTTAAAACTGTCAGATTATGACAGTACCCCCTCCTTAATGAGGGGCCTCTGGACCCTCAAGACCACCCCTCCTTAGGGAAACACCTACAGCGGGGACGCCCAGACCCTGAGTTCACCCCACCCTCACCTGAATTCAAATTTATGACAAACACACAGCTGGTATTGGCAATAAAGTTTATTTTGGAGGCACCACTCATCTCCACAGCGCCGACCTGGGGAACGAGTTTATGTATGTGTATGTTTGTTTGTTATGAGCTGATCAGGCTCCACAACACACTTCCACAAGATGTTTTTTGGTGGCACCCATACACGCTCGTTCACACACAGGTCCGGACCTGAACGTTTATTGCACACATTAGTTTGTCATAAAACTTGGTGAACTCATTCTGGACCTGATAACAGAGGCGTCCCCCTGTGTCACCACACTCACACCCCCGCATTACACCATAGGGTACACCACCCTCCAACCCTTTCCACCACGAGGTCTGCCCCTCACAGGGTTTGCTAGTGGCGAGGGCTGGAACTTGCCCCTACTCCCCCGCCGCACAATCGCTGCTCTCACTGGAGAGGAAGGGGTCCCCTGAAGAGAGACGGCAGAGACAGTAGTCTCAAGGCAGCAGCCCCCACATGACTGCCCCCAGCTGACTACTTCCCTAGCTCGCCAATCTATCCCCGGGTTGTGTTTTTTCAGCCAAGGGAAGCCTAAAACGATAGGTACTGGCATTCCCTCCAAGACGTAGCATGACAAGGACTCCTCATGATGTCCTATACGCAGATGGATGTTTTCTACGACTTGGGTAAGGCTCCCCTGACTCAGTGGAACAGAGTTAATGGCCTGGACGCTTATAGGTTGGGCCAGCGTCCTACACTTCAGGCCATGAGTCTGGACAAAACGAGCATCCACCAGACTGACTCCTGCTCCGCTGTCCACAAGCACCGGTACCACCTCCGGTACCCCGCCAGCTAACACTTCTGCTGACATAATACCTTGGGAGGGCAAAATGGAGGAAATGTACACTCCCTGGTTGCCTCCCTCCAAACGACCAGGGGTCTGCAGCCTCTGAGATGACACAGATATTTTGGCACGTAATGGGCACGCCTTAAGGAAATGACCAGTCTGCCCACAGGAAAAACATGCCAACCCCACTCCCTGAACCGTAGGCAGGCCTGAACACAACCCAACACCTCCTACTTGCACAGGTTCGTCCGGAGACTTGGCACGCCCTGGGCAGGCTCCCATGAAATGGCCCGGCTTCCCACAGGAAAAGCATACCCCCCACCACGGCGAACCCCAGGCAACCCCCTATTTGTACCAACAACACCGGGCTGCCTGGGTTCCACCAACCGTACCGGGGGGTCCTGACCCCCGGAGAGGACTACAGGGGGCACATTTTGTGTATGTCTTTCCCTAAGGCGTCTATCCACCCGGATGGCGAGGGACATGGCGGCCTCCAGCGACCTGGGGGCGGCGTACTGCACCAGAGTGTCCTGCAACTTAGGAGACAGACCCTGCACAAATTGACTCCTAAGTGCAGGGTCATTCCACTGAGTGTTAGTGGCCCATCTCCTAAACTCAGAGCAGTACTCCTCAGCAATCCGGGCTCCCTGTTTACACCTACGGAGTCGGGATTCCGCCAGAGAGACACTATCAGGATCCCCATACACAAGCGCCAAAGCCGCAAAAACTCATCCACGGACTCTAAAGATGGTGAATCGTCCGGCAGGGAGAAGGCCCAGGATTGGGGATCCCCCTTCAAAAGGGACATAATGATTCCCACCCGTTGCTCTTCGCTCCCTGAAGAACGAGGGCGCAGCCTGAAATATAATTTACAGGCTTGCTGAAATACCAAGAATTGATCTCTCCCTCCAGAAAACCGGTCTGGGAGAGATATCTTGGGTTCTGGCTGAGCCTGTGCCTGAATCAAACCTCCAAAGCCCACCAACAGCTGCAGTTGCTGCACCATCTCACCGCGCAGCCCCCTAATCTCTTCAGTAAAGGTCTGCAGTACCTGGGTAAAGGTTTGCATTAGGTCCATAGCTCAGTAGAAAAGAAAAAATTTTATGGTTGGTGATAATGTAACGGTCAACGTGTGACTGGACACAGCGCCTCCAGCAGGGCGAATTTAGGACACACGTGACCCTGGATACAGCGCCTCCAGCAGGGCGAATTTAAATAATACCGGGACGTGCAGCCGGATACACCGCCTCCAGCTGGCGAATTTAAAGTACACGTAAAACTGGATACCCCGCCTCCAGCTGGAGAATTTAAACAATAAGGGGAAACACAGGAACAATTACAGTGGTGGGCCCTGTAATAGGGAATAGGGACATGGAGACCTCCTGAGCTCCCCTGAGGCAGCGTCCCTGCACTCCTTACATTCCCTATACAGGCTCCGAACCTGTCGCCGCACGCGAACCTTATGCCCTGACTCGCCCTGAACCTAGTCCCTCGCTAGGGCATTGGCCGGTGCGGAAACTAATCCCACCACTGCACTAGATCACACATAAGGAAAGTAACAAACAGGGGAAATAGAAAACTTAGCTCTCTCTGTGCAAATGCTCCAGCACAGAGTCCAGCAACCGACTGCAGCCTTCTGTGACTCCTTCCACACCAGGACTCAGATTGAGCTGAGCAATCTCTCCAGCTCCTTCCACCACCAAGGTTGGTTGCAAATGAACAACTATCACCAACAATGATTCCATACCCTGAGACTCATTTATAGAGCCTAACACCTGATTTATAATTACAAATTAAACCTAACACTAAGGTGCGATACCACTCCCCACCACCGGGCAACTTAGAATGAAAGACACCACGTGTGATAATTCGAATGGCCACCGGGGGCAATCACGTCACACTTTGCACTTGACAAAGTAAAAAAAATTCACTTTGTCAAGTTTAAAACTGTCAGATCATGACACCGCCGAACTCTGGCTCCCAATTCTTCAAATATAAACAATACTTTTCTGTTGTATTGTTGGCTCTGGCTGACCCTCAATACAAGATTATAATTGTTGACATTGGGGCCTATGGAAGGACGGGAGACTCTAGAGTCTTCAATATTTCCATTATGGGGTCGGCGGCTACGCACCAACCAGTTGGATCTACCCCCACCACGCCAGCTACCAAGCTCCACTCAAGAATCAGTCCCTTATGTCCTTGTGGCAGATGAGGCATTTCAGTTAACGCGCAATGTCATGAGGCCATATCCCCGGCGCAACCTGGACCACCGGCGCAGAATTTTTAACTTGCGCCTATCACGTGCTCGGCGACTGGAGTGTTCCTTTGGCATTCTTTGTGCCAAATGGCGGGTACTCCAGTCTGCCATTCAGCTGAGTGAACAAAATGTAAATGAAGTACTTAAAGCATGTGTCGTTCTTCATAACTTCACCAGGATACATGATTGTTCTTCCTCTGCTGGTGTTGTGCGTGGGTCGGACAATGTGCATAGGGCGAGACCACCTATCAACCCTCAACGTAGACCGCTTTCTGGGCTCAAAGTGCGTGATATTTTCACAAATTACTTTGTCACCTGAGGGGGAAACTTCTTGGCAAGAGCATGCTGTGTCTATGTTTTAATTTTTTGGTTTATGTCTGTCTAAATATATATATTTAAACCCCTTATGATTCTATGACTGTTTAATTGCATTGGTAAGCATATGTTAGTATGCTGACACCTTATTTTAGAATTGAGGCAGACGTAAAATGTAGTAGACAAATGCTTAATTTTGCCTTATTTATTTTTTTAAGAAAAACATATTATTGCCGTATGATCAATGTGGCAATGGGCCAAATTGGCCTTTGTGCAGATGTGAAAATTGGGAACAAATAACATTTTCTGACAAACAAAACAACCACAAACCCATTAGCCAATACTAAAATGGCATCATTATAAATTTTGGTAGGTCGGGGGAGGAGAAGGCGGAAGACCAGCCTGTGTTTGCTGCTGGCTACTTTGGCCAACTTGGCCATCGCCCTGTGTGGGGGCATACTGTTGCCCATGATGTGGGTAGTGTACTGCCTCCTGTGATTGTGGTTGGTACTGGCCAGAGTGATACTGGAGAGGGGCCTCTTGTTGGGGCTGGTAGGCCCGTGTCTTATACCCACCAAAATAGCCATGTCGTCCCCAACCAGGTTGGGACCAGCCTCCAACACTGGATGGGAACAAGTGGCCATATTGGTGAGGTTGACTAGAGCCAGACATATGTGGCTGCTGTTGGAAAGGTTGGGTAGGGGGAGGAAGGGGGTGAGGTGTAGGCCCACGTATTTGAGGATCCTCAGAGCCTGCTTGAGCAAGCATGTGTGTGGGGTGTCTAAGGCGCATCAGATTCCTGGGGGAAAGCTGCGGTGTGTGCTTGCATCAAGCAGGATCTGAAAACATCCTCGAATACGTAGCCTCACCTCACGATAAAGGGCCAGGCTGCGTGAGTACGCCTCCTCCCTATCATCATTATTGACTCGAGCAAGGTAGTTCAGTACCCATTGGTACGGGTATCTTGGGCAGGGATCTGGCGCCTTCTTCTTCCTCGCCGGGATGGTCCAGCAGGCTGTGGGGAGCCCCGGATCTGGGTAGTTGGGCTGCTGCTGATGTTGCCCTGCTCCTCCTGGATGGCTGATGGTGCAGCAGCAGACGGTCCTGCTTGTGGATGTGGTCCTGGTGGTGGGGTATGTGGTGCAGGCACTGGGTTTTCCTGAGAGGAATCTTCACCCATGCTTCTTGGAGGGGGAGAAGCCACCTCTTCCTCTACAGACCCAGGATCTATGATGGGCTCCGTATCTGAGCCAGTTTCTCTCTCCGTAAGGTTGGACTGAGTTCTGTTATGAAATAGAACAGAGCCAAAAATAAATCCATTGTTTTGGCCCTGTAAAGTATCTGTGTAATGTGGTGTGAGGTATCTACTTACGGTCTCAGATCCAGAATTGGAGCGAGGAAGGAGAGGCGGTCATAATAGATATATTTCCTCTTTATGTGGCCCGCATCACCACTCCTGGCACGCTGCTGACGTTCCCCCCTGTATTGGTCGCGGATGCTGCACCAGCGTCTCATCACATCTTCCACTGCAATGTGACAGGAAATATTCTCAATTTCACATATTTGCTAGGTCAAATTTGCTACCAGTAGCCTATTCATGTGGCCTTCTAGGGTGTGCTTTCTACCCAGGGTGGCATATATAATTGGGGCATCCAGGCCAGATACACAGGGTCAAAACAGCTCTGGTATCAAGTAACTACACTTAATAACTTGGTTGGCTAGGAGGATGATGAGCTTGAGGCCTGGGCCAAATTATGGCAGTGTAAAACCATGGCTCACATAAAAATCTACCCACCTCATGAGGCAAAAAGTCTAAGCACAGGAAGGAGGGGGGCTGATTCTAAATGCCTTTTTTGATGTGAGGTAATTTTAAACACTTTTTGGGTTGTACTTACTCATTTACTGCTGCTCTTCACGTGGCCGATCACCAAAATCGTGGAACATCTGGCGACATATGCACCTCCATGACGTCTCCTTTCTTGTCCGGTTGGCATCACGTTGGTCCCAGATTTCTGGCCGCTCCTGCACTAGTACATTCAGCATCTCCACATTGAGGAAATATGGCGCCATGATGCTGCAGGACTCCGTGGAGGCGTACTTCCTGGATGTCTGTAGTGCTTTTTGAGCTAATTAGCATGCCTAAGCTTCCTGATGATGGATTGGCCCATTTCCTGTCACCTGCCAAAGACCTGCGTATTTCTCGCAAGTCACACGTGTGGTCCATGTGTAATCCGTATTTTTTGCGCCCTCATAGACTTGCATTGGCGTACTACGGGCATTGTACGCTGACAATCGCAGCAAGCGCGATTGGCACGGACCGTACAATACGGACGAGAAATATACGGCTGTTGGGAGCTACCACATAGAGAATCATTTGTCCGTGTGTAATGCGTGCTTTTAACACCTCTCACTCGTCCGTATTCCTCTCTAGTGTGACCCCGGCCTCACAAGCAAAATGATGCCCACAATTTGTGTAAAAACTAAATATGGACCGAGAACTTAACTACAATAGCATGCACAATAACTAGAACCAGAGTATAATCCAAAAACAGAAATTTTGAAATAAATGGCATAAAGATGTAACAATTAAAATAGAGAGGCTGCCAAGCTACACTGAAAAGGACACACTACTGATACATAAAAGTGAGTGCAAGTCCATGTAAACAGTATTTGAGCAAAATGACGTTACTGGTGGACACTACATTGGCAGTTTTCAAATTTCACTCAGTAACATCCACTGCTACTTGTTTCTGGAAATCACCCATGGAGTCAAAATCATCACTTCATCTGTAGATAAATGCTCAAAGTGGTCCAATTTCCAAAATGGAGTCACTTGAGGGGGGATTCTGCTCTTCTAGCATTTAGGGGCTCTGTATATGGAGTTTGCAAACTATTCTAGGAAAATGTGTGCTCCAGGAGGCAAATAGCGCTCCATCCCTCCCGAGTCTTGCTGTATGGCTAAGCAGTGCTGGACAGCCACATATGGGGTATTTCTACATTCAACAGAAATTGCAGAACACATTTTGGTGCTATCTTTACCCACTTCACCGTGTGAAAATGTAAAATCTGGGGCTAAAACAAAATTTGGGTAAATATGTAATAATGTTTTCTTCACTGCCCAATGGTATAAAATTCTATGACACACCTGTGGTGTCAATTTGATCACTGCACCTATCAATGAATTCATTGATAGGTATAGTTTCTAAAATGAGGTCATTTATGGGGGTTCTGCTGTTCCAGACCCTGAGGGGCTCTGCTATTGTGATATGGCACCTTGAAACCAGGCCAGCAAAATCTGAACTAGAATATGGCGCTCCTTCCCTTATGAGCATTGCACTGTGCCTCAAAAGGAGTTTTTGACCACATATGAGGTATCTGTGTGCTCAGGAGAAATTACACAACAAATTTTGAGGTCCATTTTCTCCTGCTCTCCTTGTGAAAAAGCAAAATAAATTGGGGCTAAAATATTTGTGGGAAAATATATTTTTTATTCGGTCTCCCATGACAGCACCACGAGTGAGGGGATTCACCCTTCAGGGACAGGAAACCTACATATATCAAAGGGCGGCACCCCTCCCACGCATCAGTTGGTTTCCTGTCCCTGATAAGAACCCTTCAGACATACCAGTGAAGGAAGATTCGACAGATCCCAGGCCCGATCGGTCGGTCGGTTCAGGTAGCGGGGTCCCCTGCCTCGGTCGGTGTGGGGGTCCCTCGAAGTGTCACGGTGGGTGCAAGGTGGACCGCATGACAGTGAGCCGAGCAGGTGGAGTGGTGTCCAGTAGATTACCAATTTTGGATGGTCAGTGCCGGAAGAAGGTGAGTATACCCCTGAAGATTCTGAGTCTCCAGTGTGGCACTGCCCGATATGCTGCCAGGGCTGTGGTATGTCCTAGGGGCGGCGGCATCCGGGTGACATGTCCGGGAGCCAGCCGGGGGCTCAGCTGATGACACGTCCTGGGTGAGCCCTGTGACGTGGTTGACGTCCCCGGTGACACAGCCAGGTTCGCTATGGTAACGCGTCCGGCTAAATCGGATGTCGGTGCCGCGGTAGAGCCACTGGGCTGGGGCCGGTGTTTGGGAGGTACCCGGCTCCGGGAGACAATGCTCGGTCTGATGCCTTCAGAAGGTGGGGCGCTGGGGCGGTCATGCCGTCATGCCTCGCTGGGGGCATGACAGGTCTGCAGGAGGAAATGGTGCCCGAGCCAGGACCTGTTAACCCGGGTATCCGGAAGGAGAATAAAGGGGAATGCTGCCCAGACTCCAGTGCTTCTGAGCCTATTGCCGAGAACGGAAGCAAGTGTGCAGCAGGAGCAGGTAATCCCTGCGCAGCAGCAAATGCAACCTGTTCAGAAGCCCTGTACAGCCCGGCGAAAGACCGGTGATGATACCGGTGATGGCCAGGTAAGTGATCGGTCCAGCCACCGGAGCTCCTCCAGAGTGGACGAGTCAGCAGCATCGGCTGAGATGTGCCCCCCCATCGTAATCCGGTACTTAGTTACTGCAGCACTGGTAAGTGATCTTCATGAATGTTCACTCGGTCATGCAGTCTTCCCCTTATTTCTCTTGTCCTGCCAGGGAAAGAAGTGTACAGGGAAGTCAAGACACAAAGAATGTGCCCTTTGCAGATCCCCCTGTCGGACTCCTGTCCGAAAAGATTGTCAGTCATGTGTTCAGCAGACAGTGAGGCTACACAGCAGGGCAGGGGGGAATATATGATACATTACCTCATGCTTACTGCTCCCCACAGGTAGTGGGGGAGACCCCTAACTTTGCCACAAGCCTGAAGGGGATTATTAGAGTGGAACTGAGGGAGTCCATGATGTCCCTGGCCCAGGGAGAATGCCCCAAGGGGAAGGAAAAGGGACGTAAGACAAAGTTCCCAGAGTCAGACTTTTCTATTGACTATATGGGAAAGGAGGACTCGTCCTACTCCTCACCTTCAACTTCTTCTTTGGAACAGGACTCTGGCCTCTTTTGTTTCCCATAGACCACGTGGATAAATTGGTAAAAGCGGTCAGGGGCACTATGGTGATAGTGGAGTCTAGGCCAGAACGTTCTGTACAAGATGTCATGTTTGGGGGTCTGGACCAAAGGAAGCGCAGGTCCTTCCCCTTGAATGAAAAAATCCAGGCTCTGGTATGCCGGGAGTGGAAGAGGCCAGAGAAGAGGGCTCCTTTCCTCAGGCATTAAAGAGAAGGTACCCCTTTCAGGATCCTGTAGCCAACACTTGGGATAAAGCCCCAAATCTTGTCCAAGGCATCGAAAAATCCTCATTGCCCTTTGAGGACTTGGGGTCCCTAAAAGACCCTCTAGATAAGAAGGCAGACATGTTCCTTAAGGGGGCATGGGAGATGTTGGCAGGATCCCTGAGACCAACAGTAGCATCCAAAAGATTCAGTTAAAAGGGGGAGGCTCGCGCAAGACTATTTTAAGCACCTTACTGGTGATTCAGGATGCTGCAGCGTTTTTGTCTGATGCATTGGCGGACTCAGGATGGCAACTAGGGCAGTGGACCTTTCTAACGCAGCTCGGAGAGCATTATAGCTGAAGTGCTGGCCAGGGGATCTTCAGGCCAGATCCCGACTTTGCTCCATTCCATGTGAGGGGGAGTATCTCTTTGGGCCGGTCCTGGATGAGCTTCTGGAGAAGGCAGGGGAGATAAAAAGAAATTCCCCAGCTTGTTGACCCCTTCCTGTGGGCGTCCCTTCAGTCGTAGGAAGCCTTCCAGGGACCAAGCCAAGTGGGATGAAAGGAAGAAAAGAGGTACGGGGTTCATGTTTGGAGGCTCCTCACTAGAGTGTAAGAAACCGTCCCAATTACTGCTGGCCCCGGTAGGGGGTAGGCTGTTGGCCTTCTACCCAGCCTGGTCGAAGATTACCAATAGTGACTGGGTGTCTAGCCTGATATCATCAGGGCTGAGGTTGGAATTTTCTTCTATCCCGCAGGACAAATTCATGATAACCTCTTCCTGGTCATCACCCTCGAAACAGAGCCCTGGAGGCTGAGATCCTAGAGCTATGGCATAAGAGGGACCTGGTGGAGGTTCCTGGGCCAGAGAAGGGTTGAGGATTTTACTCCCCCCTTTTTATGATTCGGAAACCGGATGGCTCCTTTCGGGCTATCATTAATCTAAGAGCTCTAAATGGGTTTTTGGTAGTGTGCCCCTTCAAGACGGAATCTATTTGTTCGGCAATAAAGCTAATTTTTGAAAACTATTTTATGGCGGTGTTGGATCTAAATGATGCGTACTGCCACGTGCCTATTCACGCAGATCATCAGCGGTTCCTCAGAGTGGCAGTAGTCATAGTGGACTCGGTTAGGCATTTTCAATTTAGAGCTCTCCCCTTTTGTCTTGCCGTGGCCCCTCGCATTTCTACAAAGGTAGTTGCCGAGGTCATGGCCCACCTGCGTGAAACCAACGTCCTGAATATTCCCTACCTGGATGATTTTCTTATTGTAGGTAGGTCAGCAGATCATTGCTCAGTTCAGGTAGAGAGGACAGTGTCCACTCTGGAACACTTGAGGTGACTATTGAACATTAAAAAATCTTGGCTACAACTCTTGAAAGTGCAGTAGTTCATGGGGCTCATTCTGGACTCAGAGGCAGAAGTGTCGTCTGCCACCTGATAAATTGATTCACCTCCGCAACCAAGTATTAAGAGCATCAAACCATCCCACTATGTCCCTTAGGTGGGCTATGTCCCTGTTGGGTTCACTAACCTCCTAATATCCCAGCGGTCCGGTGGGCACAGTTCCATACAAGAACCTTACACTGGGACATGTTGGTTAATGATAGGGCCCTCAGGGGGTACCTGCAGGGACTGGTAACCTTGTCCCCTGCTTATATACGTTCCCTGAGGTGGTGGTTAGATTGGGATAACCTGTCCAGGGGGTTCCCTGAGAAAATCACATAACCCGGGTAATCACCACAGACGCTAGCCCTACAGGTTGGGGGGCACATATGGGGGAGGCCGTAGTCCAGGGCCTATGGGAGCAACAGTTAGAGAGCTCATCTAACCTGATGGAGCTGACGGCAGTAGAACTGGCAGTTAAGGGGCTCCTTGTATACCTGCAGGGTCATCACGTAAGGATCCTCACCGACAATCATGTTGCGGTGGCCTACATCAACCTCCGGGGTGGAACTCGGTCCAGACCCCTAATGGAAGTGACAAAGCAGCTGTTTCAGATAGTGGAGGGGCATTTTCTATCTTTGACGGTGCTGCACATAAGAGGAAAGGACTACATAAGGGCAGACTTCTTGAACCGCAACCTATTAAGGCAGGGAGAATGAACGTGGAAAAGTGCCGTCTTCGACCAAGTGCGGATGTGGGGCCTGCCAGACGTAGATCTCTTTGCCACCAGGAAGAACAAAAAAGTGAGGCGGTTCTGTTCTCTCAAACCCAGAGAGAGTCCACTGGTGGTAGATGCCTTCTTGACAAAGTAGAACTTCAACCTGAGTTATGCCTTTCCCCCTTAGCCCTTTTGCCTCTAGTGGTGAGGAAGATCATGGAGGACAGGGCAAAAGTTATAGTAATTGCCCCCTTTTGGTCCAGGAGGGCGTGGTTCTCGTGGCTAAGGACCATGTCAGTCTCCAATCCGTGGGTGCAACCAGAACATCCGGATCTCCTCTCCCAGGGGCCAGTCTGCCTTCCACGATTGGCAGGACTTCACCTGACAGTGGAATTTGAGAGGTCGTTACTGAGGGGGAAAGAGGTTTTCCCCCAGTCTGTTAGTCACTCTCCTAAAGAGTAGAACGATAATTTCGAGCAGGATCTATGCCAGGACATGGAGGAAATTTCTATCTTAGAATTTAGAGTCGTGGAGGGGGTGCCGGTAGGTCAAATTCCTTCAAAAGGGTCTGGAGATAGGTCTTTTCACAAGTACCTTTTCACAAGTACCCTTAATGTCCAAGTGTCAGCCCTGAGTGCCTTATTTAGCTGCGACATCACGGGTAATTACTGGTTGGCCAGATTTATTAAAGCCTCAAGTAGATGTAGGCCATTCATAAAGAAAGAGTTTTGCCGTGGGACTTGAATTTGGTTCTCACAGCTATGATGGAGCCCCTGTTTGAGCCCACTAGTACACCTTCGGTGAAGGTGCTCTCCCTTAAGGTGACCTTCTTGGTTGCATTAACATCTGCACGGAGGGTGAGTGATATCCAGGCTCTTTCTAGGCTCCCTCCATATACACAGTTCCTGGATGACAGGGTGGTGCTTAGACCAGATCCAGCTTACTTGCCCAAAGTAGCCCCCAGATTCCACAGGTCACAAGAAAGTTCTCTCCTACTTTCTCAACAATCCTACTAACCAGAAAGAAAGGAATCTTCATACACTAGAGGTTAGGAGGTGCCTGTTAGAGTATCTATAGGTCTCTAATCCTTGGAAGAAGGATAATGCCTTGCTTGTGTCCTTCCAGGGGGCCAGGGAGGGTCTTAGGGTGTCAGAGTACTTTGGCTAGGTGGATTAGGGAGGCTATTTCTTTAGCATATACATCGAGTGGCAGGTCGGCACCTGAGGATCTAAGGGCGCATTCCACTCGACGCATGGCAACCTCATGGGTATACAGGTCGGAGGTCTCAGTCGACCAGATATGTAAGGCAGCTACATGGTCTTCTCCTTCCACCTTTTCTAATCATTATGGGTTAGATATGAGTGCCTCCTCGAATTTCACCTTTGGTATAAAGGTGCTGCAGGCTGTGGTCCCTCCCTAAGGCAATTATTACCTCTCTGTAATTCTCTCGTGCTGCTGTCATGGGAGGCCGAATAAAGTCTTAGTTACTTACTGGTAAGGTAACGGCATTTTTGAGAGCCAATGACAGCACTCTGTAGTGTGAATATAAAAATGGCTCTTTTGAGTCCATATTGAAATGTACAGAATGCATACCGACAATTACAGAGCATTTCTAGTCATACAGTTCAGGCAGACAGACAATGCTCATAGTGACACAATATTGAGAGCGGTTTATTACCTGAAACCCTTTCACCTCACATAGTGACTCAATCTTGAGATCTGAAACCCTTTCACCTCACAAACAGTTCTAAGTTTCTATATGTTTGTTGTTTGTTATTGTGGTTTTATCTAAATCCATGTGGGCTTTTCTCATCGTTTGATGTTCGCCTGGTATCCTACCTTGAAAACTGGCCACTTGAAGGGCAGGGTGAAACTAGAGTTACACATAGTGTAAATCACTATATAAGGCCAGAGAAACATGACTAAGACAGAAGAAAAAACTTGGATACCTGTACGTGTACAGTGTTGATACCTGCATAATTGTGGACGCCCGTGCAGTGTTGTGAATTTCCCAGGGGTTCTCTGTCTTGGTGTTGCTTCTCTTAATTTCCAGATGGATGATGTTTAACCCCTTTCTGACATCTGACGTACTATCCCGTCCACGGTACCCTGGCCCCTATGACTGGGGACAGGATAGTACATCATCATGATCAGCGGCTCCCCGGGGGGAGCACCGCTGATCACGGCAGGGTGTCAGCTGATTATCACAGCTAGCACCCGGCACTATGTGTCAGGGGAGGTCACGAACCGCCCCCGACACATTAACTCCCGGCACACTACGATCAAACATGATCGCAGTGTAACGGAGGATCAGGGAAGCATCGGCAGGGAGGGGGCTCCCTCCGTGCTTCCCTGAGACCCCCGGAGCAGCGCGATGTGATGCGCTGCTCCGGGGGCCTCCTTCCCTGCAGGCCCCCAGATCCCATATGGCCGCGGGGGCCTTCGGGGGCCTGCACAGAGCGCAGGCATGAGGAAGCCTTGTGCAGCGCCTGTCAGATCGCTGATCTGTCACAGCACGGTGTGATGTGTCAGATCAGCGATCTGACACATGACAGTGATGCCCCCCACATGGGACAAAGTAGTAAAGTAAAAAAAAAAAAAAAAAAAAAAAGTGTAAAAATAATTTATAAAAAAATCGCCAAAAAAAAAATTCCCTAATAAAGGAGGGCACCACTAAATAAAGAACGGGGATACTCCTGCAGTCAGTATAGACATGAACTGAGAAATTTTGTTAGTTACAGAAAGACAAAACCATATAAAAACATTTAAAATGTCATAAAATGACACATGCAAAGCACACAAAGCTCATGATAGAGCCAACAAGACACACCCCATTTTGTGAGAACAGGTAAAATGGCTCAAGGGTAAATAATAGTACAAAATAACTAAACATTCATATGGAACATTCTGAAAGACATATAACCAGTAAAAATGTGATATCACAGAGAAACCCCCATCAAAATCCTGATAAGATGTTGTCAAATGCCCATAATGGTAAACAGGCCCCAATGGTCAATGAGATGCCCGCAGACAACACCAGGGGGAAAGTGAGAATAATCACAGAAGTACAATTATCAAGATATGCCCATACACTGAGACAGAGCCACATACATGTTCTGGGGAACAGTGCGAACAATAATACAGGAGGATTCAGCAACCTATGAAATAAATAGCACCCATAGTGAAGCCTAAAAGGCTGGAAATATAAAACCAGAGAATTGAATCCTGCCCGTGCTGTCCCAGAGAAGTACCGCTCACATGGGAACTTGTGGAGTGCCCGACACGTGTCGCCACCACAAGGTGGCTTCGTCAGGGACTGAAGAGTCAATCTGAAACATGCCCTATAAATATGTTCAATAATTAGCGGATACAAGCTACAGCCGCAGCGGAATACCTGATTAGCCACATGTAAAATTGGACACCAGGACGCGCAGTCACGCCGGAGACAGAGGTGTAGTCTATGACTCATGGTTATTTCCGGGTTGGAGCTGTGTGATGTGTCAGTCCCCAGTGCGCAGGCGCAAAACAGACGGTTACCACAGTGACAAGGAGAGACAGTGGTATGCTGTGTGACGTATTCAATCCCAAATGCGCAAGCGCAGAGCGAGCGGTTACCACAGTAACAGGAAGATACGCTGATAGATTGTCTAACGTGTCTTGTACCCAATGCGCAAGCGCAAAGCAAGCCATTGACTAAATACTACAAGACAAATAGTTACCACAATAGCAGCAAATAGCGCTACTAATCCAAATTATCGCGCTCTAGTCATCATTGATGCTCCATACACAGAATTAGTGGTAAAAGATAGTAAACATAAGTGTTCGAAAAAGCTTATAATAAAGCCTGAGCAAGATGGAACACATAAAATATCAAAGAGCCTGTTATGATATGCTGGGCTGGATAAAACACAAAGGGGGCTCTGCACACTATACCTGTAAACAGGCGAGTGCACAAAAAACACCCATGCAATCGCCAATGTGCACATAGACCAGAGTACAATCCCTGCAATTGCAGCAATATTGCAAAGAATTATGGAAGAAAAATCACAGTCATTGAGCAGCATGCAATGCAGACATTAATACAATATTTATTATAGGTATAAAGACGCTTTACAATGTAGTTTCCCTTTGATAAAACAGGCGCCAATGTGTATACAAACACAAGTCTGAGTAGATGTACAAAAAGGGATTAAGTATACACGAAACAAACCAAAACAGAGTCTGTGCCATTATGATTTAAGATTCCATATGAGGAAAGGGGCAGGCCAAATGGCCAAATAACGATCCCTAATGATGGTCAAGCTCTTAAACTAATTCTTATCAAAGAATGGCTGCACGCCAAACACAAGATAATAAAACTCCACAAGCTCCTCCCCATTTTTTTAAAAGGTAGGTTGAAGTTGAAAATTGGGAGTATTCAATAACAATATGTTTTAATCTAATGCCGGTGCAAACAGTACAATGAAACTCCACAAGCTCCTATAAAAAATGGCTAACGCCAAATGTAGGAAAAATGGAACTCCACAAGCTCCTCCCCATTGCAGAGCCAGGGTTAAAGTAAACATTATCATCCATAAAAGGTGTAAGGACGGAAAAAGAAATACAAAAAATGCTCAGAAATAATGATGACACACAAAATCTTATTAGACACAGATCCCTAAGAAGGCGAGAGACAATAAGTCCATGTTGATATAAAGGTATCTTCAAAGCTAGAACGCCTTCGCATAGATCCTCTGGAAATGATGAAAAACAACATCCAGTGTGAAAAATCGGAGAAAGCCTTGGTCCAAAGAGAATGGAAGAAAGCGCATGTCCTATCAAAGGCACACAGACCAAGCAAGTAGAAACCCCAAAGGGGATCCAGGTAGTTCTGAACATAAAAGAAAGGGGCGGAAACCTACAAACAAAGGAGAAAGAGGAACATAACTACCTGGTAAATCAAATTTGTTTATAGTAACCAGTCAATAGTTAATCCCATAGGTGACCGACTCCGAAGATCATAATTCCACCTGGATTCACACTTCAATAATTCCAACGAAATGTTACCCCCTCTAATGTTAGTCTGAACTTCTTCTAAGCCCATAACCCTAACTCCAGTGCAGCGGCCATTATGTTCACACAAAAAGTGCATAGCTACTGAGGTAAGGGGTTTACCTTTTTCGCAATCAGTTCTTGCGGTATTGATATTAGAGAGATGTTGTTGAATCCTCTTCCAAAGTTCTTGTGTAGTTTGTCCTACATAGATTTTCGGACATTGGCAAAACAGGGCATACGCAAGATTCTTAGACCTACAATTGAAAAAGATCTTAGAGACAACAGGGAAATTCAAGGTTGGAACAGTTACCCCTTCACTGCCAACAGTTAGATGGCATATATTACATCTGCCACAGGCAAAAGTCACCAACAGGCGTGTACCCCTGTTGAGATTGAGTATAGGCCATTTAAACTGGCTGTGACACAGGGAATCTTTTAGTGATTGTGCCTTTCTAGCGATAAGAGTGGGACGTGGCGCTACATGGGGTGCTAGCCTGGGCTCATTAACCAGCATACCCCAATATTTAGTCAGAATACCCCGTAAATCACACCACTCATTGTTATAAGTAGTTATCAAACCTAATGGTTTGTTGGCATTGGGAGGTCGTGGACCTAATAGATCAACACGATCCCTATCTCTTGCTGACAGGAAGGCTCTAGATATTACCTTGCGTGGATATCCCGTTTTTGAAACGTCTTGTCAAATCATTAGCCTGTGTAAGGAAGTCTTGTTGATTTGAACAATTCCTTTTTAACCAGTAAAATTGTCCTTTCGAGATTCCATTTCTCAAATGCTCCGGATGGAAAGTTGAGCAGTGTAAAATATTGTTGGTAGAGGTAGGTTTCCGGTAAAGGGTGGTCTGGAAGGATGATCCTTCAATAACCAGTTTCAAATCTAAAAATTCTGCAACGTTGCCTGCAAAGTTAGCCGTAAGTTGAATATTTAATACATTGTCATCAAGACCATCTACAAACTTTTTGCTTTCTTCCAAAGGCCCCGTCCACAGTAGAAGGACATCGTCAATATAACACCACCATTTAAAGACATGGTCCTTAAATTGAGGTGACGTATAGACTCGAGTCAATTCCCACCACCCAAGAAATAGGTTGGCATACGATGGTGCACATCGTGCACCCATCGCAGTGCCAGACACCTGCCTATAGAATACCCGATCGAATACAAAATAGTTCTTATCTAAAATAAAGTGCAACAAGTCCACTATAAAAGAGTCATGTTGCCGATCACCCGTAGTGTGATGGTCCAAGAAAAAAGTTATCGCTTGAATCCCCAAATCCTGTCGGATATTGGTGTAGAGGGATTCAACGTCCAAAGTAACTAAAAAAGTGTCAGGGGGAATAATTAAATCCTTCAACAAAACCAATAAATGTGAAGTGTCCTTATCATAAGACTTAAGGGTGGTAACCAAGGGCTGGAGGAAAAAATCAACATAAATGCAAGGTTTCTCAAAAACCCCACCAATACCCAACACGATTGGTCGGCCAGGTGGATCAACAGTGGACTTGTGCAATTTTTTTTGCAAGGAAATTAAGGGTTTAAAGTTGACCAGTGATTTCTCATTTTTGATGGAATAGTCTGCAGGTGTCATGTAACGTTTGGAAAACCCTTTCTATGTCTAAACAGTGGAAAACCCCAAGTGACCCCATTTTGGAAAGTAGACCCCTCAGAGAATTTATCAAGATGGGTGGAGAGCACCTAAAATCTACAGGTGCTTCACAGAATTTTACAATGTTGAACTGTGAAAATGAAAAAGTCTTAGTTACTTACCGGTAATGGTATTTTTTGGAGCCCATGACAGCACCACGAGAGATGGGATCTGCCCTTCAGGGACAGGAAACGTACAGATATAAAAGGGTGGCACCTCTCCCACGCATAAGTTGGATTACATAGCCCGAGAGGACCTCCATGGTTAATGGCAGAATATATACAAAACCCTAATACCGAACAATTTCACACACGTGAAAACTTATAAGAGAAAATGAAATGCACACCCACATGTTAAGGGAGGGAATCTAAGGGTGTGTATTGCCAAGTTTTTAACACTAAGGTTCGAATACGGTTTTAAAGAATGCTACTTACGATATAACGTAATTTTATTTCAAAGTACAAAATTAACCCCTTACTGACATCTGACGTACTATCCCGTCCACGGTACCCCGGCCCCTATGACCGGGGATGGGATAGTACATCATCGCGATCAGCGGCGCCCCCGGGTGGAGCGCCGCTGATCGCGGCGGGGTGTCAGCTGATTATCACAGCTGGCACCCTGCACCATGTGTCAGGGGCGGTCACGGACCACCCCGACACATTAACCAAACATGATCGCAGTGTACCGGAGGATCAGGGAAGCATCGGCAGGGAGGGGGCTCTCTCCGTGCTTCCCTGAGACCCCCGAAGCAGCGCGATGTGCAGGCATTAGGAAGCCTTGTGCAGTGCCTGTCAGATCGCTGATCTGTCACAGCGCTGTGTGATGTGTCAGATCAGCGATCTGACACATGACAGTGATGTCCCCCCCGGGACAAAGTAATAAAGTAAAAAAAAGTGGAAAAATAATTTATATTAAAAAAAAAATCGCTAAATAAATAATAAAAAAAAATATTCCCTAATAATAAATTCATATTTTGGAAATAAAAAAAACAAACAATAAAAGTACACATATTTAGCATCGCCGCAACCGTAACTACGCGCCCTATAAAACTGTCCCACTAGTTAACCCCTTAAAAAATAAAAATAAAAAACAAAGCAAAAAATAATGCTTTTTCATCATACCGCCGAACAAAAAGTGCTGCAATAACGCGCGAACAAAAAGACGGATATAAATAACCATGGCACCGCTGAAAACGTCATCTTATCCCGCAAAAAACGAGCCACCATACAGCGTCATCAGCGAAAAATAAAAAAGTTATAGCTCGCAGAATAAAGCGATGCAAAAATAATTATTTTTTATATAAAATTGTATAAAAGCGCCAAAACATAAAAAAGACATAAATGAGGTATCGCTGTAATCGTACTGACCCGAAGAATGAAACTGCTTTATCAATTTTACCGGACGCGGAACGGTGTAAACACACCCCCCAAAAGAAATTCATGAAGCATGGGCAACAAACAAGGAGAATTGGAACTACTAACACAGGAACAGAAATATGATGTAATTGGAATCACTGAAACTTGGTGGGACAATACACATGATTGGAATACAAGACTAGAAGGATACAACTTATTTGCAAGAAACAGACTTGATAAACGAGGAGGGGGTGTCGCATTGTATGTTCGAAACGCGTATATCTGCACAGAGATTGAAGCTTCAGAGACTGGGAGTTCTGTGGAAACTGTTTGGGTAAGAATACAAGGACAGAACAATGGAAAGGACACCATTGTAGGCATTTACTACAGGCCGCCTGTGCAAGCCGAAGATATAGATGAACTCTTTATGCATCAGATGGCCAAGTTCTCCAAAAAATATGACATAGTTGTCATGGGAGATTTCAACTATCCAGACATTTGTTGGGAATCTCTCTCAGGCAAAACTAACAGGTCAAGGAAATTCTTATCCTCTCTTGCTGACAACTTTATCTTCCAAAAGGTAAGGGAGAAAACAAGGGGAACTGCTACCTTGGATCTAATCCTTATAAACAGGGAGGAAATGGTTGAGGAGGTAAAAGTGGCTGGGACCCTAGGAGGTAGCGACCATGCTATTTTAGAATTTTGGATTACTAGAGGTGGAAGACCTGTGAAGACTCAGACGTCAAGGTTAGATTTCAGAAAGGCAGATTTTAAGGGATTCAGAAAGAGAATTGGAGGGATCCAATGGCTGGATATCCTTAAAGACAAAAATGTCCAGGAAGGATGGGAAATCTTGAAAAATGAAATTCTCAAAGCACAGTTGTTAAAAATTCCGAAAAGAGGGAAGAATAGGAAGCATTTAAGGAAACCAGGATGGATGAACACAGAACTTAAGCACATGCTAAAAAGGAAGAAAAAAATGTTTATAAAATGGAAAGAGGGAGGCATATCTAAAGAAGAATATAATGCTGTCTGCAGAACCTGCAGGGCACAAATCAGATTAGCTAAAGCTGAAAATGAACTGAGGCTTGCAAGAGATGTCAAAAGCAATAATAAAGGATTTTGGGGATATGTCAAAAGTAAAAGAAAAGTCAAAGATGCTATAGGATTTTTACAGGATGAAAATGATGAAATGGTAAGACAGGATGTTGAGAAGGCTGAACTTTTAAATTCCTATTTTGCATCTGTTTTCTCTCAGAAAGGAAATGCAACATCAACTGTTATTCACTGTCCTATTAAGGGAATAGAAGAATCCAGGATATCTATAAACAGAAAGATAGTGAGGAAACACTTAGCTAACCTAAATGAATTCAAATCTCCAGGTCCAGATGAATTACACCCCAGAGTACTGAAGGAGATAGCAGAAGAAATTTTTGAACCCCTCTCCATAATCTTTGAAAATTCTTGGAGAACAGGAGAAGTGCCAGAAGACTGGAGAAGAGCAAATGTTGTTCCTATCTTCAAAAAGGGGAAGAAGGTGGACCCAGGCAACTATAGGCCGGTGAGTCTGACTTCTATACCAGGAAAGATCTTTGAACAAATTATTAAACAACATGTATGTCAATACCTGGATAAGAATGAAGTGATTAAACAGAGTCAGCATGGGTTTCTAACTAATAAGTCATGTCAGACTAACTTAATTTCCTTCTATGACGGTATCACTGATTGGGTGGATCAAGGAAATGCTGTAGATATAGTATATCTTGACTTCAGCAAAGCATTTGACAAAGTCTCTCATACAATCCTTATTGATAAAATGACTAAGTATGGAATGGACAAGGCAACTGTTAGGTGGATTCATAACTGGCTTAGTGATCGGACCCAAAGAGTGGTCGTAAATGGCTGCACATCCAGTTGGAAGAATGTCTCAAGTGGGGTACCACAGGGCTCTGTCCTGGGCCCTGTATTGTTCAACATCTTTATCAACGATTTAGATGAAGGAATTGAGGGTAAACTGATTAAATTTGCTGATGACACAAAGCTAGGAGGGATAGCTAATACTAGAGAAGAGAGAGAGAGGATTCAAAAAGATTTAAATAAACTGGAGAAGTGGGCAGCAACTAACAGAATGGTTTTTAACAGGGAGAAATGCAAAGTACTACATCTGGGCAATAAAAATGAAAAAAGCATATATAGAATGGGAGGAATAGGGCTAAGTGACAGCACATGTGAAAAAGACTTGGGTATACTAATAGATCACAGACTGAATATGAGTCAACAGTGTGATGCAGCAGCAAAAAAGGCAAATGCAATTCTAGGATGTATTAACAGAAGCATACAGTCTAGATCACGTGAAGTCATTATTTCCCTCTACTCCTCTTTGGTCAGACCTCATCTGGAATATTGTGTCCAGTTTTGGGCACCACATTTTAAAAAAGACATCAACAAACTGGAGCAAGTTCAGAAAAGAGCGACCAGAATGGTGACCGGTCTGCAAACCCTGTCTTATGAGGAAAGGTTGCAGGATTTGGGAATGTTTAGTTTGCAAAAGAGAAGACTGAGAGGAGACTTAATAGCTGTCTACAAATATCTAAAGGGCTGTCACATTGTAGAAGGATCAACTTTATTCTCATTTGCACAAGGAAAGACTAGAAGCAATGGGATGAAACTGAATGGGAAGAGACACAGATTAGATATTAGAAAAAACTTTTTGACAGTTAGAGTGATCAATGAGTGGAACAGGCTGCCACGAGAAGTGGTGAGTTCTCCTTCAATGGAAGTCTTCAAACAGAGGCTGGACAGACATCTGACTGGGATGATTTAGCGAATCCTGCTTTGAGCAGGGGGTTGGACCAGATGGCCCAGGAGGTCCCTTCCAACTCGACGATTCTATGATTCTATGATTCTATGATTCTATGAAATGCTGGTTTTCGTTCATTCTGCGTCCCAAAAATCGGAATAAAAAGCGATCAAAAAATGTCACGTGCCCGAAAATGGTACCAATAAAAACATCAACTCGTCCTGCAAAAAATAAGACCTCACATGACTCGGTGGGTCAAAATACAGAAAAATTATAGCTCTGAAAATGTGGTGATGCAAAAACTATTTTTACAATAAAAAGCGTCTTTTAGCGTGCGACAGCTGCCAAACATAAAAACCCGCCATAAATAGTAAATCAAACCCCCCGTTATCACCCCCTTAGATAGGGAAAAATAATAAAATTAAAAAAAAATGTATTTATTTCCATTTTCCCATATGGTTAGGGCTAGGGATAGGGCTGAGATTAGGGTAAGGGGTGTGTTGGAGTTAGGGTTGGAGTTATAATTGGGGGGTTTCCACTGTTTGGGCACATCAGATGCTCTCCAAACGCAACATGGTGTCTAATCTCAATTCCAGCCAATTCTGTGTTGAAAAAGTCAAACGGTGCTCCTTCCCTTTCAATCACTGCCATGCGCCCAAACACTGGTTTACCCCCCACATATGGGGTATCAGCCTATTCAGGACAAATTGTAAACAACTTTTGGGGTCCAATTTCTCCTTTTACCCTTGGGAAAATAAAAAAATTGGGGGCAAAATATCATTTTTGTGGAAAAAAGATGATTTTTTTATTTTTATGGCTCTACGTTATAAACTTCTGTGAAGCACTTGGGGGTTGAACGTGCTCACCACACATCTAGATAAGTTCCTTGGGGGGTCTAGTTTCCAAAATGGGGTCACTTGTGGGGGGTTTCCACAGTTTTGGCACATCTGGGGCTCTCCAAAGGCAACATGACACCCGCAGACCATTCCATCAAAGTCTGCATTCCAAAACGTCACTACTACCCTTCCGAGCCCAGACGTGTGCCCATACAGTAGTTTTCTCCCACATATGGGATATCAGAGTACTCAGGACAAATTGGACAACAACTTTTGAGGTCCAATTTCTCCTCTTACCCTTGGAAAAAAAAATTAAGATCATGTTTGTGGAAAAAATGATTTTTTTATTTTCACGCCCAGGTGTTATAAACTTATATGAAGCACTTGGGGGTTCAAAGTGCTCACCACACATCTAGATAAGTTCCTTGGGGATCTAGTTTCCAAAATGGTGTAATTTATGGGGGGTTTCCATTGTTTTGGCACATCAGGGGCTTTCCAAACGCGACATGGCTTCCGATCTCAATTCCAGCCAAAAAAGTCAAATGGCGCTGCTTCCCTTCCGAGCTCTGCCATGCGCCCAAATAGTGGTTTACCCCCATATGTGGGGTATCAACGTACTCAGGACAAATTGCACAATAACTTTGGGTCATGTTACCCTTGGGAAAATAAAAATTGGGGTGAAAAGATCATTTTTGTGGAAAAAATATGATTTTTAAATTGTACGGCTGTACGTTATAAACTTCTGTGAAGCCCTTGGGGGTTCAAAGTGCTCACCACATAGCTAGATAAGTTCCTTGGGGGGTCTAGTTTTCAAAATGGGGTCACTTGTGGGGGGTTTCCACTGCTTAGGCACATCAGGAGCTCTCCAAACGTGACATGGAATTAACTAAAGGGGTTAACTAGTGGGACAGTTTTATAGGGCGCGTCGTTACGGACTCGGCAATGCTAAATATGTGTACTTTTATTGTTTGTATTTTTTATTTCCAAAATATGAATTTATTAGGGAATTTTTTTTAATATTTATTTAGCGATTTTTTTTTTATATATAAATTATTTTTACATTTTTTTTTTTTTTTTTTTTTACTTTATTACTTTGTCCCGGGGGGGACATCACTGTCATGTATCAGATCGCTGATCTGACACATCACACAGCGCTGTGACAGATCAGCGATCTGACAAGCGCTGCACAAGGCTTCCTCATGCCTGCACATTGCGCTGCTCACGGGGTCTCAGGGAAGCATGGAGAGAGCCCCCTCCCTGCCGATGCTTCCCTGATCCTCCGGTACACTGCGATCATGTTTGGTTAATGTGTCGGGAGTGGTCCGTGACCGCCCCTGACACATAGTGCAGGGTGCCAGCTGTGATAATCAGCTGACACCCGGCCGCGATCAGCGGCGCTCCCCCCGGGGGGCGCCGCTGATCGCGATGATGTACTATCCCATCCCCGGTCATAGGGGTCGGGGTACCGTGGACGGGATAGTACGTCAGATGTCAGAAAGGGGTTAATTTTGTACTTTGAAATAAAATTACGTTATATCGCAAGTAGCATTCTTTAAAACCATATTCAAACCTTAGTGTTAAAAACTTGGCAATACACACCCTTAGATTCCCTCCCTTAACATGTGGGTGTGCATTCCATTTTCTCTTATAAGTTTTCACGTGTGTGAAATTGTTCGGTGTTAGGGTTTTGTATATATTCTGCCATTAACCATGGAGGTCCTCTCGGGCTCTGTAATCCAACTTATGCGTGGGAGAGGTGCCACCCTTTTATATCTGTATGTTTCCTGTCCCTGAAGGGCAGATCCCATCTCTCGTGGTGCTGTCATGGGCTCCAAAAATACCGTTACCGGTAAGTAACTAAGACTTTTTCATTTTCACAGTTCAACATTGTAAAATTCTGTGAAGCACCTGTAGATTTTAGGTGCTCTCCACCCATCTTGATAAATTCTCTGAGGGGTCTACTTTCCAAAATGGGGTCACTTGGGGTTTTCCACTGTTTAGACATAGAAAAGGTTTTCCAAACGTTACATGACACCTGCAGACTATTCCATCAAAATTGAGAAATCACTGGTCAACTTTAAACCCTTAATTTCCTTGTAAAAAAAATTTTTTTTTAAAAAAATGGAAAGTAGACATGTGGGAAATTTTTTTTATTAACAATTTTGTTTGACATAACTCTCTGGAGTAAGGACATAAAAATTAAAAGTTTAAAAATTGCAATGTTTTTGCCAAATTTCTGTTTTTTCCTATTGAATAAATTTTACCACTATCATGACGTACAATATGTCACAAAAGAACAATCTCAAAATCAGTGGGATCTGTTGAAGCATTCCAGAGTTATTACTTCTCAAAGTGACAGTGGCCAGAAATGTAAAATTTGGCCTGGTCATGAAGGTGAAATCCGGCTTGGAAGTGAAGGGGTTAGACATTTAATGTTTAAAATGCAATACATATTAGATTACCGTAGGCCAAACCCACCAATTTTGGTGGGATTGACTTTCTTGCTTTAAACTTGTGACCACCCATGTGATTCCGTGGCATTTCTTCTTTGCAGCTCTATCCCTCTCTGCTCCTCTTATTTGCCTGCCTAGTTAAGTATAGTATGACACAAAAGTGAGTACACCTCTCACATTTTTGTAAATATTTTATTAAACCTTTTCATGGGACAACACCGAAGATATGACACTTTGGTACAATGTAAAGTAGTCAGGGTACAACTTGTATAACAATATAAATTTGATGTGCTCTCTAAATAACTCAAAACACAGCCCTTAAGGTCTAAACTGCTGGCAACAAAAGTGAGTACACCTCTAAGTGAAAATGGCCAAAATGTGCCCAACTAGCCATTTTCCCTCCCCGGTGTCTTGTGACCCATTAGTGGTGCAAGGTCTCCGGTGTGAATATGGAGCAGGTGTGGTAAATGTGGTATTATCGCTCTCACACTGTCTTACTGGTCACTGGGAGTTCAACATGGCTCCTTATGGCAAAGAACTCTGAGGATCTGAAAAAAAGAATTGTTGCTGGTACATAAAGATGACCTAGGCTATAAGAAGATCGCCAACACCCTGACATTGAGCTGCAGCACGGTGGTCTAGACCATATACTGGTGTAGCAAGATGTGTTCTACTCCTCAGAACTGACCTCGCCATGGTCAACCAAAGAAATTGAGTGTACGTGCTCAGCGTCATATCTAGAGGTTATCTTTACAATGTAGACATACAAGTGCTGCCAGCATTGCTGCAGATCTTAAAGAGGTGGTGGGGGGGTCAGCCTTTTGGTCGCCAATCATCTGCAAATTTACAGACAGTCCATAAAAACCTGGTCCGGCAGAAAAAAGCACCATCTCGTGATTTCTTTTTTTTACATTTTGCCGAAGTTTGTACTGCGCATGCGTGAAAAATGCTAATCTGTGTAGTACAAACAGAAGAGTGACCAAAACGACCTGTGAACCCTGCAGAGAGCGGGATTCCTTGACACGCCCCGTTCTTCTCAGCATTCAGGCACTGGCAGGATGACAAGTCTGGTAATTATGGCTGACGTTCTCCGCCAATCCTGTCTCCTTCTTCTTCACTGCCTCTGAGTGCTGCTCAGAACAGCCTCCGAGCACTCAGTACAGATGGCAAATCTCCTTCCTTCCTTGTGAGCAGTTTGGACAACTGAACTGCCTGACCGATGTTCCAATGAGCTATCACACCAATCCCCCATTATCTTAAAGGGGTTCTCCTAGAATGTGATAAAAATGGACCTGGTCACGTATGAGGATAGGTTGAAAACTGAGGAGACACGGCTACAGAAATGTGACAATTTTCAGAGGAGCAGCATCATAATTAAACATATGTCACTCAGCCACTGAGCAGGGCTGTGACATCTCCATGCTGACCGAGCACAGCCGGGAGATTTTTTTTCTCTAGCCTTAGTCCTTCTACATGCTCAAACAGTCTCCATCCCCTGCTACAACGCTGCTACAGGCTGACTGAACAGAATGAGTATACAAATAAGTACTCAGGAGGATGAAGGAGAAAAAATAACTATGCTCAATCAGCAAGGAGATTTAATTTTTTCTAATGTCACAACCCTGCTCTGCAGCTGAGTGAGGAATGTTTGTTCACAATGTTGCTCCTCTGCCAGTTGAGACACTTGTTGAGCATTGTTTCTTCTGTCTGCAAGCCATCCTCACATGTGACTAGGATATGTGAATTAAAATATGTTTGGAATATGTGAAAAAAAAGAGTAATTTTTATCACATTCCCTGAGGACTCCTTTAAGAAATTGTAAACTAGTCAGTTTTATTGCTTTGCCGTATTACACCATGCATTATAAGGAGAATCAAGTAGTCTGAAGGCTGCAATAATTAGTCTTCATCTGATCATAAATAGTGGTCGTCCAGGGCAGAGAAATGACAGAGACTGGAGAAAAGAACTACTAAATTTAATCCACTCTAAGCCTCTGGATACATGACATCTTTTTCAGGCAAGGTCTGCCTGGGACCCACCTGAAATAGCATCCCATAAAATGAACATTGTGCACATGTTCCATTTTATAATTTTATATCACTTATTGTAAACCCTTCTCACTTCAGAAAACCTTTAAGGGGCTTGGAACAGGACATCATCAAGGGGCTGTGCTGCAATTACTTAGGGGGTGTGCACACGTCGCGGATTCTGCTGCCAATCCGCAGCGGAACACTACCATTTAAAGCAAAGCAAAATTAAAAACTCAGTGCCCACGGTGTGGAATTTTCCGTGCGGATTTGCTGCGGTTTTAAATCCGCATCATATCACTTCTTTGTGCGGATTCCGCAGCGGTTTGGCACCTGCTCCATGACAGGTGTCAAACCGCAGGGGAAAACCGCAGGCTAAACCGCAGAAAATCCGCAGATAAACCGCAGCAGAATCCGCAACGTGTGCACACACCCTTACAGTTACTTGCATCACCGCCCTATTAAGACGTCCTACATCCATAGTGATAGAAGCTGTGGGTGAGGTGAGTGTAGGGCCTGCATTCTGATTCTATCTCTGCCACCGCTATAAGTTCTGTGAAAAAAAACATAAAGATGGGAGATAGAAACATTAAGTGACACCAGCGTTGCCCTACAGCTTCCAGCTTCGTTTGAGGGTGGTGCAAGAAGCTGTGGGATGGCATTGGTGTCACTCAATGCTTCTTTCTCGGCCCTTGATGACCTCTTCTGTCACAGAACCTACAGCATTGGAGGAGATAGATTGAAGCAGAATTCGGGCACTACCTTCCTCACAGCTTCTATCGCTATGGATCCAGTTCGTCTTCAGAGGTCGGTGATGCAAGTAACTGTTTTAAGTAACTGCAACGCTGCCCCATGATGACTTACTGTTCCAGAAGGGGTATTAGACGCTACAGGGAAGTGAGTGCAACCCGAGCCTCCTGTGACAGCCTTTGCTAGACTCCTCGTAAACGAAACATTACGAGAAGTGCAGTAAAAACACATTTAGGCTGTGTGCCCACGATGTGATTTTTAAGCGTTTTTGCCGCGATTTTCGGCACGAAAACGCTGCGAAAAAGTTTAAAAATCTTGTACATGACGCACCCCATGCATTCCTATTGCATTCCGCACATGCTGTGCTAATGCTGCGCTTTTTTCTGCGGCGGAATCACTTCGCGGAAAAAATCGCAGCCTGGTTATTCTTTTGTGCGGAATCGCAAAGAATTGCCGCGATTCCGCACCCATAGGAATGCATGAGAATCGCTGACTTCCCGCATGTGGCTATGCCCACCATGCGGGAAGTTAAGCGTCTCATGTGCGGTTGGTACCCACGGTGTGGAGGAGAGGAGACTGTCCTCCAGGCCCTGGGTACCATACCCCTGTAAAAAAAAGAATAAAAAATAAAAAATCGGGGTATATTTACCTTCCGACGTCCCGCGCTGCATTCCCGGGCCTCAGCGTTCCCAGTAATGCCTTGCGGCAAGGTCCTGTGATGACGTAGTCTCGCATGACTCTAGCGGTCTCGCGAGATCGCTATACTATCGCGAGACCAACGTCATCACAGGTCTTGCAAGGCATCGATGGGAACTCTGAGGCCTGGGATGGCAGCGCGGGACGTCGGAAGGTAAATATACCCCGATTTTTTATTTTTTTTATCATTTTTAACATTTTATCTTTTACTATTGATGCCGCATAGGCGGCCTCAATAGTAAAAAGCTGGTCTCACTTGTCAAACACTATGTTTGACGAGTGTGACCAACCTGTCAATCACTTTCCAAGCGATGCTTCAAATCGCTTGGAAAGTGCTTGAGAAAATCGCGGCAAAATCGCAAACAGAATCGCGGTAAAATCGCGGTGAAATCGCACGGAAAAAAATGCGCGATTTCTGGGAAGGAGTCCGGTTTTCATTGTGCATTTTAAAACGCTATGTGGGCCCATAGCCTTAAGGAATTAGATAGATAGGGAGAAGTGTAGGATATCGCTAGCATGAATATTTTACTATGTCGTCTATAACATACTTACCTGAATAAAGCAAACTGCATGTCCGTTGAGCTGGATTATCCCTTCTTCCTTGTTTGCATCACCATGCCTTCGCAGAGTCACCTTCCGTGCTCCGGACCTCATAGGAATACAGCTGGAATCTCTTTCTGTTCATTACAAAAGTACTTAGGGTGATAGAAATTTAGAAAGGACATTTTAGCGTTTGGAACAATCCTTTAAAGGGAATCTGTCACCTCATTTTTGGCCTATGAGATGCGGCCACCGCCTTCAGAGGCTTATCTACAGCATTCTGTAATGTTGTAGATAAGCCCCCAATGTAACCTGAAAGATAAGAAAAATGAGTTAGATTATACTGACCCAGGGATCCGGTCCGGTCCAATGGGTGTCGCGGTCCGGTGCCTCTCATCTTCTAGCGATGACGTCCTGCTTCTTACTTCTGCCGCGGCTCCTGTGGAAGCGTACTTTATCTGCCCTGTTGAGGGCAGAGTAAAGTACTGCAGTGCGCAGGCGCTGGGAAAGGTCAGAGAGGTCCGGCGCCGCATATTACGACCACATAGTGACCGAACACTACCACAAACAAGGGATAAATACCGCTACACCATGACCAAGCAACATATTACCGCCACATAATGATCAAATAGTACAATACTGATTATTAATAAAAAAAAACCACAATACTAAGTGCCATTATACACAGAAGCTCTGTCTTTACTGTCAGTGTACAGGTTATACAGTGTTCACCAGCGACATTATACACAGCAGCTCTGTATATAGTGTCAGTGTACAGGTGATACAGTGATCACCAGTGATATTATACACAGGAGCTCTGTATATAGTGTATAGCGTACAGGTGATACAGTGATCAACAGTGACATTATACACAGGAGCTCTGTATATAGTGTCAGTGTACAGGTAATATAGGGATCACCAGTGACATTATACAGTGGGGAAAAAAAGTATTTAGTCAGTCAGCAATAGTGCAAGTTCCACCACTTAAAAAGATGAGAGGCGTCTGTAATTTACATCATAGGTAGACCTCAACTATGGGAGACAAACTGAGAAAAAAAAATCCAGAAAATCACATTGTCTGTTTTTTGTTTCATTTTATTTGCATATTATGGTGGAAAATAAGTATTTGGTCAGAAACAAGCAATCAAGATTTCTGGCTCTCACAGACCTGTAACTTCTTCTTTAAGAGTCTCCTCTTTCCTCCACTCATTACCTGTAGTAATGGCACCTGTTTAAACTTGTTATCAGTATAAAAAGACACCTGTGCACACCCTCAAACAGTCTGACTCCAAACTCCACTATGGTGAAGACCAAAGAGCTGTCAAAGGACACCAGAAACAAAATTGTAGCCCTGCACCAGGCTGGGAAGACTGAATCTGCAATAGCCAACCAGCTTGGAGTGAAGAAATAAACTGTGGGAGCAATAATTAGAAAATGGAAGACATACAAGACCACTGATAATCTCCCTCGATCTGGTGCTCCACGCAAAATCCCACCCCGTGGGGTCAGAATGATCACAAGAACGGTGAGCAAAAAGCCCAGAACCACGCGGGGGGACCTAGTGAATGAACTGCAGAGAGCTGGGACCAATGTAACAAGGCCTACTATAAGTAACACACTACGCCACCATGGACTCAGATCCTGCAGTGCCAGACGTGTCCCACTGCTTAAGCCTGTACATGTCCGGGCCCGTCTGAAGTTTGCTAGAGAGCATTTGGATGATCCAGAGGAGTTTTGGGAGAATGTCCTATGGTCTGATGAAACCAAACTGGAACTGTTTGGTAGAAACACAACTTGTCGTGTTTGGAGGAAAAAGAATACGGAGTTGCATCCATCAAACACCATACCTACTGTAAAGCATGGTGGTGGAAACATCATGCTTTGGGGCTGTTTCTCTGCAAAGGGGCCAGGACGACTGATCCGGGTACATGAAAGAATGAATGGGGCCATGTATCGTGAGATTTTGAGTGCAAACCTCCTTCCATCAGCAAGGGCATTGAAGATGAAACGTGGCTGGGTCTTTCAACATGACAATGATCCAAAGCACACCGCCAGGGCAACGAAGGAGTGGCTTCGTAAGAAGCATTTCAAGGTCCTGGAGTGGCCTAGCCAGTCTCCAGATCTCAACCCTATAGAAAACCTTTGGAGGGAGTTGAAAGTCCGTGTTGCCAAGCGAAAAGCCAAAAACATCACTGCTCTAGAGGAGATCTGCATGGAGGAATGGGCCAACATACCAACAACAGTGTGTGGCAACCTTGTGAAGACTTACAGAAAACGTTTGACCTCTGTCATTGCCAACAAAGGATATATCACAAAGTATTGAGATGAAATTTTGTTTCTGACCAAATACTTATTTTCCACCATAATATGCAAATAAAATGAAACAAAAAACAGACAATGTGATTTTCTGGATTTTTTTTTCTCAGTTTGTCTCCCATAGTTGAGGTCTACCTATGATGTAAATTACAGACGCCTCTCATCTTTTTAAGTGGTGGAACTTGCACTATTGCTGACTGACTAAATACTTTTTTTCCCCACTGTATACAGGAGCTCTGCATATAGTATACAGTGTATAGTGTGGGTGTACAGGGAACACACTGACTTACTAGTGACATCTCTAGCTGAAATCCTTCATCTTTGCTTTTCTTTTTCATGCAGTGCAGACCGCCATCACTTCTTCCAGCCAGGACTCACCTCTTCATAAAATAACACACTTATCTAGAGTCCCAGTTCCAGAGCACATTTCCCACTTTTTCGCTTTCTTCTACACTACACAGCTAAATACAGATGCACACTCACCATTAATATATAATTAGATATTATGCAACCCACCATTCCAAACATAAATTATAAACCACCACTAACTATAAATAGCTACTTTGCCCACCTAATACATATACAAATTAACTAGCACCTATACTCTTTCACCCTATTTATTACCAGTCACTGCATCCTCAACGCTCCCACTATGTACCTCCCACTCCCCCGATTTATTATATTTACATGCTCCTTCTGCCCCAATTTATTGTTATGTCCTCTCTCTCTCTCTCCCACCCCACCCTCACACTCGATTCATCATTTGCAGTCACCCGTTCTCCCCTCACTTCATCATTTGCAGTCATCTTCCCCCTCACTTAATTATTTTCAGTCCCCAACCCCCTCACTTCATCATTTCCAGTCCCCTTCACCTCCCCACTTCATTATTTGCAGTTACCCTCCCCCCACTTCATCATTTGCAGTCCCCTATCCCTTCTCACTTCATCATGTGCAGTCCCCCATCCCCCATTTTATCATTTGCTGTCCTTCTCCTCCACTTCATCATTTTCAGTCCCTCTAACTCCCCCACTTCATCATTTGCAGTCCCCTATCCCCCTCACTTCATCATTTGCAGTCCGCTGTCCCCCCTCATTTCATCATTTGCAGTCCCCTGTCCCCCCTCATTTCATCATTTGCAGTCCCCCTCCCCCACTTCATCATTTGGTGTCCTCCTCCCCCCTCACTTCATCATTTGCAGTCCCACTCCCTTCATCATTTGCAGTCCCCCATCCCCCCTCCCTTCATCATTTGCAGTCCCCCATCCCCCCTCACTTCACCATTTGCAATCCCCTAGACACCTCACTTCATCATTTGCAGTCCCCCATCCACCCCTCACTTCATCAATTGCAGTCCCCCCATGCCACCACTTCATCATGTGCAGTCCCCCTCCCCCAATATATCATTTGCAGTCCACCTCACTTCATCGTGTGCAGCCCTCCCTCCCCCACTCCTTCATTTGCAGTCCCCCTTACCTCATCATTTCCAGTCCCCCTCCCCTTACTTCATCATGTACAGTCCCCCTCCTACTCCCTTCACCGATTTAATTCATATTTTAAGGAAAACAAAAATGTTATTCATACTTACCTCACAGACTTTCCCTTGCAGGCTTCTAGCTTCATCGTACCTGTTGGTGCGTACGCGATGGCGTCATCGTGTAAGCGCAGTCACTTTACCGGAAGTACACAGAAGACAGAGGGAGCAAGAGCTGCACAGACATCAAAGTAAGGCCGGTTTCACATTTGCGTTAAAGGCTGCAGCGTCGGCCTGCGCACGGCTGCCGCTAAGCCCCACCCCCTGCTGCGCCTCCGCCGGTAGCTCCGCCTCCGGGCGCATGACGCTGCATGCGTCATGCGTCCCCTATCTTTATCACTGAGGACGCAGGCCATGCACAGTATGCATTTTGGCGGTGCCTGCGTCCTTTTGACGGTGCGCCGACCAGCGCCAAACGCAACCTGTTGCAATTTTGTTGCGCTCGGCACACCGTCAAAAGGACGCAGGCGCCACCAAGCGCATACTGCGCACGGCCTGCGTCCTCAGTGATAAAGATAGGGGACGCATGACGCATGCAGCGTCATGAGCCCGGAGGTGGAGCTACTGGCGGAGGCGCGGCAGGGGCGGGGCTTAGTGGCGGCCGTGCGCAGGCCGACGCTGCGGCCTTTAACGCAAATGTGAAACCGGCCTTATACGGCCGTGGAAGTCTTAGAAAGCTCCCAGGCCTCAGCGTCAACGTGTGCGCCGCAGCGCAGAGCGATTAATGCACGATGGGGCCCAGTAAGCAGAAGCACAAGAGCGGGGCCTCGGACTTCCGGACCCCCTCTTTACTGCTGCTTACCGAGCCCCATACAGCAGTAAGTGCATTAATGACCTGATGGCGACCCTGAATGCAGATGTTGGTCACCTTCAAAACCCTATTAATCTGCAGATTATTTCCATATCTGCAGGGTAATAGCATTTTTAGATTTCCTATAATTCTTAGGGCAAATATAGAGCAAAATAATAACCAGCGGCAGAGCCGTTGCAAGAACAATAGCAAAGATGCCTAAGGGAAATAACAGCTAATGTTTTTCCAGAAGTGGCTTCTGCTCCATGTACACATTGCCTTACAGGTAGTAAATCAGATAACAAACCCACTAAATAAAGATTTCAAAACCCACTTTAATACACAACAGGGACAAGCCTTCAGACCTCTAGACATGCTTTATTCAGGCCCCCATAACAGAACAGAGGTCTACCTTATTGCAGACTCCTCTCACTGCACAAAACCTTTAGAGGAAAAACCTCTTTGTACTCTCCCCAAACCCTTCTTAAACATTACAAAGAACCTAACTGTATACACTCAGCAAATTCCCAGAAATAAAACCACAGGCATCACCCAGCATTGTACATCCCCAAATACCAAGACACATACAGTGGGGAAAAAAAGTATTTAGTCAGTCAGCAATAGTGCAAGTTCCACCACTTAAAAAGATGAGAGGCGTCTGTAGTTTACATCATAGGTAGACCTCAACTATGGGAGACAAACTGAGAAAAAAAAATCCAGAAAATCACATTGTCTGTTTTTTTTTCATTTTATTTGCATATTATGGTGGAAAATAAGTATTTGGTCAGAAACAAGCAATCAAGATTTCTGGCTCTCATAGACCTGTAACTTCTTCTTTAAGAGTCTCCTCTTTCCTCCACTCATTACCTGTAGTAATGGCACCTGTTTAAACTTGTTATCAGTATAAAAAGACACCTGTGCACACCCTCAAACGGTCTGACTCCAAACTCCACTATGGTGAAGACCAAAGAGCTGTCAAAGGACACCAGAAACAAAATTGTAGCCCTGCACCAGGCTGGGAAGACTGAATCTGCAATAGCCAACCAGCTTGGAGTGAAGAAATCAACTGTGGGAGCAATAATTAGAAAATGGAAGACATACAAGACCACTGATAATCTCCCTCGATCTGGTGCTCCACGCAAAATCCCACCCCGTGGGGTCAGAATGATCACAAGAACGGTGAGCAAAAATCCCAGAACCACGCGGGGGGACCTAGTGAATGAACTGCAGAGAGCTGGGACCAATGTAACAAGGCCTACCATAAGTAACACACTACGCCACCATGGACTCAGATCCTGCAGTGCCAGACGTGTCCCTCTGCTTAAGCCTGTGCATGTCCGGGCCCGTCTGAAGTTTGCTAGAGAGCATTTGGATGATCCAGAGGAGTTTTGGGAGAATGTCCTATGGTCTGATGAAACCAAACTGGAACTGTTTGGTAGAAACACAACTTGTCGTGTTTGGAGGAAAAAGAATACTGAGTTGCATCCATCAAACACCATACCTACTGTAAAGCATGGTGGTGGAAACATCATGCTTTGGGGCTGTTTCTCTGCAAAGGGGCCAGGACGACTGATCCGGGTACATGAAAGAATGAATGGGGCCATGTATCGTGAGATTTTGAGTGCAAACCTCCTTCCATCAGCAAGGGCATTGAAGATGAAACGTGGCTGGGTCTTTCAACATGACAATTATCCAAAGCACACCGCCAGGGCAACGAAGGAGTGGCTTCGTAAGAAGCATTTCAAGGTCCTGGAGTGGCCTAGCCAGTCTCCAGATCTCAACCCTATAGAAAACCTTTGTAGGGAGTTGAAAGTCCGTGTTGCCAAACGAAAAGCCAAAAACAGCACTGCTCCAGAGGAGATCTGCATGGAGGAATGGGCCAACATACCAACAACAGTGTGTGGCAACCTTGTGAAGACTTACAGAAAACGTTTGACCTCTGTCATTGCCAACAAAGGATATATCACAAAGTATTGAGATGAAATTTTGTTTCTGACCAAATACTTATTTTCCACCATAATATGCAAATAAAATGAAAAAAAAACAGACAATGTGATTTTCTGGATTTTTTTTTCTCAGTTTGTCTCCCATAGTTGAGGTCTACCTATGATGTAAATTACAGACGCCTCTCATCTTTTTAAGTGGTGGAACTTGTACTATTGCTGACTGACTAAATTCTTTTTTTCCCCACTGTATGTAAGGAGGAAGACCAGGCTGCAGGTGCCTGCATCATGCTGGGTCCGGAACTGCTGAGGCTCCGTCCCATGTTGCCTGGGGGAAAGAATAGGGGGCAGGACAGGCCCCATGACTTAGGAAGAGGGGGTAACTTACGGCAAGGGGTTAACTCCTCACAGGGAAAGAGATGCTTGAGGAGTAAATGCAAAAAGAAGCAAATGCAGAATAGTAGCAGTCCATTTATCAACTTATCATGTCCTTTATGTTCCTTCTCCGCAGATGATCTGGGGGAGATGTCCACAGATGGGGGTCCTTGAAACAATGGTCTGTCTTCTGGCAGCAGCGGTCGGTCTCTGGTACCTTCTGCTGAGCCCCTAGTCCATTTAACTGAAGGGCAAAAGAGTAAAGCTCTCCGCAAGGTTCCTCGCGGCACGTGTCTCTCTGAGCAGCTGCCGTCACCTAAATGGCTGCTCTGCACGGCTCTACTCAGCATGCGCTCTTCTATGTGCCAGCGTAAGTGAGGATTGCTGCAGTAGTTTCTGTCTCACATGGGTGCCACTGTGCATCTGTAAGCAATGGGGGGGACGCACCTCAGGGTTCTGCACCTGGCCCCCGTTCCTCCGCTCGGGCACAGCACTCTGTCTAGCCGGGCGCACTGCGCTCTGCACGCATGCTGCCTCTCTGGAGCGGTCGCTTAATCTCTGCCTCGGCTCGTCTCCGTGCCGCACGCCTGCCTCAGCACTCGCTGCCGGCGGGAACTCACTTTCTCTTTGCGCGCTTTCAGCCCTGCTTCTTCACTGCCTGGCTTAGTCACGCCCCCTCTTCCCGGGTCATGGGGCCTGTCCTGTCCCCTATTCTTTAACCCAGGCAACATGGGACGCAGCCTCAGCAGTTCCAGACCCAGCATGATGCAGGCACCTGCAGCTGGTCTTCCTCCTTACACTCCTCCTTTCTGTTAGGTTGCCATTCCACGGGCGAGGACTCTTTGTGCCCCTTTATGTTCTTCGGAGATGGGCCAGATGCCCACAGTTTCCACACCCATTTCTGCCTCTCTTGCACCTCGTTTTGCCAAAGAAAATTGTTCTGCAAATATTGCATGGGCGGAACATCAGTGGGGTCACACTGATTACTTTGAGGCACCCCTTGAATTATCTCATCAGGAGTATTCAGAACTTCAGGTATCTCATGTAGAATTTCAACATCAGGCTCTTCTCCATGGCATCTAATGTCTTCCTACACTAAGTCATCCGACTGCACACTAGGTGTGAGTTCTACCTCCGCCTCTTCATTGGGGTTGCCGTCATCTTCAACTTTCTTGGTGCACTCCGGCTCCACCCAATTCACCTCCGTGCTCCTGATTAACGCAGACATCTCGCTGCAGGTAGGCCACGCCTTCTCCCTTTCTTCTCGGCGTCCGACGCCATGGCTCTACCTTGCTCTGGGTGAGGCTTCCCTCCGCTGACCGTGCCATTTCTTCCAGGTACAACGTTCTCTCCAGTAAGCATGATCTTCGGAGGGGTGAGCGAATCTTCGCCGTTGACTGTCTCGTGTAGGGCAACTCCATGTGTCCCTTTTTTTCACAAGTCTAACACTCACTTCTGCGCATGTCTGGTGGGCGCTTCAGTCTAGATCACAGTCCTCCAGGAGAGGCATACCCCCCTCTGTAATAGCTCTTCATCCCAGGATCTAGGACTAAATTCTGGGGCTGCTGCTGGATTTTCTCTTACACTCCATATCACTCCTCAAACTTCTCTTATCTCTTGCCGTAAATTACCCTGGGGTACGGGATTGGACTCCAAGGTAGCAGCAAGGGCTTCCTTTAGGCTCCCTATTTCTGCCCTCATTTACTGCATTTCCTGCCATAATTTGCGGGACCACTCCGGCTCTGCCACGTTCGAGATAGATACTTCACAGCTCCGGACCATCCCTGCCAAGGCTACGGTCACCTGCTCCTGTTCCCTTATGCGTGCTTCAGCTCCAGTTTCTAAGAAAGTCATATGCGGCCTAGCATGAAGGCGCTGACGCAAAGCTTGTTTAAGTTGCATGTCTCTGAGGCCTTCCACTAGTTGGTCTCTCAAAATTACATCAGGAGGCCCTACACCCACATCATCCCGCTTAGCGAACATGGCGTGAATCTCCTGCGCTGCGTTCATATATTGGGTCACAGGCTCCCCCTCCCTTTGGACATGGCGGAATGAGCACATCTAGAGTTCCCCAACATCAGTGGGATCTCCATGCCTTTCCTCTAGGATCTGGAGTACCTTAGTGAACGTATCCCATTCATGAGCGGGGCGGAACATTACAGAATACCTCACCGTCTTAGGCCATTAACGCTATCTCTGCCTGTGGCGTAGGGGCCATGGGGTACATCCGCAGCATGCTCTTAACTATTTCAGTCCAGTCCCTCAACATCATGTTGCTCCCCTTGAACTTTGGGAGATAACTAAGCATCGCCCCTAAGGGTAAGCTGGCCCTTGGGGCACCCATAACCACTTGGTTTGCTGCCTCTGCGCCCGTGGACTGCATCCTGGCGACTATGCCAAGTGAAAGCAGGTTAAATGGATGAAGTGACGCAAGGCAGACAGAACAAAGGTTTGCAATTTAACAGTTTAATTAGCAGGGGGTTAGCTCCTTCCTGGGAGAGAGATGATTGAGGGGTCAATGCAAAAAGAAGCAAATGCAGAATAGTAGCAGTCCAATTATCAACTTATCCTGTCCTTTATGTTTCTCCTCCATAGATGATCCAGCAGGGATTGTAGCACCGGCAACAGCCAGGGAGATGTCCACAGATGGGGGTCCTTTAAACGATGGTCCGTCTTTTGGCGGCAGCGGTTGGTCTCCGGTACCTTCTGCTGAGCCCCTAGTCTGTTTAACTGCGGAGCAAAAGAGTAAAGCTCTCTGCAAGGTTCCTCGTGGCCCGTGTCTCTCTGAGCAGCTGCCGTCACCTGAATGGCTGCTCTGCATGGCTCTGCTCAGCATGCACTTGTAAGGAGAAGGACCGTGTCAGGTGTACCTTCCCTGCAAAGGGTCCGGAACTGTTGGGGATGTCACCTGTGTTGCACAGGGGAAAGCTAGAAACCCTGGACCAACCTTTGCACTTGCTTACAGGGGGTGCAGTTAAGCTAAAAGATCCGCAGCGCATGGAAAACTAGGCAGTTTCGTTGGGAATGTGCAGCACGCAGGGCAACAATGTGAGTGCTCTGACCACAGGGGTTCATCACAGAGTCGGCCTAAGACTTAGAGGCCTCAGCAATACTAGGAGAGTCAAGCAGCAGAGAGCGGTACAGACACCGCTGACATCGCTGACGCCGCTGCCATCACTGACCGTGAGTCATAAGACCCCTTGTGAAATTGTAGACTCGCGCCTTATCTGGCAAGGAAGCCGGGTCAGCCCCTGTGACCTGAGACCAGATAAGCTTGTGCACAACCGCCGTGTCACGTTAACCTCTGCACAGGGCAGAGACATTCTTCTTCTGCCACCCTTCGTTCCTTTGGACTCAGGACCCCTCATCAGGACCACGAGCATTCATTGCCTTTGCCAGGATCCAGGACACCTCCTTCTTCAGGACAAAGCAAGACTCCATATGCGCCAGGGCCTTGGCGCCAATGTTTGCACCCAGGACTCCCGCTACTGAAAGTCGCTGGTCTGATAAGTTAATTTACATTTAAACTGTTTGCCTATTTACCTGACTCTGCCCAACCTTCTCGTTTTTGACATCCCTGTTGAACCTGCCTTTTCTTCCCCACTTCTCCCTGCGTGGAGTATCCACTGTATATTAAACCCCCTTTAACCCTTGATCTGCATCCCACGTTCCTGCTTGAACCCTCACACTCCTCTATGTGCCTGTGAAAGTGAGGATTGCTGCAGTAGTCTCTGTCTCACATGGGTCCCGCTGTGCATCTGTAAGCAATGGGGGGACGCACCTCAGGGTTCTGCCCCATTCCTCCGCTCGAGCACAGCACTCTGTCTGGCTGGTTCCACGGCGCTCTGCATGCACACTGTCGCTCTGGAGCAGTCGCTTAATCTCTGCCTCGTCTCGGCGCTGTCACCCTGCGGAGCGTGCCGCACGCCTGCCTCTGCACTCGCTGCCGGAGCGAAACTCACTGTCTGTTCGCGCGCTTTCAGCTCTGCTTCCCCACTGCCTGGCTTAGACTGGTTTAGACTCGTCCCCTCTTCCTGGGTCATGGGTCCTGTCCTCTATTCTTTCCCCCAGGCAACATGGGATGCAGCCTCAGCAGTTCCAGACCCAGCATGATGCAGGCACCTGCAGCCCGGCCTTCCTACTTACACTTTCACCTCCAAATTCCACCACAGGCATCCTGCCCAGCATTGTACACCCCCCTTCCAGTGTCCACCCACAGGTATTACTAAGCATTGCACACCTTCCAAATCCCACCGCAGGCATCTACTAGCATTGTACGCCCTCCCAAATCCACCCACATGCATTACTAAGCATTGTTCACCCCTCAAATCCCACCACAGGCATCTACTAAAGATAGAGACCTACCCTACCCCCAAATCCCTCCACAAGCATTACTAAGCATTGTACATCTCCGAACACCCCCCAGCTTTAGAGACCTCCAAAATACCACCACAGGCATCACCCCTAGCATTACAGAGTCCCCAAATCCCACCTCCGTTTGTCCCTTTTCACCTGCAGCTTCTCATTGATGCAGTGAACAATGAAGGCTAACGATGGAACACCTCAGTCACATCTCTCCCAAGTCCCTCAGTCAGATGAATGGTGCTTTGCACTCTGGACTGGAAGTGATGCCTACATATCCACAATGCAGCACCCCCCTACATCTCCTCCCTCATTTCTGTCTATCGGCGTAACTGACCGCTGCGCTCTGCAAATGACTTTCGACTAACCTCTGCACTAATCCGTACCTTCCACTCCCGACTCCAAGACTTCTGCGCTGCGCCAATCCTCTGGAATACTCTACCCCAACAATTTACACAGTTTTAGGCGCTCCCTCAAAACGCATTTGTTCAGAGCGGCCTATCACGTTCATTAATCAAAGTTATTTTATGTGTAAGTGTGCGTGTGTAGCCCATTTACTATCTCCATCCATCCCTCACTCCCTCAAGATGGCTGGACCATCATTGTAAATACACCATTGTAAATACACACCTGTACTTTGTATCTCCCCCACCTCATTGTAGATTGTAAGCTCTCACGAGCAGTGTCGTCTTATTTTGCTTTAATTATTGTATTGTTAACGTTGTTACTTATGACTTGTGTTTTGAAACTGTTAAACTGTAAAGCGCTGCGGAATATGTTGGCACTATATAAATAAAGATTATTGTTATAAAAAAAATAAAGAGAACACAAAAATACCACATCCTAGATATCACTGGATTACATATTCCAGTTGCAAATCTTTATTCATTACATAATGGGATGTGTTGAGAGCAATAAAAAATAAAAATCATCAATATAAATAAAACTTAATATCCCATGGAGGCCAGGATGTGGAATGATACTATGGTCCGTTTTCTTCTGTGAAAATGAAAAATTTGGGGCGGAATTTTCACTGCTCAAATTTATAAAATTTTGTGAAGTCTCTGGTTTAAGGTGCTCACCATATCTTTAGATAAGTTCCTTGAGGGTGTAGCTTCCAAAATGTGGTCACTTGGCCGGGGTGCTGTGTGCAGTATACAGTTGTGGCCAAAAGTATTAACACCCCTGCAATTCTGTCAGATAATACTCAGTTTCTTCCTGAAAATGATTGCAAACACAAATTCTTTGGTATTATTATCTTCATTTAATTTGTCTTAAATGAAAAAACACAAAAGAGAATGAAGCAAAAAGCAAAACATTGATCATTTCACACAAAACTCCAAAAATGGGCCAGACAAAAGTATTGGCACCCTCAACCTAATACTTGGTTGCACAATCTTTAGTCAAAGTAACTGCGACCAACCGCTTATGGTAACCATCAATGAGTTTCTTACAATGCTCTGCTGGAATTTTAGACCATTCTTCTTTGGCAAACTGCTCCAGGTCCCTGTTATTTGAAGGGTGCCTTCTCCAAACTGCCATTTTTAGATCTCTCCACAGGTGTTCTATGGGATTCAGGTCTGGACTCATTGCTGGCCACCTTAGAAGTCTCCAGTGCTTTCTCTCAAACCATTTTCTAGTGCTTTTTGAAGTGTGTTTTGGGGCATTGTCCTGCTGGAAGACCCATGACCTCTGAGGGAGACCCAGCTTTCTCACACTGGGCCCTACATTATGCTGCAAAATTTTTTGGTAGTCTTCAGACTTCATAATGCCATGCACACGGTCAAGCAGTCCAGTGCCAGAGGCAGCAAAGCAACCCCAAAATATCAGGGAACCGCCACCATGTTTGACTGTAGGACCGTGTTCTTTTCTTTGAATGCCTCTTTTTTTCTCCTGTAAACTCTATGTTGATGCCTTTGCCCAAAAAGCTCTACTTTTGTCTCATCTGACCAGAGAACATTCTTCCAAAACGTTTTAGGCTTTTTCAGGTAAGTTTTGGCAAACTCCAGCCTGGCTTTTTTATGTCTCGGGGTAAGAAGTGGGGTCTTCCTGGGTCTCCTACCATACAGTCCCTTTTCATTCAGACGCCGACGGATAGTATGGGTTGACACTGTTGTACCCTCGGACTGCAGGGCAGCTTGAACTTGTTTGGATGTTAGTCGAGGTTCTTTATCCAACATCCGCACAATCTTGCGTTGAAATCTCTTGTCAATTTTTCTTTTCCGTCCACATCTAGTGAGGTTAGCCACAGTGCCATGGGCTTTAAACTTCTTGATGACACTGTGCACGGCAGACACAGGAACATTCAGGTCTTTGGACATGGACTAGTAGCCTTGAGATTGCTCATACTTCCTCACAATTTGGTTTCTCAAGTCCTCAGACAGTTCTTTGGTCTTCTTTCTTTTCTCCATGCTCAATGTGGTACACACAAGGACACAGGACAGAGGTTGAGTCAACTTTAATCCATGTCAGCTGGCTGCAAGTGTGATTTAGTTATTGCCAACACCTGTTAGGTGCCACAGGTAAGTTATAGGTGCTGTTAATTACACAAATTAGTGCCAATACTTTTGTCCACCCTCTTTTTTATGTTTGGTGTGGAATTATATCCAATTTGGATTTAGGACAATTCTTTTTGTGCTTTTTCATTTAAGACAAATTAAATGAAGATAATAATACCAAAGAATTTGTGCTTGCAATCATTTTCAGGAAGAAACTGAGTATTATCTGACAGAATTGCAGGGGTGTCAATACTTTTGGCCACAACTGTACGTCCAGTGTGTGAGTGGTGTATAAGGGGTGTGAGTGCTGTGTACGATATACAGAGTTTCCAGTGCATGTGTGCTGTATATGGTCAGTGTCTGGGTATACAGTATGACCACTGATTGAGTGCTGTATAGGAGGCGTGAGAGCTGTGTACGGTATACTGTATGTTCTGTGTGTGTCGTGTGCGGTTTACAGTATTGCCAGTGTGTTAGAGCTGTGTGTGGTATATGGCTAGTGTGTAAGTGGGGTGTGTGGTATTTTGCCAGTGTGTGAGTGTTGTTTGTGGTATTGGGCCAATGTATGAGTGCTCTATGTGGCATATGGTTAGTGTGCGACTTTGGTGTGTGATATATGGCCAGTGTGAGGGCTGTGTGCGATATACAGCTAGTGTGTGTGGACTGTGTGCGGTATAAAGCCAGTGTATGAGTGCCATGTGCTGTATATGGCCAGTGTGTAAGTGCTGTGTGTGGTATTTGGCCAGTGTGTGAATGCTGTGTGCGGTATATGGCCAGCGTATGAGTGCTGTGTGTGGTATATGGCCAGTGTGTGAGTGCTTTGTGGGCTATATGGCCACTGTGTGAGTGCTGTGTGCGGTATATAGCCAGTGTGTGAGTGCTGTGTGCGGTATATGGCTAGTGTGTGAGTGCTGTGTGTGGTATATGGCTAGTGTCTGAGTGCTGTGTGTGATACATGGCCAGTGTGAGGGCTGTGTGCGATATATACAGCTAGTGTGTGTGGGCTGTGTGCGATATATACAGCTAGTGTGTGTGGGCTGTGTGCAGTATACAGCCAGTGTGTGAGTGCCGTGTGCGGTGAACGGCCAGTGTGTGAGTGCCGTGTGCGGTGTACGGCCAGTGTGTGAGGGCCGTGTGCGGTGTACGGCCAGTGTGTGAGTGCCGTGTGCGGTGTACGGTCAGTGTGTGAGTGCCGTGTGCGGTATACGGCCAGTGTGTGAGTGCCACATGCGGTGTACGGCCAGTGTGTGAGTGCCGTGTGCGGTATACGGCCAGTGTGTGAGTGCCGTGTGCGGTATACGTCCAGTGTGTGAGTGCCGGGTGCGGTATACGGCCAGTGTGTGAGTGCCGGGTGCGGTATACGGCCAGTGTGCGAGTGCCGTGTGCGGTATACAGCCAGTGTGTGAGTGCCGTGTGGGGTATACGGCCAGTGTGTAAGTGCCGTGTGTGGTATATGGCCAGTGTGTGATATATGGCCAGTGTGAGGACTGTGTGTGATATATACAGCTAGTGTGTGAGTGCCGTGTGCGGTATACGGCCAGTGTGTGAGTGCCATGTGCGGTATACGGCCAGTGTGTGTGAGTGCCGTGTGCGGTATACGGCCAGTGTGTGAGTGCCGTGTGCGGTATACGGCCAGTGTGTGAGTGCCGTGTGCGGTATACGGCCAGTGTGTGAGTGCCGTGTGCGGTATACGGCCAGTGTGTGAGTGCCGGGTGCGGTATACGGCCAGTGTGCGAGTGCCGGGTGCGGTATACAGCCAGTGTGCGAGTGCCGTGTGGGGTATACGGCCAGTGTGTAAGTGCCGTGTGTGGTATATGGCCAGTGTGTGATATATGGCCAGTGTGAGGACTGTGTGTGATATATACAGCTAGTGTGTGAGTGCCGTGTGCGGTATACGGCCAGTGTGTGAGTGTCATGTGCGGTATACGGCCAGTGTGTGTGAGTGCCGTGTGCGGTATACGGCCAGTGTGTGAGTGCCGTGTGCGGTATACGGCCAGTGTGTGAGTGCCGTGTGCGGTATACGGTCAGTGTGTGAGTGCCGTGTGCAGTATACGGCCAGTGTGTGAGTGCTGTTTGCGGTATTTGGCCAGTGTGTGAGTGCAGTATGCAGTATACGGCCAGTGTGTGAGTGCTGTTTGCGGTATACAGCCAGTGTGTGAGTGCCGTGTGCGGTATACGGCCAGTGTGTGAGTGCCGTGTGCGGTATACGGCCAGTGTGTGAGTGCCGTTTGCGGTATACAGCCAGTGTGTGAGTGCCGTGTGCGGTATACGGCCAGTGTGTGAGTGCCGTGTGCGGTATACGGCCAGTGTGTGAGTGCCGTGTGCGGTATACGGCCAGTGTGTGAGTGCCGTGTGCGGTATACGGCCAGTGTGTGTGCCGTGTGCGGTATACGGACAGTGTGTGAGTGCCGTGTGCGGTATACGGCCAGTGTGTTAGTGCCTTGTGCGGTATACGGCAAGTGTGTGAGTGCCGTGTGCGGTATACGGCCAGTGTGTGAGTGCCGTGTGGGGTATACGGCCAGTGTGTGTGCCGTTTGGGGTATACGGCCAGTGTGTGAGTGCCGTGTGGGGTATACGACCAGTGTGTTAGTGCCGTGTGCGGTATACGGCCAGTGTGTGAGTGCCGTGTGCGGTACATGAGTGAGTGGGGTGTGTGATATATGGCCAGTGTGAGGGCTGTGTGCGATATATACAGGTAGTGTGTGAGTGCCGTGAGCGGTATAGGCCAGTGTGTGAGTGCCGTGTGCGGTATACGGCCAGTGTGTGAGTGCCGTGTGCGGTATACGGCCAGTGTGTGAGTGCCGTGTGCGGTATACGGCCAGTGTGTGAGTGCTGTTTGTGGTATTTGGCCAGTGTGTGAGTGCAGTATGCAGTATACGGCCAGTGTGTGAGTGCTGTTTGTGGTATTTGGCCAGTGTGTGAGTGCCGTGTGCGGTATACGGCCAGTGTGTGAGTGCCATGTGCGGTATATGGCCAGTGTGTGAGTGCCGTGTGCGGTATACGGCCAGTGTGTGAGTGCCATGTGCGGTATACGGCCAGTGTATGAGTGCCGTGTGCTGTATAAGGCCAGTGTGTGAGTGCCGTGTGCGGTATACGGCCAGTGTGTGAGTGCAGTGTACGGTATACGGCCAGTGTGTGAGTGCCGGGTACGGTATACGGCCAGTGTGTGAGTGTCGTGTGCGGTATACGGCCAGTGTGGGAGTGTCGTGTGCGGTATACGGCCAGTGTGCGAGTGTCGTGTGCGGTATACGGCCAGTGTGCGAGTGTCGTGTGCGGTATACGGCCAGTGTGCGAGTGTCGTGTGCGGTATACAGCCAGTGTGGGAGTGTCGTGTGCGGTATACGGCCAGTGTGTGAGTGTTGTGTGCGGTATATGGCCAGTGTGTGAGTGCCGTGTGCGGTATACGACCAGTGTATGAGTGCTGTGTGCGGTATATGGCAGATTTGTAAGTGCTGTGTGTGGTATGAAACCAGTGTGTTAGTGCTGTATGTAGTATATGGCCAGTGTATGAGTGGTATGTTTGCAATGTTGGGTGAGTGGGTTCATCATAATTTACGCCACTAAGTGGGGTAAACTATTTCAGAAATGTTCTCCAGGCGGTGGCTTGATTTATATTTCTGTTGAAGCAGTACACCTTATTCATTATAATGCACGTGCCTCTTATGCTATGGGGCTGCTCTTCTACGTTTACTGTTATCAGATCTCTGGGGTTCCAACATTGAGCATTCCCACCAATCTGCTGTTCTCCATGCCTTCTGCAGATGGATGTTAGCAGTTGAGGAGCAGAACAGTACAGCTTCATCAACTCTGTAGTGACTGCTGCCAGGTACTGCAGATCCACTCCTATTTAAATGAATAGAAATGAATCTGCAGTAGTCAGCCATATTCACTATACAGTTGATGAAGTTGTGCTGTTCCGCTCCGAAACCGCTAAGATCCAGCCATCAGCATTGTGAACAGCTCATCGGTGGAGACGCTAGTGGTCGTAACCTCAGCAATATAATATTGATGACATATCCTTAGGATCAGTGTCGGACTGGGGTGCTAAGGGCCCACCAGTAACAATGACTTTGGAGGCCCTCTTTTCACCTGCATACAAATATTACACTACCCTGGTTCACAAATTTATGTATATCTCTATATAATTATAAACTGGGTAGTTTGGTTAACGAATGATGAGATGCTGCTTTTTTCTGTACAGAGTGAATCAAGTGAATTATGCCAAGTACTGGCCATACAGTGGGGCTGGGGGCCCAGATTTGCACAGGGGCCTACCGGGGGGGATTCCCCTGTTACCCTATGGGCCAGTCCGAGCCTTCTTAGGATAGATAATGTATTGGAGCAACACTTTAGTCAATTAGGTCCATCATACTCCAGTTCTTTCTTCATGAAGACTTGCATATAAAACGTACAAAATTCCAGTCTCAATCAATAGGGGCCTATATGTGAAGAAAGCTTCAATCAATTTTCCTAGGGCATAACACACACGCAGGTGTCTTTGGCATGCTGAATAAAAAAAAACAAGGGAGTAGGTTCCATCATAGGCAATTTTGCACAGGGTACCATTTAGCCTAAGGTCGGCCCTGTTCGTACAGACCTGTTATGGTTAAGAAGGTAGGAGATAGGTAGACAGACTAGACAGATGATAAAATGAGGAGAGTTATGAAAGAAATAATTCCTTTTCAATTTCCAGAGTGGAGAACAACCAGAAATATAAGGTGGTTATCAGTTGTCATAATATGTTGCAATATTGGCCTTGAGGAAGGGGCAGTATAAATTCTAATATAATCTATATATATAACTAGCTGAAGAGCCCGGCGCTGCCTGGGCATAGTAACTAACTGTGGTTAGTTATAGCAAATTATAATTATCCTCCATCCCATAGTCCCGTGCCCATATACACCATCATACATATCCTCCATCCCATAGTCCCATGCCCATATACCCATCATACATATTCGCCATCCCATAGTCCCGTGCCCATATACCCAACATACCTATCCTCCATCCCATAGTCGAGTGCCCATATACCCATCACACATCCTCCATCCCATAGTCCCATGCCCATATACCCATTATACATATCCTCCATCCCATAAGCGAGTGCCCATATACCCATCATACATATCCTCCATCCCATAGTCCCATGCCCATATACCCATCATACATATTCGCCATCCCATAGTCGAGTGCCCATATACCCATCACACATCCTTCATCTCACAGTCCCATGCCCATATACCGATCATACATATCCTCCATCCCATAGTCCCATAGTCCCGTGCCCATACACCCGTCATACATATCCTTCATCCCATAGTCCTGTGCCCATACACCCGTCATACATATCCTCCATCCCATAGTCCAGTGCCCATACTCTCATCACACATCCTCCATCCCATAGTCCCGTGCCCATATACCCATTATGACATCATCATCACCATGGCAACCGTTATGACATAACCGTCACCATTGCAACCTATGATGAATCAGCATCGCGATGGCAACAATTGTGACATCATAATGAAGGGTGGGGCTTGATGCACACACCCTTTTTCCCCATTATGTAGATAGGGGCAATATTGTTTGGTGAATTGGAATGCACGGGGTTAAAATTTCACCTCACAACATAGCCTAGGACACTCTCGGGGTCCAGACGTGTGACTGTGCCAAATTTTGTGGCTGTAGCTGCGACGGTGCGGATGCCAAACCCTGACATACATACATACATACACACACTTGAGCTTTATATATTAGATTGCCTTAAATTGTCTGTCATCCACTTCCATCTGGATGTCCCCGAATCCCACAATCCACCGCGCCGACCGGAAGTACGCCGACCGCCATATTGAAATACCCAAGTGATGGGTATTTCAATATGCCACCCGCTGATGGTACCAGGCCCTTCCACAGTACCACCAGCGGGACACCGCCGGGACCCCACCACCACTGCCGGACCCCCTATGCCACCGCCGGACCCCCCCGCCGGACCCGCAGCTGTCTGCCCACCCACCTCCGTCACAGCCGGCAGGAAAGACCACGGCTTGTGGCCTGTGCACAGGCCGCAAGCCGCGGTCTTTCCTGCCGGCAGGCCGCTGCCAGGACCCCCTCACCACTGGACACACCGCTGCTGGCCATGCCGCCGGACCCGCCGCTGCCTGCCCACCATGTATACACATGTACATACACACACACGTACACATACACACACACGCACACACACGTACACACACACACGTACACACACACACATGTACACACATGTACACACACATGTACACACATGAACACACACATGTACGTACTGTACACACATGTGCGTACACACACACCTATTCACACACACACGTACTCACATACACACACGTACTTGCATATACACACTCGCATACACACACATACTCGCATACACACACACGTACTCGCATACACACACACTCACGCACTCACATACACACACGTACTCACACACACGTACTCACATATACACACACGTACTCACATACACACACGTACTTGCATATACACACTCGCATACACACACATACTCGCATACACACACACGTACTCGCATACATACACACACACTCACGCACTCACATACACACACGTACTCACACACACGTACTCACATATACACACACGTACTCACATATACACACACATGTACTCACATATACACACACACGTATTCACATACACACACACACGTACTCACATACACACACACGTACTCACACACACGTACTCACACACACATACGTACTCACATACACACACCCACGTACTCACACACACACATGTCCTCACATCTCCAGCACAGGCCGCAAACTACCCTCTTTCCTGCCGGCTGTGACTGCATGGAGGTGGGTGGGCAGGCAGCTGCGGGACACACACACACGTACGTACACACACACATGTACTCACACACACACATGTACACACATATGTACTCACACACACACACTTCCCTCCCGATGCGATAGCATCGGGCACACCTCTAGTTATAACATAAATTCCCAATATTTGTGCTGTCTAAGCTTATGTTTCCGGTATGGTAAAGTCTGTTCATCAGATCACGGATATGTGTTCCTGACAATGTACTGTTTTTACCAAAAATTATGCAATTATTATCAAACACCTTATGCAATCACCAAAAACCCTATGGAAGGATGTGTCTTTGCCACAATAAACAAGACTCTCTGTAAGACAACTTGGAGTGTACGTTTTTATCTCCTAATCTAACACCCGATAATACCTTAAGCCAATCTACCTGATGAATTATAAATAATCTCCCACATTACTCCAGATATATTCAAAGCATACTTCCAAAAGAAATCTAATTTTACCGAAAAAACAAACGAACAAAACAGAATTGGCACAAAAATGTTAAAATCAGTAAAACAAATGCAGGAAACAGACCACGAAACAGGATTCTGAAACCCAAAAGTGGGACCCTACATAGTTAAAATGGAGAAAATCCATAATTTTCAATTAGCCATTAGGGGGAACAGTGTCCAGTTTGATTCTTTTTGTACCAAAATGCACTTAATGTTGCCTCCACTAAATTAAACCTATGTCAATGCCTCTAACTATGGAATGTCTTAAAATAATGGGCAATGATTTTTACACTCATTAGATCAGTTTATTTCTTTGAATTCCCAATGTCCAATACATATGTACATGTTAGAGTTTAGGGCCATTCTTTCCCAGTTTTTGGCCCTTTCCCTTTTTATCACCGTATCTACTGTACGCTCTTAAGGGGTATCAGCTCTTGAATGAAAATGTATTTTTACTCCCCATTCTGTACTATATACATTTTTTTAATACATACACATTTTCTCCATTCTCAAGTTTTACCCACCTGTTTTATACACTTATACATCCTTCCTAGTATTTATTCGTACACACTAGAGGTTCTGTATTGCGTCTTTAGCTTTGTATGTACATGCAGTCTGATGTGTTGTGATTTTTTTGTATCTTTGCGGTACAGATCCCATCTTTTATCTGTTTTTACTTTACCTATTGTTAGGGTTGTATTTGCTTTCATCATAACTCACTTGTCACTTGTGGTTTGTAGTTGTTTGCACTATCACTCTCACTTTATTTCACTGTCACATTCCAAATTGATTAATGCACCTGTTATGACAAAATTATTATATGGGTCTCCGACTGCGTGCTTGAAGTTTTGGGAATTGTGCCATGTACTTGCTATTGTCCTGTTGTACCTATGCAGCTTGTTTACCCTCTCCGATGACACAAAGGTCATATTGACCCTTACTAGTTCTCTACACTTTTTATCCACTTTTTATTAATTCCACACAATGGTAATGACTTGTGGCATCTGATACACTGTAATGTTCACATCTCTTTATGACGTCTCAAGTGGCAACTGCTTTTCTCACCAGACTGGCTAGTTGTATGTTGTTGTTAATTCATATTTTGTATAGTGCACATTGGTTTTATAGTTGATGCGGTTGTTCATGGAGACGCCTTACACTTTTTGTGAGGAATCCTCACTCACAATGAACCTTATGATCACTGCTCTTGAGTACAAATTGTATGTTCCTCTGCGCGCCATTTTTTCTGTGTACTGCAGTGTGTTGTAAGCTATATGGTTTCCAATACTAATGATGTGTTCAATCAGTATTTGAAAGCGAACTGGCCACATGATTATTTAATCATCCCCAGATAAAGCCTTTTTTAAGGTGTAGCACAGGATGGGTTCAGTGAGGTCCCAACGTCCTGTGTGGTCATCTGTGCAGGGCTGGCAAACCACTATGTACATTACATAATTTGTTCCTGGCTGCCTTATTTGAAGCCCACAAAGATACACATGGCTATGGAGAGTGTCAGACACATACAGCCAAGGGGGTGAGGAAGTCACACTGAACCCACCACTGTTACTACTTTGTCACAGATGACAAAGGGGAGATCACATACATCCCACCACTGCCACCAGTTGTCAGGTGAACGCAACTCTGCTGCCTCCAATCGTCAGGACAATTACCCAATTGTCTGATGAGTGATGGACGAGATCACTGCTGCTTCCTCTACTACGCTGTTTATTGGAGAACTAAGAGCAAGCGTATGGTATATACACCTCCGATTCTAACACATGGAATATATGTATATAGCCCCATATGGTCACTGCCAGCTCTTGAATAGCAACAAGAATTAAAACAGCCACCACCAATCATTTATACAAGCAGATTGGACACCTGTTACAGGTAGCATATGGCTTCAGGGGTGTGGTTTACAGAGCAAGAGGAACAAAGCTATTACATTTTATATTAAATATAGAAAGAAAGGCAGTGTATTTAAAAATATTCAACATGATACAGGATGGGAACAAAACAATAAAATATGTACAATTACGGTACATAAAATAAAAACGGATAACGAAAGAAACTTACTAAACCTGGTTACAGCAATGGCTCAGAGCTTAGTGAAGGGAAGCACTTTGATTGAGAAAATGGACAGAACCTCTACAGCAAACTATGTCTTCCAAGGATTGACAAAGATCCAAACACAATTTCTGCTTATAAGGCTATGTGCACACGTAGCGGAACTCTCGCAGAAGTTACCGCGAGAATTCTGGATTTCCATTCCGCGGGAAAATTGCATTTTATATTCCCGCGATTTTCCCGTGGAAAAACTAGCGATTTGCAAGCGTAGTTAGCTTGCAGAATGCTAGCATTTTCCAAGCGATCTGGAGCATCGCTTGGAGAACTGATTGACAGGTTGGTCACACTCGTCAAACATAGTGTTTGACTAGTGTGACCAACTTTTTACTACTGAGGCTGCCTATGCAGTGTCAGTAGTAAAAGATAAAATGTAAAAAATAATAAAAAAAATATTGTTATTCTCACCTTCCGGCGTCCCGCGCAGCCTTCCCTCCTCTCTCCACGCTCCCAGTCCCAGTAATCCTTTGCGCGAATGACCGCGAGACGTCGCGCTCCCGCGACGCCATCACGAATGACCGCGAGACGTCGCACTCCCGCGAGATCTCGATATCATCGCGGTCATTCTCGCAAACAATATTTTTATTTTCTATTTTTTACAGGGATATGGTACCCAAAGCCTGGAGGACAGTCTCCTCTCCTCCGGACCGTGGGTACCATCCGCAAATGTTCTTCTTACTTTTCACATGGTGGGCACAGCCACATGCGGGAAGTAAGCGTACCAATGCAAATCTATGGGTGTGGGATCGACGCGATTCCACTAAATTAATGAGCATGCTGCGTTTTTTACCGCGAAGCGATTCTGCAGCAGAAAAATACACAGCATTAGCACAGCATTGAGGAATCCCATAGGATTGCATGGGATGCTTATTTTTCACGTTTTCGCTGCAAAATCGCGCTTTTAAAACCGCCGCGAAAACACAAAAAAAAATGATGTGTGCACATAGCCTTATTAGCTCTAAGTTACGCCCACTCACCTTCCCTTGATGGACCTCATGAGAGCTGTTTGTGAGATATTTTCAGCTTTTCAGGATTCTATGAGAGCCCCAGCTTACAAAATATCTTCACCTCTAAAGGTCCTAGGCATTAGATATCGACATCATATTTTCTATCATGGTTTTACATTTACATAAAGATCAAATATTACCTGGTTCCTATCATTTATCTGACTGATAAGTTGGAGGGTTTCTAGTGGCCCCACAGTGAGGTGAGTGAATGAATCACGTCCATCCCTTCCCTATGACGCCAAAAATCTATATAGCATAAATCGATACATTTTTTTGGGTGTGAGTTACATCTGACTCCTAAACATAAAACTTTACAGACTTATACTATACATCCCTGTTTGTTTAAAGGGAACCTGTCATGTAAGGCTGCCAGTGCTTGAACTGAGACTTCTGCTGCTGGGAGAAATGGAACTTTATTTCTCTCTTCAGCCACCGCTGAGTACATAGTGAATGACGGCTGTAACTGTACCCTCAGCACTGACTGACAGCCTGCTCTAATGCTGAGTCAGTTCTCAGTCAGTGCCGGGGTGTGGTTACAGCTGCCCTACAATATGCATTGAGTGGTGATTGAAACCTTGCCGGCAGTACCCCTATGACCGAAATCCTGAGGCTGCAGGGAGGAATAACGTTTGTTTCCTTCCGCCAGTGCAGCGGCTGGGCAGCTTTAGAACGCTATTAGCCTGCAGATTAACCCTGTATCTGCAGATTAATGTTTTTTTTCTACAAAAATCATATGTTTATTTGGAAGGCAAATTAACTAAATCACTTGTTGTGATTTCAAACATTAGAGAACAAATAATTTGGGCTAAACCGTGGCCCTGGAACCACTTATTTAGACCATGGGACTATAACAGTCTACAGTGACACATCTACAATGACGAGGAGAACATTCAGGACACAATCCTGATATTCCCCATTCCCACTGACAGCTTGCAGTATACAAGCTGAGGCAGGGATAAGGCACTTCCATCCCTGCATTCATGTCTAGTACTTACTGTTTTACTGTAGGTGGATTTTTTTGGTGTCAGAGAAGGTTTTTGTACAATGACAGAACTACAGGCTGCTACATTCTGTGGACCATGTTTACATGTATATTTGCCAATTATCTGGGACCACTCCAGTCCATCCTATACTCTGCTGCCCTACTAATCCACCTTTCTCCCCAATATTCCACAGCCTTGACTCTATGCTAAGCCCTTCACTGGCTTCCTCTTGTCCAGAGGCTCCAGTTCAAAAACATAACTATGACATACAAAGCCATCCACAACCTGTCTCCTCCATACATCTGTGTCATGGTCTCCCGGTACTTACCTACACGCAACCTTCGTTCCTCTCAAGATCTCCTTCTCTACTCCCCTCTTATCTCCTCTTCCTACAACAGAATACAAGACTTCTCCTGTGCTTCCCCTATACTCTGGAACTCTCTACCCCAACACATCAGGCTTTCGCCAACCACAGAAACCTTCAAACAGAACCTGAAGACCTACCTCTTCCGACAAGCCTACAACCTGCAGTGATATTCAGTCTACTGAAGCACCGCACGACCAGCTCTACCCTCTCCTAGTGTATCCTCACCCATCCCCTGTAGACTGTGAGCCCTCGCGGGCGGGGTCATCTCTCCTTCTGTACTTGTGTGTTTCTTGTTTTGCTCATATTTATTGTACTTGTCTATCTTTGCCCCTTTTCACATGTAACGCGCCATGGAATAAATGGCACTATAAAAATGTATAATAATAATAATGTAAGCTCAAATGTACTTGTATAGGAAATATGAGAAATTGATTAAAAAGTGACAGCCACATAGATAGAAATGGCTTAAAGTGGTAAAGAGAGTAAGAAACAGACTTTTTAAAATCTTTTTCTCTGCTTTGCTTGTGCCTCTTTTATTGTTTTACACCTTATTGATGGTTTCTTGCAGCTTACGCCCACAGTGAGAGTGTTTAACCGATATGACTCTAAGAAATCAATGGTGATATCAAACAGTAAATAGCGCACACCTTGTAGTTACATTTTAAACACTCATTTATGCTGGCAGGCTATGCAGCTATCTCAAATCCACCCTATGCCTACAAAGAAATCAGGGCATTAGTAAATTGTGCCAACAATGCTATAAAATATAACTAGCACTCAAAACATTTTGCACAATGTTAACACTACAAATATCTACAGAAGGGTAAAAGTACACCACATAACCCTTCACTTATCATGGCAGACTTAGGTATATATCTCACTACACCTGAAGTGTAAGTCTTAGGCTGCATTCACACATCTGTGTGACACGTACTAGGGAAGTCTGTTTTATTCATTGGCAGCACACTGACCCATAGAGTTTCACTGATTCACACACAAAACGGTTTTAAAGAATTTTATGTCCAAAATAGATAAAAAGTATTCTAGATGTGATACTCTTATTGGCTAACCAAAAGAATTATTTCATGGGACCAGAGGTTCCTTCATCAGGCAGTTTTACAAACCAGTCAATATGTTAGAAAACGTATAACAGGACATTTGTACCTTGTACACGGGTTTATGGGGTCATGCCTCCTAAAGATAACACAAGGTTTTAAAATTAAGGTTTGTGTTACAAATGGAGAAATTGTGGGTATGATGGCTTACTGATCTGCAGTCAGTCTGGTAGAGGTGTGAAGTGTGTCCATACAGTGAGTCATAAATCCAAGTGCTAGATTGAGACCTTTTGTCAAAGACCTGAACATCCTTATTAGCTCAAATTCCTGGATTTTTCTCTCAGTCCTTCTTAATGTGACGTTTTAGTATTGAAACTTTTTAATCTGTCATTTTGCTCTCAGGTCCAGGGAAATGGTTTCCCACAAGGGTGTAACTAGCACGGTCGCAGCAGTCGCCACTGCGTCTGGGCCCGGGGGGAGTCAGGGGCCCGGCAGGTCAGACCATGATATCTCCCAATAGTCCCGTTTTTGACCCCCCCCGCATCCCGCCCGGGAGTCTATTCTTCCTGCACTGCACTGAGCCGCCACGCCGCCCATGCACCCCATCTTCACCCTCCCAGATAGACCCACCGCAGCCTCTCACAGCCAGCAATGACGTCCTAGGCTGTTCTTTTCTGTGTGCACAGGACCTGTGATGAGGTCACAGGAGGGTTGGTGTGAGGGGTCACATGATCAGGGGCCTCGTTGTCTGCAGGACTCTGCTGTGCTGGTTGCCATGGTCCTGGATGAGGGTAAGTTTATGTGTGGGGTCAGGAGGGGTTTACAGGGTGGATGTAGCAGAGCCATGTGTGTACTAGGTGTGCGGAGCGGATCTGTGTGTGTATGAGGTGTACGGAGCAGAGCCGTGTGTGTACGAGGTGTACGGAGCCATGTGTGCATGAGGTGTATGGAGCAGAGCCATGTGTACGAGGTCTACGGAGCGCAGCCATGTGTGTACGAGGTGTATGGAGCAGAGCCGTGTGTGTATGAGGTGTACGGAGCAGAGCTGTGTGTGCACGAGGTGTACGGAGCCGTGTGTGCATGAGGTGGACAGAGCAGAGCCATGTGTACGAGGTGTACGGAGTGCAGCCATGTGTGTACGATGTGTACGGAGCGGAGCCGTGTGTGTACGAGGTGTATGGAGCAGAGCCGTTTGTGTATGAGGTGTACGGAGCGGAGCCGTGTGTGTACGAGTTGTACGGAGCGGAGCCGTGTATATGAAGTGTATGGAGCAGAGCTGTGTGTGTGCGAGGTGTACGGAGCGGAGCCGCATGTGTGCGAGGTGTATGGAGCGGAGCAGCATGTGTACGGGGTGTGTGTACGAGGTGTATGGAGCGGAGCCGTCTGTGTGCGGAGCAGAGATGTGTATGTATGAGGTGTGCGGAGCAGAGCCGTGTGTGTACAAGGTGTACGGAGCGGAGCCGTGTGTGTACGAGGTGTACAGAGCAGAGCCGTGAGTGTGTACGGGGTGTACGGAGCAGAGCCGTGTGTGTGAACGAGGTATATGGAGCGGAACCATGTGTGTGCGAGGTGTGCAGAGCCGTGTGTGTACGAGGTGTACGGAGCAAAGCTGTGTGTGTACGAGGTGTGCGGAGCGGAGATGTGCGTGTATTTTGGCATGGTTGGGGGGGCCCATTTGAAAGTTTGCACCGGGACCCATAACTTTGTAGTTACGCCACTGGTTTCCCACAAGTGTCCAGCTCATTCCTTATAGTGTGTCTGTGTAGATTCATCCTCGTTTGTTGTTTTGGTTTAGTTTCCCAATAAATGTGCCTTCTGGGGCACCTTGTATTGTGCATTGGATGATGTACATGACATTTTATAGTTTTGTTTTGTGTTGGGTATGTGGACTGTAAAGGTATCACTCCAATAATTGTTATATCCTTTTTGGGCACGAAAAGTATTTACATAGATTTTTCTAGCTAACACGGTACCACAACATTAATTTTTATAGTACATCACACATCAGTTTTAAAATCAGATCTGTGTCTCCAATTCAGTAGAGCAGGTTCTATTCTCATTCGTTTTGTGGACCAGACTTGACCATTACAGTCTATGGGCAGGGGCGTAATGATTGTGGTATCAGAAGGTATGACCATAACTGGGCCAGTGCAGGAAGAGGGGCCCACCGACGTCCATTACTATTTCAGCTGGATATGTGTCAGTGAATGCCAATTCAGCCGAAATATATTGCGGCCTAGGTGACCTGCCGGGTCCCTGCACCGCAATAAACAATCAGAGACTGGCAGCTAACATTAGCAGGTAGTTCATGGCAGTAACGTCATACATCGCTCATAGCAGGCACACCAATGTCAGCTGTTGGCCTCTGTGCAGGCTACAGAAGAGGACACCACACGATGTGGGAGTGGGTAAGGTAAGTAGAATGATTTCTTTAATTCTGTTTTAGAGAACAGTGGCAGAACAGTGAATATGTATATCTGGAAGGCACCCAGGATGGGGGACATATATACCAGGAAGGAACACAGGATAAAGGACATATATACCAATATACCAGGAAGAAGCCCAAGATGGGGAACATACATACCAGGCTGTGGTGACATATATACCAGGAAGGGGCCCAGGATAGGTCCATAGAGTCCCTACAAGATCCAAAACCAGTTGACATGACGTCAGCGCTCCCAGGGTCGCTATTCCATTTGTGATACACACACAGAGAAGTGTGTGTATCACAAGCGTAGGGAGATGACAGAGAACAGTCCATAGAGTCTGTACAAGGTCCAAAGCCAGTAGACACGAAAGTCACCACCTGGCTTATCTGACCACCTCCATGGAACCAGGCGACCAGCGGGTCCCAAAGCCTGGCTGTCTCCAAACATATCCATGGTTCAGAGATGGTAACTGGTTCAGATCTTAGTATAAGTTTTATTGCACTTCAGACAGACCAAAACAAAGTATAAAAACATTAAAATGTCACTCTATGACAATTACAATAGACCCATGGGGTTAATAATATAACCCTGTAAGGCTCCCCGTCACATGGATACAGTATAGGCTGATTGCGGCCACTGTTTTTACAATGATCTTCCTCTGCTTATGTGCGTCCCTGGGCTGAGATTGAAGGCTCGGCCTCGCCTCTCTTTATTTGCGACTGCATAGATATCGCTATAAGCCTATGGGACTAATTGACCTTCTTCCGGTAGGGGATAATACTGCATAGATACTATGACCACCCTTTTGCGCAGGCGCATTAGTTAAATCTTGCCATTGTTGTTTAAGATGACCTTCTTCCGCAGGAAGTGACGCCTGTGTGCGTCCCTGGGCAGAGATTGAATGCTCGGCTCCGCCTTTCTGTACACGCGACCGCTCAGGTATTTACCGCATCTGCCTCTTGTTATTGACTTTATTTAGCATATATATACTACGTCTTTCAAACCTTACACTCAGCCCCTGATGAAGCTACCTTGCGGTAGCGACACGCGTCGGGCATCTCCACAGGCTCCCCCCACCATTGGTATGGTACAATAACTCTATACTTAGCGCTGATCTGTTGCGCTACTCTGGAGGATACTTATTTGGTTCTGAACCATGGTTATCTGCGTTCAGATACACTTGTTTCCTCCACACTTTGTCTTGCCTTTAATTTATAGGGAGACTGGGTGATCAGTGTATCTTTCTACTCAGCAGCATATGTATTATGGGCGCTTATTGTTACCATCTGGGCTCTATTTAAGTGTACATATACTGTGCTTTGGACTTAATATGATCTTGTCATTTTATTAATGTTCTGATCAGTTGTCTGTTTTCACCTATACTGTATCCATGTGACTGGGGAGCCTTACAGGGTTATATTATTAACCCCATGGGTTTATTGTAATTGTCATAGAGTGACATTTTAATGTTTTTAGACTTTGTTTTGGTCTGTCTGAAGTGCAATAAAACTTATACTAATTTTTGTGATTTATTGTGGTGATCCCAGTTTTTTGGTCAGTAGCATTTTCTCTCTCTCTTACTACATTATTGAATTATACCGACTACTGGTGCATCCCCGTATTTATTGTTGGTAGTGCCCTCCTCATCCTTATTATTGCAACTGGTTCAGATCTGTGTCCTTTCAACCGGAGCTGACAACTCCTAGGTTGATTCCTATAGAATCATAGATCCGTGTCCCTCGTGATGGTGCCATGATGAATTGGCTGCAGTCCTCTCATCTGTTGAGTGTTTTGCAGAATGTCCAACTGGTAGCTCTGTGTGATGAGATCTGCTCTCTCAGTCTCTTGAGTCTTTTTATACCCGAGGCATGTGATCTATTTTTAGATTTACCCAGTGTTCTTCAGTCCACCCTCACAGCATTTCTCTATCTACCTTCGAAGTCAACAAATTGGTTATAGAATACAATACACAATTAGCATATGAGCACACAATAAACAAAAATAAACACACACTATGTATATAAGTCACTATTACAGACTAACACAGTATGATAAATGGTATGCAAGTCTGTCTTCTTGACCCACCAGAGATAAGCAGTTAAATCCACAAGCCAATATACAGATAAAAAGTAAATTCTTCTTGGTTTGCAAAATTATAGTCGTCTGGGTAATTAAGATATACTCTGGTGTCTTCACAGGAGCTTTTGTGTCTTCATTTGACAATCAATTAAAGGGAATCTGTCTGCAGGTTTTTGCTATATAATCTGAGGACATCATGAGATATGGGGTTAAAACACTGAATTCAGCTTTGTGCTACTTATCTGGCTGTGGTGCTGTTGTTTACTTACTATGAAGGTTTCATCACTAGGACATTATCCTAGCTGTAACTTCCTGCCTTGTGCAAAGTCATCCGACTCAGCTCCTTCCTCTGATAAGCAGCTCACTGTCAATATACATTGTAAATAAGAAGCTGTGACTCAGTGGTGTAGGCAGGGTTAGCTGTGTTGCGGGCGGGGACAGCTTTTGAGCTTTGCTACATGCTGCATTTAAGAACCCTGATTGTCTCACAACTGCTGCACCCAGTAAACTAAGTGATACATGGATGGAATAAGGGCCTCTTTCCTACACTATGCTGTTCTCAGATGAAATAGCAAAAACCAGGAGACAGATTCCCTTTAACCCCTTCACCCCCAAGGGTGGTTTGCACGTTCATGACCGGGCCAATTTTTACAATTCTGACCACTGTACATTTATGAGGTCATAACTCTGGAACGCTTCCATGGATCCTGGTGATTCTGACATTGTTTTCTCATGACATATTGTACTTCATGCTAGTGGTAACATTTCATTCAAATAACTTGCATTTATTTGTGAGAAAAATGGAAATTTGGCGAAAATTTTGAAAATTTCGCAATTTTCCAACTTTGAATTTTTATGCCCTTAAATCACAGAGATACGGCACACAAAAAACTTGATAACTAACATTTCCACATGTTTACTTTACATCAGCACAATTTTGGAACCAAAATTTTTTTTTGTTAGGAAGTTATAAGGGTTAAAAGTTGACCAGCGATTTCTCATTTTTACACCATTTTATTTTTACGGACCACATCACATTTGAAGCCACTTTGAGGGGTCTATATGATAGAAAATACCCAAAAGTGACACCATTCTAAAAACTGGACCCCTTAAGGTGCTCAAAACCACATTTAAGAAGTTTATTAAGCCTTTAGGTGCGTCACAGGAATTTTTTTGAATATTTAAAAAAAAAAATGAGCATCTAACTTTTTTTCACAAAAAAAGTACTTCAGGTTCAATTTTTTTTATTTTACCAAGGGTAACAGGAGAAATTGGACTGCAAAAGTTATTGTGCAATTTGTTCTGAGTACGCTGATACCTGATATGTGGGGGGGGACGACTGTTTCGGCGCATGGCAGAGCTCAGAATGGAAGGAGCGCCGTTTGACTTTTTCAATGCAAAATTGTCTGGAATTCAGATCGGACGCCATGTCACGTTTGGAGAGTCCCTGATGTACCTAAACAGTGGAAACCCCTTACAAGTGACCCCATTTTGGAAACTAGACCTCCCAAGGAACTTATCTAGATATGTGGTGAGAACTTTGAACCCACAAGGGCTTTACAGAAGTTTATAGCGTACAGCGGTACAATTAAAAAATCATATTTTTTCCACAAAAATGATCTTTTCACCCCAATTTTTATTTTCCCAAGATTCACAGGACCCTAAAAGTTATTGTGCAATTTGTCCTGAGTATGCTGATACCCCACATGTGGGGGTAAACCACTATTTGGGGCATGGCAGAGCTCGGAAGGGAAGCAGCGCCATTTGACGTTTTTGGCTGGAATTGAGATCGGACACCATGTCGCGATTGGAAAACCCCTGATGTACCAAAACAGTGGAAACCCCCCACAAATGACACCATTTTGGAAACTAGACCCCCTAAGGAACTTAACTAGATGTGTGGTGAGAACTTTGAACCCCCAAGGGCTTCACAGAAGTTTATAACATAAAGACGTACAATTAAAAAATCATATTTTTTCCACAAAAATGATCGTTTCACCCTCAATTCTTATTTTTCCAAGGGTAACAGGACCCTAAAAGTTATTGTGCAATTTGTCCTGAGTATGCTGATACCCCACATGTGGGGGTAAACCACTATTTGGGCGCATGGCAGAGCTCGGAAGGGAAGCAGCGCCATTTGACGTTTTTGGCTGGAATTGAGATCGGACACCATGTCGCGATTGGAAAACCCCTGATGTACCAAAACAGTGGAAACCCCCCACAAATGACACCATTTTGGAAACTAGACCCCCTAAGGAACTTATCTAGATGTGTGGTGAGAACTTTGAACCCCCAAGGGCTTCACAGAAGTTTATAACATAAAGCCGTACAATTAAAAAATCATATTTTTTCCACAAAAATGATCTTTTCACCCTCAATTCTTATTTTTCCAAGGGTAACAGGACCTAAAAGTTATTGTGCAATTTGTCCTGAGTACGCTGATACCCCACATGTGGGGGTAAACCACTATTTGGGCGCATGGCAGAGCTCGGAAGGGAAGCAGCGCCATTTGACGTTTTTGGCTGGAATTGAGATCGGACACCATGTCGCGATTGGAAAACCCCTGATGTACCTAAACAGTGGAAACCCCTCACAAATGACACCATTTTGTAAACTAGACCCCCCAAGGAACTTATCTAGATGTGTGGTGAGCACTTTAAACCCCCCAGTGCTTCACAGAAGTTTATAACGCCCGGGCGTGAAAATAAAAAATTCGTATTTTTTCCACAAACATGATCTTTTAGTCACCATTTTTTTATTTTCCCAAGGGTACCAGGAGAAATTGGACCCCAAAAGTTGTTGTCCAATTTGTCCTGAGTATGCTGATACCCCATATGTGAGAGAAAACTACTGTATGGGCACACGTGTGGGCTCGGAAGGGAAGTAGTGACGTTTTGGAATGCAGACTTTGATGAAATGATCTGCGGGTGTCATGTTGCCTTTGGAGAGCCCCTAATGTACTTAAACAGTGGAAACCCTCACAAATGACCCCATTTTGAAAACTAGACCCCCTAAGGAACTTATCTAGATGTGAGGTGAGCACTTTGAACCCCCAAGGGCTTCACAGAAGTTTATAATGCCCGGGCATGAAAATAAAAAAATCGTATTTTTTCCACAAACATGATCAATTAGTCCCCAATTTTTTTATTTTCCCAAGGGTAACAGGAGAAATTGAACCCCAAAAGTTGTTGTCCAATTTGTCATGAGTACGATGACGCCCCATATGTGGGAGAAAACTACTGTATGGACACACGTTGGGGCTCGGAAGGGAAGTAGTGACGTTTTGGAATGCAGACTTTGATGGAATGCTGTGCGGGTGTCATGTTGCCTTTGGAGAGCCCCTAATGTACCTAAACAGAGGAAACCCCCCACAAATGACCCCATTTTGAAAACTAGACCCCCTAAGGAACTTATCTAGAAGTGAGGTGAGCACTTTGAACCTCCAAGGGCTTCACAGAAGTTTATAATGCCCGGGCATGAAAATAAAAAAATCGTATTTTTTCCACAAACATGATCAATTAGTCCCCAATTTTTTCATTTTCCCAAGGGTAACAGGAGAAATTGGACCCCAAAAGTTGTTGTCCAATTTGTCATGAGTACGCTGACACCCCATATGTGGGAGAAAACTACTGTATGGACACACGTCGGGAAGTAGTGACGTTTTGGAATGCAGACTTTGATGGAATGGTCTGCGGGTGTCATGTGCATTTGGAGAGCCCCTGATGTACCTAAACTATTGAAACTCCCCACAAGTGACCCCATTTTGGACACTAGACCCCCCACGGAACTTATCTAGATGTGTGGTGAGCACTTTGAACCCCCAAGTGCTTCACAGAATTTTAACGCTCGGACGTGAAAATAAAAAAATCATTTTTTTCCACAAAAATGATACTTTTGCCCCCAATTTTTTATTTTCCTAAGGGTAACAGGAGAAATTGGACCCCAAAAATTGTTTTGCAATTTGTCCTGAGTAGGCTGATACCCTACATGTGGGGGTAAAACACTGTTTGGGCGCATGTCAGAGCTTGGAAGGGAAGGAGCACCATTTGACTTTTTCAACTCAGAATTGGCTGGAATTGAAATCAGACGCCATGTTGCATTTGGAGAGCCCCTGATGTGCCCAAACAGTGGAAACCCCCAATTCTAACTCCAACCCGAACCCCAACACACCCCTAACCCTAATCTCAGCCCTAGCCCTAACCCTAGCCCTAACCCTAGCCCTAACCCTAACCCTAGCCCTAACCCTAGCCCTAACCCTAGCCCTAACCCTAACCCTAGCCCTAACCCTAACCCTAACCCTAATGGAAAAATGGAAATAAATACATTTTTTTCATTTTATTATTTTTCCCTAACTAAGGGGGTGATAATGGGGGGGTTTGATTTACTATTTATGGTGGTTTTTATATTTGGCAGCTGTCGCACGCTAAAAGACGCTTTTTATTGTAAAAATAGTTTTTGCATCACCACATATTGAGAGCTATAATTTTTCCGTATTTTGACCCACCGAGTCATGTGAGGTCTTATTTTTTGTGGGACAAGTTGACATTTTTATTGGTACCATTTTCGGGCACGTGACTTTTTTGATCGCTTTTTATTCCGATTTTTGGGACGCAGAATGAACAAAAACCAGCGTTTCATGAATTTCTTTTGGGGGGGGGTGCGTTTACACCGTTCCGCATGTGGTAAAATTGATAAAGCGGTTTTATTCTTCGGGTCAGTACGGTTACAGCGATACCTCATTTAGGTCTTTTTTTATGTTTTGTCGGTTTTATGCAATGAAAACTATTTTATATAAAAAATAATTATTTTTGCATCGCTTTATTCTGCGAGCTATAACTTTTTTATTTTTTTGCTGATGATGCTGTGTGGCAGCTCGTTTTTTGCGGGACAAGATGACGTTTTCAGCGGTACCATGGATATTTATATGCGTCTTTTTGATCGCGCGTTATTACACTTTTTGTTTGGCGGTATGATAATAAATCATTATTTTTCGCTTCGTTTTTTATTTTTATTTTTTAAGGGGTTCGCTAAAGGGGTTAACTAATGGGACAGTTTTATAGGGCGGGTCGTTACGGATGCGGCGATACCTAATATGTGTACTTTTATTGTTTTTTTGTTTTTATTTTCAAAAAATGGATTTATTTGGGGGAATATATATTTTTTTTTTGTAATTTATTTGGTGATTTGTTAAAAATTATTTTAACACTTTATTTTTATTTTTTTTTCACTTTATTAAATAGTCCCAGGTGGGACATCACTGTTCTGTGACAGATCGCTGATCTGTCACATCACAGATCACTGTGACAGGTCAGCGATCTGTCACAGGCAGTGCACAAGGCTTCCTCACGCCTGCGCTTTGCAGGCACTGAGGAAGCCAGCTTCCTGCAGGCCCCTGAAGGCCCCCGTCACCATCTTGTATTCGGGGGCCTGCAGGAAAGGAACCCCCGGCAGCAGCGCTGCACATTGCGCTGCCGTGGGGGGCTCAGGGAAGCACGGAGGGAGCCCCCTCCCTGCCGATGCTTCCCTTTAACTCCCGGTACACCGCGATCATGTTTGATCGCGGTGTGCAAGGGGTTAACGTGTCGGGGGCGGTCCGTGACCGCCCCTGACACATTGTACCGGGTGTCAGCTGTGATAATCAGCTGACACCCGGCCGCGATCAGCGGCGCTCACCACGTGGGCGCCGCTGATCGCGGTAGACGTACTATCCCGTCCACGGGCATAGGGGCCCGGGTCCCATGGACGGGATAGTACGTCTGATGTCAGGAAGGGGTTAACCAGATAATACAATTTAAACCCTTACACTAAAGTCCAAACGACCATAGCTGATAACTTTTTTGTATTAACCCTAAAGAAATTAACTGGGATTTTCACATTGATGGCCTGTTCTTATGATAGGGCACTTATGTTTGTTCAGAGGACATACGACTCTCGAACTTCGAAACCCCCCACTGAAGGGGCTGTGATGCCTTTTCATTTTCATTGTTTACACAGGCAGGAAAGGAGGAGACATAATGCCTGTTTTGAACACGTCACTGGTAAAATACTGGAGGGGAGATATGTGTTCACTCAGGATGTTAGCTCTGTGATATGACTCTGGAAAAATGCTCCAGCATACTAAGTGCTGAGAGGGGTTAATTGGCCATATTAAGGCTCACTTTTTGTGAAAAACTGAAGAGTGGGTGGGAGGCTGTTCACCATATCTCTACCTCAAGGTGTGATCCAGAAGCTAAATATGGAGCTTTTGCACTCATTCAGTGTTCGGTGTGTCTGGAGATAAGACTTCAAGAGTTGTGCTCTTGTTAAAGAGAACTGAAACTTGCTTTAGTTCCCCTGAGTGAGCAGATCCCCACAGCCACATAGACTGTATTGTATGCTATTTTGTTTTTCGCATTATGCCAGAAGGGCTGTGTTTGTCTACCTAATTTTGCACTGGTTTATGCAGTACAGTTTTAATAAATCAGTTGAAAACCCTAATGGAAAGTGTTCCTGTAACTACATTTTTGAGTGAGCCGATCAACCACATTGCGCAAACAATGTATGGGCACCCTGCTAAGCTACAGGGGTACTGGAGGTCTTTTCTGAGGGCCTCTGTGCAACACATTAAAGAAAATTCAGCAAAAACTACTGATTTAGTTAGAACCAATCAATTGTCCAATGTGACAACTTCTTCCAGCCAAGATTCATCTGCAGAGATTACAGCAAATACATATGACTTCTTACATTTTCAGCACCGTCTCCATCTATTCCCAACCTGCGCAAACTCCCCATGCTGCTGATACCCCGATCCTGAGCCACTGCTGCTGTATGTGTCCTTATTACTGCACCTACTCTGTTGTACTGTGCGCACTCTATATGCTAAAAGAAACCTGTAGAATATATGAATGCCCTCCGCAAGTGCTCAAGAAAACAGTGCCTTTTCAAAGTAATTTTTCTCCTACTGGAGCCCTAGATTATGCTTTCATTTCGCTGACAAAGTATGATGTCAACAAAAATGCCCCACAAACACTAAGATACCCCCCACAGTGAATTCCTCCATAGTACCCTCCACACGCACAGTATGATGACCCTTCTGTACCTCATCTTTTGACTCCCTTGGAAAATTATGGTGATCCCAACACAGCATGATCGTCCAACCGTGACCCCAAAACCGCCCCCCATGCAGAATAATGTGCGGACATAAAGTACAATGGCCCCAAACCTCTCCACACTGCATAATGGCTCCACACAGCACTCCACACAGCATGATGAACCCCACACAAACCTGCACACTATATACTTGCTTGCATACATTATAAAGGCATAGCTCTCCCAATATTATAATAGCCCCCACATAGCCATCCATACAATATAATGCACTCCCCATAGTCCTCCATACAGTATTATGGGCATCACAATGGTCTCATTGATTAAAAGAAAAAAATAAATACAATATTCACCTCTCCTCTTTGTACCCCCCAGTGCTCCGGTATCTGCAGCAAGTGTTTTGAAGCACCGCACATCTCAGTGCAGCGGGTGCCATGTAGTGACGTCATTGTGCCCACTGTGCTGACATGTTAGATGCCGAAGAAGAATATTGGGAAAAGAGTGTCAGCTGATGCTCCCTCTTTCATCATAATTTTCAACTGTATCAGTATCCATGATGCCAATTCAGTTTAACTGTCAGTGCCCCCTGCTCCCGGGCCCAATAAAGCCGATGCAGAGAGATTGTGTCACCCTGTTCTGTAACAGAGTTTAACTGTATTGGCAGTGTCAGTGCACTGAGCACACCAATAAAGTTAAAAGTATTGTAGCTCCAGGTAGGCCCCTCAGAGCGTGGGGTGATCGCACCCTATGATCCCCCCGGTAGCTATGTAGCATGTTAATGATTCCTGTTATAAGAAATGATGTTTCAGTAACTTAGTTTGGCCACTAGAGGTCAGATTCACCACTGAACAAGAGAAGAAAGTCCTGGAAAAAGGAAGTGTTAGAGGCTGGAGCTCGTGAAGTAAAAATGGAGAGAAGTCCTGCCTGAGAGACATGGAGAGATTAGGAACCTAAAGTGAACCAAATTGGACAGTGTGACCCAGGAAAAGTGGCTCCTGTGAGTAAACTGGAAAGTGTGAATAGTCACCGACTATTTTTTTTTAATCAAAACCGTTTTTATTGTAACAATCACAATTTCCCAACAATACATATTACATTCTTGTATTACATAACACTGCAAATCCATCCATTTTCAAGACATTGTTATAATCATACCTGTATAACCTTAAAATTTTATTGTAAACCAATTAACAAAACTCCCCCCCAATTAAACGCTTCCCCCAAAACACCCCCCTCCCCTTGTCTGGTATGTCTTCTTATCCTATGTGTTTGTTTCTGCAATATTCACTAATACATTCATTCTTCAGATTATTCAGTTGTGGCCAAAAGTATTGACACCCCTGCAATTTTGTCAGATAATACTCTTCCTGAAAATGATTGCAAACACAAATTCTTTGTTATTATTATCTTCATTTAATTTGTCTTAAATGAAAAAACACAAAAAGAATTGTCCTAAAGCCAAATTGGATATAATTCCACACCAAACATAAAAAAGAGGGTGGACAAAAGTATTGGCACTGTTCGAAAAATCATGTGATGCTTCTCTAATTTGTGTAATTAACAGCAACTGTAACTTACCTGTGGCATCTAACAGGTGTTGGCAATAACTAAATCACACTTGCAGCCAGTTGACATGGATTAAAGTTGACTCAACCTGTGTCCTGTGTCCTTGTGTGTACCACATTGAGCATGGAGAAAAGAAAGAAGACCAAAGAACTGTCTGAGGACTTGAGAAACCAAATTGTGAGGAAGCATGAGCAATCTCAAGGCTACAAGTCCATGTCCAAAGACCTGAATGTTCCTGTGTCTACCGTGCGCAGTGTCATCAAGAAGTTTAAAGCCCATGGCACTGTGGCTAACCTCCCTAGATGTGGATGGAAAAGAAAAATTGACAAGAGATTTCAACGCAAGATTGTGAGGATGTTGGATAAAGAACCTCGACTAACATCCAAACAAGTTCAAGCTGCCCTGCAGTCCGAGGGTACAACAGTGTCGACCCGTACTATCCATCGGCATCTGAATGAAAAGGGACTGTATGGTAGGAGACCCAGGAAGACCCCACTTCTTACCCCGAGACATAAAAAAGCCAGGCTGGAGTTTGCCAAAACTTACCTGAAAAAGCCTAAAACGTTTTGGAAGAATGTTCTCTGGTCAGATGAGACAAAAGTAGAGCTTTTTCGGCAAAGGCATCAACATAGAGTTTACAGGAGAAAAAAAGAGGCATTCAAAGAAAAAAACACGGTCCCTACAGTCAAACATGGTGGAGGTTCCCTGATGTTTTGGGGTTGCTTTGTTGCCTCTGGTACTGGACTGCTTGACCGTGTGCATGGCATTATGAAGTCTGGAGACTACCAACAAATTTTGCAGCATAATGTAGGGCCCAGTGTGAGAAAGCTGGGTCTCCCTCAGAGGTCATGGGTCTTCCAGCAGGACAATGACCCAAAACACACTTCAAAAAGCACTAGAAAATGGTTTGAGAGAAAGCACTAGAGACTTCTACGGTGGCCAGCAATGAGTCCAGACCTGAATCCCATAGAACACATGTGGAGAGATCTAAAAATGGCAATTTGGAGAAGGCACCCTTCTAATATCAGGGACCTGGAGCAGTTTGCCAAAGAAGAATGGTCTAAAATTCCAGCAGAGCATTGTAAGAAACTCATTGATGGTTACCGGAAGCGGTTGGTTGCAGTTATTTTGGCTAAAGGTTGTGCAACCAAGTATTAGGCTGAGGGTGCCAATACTTTTGTCTGGCCCATTTTTGGAGTTTTGTGTGAAATGATCAATGTTTTGCTTTTTGCTTCATTTTCTTTTGTGTTTTTTCATTTAAGACAAATTAAATGAAGATAATAATACCAAAGAATTTGTGATTGCAATCATTTTCAGGAAGAAACTGAGTATTATCTGACAAAATTGCAGGGATGTCAATTCTTTTGGCCACAACTGCATAATTCCTATGCCCTTCTATATCCTACTCTAACATGAATGTATTAAATATCCCATCTCCAGCGAGAACCTCTGAAACCACCCAGGTACATTTGATCCATTTTCCCCATTGTTCTCCAAATTTCTTAACAGCACTTCTCTTAATATATATCTTTTTCTCCATTAGAATGGTGTTATTCAATTCTAGAATTATCTGTTCAATCCCAGGCGGACTGCCTGGTAAGACACTTTCTTGTATGATACAAAATTTTGCCTATTCCCAATTGAATGGATGCATTAATACCACAATCCCCCAGATATCCCAGGATACACGTTTTTGGTTTCATGTCCAAATGTACATTAAACACTTCTCCAACCAATTTATCTACATCCTCCCATAGCCCTCCAAGCTTGGGGCATGACCAAAACATATGTAATAGGTCAGCTTCTTCTCTACTACATCTCGGGCATTCATCTTCACTTCTCAACTTCATTTTTTTCATTGTCTTTGGTGGCTTATAAGCCCTATGAATAAGGAACAACTGGGATCTTCTCTGTGCTGTGTTTATTGACAATTTATCTGTAGCTTCCAATATGTCCTCCCAGTCTTCAAATGATATCTGTCCCACCTCCCCTTCCCACCGGGACTTAGTGACTCCCAAACCGGGACTCCCAAAATTGTACTCAATAGAGATTGATATATTAAAGAAATCAACCCTTTGGTCCTTTTTGCTTTGACAACATGATCCAGTAACCCGTTAGTGGATATTCTAATTGGTGTTATATTATCCTGGGCCCTCAAGGCATGCCGCAATTGTAAATACTTATAGAATTCTGAATTTTTTATCTGATAAATATGTTTTAAATGGTCAAAGGAACAAATATTCTCCCCTATATACACTTGATGCAAATATCTCAACCCTTGCATTTTCTACCCCCCAAATCACTCCAAATGGTATAATTCTCTCAAGTGTATGTTATTCCATAGAGGGGTGTATTGAAAATAAGTTCCCATTTCCCATAATATTTTGCAAGTCCACCATATCTTATGAATAAGGAACAGCGCTGGGGCACTACGGAACCTGTCCCTAAGGCAATCTGATTCCAAAAGGTCTAAAATATTATTGCCACCCCCCATAAATTTATTGACCAATGCCCCTGCTTCATTATTTTCCTCCAGAGCCCATCCCTTAAAATGTTGTAGTTGAGAGGCCAGAAAGTATCCCCATGAGGTAATGCCAATCCACTCTGATCCTTTGGTAACTGTAATTTCTCCAATTTGATTCTAGGTACTCCTTTCTTCCACACTAAATCTCTAAAAATGTTATGCATTTTTTGAACCAGTGTTTCGGAATCCACACTAGGGAATTATGTAAAATGTAGAGGATAGATGGCATGAGGCACATTTTGATTAGATTAGGATTCTCAGCATCTTCAAGAACATTCCTGTTACTGAGATTGCATATGGACTGATGGAGACTGTGTGAACTCCTGTATATCGAGATTCTGGTAAAAACGTGAATGCCATAGGAGAGCTCCATGAAGTACTACTAGGACTGATCTGAATCTTCACCTGCACCTTTATCAGAGAATTTGATGGCCTAGGAAGCTGATTAAATCTAGTGGCCGGACGTCAGAATAACAAGTCCAGTTGTTTACTGTTGAAGGACATTTTGTCAGGGCGTCCGCTCTGAGCGCGCACAAAGAGGACAGTGCACTCATACATATCGTGTTGGTTCAATTGATTAGTCGTGTAAATATACTGTATATACAGTGGGGAAAAAAGTATTTAGTCAGCCACCATGTTGTGCAAGTTCTCGCACTTAAAAAGATGAGAGGCCTGAAATTCACATCATAGGCAGACCACAACTATGAGAGTCAAAATGAGCAAACAAATCCAGAAAATCACCTTGTCTGATTTGGCAAGATTTATTTTGCAAATTATGGTGGAAAATACGTATTTGGTCATTAACAAAAGTTCATCTCAATATTTTGTTATACGAGATCCTTTGTTGGCAATGACAGAGGTCAAACATTTTCTGTAGGTCTTCACAAGGTTGGCACACACTGTTGGTGGTACGTTGGCCCATTCCTCCATGCAGATCTCCTCTAGAGCAGTGATGTTTTGGGCCTGTCAATTACAGGCCTCTCTCATCTTTTTAAGTGGGAGAACTTGCAGAAAAAGTGGCTGACTAAATATTTCTTTCCCCCACTGTATATATCAAGGGGAAAACGGTACCCAGAATCTATTTTAATTAAGGCGGGTGTAAGATTATATACCTGAGAGGATCACGTGTCACGGTCACGGTAGAACCCCGGGTAGGCTCTATACCGGTCAAGGGAGGGAGTAGCATAGCTTTGGGGTATTCTTGCTCCTGTCCGTGAAGCTGGCACTTGGGATCTCTCAGGTTGCATAATATGTATTTTGTGATTTGTGGCTGTTGTGGCCCATATGTTGTTGAGAAGTAAAGTCCTGTAATTTTTCGTCACAAGTTATAAAGAGAAGTTGGTTTGGTATCATATCGTGGTCAGAGTCGTTTATAGCAGCACTGTATCCTATTCTAAAATAACGACTGGCGTATTGGTTGTTACAGCTACAAACAATAAAATGCAGCACGTTGTTTTGACTTTGCTTCCAGATTTCTATTTAAATGTAACCACTGGTGTCACTTTCTGTACTCTTATCTACTATTTAGAATCTTGTCCTTGAGGCTGCGATGCTGGCTCTTCTTGCCCGAATTCCTTCACATGGTATTTTATCAGTTTCCCACAATTCAAAGCCACCAATTTCCTTATACTCACAAGCACATAATCTGTCATAAATCTTCTCTTCCTTCATCGTTTAGTTTATACATCCCTATCTTATTTTCTCTATTAGACAATACTCAGCAAAACATTCTCCAATTCCTGCTTTTCAGAGTAGCTTTTCTTTCAAAGTTGAAATTTAACCCCTTTACCCCCAAGGGTGGTTTGCACGTTCATGACCGGGCCAATTTTTACCATTCTAACCACTGTCATTTTATGAGGTAATAACTCTGAAACGCTTCCATGGATCCCGGTGATTCTGACATTGTTTTCTCGTGACGTATTGTACTTCATGTTAGTGGTAAATTTTCATTCAAATAAATTGCGTTTATTTGTGAAAAAAACGGAAATTTGGCGAAAATTTTGAAAATTTCGCAATTTTCCAATTTTGAATTTTTATGCCCTTAAATCACAGAGATATGGCACACAAAAAAACTTAAGAAATAATATTTCCCACATGTACTGTACTGTACTGTATAATATATGGGGCTCATTATTCTGCAATAAATATTTTGTATATGCTTGTGAAGTTATGCTAAAGTCTGTCATAACCGGTTGGCCAGGAAATTGGCTCCATTGCTCATTCCAGAAACACCATGGAATCATTTGCCCATGGATTTCATCCCAGATTTGCCTTTATTTGGTGGGAAAACTCTTATTTGGGTGGCTGGTGGTTGACTGATTCATTAAAAAGGCTCATTTTGTTCAGTGATACTGAATGCTAAGACACTCTCCAGACTGTTTATATGTCATCTTGTGAGATTGCATGGAATTCCTCTTAACATTGTGTCTGGTAGGGGATTGCAATTTGTCTCCAATTCTGGAGAGCCTTTTGTAAGAAACTTTGGATTGACTTGTCATTTTCCTCTGCCTAACACCCTGAAATCAACAATCTGATAGACAAGACAAATCAGTCTTTGGAACAAATATTAAGATGTTTCACTGTACTCAGCAGGAGGACTGGCGTTCATTTTTATCTTTTGTTGCGTTAGCCTTCAACAGTTGGGTCAATCAGTCCACTAAAACCTTGCAGTTTTTTGTAATTATGGTTTTCATCCCCATTTTGGTGAATTTTCTAGGATAAAAGATTGTGAAAAGATTGTGGATTCTCAGAAGGTCCGTAATTCCCTCCAGTATCTCATCCATTAGAAGGGATACAGACAGAAGGAGAGATCCTAGGTTCCAGCCCAAGCCCAATCACCTGATCAGGGCCTTCTGTACTAGGTTTCCTTGTAAACCTGGGGGTCTGGTACCCCCTCCCCCCCAAGAAGAAGGATACTGTCATGATTCCTCCATTCAGTATAGTGAGCGGCAGCTCAGCCATCCATTCTGGTGTATTGTGACAGGACCCCAAAAGTTATTGTTCAATTTGTCCTGAGTACGCTGATACCCCATATGTGGGGGTAAACGACTATTTGGGCACATGGCAGAGCTCGGAAGGGAAGCAGCGCCATTTGACTTTTTTGGCTGGAATTGAGATTGGACGCTATGTCTCATTTGGGAAGCCCCTGATGTGCCAAAACAGTGGAAACCCCCCACATATGACACCATTTTGGAAACTATACCCCCAAGGAACTTATCTAGATATGTGGTGAGAACTTTGAACCCCCAAGGGCTTCACAGAAGTTTATAACGTACAGCTGTACAATTAAAAAATCATATTTTTTTCTACAAAAATGATCTTTTCACCCCCAATTTTTATTTTCCCAAGGGTAACAGGACCCCAAAAGTTATTGTGCAATTTGTCCTGAGAACGCGGATACCCTATATGTGGGGGTAAATGACTATTTGCAAGTAACAAAAAGAGCAAAGGAGACATACACATAAACAGGGATCACCTTTAGAAAAATTACAATTTTTATTTCATAGGACATACAAAACACACAAAGTTGCCTTTAGAGAGCCCCAAGGAACTTATTTAGATGTGTAGTGAGCACTTTGAATCCCCAAGTGCTTCACAGAAGTTTATAACGCCCTGGCGTGATAATAAAAAAAATCACTTTTTCCACAAACATGATCTTTTAGTCCCCAATTTTTTTATTTTACCAAGGGTAACAGAAGAAATTGGACCACAAAAGTTGTTGTCCAATTTGTCCTGAGTGTGCTGATATCCCATATGTGGGAGAAAACTACTGTATGGGCACACGTCGGGGCTCGGAAGGGAACTAGTGACGTTTTGGAATGCATACTTTGATGGAATGGTATGCGGGTGTCATGTTGCCTTTGGAGAGCCCCTGATGTGCCTAAACTGTGGAAACCCTCCACATGTGACCCCATTTTGGAAACTAGACCCCCAAGGAACTTATCTAGATGTGTGGTGAGCACTTTGAACCCCCAAGTGCTTCACAGAAGTTTATAACGCCCGGGCGTGAAAATAAAAAAATCATATTTTTTCCACAAACATGATCTTTTAGTCCCCAATTTTTTTATTTTCCCAAGGGTAACAGGAGAAATTGGACCCCAAAAGTTGTTTTTCAATTTGTCCTGAGTACGCTGATATCCCATAAGTGGACCACAAAAGTTGTTGTCCAATTTGTCCTGAGTACGCTGATATCCCATAAGTGGAAGAAAACTACTGTATAAGCACACATCAGGGCTCGAAAGGGAAGTAGTGACGTTTTGTAATGCAGACTTTGATGGAATGGTCGCGGGTGTCATGTTGCCTTTGGCGAGCCCCTGATGTGCCTAAACTGTGGAAACCCCACACATGTGACACCATTTTGAAAACTAGACCCCAAGGAACTTATCTAGATGTGTGGTGAGCACTTTGAACCCCCAAGTGCTTCACAGAAGTTTATAACGTAGAGCCATAAAAAAATCATAATTTTTCCACAAAAATGATATTTTTGCCCCCAATTGTTTATTTTCCCAAGGGTAACAGGAGAAATTGGACCCCAAAATTTGTTGTGCAATTAGTCCTGAGTAGGCTGATACCCCATGTGTGGGGGTAAACCACTGTTTGGGTGCATGGCAGAGCTTGGAAGGGAAGGAGCACTGTTTGACTTTTTGAATGCAGAATTGGCTGGAATTGAGATCAGATGCCATGTTGCGTTTAGATAGCCCCTGATGTGCCCAAACAGTGGAAATCCCCCAATTCTAACTTCAATCCTAACCCCAATACACCCCTAACCCTAATCTCAGCCCTAACCCTAGCCCTAAGGTTGTGTGCACACGTTGCGGATTCTGCTGCGGATCAGCAGCGGATTTGGCCCTGCGGATCCACAGCAGTTTCTGCTGCGTTGTACAGTATCTTTATATTCAATGGAAATTGAAAAATGCTGTGCACATGCTGCGGATTTGCTGCGATATTAAATCCGCAGCATGTCACTTCTTTGTGCGGAATCCTCAGCGGATTGACACCTGCTCCATTACCAGGTGTCAAAACACAGGGGAAAACCGCAGGCTAATCTGCACTAAATTCGCAGGTAAAATGCAGGTCATTTGACCTGTGGATTTACCTGTGGAGTTAGCCAAATCCGCAGCAGAATCTGCATCGTGTGCAAACAGCCTTACCCTAGCCCTAACCCTAGCTCTAACCCTAGCCCTAACCCTAGCCCTAAGCCTAACCCTAAGCCTAATGGGAAAATGGAAATAAATACATTTTTTAAAATTTTATTATTTTTGCCTAACTAAGGGGGTGCTAAAGGGGGGTTTGATTTACTATTTATGGCGGGTTTTTATGTTTGGCAGCTGTCACACACTAAAAGACGCTTTTTATTGTAAAAATAGTTTTTGCATCACCACATTTTGAGAGTTATAATTTTTCCATATTTTGAGTCACCGAGTCATGTGAGGTCTTATTTTTTGCGGGACGAGTTGACGTTTTTATTGGTACCATTTTCGGTCACGTGACAGTTTTTGATTGCTTTTTATTCCAATTTTTGTGATGCAGAATGAACAAAAAACAGAATTTCATGAATTTCTTTTGGGGGATGCGTTTACATCTTTCTGAGTGTGGTAAAATTGATAAAGCGGTTTTATTCTTCAGGTCAGTACGATTACAGCGATACCTAATTTATGTTTTTTTTATGTTTTGTCGCTTTTATGCAATGAAAACAATTTTATATAAAAAAATAATTATTTTGCATTGCTTTATTCTGCGAGCTATAACTTTTTTATTTTTTTGCTACTGATGCTATATGGTGGCTCGTTTTTTGCGGGACAAGATGACGTTTTCAACGGTACCATGGTTATTTATATCCGTCTTTTTGATCACGCGTTATTATACTTTTTGTTCGGCGGTATGATGATAAAGCATTGTTTTTTGCTTCGTTTTTTGAAGGGGTTAACTAAAGGGGTTAACTAGTGGGACAGTTTTATAGGGCGGGTCGTTATTTACAAAAATTAGAATTTATTGGGGAATTTTTTTTAAAATTTATTTGGGGATTTTTTATAAATTATCTTTACACTTGTTTTTTTTTTTTTTACAGTTTTGTTACTTTATTATATTGTCCCGAGGGGGACATCACTATAAGGTGTCAGATCGCTGATCTGACAGTTTAGACAGCTCTTTGTCAGATCAGCGATCTGACGGGCACTCCTGCAGGCTTCCTCGTGACTTCTCTCAGCAGGCACTGTGGAAGCCGCCTCTCTGCTGGCCCCCGAAGGCCCCCGCGGCAATATTGGATCCGGGGGCCTGCAGAGAGGAGACCTTCGGAGCCACGCAGCACGTCGTGCTGCGTTGGGGGTCGTAGGGAAGCACGGAGGGAGCCCCTTCCCTGCGCGCTTCTCTTCTATGCTCCCGGTACACTGCGATCATGTTTGATCACAGTGTGCCAGGGGTTAATGTGCCAGGGGCGGTCTGTGATTGCCCCTGACACATAGTGCCGAGTGTCAGCTGTGATAATCAGCTGACACCCGGCCGCGATCAGCGGCGCTCTCCCCGGGGGGGGGCGCCGCTGATAGCTATGATGTACTATCCCGTCCTTGGGAATTAAGTCCCAGGGCACATGGACGGGATAGTACATCATATGGCAGAAAGGGGTTAATATAGGGGAAGTGGTAATTATATTTCATAAGGGTGGACAGTGTGGTTATAGTTCATAATGGAATACAGTGTGGCCGTTATAATTCTTAAGGGGAAACAGTGTGATGGGTATAGTTCATAAGGGCGGATGATGTGCCAGATATAGTTCATAAGGAAGGGTTTTGTATTCATGTACTAATTATAGCTCTGGTGCCATATTCATGTACTGCTGGTTCTCCTCGTTTTAACCCCTTAACGACCAAGCCATTTTGTAGGTTAAAGACCAGGTGTTAATTTTGAAATCACACCACTGTCACTTTATGTTTTGATAACTCTGGAACGCTTCAACAGATCCCGCTGATTCTGACATTGTTTTTTCGTGACATATTGTACTTCATGTTAGTGGTAAAATTTATTCGATATGACTTGCGTTTATTTATGAAAAAAATGGAAATATGGCACAAAAAATAGTTAATAAATAACATTTCCCACATGTCTACTTTCCATCAGCACAATTTTGGAACCAAAATTTTTTTTTGCTAGGAAGTTATAAGGGTTAAAAGTTGACCAGCGATTTCTCATTTTTACAACAAAATTTACAAAACCATTTTTTTTAGGGATCACCTCACATTTGAAGTCACTTTGAGGGGTCAATATGACAGAAAATACCCAAAAGTGACACCATTCTAAAAACTGCACCCCTCAAGGTGCACAAAACCACATTCAAGAAGTTTATTAACTCTTTAGGTAATTCACAAGAATTGAAGCAATGTGGAAGGAAAAAATTAACATTAATCAACTTTTTTTCCCCAAAATTTTTCTTTGGACACAATTTTTTTTATTTTGTCAAGGGTATCAGGAGAAAATAAATCACAATATTTGTTGTGCAATTTCTCCTGGGTACAGCGATACCCCATGTGTGGAGGAAGACCAATCTTTAGGCGCACGGCAGTGCTCAGAAGGGAAGGAGCATCATTTGAGATTTTGATTGTCAAATTGGCTGGAATCGAGAGCGGACGCCATGTTGCGTTTGGAGTGGCCCTGATGTACCTAAACAGTGGAAATCCCCCATAAGTGACCCCATTTTGGAAACTAGACCCCTAAAGAGCTTATCTAGATGTGTGGTGAGCACTTTGAACCCCCAAGTGCTTCACAGAGGTTTATAAAGTAGAGCCGTGAAAATAAAATAATCATTTTTTCCACAAAAATGAGCTCTTTGCCCACAAATTTTTATTTTCACAAGGGTAACAGGAGAAATAGGACCCCAAAAGTTGTTGTGCAGTTTGTCCTGAGTATGCTGATACCCCATATGTGGGGGGGAACCACTGTGATCGCCTTCCTGCGATACTTGGGAGGCAGAATGCACAAATCCACAAAAGGTGAAGAATTGGTTTTATTTTTTACACTGTTCCTCTTGCGGTATTAGTGATGAGGCGACTTTATTCTTCGGGTCGGTGCGATTACAGCGATACCAGATTTATATCCTTTATTCATGTTTAGCTTCTGTCACACACTAAAAGACGCTTTTTTTGGAAGACTTTTTTGTAAGAAATTTTTGCTTCGCCGTATTTTGAGAGCTATAATTTTTCCGTATTCCAGCCGCCAGAGACATGTGCGGGCTCGTTTTTGGCGGGACAAGATGACGTTTTCAGCTGTACCATGATTATTTATATCCGTCTTTTTGATCGCGTGTTATTGCACTTTTTTCAAGCGGTATCATAATACCGCTTGGAAAAAGTATAATTTGCTACATTTTTTTTTTTTTTTTTTACGGCGTTCACTGAAGGGGTTAACTAGGGTGACGATTTTATAGATAGGATTTTTACAGAGGCGGTGATACGAAACATGTGTATTTTTTTGTTTGTTTTTTTTACATAAAATGTGTATTTTTAGGGGAATTTTAGGGGATTTTTTTACTATTTTTTTATTATTTTTTAATATTTTTTTACATATTTTTTTTTTTTTAAATGTGTTTTTTTTACCTTGTCCCTTCATGGGACTTTTACTTTCAAGTTAGGTATAATACATTACAATGCTCCAACATTGGAATGCATTATGCCTATGCTGAGAGCTGCAGACACCTTGCTGTGAGCATGATCTCTGCAGCTCTCCGTATGTAAATGACCTGGAGGTTGTCATGACACCTCCGGGTCATCATGGCACAGGTTGGGCCCCGCGATTACATCGCAGGGACGCCGACCTGAGGCAAAGGGAGCCCCCGACCCTCTTCCTCCCCCTCTGAACGCTGCGATCGCAGCAGTGATGCGGTTAACAGCCAGGGGTGGAGGGGGCTCCGCTCCTAGCTCTCAGTGCAGGACGCTCAGCCACTGCAGCGCTGAGCTCCTGCACTGATCATCGGGCAGGAAAGGCTGACACTTGAGCCTATCCTGCTCATTGCTGCTGTGTTTGGTCTGTCAGATTGACTGACCAATCACAGTGCTTGGGGGGCAGGGAATGACTGCAAGGGTCCCTGCCCCCCTTGCTGTGCCTCTCAGCTGTCAAAGACAGCTGTCGGCACTGAACTGAAACTGCATATTTACACGCAGTAACAGTTCAAAGGCAGGACATGCAGAGTCCGCCATGGTGCGGGAAGTTACCTCCTGCCATGACGGACTCTGCACGTCCATAGACATTAAGGGATTAATGTCAGGACTCTGAACATTTTTTGATTACCTTTTGGGCATTCCTGCTCCGTGCCTTCCTGCTTTATAACTCCACCTCAGACTTTAGTCTGTGCAAGAGTATTCTGACCTTGTCCTGCTCATGGCCTTGGTGGCTTCCTGGCTTCCTACTTGCTCCTGTGAACCTGTGTGGATATCCTGTTACACTGCTTTCTGAGTTTCTGCTGCATACACCGGTCTCCAGTATTCCTCCTGCTTCTGGCTGCTCGTGTTGCTCCCATCTGTATTTGTTGGACACGTAAGCTGTTGCTGCTCTCCAATACCTGAGACTGCCTACCCAGGCCTCCCTGGATGAGTTAAAACATTATTTGAACTGGCTCATGTATATACTTATCTGTATATGGACTGGTGTCAAATATAACTGTGCATCACAGGCTGCTCCGTTTGATGCATTGCATTGATTGCATTTTCCTCTGAAGTTTCCTACAGACTCTGCTAAGTTGCACCCAATATTTACATCGAGTGTTTATGGACTTGAATTTTTTCCCTGCACCTGTTTGAATCATCGTGTGATATAATATAGACTTTACCACCTATAACCTGTGTTCTGTAGTTGTCTTGTTCCACGCAAAGAGACTCCTGAGTTATCTGTAAGGGGGGTGCCACGCCTCTACCCCCTTAAAGTAGAGTGTAATGTGTTACTGCTGTATATACAGGTTATTATGCTATGTGTAATTTATGTAAGTAGAGATAGAGTGAGTGTAGTACCCCGAATTGGACACTAGATAGGGCATGTTACAGAACCACTCAGCACCCAGAATATGTTGTGCAGTTATATGTATATATAATAGGTTCCATGTGAGATGCATGTCCCTAATGTATCAGCCCACAGACTGCACCTCTGGGCAGAGTGGACATGATATTCTCCTTTTGTCTGCCTTCCCCCCACCTTTGTAATTCCTGCAGTAAACATCCGCAGGCTCCGGCCACCTGCGGCTTTTGTAATGCATGTCTGGCCTGATGCTTGTCTATTGGCCGGCCCTCTGTATCTGTGTGATATATTTTGTGTCCTGTGAGTAAAGTGTTGTCAGACTGGAAATACATGGAGAAGCAGTGATCTTTTATATGTGCCCATGCACTCAGAGGAATTCCAGCCAGCGTCCTTCATTCAGACTCCAGCCAACGCAGAGTGGACCTCCGAAAACACGGGGTGGTACTGAAAGAGGTACCCCAGCTTGGATGACCCCATTACAGGGCACATTACTGTAAATAGTTCTTTTAGGAGGAGCTAGCCATAGATAAGAGGTAAAAGTTTTCCTGTCAGTAGTCAGTAGGGCCCAGGTGCCCGTGTAGGGTGGATAGCTCCGCATTGTTAAAGCAGAGTACCTAGCCATCTAGAGTCCGGATGGACAGAGGTTCAGCTGAAGCAGCAGTGTAACAGCAGTGTGCAGTACAAGCAAGAGAAGAGGTCCTAAGTAGTACGGGGACGCAGGTCGCTCATCATGTGGCAGATCATTGCATGGGCCGATGCCCTCAGATCCAGGGAGAAATGGACGAGCGCAGTGAGTCTGGTCAGGGAGGATGCTGCATTACTGCAAGCGGTGGTTTGACCCAGGCACATCCTGAGGGACGTAGAAGGAAGTGCAGGGGAAGTGGAGAATGTGGACTGTGTGGAACTCTATGCTGATGCTGTATCTGAAAAGGATGTGCTGCAAAAACAAGGTAAAGTTTTACGTTTCAAGTTTGAAATTGACTCTGTCTCTTTATGCGCAACAATGGCAGCAGTGGAACTTCAGCCAGCCCGATGGGACCCTGACGGTGCAGAAGGTGAAGCAAAAGGTATGCTGCAGAGGGGACTCATTATTCATGTGACAGGAGACCAGGGCGTGATAAAGTACATATACTCAGCCACGACTACGGCCCTGGCGCTCCCTCACACTTGACATAGTCGGCAGGATCCCTTCACCGTGTAGCGTGGATGCCGTGGAAGATGTTATTGATGTGACCAGAAAGAGTGAAGATGAAGAAATTGTGAATTTTAGCGAAATACTGGATGTGACTGATATTATGGACATGTCTAAAACCTTAAATGTGACTGACACTGTGAAGGCAAAGATGGCGGCCATGAAGATGGCGGAGGTTGGTGCCAAAAAGAATGACGACTTGGACCTCACCCTTCGTGGGCACTCTGATATCGAGATGGCGCCAAAATCCACCTATCAACAACTCCCGGTCCGCCCATGGTGGGCGCGGATGAGAAGGCGAAGTGTGGCGCCCCAGGGGAGTCCAGTCACCACAGAGATACTGCACCTCACCCAGAGGTGTGGTATCCCACTCACCAGGTAAGGTGGAGACAATTGACAGGACTCTAACACCTGCACCCAACACACACCCTATTGCAGCAGGGCTGTACCCTGCGGGAGGAGGATCTCAACCCTGCCTGGGTAGTAGAGGGTGTTGGGAGGTGGGTGGAGCTAGTAGGATGAGAGCGGGAGAAGAGAGTTTAGTCAGAACTTCAGGAGGGGAGGAAGTGGAAGTTGAGTCCTCTAATTCTTCCTGCATCACCTACTCATCTCTGCTACATCTACCATCACCAAACACCACATCTTTGCTAACACCACTGCCCTGGGAGAAAAGCTCTGCCTGTGGAGAGCTATTTCAACTCTGCTGCATCCCATCATCAGTCCCAGAGGATCTGCACTGCAGTGCTGGTCACCTCTGACCAGATACCACAGGTGGCCTCATGAACCTATCTACACATAGACTTTATTCCTCATCAGTTCCTATTTTACATATTTTACATGGACACTTACCGTGAAGTGGTGAAGCAGCTTGGTATGTATTTTTTGCAAAAAATGTGTCGACTAAATACCCTGTATTTGTTATACAGCACTTGCTGATTACTTTTATATGTTTTTTACTGCAGAGTATTTTTTCAAATTTGTCATTTTGTGCTCTCTTGTTGTGGTTCAGCCATTGGGTGGTGTGGGCAGTGTCTTACCGACTTGTTCACACTTGTGCATGTCACATATATGTTTTTAATCCTTTTTTTCCGTGCTCAGCACGGTTTGGGAGACCCCACCCTCCTCCTTTGTGACATGCACATAAATGAGCTGTCTTTCACCAACAAGCCCATATACTGGGAAGCGTTTGTCTGTATCCTGTTCATTCAGACACTGTTCACATGTTCAGGTTTTGAATACATTAGATAGGGACTGCTTCGTGAAGGGTTACCGTGAAGTGGTGAAGCAGCTTGGTATGTATTTTTTGCAAAAAATGTGTCGACTAAATACCCTGTATTTGTTATACAGCACTTGCTGATTACTTTTATGTTTTTTACTGCAGAGTATTTTTTCAAATTTGTCATTTTGTGCTCTCTTGTTGTGGTTCAGCCATTGGGTGGTGTGGGCAGTGTCTTACCGACTTGTTCACACTTGTGCATGTCACATATATGTTTTTATGGACACTCAGGACCACGGAGCCAGTCACTGCTGCCGTGACACATCCCTTTAAGACACCGTCCCAGTGCCGAGTAACCCACAGCCCTGAGAGGGTGTTCCGTTTTGGCATCGCAAACAGGATATCGAAACCCGGTATCACTGGGTCCTGTGTGCCAGAGACTTTATTGAATTGTGAAATTGCTAAACAAGATGAACCGACCCTTTAACTGGGGTCCCGTGCACCTAACAGAATGTGCAAAGGAGTGAATTTATTGAACTGTAAAGATGGCTGCCATTGCGGTTCCACGCGGTGTGCAGTGAGGCGTGCCGTCGTGGGCGGTACCCAACAATGGCGCGAAACACCATAAACATCCCTTGCTTTTATTTCTATGTGACAGCATCATGCCCGACAGCCAGGGGGGTCCGCCTCCTGGCCTGGTATGGCGGAAAAGGAAAAAGGCACCGCCCCAGGAGGAGGACGGGGAAAGCTGTAGCGGCGGGAAACCGGGCGGAAGAAAGGAGAGAGGACCAGGAAGACGCAATGGCGTACAGAGGTCAATAGGAGTGTGGGTAGGAAGCAGGAAGCTACACCCGACTTGCAGAGGGAGAGCAACGACCCGCAGCCAGTAATGAATCCGGAGGTTCTTGCTGCTCAAGTGGAGGAGCTGAGTCGTCAACTCCAGGGTACTAAACTGACTGCAATGGAAAAGTGGAAGGCGTCCCTGCTGAAAAGAGTGAAGCTGGTGGAGCCGCATCCCATCCGGCGGTCCCTGATCTCAGCGGAGGAGACAACTGATACCGGAATGACACCACCAACAGGTACTGCCATTAGCCCTGCCCCAGTAGTCGAGGAGCTTTTAGTGGGCCCATCTACCACGCCGCCAGCCTGTTCACTAACCCCCTCAGCACCTGCGGTAGTAAGTTCACCAGTGCCCACAGTAGTAAAAGCTGCAACAGTTAGTGTTGCAAGTCCACCAGCATGAGAAGTGGAACAGGTACCTACTACATTATCCACAGCTGCAATTCCAGCCAGACCCAAAATGCGCGATCAGGCCACTCAAACCTGGGTAGCAGGACCTGAGCAGCTGGTGATTTCAGGTATTGCCATGCACCAAGGACTTCCCCGGCCAGGGATTCGCCAGCCTCAGGCACCACCTTGGAGGCAAAAGCAGTAAAAGTGACAAATTAGCTAAAAGTGACTGTACATAGTTCACAAAGTTCACCTGGTTAGGTATGTGTGACAATGCTATTTAAAATTAAAAGTTTCTAAGCTATTTAAAGTTAAAGTTTCCAGAGACAATAGGATCATGAACAGTGAGTGATCAAAACTTCCCTTGTAAATAGTTAGCACTTCTTAGGCTGAGTTCACACGCGGCGTTTTTTTCACGTTTCCGCGGCGGTTTTAGCCGCGCGATTTTGCCTCGAAAACGCGAAAAATAAGCATCCCATGCATTCCTATGGGATTCCGCAATGCTGTGCTAATGCTGCGGTTTTTACCGCGGTATCGCTTCGCGGTAAAAACCGCAGCATGCTCATTATTTTGCGGAATCGCGGCGATCCCGCACCCATAGGAATGCATTGTTCCGCTTACTTCCCGCATGTGGCTGTGCACACCATGCGGAAAATAAGCAGAACATTTGCGGATGGTACCCACGGTCCGGAGGAGAGGAGACTGTCCTCCGGGCTTTGGGTACCATATCCCTGTAAAAAATAGAATTTAAAATAAAAAATATTGTTATTCTTACCGTCCCGCGCAGCCTTCCCGCCTCTCTCCACGCTCTCGTTCCCAGTAATCCTTTGCGAAAATGCCCGCGATGACGTCCGTTCTCGCGGGATCGCGAAGTCTCGCGGTCATTCGCGTGACGTCATCGCGAATTACCGCGAGACATCGCGATCCAGCGAGAACGGATGTCATCGTGGGCATTTTCGCAAAGGATTAATGGGAACGGCTGCGCGGGACGTCGGAAGGTAAGAATAAGTCCATTTTTTATTTTTTTTTACATTTTATCTTTTACTACTGATGCTGCATAGGCGGCCTCAGTAGTAAAAAGTTGGTCACACTTGTCAAACACTATGTTTGACGAGTGTGACCAACCTGTCAATCAGTTCTCCAAGCGATGCTCCAGATCGCTTGGAAAACGCTAGCATTTTGCAAGCTAATTACGCTTGCAAAATGCTAGTTTTTCAGCGGGAAAATCGCGGGAATTTAAAATGCGATTTTCCCGCGGAATGGAATTCCGGAATTCTCGCGGTAATTTCCGCGAGAGTTCCGGGACGTGTGCACATAGCCTTAAGGTGCTCCTTATTGGTTTTACATCACCCCTTTAAGAGTGTGAATAGTACACTCTGCTCCTTTAACAGACCAAAGAACAAAAACCCGTTTGGCTTGGCCGAATATGTGGACCCAGGAAGAGACCAGTCATGCCTTGCAGCTGCCCAAGGCCTACGTTGGAGGTTTGGAGCGGGTCTTCCATTTTTGCACTAAGGACATAAGAAGACACCCCGGATGGGGATTGCACTTAAGAACTACCTCATTTTGATAGAAGTTTGATTGTACTTAATAAAAAGTTTTTCTGCACTTGCACTGCTATATTGCACCTAATGTACAGAATATTTTATCCACCTAATGTACAGAATATTTTATAGTATAGTATAGAATGTTTATTGATATTTAAGAGAAAAGATAGTAATAGTATTGTATAGGACTCAAAAGCACATTGTATAGAATATTGTAGAGTAAGAATATTTTATAGGAAATGACTAGGAAAGCTTATTGAGAGTATGGACTAGTGTTGCATCAAAAGTGTCTTAAAAGAAAAAAAATTATGCTGCTAGCTATTGGAAGTAAATGTTAGTGTTTGATAAAAGGGTAGTATTGATATTTTGTAGGAAGAAATGTCTTGACTTATTATTATGTAACATTAAAGAAAAAGTGTCTCCCATAAAGGGAAGTTGCATTTAATATTGTTTATCTGCTATGATGTATCATCAAAATCTTTGTACATTCCTTTTAACATCTGTTTACTCTCCTCCAGCCCGCGTATGTGCTACTTTTAACGGGGGGAATGTGGCACCCCAGGGGAGTCCAATCGCCGCAGAGATACTGCACCTCGCCCAGAGCTGTGGTGTCCCACTCCCCAGGTAAGGTGGTGACATCTGGCAGGACTCTAACACCTGCACCCAACACACACCCTATAGCAGCAGGGCATCTGGATGTACCCTACGGGAGGAGAATCTCAACCCTGCCTGGGTAGTAAAGGGTGTTGGGAGGTGGGTGGAGCTAGTAGGGAGAAGAGAGTTCAGTCAGAGCATCAGGAGGGGAGGAAGTGGAAGGACGTGTGTGAAGCAGCTCCCTGTCAGGAGGAGCTGCTTGGAAGGAAAAAGACAGAAGAAAGCTCCCTGAAGAGGGAAGGGATCCTAGAGGCACGGGCAGCGACCATACTGTCCGTGGGGCTCGTTCCACACCGGCTAACGTCGGATGGAGGGATCAGGTCGCAGTATAGGGACTGGCACTATAACTAGTGGCGTGAACAACAGACTCAGCTAGATAAACCAGAGGCTCCGAGCATTGCAAGTGCTGCAGCCAAATCCACAATTATTCGCTGATATAGGATAGGACCCAGGGACCTAGAGGTTATTTCCGACAAGATCTGAGTTTGCTGGCTTGGGACACTGCTTGTGAAGGTGCTGGACAGGAGGGAGGAAATCAGCACAGGGAGACAGCCAGGAAAGGCACACACTGAAGGGAGTCCTGGAAGGGTGTTTTTCCATCTTCCAGGGAGTTTGCTGGACCCCTGACCTAGAGGATGCAGCACCAAGTGGGCACATGCATGCAAGTGAACTGTGAGTAAAACTTTGGAACTGCACCCAGTTGTCTCCTCTAATTCTTCCTGCATCACTTACCCAGCTCTGCTACATCTACCATCACCAAACACCACATCTTTGCTAACACCACTGCCCTGGGACTAAAGCTCTGCCTGTGGAGAGCTATTCCAACTCTGCTTCATCCCACCATCAGTTCCAGAGGATCTGCGCTTCAGCACTGGTCACCTCTGACCAGATACCACAGGTGGCGTCACAAACTTATCTACACATAGACTTTATTCCTCATCAGTTCTTATTTTACATGGAAATTCAGGGCCATGGACTGGGTCACTGCTGCCGTGACACATCCCTTTAAGACACCGGCCTGATATCGAGTAACCCACAGCCCTGAGGGGGTGTTCCAGAAGAACCCGACCCTCCCTACAGAATACAGAGAAATGGGTGGAGTGGTCAGAGGTGACCCCACCTCGGAACAGGTGGGGCCCGGAAGAAGACCCTGAGTGCAGCTGTGTGGTGCCATTGTGCAACACGGGACCGACAGTGATGGAACATTCTTGCACTCATCACTGCAGAGGAGTAGGCAGCATGGAGTGGAAATGGCGGCAGGAGGAGGAGAAGACCCGGTTCGGTCAATTGAGGGGAGTCGTGGATGAGCTCTGGACTCATCAATTCCCTGTGTTGCAGGAGGAGCAGTATCAACGACAGCCGGAGCCGGAACAACATGGTTTACATGAACCGCAACACATTCGGGAGCCAGGGTTGGAGTGTCCACGTCCTTGGGAGCTGGAACTACTGTACTTCGGCGGGAGCCGGGACCTTTTCGTCAGGAGCTGAAGACCGGAGAGCGGAAGTAGCAACCACCCTGGAGGAACCTGCGGAAGAGCTGGAGGGTGAGCCGGAGTTATAACAAGTACCGTAGTGCGCAGATGCAGCATCGGAGGAATACCATCGTCCCAGGATCGGTCCAGTCAGCGTTCCATAATGGGCGAGTGCACCTCGGCCCTTGACCCTGGAGGGATGGATTCTGCCTCGAGCCCTCGTTTTGGAGGCTGTAGTACTGCCCCTCTCCCCTGAAGAGTGGTCTGCTCCACAACCCCGCACCCTGGAGGCCAGGCATACTTGTAGCAAGGCCATGTCCCTGGGAGCCTTGCGTTTTCATCACTCAGCAGAGGGTCCTTTCCCCACTCCCGGGCAGGTCGCCTGGATGGAGGAGGTCATCCAGAGGAAAAAACAGCAGGAGAAAGAGGATAAAGAGGAGAAAAAAATTTGGGCAGAATTGCGCCGACATGGAGAGGGCATTATGGCCGGGCGTCGCACTTGCGGGCAATTAATCCATACAAATATAGATCAGCGGTATGGCTTCATAAGAGAGGCAGGCACAAATGACAAAGTGTACGTGAATGCCACCTCTGTGAATTTTGGGAGACCCCTAGTGGAAGGGGACTGGGTCTCCTTCAAAGAGGACTGCTCCAGGGGCTATTTTGCAGTAGCCGTGACTCTGTGTTCCGAGGTTGACGGCCTAGAACTGTACATGGGCCCGGGAAGAGAACAGTTGGTCCCCTATCCCTCAGCCATCGCTCAGTCAAACTCTTCCCCTGCCACGTCATGGTAGCCCATCATTCCTGTGGTTGCAGGTTCGTCATCAGCCCTCACCCGGGCAAGGAGACCGGAAAAGGATAAAGCGGCAAGGGATGCGTGCCGTTGAACCGTGAGAATCTGCTTGATAAATGAGAAAGTTGTGCTCATTGCACCATTGCTACATGAATAGTATACAGGACTGTTCTGCATCCCTGTGGGTAAAAGGAGCCTTGAAACACTCCCAGAGTCGAGGGTAATGTGGCCGGCATGGCCAGGGGTGAATTCTGAGTTGATCTATTGGTTTTTGTTGTGCCTGTTGCGTTTTTCTGATGGACAGCAGAAACTTTGCCTTTGTGGTGCAACAGGTCCTTGGACTAACAGACCGGGTATGGCTGCAGCAACAAACTGTGTTCTAGGGCTAGGCAGCACGTACGTGGCGCATGGGACCGTGGCATAGACAAAGGGAGGGGGTTGCCTCCCCTGGAGTACTGTTTCAAGTGTGAATGGATGGTGCAAATGGAAGGACTGTCTTCGGGCACACACTTACAATCACCATGGAGAGAACAAACTTTTGTTTCCCACTATGGACTGGAGGTGTAACCTGGAGGACTGTGAGGCACGTCTCAAGAGAGATGGGACTATCATGTGTTATTTATGATCTACCTCTTTAACCTCCCTGCGTGGAGTATTCAATATACATATTAAAGTTTTTAGGGGAATGGTCAGGGATGACCATTGTTTAAGGGAGGGTGTTGTGATATCACTTTCTGGCCTCCCTCTGGTTATTACTGAAGGTAGTGGAGCTGGTCAGATTGACAGAGGGGTTGCGATTTCTCTTTCTGGGCTCCCTCTGGTGGTTACTGGAGGTTATGGAGCTGATCTGATTGACAGAGGCTTGCCACCTGATAATGAGGATGACGATTGGAGATCTGGGGTTTCAGATTGGGATTTAAGACAGCCGACTCCCTCTATCCCTGCTGGTGATTTTCTTCCTGTGCCTCCTGAGGTCTGATGTCTCCAGCTCTGTCCCTGCATGGTTCAGCTAAGTGGTTTATTTGCTATTCTGTTTGCATTTGATCTGGTTTTGTCTATCTCTGCTTTGTGCGGGTCAGCCAGCTTCGGCTGGGGCTGTGCTGAATCACCGCTCATATGTTACTGCTTGTGCCAGTTTGTTTTGTTTTGTCCCCAGTTAGATTGGTCTCTTTTTGCACTGCTTTCAGAATATACCAGAGTGCTGATATAGTGGGGGCGAAGTCGTGCGACTTCAGTGTTTTTGTGTATCAGACGTGTTGGACTTTGGCAGGGTTTTTTTTGCGTGATTGCAGACAGTGTCTTTCCTTTCCTGTCCTGCTAGTCAGGTGGGCCCCATCATTTGCTCAGTCTATTTTCCTGCATGTGTTTGTGTTTTCATCTTGTCTCACTGACAATATATGCTTGGGGCTATCTATTCCTTTGGGGTCTGCTCTGGGGCAGTTTAGATTTCCCCTTTCTTGCTTTAGGCTTAGAAAGCTCTCCGGCTGTGCCAAGGCGTCTAGGATCATTGTAGGTACGCTTCACGGCTACTGCTAGTTGTGTGGATAGGATCAGGGGTCTGCAATCCGCTTAGTTACCAACCTCTCTGGTTTTCTGTGGCTTTGCCTGGGCCTGCTCTCCTCCTCGGTGACAAATTCATAACAGGAGGGTGAATGTAAGGCAGGTGCCATGCCTATACCCCCTTAAAGTAGAGTATAATTTGTTACTGCTGTATATACAGGTTATTATGCTATTCGGTCCCCTGGAACTTTTCAACCCTTTCCCACATATCATGCTTCAAAAATAAAGAAACCAAATGTAAATTTTTGGTGAAGAATCAACAAGAAGTGGGACACAGTTGTGAAGTTGAACGAAATTTTGTGAAGAGCAGTTTTCAGCTCTTTCCACAGATTCTCGATTGGATTCAGGTCTGGACATTGACTTGGCCATTCTAACACCTGGATACGTTTATTTGTGAACCATTCCATTGTAGATTTTGCTTTATGTTTGGGATCATTGTCTTGTTGGAAGTCACATCTCCGTCCCAGTCTCAGGTCTTTTGCAGACTCCAACAGGTTTTCTTTAAGAATGGTCCTGTATTTGGCTCCATCCATCTTCCCAACAATTTTAACCATCTTCCCTGTCCGTGCTGAAGAAAAGCAGGCCCAAACCATGATGCTGCCATCACCATGTTTGACAGTGGGAATGGTGTGTTCAGGGTGATGAGCTGTGTTTCCTTTTACGCCAAACATATTGTTTGGCATTGTTGCCAAAAAGTTTGATTTTGGTTTCATCTGACCAGAGCACCTTCTTCCACGTGTTTGGTGTGTCTCCCAGGTGGCTTATTGCAAATTTTAAACAACACTTTTTATGGATATCTTTGAGAAAAGGCTTTCTTGCCACTCTCCCAAAAAGGCCAGATTTGTGCAGTGTACGACTGATTGCTGTCCTATGGACAGACTGTCCCACCTTAGCTGTAGATCTCTGCAGTTCATCCAGAGTGATCATAGGCCTCTTGGCTGCATCTCTGATCAGTCTTACACACAGGTGGATTATATTTATCATCATTAGTCATTTAGGACAACATTGGATCATTCAGAGATCCACAATGAACTTCTGGAGTGAGTTTCCTGCACTGAAAGTAAAGGGGCCGAATAATATTGCACGCCCCACTTTTCAGCTTTTGAATTTCCACAAAAAATTTAAAATAACCAATACATTTTGTTCAACTTTAACAATTGTGTCCCACTTGTTGTTGATTCTTCACCAAAAATTTACATTTGGTATCTTTATGTTTGAAGCATGATATGTGAGAAAATACTTTCGCAAGGCACAGTAAGTAGAGATAGGGTGAGTGTAGTACCCTGAATCAGACACTAGATGGGGCACATTAGTGTAAATAGTTCTTTTAGGAGGAGCTAGCCATAGATCAGAGGGAAGAGTCTTCCTGTCAGCAGCTAGTAGGGCCCTGGTGCCCGTGTAGGATGGATAGCTCTGCAGCATTAAGGCAGAGTACCTAGCCATCCAGAGTCTGGATGGACAGAAGTTCAGCTGAAGCAGCAGTGTAACAGCAGTGTGGAGTAGAAGCAAGAGAAGAGGTCCTAAGCAATACGGGGACGCAGGAGGGAGGACGCTGCATTACCGTAAGTGGCGGTACGACCTGGGCACATACTGAGGGACGTAGAAGGAAGTGCAGGGAAAGAGGAGAATGTGGACTGTATGGAACTCTATGCTGATGCTGCATCTGAAAAGGATGTGCTGCAAAAACAAGAAAGTAAAGTTTTACGTTTTAAGTTTGAAATGGACTCTGTCTCTTTATGTACAATAACAGCAGCAGTGGAACTTCAGCCAGCCTGATGGGACCCTGACAGTGCAGAAGGTGAAGCAAAAGGTATGCTGCAGAGGGGACACTTTATTCATGTGATGGGAGACCAAGGCATGTTAAAGTACATATACTCAGCCACGACTACTGTCCAGACGCTCCCTCACATATCCATATAATTATTACAGGATACTCTAGCCAAAAGAGGAGTCTTCTGGAATAATGACGGCAGAAAGCAAATTAGAGCAGGTGTTCGCCATAATTAGATCTTTGCAGAAAGAGGTGGAAGGTCTGCAAAAGACATTTGGAAACATTGAACGCAATGAACAAATGTTTGGACAAACTCTACTGGACTTAAGCACACAAATGGCGACACAGGAAAAGAAACTTGCTGGCTTGGAGTTCCAGTACGGATGGGCTTTTCAGGACATAAGCATGCAAAAGGCGGCACAAGGGACTTTACCCTGTGGGCAACCGCCACTAGCTAGCCTACCTAAGTTACTCCCATTCATATTTAATGGCGATCACGACAAATTTCGTGGTTTTGTGAATGAATGTATGTTATATTTTCATGTGCAAGCTGACCGCTTCCCTAATGATAGATCCAAAGTATTGTGTGTAATAATGATGCTGACCTCACGAGCGCTCGCCTGGGCTAATCCTATGATCGAGTCTCGTGACGGGTAAATAATTTGAACGATTTCTTGGCCGCATTAATGTTTGATGACCCTGATTGCCGAGCAACCAACCGCTGAATCTGCTTTATTATCTTTACGCCAGGGTAAATGTTCTGTTGTTGAGTATGCTACTGAATTTAGGAAATTAGCAGTAGATACTACTTGGGACAGTTATGCACAATTGCCTATCTTTAAGAGAGGTCTGTCTAGCATTGTAAAAGATGAATTAGCCCTCTCTGAGTCACTATTCTCTGGGCCTGTGGAGCAGGAGACTGTACCCCTTGAGATTGTGTTGGAGCCTAATGATCAGGAGCAGCTCTCTTTCTTGTTAAGTTCTTCTTCTCATTTCCCTGTGATTCTAGACATCCCTTGGTTGCGTTCTCAGAACTCGACTATCAACTGGGAGACTGAATGTCACGTGGACCTGTCCTGTGTGACACCACCAGCAGGCCGGTAACTGAGACAACAAGACGCGGCACGTGAAGCTGTCCTGTGTGACACGGCCCGCAGGCCGGTAACTGTAAACAACAAGACAAGGGGGAGGGAGCACAGTTACAATGGTGGGCCCTGCGATAGGGCAAGGGGACGTGGAGACCTCCTGCACTCCCCTGAGTCAGTGTCCCTAACGCTCCTAACGTTCCCTATGCCGGTTCCGCACCGGGTGCCACTCAGGATACCTGTCACCCTAGCACACCCTACACCTATCCCTTGCTAGGGAGCTGGGTGGCGCAGGCACTGGCCCCACCGCTGTACTAATTCACACGAAGGGAAAACACAAACAGGGGAACACCACTTAGCTTTACCCTGTGCACTTGCTCCTGGCAACAGAGTCCACCACCAGAATGCAGCTCTCCTCCTGAAACGCTGCCACCAAGCTCTGTCAGAGCTACAAGGAAATCCCCTATGACTCCTTCCACACCAGGGTTCTGACCGTGCTGCAAGGAGCTCTCTCCAGCTCCTTCCTCCACCAGGGATGGTTGGAAATGAATATTATCACCAACGCTGATTGCAACACCTGTGACTCTTTTATAGCAGAGGCAGCAATCACACCTGCAACATAATCATGTGCACTAAACTAAAGAAACAGAGTGCAATGATGCTCACCACCACCGGGGGGCAAATTTAGAACAAAAGACACCACCGTGCAATAATCCTAATGGCCACTGGGGGCAAAAACATCTCTAAGCACAGCTTGAGAAAAAAAAAGGTTACCTGTGCTTTTATCTGTCCTGATCCCGGATGGATCATGACACTGTGAGTGAAGAGCCAGAGGCAGAGAAGGGGTTAACAGGATTTACTAGAACAGTTTGTTATACAGGGAATACTCTACGCAGGGAGATGAGATCAGTAACGGTAACAACGGGGTTTGCACACAAACATAATACTTGAGAAAAAGGTTTACCATAAAGGTAACTTATCTCTTGCAGTTCTTATTGGGGTAAGGCTGGAATATCTCCCACCGATTTCGCAGATCATGGGCAATGTTTCTGTCTCTGTTACGGAGGAACGAGAAGCACCGTCTCCCGAATGTGCCGATGTATATGGTCCCACTTGGCTTGGGTGCGCTGGAACGTGGAAACAGTCCTTTATGTAGATTCCTCTGGAATGGTGCCAAACACGAACCGCATGCACCTTCACAGACTGCTGAGGGATGTATGAGGTGGAGTTAGCAGTGAGAGCAGTGGGGAGGGAGTCAACCTTCTCCTTATTCTCCTGTCGCCTTCCCGCCATGTCTCTCCCGTTCCCGCGCTCAGTCCCTTTTATCTCCCCCATGCTCCCTGCTGTCCAGTGCCAAGGTCCTCCCCTCCCAGAAGAACCTGGGGTGACAGTCTCGATAGTTCCGGCCCCAAAGAGCATTGGGAACCGCTGACTTTGTCTCGACTCATCTTCTTACAAGACCAAGGAGATTATCTTTCCAACAAGGAGCAACTAAGCGATAACTGAAGCTGTCCCTGAGTCTACGGCTATGGAACCTCCTGTACAGGTATCTATTTTACCTTTAGCACACATTTTTTGACATCTGTGAGAAGAAGAGAGCAGATCAGCTTCCTCCACATAGACATTATGACTGTCCCATTGAGCTGCTTCCTGGGGCAGCTATTCTTTTTGGTAACGTATACCCTTTAGCGGCGCCTGAGCTTCAAGCCTTAAAGGAGTATATTCATAAAAATCTGGCTAAAGGCTTCATACGTCCTTCTTCCTCACCAGCAGGGGCACCTATATTTTTTGCAAAGAAGAAGAATGGGACCCTGAGACCCTGTATTGACTATCGGGAACTCAATAAGGTAACCATACGGAATCGTTATCCTTTTCATTTGATTCCTGAATTATTGGAAAGAGGCCGCCATGCTAAGGTCTTCTCTAAACTTGATCTTTGTGGGGCTTAGAATTTGGTGCAAATTTGTCCCTGGGATGAATGGAAGACAGCATTCAGATGCCGGTATGGACACTTTGAATATCTCGTGATGCCCTTCGGGCTCTGTAACACCCCTGTGACGTTACAATATCTTGCTAATGACATCTTCAGAGATTTATTGGATCAGTTTGTGGTGATCTATTTGGACGATTTTCTAATTTTTTCTGACTCTCTACAGGAACATGAAGAACATGTCAAATCTGTTTTGAAACATCTGAAAGAGAACCATCTGTATATCAAGCTGTAGAAGTGTGAGTTCCATCGTTTTGAGATACAGTTTTTAGGTTATATCATCTCTCCCCAGGGGCTGAATATGGAATCGGGTAAGATTCAGGTTACCCTTGACTGGCCGGTACCCAAGAACATTAAAGATTTCCAACGTTTTATCCATTTTGAAAATTTCTACAGACGTTTTATATGAAATTATGCTGACATTGTCCATCCCATTACTTCCTTGATAAAGAAGGAAACGCTCTTTAAGTGGTCATCACAGGCTCAAGAAGCTTTTGATCAGCTTAAGACTTGCTTGGGTATGTGCACATGTTGCGGATTTGCCAGTGGAATTTTCTGCACAAATCCTTCCTCTCTTGGAAGAAAACACAGTTGAAAATCCACGCAGATTTGATGTGTTTTTGATGCGGATTTTCATGCATTTTTTCATGCAGATTTGTATGCATTTTTGTAAGCTAAATAAAGATATATTATTTAACAGAAAAAAAAGAATTGTGATGTAATTTCTTGTCCAACCTCTTCTTTTACATACTCCAGTAAAGGCCATAATATCATCACATACCATGCTCAAATATAATGTTTACACACACAAAACAAATATAAGTGAATATTTATATATATCTATATATATACAGATAGATAGATAGATAGATATATAATACCAAGCCTGATATTTAGTAGTGAACATAATAAAATGGTACATAAAGAGTTAAATAAACACACACACACACACACACAAAATCTGCATTAGGCCGGGGTCACACCTGCAAGAAAATCGCACGAGTCTCGCACCTCAATACCTGGCACTCGGACAGGAGCATTCAGCTGCATAGAAATACATGCAGCCGCACACTCTGGTCCCGAGTGCTGGCGGCAGTGCTGGGTATGCGAGGTGCGAGACTCGTGCGAGTTTCTTGCAAGTGTGACCCCGGCCTTAAACGCAATATCTGTTAAATTTTTTTTTAAAAAGGGAAATAATAATGGCATGGGCTCCTGCGCAATTTTCAAAACCAGAACAGAGAAAGACAGCGACTGGTGGCAGATGTTTATAGCCTGTGAAGGGGGTAATACCCATGGATCTTCCCAGGCTATTAATATCAGCTCACAGCTGTATATTTAGCCTTTACTGGCTGTTAAAATAGGGGAGCCCCTCAAAAAATGATGTGGGGTCCCCCTATAATTAATAAACAGAAAAGGCTATGCAGACAGCTGCAGTCTGATATTAATAGCCTAGGAAGGGGCCATGGATATTGCCCCCCCAGCTAAAAATACCAGCTCTCAGCTGCCCCAGAAATGGCACATCTCTAAGATGCGCCAATTCCAGCACTTAGCCTCTTTCTTCCCATTTGTCCTGTAGCTGTGGCAAGTGGGGTAATAGTTGTGGGGTTGATGTCACCTTTATTTTGTAAAGTGACATCAAGCTCTTGGCTTAGTAATGGAGAGGTGTCAATAAGACACCTATCCATTACTAATCCTATAGTTGTTACATGTTAAATAAAGACACAGCCAGAATAAAATATTTTAATGAAATAAAACACAACACAGTTTGTCATATTTATTATACGCCAAATTCCTGTGATGCCCTTGTCCTCCTGCAAAAAATTAAAATAATAAACCAACACAAATACTCTCTATTCTGATGTAATCCATTTAATAACGAGTGTCCCACTAACTAATTGATCACAAGACAAACAACAGTTTTTTGTATATATGCATTATTATGTAAACAAACACTTGGACGCTGCAGACTAGTTTGTCCTGGCTCATTTCTAAGGTGTATGGAAACCTTTAGTCTGTATTAGCCATGACAGTAAATCAAAATGGCCATACATGTTCACTAATACTGAGCAAAGCATGACTAATCTTTTTGGGAAAACTCTTTCAGAAAGATTTTTTGTGGACTTATGACTAGAAATGTATGACGAATCGATCAGTGTAGGATCAACTTTGAGTCGAATTTCATGAAATGTTCAGGTCACCCAGAATTCGAACAATCTTAATTCTATAGGATTGGCCAAACATAAATGCTTGGAGTCAATTCACATACTTCCAAAGACTGCAGAGAATGCTCTAATGGCAAAAGGTGTGGCCAAGTGGACTTTTCTAAAATGCGCTTCAGCTTTCACGTCACATGGCCTAGTGCAGACAATCAGGGTAGCTTTTACAGCCAATAAAAATGATGGGGGACTGACTCGCCTGAAGTGCAGCCTGTGCTGTTGAAAAATAAGCTAGGTACATCCTGGCACACTAGGCGCTACATCACTCCATCAGCACATGAACTGACAATTTTTTTGGAAGGGAGAATTAGGGTGTTACTAGGAAAAGCTGTGTTCCTTAATCGTTAAGCTTTTGCACAGTGGCCAGTTGCTGACCATATGGCTTAGCAGGAGTGTGTGTAGCAGCCCCAGTGCAGAGCACGTCAGAAAGGAAAAATTGCCAGAAACTAAAAAATTAGTTTCAATTATTAAACCAAAATGATTTCACTTCCATGTCCATGACTGCAACTTTCTTTCACAAAATTAAATTTTTTTTTTTACAAAATTGTTAAGAAATTTTTGGGACAAGGTAATTGGCATATTACCAGGAATCTGTGTGCCCTAATCAGTGAAGCTTTTTCATAGTGGAGGTTTCCGACCGAACGTATGACAAGGAGACCCTTCTCTGCTTCCTGCAGAGTCAAAATTTTCTCCACGTGCGAGGACCCTGCACAAGGCAGGTCAAAACATGAAAATTGTTTTAAATTATTAAAATAAAATGTGTTGACTTACATGACTGCAATTTTCTTTACCAAAATTATATTTTTTAAAGTTTGGTAAATTGACGTTTGTACCGCGGAAGGTTGCTAAGTGACCACTATGCACTCCCTGCAGCATCAACACTTCCCTAGGTGTGCAGCCCCTGGGCAGGGCAGGTTAGAAAGGAAAAAATTGTCAGAAAGGACTAAACTGTTTAAAATTATCAAACCTGCATCATTTGAACTCCATAAGTATAATTTTCCCTCATGAAATTAACAATTCTACAAATAACCAAGATAGCAGCACCAATTAAAATGTATATGATATGATGGACCAAATATATCTACAAGGCAGGCATCTTCCCCCAATAATTTTTGGACAGTTTATACTACCTAAGTAGCCTGCAAAATCTGAAATTGCAGTGTGTAGTTAAATAGGCTGGCTACCATACATTTTCTCCTAATCAGCAAGTTTGAGTTAATTTTGTACATTCATATGACTGTGCATGCATTCCATAACTCAAAACAGGTTCAATATACACCTCAGAGTATTATGCACATATTTTCCAAGTTATTGGAGACTTTCTAGTAATGTGAGTTCTAGGCACAAGTTCATAGAAAGTATGCCCTGGAGTTAGCTACAAAGCTGATAAAGCGCAAAAAACCCGGCAAATCTAAAAGTAGCCTAAATTAGTTATTACAGATCGTTCAGAACACATCTGAAGAGGAGCTGGCCTGTATAATCAAGCTACAGTATTAAGAAACTGCTGACAAGCAAACATCTGCACCTCTTAGTGTAAGTGGAGCCTTAAGCCCCCGTTACACATAGCGATATCGCTAGCAATATCGCTGTAACGTCACAGATTTTGTGATGCAGCAGCGATATTGCTAGTGATATCGCTATGTCTGATACTTACCTACGACTGGCTCCCCCGCTGCTCATCGCTGGTCGCACGAGAAGGTCCTGGACCGTTTCTCGTCGGGCGCTTCCTGCTGGGCTTCCTGTGGCGCCGACGAGCGACGCGTGGACGCGGGCGGGAGGACGTCAGGATCGCCGCGTCTGACAGGTAAGTAGCGACCCCCGACCCCTGCTATGTCACTGGTGAGATCTGCCTGTGTGGCAGCTCACTAGCGATCACATAGCGATGCACCAGCGATCCATATCGTTGTCGGCATCGCTGGTGCATCGCTAAGTGTAAGCGTACCCTTAGTTATAAGGAAAGATTGAAAGAATTACATGTAGAGAAGCAATGTCTATCTATTTATTCTCTGGGTGCGAATACAGGAATGGGGTGACTGGAACAAAGAGTAATTTGTAAGTATCAGAGTATTAACAGAGTACAAGAGACAATATGTAATAATTGCAAGGTTGTTATCAAAACAATATAACTCTTGCAACAATATAATCCAAACTGAAAACATATTATAAGTCAGACAATTTTAAAGGGCATATGCAAAAAAGGCGTATTTAAATTACCAGTATGGACACTCCCAACATGAAAATTCCTACTTAACCACGGAGTCAAAAGTCCACCAACATACATTTTTCAAAAGTTTATTGCATTTATAAAAAAAGTCATAAAATATACATAGGAAAAAGTCAAAATCAAACAGACTCATTTATTTATGGCATGTAGTCCACACCTAACTAATAGGAAGGGAACCAGGGATGGACACAGACTGTAGTGGGCCCCTGTGCAAGAAATTTTTTGGGCCCCCCCCCGTCCTTCATAGGGCAACAAAGTTATGTAAACATATAGATAGGTAATATATTTAGGCACCCCCGTTTCCCTTTGTTTCATAATGCTCTCCCCCATATGTGGTCTACTTTTGGCATAGTGCTTCTCGCCCTATGTGGCCCCCCCAGTTTATGCTGCTTCTCCCCATGTGGCCCCCCCAGTTTATGCTGCTTTTCCCCCTATGTGGGTCACCCGATTCATGTTTATTCTCCCCCCATGAGCCGTCCCATTCATGAGCAGCCAAGCATCTCGCCCAGGACCCCCCCATTCATGAGCAGTCATACTTCTCCCCAGGGCCCCCCATTCATGAGCAGCCATGCTTCTCCCCAGTGGCCCCCCCATTCATGAGCAGCCAAGGCCATGATTCCCTTCTCCCCTGGCCAGGGGTCCCCCATTCATGAGCAGCCAGGCCATCATGCTTCAGTTCTCCCCCAGAATGGAGCCCCCCAAAATCATGCCTGCCATGTTCAGTTATCCCCCACCCCAGGAGCCCCCCAAAATCATGCCTGTGCCTCGGTCCCAGTCCATCAGTCCTGCTCAGCTCTGGCAGTACTCCTACCTGGAGCAGGCAGGGCAGGCCAGACCAAGAGGATCCATCCATTCCACACTGTCCAGTGTCCGCACTCTGCACATTCCTGAACTGCTGCAGCATATGGGTAGTGGCAGGGCTTCCACTAGGAATTTCAGGGCCCCATACTGGGAAAATTTTCGGGGCCCCCGTAAAACTCAGCCCAGGCTCCACCCCAACCCTGCCTCCACCATTCAAACTGTCCACAGTCCCACCGCCCTCTCTTGGAAAACTCCACTTCTCACCAATCACACATTAACAGTTCCCATTACCAGATCACACATATAGCCGGCAGATTTTTTTTTTCGCCAAAATATTTTTTAAGCTGCCATCACAACACTGTAGACACTTTTGGCTGAGCTCTACTCTACTGTAACCTATTAAATATTTGTTAAAATATGCAATACAATTTAGGTACATTTGTATTAATTTTTCAATTTTTAAAATGACCATTAATATCACATACAATGGACAAATACCACCGCACCATGACCAGACACAATATTAGCACCACATAGTGACCTATAATTAATATCACATACAATGAACAAATACCGCCACACCAGGACCAGACTATATATTACTACCACAGTGACCGAATAATATCACATGCAAGGAACAAATACCATCGCACCATGACCAGACCACATATTACCACCACAAAGTGACCAAATAATAGCACATGAAAGGGACAAATACCGCAACACCATGTCCAGACCACATATTACCACCACATAGTGACTGAATACTACAATACTGATCAGTAATAAAAAAACAGTACTATCACCATAAGTGCCATTATACACAGGGGATCTGTACTTACTATCCAGTGTCTGTGTACTGGTAATACAGTGATTAATGACATTATACACAGGAGCTCTGTATATAACATACAGGTAATACAGTGATCACTGGCAACATTATACACAGGACCTATGTATATAGTATACAGTGTATAGTGTCAGTGTATAGGTAACACACTAACTCACCAGTGACGTCTCTAGGTAAAGTCCTTCATCCTTGATTTTCATCTTTCATCCAGCACAGATCGCCATCACTTCTTTCAGCCAGGGCTCGTCTCTGCAGGAAATAACACAGTTATTTAGAGCTGCGCTTGCAGAACACATTACTTATTTTTTTCCCAACTTCTACACTACACCACATGAAGAAAAAAAGGCAACATAGTATCACTCTACACAGTAACAGGACTGCTCCCCCATTTAAAACAGTATACTCAATAAATACATCACTGCAGTAATAATATCCTTTAATTAGCCCCTATGGTAATAATATCCCCCATCCTGGCCCCATGTGTCTCATTCCTGGCTTCAGCCATATGTTCTCCCATCCCACCCTCATGAGTATCCATTGTGTCCCATATGATCTCCCATCTGTCTCCATCGTATCCATCCTGCACCATGATCCTGCCCCATCTGTCTACAATCCAGCCCCATCTGTCTCCAATCCTGCCCCCTGTGTCTCCAATCCTGCCCCATGTCTCCATTTTGCCCTGTTTCCAATCATGCCCCTTGTGTCTTTAATCCTGCCCCTTTGTCTCCAATCATGCCCCCTGTGTCTCCAATCATGCCCCATGTACCTGCAATCCTGCCCCCTGTCTCCAGTCCTGCCCCGTGTCTCCAGTCCTGCCCCCGTGTCTCCAATCATGCCCCTTGTGTCTGCCATCCTGCCCCCTGTATCTCCAATCCTGCCCCCTGTATCTCCAATCCTGCCCCCTGTATCCAATCCTTCCCCGTATGTCTCCATCCTGCCCAAAATGTCTCCAATCCAGCCCTGTCTCCATCTTGCCCCCAATGTCTCCAATCTTGCCCTGTCTCCATCCAGCCCCCATCTCCATCCTGCCCCAATGTCTCCAGTCCTGCCCCCAATGTCTCCAATCCTGCCCCATCTCCATCCTACCCCCGTCTCCATCCTGCCCCATCTCCAATCCTGCCCCATCTCCATTCCTGCCATGTCTCCAATCCTGCCCCCATCTCCAATCCAGCCCTGTCTCCATCCTGTCCCATCTCCAATCCTGCCCCATCTCCATCTTGCCCCTAATGTCTCCATACTGCCCCATCTCCATCCTGCCCCCCATCTCCAATCCTGCCCTGTCTTCATCCTGTCCTGTCTCCAATGCTGCCCCATCTCCATCTTACCCCAATGTCTCCAATCCTGCCCCCAATGTCTCCATCCTGCCCACAATGTCTCCATTCTGCCCCATCTCCATCCTGCCCCATCTCTAATCCTGCCCTGTCTCCATCCTGTTCCATCTCCAATCTTGCCCCATCTCCATCTGGCCCTCAATGTCTCCAATCCTGCCCCCTATGTCTCCATCCTGCCACATCTCCATCCTGCCCCATCTCCATCCTGCCCCCAATGTCTCCATCCTGCCCCCATCTCGATCCTGCCCCATCTCCATCCTGCCCCCAATGTCTCCATCATGCCCCATCTCCAATCCTGCCCCCGTCTCCATCCTGCCCCTACCTCCAATCCTGCCCCATCTCAAATCCTGCCCCATCTCCATCCTGCCCCCAATGTATCCAATCCTGCCCCCGTCTCCATCTTGCCTCCCCCCCTGTCTCCAATCTGCCCTGGCAGGATGGAGACACATGGTCCATGTGTCTCCATCCTGCGGGGAAACAATAATTAAATAAAAAAAAATTCTTACCTGGCAGCCTCCTGCTGGAAGATGCAGCTCCCGTGTGGGCTCAGCTATTGCTAAAGGACCTGTGGTTATGTCATCATCATGTGATCAGAGGGCAGAGCTGATCAATGGTGAAGGCCTGTGATCAGCTCCGCCCTCTGATCACATGACGATGACGTCACCACAGGTCCTCCAACGCTTCAGCGCTGCTGTCCTCTCCTCTCCTCCTGCGCTCCACATGGCTAATTTGAAAACTGAATAATTAGCCATGTGATGCAGGGGGCTGGAGGGTCCCGCTCTCCCATGGGGCCCCCGTTCAATGAACCGTCTGCACGGGCGGTAGGTGTGCCCCTGAAGGGAACAGTAGATAAAATTACATATAATTAATGGAATAAAGAACCAGTGCTTAACCTATATTAAAGTGTCAAAGCATAGCATTCATGCAGAAAATTTAATCTAGCCAAAAAGATCATTTAGTATCCAATCCACACCTCGAAGTGCGTTTCACGTGGGCTTCCTCAGGGGGCTGGAATGTACTGTGTGTCAGGACTAACTTTTTTTTAATCACCACCACAAGTGTACGTCTCTTCGGAACAATTAGTGGCGATATGCGTGGTGATGTATATGCTGGGGATTACATCACCTCTGGCAATCCAAATGAAGGTGCACATCAAAGAGAAATCCCCTGTGGCGTCAGTGACCCGCCTGCGTCAATACAGGGTGTCACGCAGTGTGCTACATCACAGGCATGCACAAAATCCTAACTCCATCTTGAAAGTGGTCATATGGGCATAATGAAGGGCTGAAATGTAGTGAGTATATGTGTCACTATCCATGTTTGGATTTGTGGCAGCTCTGGTTCCTCTCAGTTTAAAACTTTTTTCCTTTCAGGCCATCGGGGGTTAATGTCAGTTTTTTCCCCACTGGCCTGCTGGTGTAATTGCATTGCTGCAGGGTTTGTTGATGTTTGGTGACCACTCTCACATCCTTTAAAAGGTCACCTGATGCATCAGCTGACTGTTGGTTATACAGGTCCTTTCTGGAGACCAACCGAGCTGGAGTCGGGAGCTTTCTAGTGCAGAGGTGCTTCAGCTGAATGCTGTGGTCTGATGCCTTACTCTGCTGTGCGGTGCATTGCAGCAGAGAAAGCTAAGTGTTGTATTTTTTTTTGCCCTAGTCGGATCAGTTTCATCTGAAGCAAATTTTGTTTCATGAAACCCGATCTGACCAAAGTCGCTCAACTCTATTCAGCACAGTTGTTATAATCAGCAGACAGCTCCTCCATTCTGCATATGCTAGCCATTTCATGATACCATTCTGAGATTTGGGGAACTTGGGTTGACTTCCAGTAGTGTGGGATTATCGTGCGAGCTGCTGTTAGGTAGAAACGCAGGATATCTTTTTTCTGAAATTTAATTGAAAAAGGCAGGATAGAGAGCAATGCTATCTCAGGACAGTTTTCCACCCTATGCCCAGTTATCAGGTTATAATTTGAGAATACTTTCTCGCATAATGGTTTAATCTCGTTACATTCCCACCATACGTGGAGCATTGTATCCCTCTCCCCTCCACAGCGCCAAGAAGTGTCAGAGATTGTTGGGAACATGATATGCAATTTTACAGGATATTGGTACCATCTTGCCATAATTTTAAAATTCTTCTCCTGTGCATAACAAGCAACTGACATTTTGTGTGTAAACAGGAATCCTTTTTCTCAGTCACTAGGGGGTATGACTGCTCCCAACTCCCTTTCCCACTGGTGTTGATAATGCAACTTCTCTGAGGAACTCTCCCCAACCAGGTAATTATTAAGCAAGGACACCTTATGATCAGGAGGAGACTCCTGCAGAAAGAATCTCTCGAAAGAAGAGAGTACATACTGTGATAGAGGCGCCGACCCCTGAGAAGACAAAAATGACTGTAGCTGCAGGTATTCCATCCACAGCAATTTCCTAGATGGTAACCTATCCTGCAATGTAATGAAATCCGGCAATTTACCGTCCTCCGTCACCTGCACAAGACGGGTATCCTCCACCGCCCTCCAGCACAATAAAGAAACACGCATATATCCAGCATGGAAGGATGGATTAAAAAAAAGTGAGGTGAGATGGCTGAATGTGTTAGGGGAATGACATTTTTTCCTAATTGCATACCAGACTTTAATTGTCCCCTGGTCAAATCCGACAACCCTTCTATCATTAGGGCATCAGAGGCAAGACGCCAAGGAAGATGTTTTAGCGGCACGCCCACCCCTACCTGTTTGATGTGGACCCACTGTTTTGTCGAGGCGTGGAAATGCCAGTCAACAAGGCGACCTAAAGCGGAAGCCTGAAAGTAATTTTTAAAATTCGGGAATCCAGCACCCCCAGCTATTTTAGGGCGATTCAAAGTCTGTATGCCTATCCTAGGTCTAATACAGGTGCGCACTCTAAAGCACACCGTGTGTCAGAGCAGGCTCAACCACCAGCTTAGTTGTCCCTGGAGGTTAAGTTATAGGGACCCCAATTAGTATTTGTCTATACTCCTGTGCAGTCTAACAGGGTATAGTCCTTTTTGCTTTGCTTTGTAGTACCGCTCTGTGGTGTAACAGAGCTTGGTACTTTGCGCTCTGTGCACGCTGAGTGATATTTAACTTTCCCCACATGTATTCAGTCTGTCTAGCATCCGCAAATCATGCAGCTGCATCAACAAAAACTAAATCTCCGAGCACGCCAAAATACTCGGAGGACACCCGAGCATGCTCAGGAAAACCTGAGCAACGAGTATACTCACTAATTCCTACATGTGTCTTTTTTTCAACAATACTACAGTATGTAACATCTTAGTTGTGCTAAGTTGCCACACAAAAGGAGGAAAGAATCTAGCACCTCACACAAGAAGTCCTCCTCTTGACACTGCTGCTGAAACGCTTTTCAAGGCTAAATGACAATGTGTCTCTATTCTATGTAGATATAAATAATGCTTCTAAATTTAAACTCATCTTAAAATGACACCACATTTATTGTTAAAGGGGTTGTCTTCTCCTTGGACAAAACCTTCTTAAATACTGTTTTCTCCAGTGTAAAATGAAAAAAATAGACTTACTTCCAGCACCAGCCCGATCCCATCGATGTCAACTTTGGGTCTCCCGGAGCATGCAAGACTTTGTCACTTGATTGCTGCGCCAAACAGAAGCCTCTAACAGCTTCCAGTTCTCACACTTCCTTTGGACATCTGACGTCCGTCTAAAGGAGGTGTGAGTGAAGCAGTCCATTAGCAACCGCTGATTGGTTGCAGTTCTCTTGGATAGAAGGTTCCATAATTGGTAGAGTGGCTCGCCACTCAAGGATTATGGAGGGAATGCAGCGGTGCACAGGGTATAGTTCAAGAACAGCTTTAGCCAAAAAAGGCAACAAACCTAGTGATTACAGAGTGCTGGTTATAAGCCTAATGGTTTCAACAGGTTTGTATCAACTGAGAATTCAAAAACTGTGATATTTACTGTTATGATTGAGTCACCGTAGGAGGCAGACACAAAAATAGAAGCTACGTCCAGAAAACCAGAGAAGTTGGCAACTATCAGATTGCAGACCCCTGAACCTATCAACACAGCTAGCAGTAGCCGTGGGGGGTTCCTACGGAGCCCTAGACCCCTCGATCACAGCCGGAGAGATAAATAGCCTAAAGACAGAAAAGGAAATCTAAACTGCCCCAGAGCAGACCCCAAAGCAAAAGGCAGCCCCCAACATATAATGACGGTGAAGCAAGATGAAAAAACACTCACAAAGATAGAAAGATAGTCTGAGCAAACGTTGGGGCCCAAGCTGACTAAACAGGACAGGAAAGGAAGGTTGCTGTCTGCAATCTGCCAAAACCCTATCAAAGACATAAGCCAACAGGCTGATATGGAAAAAGACCCTGAAGCAGCTAGGCTTCAAAAACTATATCAGCACTCAGGTATTTTCTGAAGACAGAGCTAAAGGAATTCAGCACACCCCAGCCGGGAATGGCAGAAATCCAGAAAAACAAAGCAAAAACAAAGTCAAAGCACAAATGCAAAAAGCTGAGCAGAAAACTTAGCTTTAGAAGAGCAGGAATTCAGACTGGTCTCCAAGGATCCCTCAGAGAAATCACCCGCAGGGCAGAAGGGCGTCGGCGGCCTTATATCCAGTCAGTAACTCCACTCAGCCAGTCATCATCATTAGTCTCAGCTGCTTGATAATCAGGCTCACTACCTTTCTTTACCAGAAGAGGGAGTTCATTGGGCCTCAGTGGTGGAGGGGAAAATGAACTCACAACAATTTACATTGGTGGACTGACTCTAGCAAAAATGTACTTAACATGTTTGCAGTCTCATAAACTGTTCTTCATTTACTCTCACAACTTGTCACAGATTCTCCAGTGGTGGTCACCTCCTGCAGCAAGAAGTTGCTGTAGCTTGTCTTGCAGACTGTTTTGGCTTATTTTTACAATTACTGCCAATCCAGACTCTTCCACTCAGGCATAATTTTTTTTGTCTTGTCTGAGGACACAATATAACCATCAGTGTATATGGTCTATAGCGCTGCTGCCTGCACCCCTGCATGGTATCCCCTTGTCCTTCTATGCAGGGATGCCGACTTACTCACTGCCCCGGCCCTCGGCACGGTCCCCGGTGTGCTCCTGCTTCCTGTCACATCCTGTGTGCATGCCGCAGTCCTGGCGGTGCACCTAGTATGAGCGTGTGTGCGCCATTCTTAAAGGAGCAGCGAGCGCATATACTAAATGCTCTAGCATATATTAAATTAGTACACTGCAAGATAGCTCCCAGCCAATTGTTGGATGTCATCCTGTACAAAAGATTACCTCTCCCCTAGGGAGTTGCCAAACAACATGTAAAGTCATTAGTGAGTAAGGTCCCCTGGTCCCGGTGTGGCCAGTGTCCTGAACCTCTAGCTATAGGAAAAAGAGGGAACCACAAGGTAACAGGGATATACCTGAGGCCTGGAGAAAATCAAGACTAAAGAACAAAGACAAAAAACCACAGGCCATGTACTCAGGGACCACCTAGAATAATCAAATATTTTATATCGTACAAAAGAAAACAGAAAAAACATGTATAAAAACATTTAAAAAGTCATTAAATGACATAGGTGGTATACAAGGATGCCCACAATAGAGCCACAACCCTCAGTCAAGTGACAATACAGATATTCTGTGTGCCAAAAGTTTTTAAAAATACAATGACATCAATAAGAATCTATATGGTCAGCACACCAAAACAGGACCTGACAAAAAATGTTTTGAGGTTATAGATAATGTGGGAATACACTGATGCAATAAGACAATCGGGGACACAGAAAATGTAACAAAATGAAGTGAGTCTGCAAAAAAAGATTGTAACCCAATAATAATAATTTTATTTTTATAGCGCCAACCCAACATATTCTGCAGCACTTTACATTTTAGAGGGGACTTGTACAGACAAAAACATTACAGAATAGCAATAATCACATAAATCAACAGATAACAAGAGGGGTGAGGGCCCTGCTCGCAAGCTTACAATCAATGCAGAAATAGGGGAGACACGAAAGGTGGATGGTGACAAGTGCTTTCATTGTTCTGACCAGCCATAATGTAAGAAATCGGGTGTTCATGTAATGCTTCATGAACTGGTCAGGTGTTCATGTAATGCTGCATGAACCGGTCAGGTGTTCATGTAATGCTGCATGAACCGGTTATCAGCCAGACTATGTAAAAGTACAGACATAGAGGGTTACTAAATGCATAAAGCATGTGAGAACATGATACAAGGAACCTGGTTATGGTAAAAATTTTGAATGGGCAAAACAGAGATAGTTAGATTAAAGTGTTGAGGTGGTAGGACAGTCAGAAGAAATGTGTTTCTAGGGCACGCTTAAAACTGTGGGTATTGGGGATTAACCAAATTATCCCGGGTAGTGCATTCCAAAAAATTGGCGCAGCACATGAAAAGTCTTGGAGAAGGCAGTGGAAGGGTCTGATTACTGAGGATGTTAAGGTAAGGAGGCTTATTTGCCATGCAATGCTCCTCTGGGAAATTAATATGCAAATTGCCTCTTCAGAGAAAAAGAGGATTTGAACTCTATAGCGCCACCTGTTGGTAGTAGCGATCCTACAAGTCACAATCAACCCTTTAACGAGTCTTGCAATATGACATAGGATAAAATTCTGATTTGGCTTTTATCCTAAGTCATATTACAAGACTCGTTAAAGGGTTGATTGTGACTTGTAGGTTTGCTATTACCAACAGGTGACGCTATAGATTTCAAGTCCTCTTTTTCTCTGAAGAGGCAATTTGCACTTTCAATTCAAGTAATTTCAAGTTCATGGTTCTGTAATAAGGAATACAAAAATGTTTTGCCACAGGCAGATCCATTCTTTTTCTCTTATTGTGTGGCGTTGAGAATTCATCCTTGTTCTAATCTTTTGCCCTGTCTCCCCTACATACAGACCCCCAGTTGGAGATTTAGTACAAATAATTAAGTTCACCACTTTAGATGTGATGCAACTGAAAGTACCTGGGATCTTGTAGTCCTGATGTGAACTGGGGATCTTTATCTTATCCATGGTCATTATAAATGGACAGGTTTTACATTTTTTTCTGGTTGCAAGGAAAGGTTCCTGCAGATGTTGGAGAGGACAGGGAGCTTCTGACAGTGATGATTCTTAGATTTGGGGGCTGCCTGAAACACAGTAATGGGGGTCTGGAAAAATGGATTGTAATCGGGCATCTTTTTGTAGTAAAAGTTGTAATTTCCATGCAGCTCCCCTTAGCACCTCCAGATTTGGACTGTAGTTGTTTACTACAAGAGGTACCCAGCTATTTTCTTCTTTAGCTTTGTAATGTAGCAGGTGATTCCTTGTGTTGGAATATGTTTGGGGCAGCAACTCCATTCCTGTCTATGAGTATTTCGTTGCTAGATTTGTATACTGTTTGTAAAGTTAAAAAAAATCTCTCAGAGGCTCAGACAGGAAAAGCATGTGACTGTTTCCTGTTTTTCCTGTGTCTGTGTATGAGAGAAGCAGCCTGCTGTAGATACTGCATAGATAGAAACACGCAAATGATTTATTCTTGATCTTTTAAGCTTATCATATATTGTTCCTGTTTGTTCCTGAATAAAGAAGCTCTGTTGTCACTCGCTTGGAGAGTATCCTGAATAATCCGCTGCCAGGTTATGGGCCCAGAGTGAAACAGAATCCCAGAGTAACACAGCAACAGAAGCCAAGAGCAAAAGCAGCACAGAGCAACAGAGACGATGTCCACTAGCAGCAATCCTGTCAAGTTCTCAGTGCCAAGCCTCACTAACCAGAACTACCAGTCCTGGACATTCAAGGTGAAAATGCTGCTCATAAGGGAAGGTACGTGGAAATATACTCAGGAACAAGTGCCTCATCCATTACCAGATGATTGGCTAGAGAAGGATCAGAAAGCAAAAGCACCCTCAGTCTAGATGATAATCAGATTGTGCATATATGCAAGTGTGCAACTGCAAAGGAGATGTGGGATTAGTTACAGAAAGTGCATGAAAGATCAAATCTCAGCAATATTCTTTATCTCATGAGAAAGCTGTATCAGTCTAAGCAAAGTGATGGACAGAATATGCAGGACTATATAAGAAACACCCTAGAGATTTTCTCAGGGGTATTGGAGAAGAAATTAAAGATTTTCATGTTGCTGCACTTCTATTAAGTGGTCTTCCAGAAAGTTATGACACATTCGTGACTGCACTAGCTGCATGACCAGATGATGAGCTGATTGTAGAGTATGTTAAAAGCAAACTTGTGGATGAATTAAAGAGAAAAATGCAGCAGTAATGAATCCATAGCAGAAACAGCATTAAAGACACAGGATTTCCCTAAATATAAATGTAATATAAGAGAAACTCATGAATGTTTTGTCTGTAAAAAGCCTGGCCACCTTAAAGCAGACTGCAGAATTTGGATAGCAAGAATGAGTCAGCATAAAAAGCAGAACAGTCATCAAAGGGTTAAAACAGCTGTAAAGGAAGATTCTGCATGTGTTGAAGCTGCATTTAAAGCCAGTACAGGCCCATCTGCAAAGCATATATGGTGTATAGATTCTGGTGCAAGCAGCCATATGACAAATAACAAGGACTTCTTCACTGACCTTAATGAAAGCAAGTCAGAAAAGGTCATCTTAGCTAATAGTCTCTATATGACTTCAGAAGGAGTAGGAGACGGCTACCTCCACTGTCCAGTTTCCACAGCACTAAGGAGAAACATCCAAATAAAAGATGTTCCGTATGTTCCCAGCCTTGAAAGCAATCTTCTGTCAGTAAAGAAGCTCACACAAAATGGGAAGTTACTTTTAAAGATAACAGCTGCCTCATCTCAAAGAAGGGTCACACTCTTGCAGAAGGAAAAATCCAAGATGATCTTTATCAGCTAAAATGCAAAGAAAGAGTGTACAGTGCTAGACAAGAACTGCATAAGAACTGTATCCATGTATGTCACAGGCGTCTATTGCACCAGAGACCCAGAAGCAGTAAGGAAGCTAGCTCAACTTGCAAATGGTATTGAAATCAACCAGTGTAGTCAAATGATGAAGTGCACTAGCTGTTTTAAAGGGAAAATGTCCAGAAAATCCTTTCCTAAAATAAGCACCACTAGATCTGCACAGTTTCTGGATATGATACTGTATATACAGATGTATGCGGTCCAATTAGTGTTCAAACTCAAAGAAAGAAGAGATATTTTCTCACATTTATTGATGACCACTCCAGATATACAGTCACTTACCTGCTTCACAGTTAGGATGAAGTTCCACAGAAACTTGAAGAATATCTTGCTGTAGTGTTTAACAAATTTGGAAGTATGCCAAAAGCCCTGCGTGCAGATAATGAAACTGAATATACAAGTGGTAAGGTGCAAACCATTTTGAAAAAGGATGGAATCGTGTTCCAGACTACTATTCCACACAACCCAGAACCAAATGGCATTGCAGAGAGAAAGAACCATACTCTCTGTGAAAGTGGAAGAAGTATGTTGTTTGATGCGAATCTACCTACAAGGTATTGGGGAGAAGCCATCATGACAGCTTGCTATCTTCAAAACAGACTGCCAGGTAAAGCCACAAATAAAACTCCATATGAGCTATGGAACTGCGAGAAGCCTAAGGCCTGTTTCACACATCAGTTTTTTGTGTCAGTTTAAATCCGCCAAAATGGCGGAAAGCGGATCCGTTGTTGTACTGATGTCAACGGATACCACTGGACCGTTTTTTTAACGGATCCGATGGAGGAAGAATTTTAAAGGAACCATAGCCCAGGAAAGGAGAGAGAGAGAGAGAGAGAGAGGGAGAGAGAGATGATGTCAACGGATGCCACCGGACCATTTTTTTAACGGATCCGATGGAGGAAGAATTTTAAAGGAATTGTAGCCCGGGAAAGGAGAGAGAGAGAGAGAGAGAATTTTTGTGGCCGTCAGAAATGATTTCAGGGTTAAATTTCCGGCTGACTTCATTCCTCTGGGCATGCGCACTATAAAATGCGGATCCTGCAGCACAAAAAAACGTTGCATGGTCCGTCCGGGTATGTCGGCGGACGCCAAAAATTTGGCGGATCCGCAAACAAAACAGATCCAACGGATGGCCATCCGTCAAGATCCACCGGTAATGCAACTCAGTGGGGAAAAAAACGGATCCGCTAAGCAAAATGGCGGATCCATTTTTTTTGCAAAACGGCGGATTTTGACTGATGGTCACAGACGGATGTGTGAAACAGGCCTAACCTGAAGCACCTCACGTTTGTGTATGTTCGGCTTTTTTCATCACCAGAGATCTCACTTCGGACATGACTTACCCAGAAGTGACATATGACAAGAGCGGTATTTAACCACGGAAGCCCAGCACAGTGTTCACGTCTCACCACGTAAGCATTGAAGCATCGGGACCCACCGACCCACCTTCTAACAGGTAACAGCTTACTGAGTTCTCCCCTAATTTACAGTAAAATAATGTTACTCTACCAGTCCGGATTTCTTTTTCGGTCACTTATTTTTCTAGGATCTTATTTGATCTTCCCATACTATTAAACATACAGTAAAGCGGGAGTCACACACAGCAATCTCGCTAGCGATATCGCTGCTGAGTCACAACTTTTGTGACGTAACAGCGATCTCACCAGCGAGATTGCTGTGTGTGACAGTGATCAGCGAGCGGCCCCCCTGCCGGTATCGCTGATCGCTGTAAGAAACCTCTGGACATATTTTTGGTCGCTGGTCTCCCGCTGGCCAGCACGCATCGCTGCGTGTGACAGGCGGCAGACCAGCGATCAGCTGTAAAAAATAGAATTAAAATAAAAAATATTGTTATTCTCACCTTCCGACGTCCCGCGCAGCCTTCCTCTCTCCACGCTCCGGTCCCAGTGATCCTTTGCACGAATGACCGTGAGACTTTGCGCTCCCGCGAGACCGTGACTCTCGCGGTCATTCTCGCAAAGGATCACTGGGACCGGAGCGTGGAGAGAGGCGGGAAGGCTGCGCGGGGCGTCGGAAGGTGAGAATAACAATATTTTTTATTTTAATTCTATTTTTTACAGGATGGCAAGCGATGTCGCGCGCTCGGCATCACTGTGCTGATCGCTGGTGAAGCTGTCTGTGTGACAGCTCACCAGCGATCACATAGCGACTTACCAGCGATCCTGACACCTTCATATCGGTGTCGGTATCGCTGGTAAGTCGCTATGTGTGACTCCAGCTTAACTCTCTGGAGCCTGTTTCCCCACTGTGAGATTTATGTTTCTCCATAACATAAGTGCTTATCTGGTGTAATCATGTTTTTTATACCAATGGTATTTTTTCCCTTGTTTCCTTCCTTCCATACCTGGCTTTTTCTTATTAAGTGTGTGGAATTCTTATGATAGCACGGTTTTGGTCTATTTTTCCTTTTGTTTTCACTATGAATGCTTGAAAAAATGGAAATTCACAATCACTTATAATTATGGACTGTTAAATGTTCTTCAATGAATAATTTTTGTTCCTTATCGCATAATGATAATTTTCTGTACTTAACGTTGCCTACATTGATACCAAATATTTTTTCTTTTGGTTGTAAATAATACATATAGATATCCTTGACAAAGGCAAAACACCGAAACGTTGGATGTATTTTCTGCTTTATCCTGAAGAGTCTGCTGAAATTATTAAAATTTGGTGATAAAAGCATGTTTTTTTTATTTGAGTGCCGAAGATTATCATTCTTTATGACTTTATCATTTTCCTTTAGAGCACCACCTTATTTTTGAGTGCATCACTTTTGATCGACTTTACTTGACCATACAACATACAGTGGTGTGAAAAAGTATTTGCTCCCCTTCCTGATTTCCTATTCTTTTGCATGTTTGTCACACTTAGTGTTTCAGATCACCAAACAAATGTAAATATTAAACAAAGATAACAGAAGTAAACACAAAATGCTGTTTTTAAATTAATGTATTTATTATTAAAGGAAAAAGAAATCCAAACCTTCAGGGCCTTGTGTGAAAAGTGATTGCCCCTAAACCAAACAATCGCTTGGGCCATTGCAATCAAGCATTTGCTGTAACTGGTAATGAGTCTTTTACAACGCTATGGACAAATTTTGGCACACTCATATTTGTTAAATTTTTGTAATTCAGCTGCATTGAAGAGTTTAAGAGCATAAACCGCCTTTTTAAGGTCATGCCACATCACGTCAATCTGATTAAGTTCAGAACTTTGACTACGCCACCTCAAAGTCTTAATTTTGTATTTCTTAAGCTAGTCAGAGATAGATTTGCTGGTGCGTTTTGGATTATTGTCCTGCTGCATAACCCAAGTGCGCGTCAGCTTGAGGTCACGAACAGATTGCCTCATTCATGATTTTTTGGGCGGCAGCAGAATTCATTGTTCCATTTACCACAACAAATCTTCCAGGTCCTGAAGCAGCAAAACAGACCCAGACCATTACACTACCACCACCATATTTTACTGTTAGTGTGATCCTTCTCTAAAATGCTGTGTTACTTTTACGCTAGATGTAATGGGACATACACTTTCCAAAAAGTTCAAATTTTGTCTCGTCAGTCCACTGAGTTTTCTCCCAAAAGTCTTGGGGATCATCAAGATGTTTTCTGGCAAAACTGAGACAAGCCTTTATGTTCTTATTGCACAGCAGTGGCTTTTATCTTGGAACTCTGCCATGCAGGCCATTTTTGCACTGCCTCTTTTATGGTGGAGCCATGAACACTGAGCTTAACTGAAGAAAGTGAGGCCTGCTGTTCTTTGGCTGTTGTTGTGCAGTCTTTGTTACCTCTTGGATGATTCGCTGCGCTCTTGGGGTAATTTTGGTTGGCCAGCCACTTCTGGGAAAATTCACCATTGTTCCATGCTTTTGCCATTTCAAGCCCCAAAGCTTTAGAAATGGCTTCATAACTTTTTCCAGACTGATAAATCTCAATTACTTTGCTTCTCATTTGTTCCTGAATTTCTTTGGATCACAGCATGATGTCCAGCTTTTTAGGATATTTTAGTCTACTTCACTTTGTCAGACAGGACCTATTTAAGTGATTTTTTGATTGAGAACAGTTATTGCAGTAATCTGGCCTGGGTGTGCCTAGGTAATTTGAACTCAGCTTCTTAAAGATGTGATAAACCACAGTTAATTTATATTTTAAGTGGGGTGGGGGAAATCAATTTTTCACACAGCACCCTGTACGTTTGGATTTGTTTTTCCCTTAATAATAAAGACCTTCATTTAAAAACTTGCTTGTTCATATGAAACATTTAAGTGTGACAAACATGCAAAAGAATAGGAAATCAGGAAGAGGGCAGACATTTTTTACAACACTGTAAGCTCTTTTTTACCATTTATCCTTTATGCCTCCCTTATTTCTTCTAGGATTGTGAGCTTTTGAGCAGGGTTCTCACTCCTCTTGGTATTTCTTGCTTTATATGTTACTCTGTAAAGTCTTTTATTGTCTGTACAAGTCCCCTCTGAATTGTAATGTGCTGCAGAATATGTTGGCGCTATAGAAATACAAATTATTTTTATTATTATTATTATTATTTTGACTTCAGCCTGTCAAAAAAGAAGCATGACAAGTCAGTACTGAAGCCTCAGTGGGTCAGTATAGCTAAGTTTACTTTTAATCTCTGCAAACCTATGGAATAAAAAAAAATTGAAAATCCTTTTAAAGCACGAGGAAGCGTTCACAGTAAAAATGGGAGGTTTTTTTTGAGTGTGACTATTCACCTACCCTCCATGGCCTTGGCTCACACTTCATCCTTTACACCCATACTTATCCATCACTTCACAACCAACATGATGATCACAGTCTGATAGAAGTCATGGGACTTTGTTACTTTCTTCCATTAGAGCCAGACACAAGGTATGGAGAGTCATGTCTATTCATTTACAATGCACAATGGTCAGGACAGCACAGCTTAAGCCGTGCTCAGCTGACAGCATGTAATGTTCACATCAGGTAGCGAATTCTGGAAATTAACGTTCTACAATGAGAGACAAACCAGATGGCCTTAGTTCTATAAATAAAAGAACAATTCTAATTATGCATGACATGCAGGGTGGAGGACTATCAATAGCATTGGGCCTTGAGGGTTCATTCTAGATTTCTCGCTGTTTGATGAGAAAATTGAAATGGTGCCAATACCCTGCAGTGAATAAGTGCAATTCTGGCATGTGGTGGAGGTTTTGGGGGGTAATTTATTAATATTGAATGTAAGGCAAAAATAACCAGTCAATATGATTCTCCAGGTTAGGGCTCAGTTTTCTCATACGAGTGCCATCTGTGGATTTCATGGATAGCACTCGTACCAATGATATTCTATGGGGCTGTTCACATGTCTGACTTTTTCATCAGACTCAGCGGTCTGTGGAAATGTCAGCTCAAAATCGGCAATGCAAGTTAATGGGTCAGTGAAAAAAATCGACCACACTCAGATATCAACTGAGTGCGCCTCAATCTTCATGGACTGACTGAATGAAGAAGGTGGAGAACCTTTTTTCTTCTCGCCATGTTCAATAAAAAGTGATGTCAGTCATTGGGTGACTCCCCCTGCTTGGTGCCAGGGCTGCCACTATGAATTTTGGGGCCCCATACAGGCAAAATTTATGGGGCCACCCCTTGAGACTCTGCCCAGGCTCCTCCCCCAGTTCCGCCTCCACCCTAGCTCCTCCTCCACCACGCGAACCTTCCAAAATCCCTCCGCCCTTTCTTGGAAAAACTTCACTTCTGCACCTTACCAATCACACATTAACACCATATCACATACATAGCCATCAGCTTTTGTTTTGACCAAAAGCTTATATATACATTGCTATTGGGGAGTCGAAGGGGGAGGGGGAAGGAATAATTATACAATCAGTTCTTCAGTCTGCAGTGTGATTTCTATAAGTGTGTTCTAGAAGTGTGAAGATTAATTTAAGAATTAAAACCAGAAGGATTTATACAGACTGTGCCCTGCTACCTGCCACCATCGCACTCTAACAAGCATCTCTATTCTTCCGACAGGTATGTCCATCCACCCAGCGCTCCTGCTCTCCTGCTGTCTGTCTATGAAGGGCACACAGTGCATCACCCAGCTTTGCACATAGACTTGCCTCTGCACCTAGCATTCACATGGTATGTCCATCCACCCAGCTCTCCTGCTCTCCTGCTGTCTGTCTATGAAGGGCACACAGTGCATCACCCAGCTTTGCACATAGACTTGCCTCTGCACCTAGCATTCACATGGTATGCCTTTCAGCTAACCCCAGCTTACCCCAGTGTTATTTATGACCTAGTTTACTCTGGCTTGATCATATGCATCTGGTCCACTCTTAATTGTCTGACCAAGAAGAGCAGAGACCACTCCTCTCTGCTTCACACCTGACTGCACTTAGTTGTACATATATTGCAGAGCACAAGTCTGCATAAAGACTTCAGTCTGCAGTGTGATTTCTATAAGTGTGTTCTAGAAGTGTGAAGATTAATTTAAGAATTAAAACCAGAATTGAAGCAGAAGGGAACTAAAGGTAACTGTGCACAGTCACTGTAAACAATGTTTCTGTTTGTTTTCACTTTCACCCCAATAATCCTTCATTTTCTGCTAATTCCCCTAATCCCTACTCCTAGTAAGGAACTGTTCATCTCTTCTTCAATCCTCCCCATCCACCTCACCTCCGCCTCAAAACTGTTCCTTAACATACAATCCTCTGTCTCCAAACACAGACAGCCCCCTCATGCCCTCTCCTGCTCCCATCTGCTAACACTTTCTCTGCTCCTTCTCACTGCTGGTGATATCTCTCCAAATCCTGGTCCTCCTCACCACATTCCCACAGTCATTTCTACCTCCCATCCACGATCTATCACAATCTTCCGTAACCTCTCCAACCTTATACCCATTCACCCAGCCCCCACTTCCCCAGTCCCACTAACAGGAGCTCTGTGGAACGCTCGCTCTGTCTGCAACAAGCTTTCCTACATCAATGATCTTTTTGTTACTACCAAACTTTCCTTCCTCGCCATCACCGAAACCTGGCTCACCCCTTCTGACACAGCCTCTCCTGCTGCACTTTCGTATGGCGGCTTCCACCTTTCTCACACCCCCCTCCCCAGCAGCAAACATGGCGGAGGAGTTGGTTTTCTACTGTCAGATACCTGCTCCTTCACCCCAATCCCACTGCCACCCTGTGTTACCCTCCCTTCCTTTGAGGTGCACTCTGTGCGCATCTACTCCCCCTCCAACCTCCAACTGGCTGTCATCTACCGCCCCCCAGGGCCAGCCACCACCTTCTTTGACCACTTCACCACCTGGTTACTTCATTTCCTTTCCGCGGACATCCCTACTATCATCATGGGCGACTTCAACATCCCCATTGACACTTCCCTCTCAGCTGCCACTAAACTCCTATCTCTCACTTCCTCCTTCGGCCTCACTCAATGGTCTTCTACAGCCACCCACAAAGATGGCCACACACTGGACCTCATCTTCACCCGCCTCTGCTCCCTATCTAACCTCTCTAACTCACCTCTTCCTCTCTCTGACCACAACCTGCTCACATTCTCTTCCCTCTTCACTCCATGTCTACAATCCCCACCCCACAAACTTTCACACCCTCGCAGGAATCTTAAACACCTTGACCTACACTCATTCTCTGAATCCCTCCTCCCTCTCACAGATATAAGTTCCTTACACAATGCAGACGATGCTGCTGCTCTATATAACATAACAATAGCTGTAGCTCTGGAATCCGCTGCCCCACTTACACATACCAAAACTCGCAAAATCAACAGACAGCCCTGTCACACCAGCCTGACCAAAGAGCTGAGGCGAGCTTCCAGGGCTGCTGAGCTCAGATGGAAAAGATCCCACTCCAACGAGCACTTCATCACATTCAAACAGTCCCTCACTACTTTCAAGACCACACTCGCCACAGCTAAACAAACCTACTTCTCATCTCTCATATCCTCCCTGTCTCACAACCTTAAACAGTTATTCAACACCTTCAATTCTCTCCTCCGCCCCCCAGCACCTCCTCCCTCCCCACTCATCTCAGCTGAAGACTTTGCCTCATTTTTCAAGCAGAAAATTGATAACATCAGGGACAGTATTGGTCAACAACCCCCAGAGCCCTTCCTCCCGACTTCCCAGCCCTCCACCTTCAAAACCAACTTCGCCACCATTACAGAAGATCGACTCTCCACTCTACTCTCAAGATCACATCTCACCACCTGTGCACTCGACCCGATCCCATCCCACTTCATACCAAACCTCACCACAGTCTTCATCCCAACCCTAACCCATCTCTTCAACCTATCACTAACAACTGGTGTTTTCCCCTCAAGCTTTAAACATGCCTCCATCACACCTATCCTCAAAAAGCCCTCTCTTGACCCATCCTCTGTATCTAGCTATCGCCCTATATCACTTCTCCCCTACGCCTCCAAGCTACTGGAACAACACGTCTACCTTGAACTGTCCTCCCATCTCTCTTCTTGCTCCCTCTTCGACCGCTTACAATCTGGTTTCCGGTCACACCACTCCACTGAAACTGCCCTTACTAAGGTCACCAATGACCTCTTAACCGCCAAAAGCAAGCGACAGTACTCAGTCCTCCTCCTCCTGGACCTGTCGGCTGCCTTTGACACAGTGGACCATTCCCTATTATTACAGACCCTCTCATCCCTCGGCATCACAGACTTGGCCCTATCCTGGATGTCATCATACCTAACAGACCGGACATTCAGCGTCTCCCACTCACACACCACCTCCTCACCTCGCCCACTATCTGTCGGAGTCCCAAAAGGTTCAGTCCTTGGGCCCCTGCTGTTCTCTATTTACACCTTTGTCCTGGGACAGCTCATAGAATCTCATGGCTTTCAGTATCATCTTTACGCTGATGACACACAGATCTACATCTCTGGACCAGATATCACCTCCCTACTAAACAGAATCCCTCAATGTCTGTCCATTATTTTATCCTTCTTCTCCGCTAGATTTCTGAAACTCAACATGGACAAAACAGAATTCATCATCTTTCTCCCATCTCACGTGACCCCCACTACGAACCTATCAATTACAGTAAATGACTGCCCACTCTCCCCAGTCCCACAAGCTCGCTGCCTCGGAGTAATCCTTGATGCTGATCTCTCCTTCAAACCACATATCCAAGCCCTTTCCACTTCCTGCCGACTTCAACTCAAAAATATTTCACGAATCCGTTCATTCCTCACCCAAGAATCTGCAAAAACCCTAGTCCATGCCCTCATCATCTCTCACCTTGACTACTGCAACCTCATGCTCTGTGGCCTCCCCTCAAACACTCTCGCACCCCTCCAATCTATTCTAAACTCTGCTGCCCGACTAATCCACCTGTCTCCCCGCTATTCCCCAGCTTCTCCCCTCTGTCAATCCCTTCACTGGCTCCCAATTGCCCAGAGACTCCATTACAAAACCCTAACCATGACATACAAAGCCATCCACAACCTGTCTCCTCCATACATCTGTGACCTCGTCTCCCGGTACTTTCCCGCACGCAACCTCCGATCCTCACAAGATCTCCTTCTCTACTCCCCTCTTATCTCCTCTTCCCACAATCGCATACAAGATTTTTCTCGCGCATCACCCCTACTCGGGAACTCTCTACCACAACATATCAGACTCTCACCTACCATCGAAACCTTCAAAAAGAGCCTGAAGACCCACCTCTTCCGACAAGCCTACAACCTGCAGTAACCACCGATCCACCAAACTGCTGCACGACCAGCTCTACCCTCGCCTACTGTATTATCACCCATCCCTTGTAGATTGTGAGCCCTCGCGGGCAGGGTCCTCTCTCCTCCTGTACCAGTTATGACTTGTATTGTTTAAGATTATTGTACTTGTTTTTATGTATACTCCTCCTTACATGTAAAGCGCCATGGAATAAATGGCGCTATAACAATAAATAATAATAATAAGTACAATCACATACTAAAATGGTGGACAAACGGATACATGGACTTGTTATTTACTCACACAGCCGGTGTTTCCACCGCGCACACCACCCAGTCAAGAAGAATCTAGTGGTTGTACCAGCCTGCCCACCGCTGCTGCCTCAGCCTGCCCACCAATTAAATGGAAAGTGTATATCACTGCATATATAATCACTGATTATACACTACAAAAAAATCATCTTTATTGGTATTTATTAAAAAATGATAAATTATAGAACATAAATACACCTCAAAACGTAACTCTAAGTGATCATGTAAAAAAACAAAAATAAATAATAGGAGTCAAGAGAAAAGGGCTGATCACCCCATTTATTTAGTTTATTAACTTTTATACTGTAATAATTCCAAAACTCTTTAGGGTATGTTCCCACGGTCTGTAAACACTACTGGAAAGTAGACCCACTTAAGGAACTTATTTAGATGTGTGGTGAGCACTTTGAACCCCAAGTCCTTGACAGAAGTTTATAATGTAGAGCCATAAAAATAAAAAATCTTATTTTTTTCACAAAAATGATCTTTTCACCCCCAATTTTTTATTTTCCCAAGTGTAACATGAGAAATTGGACCCTAACAGTTGTTGTGTAATTTGTCCTGAGTACACAAATACACAGTAGCTAAACAGAATGAACAATACGGGGCGAGAAGTGACAGGCGGCCATGAACTGGGCAACTAAGGACCCTGGGGGCTTGAACGGGGAATGAACAACGGAGAGTCACTTATCGGTCTCTGACGTCCTGCAGAGCTGATGGATGAGAAATGTTCCGGCGGTGCCTCAGTCGACGTATCTAGTTGAGGAAGCATTGCCGGAACATCTGGAAGTCCTTGTACTCCGGTACCGCGGGGAGTACACGGACCCCGCGCAGCTCCCCTGACACTGGGCCTTCCGCAGTGGGGAGCGAAGTGAAGGAGGCCGCGGGCCTTGGTGAGCAGACGGCAGCCACGGCGTGGAGCGGGGCAGAAGTGGCCATGGGTCCCCGAGAGTAGGCCGCAGCCACGGGCTGTGGTGGAGCAGAGGTGGCCGTGGGTCCTGGAGAGTAGGCCACAGCCAGCAGGCGGACTGCTGTTGCGAGCTCTCTTGATCCGACTTTTGAGGCAAGGCTCCCTCTGGTGGATACTGCTGGTAGTGGTGCTGGTCAACATGATGTTAACCCAACAGCTGCAGAAGATAAATGGAGGAGTGGTGGTAGTGACTGGGATTGCATAAGCGAGCAGACTTCTCTCAGTGACTGCCGGTGATACTCCTTTCTTTGCTTACTGAGGATTTCTGTCTGCTGTTCCTGCATTTTTTCAGCTAAGTGTCTTTTTCTAAACCCTTTGCATCTGTTTTATCCTTGCTGTCAGGAGTCAGCTTGCTCCCCCTGGGGGTGCTGGCTCCTGCCCTGTATTTTTATATCTTGTGTTTGTTTGCTCAGTCCCCTGCTGTATTAGCCTATTGCTAGCTGCCAGTTCACACCTGAGTGCTGATATAGTGGGGGCGAGGTTGTTCAAACCTCAGTATTTTTGTACATCAGTCGTGTTGGAATTAATAGGGTTTTTGCGTGATTGCAGACAGTGCCTTTTCTGTAATGTCCTATCTAGTCAGTGTGGGCCCCATCATTTGCTCAGTCTAGTTTCTGTCTGTGTTTGTGCTTCATCTTGTCTCACCGACAATATATGTTTGAGGGCTGTCTATTCCTTTGGGGATCTGCTCCGGGGCAGTTTAGATTTCACCGTTCTGTCTTTATGCTTAGTTAGTCCTCCGGCTGTGACGAGGCATCTAGGGCAACATAGGAACACTCCACGGCTACTGCTAGTTGTGTTGTTAAGATCAGGAGTCTGCAATCCGCTGTGCGACCAACCTCTCTGGTGTTCTGATGGCATAGCCTATTGCGCTCTCCTCCTCGGTGACCCATACATAACAGACTGCCTGTGGAGGAGGTCCGCCTAATGCATGGGGTGTACCGTGCCTGAGGGGCGCTGAGGCCCGAGTTCTGTAGTGGCTCGGGGAGAGACTCCTGCACCGTGCATGCAGTCAGGGCCCTCCGCTTGGTCTTGTCTGGTCCTGTCTCCTCTCGCTCTGAAGTGCTGACTCATTCCAGATGGGGGAAGTCCCCCAGGCTCCTCCCACTTATGTCTCATCTCTCTCTCCACCCAGTCTCCTTTGCTTCCCTGCACCACTCGTTTTACAGTGGACCCGCCCCCTGTTTGCCTGGTTACAGGTCGGTCCTGGCCTTTAATCATACCCCCCGGGAACACGGGTGACAGCCCCCTTAGTTCCGTCCCGGAAACACGGTTGGTCCTCTTTCCTGGACCTACTCCCCTACACCCTGATCTGCCTAAACAGTGAAAATCACCAATTCTAACTACAACCCTTACCCCAACCCAGTCAGTAGCATGCAGTCTGTGCTGACAAAAAGGATAGGACAACGGCTGAGCTGCAGGTGGAGACAATCAACATGGTGGTACTGGTCAGCACAGTCTGTGCTGACTAAAAGTATAGAACTACGGGCTGAGCTGCAGGTGGAGACTGTGGAGACAGTCAACAATGTGCCTACTAATCATGGATGCTGGAGATTTGTCCCACTGGGCCCTGGCTCACCCATCATCAGCCCCTGGCCCTGGCTCACCCCATCATCAGCCTCTGGCCCCCTGGCTCCCCATCATCAGCTGGGCCCCTGGCTCATCCTATCATCAGCCGGGCCCCCTGACTCACCCCATCAACAGCTCATGGCCCCCTGGCTCACCCCATCATCAGCCTCTGGCCCTCTGGCTCACCCCATCATCAGCCTCTGGCCCCCTGGCTCCCCCATAATCAGCCCCTGGCCCCCTGGCTCCCCCATCATCAGCCGACAGCCGGGCACCATGGCTTCCCCATCAACAGCGAGGTCACCACGGAGAGAGAGCGAGAGAGAGACAGACAAGACAAAGACAGACAGACTACTTACCTTCCCTGTTCATTTTTTTTTAAACATTCAAAAAATTCCTGTGAAGCACCTGAAGGGTTAATAAATTTCTTGAATGTGGTTTTGAGGACCTTGAGGGGTGCAGTTTTTAGAATGATGTCACTTTTGGGTATTTTCTATCATATAGACCCCTTAAAGTGACTTCAAGTGTGAGGTGGTCCCTAAAAAAAATGATGTTGTAAAAATGAGAAATCACTGGTCAACTTTTAACCCTTATAACTAAAAAAAAAATTTGGTTACAAAATTGTGCTGATGTAAAGTAAAAATGTGGGAAATGTTACTTATTAAGTAAGTTTTTTGTGTGACATATATCTGTGATTTAAGGGCATAAAAATTCAAAGTCGGAAAATTTCAAAATTTTCGCCAAATTTCCATTTTTTTCACAAATAAACGCAAGTTATATCAATGAAATTTTACCACTAACATGAAGTACAATATGTCACGAGAAAACAGTGTCGGAATCACCGGGATCCATGGAAGCATTCCAGAGTTAATACCTCATAAAGGGACAGTGGTCAGAATTGTAAAAATTGGCGCGGTCATTAACGTGCAAACGGGGTTAATGATGGAATATAGATTTTTTAAATATATTTTTACAATTATTTATTTTTTAAATTCTATCTTTTACACTGTAACCTGCCCTGTTGGAATGTGGCCCTCCCTGCCTGCCCTGGGGTCCTGTGCTGTGGCAATACTGCAGTGCGGGTGTCCCCCCATGCCTGGCCCCCCCTGCCTGCCCTGAGGCCCTGTGCTGTGGCAATGCTGCAGTGCGGGCACCCCCCCACGCCTGGGCCCCACCTGCCTGCCCTGGGGCCCTGTGCTGTGGCAATGCAGCAGTGCGGGCGCACCCCCATGCCTGGACCCCCCCCGCCTGCCCTGGGGTCCTGTGCTGTGGCAATGCTGCAGTGCAGGTGCCCCCCCACGCCTGGGCCCCCCTGCCTGCCCTGGGGCCTTGAAGTCCTGGTGTCCGTCCGTCCATCCGCCGAGCCCGACCGCCGCCCGTCCACCGGCGCTCATCCACTTTAGCCTCTAACACAGTGATGGCAGAATTTATGTTGGAAACGTCCTCTTTGAGGGAGCCAATTTCCCCCTTGCAGACTGCCTCCAAACGCTGGATGTATCCTTCCATGTCAGTCTTGGTGGGGATGGCACTTAAATGGGCACGTAGTTCCCCTACATTCATAGTCAGGGACGAGGAATCCCGAGAACCTGTAGGGGTCTCAGAGCCATCCTGGGTAGCCTCACTGCTGATCCCCACCATGCCAGTGTCAAATGTACAAGATCCATTAAGTGTGCTGTCTGCAGACCCTTCTCTCCTCAGAGATTCGTCTGGAGCAGAGGAAAGAGTTAATGGTTTAGCAGCAGGAGCTGGCCCGGAGGGGGAGGGACAGGGAGTCTTCCACTCTCTGAGTGCCTGTAATGCTACCAACCTTATCTCCAGTTTTGTTCTGTCCAGCTTGGCACTTTCTGTGTGCTTGTTTTCCCTGTGTGCGTCCTCCATGTGATGATCCGGCTGCAGCAGCAGACAAGCGTGCAGCCTTCAGGCCACTCACATCAGATTTCTCCTCAGCAGCTGCCATAGCTGCACGTCTGGTCTGTTTTCCCGCGCTGCTTGGGGCTGTTAGATACCGAGTAATTCCAGGGTCAGCAGGTCTGGAGGAAGGCTCCCGTGGTGCCTGAGAGCGAAGTCCGGCTTTATCTCTCATGTAGAGGCCAGGGGACTGCTCGTGCTTGCTAAATCTTTGCTGTAAGGGCTCTGGGAAGCAAGAGCTCTCTCTATGTGCGTCTGTCCTGCTCCATGACCAGGCTTCGCCCCCAAACATATCCATTCTGACGAGGGAGCCTGTTTTTTAGGAAAAGAGTTGGAGGAGTTGCTTCGTATGTACAAAATGGAGAAGTCCCGCACCACGCCGTATCACCCTCTGGGTAACGGTGCCTGTGAATGATTCAATCAGACACTAATTCAAATGCTGAGGACCCTGGAGTAGGACCGGAAAGCCCGATGGCCTAAGTATATATCAGAATTAGTATGGGTATACAAGAATCGATTGCACTGAACCACTGGTTATACTCTATACCCTCTAATTCAGTCGTGAGCTGTAGTTGGATCCAGAAGAGGACTACCCATGGACAGAGGTGTCCTCCTGGGTTCGAAAACATCGCTATCGTCTGCAAACCTTGCATCGCCTGGTACAGTCCAAGCTTTGGGAGTTGGAGCATGCTGACAAAACTCCACCAGGGGTACAGATCTCCAGGCCAGGAACCATGTCTTAGAGTGAGAAAGACGTCCTTGGGACAAACTGGAAAATCGGTGGGAAAAGAACCCCTATCGGGTAAAGCGGCGAGTCAGCTTCTAAGGGCCTGTGTATGAGATTCAACCTGAGGAAGGAGGAAGCTCTTCTACTCGTATAGTTCACCAAAATATGCTTAAGCCTTATTTATCAAAAGATACTGTTCAAGTGGGAGAGGCACCGGAAACTCTCGAAAAAGCTCCCACAGTAGTGGAAGAGGATGAAGATGAAGAAAGTTCAGAACGACTCCCTGAGGATGGACAAGTAGAACAAGGACCTGGGGTCCCTAAAGAATTTGCCTCAGACGGAACTGATACACCATCTTTCTCCCCTACGCAACCTGACTTGACCACTCCAGGGGACTCCACTACTCCTTCCAATTTACGACGCTCCGAACGAACAACAGCTGGCAAACCCCTCAATCGTTATGACCAGGATCGGTTCATTTGGCAGCAAACTGTTCAAGAAACAGGATGACGGCCATGTGTCTCACAAGAATCCTCACCCGTGGAATGGTGGGGGAATATAGGTAGATGGACTGGGCTGGAGGTGTCCCTCATGTATCATGGCTGGAACTGTCGGGACTGTCACCATTGTTGCCGGGGAAAGGACTTTCTGACTGGAAGAGACCTTTGCACCTGACTGCAGGGGGCGGATGGGAGATAAAAGGGACGGCGCGCGACAGAATGGGGCTCTTGGCAGGAAGACAGCTTGTGTGACAGGAGAAGGTTGACTCCCTCTCCGCAGACCGACGCCAACAAGCAGGCCCACTCTGCACTCTCCATTCCCCCGTGCATACAGACTGTGTACGTCCAGAGACCACTATTCCTGTTGTCCCTGACGTGACTAAGACAAACCTTTCCGTACCACTGACTGCTTCTGGCCCACGACATAGTACTCACCCAACAGTGCACACTGAAGCAGGTAGCGTGACCGCGGCCTCCACTCCGGGACTTAGTTCCCCAACCACGGTGCAGCAGATAACCACTCGAGCAGTACCTTGTTCCAGGACCACAAGACTATGTGTGAGAAGGCCAGGATATGTCGCCACCGTTAAGAGACAGTGCTTCACCTTTCTCCAGGACCGGTTCGGGAATTTAAAGCGTCACCATCGTGAGATTTTCCAGCCTCCGCCGTCCAGGAATCACCGTCTGTTAAGTTAACCCTTTATTTGAACTCATACTATTACTCAATTGTATTAACAGAAGCATACAGTCTAGATCACGTGAAGTCATTATTTCCCTCTACTCCTCTTTGGTCAGACCTCATCTGGAATATTGTGTCCAGTTTTGGGCACCACATTTTAAAAAAGACATCAGCAAACTGGAGCAAGTTCAGAAAAGAGCGACCAGAATGGTGACCGGTCTGCAAACCCTGTCTTATGAGGAAAGGTTGCAGGATTTGGGAATGTTTAGTTTGCAAAAGAGAAGCCTGAGAGGAGACTTAATAGCTGTCTACAAATATCTAAAGGGCTGTCACATTGTAGAAGGATCATCTTTATTCTCATTTGCACAAGGAAAGACTAGAAGCAATGTGATGAAACTGAATGGGAGGAGACACAGATTAGATATTAGAAAAAAGTTTTTGACAGAGTGATCAATGAGTGGAACAGGCTGCCACGAGAAGTGGTGAGTTCTCCTTCAATGGCAGTCTTCAAACAGAGGCCGGACAGACATCTGTCTGGGATGATTTAGCGAATCCTGCTTTGAGCAGGGGGTTGGACCAGATGGCCCAGGAGGTCCCTTCCAACTCTATGATTCTATGATTCTATGATTCAATTGTGATATACCCCTTGTTCATCTATATTACCTCTCTCCCTGCATGGAGTATTTCTGGTCTAACAATTCTTTATAAAATACCCATTAACTTTTGTTCTGCCTCCTGCTCATCACTGCATCCCGAGTTCCTGCTAGAACCCTACATAAACAAGATACTGATCATCCAATGAATGAGCAAAACGTTCACTCATTGGGTAAAATAATCTTCTGTGCAGCACAAAACAAGACTCTTCCTTCCAAAACCTAGGCAGCCTCTGTGCAGTGAACAATCTATTACAGATCTCTCAGTGCACATCATTTACTGCAGTATGTCTGTGTAAACAGACTTAACCAGAAGAAATGAAGTTACAAATAAGTTGGTATGCATGCAAAATATAGGAGCATGTTCACACTGGCCATTAAACAGACAATCTAAGACAGAAACAAAATGAGCATGTAAGTAAATAAGTAAAAGCAATAGTGCATACTGTATAAATAACACTGGGTACTTAGTAAACACCGTTTTTGATGAAAAAAGCGTAAAACCCATCCCACCTATGTCATTGTCATTATTATACTGCTTAGTTTCTCTCTCTCCTACCCTCAATTCATTATAATACTATTTAGTTTCTTTCTCACCCACACCCAGTTCATTATCATACTGTGTAGTCTCTCTCTAGGGCCATAGTCACACTTGCCGTATGAAAATTGGTCCGATTTTCGCAGCCGAGAATCGCACCAATGTTCTCCGTATGGTGATCCGTATGTAATCCATTTGCAATGTGATGATGCGATTTCCTAGCATCTATGTATCCGTGTGACATCCGTATGGCATCCGTATATCATGCGTATGCCGTGATTTTATCGCAGCCTTGCAAAATGGACATATAATGGATCCATGGCCTGAAATGAATTATAAACCTAATCAAGGACCCTGTTTATTGGCTCAACAACAGGTTCCACCCTCCAATCTTTGCATTACAGTCTGTGCTTGTGTTGTGGTATTGCTGCTTTGTGTCAAACATGTCAGACAGGCTTAAACACTACTGAGCGGGTTCTTTTCCACTGGGTTTTGTCCCGACGTTTTGGGGAGCCTTACCTAGTGATTGTGGATCCAAGGAGGCGGAGACGAATGTGGGTACATCTGCTTTTGAGGTGACGGCTAACTAAGGGCTCATACTCAGTGGAGATAAAAACAGACGAGTGCAATCCGATAAAAAATCGGATTGCACTCGGACCAATGTTATTCAACAGTTGACATCTCATTTGCGATTTTTTTCTCAGCTGAAATCAGACTGAGAAAAAAAACGCAGCATGCTGTGATTTGCTGCGATTTTCAGGTTAAAATCGCCAATACAATTCAATGGGTGTGATAAAAAAATCAGACAGCACTCGGACCATGCGAGTGCTGTCCAATTTAAACGCACCGGTGTCCTTTGAATCCGGATACTGTAAAATCACACTGACAACTCAGAAATGAATAGATATATACACATAGAATAGATAGATATATACATGTCAGTGACACACACATATATATATGTATTTATGATAGATAGATAGATAGATAGATAGATAGATAGATAGATAGATAGATAGATAGAAGAAAAGCCGGTAATTCATATGCGGCTATACAGTAAAATCGCACTGACATGTTAGAATACAAAAGATAGAATACATGTATACACATAGAATAGGTATATATATACCGTATATTTCAGTGAGACACACACACATATATACAATCACAATGTGATTTTCTGGATTTTTTTTTCTCAGTTTGTCTCCCATAGTTGAGGTCTACCTATAATGTAAATTACAGACGCCTCTCATCTTTTTAAGTGGTGGAACTTGCACTATTGCTGACTGACTAAATACTTTTTTGCCCCACTGTATATATATATATATATATATATATATATAAGACACCGATCCATTATTAACCCTAGAATAGGAAAGGGTTAAAACAACACACACACTTTAATTAAAAATTCTTTTAATGAACACATATCTATATATATAATCGTCTTATCATGTCTTTCTGTCTGTAACCGAAATCCCGCTGCTCTGACTGGCTGGCGGCCGCGACCAATCAGCAACAGGTGCAGCTGTTTGAAGAGGTAAGCTGTGCCTGCCGCTGATCGTTCACGGCCGCTGGGTCGCCCTCCCAGGGCTGTGGGGTACTCGGTACCGGGCCGGTGTCAGGGGGAATGTGTCAGAGCAGCAGTGACCCGGTCCGTGGCCCTGGGCGCCCAAGCAATGGGAGATGTAGTTAATGGTAGAATAGTTTGTGACGCCACCCGTGGTGTTTGGCAAGTATGGTGTTAGGCCAACGCTGCATACAGATCCGCTGGGACTGATAGTAGGGTGCAGCAAAGATGTAAAAGCTCCCCACAGGTGGAGCTGTAGTCCCAGGGCAGTGTAGATATAACCAGCACGGGGATGTAGCAGTGCTGGAAGCGTAAGGAACAGACAAGACACAGCGGTGGCAGTTTCTGTACCTTTACTAGTATTACTTAGTATTTACTTAGTAGTTACTTAGTCCAGGATCCTGATTATAGATGGTGTTGGAGCAGGTTAGCCTGGAAGCAGATCAGGATTCTCTCCCAGCAGAAGGGCTGTGCAGTCTCCTTCCTAGCGCCTTGTGGTGTGAAGCACCCCAGTACTTAGTTACTCTGGAATGCCTCTCTTCAGATGTTCCTAGAACTATACTTGTATGACAGACAGCTGTAGCCTCTCTCGGGGACTCCTCTCCTGAGTCCTGGCTCTCTATTCAATTGCTGTTGTGTCCCAAGTCTCTGATGGGAGCAGGGCATTTACAGCCTCCTACTCCTCTGGTATCTGTGGCAGGACCGTTAGTATCCGTACCACTGTGGAGACCAGGCTCCAGTTCTTATGCTCTCAGCTGAGGGAGCTCTCCTTCCTAGCTCAACCTCCTGCTTCGTTCCACACGTCTGCACACGTGGACCTCCTTCAACTAACTGACCACTCCTTCCTCTCAGCCCTCAGGGAGCACCCCCTCCCCTTCATCCAGGTTCAGAGTTTCCCCCTGCTGGCTTGGAGTGGAACTGTGTTGCATGCATTAGGTTAACTGCTGGAGAGACCCATCACTGCTTCCAAGCCTGGCATTACCCTCCCCTGGAGGAAGGCAAGGCCAGTGTGGTGACCATACCCCTGGGGGCGCCACATTCCCCCCTAGTGCAAGTCAGCACTCCTGGGCTGAACAAAAAACATGAAAAACAACATATATAACGTATAAACAACAATAATTGTACAAGATTTGAAAATGGTAAAAATGTACAAACACCAGGAGCTCAAAAATGGTCCTATGATGATAAGTCCAGCATCAATGTCCATGGTCCATTCCTGGGCAAATGGTGAAAGTTTTTGACAATATACAAGTCCTGTGGTTCAGTGTCCATAAAGAAAACAAGAGCACTCAAAGGAACTCTTACAGGTTACCTGTAGGCACAAAACTTGAAAACAGTTACATATTTACAAAATTTCAACAATTACATTACTTTATATACGGTATCTAACTGGTAGTATGCCTTGTGTGGTGCGGGTAGATCTGCGTAAGACTGGTGCAGTGGGTAATGTACTGGATACACTACTGGGGGTTCTTTGTAACACAGGGATACTGGACTGACTGTGACTTCTTAGACTCACCAAAGGTACGACAGATTCACCACTGGCAGGGCGAGGGTTCTCTGGCTCCACTGCTGGTGTGACATCTGCTACCCGATTTTCCTGATTCTCTTGAGTCACGTCTTCCTGTGCTACCAATTGGGGAAACAGCAACACTGGCACCACTATAGCATCGTTCACTCTAGTCCCATTCGCAGGGAATTCTCCAAGCACGGTGCTGACCTTCTCTTCTTCAGCTATGGGCTGGATGTTATCTGGTTCTTCTTTCCTTTCCTTCAACTGGTCAGTACACAACTTCAAATGATCTCTCGATACCGCTGCTGAGGTCTCCCCTCCATCTTTACTCACAAGGCACACCTTAGTATTATCAAAGTTCGAGGGCAGGATGGTATAAGGTTCAGCTTCCCACTGATCATCAAATTTATGCAATCTTCTCTTTCTTTTCAAGACTTGCTCCCCCGGTGACAAAGCAATGGCAGGTGCATTTTGATTGTAAAGCTTCTCCTGCTTTTGTCTTGCCTGGGTCAAACTCTTCTCCACACATTCTTGAACTCTTCTGTACTGTTGCTGCCTCTCCGTGTCCCAATCAGCATTTGGGGACACCACTTCAGGTGTCAGGACTCCCATGTCCAAGTCAATAGGCAGCTTACCAGGTCTGGCTCTCATCAGGTATGCTGGAGTACAGTTGGTAGTGTTCACGGGAATATGGTTGTAGAGGTCTACCAGATCTGGCAACTTTTCTGGGCCACAGATTTCTCTCCTCCAAGGGCAATGTCTTCAGCAGGTCAATCACTACCTGGTTCATCTTCTCGCACATGCCATTGGTCTGTGGGTGATATGGTGATGTCCGGATCTTCTAACAACCATACAGGTTACAGAACTCATGAAACACTTCTGCCTCGAAAGCCGGTCCTTGATCAGTAAGCACTCTCTCAGGGTACCCATGTGGTCTACAGAAGTGCAGTTGGAATGCTCTGGCCGCTGTTCTGGCAGTTTGATCTTTGACAGGCACAACCACCAGGAATCTTGAATAGTGGTCCACAATGGTAAGGTCATAGAGGTAACCTGACCAGCTAGGAACCAGCTTCATATGGTCCAGGGCCACCAACTCAAGTGGCTGTTTGGTGATGATGGGCTGCAGAGGAGCTCTCTGGCTGTCTCTATCCTTTCTGCACAGGTTACACTGTCCATACTCCCAGCACCACCTCTCAATGGCTTTCCTCATGCGAGTCCAGTAGAACCTCTCTCGGAGCAACGTTTCCAACTTCTTCCATCCGAAGTGTCCAGCTCCATTGTAGTATGGTTCCAGGACCATTGATGCATCTCTCTTTGGGACCACCACCTGCCAGACTAGCTCATGAGTGCGGACATTGATACTCCTCCGACATAGCTTCCCTTCATATATGAACAGCCGGTCTTTCTCCTTCCACAACTGCTGGGTTTCTTCAGGAGCACTCGAACCTGGGCGTGAGTCAGCTTGTAGCAGTAGCTCCTTCACCAGGCGGACTGCCGGGTCATTATCTTGCGCTTTGGCCCAGTCATGATGGGGCAATGGATTCAGGGTGACTTCCTTCAAGCCAGACCGCCTGTCTCTCACCCCCTGAGCACGCTGGGCCGCCAGTGGTCGGTGGAAGAGAGGCAACTCTATCTCTTCCAGAGACTCTGGGTCTTCTCCTGCATCTGGCAGATTAGGCATCCTGGATAGCGCATCCGCATTGGCATTCTTGTGCCCTGCTCAGTACTTGATAGTAAACTCGTAGTTAGACAGCCGAGCCATCCACCGCTGCTCCAGGAGACCCAGTTTTGCAGTGTCCAAGTGGGTCAACAGATTGTTGTCCGTGAAGATTGTAAACTTGGCAGAAGCTAGGTAATGCTTGAACCTTTCGGTGACCGCCCAGACTATGGCAAGGAACTCCAGCTTGAAAAAACTGTAATTATCCGGGTTCCTCTCAGTGGGATGCAGCTTCCTGCTGGCGTAGGAGATCACTCTCTCTTTTCCGTTCTGTACCTGCGACAGTACTGCTCCTAATCCCACGTTGCTGGCATCCGTGTACAGCACAAAGAGTTTGTCATAATCTGGGTAAGCCAGAACTTCGTCACCGGTGAGGGCCATCTTCAATCTGGTGAAGGATGTCTCCAATTATTCAGTCCATTCAAACGTGGAATTCTTCTGTTTACTTTTCTTGGACTGCCCCACCAGAAGGTCTTGCATCGGGGTAGCTATTTCAGTAAAGCCTTTGATGAATCTCCGGTAGTAGCCTACCAGTCCAAGGAATTGGTGTACCTAGTGGAGGTTGCTGGGCTTCTTCCAGTCCCGGATGACTGTGACCTTGTCAGGATCTGGTGCCACACCTTCTGCATTGACCACGTGACCAAGGTACTGTACCTTAGGTTTCAGGAGGTGGCATTTGGAAGGCTTCACCTTCAGGCTAAAATTGGACAAAACTTCAAATACTTCAGCCAGGTGTTCCAGATGTTCTTCATAGGTCTTGGAGAAAACAATGACATCATCCAGGTATAACAGGACTGTCTCAAAGTTCATGTGTCCCAGGCAACACTCTATCAGCCATTGAAATATTCCTGGAGCAGTGCAGAGCCCGAATGGCATGTAATTGAACTCACAGAGACCCATTGGAGTAGTAAATGCTGTTTTCTCCTTATCTGCCTCTGCCACGGGAACCTGCTAATACCCACTGGTGAGATTCAAGGTGGAAAAGTAAATAGCGGTTTTAAGTGCAGCTAAGGATTCCTCAATCCTAGGTAATGGGTAGGCATCTTTATGTGTAATGCTGTTAATTTTCCTGTAATCAACACACATTCTCATGGAACCATCCTTTTTCGTTACAAAAACGATGGGAGCTGCCCATGGGCTACAACTGTCCCTGATAACCCCAGCTTCCTTCATCTCTTTCAGCATACTCTTAGCACATTGGTACTGTGTTGGGGGTATAGGTCTGTACCTCTCCTTTATGGGTGGATGGTCTCCAGTGGGGATATGATGTTGAACCCCTTTTGCCTGCCCAAAATCTAGTGGGTGTTTGCTGAATACCCGCTCATACTCTTGTGTCACTCTGTAGACACCATTTCTCTGGAATGAAGGTGTAGAGTCAGTTCCCACCTGCAGTTGCTGGCACCACTCTTCTAGCTGCTTTCCAGAGCCGTTGTCCTCCACCTGGTCGGAAGAGACCAAGGGCTCTGCTGCCTGCAATGAGTTGTTATTAACAGTGAGCAGCTTGGCAACTGTGGCGTACCGAGGTATTGTGGCTTCCTTCTCCCCACAATTCAAAAGGTGTACAGGTACTCTCCCCTTTTGTACATCAACCATCCCTCTGCTGTCAGGACAGTGGGCCTGCTTTCGGAGTATACTGGTTCCACCAATCCCTGGTAATCCCTCCCTCTAAGGCCTATAGCTGCCCGACACCATATCAACATTTCACTCCTGGGCGGTATTACAATGGGGAAAGCATCACTCACTCTGACGCTGCCAATCTCTCCGCCAGAGAGTTCTACCTGTTGTCTTTGCATTAGGGCTCGGATCTCCTTCTGCAGGACTCGTTGTCCACCAGAACCAGCAGTCTCAGCCACCTGTTGCAACAAGACAATAACCTCGGACAGACAATTTTCAATTACATTTGTACCAAGAGTCATCATGGGATTACATTCACGTCGATCAATATCAACAACTATCAGACCTTGTGATTCTACCTGCCCCACCTTAACAGTAATTTCCTTGCATCCAATCTGCGGCAAGGTATGACCATTTCTAGCAACTACTGTTAGTTCATCAGTTGGGTCACGGGTGAGTTCAGAAACAGCCCAGTACCTCTTGTACAGAACGTACGGCATAGTGGTCACCTGAGAGCCAGTTTCCAACAAAGCGTTCATGGGGATGCCGTCAATCACCACAGGAAGGATCGGTCTCCCTCCCACATACTTGGCTCTCCAGTTCCTTGGGCCTGGTGAACCTACTCCAGGGGGTTGGCCCTCTGCCCCAGGGGTTGCTCGTTTAAAGGAAAGTACTTTGCAAGATGACCTGCCTTGTAGCAGCGACGACAGATGGGACGTCTGTCCTGGTCATAGCGATCGTTGCTTCTTCCTCGAAGTGGCGGGGTTCTCCTTCTCCGGAGCCACGGGACATCCTCTGGACTGGAAGCAAGCTGGATCTTGTCTTTGGAGGACACTTGCAGGGACTGCATGGTTTTGGTAAGTACAGCCATCCCCTTGGTCAGCTCCTGGACTTGAAGACGCAGCTCCTCAGTTGGATCTTTAGCCAGAGTCTGTGCATCAGCCTCCACAGGGATGGAAGGGAAAGACGTTGCTTCCTGATGGTAGGTAATCGCTGGGCGCCTAGGGGGCGCTGGACGGCTGTCAGTGGACACCTGCAGTACCCGAATAGCCCTGTACTTAAATTCAGCAAAGTCCAGATCAGGGTTTTGCAGGGTTATAATACGCAACTGTCCTCTGAGGGTACTAGATAGGAGTCCTTCAACGAACTGCTCCTTCAACAGTTTATCTTCTTCCTTTACGCTGTCAGGATCAACTTGCTTAACTGCTCGTAGCGCCTCCTGCAGGTTGAGGGCATAATCCCGGATACTGTCTTGTGGCCTCTGTTTACAGCCAAAGAACCGCATCTTGATTTCAGCTGCAGTACGAGTGTCAAAGGTGCTCTTCAGTTTGGCCAGGACCTTTGCAACAGTCTCTTTATCAGTGTCCTGCCAGGCTTTCACCTCCCTCAGTGCGGCACCCGTTAACTGTCCAATCAGGATATTCACTTTCTGGTCTTCAGACAGAGGGTAAACTTTAAACAAGCTGCACAGTCTCTCTTTAAATTCACTCAGGGTGTGTGACTCACCCAAGTACTGCGGTAGCCAGGCAGCTCCTGGTATGTAGGGCATGGATAGTGGCATTATGGGGACCGCTGCGGCGGGTGCTCCTCCTGGCGGTACCGCGGGGTTGGCAGCAGCACCTGCCGCTGCATCGCCGTTTGGCGTGGACATCCTCTCCCCCCCTAGTTAACGTTAGCCAGGGCCGGGGGGGTTGTGTGAGCTCACCGGCGGCCGCTTCACTGGCCCGACTCTCCGGGCTGTAGGCCTCTGCTCCTCCTCCTCCCGTGCGCTGTCCTCTCTTCTCACGCGGCAGTTCACTTCTTCGCGCTCTGCTGCAGGCTCCGCCCACGAAGGCCCACCTCTTTCTTCCCGCGCGCGACAAGCAGCGTGGCAATGGCGGCAATTGGCGCCAATATCACACAGTTCACAATCACAGTCTATGGCACACAGGACTCGGGGATACCGGGCTCCGTAATCCTGTTCGTGATGCCAAATTGGGTCGCCCTCCCAGGGCTGTGGGGTACTCGGTACCGGGCCGGTGTCAGGGGGAATGTGTCACAGCAGCAGTGACCCGGTCCGTGGCCCTGGGCGCCCAAGCAATGGGAGTTTTAGTTAATGGTAGTATAGTTCGTGACGCCACCCGTGGTGTTTGGCAAGTATGGTGTTAGGCCAACGCTGCATACAGATCCGCTGGGACTGATGGTAGGGTGCAGCAAAGATGTAAAAGCTCCCCACAGGTGAAGCTGTAGTCCCAGGGCAGTGTAGATATAACCAGCACGGGGATGTAGCAGTGCTGGAAGCGTAGGGAGCATACAAGACACAGCGGTTGCAGTTTCTGTACCTTTACTTAGTATATACAGTCTAGGATCCTGATTACAGATGGTGTTGGAGCAGGTTAGCCTGGAAGCAGATCAGGATTCTCTCTCAGCAGAAGGGCTGTGCAGTCTCCTTCCTAGCGCCTTGTGGTGTGAAGCACCCCAGTACTTAGTTACTCTGAAATGCCTCTTCAGATGTTCCTAGAACTATACTTGTATGACAGACAGCTGTAGCCTCTCTCGGGGACTCCTCTCCTGAGTCCTGGCTCTCTATTCAATTGCTGTTGTGTCCCAAGTCTCTGATGGGAGCAGGGCATTTACAGCCTCCTACTCCTCTGGTATCTGTGGCAGGACCGTTAGTATCCGTACCACCGTGGAGACCAGGCTCCAGTTCTTACGCTCTCAGCTGAGGGAGCTCTCCTTCCTAGCTCAACCTCCTGCTTCGTTCCACACGTCTGCACACGTGGACCTCCTTCAACTAACTGACCACTCCTTCCTCTCAGCCCTCAGGGAGCACCCCCTCCCCTTCTTGCAGGTTCAGAGTTTCCCCTGCTGGCTTGGAGTGGAACTGTGTTGCATGCATTAGGTTAACAGCTGGAGAGACCCATCACTGCTTCCAAGCCTGGCATTACCCTCCCCTGGAGGAAGGCAAGGCCAGTGTGGTGACCATACCCCTGGGGGCGCCACACCTCCAGGCCCCGACCAATCAGCGTCAGGCGCAGTCGGGCTCAGCGCTCAGGCAGGCGCAGCACTTAATCTGTAAAAAATAGAATTAAAATAAAAAAGGTTATATTCACCTCCGACGGCGTCCAATCTCCTTTCCACGCGCCCGGCCTCGCGGTCCCAGTAATGCCTTGCAGCTTAGACCGGAGATGACGTCACTCTCGTGAGAGCGCGACGTCATCAGCACTCTAAGCCGCAAGGCATTACTGGGACCGCGAGGCCGGGCGCATGGAAAGGAGATCGGACGCCGTCGGAACATGAGTATATAACTGTTTTTTATTTTAAGTGAGACCATGCATACCAGGATGGGGGGTGACGGGACCATGCATACCAGCAAAGGGGGGTGAGGGTGACCATGCATACCAGGATAGGGGGGTGAGGGTGATGGTGACCATGCATGCCAGGATAGGGGGGTGAGGGTGACCATGCATACCAGGAAAGGGAGGTGAGGGGACCATGCATACCAGGAAAGGGGGCTGAGGGGGATCATGCATACCAGGAAAGGGAGGTGAGGGGACCATGCATACCAGGAAAGGGGGGTGAGGGGGACCATGGATACCAGGAAAGGGGGGTGAGGGGGACCATGCATAACAGGAAAGGGGGGTCATGCATACCAGGAAAGGGAGGTGAGGGGACTATGCATACCAGGAAGGGGGGGTGAGGGGACCATGCATACCAGGAAAGGGGGGTGAGGGGGACCATGCATACCAGGAAAGGGAGGTAAGGGGACCATGCATACCAGGATAGGAGGATGAGGGGACCATGCATACCAGGAAAGGGGGGTGAGGGGACCATGCACACCAGGAAAGGGGGGTGACGGGACCATGCATACCAGGAAAGGAGGGTGAGGGGGACCATGCTTACCAGGAAAGAGGGGTGAGAGGACCATGCATACCAGGATTGGGGGGTGAGAGGACCATGCATTCCAGGATTGGGGGGTGAGGGGTACCATGCATGTCAGGATTGGGGGGTGCGAGGACCATGCATATCAGGATTGGGCGTGAGGGAACCATGCATACCAGGAAAGGGGGGTGACGGGACCATGCGTACCAGGAAAGGGGGGTGAGGGGGACCATGCATACCAGGAAAGGGGAGTGAGGGGACCATGCTTACCAGGAAAGAGGGGTGAGAGGACCATGCATACCAGGATTAGGGGGTGAGAGGACCATGCATTCTAGGATTGGAGGGTGAGGGGACCTTGCTTACCAGGATTGGGGGGTGAGGGGTACCATGCATATCAGGATTGGGGGGTGCAAGGACCATGCATATCAGGATTTGGGGTGAGGGGACCATGCATATCAGGATTGGGGGTGAGGGGACCATGCATACCAGGAAAGGGGGGTGACAAGATCATGCATACCAGGAAAGGGGGGTGAGGGGGACCATGCATACCAGAAAAGGGGGGGTGAGGGGACCATGCTTACCAGGAAAGAGGGGTGAGAGGACCATGCATACCAGGATTGGGGGGTGAGAGGACCATGCATTCCAGGATTGGAGGGTGAGGGGACCATGCTTACCAGGATTGGGGGGTGAGGGGTACCATGCATATCAGGATTGGGGGGTGAGGGGACCATGCATATTAGGATTGGGGGTGAGGGGACCATGCATATCAAGATTGGGGGGTGAGGGGACCATGCATATCAGGATTGGGGGTGAGGGGACCATGCATGCCAGGATGGGGGGAGGGGTGCCATGCATATCAGGATTTGGGGGTGAGAGGACCATGCATATCAGGATTGGGGGGTGAGTTATTGCATTATTATTAAAACTTCATAAATAAACTACATACATATTCTAGAATACCCGATGCGTTAGAATCAGGCCACCATCTAGTATATATATATATATATATATATATATATATATATATATATATACAGTCATGGCCAAAAGTATTGACACCCCTGCAATTCTGTCAGATAATACTCAGTTTCTTCCTGAAAATGATTGCAAACACAAATTCTTTGGTATTATTATCTTCATTTAATTTGTCTTAAATGAAAAAACACAAAAAGAATTGTCCTAAAGCCAAGTTGGATATAATTCCACACCAAACATAACAAAGAGGGTGGACAAAAGTATTGGCACTGTTCGAAAAATCATGTGATGCTTCTCTAATTTGTGTAATTAACAGAACCTGTAACTTACCTGTGGCACCTAACAGGTGTTGGCAATAACTAAATCACACTTGCAGCCAGTTGACATGGATTAAAGTTGACTCAACCTCTGTCCTGTGTCCTTGTGTGTACCACATTGAGCATGGAGAAAAGAAAGAAGACCAAAGAACTGTCTGAGGACTTGAGAAACCAAATTGTGAGGAAGCATGAGCAATATCAAGGCTACAAGTCCATCTCCAAAGACCTGAATGTTCCTGTGTCTACCGTGCACAGTGTCATCAAGAAGTTTAAAGCCCATGGCACTGTGGCTAACCTCTCTAGATGTGGCCGGAAAAGAAAAATTGACAAGAGATTTCAATGCAAGATTGTGCGGATGTTGGATAAAGAACCTCCACTAACATCCAAACAAGTTCAAGTTGCCCTGCAGTCCGAGGGTACAACAGTGTCAACCCGTACTATCCGTCGGCATCTGAATGAAAAGGGACTGTATGGTAGGAGACCCAGGAAGACTCCACTTCTTACCCCGAGACATAAAAAAGCCAGGCTGGAGTTTGCCAAAACTTACCTGAAAAAGCCTAAAACATTTTGGAAGAATGTTCTCTGGTCAGATGAGACAAAAGTAGAGCTTTTAGGGCAAAAGCATCAACATAGAGTTTACAGGAGAAAAAAGAGGCATTCAAAGAAAAGTACACGGTCCCTACAGTCAAACATGGCGGAGGTTCCCTGATGTTTTGGGGTTGCTTTGCTGCCTCTGGCACTGGACTGCTTTACCGTGTGCTTGGCATTATGAAGTCAGAAGACTACCAACAAATTTTGCAGCATAATATAGGGCCCAGTGTGAGAAAGCTGGGTCTACCTCAGAGGTCATGGGTCTTCCAGCAGGACAATAACCCAAAACACACTTCAAAAAGCACTAGAAAATGGTTTGAGAGAAAGCACTGGAGACTTCTAAGGTGGCCAGCAATGAGTCCAGACCTGAATCCCATAGAACACCTGTGGAGAGATCTAAAAATGGCAGTTTGGAGAAGGCACCCTTCAAATATCAGGGACCTGGAGTAGTTTGCCAAAGAAGAATGGTCTAAAATTCCAGCAGAGCATTGTAAGAAACTCATTGATGGTTACCGGAAGCAGTTGGTCGCAGTTATTTTGGCTAAAGGTTGTGCAACCAAGTATTAGGCTGAGGGTGCCAATACTTTTGTCCGGCCCATTTTTGGAGTTTTGTGTGAAATGATCAATGTTTTGCTTTTTGCTTCATTCTCTTTTGTGTTTTTTCATTTAAGACAAATTAAATGAAGATAATAATACCAAAGAATTTGTGTTTGCAATCATTTTCAGGAAGAAACTGAGTATTATCTGACAGAATTGCAGGGGTGTCAATACTTTTGGCCATGACTGTATATATATATATATATATATATATATACCTACATGTCCCAAATTTTTCACACAAACCCTAATCTAATTATTAGTCAAAGACATATAAAAAACTACATGAAATAAAATGGTTTACTGTATGTAAACCATGTCTCATATCCTGTTGGCTTTTGCAATTATTTTACAAAAGCCAACAAATAAATTAACGGCTATTTTGCTATCTTTTTCTCTCAAATATATATACACTGCTCAAAAAAATAAAGGTAACATTTAAACAACAGAATATAACTCCAAGTGGATCAAACTTCTGTGAAATCAAACTGTCCACTTAGGAAGCAACACTGGTTGATAATCAATTTCACATGCTGTTGAGCAAATGGAATAGACCACAGATGGAAATTATTGGCAATTATCAAGGCACCCTCAATAAAGAAGTGGTTCTGCAGGTGGGGATGACAGACCACATCTCAGTACCAATGCTTTCTTGCTCATGTTTTGGTCACTTTTGAATGTTGGTTGTGCTTTCACACTCGTGGTAGCATGGGACGGACTTTACAACCCACACAAGTGGCTCAGGTAGTGCAGCTCATCCAGGATGGCACAGAAGGTTTGCTGTGTCTGTCAGCGTAGTGTCCAGAGGCTGGAGGTGCTACCAGGAGACAGGTCAGTACACCAGGAGATGTGGAGGGGGCCATAGGAGGGCAACAACCCAGCAGCAGGACCGCTACCCCAGCTTTTGTGCAAGGAGGAACAGGAGGAGCCCTGCCAGAGCCCTGCAAAATGACCTCCAGCAGTCCACAAAGCATATGGCATAATGGGCCACTATAACTGGGCCTACATAAACTTCAAACTTACAAATTATGGTAGGTTGGTGGTGGTGATGGGGGGAGGACAGCATGAGACGTTTGGCTACTTTGTGTGGCAACCTGAGTGTGACCCTGAGAGATGGATGATGATCCAAGATTACGGACCAAGGAAGGTAACTGTTGGGGAGCATGGTAATGTGCAGTATGATAAGGATGTTGGTAATCCTGTGCAGTGGCATGGACCATTTGTTCATACCCCTCAAAATGGTCATATTGAGCATACCCATGTTGGGACCACTGTTCAACAGTGGGTCTGCTCAAGTGGTCATATTGGGCAGGTGCAGCTGTATCCGAAAATTTCCCATGTGGTGGCCAATGTTGGGTTGTGGCGTGCTGTGGCTGAGGTGATGGCATACGTTTGGGAGGTGGCTCAGTAACTGATAGTGCCTGCTCCTCCTGGATTCCTGGCATTTGCAGTTTGTTGTATATGTCAGATGATGAAAAATTTTATAGGTCTTTATTATAGGTACTTATTTAAGTATTCTGTACTTCATTTGTCATTGTTATAATGCCATTAAATCACTGATTAGGCAGTACCATTTGGGTACATGTTATTTGGCTGATATAGATTTGGCATTTTCTATGGGTTCATGTAAGTTTTATAGTGGTACATGTCAGTCATCTTGCTCCTCTCTATTTGCTTAGTGGTCTGTTTGGTTTTAATATAAAAATGTTTTTCAATAAAATATAGATTTTATTTGGAATTATACTCTTGGATCTGTTCTTTCGTGTTGTTAAGTAATGTTGTGAGCTATTCCTGAAGTGATTATTTGGGCATTTGTTTAATATTGGCTCATTACCGGTGGTCGCAAGCTCCCTCCTGCAACGGCCATGGCGTGGGATGGCGGCAGCCTGGGGTGAAGTGTCCAGGGGTAATGTTGGACTACTACTTTGGTCCTCGTCATCTGGATTGCCCTCCTGTTGTGCAGAAGGCACTGCTGGTGGTGGTGGTTGAGTGGAGGATGATGCTGCCGAAGATGGGCCACCATCTTCTTCACCTTCACCAACTGGGTTGATGTTTACCTCGGAGTCCGAAGCAGTTTCCCGCTTGGTAAGGTTCGAGTCAGTTCTGTTTTTTAGCACAAAGTTGAAACAAGAAAAATATTAAGATTTGCCTGTTAGGCCATGTGTAAAATGTGGGGTCATGCATGCACTTACTGTCTTAAATCAATAACGGGAGTCAGAAAATTTAATCTGTCATAATGTATGCATTTTCATTTTTGTGTCCTCAGCATTACTCGTGGCCAGCTGCTGGTGCTCACGCCGGTATTGGTCACGGCAGCTGCGCCACCGTCTAGTGACATCAATGATTGCAAAGTAACACAATAAAAGATTTAATTTTCAATCACAGTGTTTGCCTTGTCAAATGTAGGCTTTAATGTAATGTGGCATAAAGGGCCGGTTTTAGGCATAGTGGGGCCCTAGGCAAAGTTTAAATGGGGCCCCATGGGGCCCCAAATGCTAACATATTGCATATCACACAGAAGCATTTCGGTTGTAGTTACGTGCACTCAGTTCAGGCCGCTAAACAAGCGTGATCAACAATATTGAAATCGTTCAACACTTGTTTCCTGGCCTCTTTCCACCTTCTGAGAAAGAATGATGGGGACAGAACAATCACTAATAGATCAATCTGTCCCCATGCAGTATCATGTTATCAGCAGCACACCTACAGTTTACATCGGGGAAGTGTGCTGCTGAGAACAATGATTTTTGTTCAAGGCATAAACAATCCAATCACTCGATGATTATGCAGCTTTTGCCTGTTTAGTATAATACACCCCATAGTCCCCCATATATTATAATGTGCACCGCAGTCCTCAATATTGCAAAATGCACACCCCAGAGTCCTCCACATACTATAATGTGCCCCATAGTCCTTCATATAGTATAATACATGCCTCAGTCCTCCATATAGTACTATACACTTCCCATAGTCCTCCATATAGTATAATACACTCCTCATAGTCCTCCATATATTAAAATACACAGCTCAATCCTCCACAGTATACACTCCTCAGTGCTGCATATAGTATAATGCACCGCCATAGTCATCCATGTAGTACAATTCACTTCCCATAGTACCCCATAGTATAATGTATTCCTCATAGTCCTTGATACAGTTCAATGCAGCCCACATATAGTATAATGCAGCCACCTCAGGGTATAATGCAACCACCCCACAGAGTATAATGTAACCCCCCATAGAATATAATGCAGTCCCCTCATATATTATAATGTAGCCCCCTCTTAGAGGATGATGCAATCACCCTTCGTAGAATATAATAAATATAATACAGCCCCCCATATAATATAATGTAGCCCCGAATAGAATATAATACAGTCCACCTCCCCACAGAATATAATGTAGCCCCATCAAAAAGTATGATGCAATCAGCCCTCATAAAATCTAATACAGCCCTCCATAGAATATAATACAGTCCACCTCCCCATAGAATATAATGTAGCCCCCCATAGAATATAATGTAGCCCCCATAGTATATAACACAGCCACATAGTATGTAATACAGCCTCCACCATAGAATATAATATACCCCCTGTCACGAAAACCTCTCACACGAATATCACAATTGCAGGGGGGCTTATCTTAGTTATCCCACCACTGCCACCAATGTGATAAAAAACAGCAAGCTAGTCTATTGACCTATCAATTTACCGCAGGGGGGTTTATGTTAGTTATCCCACCTCTGCCACCAATATGTCAAGAACTGCTGGGATATATGTATATCCCACTTTCCAGTTCCGCATTGGAACTCGCAGCTCTCCGGCACCCCCTTACCCTCAGGTCACAGGGAACTGCACCTAGGATAATTAGTCGCCAGACGGGCCTGCTTGGATGTGTACTGGATATTAGGCATGCTGCAGCAAGGGAATTATAACTAATCCTAGCCGCAGCCAGACAATAAGCTTATAAAACCTGTTCCATCACTGCCAGCATTGACCAACTAGCCCAGAATACACTTCACTGCCACCAGCTCCGATTTCTTAATTCATATTTCTCAATTAATAAAGGGGTCCGAAGCCAACCCAAATTAGTAGCGTAGTTCACTTCAGAGACGTGCAGATACAGTGGGGAAAAAAAGTATTTAGTCAGTCAGCAATAGTGCAAGTTCCACCACTTGAAAAGATGAGAGGCGTCTGTAATTTACATCATAGGTAGACCTCAACTATGGGAGACAAACTGAGAAAAAAAAATCCAGAAAATCACATTGTCTGTTTTTTTTTCATTTTATTTGCATATTATGGTGGAAAATAAGTATTTGGTCAGAAACAAAATTTCATCTCAATACTTTGTGATATATCCTTTGTTGGCAATGACAGAGGTCAAACGTTTTCTGTAAGTCTTCACAAGGTTGCCACACACTGTTGTTGGTATGTTGGCCCATTCCTCCATGCAGATCTCCTCTAGAGCAGTGATGTTTTTGGCTTTTCGCTTGGCAACACGGACTTTCAACTCCCTCCAAAGGTTTTCTATAGGGTTGAGATCTGGAGACTGGCTAGGCCACTCCAGGACCTTGAAATGCTTCTTACGAAGCCACTCCTTCGTTGCCCTGGCGGTGTGCTTTGGATCATTGTCATGTTGAAAGACCCAGCCACGTTTCATCTTCAATGCCCTTGCTGATGGAAGGAGGTTTGCACTCAAAATCTCACGATACATGGCCCCATTCATTCTTTCATGTACCCGGATCAGTCGTCCTGGCCCCTTTGCAGAGAAACAGCCCCAAAGCATGATGTTTCCACCACCATGCTTTACAGTAGGTATGGTGTTTGATGGATGCAACTCAGTATTTTTTTTCCTCCAAACACGACAAGTTGTGTTTCTACCAAACAGTTCCAGTTTGGTTTCATCAGACCATAGGACATTCTCCCAAAACTCCTCTGGATCATCCAAATGCTCTCTAGCAAACTTCAGACGGGCCCGGACATGTACAGGCTTAAGCAGTGGGACACGTCTGGCACTGCAGGATCTGAGTCCATGGTGGCGTAGTGTGTTACTTATGGTAGGCCTTGTTACATTGGTCCCAGCTCTCTGCAGTTCATTCACTAGGTCCCCCCGCGTGGTTCTGGGATTTTTGCTCACCGTTCTTGTGATCATTCTGACCCCACGGGGTGGGATTTTGCGTGGAGCACCAGATCGAGGGAGATTATCAGTGGTCTTGTATGTCTTCCATTTTCTAATTATTGCTCCCACAGTTGATTTCTTCACTCCAAGCTGGTTGGCTATTGCAGATTCAGTCTTCCCAGCCTGGTGCAGGGCTACAATTTTGTTTCTGGTGTCCTTTGACAGCTCTTTGGTCTTCACCATAGTGGAGTTTGGAGTCAGACTGTTTGAGGGTGTGCACAGGTGTCTTTTTATACTGATAACAAGTTTAAACAGGTGCCATTACTACAGGTAATGAGTGGAGGAAAGAGGAGACTCTTAAAGAAGAAGTTACAGGTCTGTGAGAGCCAGAAATCTTGATTGCTTGTTTCTGACCAAATACTTATTTTCCACCATAATATGCAAATAAAATGAAAAAAAAACAGACAATGTGATTTTCTGGATTTTTTTTTCTCAGTTTGTCTCCCATAGTTGAGGTCTACCTATGATGTAAATTACAGACGCCTCTCATCTTTTCAAGTGGTGGAACTTGCACTATTGCTGACTGACTAAATACTTTTTTTCCCCACTGTATGTTATAGAGCATGGAGAAACGAAGCTAGGAATTTTATATTTTACTCCAAAAAGGCAGGCAATGTCTACAGAAGGTATAAAAAGATTTTACAATAAGAGACAAAGTATGTACAAGACAATTACAAAATAACAGGGATTAAAGGTAGAGAAGCACTTACAATTGCTTAGGTCATCTCAGGCAGACGATGCTGGTGGGAGGGGCGATACATCGCAATGCATCACAGACTCTCTGTATCTCAGGTTTCCCAGGCAAGACTAGCTCCAGACTGAGCTGGGACCAACTTATACCTCCTGGTGGTGACATCACTAAAGGAGCTAAGTTATGGAAACCCTCCTTTATCTGCCAGGATGGAAACTTGCTAAGAAAACCTCTTAGCTTCATAACTTGGAGTGAAAACCTAACCGAATAACGACAGAACCATCATCTTTTTTATAATTAGCTTCCTTTCAACTCTAAATGTGGAGGGGCTATTCAACCCGGTTCAGGAGAAATCCATTTCTCGGATTCTGCTCATGCTAAACTTTAGAAAAAGGCGCTGGAGTGTAGCTTACACATTGCAAGTCCTAAATATGTAATTTTCATATTCATAGCATAAACTGGTGTTGAGTTAGACCCTAATGGTTAGATTCTAAATCCCATCCATTTTAGCCACAGATCACATGTTGGAGACAATGGGTTGTATTGTGATAATTACCACATTCCTGAGGGAGGGGCAAGATCACACACTGGAATCTCACATTACAGAGAGTGTTTAGGGAGATGGAGCTGAGAGGGAAGGGGGTCGAAAAATCCCCCAGCGTGTCTTTTTACAGCTCTAATGGATGCAGCAGAGCTCAGTGTGTGAATGGAAGATTCTTGAAGGCAACTTTCAATGTAGGCATAATTGCAGTATCATTACACCCCACATAGTATATAACACAGCCTCCCCCATAGAACGTAATATACCCTCCAATAGTATATAACGCAGCCCACATATTATGTAGCACAGCCCACATAGTATATAACGCAGCCCACATAGTATATATCACAGCATATAAAGTAGTATATTAAACTCCCGAATCAGCCCCTGGGTATCCTGAATCCAGCCTGGAAAATTCACCAAAATGGGGGTGGAAACCGTAGTTACAGAAGAACAGAGAGGTGCCAGTGGACTGATTGACCCGATTATTAAATGCAAACTCAGCCACTGGCAACGAAGAACACCAATCATCTTGCTGACACGTAGCAAGACACTGCAAAATCTGCTCAAGTGACTGATTAGTCTTCTCTGTCTGACCGTTGGTCTCGGGATGGTAGGCCGAGGAAAAGGACAAGCTAACACCCAAACTTTTACAAAATTCCCTCCAAAATTTGGACACAAATTGCACCCCTCTATCAGAGACCACACTCAAAGACACGCCATGCAGCCGCACAATGTGCTCAACAAACAACTTAGGCTGGTTTCACATTTGCGTTTTTTTGCGCTGGAAAAAAACGCATACGTGCGCATGCGTTTTTCCCCTATATTTAACATGGGTGCGCATACCTGCGCGCTGGCATGCGCACGTATGCGATTTTCATGCGCTGCGTTTTTTTGGGGTGTGCGTTTGTATTTTACAGACGCAGCATGTTGCATTTTTTGGTCCTGCAAAAAAGCGCATGCGCACGTATGCGCACGTTTTGCGCTAAAAATGGCCATTATAGCCTATGGATGCGCATACGTGCGCACTGGCATGCACATGTATGCGTTTTTTTAGCGCTGAGTTTTTTTGGTGGTGTCCACTTGTTGTACTAGTTATAATCTTCTAAAGTAAAAAAAAAAAAGTCTATATAAAGGAGGTGCCTGCCAAAACTCTGCCACTACTACACTGACAGATTGGAGAGCAGACAGTCAACAAGGAACCCATCTTCTATCAGCGAAGAATGTGAGTATATTACATTATATGCCTGTCCTTTTAAATTATGTATGTACTAATGATTTTTATTATTTTTACATGCAGTATGTCTTCAGAATCCGAGTATTCCCCATCGCGGCAGGAATTGGCGCAAGCAGACCGTGAGGTGATTATTTTCGTGCATCTGGTAAGTATATCTGCTGCTTCTCCAAATCTCTTACGTTTTTTTCAACTTTTTTAAGACATCGTCATCATCATCTTCTGCGGACGGGACTAGTGAGGGCGAAGAGCAGGAGCAGCGAAGCCAAGTCCCGGTGGTGATACGGAATGTATGTATCAAATGATTTGTAATGTTCTTTATTTTTTATCTTCTATTTTTACTCTTTTTTATGTTTCTTTTTTTTGTAACTTTTTATTCAATTTAAATTTGATTATTCTAATGAATGTGTTTTGTCTAGGTTCCACAACGGGATGAAGACGTCTACCTGGATAATGAGCAGCTCATCAGCCTGGTCCAGGAGCGTTCGCCGTTGTGGGACAGCCGTGACCGGCTGTACAAGGACATTGTGGTGACCCGGCGGCTATGGAATGAGGTGGCCGCAGCGTTGATGGATGGCTGGGACAGCGCCACAGCATCCTCCAAAAAGGCGTTTAGTGAGTATTTCCCTGCTCTGTATTGTGCCGCAGTGACTGTTGTCCTTGACGGCACTGTTGGGTTTCGTGCTCGGCATATTCTAGCAGGAAACCCAACAGTGTCATCAGGGTCTACAGTGACTGCTTTGAGTATTGTATTGCTACATTGTGCCGCAGTGACTGTTGTCCTTGACGGCACTGTTGGGTTTCGTGCTAGGTGTATTCTAGCAGGAAACCCAAAAGTGTCATCGGGGTCTACAGTGACTGCTTTGAGTATTGTATTGCTACATTGTGCCGCAGTGACTGTTGTCCTTGACGGCACTGTTGGGTTTCGTGCTAGGTGTATTCTAGCAGGAAACCCAACAGTGTCATCGGGGTCTACAGTGACTGCTTTGAGTATTGTATTGCTACATTGTGCCGCAGTGACTGTTGTCCTTGACGGCACTGTTGGGTTTCGTGCTAGGTATATTCTAGCAGGAAACCCAACAGTGTCATCGGGGTCTACAGTGACTGCTTTGAGTATTGTATTGCTACATTGTGCCGCAGTGACTGTTGTCCTTGACGGCACTGTTGGGTTTCGTGCTAGGTGTATTCTAGCAGGAAACCCAACAGTGTCATCGGGGTCTACAGTGACTGCTTTGAGTATTGTATTGCTACATTGTGCCGCAGTGACTGTTGTCCTTGACGGCACTGTTGGGTTTCGTGCTAGGTATATTCTAGCAGGAAACCCAACAGTGTCATCGGGCTCTACAGTGACTGCTTTGAGTATTGTATTGCTATATTGTGCCGCAGTGACTGTTGTCCTTGACGGCACTGTTTTTTTTTTTTACCAACAGTGGACAAAGTCCGAACACGTTGGCGTTCGATCAAGGACCGCTTCAACAGTGATGTTCGTGTTGAGGGCCAGGTTCGCAGTGGATCTTCGTCAAGGACCAGAACTAGATACCGTCACTATCACGCGTTGCAGTTCCTAAGACCGGTCCTTGCCACGAGATCGTAAGTATTATAAATTTTGGGTTTTTATTTTTATTAATCTGTGTTTTTCTAATCCACAGCTGATGCTTCTTGTAAAGGCATGGTAGTAATGATTTTCCTTTCTTCCACAGCACCTGGAGCAGCACCCTGCAACCTGGCCCTGGAGCGGTCCTTCCTCGGACGTCCTCTGACCCGTCCCAGCCATCCGACAGCCAGGAAGCACCTTGCAGGTCAGCCACACACACAGCTGGTGACCAGGAAGCTGGGCCATCAGGTGTTCCCCTGTCCCAGGTCTCTGCCACTGGCTATGCGGGCACTACCCGCCAGCGGCAGAGGGCCTTGGACAGGAATGTCTTGCCTGAGTTTATGCATTTGAGCGAGGCCTTTAATTCCAGCCTCAAGTCACTGTCCGACAGAGTTGAAAGCGGTTTTGCACTCATGGAACGTGGTTTTAACCACTTTGAACACCGCTTCAATTCTGTAGAACAGCGCCTTGACCGTCTGGAGGCCGACCTCAACAGACCAGCACACCATTTTTTTAGTAAGATTGAAAAGGGCATGGCGGAACACCTTAGTCCTGAGCAACAGCTGAATGTGCTGCAGGCCTGCAACAATGCTTTCTTGCAGGCTATGCAGCATAATCGGTACTGTCAGCAGTCAGTGGTGTCATTTCCACCTGTGCCACCATTGACTCGCTTCACCTCACTACCGACTTGTGCTGCATACCACTGCACGGACACCTCTATTCAAAGCCAGGACACCCACCGTTACACCACCACAAGTCTGAGTGCAGCTGGTCACTTCACCGACACCACCATGGCAAGCGCTGCTCCTGTCTGGAGCACCACCGCCACTCCCATGCATGCGTGGAGCTCAGCCACCACTAGGCAAACATGGAACAGCCCTGCCGCTACAACAACATGTAGTAGCCCTGCCACCACCACTCCGCAAACCTGGACCATCACTGCCGCCACCAGTCCTCCTGCAAGGACGAGCACTGCCAACGAAGAGCAGCAGCAGCAGCCACCTCAGCAGCAGCAGCCACCTCAGCAGCAGCCACCTCAGCAGCAGCAGCAGCCACCTCAGCAGCAGCAGCAGCCACCTCAGCAGCAGCAGCAACCACCTCAGCAGCAGCAGCAGCCACCTCAGCAGCAGCAGCAGCCACCTCAGCAGCAGCCGCCACCTCAGCAGCAGCAGCCACCTCAGCAGCAGCAGCAGCCACACCAGCAGACGGGGGACCTACACTCAATATTTGCCCCTAGTTCAAGGCGAAATCTATCAAGGCGGGCATTGGGCCAAAGTCGGTCCAGGCACACAAGCCTACGGCGACATGCCATTACAACTAATGTACCTGAACAGATTTCCTCTCCTCCAAGTGTTCCTAGTTTAATTCCCTTAACTGGACTACCTTCCCCCACAAGTTTTGTTGCGCCTTCCCCTCAAACACCGTCTTCAACTGCAAGTGTTGCATATTCCCTGCACATCCCCAAATTGAAACCATCTGCCCCCAAACGCCGGAAAAAATAATTTTTTGGTTTATTTTTGTGATTAAAAATAAATTTACATTTGTGGTTCACCATTACAAAGTTTCATTAATGTTGTTTGCGCCGCTCACACACACTGATGGGTAAATACATGTTAAAAACCAACCCAAGGCCTAGTATAGTCATATGTGAAATAACACGGACTAGTATAGTCATACCAAGGCCTAGTGTAATAACTCGAGTTTTACCAACTTGGATCTGGTTTCATGAAAAACAAACTGTTGAAACTTGTCTAAAAAATAAGTTTCTTTCTTAAAAAGTTTCACCAGTTTGTTTTTTGTGAAACAAGATGCTAGTTGTTAAAAATCGAGTTATTACAGTAGGCCTTGGTATGACTATACTAGGCCGTGGTATTTCACATATTACTATACTACTTGCCCCAAGGCCTACTATACTCATATTTGAAATACCACGGCCTAGTGTAGTCATTCCAAGGCCTAGTGTAATAACTCTAGTTTTACCAACTAGAATCTGGTTTCATGAAAAACAAACTGTTGAAACTTGTCAAGTTTCACCAGTTTGTTTTTCGTGAAACAAGATCCTAGTTGGTAAAAATCGAGTAGGCCTTGGTATGACTATACTAGGCCGTGGTATTTCACATATGACTATACTAGTAGGCCCAAGGCCTACTATACTCATATTTGAAATACCACGGCCTAGTGTAGTCATTCCAAGGCCTAGTGTAATAACTCTAGTTTTACCAACTAGAATCTGGTTTCATGAAAAACAAACTGTTGAAACTTGTCAAGTTTCACCAGTTTGTTTTTCGTGAAACAAGATCCTGGTTGGTAAAAATCGAGTAGGCCTTGGTATGACTATACTAGGCCGTGGTATTTCACATATGACTATACTAGTAGGCCCAAGGCCTACTATACTCATATTTGAAATACCACGGCCTAGCATAGTCATTCCAAGGCCTAGTGTAATAACTTGTAAGTTGGAATTGAGCAGATTACATTCATCCACTCAATGCTGACTTGTATTCCCCATGGACTTTCATTGGGGTTGGATTTTGAGGGTTGTGTTTTGAGAAAATCACATACTTTTTTTTCAACTAGTTGGACAATTTTCTCTTGAAAAAAATTGGTTTCCTGATTCATGGCCTGCAGCTTTGCTCGTTCCAATATATTTCACACAGACTAGCAATGCTGCATTTTAACTCATATGTGTATTTACCTGCCCAGGTGTGTGAACATCCAAAAATTCAGTTATACATGGGAAGTTTTTTATTTAATTGGAGTTTAAAAAATATAGTGCACTCAGTAATGGTATCAAATAAGGTTTTTTATTACCATAAACAAACAAAAACATTACACCATTTCATCTTGCCAGTGCACCCGTCCTACATCAGAAATAAAGTAGGCCGCAAATTGGTCCCTCATTTGGCCAACTTCAACGGATGACCTGAGAGTGTGCTAAGTGAATTCAGGCAATGGGTTAGGAGCATCATCGTCCAGTTCAAAGGTCAGGTGCTCTTTAGCCATCACAAAGTTATGTAGAACCACACAGGCCTTCACCACCTCATCGACTGTTTCAAGTTTAAGATTAATGGCCGTGCCCAGAATTCGCCATCTGGAGACAAGAATCCCAAAAGCACACTCGACAGTTCTTCTGGCCCTGGTCAGCCTGTAATTAAATATTTTTTTGGTGTGGTCCAAGTCCCGGCTGGAGTAGGGTTTCAGTAAGTTTCCGCACATTTGAAAAGCCTCATCGCCAACCATTACAAAGGGCAGTGGCGGAGCTTCGGTGTGAGGAAGAGGCCGTGGCATAGGGAAATTAAATTGGTTGCCATACAACCTCCGGCCCATGTCTGAGTTTTTAAAAGCCTGTGAGTCATTACCACGGCCAAATGCTCCAATGTCCACTGCTACAAACATACATCCGGCATCCGCAATGGCCATGAGTACTATTGAAAAGTACTTTTTGTAATTATAGTACTCAGATCCCGTTCTTTGGGGTTTGATGATCCGTATGTGTTTACCATCAACAGCTCCCAAACAGTTGGGAAAATTGCATACTGTCCAGAATTTGTCAGCAATTTCCATCCACTTTTCAGCGGTGGGCAGGGGCATAAATTCTGGACAAAGAACATTCCAGAGAGCCCGGCAGGTGTCAGCAACAATTCCAGACAAGGTAGAGATTCCAATACGGTACTGGAAGTGTAGTGAAGATAGGGTTTCTCCAGTCGCCAGGAATCTGTGAACAGACAAAGAAGTAAAATTAATATTTATGTATATTATTTTAAAAAACTATAAAATAAAATATTAGTACATTCACGAAAACTAATTACCCAAGGTTTTGAATACTAAATTTAAAAAAAAAACATCAGACCGCACCCCTTGGTTTTTAAAACATACCGTAATGTCACCAGTAGCCGTTCCTCAGGAGGAATCGCACGACGGAGCTGTGTGTCCTGTCTCCGGATGGATTGTTGGACACGAGCAAGCAAATCCATGAAACTTTCGTGGGACATCCGGATATAATCTGTAAATTTCTCCGGGTTTGACTGGAGCTCGCTGTAGAGGGTGTGGTATGCCCCACGGCTCTCCCGGAGTTCAACAATCGGATGTATCCACATACGCCGCCGTCTTCGCTGCCTCTCTCTCTTCCTTTGTTCATGGCAAGCAACTGCATACGCCTGAGCCATCGCGATGTCCAAATCCAAGTTGAAGTGAAAACTCTTCCAGCGCAGATCCATGGTCACGAGAAGAATCAAGCAAATGTGAAGAATACTGTAGACAGGGTCTATATATTAACATACCACACCCACAATGAAGTCCCATTGGTCTTGTGTGTTGTTGAATGGTTGTTTTTTCTTTTTTGTGGGGTTTTTCCAAAATCTGTAAAAAAACGCAAACGCACAAAAAACGCATACAAACGCACAAAAACGCTGCGTTTTTTTCCTGCATGCGCATAAAAATGCTTGAAAAAAACGCAGCGTTTGTATGCATTTGTATGCGTTTTTTCAATGCGTTTTTTTGCGGGAAAAACACGCTGCAAAAAAAAGCAAGTGTGAAACTAGCCTTAGATAGTGTTTCTGCATTAGGCAGTCCTGCCAAAGGTACAAAATGCGCATGTTTACTGAATCTGTCAACCACTACCCAGATCACAGTTTTGCCATTGGAAGGAGGGAGATCAGTGATAAAATCCATGGACAAATGAGTCCAAGGTCTATCCGGAATTGGCAATGGCACCAATTCCCTGACTGGCCAGTTATAGGAGCTCTTAGCACGGGCACAGGTATCACAAGTAGACACAAACCTAGCGACATCAGAGGTCATGGCGGACCACCAAAACAGCCTAGCAATGGCTTTCTGGGTGGCCAAGATCCCCGGGTGCCCACTGAGAGTAGAGTCGTGGAACTCCCGGAGAACCCTTCATCGGTACTGAACCAGGACAAAGAGCTTGTTGTCAGGCAAAGATGGCGGAGTAAGAGACTGAGCCTCCCAAATTTCACACTCCAATTCAAAGAATATCCCAGCAACAACCACCCCGTTCTTAAGAATGTAGGAAGGCGGTTTGAGGGGTGATATCAGATCAAAACTGTGAGATAATGCATCCGCCTTGACATTCTTAGAACCAGGCTGAAAGGTGATAGAAAAATGTAAACGTGAAAAAAAAGTGACCACCTAACCTGTCTAGGAGTTAACCGCTTGGCAGACTCAGTGTAGGACAGGTTCTCGTGGTCCGTAATCACCGTGATCCAATGAACCGCCCCCTCCAAAAAGTGTCTCCATTCTTCAAAAGCCAATTTTATGGCCAATAACTGGCATTATAATTCCTCTCCGCAGAAGAAAACTTCATGGAGAAAAAGGCACATGGCCTTAAATTGGTCAAAGTAACGGGTCCCTGAGACAACACCGCCCCCACTCCCGCCTTCAATGCGCCTACCTCTACGATGAATGGTTCTGACGGATTGGGATGAACCAATACAGGAGCAGACATAAAACACTTCTTTAATGTAATAAATGCTTCAACTGCCAGGAGTGATCAGACTTTGAGATCAGCCCCCTTGCGAGTGAGATCGGTGAGTGGCTTGACCACCTGAGATAACGCCTTGATGAATTTTCGATAATAATTGGTGAAACCCAGAAAATGCTACAGACCCTTGAGGTCTGTCGGTTGCACCCATTCAACAATGGCCTGTACCTTTCCGGGATTCATCCAAAACCCGTTGGCAGAAAGGATGAACCCCAGAAAGGAATGCTTCTGGACGCAAAACAAACCTTTCTCGGGTTTAGCGAACAGAGAATGTCCCCATAACCTATGAAGAACAGCATGTAAATGACCAATGTGGGATTCCTTGTCAGAAACCAGGATATTGTCCAGGTATACAACCATAAAGCGCCTGATAAAATCAGAAAAAACATCATTCATGAAGTTCTGAAACACTGCAGGCGCGTTCGTGAGCCCGAAGGGCATGACCACATTTTCAAACAGACCCTCGGAGGTGAGAAATGCCGCTTTCCTCTCATCTCCTTCCCGAATGCGGATCAGGTTATATGCTCCCCTGAGATCAAGTTTGAAAAACCACTTAGCCCCAGCCAATTATCTTTAAAGATCTGGAATGAGGGGGAGAAGGTAGGTATTTCCCACCGTAATTTTAAGTTCCCGGAAATTGAGGCACGGGTGTAAACCACCATCTTTTTTAACAAAAAAAGAATCCAGTGGCCACAGGTGAGACAGAGGGACAGATGTGGCCTTTACGTAGACTATCAGAGATATAGCTTTTCATAGCGGTACGATTCGGGTCAGAAAGATTGTACAAACGGGCTTTGGGCAATTTAGAACCCGGAATAAGTTTAATCGTACATTCATAAGGACGATGTGGTGGCAAGACCTCAGCCTCTTTTTCAGGGAACACTTCCCCAAAATCCTTCAGGTACTCCGGAATACCCTCCAGATTAAAGGCAGGCATAAAAACAGTAGAAAGACTACCGTTGGAACAATTAGGACCCAATTTAACAATATCACAAGATCCCCAGTCTATAAAAGGTTCATGCCTCTGTAACCAGTGGAACCCCAACACCAGTCCTGCAGGAAGATTATTCATAACATAGCATAACATGAAATTTGTTCCTGGTGCAAGGAACCCACCTTGAGGAGGAACTCCTCAGAGACAAACTTAATAACATTTTGAGCCAAAGGTGTCTTATCAATGGCAAATATATGGATGGGAGTCTCTAGCGTAACTGTCCCTAACTTTAACTTGGACACCAGACTAGAGTCAATGAAGTTCATGGAAGATCTTCAGTCCTCAAATGCTAAAGTGGATGCGTAACCATCTCCATAGCACAGTTCCACCTCAAACAAAAATTTTTAAATGATGAAAATGGTACCTGAGAGCCTGGGTGACTTCCTCGACAACCACCCATACTCGGAAGCTTGTTAATCGATGTACAAGAGGGGCAGTCCTTCTTCCAATGTTCAGGATCTCCACAAAAAAAACATAATTTCCCATCACATTGTCGCTTTCTCTCCTTCTCCTTGAGGTTGGTGGCGCCAAACTCCATGGTCTCCGTAAACGGCATCACCTCTGACTTTGCAGGCAATACAGGAATCTCTTGCTGGATAACTCCTCTTTCCCGTAATCTCCGGCCCATACGAATGGCCAGGGTCATGGCCTCCTTCAGGGAACTGGGTGGCGGATGGAGGGCCAGAGCATCCTTGAGATGATTCGAAAGTCTGCTCCTGAACTGACATCTCATAGCCGAGTCATCCCAAGACACCTCAGTGGACCGCCATCTAAACTCAGAACAATACCGTTCAGCAGTGAGTTTACTCTGGGAGAGACCCATGATTACGTCCTCTGCCACCTTGACCCTGTCTGGTTCGTCAAAAATAATTCCTAAGGCCTCAAAGAACCAATCCACAGACACACATTCAGGGGCAGTAACAGGTAAAGAGAAAGCCTACTATTGAGGTCCCGCCCGAAGTAAGGAAATAATTATCCCCACCCACTGACTCTCATCTCCAGAGGATCTGGGTCTAAGAGAGAACAGCAGCTTACAACTCGCCCGCCAAGCGCAACATGTTGCATTTCTGTGCGGTCGGCGGGCACGTCAAAACGATGCATGCAGACGCATCCGCATACCACGCATGTCCCTGTGTACCTAATGTTAAATATAGGTATGCAGAACGCATGCGGAAGTAGGCGGAGCTTAAGGGAAGAAGTGCGTAAGTAGGTGGAACTTAAGGGAGGAAGTACGCAGCCCTACGCACTCTATGAAAACGCAAGTATGAAATTAGTCTAAGATGCCTGGATGCATCTCTGACTCCAAGGTTGCTGTTGGGAACAATGTTGTAAGAGTGTTACATAACTTTTACGGGCTGACAATAAAACATACAAAACCGAAGATAAAATGGATTTTACAGGAAAAAATGTTAGGAAACATTCTTATCTGTATAATGACTTGTTTAAAAGGCAAAATTAAAATGAAAAAAACCTCCTCCACCCCTTCATAGCCAGGTCCGTTTGGGACCCAGAGACTCTGTCACTATTCACACTAGGCAGGTTTTAACCGTTACTGTAGTTACTGTCTCAAATGGGTACACCTTGCCGTGGTGGGACAGCTTTATACTTTTTTGATCAAAATAGTGTTTACTAAGTACCCTATGTTATTTAATGCACTTGCTTTTTTACGTATTTATTTTCATTAGGGTATATACACACATTGTTTTTTCCTTTGGTTTTGCTTGCTTTTATGGCCAGTGTGAACATGCTTTTACATCATGCATGTCATTCAATTCTACTCCAGTTCAGTTTTTTGTTTTTTTCTTCAGCATTTTTGTATTCAGTACAAATAGGGTGTGGCCTCCTTTCTACTGAGCTGTGTAGTTCACTTATAGTCCCTCTGAAGCTGGGTGTCCGTTTGGGACCCAGAGACTCTGCCACTATTCACACTAGGTAGGTTTTAACCATTAGTGTAGTTACTGTCTCAAATGGGTACACCTTGCCGTGGTGGGACAGCTTTATACTTTTTTGATCAAAATAGTGTTTACTAAGTACCCTATGTTATTTAATGCACTTGCTTTTTTACTTATTTATTTTCATTAGGGTATATACACTCATTGTTTTTTCCTTTGGTTTTGCTTGCTTTTATGGCCAGTGAGAACATGCTTTTACATCATGCATGTCATTCAATTCTACTCCAGTTCAGTTTTTTTGTTTTCTCTTCACATTCTGTTAATGTTTTTAGGCAGTGGGACAACTATACTCATAAAGCCTATGCACTAAGTGCAAGGGCTGCTAAAAATTAGAAGGAGGGACTGCAAAACACCCTGAAAGACAAACATTTTGAACGAATGCTGCATGATGACCCTCTAAAATTTGAAGATAGTGCCACATGATGACCCTCTAAAAATTTGGAGAGCGTGATGCTTAATGACCCTCTAAAGCAGTGTTTCTCAACTCCAGTCCTCAAGACCCACCAACGGGTCATGTTTTCAGGATTTGCTTAGTATTGCACAGGTGATGGAATTAATGCTTGAGCAGGTGTTGAAATCACCTGTGTAATGCTAAGGATATCCTGAAAACGTGACCTGTTGGTGGGTCTTGAGGACTGGAGTTGAGAAACACTGCTCTAAAGATTTGGAAAGAGTGACACATAATGACCTTACATTTGAGTTGGATTTATGTGCCGCTAATGTCATCCGGTGGGGTAGAAAAGTCTGGGCCAGTCAAGGCCTTGTTCATTCTGAGTGAGGGAAGCATGACGATGACCCTATAAATATTTTGAGTGAGGGCCGCCTGATGACCAGATATTTGAATTGGCTTTATGTTCCGCTGCTGTCATCTGGTGGGGTTGAGAAGTTTGAGCTAATCCAAACCTTGTTCATTTTGAGTCAGGGCCACATGATGACCCTACATTTGAATTTGGTTTATGTTCCCTGCTGTCATTTGGTGAGTTTGAGAAGTCTGGTCCAATCCAGACTTTGTTCATTTTGAGTGAGGGCCGCATGATGACACTATAAAGATTGAGTGAGGACCAACTGATGACCCTACATTTGAATTGGCTTTATTTTCCACTGCTGTCATCGAGTGGGTTGAGAAATCTGGGCCAATCCATGCCTTGTTCATTTTTATAAGCGCCAGCCTGTGAGCATTTTCAATTGACAGGTGGATGCGCCTATCAGTTATTATGCCCTCGGTGCCACTTAAAACCTGCTCTGACAAAACGCTAGTGGCAGGGCAGGCCAGCACCTTCAATGCATTGGGGACAGTTCATGCCACGTGTCAAACTTGGATACCCAATAGTTGTTCGACTAATTGTTCTACTAGGGTTTTCTGGTATTGCGCTATGTTACTTGTCCTGTCCACTGCAGGAAAGAGAGATGGATAGTTCTGCTTGTAGCATGAGTGAACAACCAGTAATCAATGATCCGTATAATGCCAGGGTCATGGGAAAGGCAGCGGGACATAAAGTCAACAAGGAGGACCGCTCTCCATCTTCTCATTCTCCTCCATCTCCTCCTCCTCCCCAGTAGCTCATCCATGCTGAACATATGGTATGAAGTTGGTGTGGGTAGCATCCTCTGTATCGCAGGCTACCGTCTCGTGTTCCTCCTCCTCAGCCTTCTCCTCCTTATTATCACCCAATCCGTTCTGACAAAATGAGATGAGGCTGGGTAGTATCACCCTGTGTACTTTCTTCCTCCATCTCCACCTGATCTACATGCAAAGCTTTCTCTTTAATTGTGAGCGGCAAGCGTTTGAGTAGACACAGAAGTTGGATAGTTACGCTAATCATGGCATCATTGCCGCTCACCATCTTAGTTGATTCTTCAAGGTTCCAAAACCTCCAAAGAGTCTCCCTGATGTCAGACATCCATGCCCAGTCATCAGTTGTTTTGTGCGGAGGCTGATCGGAATACTGACGGGCATGTTGTAGCTGGTATTCAACTACTGCCCTCTGATGTTCACAAAGCCTTGCCAACAAATGTAATGAGATATTCCAGTGTGTGGTCACGTTGCACACCAGTTGATAAGCTGGCACTTGCAAGCACTGCTGCAGCACTGCCAGATCGGTGGCAGCTGTAGTTGACTTGCGGAAATAGGTGCACACGTGGCGTACTACCTTAACAAGTAAGGCTAGTTTCACATTAGCGTTTACGGCCGCAGCGTTGGGCTGCGCACGGCTGCTGCTAAGCCCCACCCCCTGCAGCGCCTCCACCAGTAGCTCCGCCTACGGGCGCATGACGCTGCATGCGTCCTGCGTCCCCTGTCTTCAGCCTGTTGCCACTTCACTGAGGCAGTGCTGCAGTGCTTCTAGCTTGTGAATCATATGCAAGACAATTCAGAGATGAAGGATGAGGAGGCGGTGCAGGAACTGGTATAGGAGGTGGAGGAAATCCTGATGGAACTAGGGCCGGTAGTCTTTGGCGTTGGTAGCACTTGTGCCTTCCTAGGGTGCAACCCAGTTCCGGCCTCCACTAGGTTCACTCAGTGTGACGTTAGGGAAATATGGCATCCCTAGCCTCAAGTACTTGTCCATGTGTCGGTCATTAAGTGGACCTTCCCAGTAACTGCATTGGTCAGGGCAAGTACTTGTGTAAGAGGACGGCACACTAGGAAAAAATAATGGAGGTTGGGGACCAAGTACAGAGGGATCGCTGCCACTATGAGGTTGCAGAAAGCTTCATTGTCCACAAGCCTAAATGGCAACATTTTCTAGGAAAAGTAGTCTGGAAATTTGCCTGTTTAGTGTTTGGACCTGTGGATGGGTGGCTAGGTAAATTCTTTTGTGTTTCAAGGCCTGGGGTAGGGACAGTTGAACTCTGGGCTGAGACAAGGAATTGGACCTTGTGGAGACACGGGGGGGGGGGGGGGGTCGGCCCCGGTCCTCTAGCCGAAACCGCAAGGACCCGAGATCGTCCACTGAACGCCTGCTCTCCCTTTAACATGGGCATAATGTTACTCAGACAACACATGGTGACATGCTACAGGTGGGGTAATCGGCCCTGGAAGATCTGAAGTAACAGCTACTATTATCCTGGTGAGTCAGCAGAAGGCTGAGACTCTCTAATGTGTACCATCTTGGGTACTGTGCTGGTACTGTTCTATGTGTTATCTGCCTGTTTTATGGTTCAATAAAGTATTACAACACTGTTTTACCCAGCCTAGGAACATGACAGTCCATTCAGGTACAAGGCCAGATGACCACAAGGCCACAACCTGGCTTCACCAAACATCTCCTGTGAGCCAGGTGACCGGCAGATCCCAATTCTGTCTTTCTCCAAATGTATCCAGGAATCAGCGATGGTCAATGGAGCAGATCTGTATTCTTCAAGCTGAAGTCATGGTCCCTTCAGCTGGTATCCTGTAGAATGATAAATCTGTATCCCTCTTGATGGAGACATGATGTCTAGGCTGTTGCCCTGTCTCTGGTCTTTTGGATGTCTGGATGTCTTGGCTAAATCTCTGGAGGTCTTTCTGTCTCTTAAAGAGGCATATAACCTCACAAGTGTCCTTCATTCAGTATTTACAGGTAAATGGGAAGAATGCTGAAGACATCAAGTTATATTACTTTAATATTTAATCTATTTGCATAGTTGTTTGTTGTGAATTCTCTCTCTGGCTTCCCTCTGGTTATTACTGAAGATAGTGGAGCTGGTCAGATTGAGAGTTCTCTTTCTGGGCTCCCTCTGGTGGTTACTGGAGGTAGTGGAGCTGATCTGATTGACAGAGGCTTGCAACCTGATAATGAGGAAGATGATTGGAGATCTGGGGTTTCTGATTGGGATTTAAGACAGCTGACTCCCTCTATCCCTGCTGGTGATTTTTTTTCCTGTGCCTCCTGAGGTCTGATGTCTCCTGCTCTTTCCCTGCATGTTCAGCTAAGTGGTTCATTTGCTATTCTGTTTACATTTGATCTGGTTTTGTTTATCTCTGCTTGGTGCGGGTCAGCTAGCTCCGGCTGGGGCTGTGCTGAATCACCGCCCATATGTTACTGCATGTGCCAGTTTGTTTTGTCCCCTTTTATATTGGTCTCTTTTTGCTTTGCTTTCAGAATATACCAGAGTGCTGATATAGTGGGGGGCGAAGTCGTGCGACTTCAATGTTTTTGTGCATCAGATGTGTTGGACTTTTTGCAGGGTTTTTTGCATGATTGCAGACAGTGTCTTTCTTTTCCTGTCCTGTCTAGTCAGTGTGGGCCCCATCGTTTGCTCAGTCTATTGTTCTGCCTGCGTTTGTGTTTACATCTTGTCTCACTGACAATATATGTTTGGGGGCTATCTATTCCTTTGGGATCTGCTCCGGGGCAGTTTAGATTTCCCCTTTCTTGCTTTAGGCTTAGTTAGCTCTCTGGCTGTGCCGAGCCATCTAGGATCATCGTAGGTACGCTCCACGGCTACTGCTAGTTGTGTGGACAGGATCAGGGGTCTGCATCCGCTTAGTTACCAACCTCTCTGGTTTTCTGTGGCTTAGCCTGGCCTGCTATCCTCCTCGGTGACCCATTCATAACAGAATCACCAGCCTAACTGGAGACTCTAGGGTACTCTAAAGAAGGAAAGAATTTAAAAAAAAAAAGTGTCAGAATTTTTTTTTCATATATTTTTTCCTCTTTTTTTTTCTTTTCTGGGGCTGTAGGAGGATATTTTTTGTCTAAATGGAGACTAAGCAATTGTCTGATCGTGTTGAGCAGCTCGCTGCTGAAGTGCAGGGAATTTCTGCCTATCTCGCTCAATCATCTGCTGTTCAACCAAAAATCCCTACTCCTGATGTGTTTTCTGGATATCGGTCTACATTTTTGAATTTTAAGAATAATTGTAAATTACTTTTTGCTTTGAAACCTAACTCATCTGGGAGCTCTGTGCAGCAGGATAAAATTGTTATCTCCCTGCTACGCGGCGATTACCAGGATTGGGTCTTTTCTTTGACACCCGGAGATCCTATTCTGGCTAATATGGATGCGTTTTTCAAGCCTTGGGGTTGTTGTATGATTAACCTAATGCTATTGATCAAGCTGAGAAAACTTTATTGGCATTGAACCAGGGTCAGGATTCTGCAGAGTTATATTGCCAAAAATTCCAAAAGTGGGCGGTCCTTACTAAATGGAATGACGATGCCCTAGCAGCTCTCTTTCGGAAGGGTTTGTGTTGTGAATTCTCTCTCTGGCTTCCCTCTGGTTATTACTGAAGATAGTGGAGCTGGTCAGATTGAGAGTTCTCTTTCTGGGCTCCCTCTGGTGGTTACTGGAGGTAGTGGAGCTGATCTGATTGACAGAGGCTTGCAACCTGATAATGAGGAAGATGATTGGAGATCTGGGGTTTCTGATTGGGATTTAAGACAGCTGACTCCCTCTATCCCTGCTGGTGATTTTTTTTCCTGTGCCTCCTGAGGTCTGATGTCTCCTGCTCTTTCCCTGCATGTTCAGCTAAGTGGTTCATTTGCTATTCTGTTTACATTTGATCTGGTTTTGTTTATCTCTGCTTGGTGCGGGTCAGCTAGCTCCGGCTGGGGCTGTGCTGAATCACCGCCCATATGTTACTGCATGTGCCAGTTTGTTTTGTCCCCTTTTATATTGGTCTCTTTTTGCTTTGCTTTCAGAATATACCAGAGTGCTGATATAGTGGGGGGCGAAGTCGTGCGACTTCAATGTTTTTGTGCATCAGATGTGTTGGACTTTTTGCAGGGTTTTTTGCATGATTGCAGACAGTGTCTTTCTTTTCCTGTCCTGTCTAGTCAGTGTGGGCCCCATCGTTTGCTCAGTCTATTGTTCTGCCTGCGTTTGTGTTTTCATCTTGTCTCACTGACAATATATGTTTGGGGGCTATCTATTCCTTTGGGATCTGCTCCGGGGCAGTTTAGATTTCCCCTTTCTTGCTTTAGGCTTAGTTAGCTCTCTGGCTGTGCCGAGCCATCTAGGATCATCGTAGGTACGCTCCACGGCTACTGCTAGTTGTGTGGACAGGATCAGGGGTCTGCATCCGCTTAGTTACCAACCTCTCTGGTTTTCTGTGGCTTAGCCTGGCCTGCTATCCTCCTCGGTGACCCATTCATAACAGAATCACCAGCCTAACTGGAGACTCTAGGGTACTCTAAAGAAGGAAAGAATTTAAAAAAAAAAAGAGTCAGAATTTTTTTTTCATATATTTTTTCCTCTTTTTTTTTCTTTTCTGGGGCTGTAGGAGGATATTTTTTGTCTAAATGGAGACTAAGCAATTGTCTGATCGTGTTGAGCAGCTCGCTGCTGAAGTGCAGGGAATTTCTGCCTATCTCGCTCAATCATCTGCTGTTCAACCAAAAATCCCTACTCCTGATGTGTTTTCTGGATATCGGTCTACATTTTTGAATTTTAAGAATAATTGTAAATTACTTTTTGCTTTGAAACCTAACTCATCTGGGAGCTCTGTGCAGCAGGATAAAATTGTTATCTCCCTGCTACGCGGCGATTACCAGGATTGGGTCTTTTCTTTGACACCCGGAGATCCTATTCTGGCTAATATGGATGCGTTTTTCAAGCCTTGGGGTTGTTGTATGATTAACCTAATGCTATTGATCAAGCTGAGAAAACTTTATTGGCATTGAACCAGGGTCAGGATTCTGCAGAGTTATATTGCCAAAAATTCCAAAAGTGGGCGGTCCTTACTAAATGGAATGACGATGCCCTAGCAGCTCTCTTTCGGAAGGGTTTGTGTTGTGAATTCTCTCTCTGGCTTCCCTCTGGTTATTACTGAAGATAGTGGAGCTGGTCAGATTGAGAGTTCTCTTTCTGGGCTCCCTCTGGTGGTTACTGGAGGTAGTGGAGCTGATCTGATTGACAGAGGCTTGTAACCTGATAATGAGGAAGATGATTGGAGATCTGGGGTTTCTGATTGGGATTTAAGACAGCTGACTCCCTCTATCCCTGCTGGTGATTTTTTTCCTGTGCCTCCTGAGGTCTGATGTCTCCTGCTCTTTCCCTGCATGTTCAGCTAAGTGGTTCATTTGCTATTCTGTTTGCATTTGATCTGGTTTTGTTTATCTCTGCTTGGTGCGGGTCAGCTAGCTCCGGCTGGGGCTGTGCTGAATCACCGCCCATATGTTACTGCATGTGCCAGTTTGTTTTGTCCCCTTTTATATTGGTCTCTTTTTGCTTTGCTTTCAGAATATACCAGAGTGCTGATATAGTGGGGGGCGAAGTCGTGCGACTTCAATGTTTTTGTGCATCAGATGTGTTGGACTTTTTGCAGGGTTTTTTGCATGATTGCAGACAGTGTCTTTCTTTTCCTGTCCTGTCTAGTCAGTGTGGGCCCCATCGTTTGCTCAGTCTATTGTTCTGCCTGCGTTTGTGTTTTCATCTTGTCTCACTGACAATATATGTTTGGGGGCTATCTATTCCTTTGGGATCTGCTCCGGGGCAGTTTAGATTTCCCCTTTCTTGCTTTAGGCTTAGTTAGCTCTCTGGCTGTGCCGAGCCATCTAGGATCATCGTAGGTACGCTCCACGGCTACTGCTAGTTGTGTGGACAGGATCAGGGGTCTGCATCCGCTTAGTTACCAACCTCTCTGGTTTTCTGTGGCTTAGCCTGGCCTGCTATCCTCCTCAGTGACCCATTCATAACAGAATCACCAGCCTAACTGGAGACTCTAGGGTACTCTAAAGAAGGAAAGAATTTAAAAAAAAAAAGAGTCAGAATTTTTTTTCATATATTTTTTCCTCTTTTTTTTCTTTTCTGGGGCTGTAGGAGAATATTTTTTGTCTAAATGGAGACTAAGCAATTGTCTGATCGTGTTGAGCAGCTCGCTGCTGAAGTGCAGGGAATTTCTGCCTATCTCGCTCAATCATCTGCTGTTGAACCAAAAATCCCTACTCCTGATGTGTTTTCTGGATATCGGTCTAAATTTTTGAATTTTAAGAATAATTGTAAATCACTTTTTGCTTTGAAACCTAACTCATCTGGGAGCTCTGTGCAGCAGGTTAAAATTGTTATCTCCCTGCTACGCGGCGATTACCAGGATTGGGTCTTTTCTTTGACACCCGGAGATCCTATTCTGGCTACTATGGATGCGTTTTTCAAGCCTTGGGGTTGTTGTATGATTAACCTAATGCTATTGATCAAGCTGAGAAAACTTTATTGGCATTGAACCAGGGTCAGGATTCTGCAGAGTTATATTGCCAAAAATTCCAAAAGTGGGCGGTCCTTACTAAATGGAATGACGATGCCCTAGCAGCTCTCTTTCGGAAGGGTTTGTGTTGTGAATTCTCTCTCTGGCTTCCCTATGGTGATTACTGAAGGTAGTGGAGCTGGTCAGATTGACAGAGGGTTGCGAGTTCTCTTTCTGGACTCCCTCTGGTGGTTACTGGAGGTAGTTGAGCTGATTTGATTGACAGAGGCTTGCCACCTGATAATGAGGAAGACGATTGGAGATCTGGGGTTTCTGATTGGGATTTAAGACAGCTGACTCCCTCTATCCCTGCTGGTGATTTTCTTCTGGTTCCTGCTGAGGGCTGATGTCTCCTGCTTTTTCCCTGCATGTTCAGCTAAGTGGTTCATTTGTTATTCTGTTTGCATTTGATCTGGTTTTGTTTATCTCTGCTTGGTGCTGGTCAGCCAGCTCCGGCTGGGGCTTTGCTGAATCACCGCCCATATGTTACTGCATGTGCCAGTTTGTTTTGTCCCATTATATTGGTCTCTTTTTGCTTTGCTTTCAGAATATAACAGAGTGCTGATATAGTGGGGGGCAAAGGTGTGCGACTTCAGTGTTTTTGTGCATCAGACGTGTTTTTGCAGGGTTTTTTGCATGATTGTAGACAGTGTCCTTCCTTTCCTGTCCTGTCTAGTTAGTGTGGGCCCCATCGTTTGCTCAGTCTATTTTCTGCCTGCGTTTGGGTTTTCATCTTGTCTCACCGACAATTTATGTTTGGGGGCTATCTATTCCTTTGGGGTCTGCTCCGGGGCAGTTTAGATTTCCCCTTTCTTGCTTTAGGCTTAGTTAGCTCTCCGGCTGTGCCGAGGCGTCTAGGATCATTGTAGGTATGCTCCACAGCTACTGCTAGTTGTGTGGACAGGATCAGGGGTTTGCATCTGCTTAGTTACCAACCTCTCTGGTTTTCTGTGGCTTAGCCTGGCCTGCTATCCTCCTCGGTGACACATTCATAACAGTTGTTCTACCTCTATTTTAAAAAGGCAACAAACTTTCTGGCTTGGACAATGTGTAATTAGCATATTAGCAAACATCACTACTCATCCAGCGTAACAGCACAGTATGTTACATCAACATATCAACTTTACAGGCTTTCAAAAGCATAAGTCAGTTTTCTAGACCAACCAAAAAAGAAACACATACATTCAAAAGTCAACATTTAAATAACAGTGTATTCTTCCTGGCTTGCTAAAAATAGATGTCTGGCTAATTAAAATACAATGCTGTGTCTCCACAAACCTTCTTTCTTATGGTGCTTGTGAATGTAAAATGACAGGTATAGGGGGGTAGGTATCTGCACCTGTGTCTTGGACAGGGTATTGGCAAACAGACAGCACAGGGGAAGAGGCAGTGGCGTTACCCACAGACACTGATAGTGGACTCAGGTGTTAGGCCCACCTAGTCAGGTGCTTTGATGATATATGCCTGAGCATGCTGGTGGTGGTCAGGCTTTTAGTGGTCAGGCCCTGATGATCATGGTATGGCACATGTTGCAAATGACCATTCTTTCCGCACTTTCTTTAAAAAAGTGCCAGACTGGGGTCAGTGACTTCATCATTCAAGACCTTGTCTTCCACTTCACTCTCTGGTCATCCTGACTTGTTGACTTAACAGCATCACTTGTTGGCAACTGTGTCTCATCATCATCTACCTCTTGAGACATTAATTGCCATTACCCAAGTTTGTCTTCTTCTGACTGTTGCTGCTCAAATATTTGGGCATCATTACACACAGGCTCCTCATGTACTTCTTGAAATGTGCACTCCAAGAGACCATAATCAATAAATGGAAATGTAAAAAGCTCCTCGGAGTGTCCATGTGTGGGATCACTCACCTCCTGGGAGTTGTTATGGTGGGAGGAAGGAGGATCAGAGTGAGGATTATGTTGTCCAGACTCTTGGCTAGTGAGACTGGACTGTGTGGAAGACAAGGTGGTGCTGGGAAACATACTGAAAGCATTATCTGCCATCCAACCAACCGCCACTTCACACTGTTGTGGCTTCAAGAATGGTGTCCTGTGCCTCCCTGCAAAGTTGGACAGGAAGCCAGATATCATGGATAAGTGTGTTTGTTGTGCTCCCACAACAGGCACAGTTTCACCTAGTCCACAGCCTCAGCCTCTGAGTGCACCATCAGGAGCACATCCACTTCCCTGTCCCTTATCGCACACCTTGCACATTTTAGATTAGGTATATATGCCTGCAAACTTTCCGGTATTAGTAGGGAAAAATATTAATTTGTCCCTGACAAGGACTGTTGCTTTAATGTTGCCTCTCTGGGCCTCTCTGACCTTTCCCAGCGCCTGCGCACTGTAGTACTATGCTTTGCCCTCAACAAGGCAGAGAATTACGCCTGCACAGGAGCACGACACGAAGCAAGCAGGAGGACAACATTGCATGAAGATGGGAGGCGCCGGACCAGGACCTGCAACACCCATCGGACCGAACTGCATTGGACCGCTCCCCCGAGTGAGTATAATAAAATTTATTTTTCTTATCTTTCAGGTCGGACCGGGGACTTATTTACAGCATTATAGAATGCTGAAGATAAGCCCTGAAAGGCAGTGGCCGCATCTTATAGCGGCAATAAGAGGTGACCGGTTCTCTTTAAACCCTGACTACATCCCTGCTCTAAACTATGCTCTCTCTCCTATAACAACTCTCCCTTAACTGCTTCCTGAACACAGTGTGACAAGCATCATGTCACAGGGTCATATATGAGAACCCATTACACGATCTGGCCAGCTAATCACAATTATGCCAGTATCTAACATGGCTATGGCATTACCGTGTATGGCGGACAATCCCTGCATGTTCATTAGCTGTCTAAGAGGTGCTAAAAAGGCGGGCGGGGTCTCGAGCATGGCATTCAAGCATCCATGATACTTGATCGAGTAATGAGCGTGCCCGAGCACCCCGAGGTTCTATCAAGTATCGAGCAGTGGCGAGCACGCTCGCCCAGCACTAGTATTCATACTTTGTGAACCTTTCCACATTTTTTTTTTGTAATTCTTTATTTAAGAGAATTTTTACATACAATACAGTACAAGAATGTTACGGCTCAGCCAATTAATCAGCATATGTTTCACAAATCAGAAAATATCAGTGGGATAGAGTATCAGTTAAATTCCTGTGAAATCGTACTGGTAGATACCATTAAACATGTAAACTATAAAAGGAACTAAACAATAGAAAGAACTAAGTTCAGGTAGTATAAACTTAGCGAATGTATTAATGGCTCCAAAAGAACGTACGGATTCCCATTGGAGACCTACAATGACGGAAGTAATATCACAGCTAAGGTCTATTGGTGTAGACATTAAAAAAAGTCATGTAGCAGCAATATTATTGTGCAGTTTACCAGATTCATATACAGCCTTGATAAATGCACTAGAGACAAGACCAGAAAAAGACATCACATTAGATTTTGTGAAAACAAGACTAATAGAAGAATTTCCCAGAGAAGAAAAGAACAGACAAATGATTCTTCTACTGAAAAGGATGGTGGAAATGCTCTTAAAGCTACAGAATTTTAAAAAAACTATAATAAAGAGACAAGAGAATGTTTCAGAAGTAAGAAAAAAGGTCATTTAAAGAAAAACTGTACTATATGGAAAGCAGATCAACAAAAAAGGCAACATAAAGAGCATACACAAAAAGTGAAAAGCACAATTTCCGATTCATGTGAGAATAATTGCAATGGCACATCTAACCCCTTTCTGACATCTGACATACTATCCCGTCCATGGGACCCGGGCCCCTATGCCCATGGACGGGATAGTACGTCTAGCGCGATCAGCGGCGCCCACGTGGTGAGCGCCGTTGATCGCAGCCGGGTGTCAGCTGATTATGACAGCTGACACCCGGCACAATGTGTCAGGGGCGGTCACAGACCGCCCCCGACACGTTAACCCAACATGATCGCGGTGTACCAGCAATGTGCAGCACTGCTGCGGGGGGCTCTTTCCCTGCAAAGCTCAGGCATGAGGAAGTCTGCAGCAGTGCCTGTGACAGATCGCTGATCTGTCACAGTGATCTGTGATGTGACAGATCAGCGATCTGTCACAGGACAGTGATGACCCACCTGAGACTATGTAATAAAGTTAAAAAAAATGTTAAAATAATTTAAAAAAAATCGCCAAATAAATTAGAAAAAAAAAATATTCCCCCAATAAATCCATTTTTTGGAAATAAAAAAAACAACAATAAAAGTACACATATTAGGTATCGCCGCGTCCGTAACGACCTGCCCTATAAAACTGTCCCATTAGTTAACCCCTTTAGAGAACCCCTTAAAAAATAAAAATAAAAAACGAAGCAAAAAATAATCATTTATTATCATACCGCCAAACAAAAAGTGCAATAACGCGCAATCAAAAAGACGCATATAAATATCCATGGTACCGCTGAAAACGTCATCTTGTCCTGCAAAAAACAAGCCACCATACAGCATCATCAGCGAAAAAATAAAAAAGTTATAGCTCGCAGAATAAAGCAATGCAAAAATAATTATTTTTTATATAAAATAGTTTTCATTGCATAAAACCGACAAAACATAAAAAAAGACATAAATGAGGTATCGCTGTAACCATACTGACCCAAAGAATAAAACCGCTTTATCAATTTTACCACATGCGGAACGGTGTAAACGCACTCCCCAAAAAGAAATTCATGAAACGCTGGTTTTTGTTCATTCTGCGTCCCAAAAATCAGAATAAAAGCGATCAAAAAATGTCACATGCCCGAAAATGGTAACAATAAAAACGTCAACTCGTCCCGCAAAAAATAAGACCTCACATGACTCGGTGGGTCAAAATACGGAAAATTTATAGCTCTCAATATGTGGTGATGCAAAAACTATTTTTACAATAAAAAGCGTCTTTTAGCATATGACAGCTGCCAAAAATAAAAACCGCCATAAATAGTAAATCAAACCCCCCGTTATCACCTCCTTAGTTAGGGAAAAATAATAAAATTGAAAGAAAATGTATTTATTTCCATTTTCCCATTAGGGTTAGGGCTAGGGTTAGGGCCAGGGATAGGGTTAGGGTTAGGGCTAGGGCTAGGGTTAGGGCGGAGATTAGGGTTAGCGGTGTGTTGGGGTTCGGGTTGGAGTTAGAATTAGGGGTTTCCACTGTTTGGGCACATCAGAGGCTCTCCAAATGCAACATGGCGTCTGATCTCAATTCCAGCCAATTCTGAGTTGAAAAAGTCAAATGGTGCACGTTCCCTTCCAAGCTCTGCCATGCGCCCAAACAGTGTTTTACCCCCACATGTAGGGTATCAGCCTACGCAGGACAAATTGCAAAACAACTTTTGAGGTCCAATTTCTCCTGTTACCCTTAGGAAAATAAAAAATTGGGGGCAAAAATATCATTTTTGGGGAAAAAATGATTTTTTTATTTTCACGCCCGGGCGTTATAAACTTCTGTGAAGCACTTGGGGGTTCAAAGTGCTCACCACACATCTAGATAAGTTCTGTGGGGGGGTTTACTGTCCAAAATCGGGACACTTGTGGGGAGTTTAAATAGTTTAGGTACATCAGGGGCTCTCCAAACGCACCTGACACCCGCAGACCATTCCATCAAAGTCTGCATTCCAAGAACGTCACTACTTCCCTTCCGAGCCCCGACGTGTGTCCATACAGTAGTTTTCTCCCACATATGGGGTGTCAGCGTACTCAGGACAAATTGGACAACAACTTTTGGGGTTCAATTTCTCCTGTTACCCTTGGGAAAATAAAAAAATTGGGGACTAATTGATCATGTTTGTGGAAAAAATACGATTTTTTTATTTTCATGCCCGGGCATTATAAACTTCTGTGAAGCCCTTGGGGGTTCAAAGTGCTCACCACACATCTAGATAAGTTCCTTAGGGGGACTAGTTTCCAAAATGGGGTCATTTGTGGGGGTTTCCACTGTTTAGGTACATTAGGGGCTCTCCAAAGGCAACATGACACCCGCAGACCATTCCATCAAAGTCTGCATTCCAAAACGTCACTACTTCCCTTCCGAGCCCCGACATGTGCCCATACAGTAGTTTTCTCCCACATATGGGGTATCAGCGTACTCAGGACAAATTGTACAACAACTTTCTCCTGGTGCCCTTGGGAAAATAAAAAAAATTGGTGACTAAAAGATCATGTTTGTGGAAAAAATACAAATTTTTTATTTTCACGCCTGGGCGTTATAAACTTCTGTGAAGCACTGGGGGGTTCAAAGTGCTCACCACACATCTAGATAAGTTCCTTGAGGGGTCTAGTTTCCAAAATGGCATCATTTGTGGGGGGTTTCCACTGTTTTGGTACATCAGGGGTTTTCCAATCGCGACATGGTGTCCGATCTCAATTCCAGCCAAAAACGTCAAATGGCGCTGCTTCCCTTCCGAACTCTGCCATGCGCCCAAATAGTGGTTTGCCCCCACATGTGGGGTATCAGCGTACTCAGGACAAATTGCACAATAACTTTTAGGGTCCTGTTACCCTTGGGAAAATAAAAATTGGGGGTGAAAAGTTCATTTTTGTGGAAAAAATATGATTTTTTAATTGTACCGCTGTATGTTATAATCTTCTGTGAAGCCCTTGTGGGTTCAAAGTTCTCACCACATATCTAGATAAGTTCCTTGGGGGGGCTAGTTTCCAAAATGGGGTCACTTGTGGGGGGTTTCCACTGTTTAGGTACATCAGGGGCTCTCCAAATGTGACATGGCATCCGATCTGAATTCCAGCCAATTTTGCATTGAAAAAGTCAAACGGCGCTCCTTCCCTTCTGAGCTCTGCCATGCGCCAAAACAGTGGTTTCCCCCCACATATCAGGTATCAGCGTACTCAGGACAAATTGCACAATAACGTTTGCAGTCCAATTTCTCCTGTTACCCTTGGTAAAATAAAAAAATTGAACCTGAAATATTTTTTTTGTGAAAAAATGTTAGATGTTCATTTTTTTTTAAATATTCAAAAAATTCCTGTGACGCACCTAAAGGGTTAATAAACTTTTTGAATGTGGTTTTGAGCACCTTAAGGGGTGCAGTTTTTAGAATGGTGTCACTTTTGGGTATTTTCTATCATATAGACCCCTCAAAGTGGCTTCAAATGTGATGTGGTCCGTAAAAATAAAATGGTGTTGCAAAAATGAGAAATCGCTGGTCAATTTTTAACCCTTATAACTTCCTAACAAGAAAAAATGTTGGTTCCAAGATTGTGCTGATGTAAAGTAAACATGTGGGAAATGTTACTTATCAAGTTTTTTGTGTGCCGTATCTCTGTGATTTAAGGGCATAAAAATTCAAATTTGGAAAATTGCGAAATTTTCAAAATTTTCACCAAATTTCTGCTTTTTTCACAAATAAACGCAAGTTATTTGAATGAAATTTTACCACTGTCATGAAGTACAATATGTCACGAGAAAACAGTGTCAGAATCATCGGGATCCATGGAAGCGTTCCAGAGTTATGACCTCATAAATGGACAGTGGTCAGAATTGTAAAAATTGGCCCGGTCATGAACGTGCAAACCACCCTTGGGGGTGAAGGGGTTAAAGTAACAGACAAGAAATCATCACTTGGTTGGTTTATTGATTCAGGAGCAACGAGTCATATGACAAGAATTTCTTCACTTATTTTGATTTAGATAAGAAAGAAGCCATTTATCTTGCAGATGGAAGCAAAATAACAGCAGAAGGTATAGGACAAGGTATGCTAAACTGTTCAAACAAGTTTGGACAAGATTCAAAGATACTTGTACAGAATGTGTTGTATGTTCCAAAATTGGAAAGCAGATTGTTATCTGTGAAGCATTTAACAGCCAATGGACTCACTGTAAAATTCAAAGACAATGAGTGTGCAATTCTAGCAGGAAACAAGGTGATAACCAATGTCAAGGCAGATGAACAATTATATCATCTTGACACACCAAAGGAACAGATGAAGGTATGTACACATGATCACAAGAACTGTATTCACGTGTGGCATAGACGTCTAGGACACAGCACCCTGACAGTATAGGGGAACTACAAAGAAAAGAATTGACAAAAGATCTAAAAATATCAGATTGCTCAATAACCATAGGATGTGAATGTTGTATAAAATCTAAAGCCACAACAATATCTATTCCAAAAGAAAGTGAGATGAAAAGCAAAAGACCACTTGATTTGGTGCATACTGACATATATGGACCAATGCAAGTGACTACATCAGGAGGAAATAGATACATGGTGACTTTCATAGATGACTACTCAAGATACACAGTCACATACTTAACTAAGAACAAAAGTGAAGTTTTTGATAAACTTGTAGACTATGTAACAAGGTCGAGTATCTAATTTCAAAGGAAGTCAATTGTCATCAGAAGTGATAATGGAAGTGAATTTACAGGTCACAAAATAGAAAACTACTTAAGACAAAATGGTATAGAACACCAGAAAACTGTTCTGTACACACCTGAACAAAATGGAGTAGCAGAAAGGAAAAGCAGAACTCTGACAGAAATTATGAGATGTATGCTGACAGATTCCAAACTACCAGAGAAATATTGGAGTAAGGCAGCAATGACAGTTACGTATCTACAGAACAGACTTTTTTTTCCTGAAAACTGAAGAAAACTCCATATGAACTGTGGCAAGGTATGAAACCAAGTGTCAATCATTTAAAAGTTTTTGGATGTAAAGTTTTTGTATTAATTCCAACAGAAAAACGTTCCAAACTTCAAAACAGATCAATGGAGGGAATATTTGTTGGATATAGTGAAAATTGCAAGGGATACAGAATCCTAGATCCCAAAACAGACAGAGTCATGGTGAGTAACAGTGTGACATTCATTGAGGCTATAAATGAAGACACTATGATTTCAATTGACTCAAAAAATGAGAAAAACAGCAGTGACATAGCTGAAGAGGTATCTGATGAGAAAGTAGTAGAAATTGATGAAGAACAGAATATTGAAAATGAAGAAATACAACTACAAACAGACACAGAGCCAAAACGTTCAATGAGAGAAAACAAAGGTAAACCACCAAAACGTCTCACATACAAGACAAGCATAAGTTAAACTTATGAACCTACTTCTTGGGAAGACATATCTAAACTCCCTAAAGAAGAAGCTAATAAATGGATAGAAGCAACAGAAACAGAAATGAAATCCATGCATGACTCAAATACATGGACACTGACAGATTTACCAGAAGGAAGAAAAGCCATAGGATGTAAATGGATTTTTAAAGTAAAATACCAAACAGATGGCACACCTGAAAGATACCGAGCAAGACTCGTAGCTAAAGGATATTCTCAAAATTATGGAGAAGACTATGATGAGACATTTACTTCAGTTGTCAAACATACTACAATAAGAACTTTACTTACAGTTGCAGCAATGAAACAGATGGCACTGATACATCTGGATGTAAAGACAGCATTTTTGAATGGAGATTTAACAGAAGACATTTACATGGAACAACCTCCAGGATTCAAAGATGAAAGAAACCCAAACAAAGTTTGCAAATTACAGAAAAGCATATATGGTTTAAAGCAAGCAGCTAAAGTGTAGAATGACAAAATCACAGAAGTGCTTACAAATGAAACATTTCAAAGAAGCAAAGCTGATCCATGCTTGTAAACAAAAAGGCTCATGAATAGATGGATTTATGTACTCATATATGTAGACGACATTTTGATTTGTTCTGAACAAGAAAGGGATAAAGAAAACATTCTAAAAGCCCTGAAGCAACATTTCAAAATCAAAGACTTGAGAAATCTGAAGTATAATTTCTTGAAGGATTGTCCTACTGAAGAAATGACAGCAGACATCTTCAAAAAGGCATTGAATGCTGATAAACACCAGAGACTAATAAAAAAGTTGGGTTTGACTGAACAAGTCCTTACTGTTGAGAAAGGGTGTTGGCATAAGCAACAGAAATGGACTTATTGTTTATGTAAAGGAGGACTTTACACTAGCCTGACAGCAGATGGCAATAGTGTGAAGTTAAATGTTTGCTGTATAGTTTTACTTTCGCTTTTGACTGTATTATTCCAGCAGCAGGGCTGTGTGCTTCTGAATTCCTATCTCATGCTTACCCATAATAAGTAAATTCTGTTTACTCAAGATAACTTGCTCAGTGAAGTTCTCCTGTGTATCGGTGGATTCTCAAAAGATACACTCTGCTCCAAGATTCTACCATTTTAGTTGTGGATCTCTTGACTACATCTCTGATTGGTGCTTTCCTTGCTTAGGATATCAATTTGGAAGACAGCTATGTCTTGGCTTTTCTCCTCTTCACAACTTTATCCCTGACCTGTCTGGTGTGCTCCTTGGTTGTCATGATGTTGTTTGATCCCTAATGTTCTTACACAAACTTTGGAGTCCTTCACAGAACAGCTGTAGTGATATTGAGAATAAAAATGAGGAAATGGTTGGACTCTATTGCATTAAGGCATGTCAATGTGAAATACATGAAGTGTGAATAGTATAATGGCTTTTGAAAATTAGGAAAAACACATGAGATGCTTAGCTCAAAATTTGGCCAAAAAATGTGAGCCCATCCACCATCATCAAGGTAATCTCATGGATCGGATGGGTCCCTGACCTAACTGCCCAGTAAGAAAACATACCTATGGTTAATATCTTGGTAAAGCCTACATTTATGGGTTGGACGGAACCTGATGTGATTAGATGTAATTAAAATCACTGCATGGTGAAGGGCGGAGTGCTCAGTCAGAAAGCTAGCATACAAATAACAGAAAACTGACAGCACATCCAGAACTAGTCTGAACAAGTGTATACCAAAAAACAGCTTACATATCAAAATGAGGAAATAGTTACACTCAATTGCATTAAGGCATGTCAATGGGAAATTCATGAAGTGTGAATAGCATAATGGCTTTTGAAATTTAGGAAAAACACATGAGATGCTTAGCACAAAATTTGGCCAAAAAATGTGAGCCCAAGGGCCCATCTGATCCAAGAGATTACCTTGACGTTGGTGGATGGGCTCACATTTTTTGGTATTTTTTTGGTATGCATTTGCTCAGACTAGCTCTTGATGTGCCGTCAATTTTCTGTTATTAATATTGAGAATAAATTACACAAAGGTGGATTCAATTTAATATTTATGTGACTTCTGGAGGCAATTTGTCATTCAGGATTTTATTGATGGGTATCAGACTAGAGGGCCCTGAATACAAAGGCATGTCACAATTTTCAGATTTATACATTAAAATAATTAGAAACCCATGTTTTATTCCCTGTACACTTCACAAATACTTGCTACTTTGTGTTGGCATATCACATAAAATCTCAATAAAAATACATTTAAGATTTAGGGTGTAAAATGAAAAATGAATACTTTTTCGAGGCACTGTAATACTCCATTTACCATTGAGGTTCCATGCAATGAACTAATAAATTTTTAGAGGGTACAAAGTTTTAGAATTTTTGTTTAACGAACAAGAACCAGGCTTGGTACCAGAGGAAAATGTGTAAACACAGCACATAGGACCTTAAGAAACACAAGTATGAAAGGGCCTTTTAACACAGGAGTCACAGTATACAAAACTTCCTTTATATTATGTTCTGACCTGAAAAGGGGCAAATTCCCTTTTTTGCATATAATGGCTGGGACTTTGATGGGTGACATCATCAAAGAAGCAAGAAGAAAAGAAGTCTCAGTGCTTTGTGTCTGTTCAGTACACAACTGAAAAGATGTTGGCTGAGTAAGTCACAAGACTGCAAGAACCCTATGAGATCATGCCAGGAGTAGCATGGTACGGGGTGCTTGTATTATACCAAGGAACGGTATGCATAAATAGAGAACTTTGTTTATCCAGACGAATGTAAGAATTAATAAAGGAAGTTCCTGGTACTTTATGAAATCCGCATTTTATTTTATTTTTTTAATTATAATTAGTATTGGAGATCACAAATGTCTCCAGGACTTGATGCCATTATTAAAATGCAGTGGGGTGAAAACCGGGGAGGGCAATGAAAGGCAGCAATGCCAGAATGCGGACATGAATGGTGGCCTGTTCTGTACATTAACAGCTGGGTTTGTGTATTTTGTACAGGAATAGCAGAGCAGAGCAAGGTATAGAACTGGGCGTAATGGAATAAGTTCTCTATATCACATCAGTATGATTGATGGGTACTGCTGTGCAGTTAACCTTATGATATGGCCCTGGCTGAGTGACAGCTGGGAGCAGCTCACGTAAAGCCTAACAGGGAGGGAGCAGGCGGGGGAGCAGGATTTAAAGAGACGTCCTAATCCCTTGGAGCTCTCTTTGTGCCTGTCTGTCTCGTGCGGTCTCTCTATACCTGTCATTATTCCTGTGAGGACACTTAGAGGTGAGAACTTAGATTTCTTCACAGAAGACACTACTCAGGAATTTTTGTATACTTATAGAGTGGGGACATGAACTGTTTTTCTGGATTTTTTTTTGAACGGTTCTCATAGTTTTCGGAGCCTTGTAACCCAGTGGCATTCTCAGTAATGAATATAGCTTTACTGTGTAGCAGGGACATTGTGCATCATTATGTACATTTAGTGGGATGTTTAATGATACAATCAGGGTGTCTGTATTTTGTAAGAACTAGTTAAGTTGGACCCTTTTATAACAGAGGAGCTATAGTAGAAATTTGTTGTGGTGCAGTAAAGTATAACTATAGGGCATGGATTATGTACTCTCCTAATGTATTCATATACTGGAACGTTGCTTACATTTTCCCCTATTGTTTCTGTGATTTATTCTTCCCATATCATTGTAAATTGATAAATATCTATAGGGTTTGTTACATAGCTGTAGATATTTCATTGGACTTAGGGAATGCCAAATATTAATGACAGTAGCCTGTTTAGTGTCTGTCTCAGAAACCATAATGCACTGATACATTGTCCAAGACATTGATATTGAGCTATCCACATTTAGTTTGTACATTCTCTTCGAATGACTGTCTGTAGGCTATGTAACTGTGTTCCAACTAAAAATCTGTTCACATTGGTGTCATGGCTTCCGTTCATAACAGCTATGCTAGATCCATCTTCAGACTAGGTCTCCTTGGGTGTTTGATGTATTATAATGTCAACTGAATCAAATTCACTTCTATTTGCTGCCGTAATGTTGGTGAAGAAAATTGTAAATGTTTTCTGACCCCTAGAATCATGACATCAAACTAGAGAAAAATTATCTCATTTAGTTGTGTAATTTGTACAATTTGGCACTATTATCTGACACATTGTCTAGCACTAAGTAACTATAGCCCACTTGGGTGAAATGTTGTTTTTGGCACATTGTGATGACAATGAAGTATAATCAAAGCCTGATTTTAGGGGGTGGCAAACTGGACAACTACCTAGATCCCCCTTTTCCTTGAAGGCCTCTGAAGGTCATGAACCACAGGACTAACCAGTTCCACTCTGGGTTACAGTAATTGGGCAGATAAATTAGTTATATGTACTGTGCTTTTAGTGGTTGAAATTCAATATTTTTTTTTGTCCATTTCTATTAATATGTAATGTTTCTTGGGGTTTCAGGAGAAGAATTACGATGGTGAGTAGAACCTAATAGCTTCATCACTCCATGCTTGCCTTATTTTGCCCTGCTCCTTGTCACACGTGTCACTTTGTGTTGAGTGCCTGTATTCCCTGTCTTAAGCTGATTAGCTATTAGTGTTACTATGTCCTCTTACTACACATAAGTGCTTCTCAAGAAGATCTAGCAAGTGACCTGCTTTGTACATTTGTGTTGTGATTTTTCTCTTGCCCATGCTGTCTCATTTTATGCTTAATCCACTTTTCTGTTGGCTCAACCGGGTTCTGCAGCTGTCTCTTGACCAGCTCATTTTGGATCATCCTATGTACGCCAAAGATGGAGAATTAAAGGAGATGTGGGTACCCGGGGTTGCCCCAGATGGCCCTCCTTGGGGAATGAGGCCTTCTACAGAAACATCACAAGGAAAGAATAATGGGGAGAATGAAAGGCAACAACATGAAAATGTAGTAGACAGCTATGAGGACCTGCAAAGGGTTCTGATCAATGCAGGGCTCCCTGAGACGGAAGACAGGAGCAAGCAACCACGTACAGGTAAGAAAAGCCAATAATATTCTGCAGCCTATGTAATGAATGATTTATTTGTGATCAGGGTCACATATTTTCTCTTGTCCATTTGACTGAATTGTGCATCTACATTAATATACTGTTATGAAAATCACAGTTCAGTAATCCTGTCTTGTTTTTTCCCATTTCATTTAGCACTGAATTTTAAGATGAAATAGAATTATAGCATTAAAACTGTCGGCAAGCACTAAAAAAATCATCTGCTACTAAAGGAAACTATCTCTGCAGGATTATACAACATTAGTACATTAAAACCTATAGCGAAAATAGGATCCCCCAACAATTACACTTTAAATAAACACATTTTATTGATGTGGACGTAGCAAAAATATGTATATTAAAATCCAGAGATGCCAAAAACCCAGATGGAGAGCAAAAAGAACACTGAAGCGAACTGTGTTCGATATAGTTTCAAGAATGCATATTAAGTTCATCGGACCCGGTTCGCTTCACTGTTCTATTTGTTCTCTATCTGGGTATTTGGCACCTCTGGATTTTAATATACATATTTTTGTTATTTCCACATCAATGAAATTTTTTTTACTGAAAATGTAATCGTTGGTGGATCCTATTTTCACTATAGGTTTTTGTTGCGTTCCTGTTATGTCTTAGGGGGCCTCTTAGGTTAACATAAGTACATTGTTTGAACTGGACTTTTAAAACCTCAGCTGTGTTAATGACAATGAGGTTATGTATTGATATGTGCTGAATAACAGCACAGTGTCACTAGAGGTCACTGTCTACTAGAGGTTTCGTGTGTTAAGCTCAGTCACTTGCTATATTCGCTCTCGTAAAACCTTACTTTTCCATGTTCATGACCAGTAAAAAGCAAATATACTATTTTTGTCCCTGCTCTCACAATTTAGAGGAGATTTCTGGGAACACAAAAAGTGACCAAACCTCTATGTGATTGCAGATTGCTGAAAGGTGGCAGCTTGCAAGGTACACACTGTCAAGATTCCCCTCCATTTCTAGTGCAATTTGCATCCTTGTGGTCTTGTGCTGATTAGAGTCTCATCTGCTTCTTTCATCATTGAGAATTTGTCATTTAGAGAAGTGAATGAGATTCTAGTCGAAATTTCGGCAGTCTTTCTATATGACTATAGATTGTCGAATTCTGATAGTTTGCAATGTACACACTCTCAGGATTCCATTCTATTTCCAGTGTTAGACAGAGGTCACGTGAATGAAGAATGGGAATTGCATACTTGTGGTCACATGCCAACTAGAGGTTCTCATCAATTCTCTGAAATTGCTTTGCAGTTATGTGACTGTCCACTTGCGTTGGAAATAGAGAGGAATTCTGCACAATGTCACGATTCAGCAATCTGCAGTTACATACAGTGATTGTACAAATTTATCCCGAGTTTAGATAGCCCCTTTAATAAACTTAATAAATGCCATAGATCAAGTTGACTCTGCAATATTTGGCTCTATTTTTTGCTAATCACAGAGCAAGCTATCAATGTGTGATCAGAAGACAGATCTACCTGCAAAACCCTCAGAAGCATCAGAACAAGGAAATATCAGTGGTACCGCATTCCAAGCTGTGTCACACATCCATATAGCTGTAGCTGAGCAGGGACAGGCTGAGTTGCAATAGTGGCCACAGCCACATACACATACAGTAGAGGTCGCTGTGTTGGGTCAGCAATGAAGATCCTGTGATGCTGAAGTGAGCACCACTGTCCCCTCATTCTCATAACACATATTGATTGCCTATGATAAGTAACAAAATGTTTTAGATAATTCTACTGAAGATACCTGAATGAGGATAAAGGAAAATTTGAGAAAATAATAAAATATTTATGTGATTTGTCAGGTCATACCATGGATACCACTACAATATGTGTCCTTGGGACTCCCAGCTTTGCTATATCTATTCTATTGGAGGGTGCAAGACAATGTCCTGGTAAGGCCCAACAGTAGCAACTATGGTGTGGGCGTACAAAACAAGTAAGAATTAAGTAAAAACATGTCTTAACAGTACATTTTACTTTTTGTTTAGGAAAAATACTACTTTGTCTCTCCACCTCATGGTTCTGCTCAGCTTCACCTTCTTCAGCTCCTCTTTTCATCAAACAAGCTGTGACTTTTGATTTCGGGGGTCGCACTTACTTGGACACTTTTTCTCCACCTCGACGTATCACTTACCTCTCCTGGTTGGGAGTACCTCAGATCCTGATGGGGGAACAGTTGGAATGTCCAATGGGAGGATCTCCGCAACTTTCCCATCTCCTTGCTAATACCTTGGGTGTGCGAATCCTGCTGGATTCTAAGGAACTGCCTCTTTCTCCTGCCCTGATTCTAAGTAATTCCTACCAGCTAGGGTCTTGGGGAAAATATACTCCAAAAGCCAAAACAACAAAGGTGGTGGAGCTCTATCACAAAGAAGGACAAGAAGAAACAATTCGACAAGAGATCTCTACCTATCTCACCTCACTGAGGATGAAGGGCCATCAGAAGGTACTAAAAAAATTTCTCCTTTTGATTTATAATAATTTTGCTTTCATGTATAGCTTGTTTTCTTTTCCTTCCCTTATTTCCCTTTAGGTTGTTCTGAAAACCTTTTGGCCTTATCCAGGACGTTCTCCAAACACGAGTTTCTACTCATCTCAAGACACTCTACAAGTGTCAGATGTGGTTGTGGGGCATTTTTCTGAGCTCTCACAAGGACAAGCAGTCTTGCTTGAAGGCTTTGTGATGACTGTCCCCCCACGTAGGATCAAGCCTTCACCACCTCCTGCCTGTATACCACGTAAGCAAGGGGATTTTGAGGGGAAAAACTCTGCATGGGAAGGTCTAGGAGAGAGTGATACTCTGCAGAATCCTCTCCCCACACCACCTTCCTTCTGTCTCTTCCTTACCATTTGTCTTTTTTCTGTCCACACACTTTTTCGCTATCTTCTATTTTTTTGTGCAATCTCTCATCGATACATAAATTTCTCATTGTCCCTCAATTTCTTGCTTCATATTCAGTCCGTATTTTTTTCATGTTCTTTATTAAACATGTTCCTCTCTTATTGCGTACCCTGTCAAACTTTTCTTTCTTCTCTTTTATATTACACTGGGCCCTTACTCAATATGACTCCTGTGCTGGAGAAAATTTTGTGACTTTTTTTTTTTCTCAGTTTAGATTTTTTCCAGCACCGGACAACAGCCTTAATGAATTCTGAGATGAGAGTTCTCCTTTCCAATCTCAGATATACCAAACTGTCAGATTTTATTATATCTGTATTGAAGGAGGGTCAGTTCTTTTTCTCTCTCTTTCTTTCTTCATCTCTCTTTTTCTTGCTCTTTCTTCCATCTATGCTTCTTTCATTCTGCACTTTTCTCGACTACTGCCTTCCTCCTTCTCCCACTCTCTCTTCCTGTATTACTGTCTCTGCCCCACCCCCCAGGCTGCTCCGTGCGCCCCCCAGAGCTGACGATCCGTCTCTGTGCCGTTGTCTGCCGATCTCGCGGAGACCAACCAATTCTAAGCAAGGTAACGGGGCTGCCCCCCAATCTCCAGGGGCTTGTACCCTCAATCATCAAACCCCTATCCTGAGCCCCTGAAGAGAAGAGTTCTTTAGATTTTTTTTAATAAGACATCATTGTCCCAGGTGTTTTATGAACATATTGTGTATATTCACCAGTGATTATTCATAATTTTGTGCTACTTTTATTTTTTATTTTATGTAGTCCATAAAATTTGTGATGCCTCTTTTGCAGGTGGTGTGTATGGTCGGAAGGGCAGAAAAGCCTCTCTGCCATCGATTTACACTTCCTCAGTCCTTGGATACGACTCTAGAGTTATGGGGAGTGTTAGATGAGGCTCAGAAAAGAAATATATGGGTCCAAATCAAGGAAGTCTCAGAAAACACCATGAAGGCAATAATGGAGGAAGAAATAAAAATGAGCCCCAAAGAAAAGGGAGGGAACAAGGTGCAAACTGATGTTCTCGGTATGGACATGAGTTACTTTAACAATATACTTGCCTAACAGTTAGAGAAATGTAACTAGGTTTGCTCTTAAAATATTTAACTTTGCTAATATGCTTGAGATTACTGTTAAAGGGAATTTATCAGAAGGTTTTTGCTACCTTTTCTGAGATCACCATGATGTAGGCAAAGAGACCCTGAATCCAATGTTGTATTATTTTATTTACTGGGTGCAGCAGTTCTGACACAGAGTTCTTAGATATAGAATGCAGCTGAGCTGAGGAAGCTAACCCCGCCCACACCAGGCTCTGTATGTACATTGTCTGTAGACAGTGAGCTGTTTATCAGAAGAGTGGCGGAGTCGGACTAGCATGCATGTGCTGCTGTAGTCCATGCAATGATAATCACCTGGTGATAAATCCTTCAGTATAAGTAAACAGCACACAGCCTGACATTTAACACTTTGTTTAAATCTGTGTTTTAACCCACACCTCATGTTTTTCTCAGATTACATAGCAAAAACCTGCTGACAGATACCTTCTGAGAGCTAAAGGTTTATTCCAATTACAAAATATTGATGGCTTGTTCTTAGTATAGGCAATTAATCTATTAATGGGGGATCAACTCTGAGCAACTGCTCTGACCAGCTGTTTTCAAGGTCTCTGCCCTGTTTATCTCCCTGGTTTCTTCATAGTAGTGCTGGTGCTAGGTACAATAGCGTTGTTCCATTGAAGCGAATGTGACCACACTGCAATACCCAGCACATCTTCTGCTATGCAAAATATATGTTGTAGCGTAGAATACTGCACAGATATTTGAGCTAGATAAGAGGCGTCACTGGAAGAATGCAGGAGTAAGGTTCTCATATACATGTGACAGGTTGGATGACTGCTGCATTAGCTGCTTTCTTAGACAGACACAGGGTGCTATGTCATTTTAAGAAAACAGCTGATGCAACAGTTGCCTGGGCTGCTTCAGACTTAGCTAATTTTCTAAATGACAAAGCACCTCTAGTGATGAATTAAATAGATCATACACTCTTGACGGTTCCTCAAACTTGAGCCCAACACTTTCCCACAACTGCCCTGGCACACTCTTGTCCATAGTCAACTTTTTGTGCTAGCACCGACAATTGGCCATTGCCACTGCCCTTATCATGTGTCTCTCGAAGCTGACAATATTGATGACAGTATGAGACTGTGTAAGATATAAGGCTATGGGAATCTCTGAGATGTACAATAAACATGAGCTATATAGCAACTTACTACAAAAAGTTGACATCATCTATAAATACAATAGCTGAAAAGTGGCATTCACTCTGATAGTAGATATTGTCTTTCCTTATGTTCTCCATCTGGCCCAGACCGCCCTGGAAAATTCTCAAGACCATTGCAGAGTTTACTGCCCTTTGACCCTCTGCTTCTGCAGCCATCCACAGCCTCTGTAGGAACACAAATAAATTCCGACCTCATTCAAGATCCCTAAATTAATTCACACCACAAACCAGACACCCTACATTAATTTAATTAATTAAATTCAGATCCCAGACCAGACACATAGATTAAGCTAGACAATACTCACAGCAAAGTACATAAATTTAGACCCTATGTAGGTAGGGTAACCGGCTGGGGGGGTGACCCACTTTTTGCCGCAGACAAACACGAGACTGAGACAGAATTTGTATTCAACAGGTCCGTTTTTATTGGCCGCCCTTCTGACGACCACAGCAATTCACCACAGCAGCTTCCCATTGCTCCATACACAGGCCCGGGTACCTTCACTTCTTTTTCACTGTGGTCGTGGCCTCTTTCGTGGCTCTTTTCACTGTGGCTGCCCTAGGCCCATCCACCACAGTGCTTCATGAGTCTGAGTCCGCCGTCCGTTTGGTACCCCCAGCCTGTCTTCGTCTGCGGCTACTGTCCTTTGGGCCACCCCCCGTGACCGTCTCAACTGTCAGTTCCCTACGGAGCCTTTCTACTGTCTCTTTCTCTGCAGCAGAACTTCCTCTCTACTGTGCTCCCCTCGCTGACTGAACCTTCCAGAACCTTCCCTCAGCCTTTTATACTCCCAGTTCTGGTAACTCCACCCACCATGACCTGACAGTTTCTCTGACCAATGGCAGTTGTTCAGTCCCACTCTTACACTCTCCACTGCCCTCTAATGGTCAAACTACAATACTACACCCTTTCTCTTTATCTCAGCAGTTTCACACCTACACTGTGCTACACCTCCGCCTTCCCACTACAGACAGTTCTGTCCGTCAGTCCACCTTCCCTACACCTACACCAAACCTCAGATTAAATACAGAGTCAGGAATAAAAAGGAACCCCAAGCAAACACCCTTAAAAGAATTTAAATTCTCTAAACTGTTACATTTCAATGACAAGAGCATCAAAGCTAAGATGAACTCTAGGACAGAACACTCTGAATACACATTCAAAATTATAACCCCTAACTAAAGCTGACCATACATATTAAATAATTGTCAGATCAACATCTCTATAGACTCCCCCTATGGACATGAGCATTTATGTGATTTCAATGGGTGGGCAGGAGAAAGTCACTGCCAGTTACCTCTGACGGTGTCTTATCATCCCTGAAAATAAAAGAATCAGGCATAGAAATTTGAACTGCCTGATCCTTCTCACTCCTGACTTCATCTGTTGGGGAGAGTCTGAGCCCACATTCTGATCAAATGGTTGGACGATCTGACAAAAGTCGATGGGTTCGTTCAACTTTTACCAAAATTCTGTGGTGTCTTAATACGGACCCCAACCCAGAACCCAGTAACACAGACCCATGACCAGACTAATACAAACCTAGAAAATTAATACAGATCATGCATCCAGAAAAAAGGTCAAAAGCAGTACTCACTGAGTATGTGATTCATAAATCTTTTATTTCTAGTTCATTGGAACAAAGCAGAGAGCAGGGAGTGTGCAGGAGAGAAAGAGGGGTTCCCTGTTTCTCTCCTGCACATTCCCTCCCCTTCACTTTGCAAATCTTTGTTCCAATCAGCCGGAAGTAAAGATATGAAGCATATACCAGGTGAGTGCCGCTTTGCACTTTTTTTCTGGATGCATGATTTGACATTCTAATGTGAGCAGCAGGAGACTGCAGAATGTGAGGGTCTAGATCCCTGCGGAGTAAACGCAGAAATCCGACGCCTAACATTGCCCTCCCTCCTAGGGCCCCCTCCTCCCTGAGCCTTCTGATCCACCAACTTGTGCCCATTAGAGATATAGGCCTCAGACTCATCCGAAGGCAAGTCTGATGTCCCAGTAGGTGACAGGGAGATCCGGGACAAATGGAAGGCATCAGGGGCGGCAAAGTCGCCAGGTTTGAGAAGGGACCCATGGGAGACGACGAGAGCGGAAGTTAAAGTGGAACGCCACCGTGTGTCGGCAGGCGTCTCCACCCTTCGTTTAGAGAGGCTATTCCGAGCACAAAAGGTGCAGGCCCGAATATATTTTTTAACATCCCGAGCCCTGTGCGGCCACCAGTAAGACCCTGCCAGGAGTTTTGTGGTCTGCATATAGCCACCGTGACCACCCCTCTTGGACGCGTGTGCCCACACGAGATCCTTTGGCCGAAGGCGAGGAGGAACCAGGGTCTTGCCTGGCGGCCCAGAGTTTGGCCGTTGCGGGGCACTGTTGTCGTGAGAAACAGCGTGTTGACAATGATAACCGCAACTGGAGTCTTGTGCCGGACGCGACTGGAGAACGGTGCGAGACACCTCCATGGGCTCTGGGGGTGGAACCTCTCGCTCGGGTAGTTCCAGAGGCTCTAAAAAATTGGGAGCCGAGGTTACCTTCCGTTTTGATTGAGCACGCTCCATACCGCTCTCCGAAAAACGGAGGTCAATGCGGTTGGAAATGGCAATCAGCTCTTCCAAACTTGCAGGAACCTTTCTGGTAGAGAGAGCATCTTTAACATGCTCCGCCAAACCTCTTCAAAACACAGGGATGAGGGCTTTATCGGACCACTCCAGCTCGGAAGTCAGTGTCCAAAAACGGATGGCATACTGACTAACCGAGAGAGAACACTGAGCCAAAGCTAGAAGCTGAAGAGAGGTGTCGTGCGTGACCCGTGGACCGAGGAAGACCTGCTTAATAGCTGTTAGAAAGTGAGCAGCAGTCCGAACCTCTGGGTCACCACGCTCCCATAATGGCGTAGCCCACTCCAACGCCTTGCCCGACAGAAAGGAAACAATAAACCCCATATTGGCCCGTTCCGTAGGGAATCGCGCAGCCAGAAGCTCCAGCTGAATAGAGCACTGGCTGATGAAACCCCTACAGGAGGCGCCATCGCCAGAAAATTTATCGGGCAACGGGAGGCGGGTAACTGTCGGTGCGAGGGAGGACGTGGACATACATGAAACCACGTCTGTGATTGCCTTTACAGCAGCTTCGGTGGATTGTGCAGCTGAGAGAGCCCTCTCAAGAGTGGCCAACCGGCCCTCAAGCTGCCGAATACACTGTAAAGGCCCCGTCTCACTAAGTAATCTCGGTAGCGAGATCGCTGCTGAGTCACAACTTTTGTGACACAACAGCGATCTCACCAGCGAGATCGCTGTGTGTGACAGCGATCAGCGAGCGGCCCCCCTGCCGGTATCGCTGATCGCTGCAAGAAATCTCTGGACATTTCTTTGGTCGCTGGTCTCCCGCTGGCCAGCACGCATCGCTGTGTGTGACAGCGGGAGACCAGTGATCAGGTGTAAAAAAATAATAAAAAAAATAAAAAATATAGCTATTCTCACCTTCCGATGTCCCGTTCAGCCATCCTGCCTCTCTCCACGCTCCAGTCCCAGTGATCCTTTGCACGAATGACCGCGAGACTTTGTTATCCCGCGAGACCGTGACATCTCGCGGTCATTCGTGCAAAGGATCACTGGGACCGGAGTGTGGAGAGAGGCAGGATGGCTAAACGGGACGTCGGAAGGTGAGAATAATATATTTTTTATTTTGATACTATTTTCAACAGCGATAGCCAGCGATGCCGGGCGCTTGGCATCGCTGTGCTGATCGCTGGTGAAACTGTCTGTGTGACAGCTCACCAGCGATCACATAGCGACTTACCAGCGATCCTGACACCTTGATATCGGTGTCGGGATCACTGGTGAGTCGCTTAGTGTGACGGGGCCTTAAGAGTTGCTGCTGCTCTGCCATCACTAGCCAGACCCTGGCGCTAGTATAATGTTAGGAACGGTGGAACGCACTAAATAAAAATAATAATAAAGTGCGTTCGCAGCTCGGGGTCCACCGTGCAGTAGGTGATATAACCGCTGCTAAGTGGTGGCAGGAGCAATATGGCAGTAATGCGCACAGGGTTAAATGTCACCCAGGTGCGCAGAGGAATCTCTGTAAAGTCACAGAGATGCCAAATAAACACAAATACACAGACTGAGCCTGTTGAGGTCACAGTACTCAGTATAAATACACACACGGTATCAGGTCACAGGAGTAGCCCAAGACGGCGGCACTACGTCCGTCTAGACCTACTGTGTGTGCGGCATCGCAGCTGCGGACGCTAAGGAGAGCTGCTACTGCAGCGCGGCGTGGACACTGCCGCTAAACGACAAAGCTATGACGCAAGCGCAATGTCGGATGCTAGCAGCTGTGGATGTTGCAGCAGAGGAGCGCTGGCGCTGATTCTAACTCAGTCCCTAACCACATACATAATATCAGAGAGAAGGGGTTTTATAAAGAGTCATTCAACGGAATCATACATCCGTCCTCATACACACAGCAGCAAGTAAGACCTGTTTCACACATCAGTTTTTCACAATCAGTCAAGATCCGCCGATTTGAAAAAAAAACTGATCCGCCATTTTTTTTGGCGGATCCATTTTTTCCCCATTGACTTTCATTATTGGCGGATTTTGACTGATGATCGTCCGTTGCATCCGTATTTGTGCGGATCCGCCAATATTTTGGCATCCGCTGAGATCACTGAACGGACAATGCAACGCTTTTTTGCTGTCCGGATCCGCATTTTTCCCTTTTAACCCTGAATCAACTTTCGCTGCTGGATGAAAAATCTCTCTCCCTCTCCTTCCCCCGAACCCACGTGATACATGCTTGCTCCTGAGAATCCATACCTTCTCATCGAGATCCACATCCCCAAAGTGCCCGCGCGACATCCACATCCCCGTGATGCCCGCTCCCACGACATCCATGCCTCCTCCCGCGAGATCCACGTCCCCGTGATGCCCGCTCCCGCGACATCTATGCCTCCTCCTGCGAGATCCACGTCCCCAAGATGCCTGCTCCCGCGAGATGCAGATGCCCGGAGCCTGCTGCATCCCCGGTATTACTTTTTTGTTCCCAGGCGCGGTTCCTTTAAGATTAGTACATCGGCAGATCCCAGCACACCAACGGTCCTGTGGCTCCCGTTGGTGTTTCGTCGGGCACGGATCCATTTTCCGCCATTTTGGCGGATTTCAACTGACCTGCAAAAACTGAAGTGTGAAACAGGCCTAAGTCTATACTAGCGCATGGCGGAACAGCCATGCCCACCTTTTATAGCAGCCGTGACCTTTTGCACGCCTCCAGATCTCTGAGATAGACCAATGAGATCTGGAGCGGGACCTGAGCACATGACTCCCATGAGCATGCTCAGTAGGAGGACAGAAGGACTTAGCCTCAGGAGAGATTTGCTGCAAGGCAATCTCGTCTGCATTCTCCTCTGCAGTAGATAAACAGCAGGAGACTGCAGAATGTTAGGGTATGGATCCCTGCGGAGTAAACGCAGAAATCCGACGCCTAACAATTTATACTGCCATATGCTGGGACTGGTGCCATATTAGCTTTTCTGGAGGTTTATAAAATTAATACAGTCTAGACCAGAATCTCTAGAGCTGCGTTCTAGACCCCCTAAACTAATATAGATCCCAGTCCCTTGAACTAATGCAAAGTGAAGATCAAACCAAATACACCAGTTCACGCTCCTCAATGACGCCTTCTTGCAGTTCTGTAACTGTAACTTTAAGTTAACTGTAACTTTCATTATAAAAACTTCAGTTTTGCTCAAATTAGTTAATGCAAAAATCAATACACTCTACATCAAAAACTACTTCATCTAGTTTGATATAATCCCCAAAAAAGGCTTGTTAAAGAAGACCTCATCCACAGAATTTTACATAAATAACCAAAGAAAAAAAAGGACAGTCGAGCAATATTAAAAATTATGTATTCAAGTTTATTATACATATAAATATGAACAATGCAGAAATAACAAAGGGTAGAAGGTAAAAAATATCAAATTAAATTTAAATTTTAAAGGGTGGCGACACCTTAGTGCCATGTCCAAAAAGGATGGTGCATATGTCTATATTATGGTAATATCTTGTCAAAGCCAAAAAATATGAAAATAATATAGTTAAAGTAAAAAAAAATTGTGCACTGATCAATAAAATTGCAATCAATCCTCTTAATAAACCTTATTGACTGTGCCAGATTATATAGGGTGCATAGTGCAATAATTATATGTGGTCACCAGACCTACAGATAATATAGGTTATATGATACAGATACAAGGGTATTAATCAATGCTACCATTCATAAAGTGCAATTATATAGCCATATGTCAATCCATATTGGATGGCAAAGGACCCTGACATGTGGAAGCCGGGGTGCTAAATAGACATGAGGAGACACAGAGGAAGACCAACTTATATATGGACATAAGCAAGGGACCTATAATTTTCAATATTGCTCGATTGGCCATTTTTTCCTTTGGTTATTTACATCTAGTATGTTGTATGACCTCCATGATTTTTAAAGAAGCACTCCCATCAAAATTTGTATCCTCTTTATATATTGCGTTCATTATATTACAATTGCTCATTTTACCCTTCTACCCAGTTAATTTGTCTGTTGTCTATTAAGTCTATGACAGCACGTGATAAAAAACTGACTAGTTAAATCCTTCTAAGCTCTATGTAGAAACAGGTGGCCAATTTTCCCAGTATGAGTGGAGGAGTGCTTCTTTAAGGACAGCACCAAGTCTTCTAGCCATGGAATGAATAAGTTGGTAAGTTGGCAACATATTGCAGCATCTACTTTTTTCTATTCTTCAAGAAGACCTCTTGAAGAAACGCTGTTTGAACAATGCGGATTTACTGCAACCAATACAGTTCTATTGTGGAAATTTCTGTTGCCAAGACTCGCAAACCTGCGTCAAACAGAAGCACAGTGGGCATGGGATTTCCATATATCCCATCCACTGTGCTTATATTGTAAAATGCTGCTACTCCTGATGATGGGCACATTCCCTTAGAGTCTGGATGCTGGATGGAGAGTGATGCTCAACTTATCTCTTCAGAATTCCCCAGAGGTGTTCGGTTGGTTTCAGATCAGGAGACATATTTGGCCACTGAATGACTTTTACCCTGTTATTTAGAAATGCAACAGTGGCCTTAGTTGTGTTTTGGATCATCATCATGTTGGAAAAGTGCAGTTCTACCAAAGGCACGGAGTGATGGTAGCAACTTCTCTTGCAATATAGAGCAGTAAATCTGTGAAATGTAACTTTTCAACACCATGCAGCTTCAAATAAAAACACTGCCACCACCATGTTTCACTGTAGGCACCATGCATTTTTTTTGTACTTCTCACATCACAGTTTTGAAGCCAACAATTCCAAAAACCGTTATCTTGGTCTCATCATAGTCTACTGGGATTTTATACTCTGGAGTTATGAGTAATCAATTTAAATGTTTTAGGAACTGATGGCTTAAATATTGTATGGCTTTGCAAAGGTTGGGAATGCAAAGAAAAATGAATAGTGGTGGAAGTGTCCTTATGTGGGGCTGCATGAGTGCTGTTAGTGTTGAAGAGATACATTTTATTGATAGTATCATGAGTTTGCAGCTGTACTGCTCTATATTGCAAGAGAAGTTGCTACCAGCACTCTGTGCCCTTGATAGATGTGAACTTTTCCAACATGACAATAATCCAAAACACAAATATGTTGCATTTCTAAAGAAAAACAGGGTGAAAGTGATTAAGTGGCCAAGTATGTCGCCTGATCTGAACCCAATCGAACATGCATGGTGAATTATGAAGAGACAAGTTGATCATCACAGTCCAGCCAGCATCCAGACTCTAAAAGAGGTCTTCTTGAAGAATAGAAAAAGGTCCTTAAAAATCATAGAGGTCTTACAAAATAGTAGATGTAGTTGTTTTTATGTGAGGTGCATACATTTTGCATTAACTAATTTGAGTAAAACTGAAGATTTTGTAATAAAAATTATATTATTATTTGCCAACATATTCTGCAGCACTTTCCAATTAAGCGGTTACATATACAGACAATAAAGTCAATACAAGGTAAGGCAATTTAAACAGTTATAGGAAGAGGGAGGGCCCTGCTCGCAAGCTTCCAATCGTAAAGAAAATAGGGGGACACACAATAGGCAAAAGGAGCTTGTTATTTCAGGTCCAGCCATTATAATAAATAGGGGTTTTCATATAAAGCTGCATGATCCAGTCATCAGCCACTGTGTTTAACTGCAATTATCAAGTGCAGTTATCGTGTGCATGGAGGGTGTGGAGACAGATGAATAGGAGGGAGCAGATTCTGAATAATATTTAGAAGGAGGGAACAGAGTTAGGTTAGTGAGTTGAGGTTATAAGCTAATTTAAAGATATGTGTTTTAAAGCACGCTTAAAAACGTCGGGGCTATGTATTAGTCGTATCGTCTGTGGTAGTGAATTCTATAAAACTGGGGCAGCACGAGAGAAGTCTTCAAGACGCAGGTGTGAGGTTCAGATTATGGAGGATGTTGCTCTTAGATCAGTTGCAGAATGGAGAGACAGATGAGGGAGAAGATATAGAATGGTGTAGAACTGTGGAAGGCTTTGTGGGTGAGAGCGATAAGTTTATATTGTACTCTGTAGCGAATGAGTAAGCAGTGTAATGACTGGCATACGGTGGAGGCATCGTTTAAGCGGCTGGACAGACATATGACCCTGGCTGTCGCATTCAGGACTGATTGGAGAGGAGAAAGTTTGGTTAGAAAGAGACCAATCACAAGAGAGTTCCAGTAGTCCAGACGAGAATGAATAAGAGCAACAGTAAGTTTTAACGATTTCAAAGGTGTGAAAAGAGAAAAGGTCGGATTCTGGAGATGTTTTAAAGGTGCAGGTGACTCCAGAAACGTAGTGATTGGATACAGGGAATAAAGGAAAGGTCTGTGTCAAATATGACCCAAAGACAGGGAGTTTGCTGCTTGGGAGTTATGGTTGAACTATCCAAGGTAATTGGTCATGGTACTTAAATGAGAAGAAAGATTATTCCAGAAACAGCTCCACTCCGGTCCACAGGATGCATCTGGCATTGCACCTAGGGCCCATCTACTTGTAAGGGACTGAGCTGCAATACTGCACATAGCCTGTAAACAAAACTGGCACTATTACTGAAAAAACAAACAAATACCCCTATCTTTTTGTAATATCTAACTTCCACTCAATTTACCAGAATTGTTTCCATTGGAGCTACTTGTTAGGAGTATATGAATTGCCTTATTTAAAAAACAAAGTGTCCTTTACATCACGAGAAGCTTCCTATCAACTGTGTCCAAATTTGCTTTGCCTGGTACTAGGTATTCCAAATGTTATATATGACTGACAAAGGTTTCTTCTAATGTTGACTGTTCTTCATAAGCAATCTGTTAAAAAATAAAGAGGTTATCTTACTAACTACTTTCCATATTCCATACTAGAACACATGTGCCCTTTGGGACCCTCTTTATAAACCAAAGTGAAGAATTGACATAACTTAGTGGCTCTCACTGGTGGCCCTGTTTCATCCCTGCTTTACATGTAAAGTAGGGCAGCACGGTGGCTCAGTGGTTAGCCACTGGGTTCGAATCCCACCAAGGACAACATCTGCAAGGAGTTTGTATGTTCTCCCTGTGTATGCGTGGGTTTCCTCCGGGCACTCTGGTTTCCTCCCACACTCCAAAGACATACTGATAGGGAATTTAGATTGTGAGCCCCATCGGGGACAGTGATGAAAATGTGTGCAAACTGTAAAGCGCTGCGGAATATGTTAACGCTATACAAAAATAAAGATTATTATTATTATTATTTATAAAGTTGGGTGCTGTTAGGGCTGGCGGAACGCACCTAATAATATAAAAATGGTAATAAAGTGTGTTTGCAGCCCGGGGTCCACCGTGCAGAGATGTTAACTGTTGCTCGGTAATGGCGGACACTAGAGGGTGGTATCGCACTGGACACACGTGGGCTAAACACCACCCAGTATGTAGTGGTGATGGGCTCTATTGCTTCACAGAGCTACGGTACCGCAGAACACAGATGCTGTACCCTGTTGAAAGTCACATGGCACAGCTGAGTCAGCGCTAGTGTACGGTCTCAAGTCTCTGCCCCAAGGACACGGGGTAAGAGCCTCTTCAGACCCACTAGGCGCACAGCGTCACACCTGCGAATGCCACTAATAGATGCTGGCTACTGTGGAGTGCAGACCAAGTACACAGTGGCGTACAGGCAAAGCCATTACTTGGCGCTGAAGCTAGGCCCTGACTCTGCCTCCTACTAGGCACTAACTGGCAAAGCTGATCAACACATGCGTACTAAGGGTAGGGGTGTCATAATGAGTCAGTCACCAGAGACATTCATACGTGCATACAACACTCACTCCATATTGTCTATACTAGCGTGCGGCCGTGCGATCCTTTTATAACCGCAGCCTTCCAGGACTTTCCTGATGGCCCAATTCGAGCTGCTTGAGAACCTGAGCATGTGACCTCCGACGACCAATGAGCGTCGTCTCACGGGCATGCTCAGATGGGGAAAAACAGGACTTAGTCCCAGGAGTGTCTGCTAGCCGCTGACTAATGATGAATGCTATAGCTAAACCTGGGGCAGCAGCAGCAGCAGCAGCAACCAAATGCATAGCATTAGCCTGAGCAAGACACTGGGACCGACATCTCTGCTGAGCAGGAAGCTCTGCGGCTGCAGAAGAATGGGAGACTGCAGAGGACATGGCTTGAGATTCCCCCTGTGCAGTGGCGGGAACTTGACGCCTAACAGCCACAACTTTTTTTGGCTAGGTTGCTCCTGCAGTGCTGATTCACTTGAATATGAACTGAGCTGCAGTACATGATAGCGGCCACTATGCAGTGTAAGGGGCTGTGCGCTAACTATTTGTGCCCAGCCACTAGCAGAGATGCTAACCGTTGAGCCGTTGAGTGGTCGGGGAGCTGGTTATCCGATCTGATATTGATGGCCTGGCTATGGATAGGTCATCACAATAAAAGAAGTGGAAAAACCCACATTATGGCTTTTCAAAGGAAATCACAGGATTAATAGCCCTTTATGCCTTAGTATATTTAGTGACTTTGAAGGCAAGACAAAAAGACAAACTTTACACATTAGCTTTCTCTTTTTTCCCTCTAATATATCAAGGTGTTGATATGCTGCTTTCTTGTGTCGACTACATGATATCACCAGTCATTCTTGGTGTAACCACTGATCTTTGTCTGGAGAGCTGTGGAATCCATGAATGTGTTCTTGGAAACCTGGAAACTGGAAAATCCACAACTGTCGACTCTGCATCGGGACCTCTTATTGAAACAATGCTTAGACGTTCTATGACGTATGTGATGGAAGGAAAGGAGGTTTTGGTGATTGGTGCTGGTGGCATAAGCAAAAAATTCATCTGGCATGCTGCTCAAAATTATGGAATCAAGGTAACATATCTAATATATAAAGCTCAATGTGGGTGTGTATGTACTGTATGTATGTGTGTATGTCCTGGATTGGCATCTGCACCGTCGCGGCTACAGCCACAAAATTTGGCACAGTCACACGTCTGGACCCCGAGAGCGTCATAGGCTATGTTGTGAAGCTAAATTTTAACCCCGTGCGTTCCAATTCACCAAACAATTTTGCCCCTATCTACATAATGGGGAAAAAGTGAAAGGAAAAGTGTTGGAGGCAAATTGACAGCTGCCAGATGTGAACAAGGGGGACTTAAAGAATGAGAGCGATGGTGCCAAAGAGTATATACCGTACAGTTGCTAAGGTGCGGCCCTGACATGGGATACTCACCACACACGGGGATATGAACACACACAAAATGCGCCACACACTACCACGTGCTTCCACACATATACCACACTCAGCACACATACCACCACACATACACCAACCTCGCCACATAAAAGTCGAAACACAAAAGTCACCACTCAAAACTCGCCACGCTGTCCCAGAGCTGTTTAAAAGATGAAAAATGAGCTGTGATTGGTTGCTATCAGCAACAGTTTTCTTTGTAGACAGTTGTGGTAACTGAGGCCTATTATTCTTATCATTTCTATGGTGTTATCGTCCTTCTGTAAAGCTGGAAATAACACAATTTATTACCGTGCCAACACAGACCACCCTCTGACACAGACTGCAGGGGGAACCCAGTATCACACAGGATAGGATTAGGCTAGTTTCACACTAGCATTTTTGAGCGCAGCGACGGCCTGTGCACTGCCGCCGCTAAGCCCCGCCCCCTGCCGCGTCTCCGCCGGTAGCTCCGCCTACCGGCGCATGGCGCTGCATGCGCCCTGCATCCCCTATCTTTATCACTGGGGGCGTAGGCCGTGCGCAGTATGCTAGTGTGAACGCTAGTGTGAAACTAGCCTTAGATACACGGTTCAGCAGTGAGTATCACACAGGAGAGGATTAGATCCACAGCTCAGCAGTCAGTGTCACACAGGAGAGGATTAGATACACTGCTCAGCAGTCAGTATCACACAGGATAGGATTAGATACACGGCTCAGCAGTCAGTATCATACAAGAGAGGATAAGACACATGGCTCAGCAGGCAGTATCACACAGGATAGGATATGACTAGATACACAGCTCAGCAGTCAGTATCACACAGGATAGGATAAGATACACAGTTCAGCAGACAGTATCACGCAGGATAGGATTAGATACACAGCTCAGCACACAGTATCACACAGAATAGTATTAGATACACGGCTCAGCAGACAGTATCACACAGGATAGGATTAGATACCCAGCTCAGCAGTCAGTATCACAGGATAGGATTAGATACACGGCTCAGCAGTCAGTATCACACAGAATAGGATTAGATACACAGCTCAGCAGTCAGTATCACACAGAATAGTATTAGATACACGGCTCAGCAGACAGTACCACACAGAATAGGATTAGATACACGGCTCAGCAGTCAGTATCATACAGGATAGGATTAGATACACGGCTCAGCAGTCAGTATCACACAGGATAGGATTAAATACACGGCTCAGCAGTCAGTATCACACAGGATAGAATTAGATGCACATTTTTTATGTGCAATGTAATCATTATAATCTGTTATAACTAACCACAGTTGGTTACTATGCCCAGGCAACGCTGGGCTCTTCAGCTAGTAGTGTCATAAACCTAGGAATTTGCCTGATAGACTGAATACTGTATAGCACAAAGATTCAAAGAGAAGCTTTCATAAGACAATGACCCTGTGATTAAATCAGGATTTTGAGTTAAATGTCTTTTTTTTTTTTTAAATGTTGGCAATTTTCACGTAGGCCCTTTGGCTTTTTTAGACTCTAACTTCCAGTTGCTCCAGAATTAACCCATGTACATTGTCACAATGGTCAGACCCCCAACCCCACCTTTTGTTTTGAAGTATCTGAATACTGTGTTTGCTAAGGTCATTGTAAAGGGAGGGAGAGCAGTGTAGCTGTGGCATCACCTGTTGTGATTGCTGGATCCTGTGTTATCAGCTGTGTATAAAAGTGTAACCTGTGATTATAATCCTGCCTCTGATGATAAGAAGTCTGATGAAAACTCTTCCTGAAAACACAGGAAGTATCAGTCTACTACATCTCTAGTGGTCACTGTCAAAATTGCAAGATAATTGTAGAGAAAAGGTTAAAAGAGCCCAAGTCTACATATAACCTGTCATAATAGGGGTGCCAGTTACAAATTTTATTTCACATGAACAGTTCATAAATGTATTCAAATACTACATACTTGACATTAACTTCTTATTTTACAGATCTATTTGGTGGAGTCAAATCCAGGACATTTTGCATCATCACTTGTCACCTCCTTCATCCATTATGATTATGAAGATTGCTCTTGTGATGATGAGGAACATGCACAGAACATTGTATCTATAGTTAGGGAAAAAGGTCTACATCTTTCTGGTTGTATGGCATTTTGGGATGAGTGTACTATTCTTGCTGCTATCCTGTGTCATAAGCTAGGTCTTCCTGGTCCACCTCCTAATGCTGTGAGGCTTGCCAAGCGCAAGACTCAAACACAGTTGTGTCTCTTCAACATGACAGCACCGTCTCCACCTTTTCCATATGCTGGGGCATTTGCTGTACCCTGTTTTCCCCTAGGTCCTGGAACAGCGGGGGTTGAAGCAGCAGAATCAATTCTCTCATACCCATTAGTTTTAAAGCCAGAATCGGGAGCAGGAGCTGTTGGTGTGCGGCTAGTCCAGGATGCAGAGGAGTGTAGGAGGTTAGTAAAAAAGATAGGGATAGACCCAGAGGATTGTAAGCTTGAAAGTAATAGAAAGACTCCACTTGCCATAGATGCAGGTGGAGTCAGTCGTAATGAAAAAGATTGTAATCCCAAAATTAGGGGTAATTGTAATTGTCAGTCAGTTGTTCCTGAAGTGGGGCTATCAAATGGAGTAAGCAGTGCCAGCCATGTTGAACCATTAAAGAAAACACCTCAGACACCTCCTCTACTGCTTGCAGAATACATCACAGGCTCTGAGCATGATGTGGATTTGGTCTTGGGATTCAACGGTCGTCTTTTGGCAGCATATGTATCAGACAATGGGCCAACTTTACTCCCTGGCTTCACTGAAACTGCAGCAGCACTTCCATCCCGTCTTAGTCGAGAGCGTCGCTGTCAATTGGTTCAGGCTGCTACACGCAGTTGTAGAGCATTAGGACTTTACCCTGGGGTTTTCAATGTAGAACTCAAAATGACTGACTCTGGTCCAAGGTTGCTGGAGATTAACCCCCGGATGGGTGGATTTTATCTGCGAGATTGGATACGTCACATCTATGGCGCCGATCTAGTGCTTGTTGCTCTGGCACTATCGTGCGGGCTGGAGCCTGGATTGCCTGAGAAGGGAGCCCAGGAGCATGCAGTTCTGGTTGGGGTTATGTGCAATGGAGTTTTTCATGAGGAGACTTTAGGTAGCACAGCAAATCCACAGAAATTGTCAGAGCTGCACAATGCTGGATACATAAGATTCAACCGTTTGGAGGGCAGTTCAATGCATTTGCCAGATCAGGAACCATATGGCAATGTGGCTTGTCAGGGAGAGAGCCAAAAGGAGGCTAGGGAAAGACTTCTTGGGGTGTGCTCTGTGCTTGGCTTAGATTCCCAAAGATATCCATTGCAATATTTGACTGGAGAGTTCCATTAAGTAATATGTTACTGAAAGTTAGGTTTTCAAAGTGAAAGAGTGCAAGACTCGTGGGAACAAATATAATGGAGATTTTAAATAAAATAAATAGAAACTAGTTAGTGGGATCATCTTTATTTCACATAACATATTTTGCACCCATTGTTTTAAAGTTTGTACCTATGTGTAAGGCATCCTTGACATTCAGCATGGTAAAAGGGATAGTTCAAACTAATTTATTTATGCACATTAATGCTTGATAGGCTTAGCTTTCACCAATTAAATACCCACTTAGCAGGAAAAGGGGAGCTCCTTGACCCTTATGTGCCAATGCTCGTTGCCAATGTATTGACAGCATTGGGGCCATCTGCCGTTGAGACTATGGAGGTTAAGGAAAGAGTAGTGCAAACATTATTCAATTCATTTTATAACTTCTAACGCTTTCAGTGGAGGGAGTCACATCTCCACTAAAGTCAGTACTGTAGGTGAGTGTTTTTTTTCTATTGGCAAACAAGGTTATGGAGACCCTCTTTCTCCAAAAAGTGGAGATATCAGAGGTAGAGAATCCATCCAACAGATATTTACTGCATATTACTATTTTTAAAGGATATGAAGTCTAATTTTTGAAGCATTTTTGTGGGTACCTTGAAATGCATTTCTATTAGTCTAGTTGATGGTTACTTTTCTGGGTATTATCTTACTTGCAGTAAATGTATTCGTTATGTTTTAGATATGTTTTAAATTAATATGATCGAGGTGATCTTGGACAAGCTTATTACGATGAGGTCACGCACTGTAAGTTGTTGAAAGTTTAGATTTTCTACCTTATTAAGGAATTGAATTATATAAAGGAATTTTCCAGAAAACATTAATGACCTAACTTTAGCTCTGACCACTGGGAATACTACTTATTAACAAATTGAGGTTGAATTGTAGCACCACATTTGAGTGAGCCATGAAATGTGGCATTCTGGGACATCTTTGTGCTGCAGATCGGCTGTAGTGTCTGGAGTTGAACCGCCACTGAACTTATATTGATGTCTTACCCTAAGGATAGGCCATCCATAGGTTTTTTCTTGAAAACTTTAATGACAAATTCTGTAAAAAAAAAATCAAACTATGAATCTAAAAATGTACAGTATATACTACAAACAATAAAATATGGATACAAGATTGTTTTATGCTTATGACTACACTGGTCAGAGGAAATTGTAAAATGTATTATTATGTCATCATATTTATGTCACTTTTCCTACTTATCAGATATCTGGCTCATAAAGGGGTATTGGGTGAGAGGTGCTACATTTTCCAAACTACTTAAAGTGGTTGCTTTATGAACAAAGCACATTTTAATTAATAGATCTTGTAATAATAAGTTCCACCATTGGATATGTTAAAAAATGTTCAGTGCCGAATCAATCTTATAAATGTGCCTCTACTGTGTACTGTGTAATGGCTAAATCTGACCATGCAGAGCTGCTCCAGTTCATGATTAGAACATACAACATATCCTGGCCAGGGGGAAAGTATAAGTCACTTATGATAAGTGAGTATACAGACAAAACAGCGGGGCTCGAAGCTGATGCTTTCTGAGGTGAAAAATTTCTATGCCTGAGGTACCACATTTTCCTGTTTGTTTTATCACAGAATTGAGTGTTTCTGCTGAGTCACCAGTACTATGAGCCCATCATAAATCAAGTCAGTGACAGTGGCGTATAAAAGTTTAGGTAGCCCTGGTCAAAATTACTGTTATTGTGAAAAGTTTAGCATGTTGAAGATGAAATGATCTCTAAAAGACCTAAAGTTAAAGATGACACATTTACTTTGTATTTTATGCAAAAAAAAAATACCGAAAAGGGAAAAGGGGCGATGCAACTGTGTGGGCACCCTTGGAGATTTGCATTTTGGAAACAGGTCCTGTGAACTGAGGAGATAAAAATCAAACTCTTTGGTCACAATGATCAAAGGCATGTGGGGGAAAAAAAGGGCTCAGAAATTCAGGAAAAGAACATCTCATCAACCAATAAGCATGGGGGTGGATCAATCATGCTTTGGGGTTGTGTTGCAGCCAATGACACAATTAACATTTCATGAGTAGAGGGAAGAATGGGTTAAATGAAATTTCCACAAATTCTTGATGCAAACATAACACCATCTGTAAAAAGCTGAAGTTTAAAAGAGGATGGCTTCTACAAATAGATAATGATCCTAAACACACGTCAAAATACACGATAGACTACCTCAAAAGGAGCAAGCTGAAGGTTTTACAATGGCCCTCACAGTCCCCTGATCTGAACATCATTGAAAATCTGTGGCTAGACCTCAGAATAACAGTGCATGCAGGACGATCCAGGAATCTCACAGAACTGGAAGAGTTTTCCAAGGAAAAATGAATGAAAATACATCAAACAAGGATCCAAAGACTGTGCTCGATACACAAAGCATTTACAAGCTGTGATATTTGCAAAAGGCGGTGCTACTAGGTACTAGCAAAGCAGGGAGCGCTGACATTTGCATCGGCCCATTTTCCTTTTTGTAATTTTTAAAATGAAAAAAATGACTACGGTATATATATTTTTTTCTCGCCTAGAATGCAAAGTAAATGTGTGATATTTAACTTTAGCCCTTTTAGAGTTCAGTTAATTTTCACCATGCTTAACTGTCCACAAGAACAGTAATTTTGATGAGGGATGCCCAAACTTTTACACGCCACTATATAAGCTCAACGGCTGCTGGAGCTCCTAATAATAATAATTTTTATTTTTACAGCGCCAACATATTCCACAGCACTTTACATTTTCCTACATCACTAACTTGATTTTTGATGAGCTCACAGGGCTGGAGAAGTGTCAAAAACACTCACTTTTGTGTCTGTATACTCACCATAATTTACTTACGCATCCTCCTCTGAGCAGGAAGGTGTGGTATATATCGACCATGAACTAGAGCAGGTCTATATGGTAGGGCACAGCAAATAACAGTATATGGGAACTTTTATAAGATGATTATCTCAGCTCAGGAACATTTTTTTAACACATCCAATTGTGGAACTTAATTTTTTTTCCAAGATTTATCGGTTAAAATGTACTTTGTTCCTGGAACAATCCCTTTAATATGGTTGCTCTGAATATTAATTATCAGGAGCACACCAATCCCCAGCCTCCTGACTTGATGTTTGACAGACTGATGTGGGCATCTGATGGACCAGCAGCATGGTTGTGCCAACCACTGCTGATAGACTGCAGGCAATGAGCAGTAAACAATACAATTAAAATTCTCTCCATTCTTGAGACTTTAAAGAGAAAATTGCTAATTTTTACAATTAATTTTCTATTTTAATTACGATGTTGAGACAACCCTTTTAAAGTGAACCTGTCAGCAGGATTGTGTTCAGTAACCCACAGACAGTGTCTGCAGGTTACTGAGCACAATCCTGCTGACAGGTTCCCTTTAAGGCATAACAAAGTTGTATTTATTTCTATATATCGGTCATCCTAAATTTCCAAAATGTCTTGCAGTTACATACTTATGTCCTTATTTAAGTTACCTTGTAGTTTTTATGGCATTGTAATGGTTTTAACCACAGGGAACCAGTGCCGAGTGAGCAATCGCTCCATGTAACTATTATCTCCATATTTTCAGACTTTTAAGATATTGTAATAAATTCAACTGACAACTCTGAAGAAATGGAATCAAAGAGACGGCTGCTACTAAAAGTACTGAATATTAATTTAAAAAAAGTGATGTCACTATGTCGCAAACACCTTTAATTTTTTTTACTTTTTCTTTTAAAGCATCACCAGACTAACCCTATATCAGTGTCCCGCATTATTAGTGTCTTCAGAATGTTGTCCTTGGCAATGGCAAGAGCTTGCCCCCCTTAGTCCTTTTCTCACAGTGCACTGTAATTGCAGTTCCTGCACTGCCCTGTATGATTACGGTGCAGAGATGGACCAAGGTCAAGAGCTGTGCCAGTGCCATCTGCTATGGGACAAGATGGCACCAAGAAAAACTACAAGTTGTCCTGCAAAAAGACAAATTTTTATAAACATCCATCATTAGTAAAATGGAGCTTAATGCGTGTTATAACACTATTATATGAAATGCAATTAAAACAAATGCTAATTATTTTGAAAAAAAAAAAGTTTTATAATGCAAAAGCAGTAATACATAAAAACAATGCAAGGGTATGTGCACACGTCGTCTATTCTCATGCTTATTCCAGCTGGAGAAAGTACCGCAATGAATGAACATGATATACAGCAATGTAGAAGAGACATTGTCATTCAGTCTTTTGATACTTCTGTCAACCAATTCAGGGTTGGACATTGTGAAACAATTTAAAAAAGTAATTTATTATGTATGTATGTATCAGGTATGTTTATTCCCTAAAATTGGTATCTCAGTAATGACAGAATTTGATTCATCCCATTTCTTAAAAACAGAAAATTGTATTAACTCCAAATTAGTAATAATGAAAACGTCAACTTATGTAAAAGTTTAAAATCTATATTTTTATATAGTTAATTTTATATGTATTAGAAAAACTATATCGACATGGTATTGCTAAATCAGTAGTGAATCTTAGAATACAAAGTTAACATGCTTGGTAAACACTGTAAAAATAAATCCCAATGAACTATGATGTGAAATTGCATTTTTTTTTTCATTTCCCTTCCTCCAAAAAAGTGTCATGATCCCAGTGCAGGTTTTGACCTGCACGTCAGGGGTTAATGTCTTGAGCTCAGTGCAGGCTTTGACCTGCACGCCTGGGGTTAATTATTGTGGTCTCTCTTTGGGTCAGGGAAAGCTTTTTATAGCCCTGAGAAACTCCAACCCCTGTCAGTTATACTTTTCCCTTTGGCCAAGTGTGTTGACCCCTGTGTGCCTGTTCATTGTCTTTTAGCTTGCTTATATGGTACTGAGCCTGTTCTGTCCACCGTTGTGAGTTTGCCTGTTGATTCTGTACTGTACATCTGCTTCTCTGGTTTCTGACTTCTTGGCTACGTCTTGACTATCCGTTCTGTCTAGCCCTTTGGTAATTGTCGTGCTATCTCGTGCTTTGACCCCGACCTGATCTGGTTTATGCCCCTCTCTATGCCAATTAGTAACTTTGCTCCGTAGTTACCTTTCTAGGAGTTTTCCTGCAGCTCCTAGCTCTGTGGAGTTTAGGCCACGCCCCCAGCAGTCACGTGATCAGGTCATGCGGCTCTGAAGCACGCATCTTCTCTGCTGCTGCCCGCTCCACAGGTATCTCTGAGCACAGTTTGTCTTACTCAGGACACGCACACTGGCTCAGTGATCAAGTGCAGTGCCGTGTTCCTGACAAAAAGATTACTATAAGTTACTCAATCTGCTGTAACATTTCCCCTTGTGGAGAGTTACATACCGTCTCTGGCATGCTAAGGTAAGGAGGCTTATTCGACGTGCAATGCTCCTCTGTAGGGAGCAGTTAAAACGATAATGACCTGCAGGATTGCTGCTTCCAACAGGGGGTGCAATAGTTCAAGTCCTCTTCCTCTCTGAAGAGGCATATTGGCTTTTATCCTAAGTCAAACCGAGTAGGTTGGAAGCTCGTACGGGCTCAACTCGAGTAACGAGTATAATGGAAGTCAATGGGAAACTCGATCATTTTTCCTAAAGACTAGTGTTGAGCTTTCCGATACCGCAAGTATCGGGTATCGGCCGATATTTGCCGTATTGGAATTCCGATACCGAGTACCGATACTTTTTGCGTATCGGATACCGGAATCGGAAGTCCAAAATGCAATGAGCCACAAAAGTGGCTCTGATTGGCTGCCGAAATGACGTCATCATGATGCGCTGTCTGTGCACATCATGATGCGCCGTCAGTTCGGGCCTTCGGGGGGGCTGTGCCGACTGTCCGTGGGTCTGTACCGGCCTGCCGGTGGTCTGTGCAGGCTCCGGGGGTCTGTGCCGGCCTGCCGGGGGGCTGTGCCGGCCTGCCGGTGGTCTGTGCAGGCTCCGGTGGTCTGTGCCAGCCTGCCGGTGGTCTGTGCAGGCTCCGGTGGTCTGTGCCGGCCTGCCGGTGGTCTGTGCAGGCTCCGGTGGTCTGTACCGGCCTGCCGGGGGGCTGTGCCGGCCTGCCGGTGGTCTGTGCAGGCTCCGGGGGTCTGTGCAGGCATCGTCCGATGGGACTACAAGTCCCATCGGGCGATGCCTGCTACCATGACAGTGATTGACACATTAGCCAATGATGGGACAGTAGTAGTCCCATCATCCGGCTAATGTGTTGAATGTAAAAAAAAAAATAAAAAAAATAATTACATGCTACATACATGCTACATACATACAACATGCATACTACATATATACTACATGTAACATACATACTACATATATACTACATGCAACATGCATACTACATACATGCTACATACTACATGCATGCTACATACATGCTACATACTACATACATGCTACATACATACTACATATATACTACATGCATGCAACATACATACTACATATATACTACATGCATGCAACATACATACTACATATATACTACATGCATGCAACATACATACAACATATATACTACATGCATGCAACATGCATACTACATATATACTACATGTAACATACATACTACATATATACTACATGCAACATGCATACTACATACATGCTACATACTACATGCATGCTACATACATGCTACATACTACATACATGCTACATACATACTACATATATACTACATGCATGCAACATACATACTACATATATACTACATGCATGCAACATACATACTACATATATACTACATGCATGCAACATACATACTACATATATACTACATGTAACATACATACTACATATATACTACATGTAACATACATACTACATACATGCTACATACTACATGCATGCTACATACTACATACATGCTACATACTACATACATGCTACATACATACTACATACATAATACATATATACTACATGCATGCAACATGCATACTACATATATACTATATATACTACATGTAACATACATACTACATATATACTACATGCTACATACATGCAACATACACACTACATGCTACATACATGCAACATACATACTACATACATGCTACATACATACACACTACATGCTACATACATGCAACATACATACTACATACATGCTACATACATACACACTACATGCTACATACATGCAACATACATACTACATACATGCTACATACATACTACATACATACCACATGCATGCAACATGCATACTACATATATACTGCATATATACTACATGCATGCAACATACATATATACTACATACAATACATACATATAGACATACAGTACATATAACATAGAGTACATACTTACCGTCACTTGTCACTTTGATCCCCGAAGCCATTGTCACCTGAGGGATAAATATCAAAATAAAAAAACACCAATATACTTACCCCGATCCGCAGAAGTCCACGAGGGTCCCACGTCCATTTGCGTGGAGAACAGCAGCATCAGCTGATGCTACCGTTCTCTACCAGCTCCAGGAATACAATGACGGAAGGTAGGTATCCTTCCACACTGTATTCCTCCACCACTTTAAAAAAAAAAGTGGTGGAGGAATACAGTGTGGAAGGATACCTACCTTCCGTCATTGTATTCCTGGAGCTGGTAGAGAACGGTAGCATCAGCTGATGCTGCTGTTCTCCACGCAAGATGGACGTGGGACCCTCGTCGACTTCTGCGGATCGGGGTAAGTATATTGGTGTTTTTTTATTTTGATATTTATCCCTCAGGTGACAATGGCTTCGGGGATCAAAGTGACAAGTGACGGTAAGTATGTACTCTATGTTATATGTACTGTATGTCTATATGTATGTATTGTATGTATTATATATGTATGTTGCATGCATGTAGTATATATGTAGTATGCATGTGGTATGTATGTAGTATGTATGTAGTATGTATGTTGCATGTATGTAGTATGTATGTTGCATGTATGTAGCATGTAGTGTGTATGTATGTAGTATGTATGTTGCATGTATGTAGCATGTAGTGTGTATGTTGCATGTATGTAGCATGTAGTATATATGTAGTATGTATGTTACATGTAGTATATATAGTATATATGTAGCATGCATGTTGCATGCATGTAGTATATATGTTGTATGTGTGTTGCATGCATGTAGTATATATGTATTATGTATGTAGTATGTATGTAGCATGTATGTAGTATGTAGCATGCATGTAGTATGTAGCATGCATGTAGTATGTAGCATGCATGTAGTATGTATGTTACATGTAGTATATATGTAGTATGTATGTTACATGTAGTATGTATGTTGCATGCATGTAGTATATAGGTAGTATGTATGTTGCATGCATGTAGTATATATGTAGTATGTATGTTGCATGAATGTAGTATATATGTAGTATGTATGTAGCATGTATGTAGTATGTAGCATGTATGTAGCATGCATGTAGTATGTAGCATGTATGTAGTATGCATGTTGCATGTAGTATATATGTAGTATGTATGTTACATGTAGTATATATGTAGTATGCATGTTGCATGCATGTAGTATATATGTTGTATGTATGTTGCATGCATGTAGTATGTATGTTGCATGCATGTAGTATATATGTAGTATGTATGTTGCATGCATGTAGTATATATGTAGTATGTATGTAGCATGTATGTAGTATGTAGCATGTATGTAGCATGCATGTAGTATGTAGCATGTATGTAGTATGCATGTTGCATGTAGTATATATGTAGTATGTATGTTACATGTAGTATATATGTAGTATGCATGTTGTATGTATGTAGCATGTATGTAATTTTTTTTTTTTTTTTTTTTTTTACATTCAACACATTAGCCGGATGATGGGACTACTACTGTCCCATCATTGGCTAATGTGTCAATCACTGTCATGGTAGCAGGCATCGCCCGATGGGACTTGTAGTCCCATCGGACGATGCCTGCACAGACCCCCGGAGCCTGCACAGATCACCGGCAGGCCGGCACAGCCCCCCGGCAGGCCGGTACAGACCACCGGAGCCTGCACAGACCACCGGCAGGCCGGCACAGCCCCCCGGCAGGCCGGCACAGACCACCGGAGCCTGCACAGACCCCCTGGCAGGCCGGCACAGCCCCCCGAAAGGCCCGTACAGACCCCAGAGAGGCTGTACAAGGCAAAAATAGGGTTTTTCTTATTCCGATACCGGAAGTCCCATAGACTTGAATGGGACTTCCGGTATCGGAATCAGCGATACCGATACTTTTTTTTAAGATCGGCCGATCCATTCCGATCCGATATTTTCAAGTATCGGCTGGTATCGCTCAACTCTACTAAAGACCTTAACAGGAGGGCGGGGGTTCAGGAAAATCACTGAAATGGATAAAAGCAGTGCTCAAATGGAGTGGGAACAGCATGGGGAAGACATCTGCATGCATCTCTGTCTTCCAGGTCACTGCTGGGAGCAATGTTGTTAGAGTATTGCCACTTTTACGGATTAACAACAAAACATATAAAACCGAAGATAAAATGGATTTTACAGGAAAAAATGTTAGGAACTCCTAGACTGGTAAAGGCTATGCACTAAGTACAAGAGCTGAAAAACATTTGCCACAGGGGTATATATGTACAGTAGGGAAAATAAGAATTTGATATACTGCCGATTTTTCAAGTTTTCCCACAAAGAATGGAGAGGTCTGTAATTTTTATTGTAGGTACACTTCAACTGTGAGAGACAGAATCTAAAAAATAGAAACAGAGAAAAAATTGTATGATTTTTACATAATGTGAGGTAGCGCTGTCATTTACTTAGGGGATTCTCGCTTGCAGCGAACAAAAACACATCCGGCACGAGGTTTTCCATATATCATCACAGTCCATGTGGTTTATTGTTCAGCATAAACCAGCATACAGTTCATATCTGCATTACCAGCATAGCGTTCAGTACAGAGTTCCCCTCTGTCAGCAATGTCCAGCATACACAGGTTGCTCAATGTCCAGCATACAGGTTCTCTTAGCCTCATTTATCTCACCCAAGTCAGGGCTCCTCATGCGGCTTCAGCATTCCGCCCACGTTCATTCCCTCCAGGGACACTTTCAGGCTCTGGCAGCCATTACACCCAGCCACACACAGGCTGTTAGCCAGGAGACATTCCTCCTCACGGGACCAACCAGGTCCCAGCATTCACCCCATGTGACCTACCCTGACCACATTATATGGCCTATAGCCATGTCCACCGGGTCACGTGACTATGACCTCATCACAGGTTCTTCACACACTTACATAGCTTTTTTAATACAGGCGTTTTCAGACACACCCCTGGGTGGGTTTGTAGGTAACCGACCCACCCAACTCTCGTGTTACCTGGAGACTTCTCCCTTATACTTTGAAATAACACCTCAGCACTATCATTGCTGATCAATACACATAACTAAGTCTCCATCTCAAAGCCACCCACTTTGAGATACACAACCATCCTATATGATTCTGCCACTCATCCTTTCTCTTGGAACCTCCACACAGCGCCCCCTAGCGGACATAGTGGTTATTACACCACATACCTCGCCCCTCTGTTCAAACTTGTGGGCTTGAACACACATTACATCAGGCTCTCGAGACTGGGCACTCATCACACCTTGCCCTACAGGTCGAGAGAACCTTCTCCATCCATCATACGGCCTCCTCTCTACGTTAGGCCTCCCCCGCCCCCAGCGGTCAGAATATCGGTCTTGATTTTTGACCCTCCAGTTACAGTGCATCATCAGACACGGTCCAGTCACCACCTTCCTCTCTCTGTTTGTTCCGTTCCCCGACCAGCTCCCCCGGTTGGTGCGGTCATCAGTCCTAATCAGGCCTACTGTCTGGCCTGAGTCTGATTCATTCAGGGTCTCACAGGAACTACGGTCTCTCAACATCATCCTGCCAGTCGAACTACCACTTGCTGACACTCTTCGGCCATCTGTCCTGTCACTTCTTGGCGGAACTCTCCGGGTCCTTACATCTTGTTGGGTTGCAGGCGGCCGCCACCTGGTATTCCGTACTACTTTATTAATTCGCCGGCGGTCCTGCCTCAACTGCTCAATCTCTTGCAGGTACCCCACTCGATGCTCCAAGAGCATCTGAAAGTCTCTCAGGCTCTCCACGGAGCCAACCACCATGATGGGAATCCTACCCCCTTCACTGGATACCTGGTCTTCATCATCAGGAGGGATCCTCACTCTCACCACACCGGAGATATTCACAAGGTCTTGCATTACCTTCCCGGATCTTCCAATGATTCTCCCAACCAGAGCTTTGGGTACCAGCACCACATCTTTCTGCAAACCCAGCTGATCCATAGCCTTCCTTGCTAGCTCTAGGCGTCGAGCAGCCTTCATATTACTCTGCCTGAGCCGCTGTTTGGTGTAGAGACATTGTAGATGCATCTCTTTTAGGACAGCTACTCGGTTAGATGTATCTTCTCTGTCCTATATTATCACCAACTGCCGAGTCTCAGGTGCCCAGTGCACCTCACACGCCTTGACCGCTTCTTTGAAAGCCTCATGCACACCTTCCTCCGCACAGGCTTCTTGCATGTCCTCTGGCACATCAATTACAAACCGGAAGGTTGTGGTCTTGCTCTCTTCCTGGACCGAAGGCTCTAGCTTTACCACGAACACTTCCCTCTCTGCCGTTGACCCGACTGGGTGACTGTCTTCTTCCATTCTTAACTCACCAACTTCACCCGATTTGACCACTTCATGACCCGTTGCCACAAGGGCTACTGGCCGTTCTGTCCTGTTATCACTTATGCTCACCCGCGGTAAGTCTTCGTCCAATTTCTCCCGCAGAGGACTTTTAACTACTCCTCTGAGTTCTTCCATTTCTTCCCTAAGGGTCTTGTTCACATTTTGCCACATTGACAGGTGATCACTGAGCTCCAAGACTTTTCTCTCAAGCCCTACCACATCCTCTCTTAAGGTATTGTTTACACTGTGCCATGTTGACAGGTGACCTCTGAGCTTATGGACTTCTTTCTCAAGCTCCTCCACTCTGTGCTCGGCCGTTTGTCTCATCACACTTTCTCGTTTGAGCTGTTCCTTCGCTGTCTCTTTTATTAACTGTATCTCCTGCTCTTGTTCTCTTTTGGCCAGTATGTGTTGCACCATTACTTTTTTAATCATATCGTCTAAGGGTACCCCTGGGTTTGTCCTGTCAGCCGAGTGAACCCCCCAGTAGCCTTCTGACTGTGTCTCTACTCCCGTTATCTTCTCGACCAGGTTACCATCCGTCCTGTCACAAGTTTCAGTCAGCACAGCACTAGATTCTGTCCTAGAGGTGGCTACTGGTAATAACACGTCACAGTCACACCACACCGTACGGTGAACCCCCAAGGCACTCTCTTTCCGTGTGTCAGCTCTGCTTTTTGTTTACCACACCCTTCAGGTGACGTCAGGTCAGTAAATTTGTCCGACGCCATTCTTTCTCCGGTCGCCTTTACGTCTGGCCTGTCCACGTTAGGAGGCGTCAGCGTCTCGGTGTCTGCTAGCCCTACAGTAGACACGTCTCCAAACTCCTGGCATAGGTCATCAAACCTGACCAAGTATCGGCCCCACTCCGAGGCATAAACTAAGTCTGGTGGTATACTGCCACCTTGGCACTTACTGCCTCCGAACTCCTTAAACACTACTCTGTCTACCGCATAGTTCACTGTGACCCCATGTGCACAGCAAACCTGGACCATTTTCTCGGTCAGACAGAGAGTGATAGGAGTTCCTACCAGAGTCACATGACTCTTTGAGTCCAACCGTCCCGATATCCCTTCCCGGTGTAGCATCACGGTATACACTTGCGACCCGTCATCATTCGGAAAGAATATCCCACATTCTGGAAATGACATACACATACACTGTGGTACTCCAGACATACCCACTGAGTCACCCAGTGCTGCCATTCCTTCAAACTTGGCCCCTTTCTGGACCACCACCCCACTTTGGGTTGCCGCCCCCTCCCGGGACTCCACCCTTTTTTGGGTTACCACCCCGCTTTGGGTCACCGCCCCCTTCTGGGACTCCACCCCCTTTCGGGATCTCCCCATGTCCGTTATACCGGTCTTCTCAGACCACAGTTCACATAACACAGTTTAAGTCTTAACGATACCACACAAGTCCTTGTTGGCACCACCACAGCTCCTGCTGTCACCGATCACCGACACCACCGCCTGCTGTTCACACACACAGAGGCTGGAGTCACTGCAGCTCCTGCTGCGCCATCTTCGTGGACCCGCCGATCCACCGGAAGCCGCTTGTCACCTTCGTAACCCCGCCGAGTTACCGGAAGCCGCTTGTCACCTTCGTGACCCCACTGAGCCACATCAAGCCGCTTGTCACCTTCTTAACTCCCACTGAGCCACCGCAGGCTGAGTTGAGAAAAGAAGAAAAGAAAAACACCACACAAAAACAAAAAAACTCACGTGTCCTTTCTGTGTGCTATTCAGGACGTACCGTCTCTGCCTGAGACCGTCCAACACACAGGGCACACCGGGTGCTATTCAGGGAGTTGACGCTCTTTCTAGGGTTTCCCAACACACCGGCCTCACCAGGTCCAGGGGCTTAGCGGGTGCTATTCAGGACATCCGTCTCGGTACAGAAATTGCACCCCGCTGTGTCTTCTCTGCTTCCTACCCTTCCGGCACTGCTACATCCCCGTGCCAACCACATCTACACTGCCCTGGGACTACAGCTTCACTTGTGGGGAGCTTTTTCATCTTTGCTGCACCATACCATCAGTCCCAGTGGATCTGCATGCAGCGTCGGCTTAACATCTCACTTGCCGAACACCACAGGTGGCGTCACAAACTATTCCATTAACTACATTCCACCATTTCAATTCCCCCATTACATGCTGCAGCAGCGGCAGCACATGGGGGAATAATCTTTAGGAGCTTCTAATGGGGGCAGTATATGGGGGAACAATCTATGGAGCTTCTTATGGGGGCAGTATATGGGGGAATAATCTATGGAGCTGCTTATGGGGGCAGTATATGGGGGAACAATATGGAGCTTCTAATGGGGGCAGCATATGGGGGAACAATCTATGGAGCTTCTTATGGGGGCAGTATATGGGGGAACAATCTATGGAGCTTCTTATGGGGGCAGCATATGAGGGAACAATCTATGGAGCTTCTTATGGGGGCAGTATACGGGGGAACAATCTATGGAGCTTCTTCTGGGGACACCATATGGGGGAATAATCTATGGAGCATTTCCCACCCTAGGTTTATACTCGAGTCAATAAGTTTTCCCAGTTTTTTTGTGGCAAAATTAGGCGGTCAGCTTATACTCGGGTCGGCTTATACTCGAGTATATACGGTACTATATATTCTATATATTCCTGTGGCCCCCTCCCCCCATGGTGTCACCTAATTTCCTTTGTGCCTGCTCAGAGGGGGTAAAGGGATCCACAGTAAAATAGAAGTGATTTACACAATGGAGAAGGTGGCTCACAGGGAATTATAGGTGAAACAGTGGAGGAAGGGGTCCCACAGGGAATTAAAAAGGTCATGTGGGCCTCCTCCTCGTGTCACCTTGAGATTGCATGGGGGGCCCCTTCCTTAATTGCCTCAGTGGCTGGAAATCTAGTCAGGCTGCAGGCATCATATATTTTATATTCTCACATTTGCACTGCAGCCATCAGCGTTGTGCCTCTGTTCCTCTATACCATACTGCTTTGCTGCTTGGGCAGGACAGCCGAACAATCACAGCACAGCTCCATGCCTTAGCTGTGCTGTGAGCTCACACAAAGAAAACTAATACTGATTGGCTGTATTGCAGCCAATCAGCTTTAGACCACAGATGGCAATGTCCAGGGTGTTGTAGAAGAGGAGCTGGTGACTCAGCGCAGGAAACAGGTGACTGTGGTTTGCAGGTCAGCTGTTGCCTGTGCATGTCAACTCTCAGCCTCAGCCTCGCACAGTCACCTGTGCCTGTGACTGTGCAGCGTGAAGCAAGGGTCGGCATGCACTGCTCTTCAGTAGAAGCCAGCAGGGACGGCAGGTCAAAAAATACGGAGAAAAAATGAGTTTACCATATACAATAAAAAATAAGTATTTATTAATACAAAAATTCCTCAATTACATAAATAGTAAAATGTACAATAAAATATATCATATCAATTAGTATGTATGGATACACATGATCCACAAGACTGATGTCCACAGACTATGAGCAGAACATAATAGCAGGACAGAGCAAAAAATAACCTATGTCAAACCAATGGTGATAGAAAGAGTTAATGTAAACATCAGGTAGCTGATTCACTCAGTATCAGGTGGCTCATATAGCCAACCATGCAATGCAATGGTATGCTGAACAAGTGCCCCTAAATCATAAACATCACCATGGTATCAATAATGAATATATATGTATACATATGCAAAGACCGCTACATGACTAAGTAAAGAATGAAGAGGTTAATTACCCATAGTGACTGCCCGTGCTGTGACCACGTTCCCCAATGCACGTTTCGCTTGATATTTCATCGCTTCCTCAGGGGGCGCTGCACTTCACATCACTTGTGCAGCCTACCCATCGATGCCAGCTATAGAATAAAGTGTGCACCACTTGGTGCACGCTATTAGATTCTAAGGTAGGCATGGAGCTAATGAAGGAGGCAGGAATTCGGGCTGGGGGCACCTGGCACCTGAGAACAGCATGAACTAAAAAAGCCAGCACAGTTCTGGAAGAACATTCTTTGGACAGATAAAACTAAGATCAACCTCTACCAAAATGAGAGAAAGAGAAAAGTATGGCGAAGGCGTGGTACAGCTCATGATCCAAAACATACCACATCATCTGTAAAACACGGCGGAGGCAGTGTGATGGCTTGGGCATGCATGGCTGCCAGTGGCACTGGGTCACTAGTGTTTATTGATGATGGTGACACAGGACAGAAGCAGCTGAAACTCCTAAACCCTTCATCCAATTTTAATGTGGATACCCTCAAATGAAAGCTGAAAGTCTGATCTTCAAACTGCATCTGAATTGTTTTGTTTAAAATTCATTGTGGTAATGTCTAGAACCAAAATTAGAAAAATGTTGTCTCTGTCCAAATAGATATGGACCTAACTGTATAACTTTGAAATTGTGCTCCCTGGTATAGGGTTGGTCTGGGGCACTGGGACCCTGCAAAATGACTTCCATGAGGATGGTCTGAGTGCCCGATGCCCACAGATGGAGGCATCAATCGCATCTGCTGCTTCTTCCTCCTCCTCTGTTACCGTGCCAACTATTGAGACTCAGGTCTTTGAGCGTAGAACCTCGGGTTTTTTACCCTATCGATTCACACTGACTGAGAGGCCACCTTTAGCTGTAACAGAAGTGGACATGCCTGCTGTTTTTGACCGATCTCAGAGAAAGATCACACCACAAGTTTCTCAATCCACAGTAACATCTCCACCTGCACCTCTCTCACGGTCCAGCAGTTTGTCCGGTTCACTGTACTCCACCCTCTCACAGCACTGCAGCAAGCCCACGGTTCTGCAGTTGTGGTCACGGAAAAGATTCTTTCCTCCTACGCATGACAAAGCTAAGAGGATGAACTCCACTATCTCCATTTTATTGGCCACGGAAATGCTGCCTTTCTGCCTGGTGGATACCGATGGTTTCCAAAAGCTGATGGCTGACGCATTCCCAAATACCAATTACCCAGACACCATTACTTTTCGAAGAAAGCTGTGCCTGCGCTACACCAGCATATAGCAGACAACATCATCACCCGTTCCTTGACAAAATCTCTGTCTGCCAGGGTGCTTTTCACCACAGACACTTAGACGAGTAAGCATGGCCAAGGAAGTTACATCTCGCTGACTGGGCACTGGGTGACTCTGGTGGCTGTGGGGACAGATGCTTGGAATCCCCAAGGTTTGCAGGCCAAACCTCTACATTTAACACTTCCTCAACTGCTTCTGCCTCCTCTATCTCCTGTAGGGCCTCCACCTGTGCCCTCAGCCTCTGCTTTCATGCGTTCCAACAGTGCATAGCGAATCCCCACCACCTCAATATTACACAGCTAGGGCTCAACACAATCAGGCAGTCTTAAAATTGATATGCCTTGGAGATCGCAGTCATACAGCTGAAGAGTTGTGATGTGAACACTCTCCAGGCTGAATTTGATCAATGGCTGTCTCTGCTGAACCTGCATCCAGGGAAGGCCATTTCTGATAATGGTACGAACCCTGTGGCGGGCCTACGGTGAAGCAAGCTCACCAGGGCTGCCACTAGGAATTTCGGGGCCCCATACTGGCAATTTTTTGGGGCCCCCTTGAGACTTCGCCCAGGCTCCACCCCAGCCCCGCCTCCACCCCTCGAACTCTCCACAGTCCCACTGCCCTCTCTTGGAAAAACTCTTCTTCTCACCAATCACACATTAACAGTTCCAATCACCAGATCACACATATAGCCAGCAGCTTTTGTTTTGGCCAAAAGATTTTTTAAGCCGCCACCATAACACGGTAGACACTTTTGGACGAGCTCTACTCTACTGTAACCTATTAAATATTTGTTAAAACATGCAATACAATTTAGGTATATTTTTATTTATTTTTACATTTTTAAAATGACCAATAATATCACATACAAGGCACAAATACCACCGCACCATGACCAGACCACATATTACCACCACGGTGATCGAATAATATCACATACAAGGAACAAATACCACCGAACCATGACCAGACCACATATTACCACCAGAAATTGACCAAATAGCACATATAAGGGACAAATACCGCAACACCATGTCCAGACCACATATTACCACCACAGTGATGGAATAATACCACATGCAAGGAACAAATACCGCTACACCATGTCCAGACCACATATTACCACCACAAAGTGACCAAATAATAGCGCATACAAGGGACAAATACCGCAACACCATGTCCAAACCACATATTACCACCACATAATGAATGAATACTACAATACTGATCAGTAATAAAAAAAAACACAATACTATCACCATAAGTGCCATTATACACAGGATATCTCTACTCAGTATGCAGTGTAAGCGCACAGGTAATACAGTGATCAATGACATTATACACAGGAGCTCTGTATATAATGTACAGGTAATACAGTGATCACTGGTTTCATTATACACAGGAGCTCTGTATATAGTGCCAGTGTACAGGTAATACAGTGATCACTGATGACATTATGCACAGGACCTCTGTATATAGTATACAGTGTATAGGTAACACACTTACTCACCAGTGACATCTCTAGGTGAAGTCCTTCATCTTTGCTTTTCATCTTTCATCCAGAACAGACCGCCATCACGTCTTCCAGCCAGGGCTCATCTCTGCAGGAAATAACACAGTTATCTAGAGCACCGCTTGCAGAACAAATTACTTATTTTTTCCCAACTTCTACATTATACCACATGAAGAAAAAAAGGTGACATAGTGGTCCTGTTACTGTGCAGAGGGACGCCTCCCCATTTAAAACAGTATAAGCAAAAAATAAAATAAATACATCACTGCAGTAAAAATATCCCTTAATTAGCCCCTATGGTAATATCCCCCATCCCAGCCCCCATGCGTCTCATTCCTGGCTTCAGCCATATGTTCTCCCATCCCACTCTCATGAGTATCCATTCTTCCCCATATGATCTCCCCATCCTTCCTCATCTGTCTCCATTGTATCTGACAAAAAGGATAGGAAAACAGCTAAGCTGCAGGTGGAGACAGTCAACATGCTGGTACTGTTCAGCATAATCTGTGCTGCCTAAAAGGAGAGGACTACGGCTGGACTGCAGGTGGAGACAGTCAACATGCTGGTTCTGGTCAGCACAGTCTATGCTGACTAAAAGGATAGGACTACGGGCTGAACTGCAGGTGGAGACAGTCAACATGCTGGTATTGGTCAGCACAGTCTATGCTGACTAAAAGGATAGGACTACGGGCTGAGCTGCAGGTGAAGACAGTCAACATGCTGGTACTGGTCAGCACAGTCTATGCTGACTAAAAGGATAGGACTACTGGCTGAGCTGCATGCGGAGACAGTCAACATGCTGATACTGGTCAGCACAGTCTATGCTGACTAAAAGGATAGGACTACAGGCTGAGCTACAGGTGGAGACAGTCAACATGCTGGCTCACTCCATTATCAGCTGGGCATCCTAGCTCCCCCCATCATCAACCGGACCCTTATGTCCCCCACGAACAGCCGGGCCCCTGGCTCCCCCACAAACAGCCGGGTCCCTGGCTCCCCCACAAGACCCCCACGAACAGCTGGGCCCCTGGGTCCCCCATGAACAGCTGGGCCCCTTGGTCCCCCACGAACAGCCGGGCCCCTGGGTCCCCACAGAACCTCCATGAATAGCCGGGCCCCTGGGTCCTCCACGAACAGCCGGGCCCCCACAGGACCCCCACGAACAGCCGGGCCCCTGGGTCCCCCACAAACAGCCAGGTCCCTGGCTCCCCACAGGACCCCCACAAACAGCCGGGCTCCTGGGTCCCCCATGAACAGCCGGGCCCCTGGGTCCCCCACCAACAGCCAGGCCCCTCGGTCCCACACCAACAGCCGGGCCCCTCGGTCCCATACCAACAGCCGGGCCCCTGGGTCCCCCACCAACAGCTGGGCCCCTGTGTCCTCACAGGAACCCCATGAGCAGCCAGGCCCTGGGTCCTCCACAGGACCCCCATGAACATGCCAGCTGAGCCCCTGGCTCCCCACAGGACCCCCCCATCCCCACAGCCAGGCCCCTGGCTCCCTGACTCCCATGATCAGACCAGACGACAACCGGGCCCCCAGATTCCCCATGATCAGCCGCCAGGCCCCCCGACAGACAGAGACATAAAAAGAATACTCACCTTACCTGCTCGCTCACCGGGCGCAGCCTCGCCGTCCACCGCACCGTCAGACCGACTCCACGTGCACACCGCTCTCCTTCTTGCTCAGGAATGAGGAAGTGAAGAGCAGCGTGTGATGTCACGTGAGCCCGGGGGCGGTGCTGAACCATGGTGCACTGGGGGGAGGGAGAGAGGAGGAGGAGCCAGGCGCTATGCCGATGTCCTTCCCTGACAGTGAAGAAGAAGCCAGGGCAGGCTGAGGGGGGTGTGGGCGGGCCCGGGACGCTTAACAAATTGTAGGGGGGGCCCGGCCGGCTGGGACCCGAGCGGCGAGCGCAGACCGGACTGCCAGCGATCCGCCCAGCGTGCTCAGGCGCCGCCGGGCCCGGGCGGGCGCCCCTAATGACGGGGCCCCATACAACTGTAATGCCTGTCATGCCCTGATGGCGGCCCTGAAGCTCACACACGTGCCTTGCATGGCTCACATCCTCAATCTGGTGATGCAGTGTTTTCTCAGACACTCTTCCAGCCTGGGTGACCTGCTCCAGAAAGCACGTAAGCTGTATGCTCATTTCCGCTGTTCATTAACTTGCATCGATACAGAGGTCTTTGTCCATGCCAGTTAACAGGTTGATATGCAATGTGCCGACACGGTGGAATTCCACTCTGCACGTGTTGCAGCGACTGTGGCAGCAGCAACGATCCCTGATGCAGTATGTCATGTTGCATAGCCTGGGCCAAAGCAGGATGTGGCGCATATCATATTTACAGAGTGGGCACAGATTAAGGACTTCTGCACCCTTCTGCACAGTTTTGAAATGGCTACTAAGATGGTTATCACTGACGATGGCATCAACAGCATCACTATTCCAGTCATTTATATGCTGGAGCAGACTTTGAATTGACTGCGGGAGGAGATGGTGGTCCCAGAAGAATAGGAGGAAGCAGAGGAGGCTGCGGAAGGAATAACATTGTCTCGAAGTTCAAGACTGTTGTCATGCAGGCGAGTGCCAAAGGAGGGTGGAGTACTGCAATTGAGGGGGGCTGGTGATGATAACAGTCAAACTGTTATCAAAGGTGCAAGATCCGAGGAACAAATGGAGGAGGAAGAGGTGATGGGCGAGCAACTGTCGGATGAAGAGGATAATCCTTCCCTCTCTGTTGTTCGGGATTGGCAGGAGGGGACAGAGGAAACGAGCCTCATTGTTATCCAGCCACCAACACAGCATGGGCTCGGACCTCATGGTAGAGCCCGACATATGACTGCCATATTGCTGCACTATCTGCAACATGATCCCCGTAAAGTAATGATTAAGAATAATGCTGACTACTGGGTAGCCACTTTATTAGACCCATGCTATAAAACCAAATTTTGCCAGATGATTCCCACCCTAGAAAGGGACCCACAAATGCTGGAGTATCGAAACACGTTTATATACAACCTTAAGAGAACTTTTCCCTAAGACAGCAGTGAAGCACACAGTTCGCATCACAGCTGTAGACTTCCAACCTCCTGCCCATTAATTTGTCAATGCCAAAACATTAGCAGCAGCAGTAGTGGAAGAGGAAGAAGCAATTTCTGTGAGTCCTTTGACAATTTTTTTAGACCAACTCGTGCACCAGCACAACAGAGTCCAAGTCTTATAAGTGGTAAACAAATGGAGAGGATGGTGAAGGAATATCTAGAAATAAATATCAATACCATCAGGGAGGGTTTGGACTCTTTCACATTATGGTCTTCCAAAATGGAGGAGTGGCCTGAGCTCGCCTCACATGCCTTGGAGGTTTAATCGTGCCCGGCAGCCAGCGTTCTCTCAGAACATGTCTTCAGCATTGCTGGTGGTGTCCTGATGGATACGTGCCCCTAAAAGTGTTGACCACCTAACTTTCATTAAGATGAACAAGTCATGGATCTCCAAGGACTTTTGCACCCCAATCGCAGATTGTACAGACTAGATGATATTGCATTTTTTAGTGTGATGCATTAATGTCCTGTAATTGCACTCTGTGATATCTTTAGTGTCGCTTCTGTGGCTGCTGCTGATGTTAACACAAATTTGTGGAAATGTGAACAGTCATGGTTGGTCTACATCTGCTGAGTTAACTAAAGTGGAAGACGTGTCAGTCACATTTATACTATTTATATTCTCGTGAAAGTTATTGTCACGATCCATTTTTGAATCTGTGGCAGATCTGGCTTCTCAGATTAAAACTTTTTCCTTTCAGGCCATCGGGGGTTAATGTCAGTTTTTTCCTTGCTGGCCAGCTGGTGTAATTGCGTTGCTGCTTGGTCAACTGATGTGGGTGGTGACCACTCCCATCATCCTTCAAGAGGTCACCTCTTGAAGCTGACTGTTTGATGTTATAGCTTTCTACAGTGACCAAGCTAGAGGTAGGAGCTCGCTGGGTGCAGTGGTGCATTGCTGAGTTCAGTTTTCTGGTGCCTTATTCTGCTGTGCAGTGCTCTGCAGCAGAAAAAGCTAAGTTGTGTTTTTGTTACCTTGTCCATTAGGTGTCACTTCCCCTTTGTGTGTATTATCGGCAGAGGTGAGGCTAGTGCCCTTTTCCGGACAGTGCACTAGCCAGGGCAGTTCTAGGTGATAAATAGGGACGAGGTAACCTGACGGTGGTGGGGGAAGGACCCGCATAGGGCATTAGGTGAGTGCAAGGATAGGCTCAGGTTGGAGCTGAGGTGGTGACCATCCCTCATTCCCTATCATTTCGGCCTTCCTTTCACCTGTTCCATCCTCTTGCTATCAGAGTGTCAAGACAATGTGTTGTGTCCAACACAATGGACAGCACTTTGAACACATTTTAAAAGTGGTCATAAACTTGTAAATAACTCATGAAATAATAAACTTACATTAAAACCAAGCACACCATTGTTTTTCTTGTGAAATTCTAAATAAGTTTGATGTGTCACATGACCCTCTTCCCTTTGGAAAACATAAAGTTGGATCCAAAATGGCCGACTTCAAAATGACCGCCATGGTCACCACCATCTTGAAAAGTTTCCCCCCCTCCCATATACAAATGTGCCACAAACAGAAAGTTGATATCACCAACCACTCCCATTTTATTTAGGTGTATCCATATAAAAGGCCCACTCCGTATATATATATATATATATACTAGCTGAAGAGCCCAGCGCTGCCCGGGCATAGTAACTAACTGTGGTTAGTTATAGCAAATTATAATTATCCTCCATCCCATAGTCCCATGCCCATATACCCATCATACATATCCACGATCCTATAGGCCCGTGCCCATATACCCATCATACATATCCACGATCCCATAGGCCCGTGCCCATATACCCATCATACATATGCTCCATCCCATAGTCGAGTGCCAATATACCCATCACACATCCTCCATCCCATAGTCCCATGCCCATATACCCATCACACATCCTCCATCCCATAGTCCCATGCCCATATACCCATCATACATATTCGCCATCCCATAGTCGAGTGCCCATATACCCATCACACATCCTTCATCTCATAGTCCCATGCCCATATACCCATCATACATATCCGCCGTCCCATAGTCCCGTGCCCATATACCCATCATACATATCCTCCATCCCATAGTCCAGTGTCCATATACCCATCACACATCCTCCATCCCATAGTCCCATGCCCATATACCCATCATACATATTCGCCATCCCATAGTCGAGTGCCCATATACCCATCACACATCCTTCATCTCATAGTCCCATGCCCATATACCCATCATACATATCCTCCATCCCATAGTCCAGTGCCCATATACCCATCACACATCCTCCATCCCATAGTCAACCATTATGACATCATAATCAGCGGTGGGGCTTGCAACCTATGATGACATCAGCGTTGCCATGACAACCATTAAGTCATCATGAGGGGCGGGGCTTGATACACACACACTTTTTCCCCATTATGTAGATAGGGGCAAAATTGTTTGGCAAATTGGAACGCGAGGGGTTAAAATTTCGCCTCACAACATAGCCTAGGACACTCTCGGGGTCCAGACATGTGACTGTGCCAAATTTTGTGGCTGTAGCTGCGACGGTGTGGATGCCAATCCCGGACATACACACATGTGTGTGCATCAAGTCCCGCTCTTCATTATGATGTCACAATGGTTGCCATGGCGACGCTGATTCATCATAGGTTGCAATGGTGATGGTTATGTCATAACGGTTGCCATGGTGATGATGATGTCATAATGGGTATATGGGCACGGGACTATGGGATGGAGGATGTGTGATGAGTATATGGGCACTGGACTATGGGATGGAGGATATGTATGATGGGTATATGGGCATGGGACTGTGAGATGAAGGATGTGTTATGGGTATATGGGCACTTGACTATGGGATGGCAAATATGTATGATGGGTATATGGGCATGGGACTATGGGATGGCGAATATGTATGATGGGTATATGGGCATGGGACTATGGGATGGAGGATGTGTGATGGGTATATGGGCATGAGACTATGGGATGGAGGATGTGTGATGGGTATATGGGCACTCGACTATGGGATGGAGGATATGTATGATGGGTATATGGGCACGGCCTATGGGATCGTGGATATGTATAATGGGTATATGGGCACGGGACTATTGGATGGAGGATGTGTATGATGGGTATATGGGCACGGGCCTATGGGATGGAGAATGTGTGATGGGTATATGGGCACTCGACTATGGGATGGAGGATATGTTTGAAGGGTATATGGGCACGGACTATGGGATGGCGGATATGCATATGGGCACTTGACTATGGGATGGAGGGTATGTTTGACGGGTATATGGGCACGGGACTATGGGATGGCGGATATGTATATGGGCACGGGACTATGGGATGGAGGATGTGTGATGGGTATATGGGAACTGGACTATGGGATGGAGGATATGTATGACGGGTATATGGGCGCGGGACTATGAGATGGCGGATATGTATGATGGGTATATGGGCACGGGACTATGGGATGGAGGATATGTATGATGGGTATATGGGCATGGGACTGAGATGAAGGATGTGTGATGGGTATATGGGCACTCGACTGTGGGATGGTGAATATGTATGATGGGTATATGGGCATGGGACTATGGGATGGAGAATATGTATGATGGGTATATGGGCATGGGACTATGGGATGGAGAATATGCATGATGGGTATATGGGCATGGGACTATGGGATGGAGTATGTGTGATGGGCATATGGGCACGGGACTATGGGATGGAGGATATGTATGATGGGTATATGGGCATGGGACTATGAGATGAAGGATGTGTGATGGGTATATGGGCATGGGACTATGGGATGGAGAATATGTATGATGGGTATATGGGCATGGGACTATGGGATGGTGGATATGTATGATGGGTATATGGGCACAGGCCTATGGAATGGTGGATATGTATGATGGGTATATGGGCACGGGACTATGGGATGGAGGATAATTATAATTTGCTATAACTAACCACAGTTAGTTACTATGCCCGGGCAGCGCCGGGCTCTTCAGCTAGTACATACATACATACATACATATACACACTTGAGCTTTATATATTACTAGGTGAAGAGCCCGGCGCTGCCCGGGCATAGTAACCATCATACGTATCCACCATCCCATAGGCCCGTGCCCATATACCCATCATACATATCCTCCATCCCATAGTTGAGTGCCCATATACCCATCACACATCCTCCATCCCATAGGCCCGTGCCCATATATCCATCATACACATCCTCCATCCCATAGTCCCGTGCCCATAAATACCCATCATACATATCCGCCATCCCATAATAGAGTGCCCATATACCCATCATACACATCCTCCATCCCATAGTCCCATGCTCATATTTACCCATCATACATATCCTCCATCCCATAGTAGAGTGCCCATATACCCATCACACATCCTCCATCCCATAGTAGAGTACCCATATACCCATCATACATATCCGCCATCCCATAGTCCCGTTCCCATATACCCACCATACATATCCTCCATGCCATAGTCTAGTGCCCATATACCCATGACACATCCTCCATCCCATAGTCAACCATTATGACATCATAATGAGCGGCGGGGCTTGCAACCTATGATGAATCAGCGTCGCCATGGAAACCATTATGACATCATAATGAGGGGCGGGGCTTGAAACGCACACACTTTGTCCCCATTATGTAGATAGGGGCATTATGACATCATAATGAGGGGCGGGGCTTGATGCACACACAGTTTTTCCACATTATGTAGACAGGGGCAAAATTGTTTGGTGAATTGGAATGCGCAGGGTTAAAATTTCACCTCACAACATAGCTTAGGACACTCTCGGGGTCCATACGTGTGACTGTGCCAAATTTTGTGCCTGTAGCTGCAACGGTGCGGAAGCCTATCCCGGACATACACACACGCACACATACATAAAGTACACACATACATACACACATTGAGCTTTATATATTAGACTAGCTGAAGAGCCCGGCGTTGTCCGGGCAAAGTAACTGACTGTGGTTAGTTACAACAAATTATAATTATCCTCCATCCCACAGTCCCGTGCCCATATACCCATCATACATATCCACCATCCCATAGGCCTGTGCCCATATGCCCATCACACATCCTCCATCCCATAGTCCCATGCCCATATACCCATCATACATATCCTCCATCCCATAGTCGAGTGCCCATATGCCCATCACACATCCTCCATCCCATAGTCGAGTGCCCATATACCCATCGCACATCCTCCATCCCATAGTCCCATGCCCATATACCCATCACACTTCCTCCATCCCATAGTCCCATGCCCATATACCCATCATACATATCCGCCATCCCATAGTCCCATGCCTATATACCCGTCATACATATCCTCCATCCCATAGTCCAGTGCCCATATACCCATCACACATCCTCCATCCCATAGTCCCGTGCCCATATACCCATCACACGTCCTCCATCCCATAGTCACGTGCCCATATACCCGTCATACATATCCTCCATCCCATAGTCCTGTGCCCATATACCCATCATACATATCCGCCATCCCATAGTCCCGTGCCTATATACCCGTCATACATATCCTCCATCCCATAGTCCAGTGCCCATATACCCATCACACATCCTCCATCCCATAGTCCCGTGCCCATATACCCATCACACGTCCTCCATCCCATAGTCACGTGCCCATATACCCGTCATACACATCCTCCATCCCATAGTCCAGTGCCCATATACCCATCACACATCCTCCATCCCATAGACAACCATTATGACATCATAATGAGCGGCGGGGCTTGCAACCTATGATGACATCAGCGTCGCCATGGTAACCATTTTGACATCATAATGAGGGGCGGGGCTTGATACGCACACACTGTTTCCCCATTATGCAGATAGGGGCATTATGACATCATAATCAGGGGCGAGGCTTGACACACACACACTTTTTCCCCATTATGTAGATAGGGGCAAAATTGTTTGGTGAATTGGAATGCGTGGGGTTAAAATTTCGCCTCACAACATAGCTTAGGACGCTCTCGGGGTCCAGACGTGTGACTGTGCCAAATTTTGTGGCTGTAGCTGCGACGGTGCGGATGCCAATCCCGGACACACACAGATATACACACACACACACACACACACACATACACACACACACACACACACACACATACATGCATACACACTTTGAGCTTTATATATTAGATATATACTGTATATATACAGAGGTTGGACAAAATAATGGAATCACCTGCAAACATCAGCAAAAGTTAGGTTAATATGGTGTAGGTCCACCTTTTGTGGCGAATACAGCCTCAATTCTCCGAGGTATGGATTCATACAAGGTGTGAATTGTTTCCAAAGGAATTTTAGCCCATTCTTCAGTTAAAACACCCTCCAGTTCTTTGAGCGACGATGGCGGCGGAAATCGACGTCTAAGGCTATGCGCACACAGTGCAGATTCATCTGCGCTTTTTTTCTGACCAAAAACCGCAGCTCTTGGCAGAAACCGCAGGTCTCTCCTTTCTGCGGTTTTGCTGCGGTTTTTCCAGTGGTTTTGTCAGCGGTTTTTGAGGGAATGAAGACCTGTAAAGTTTCAACAAACTAGACTGGAGAAAAAAAAAAATGATGTCACTTCCTTGTCCAGCCCCTTCTTCTTCCAATCTCCATCTTGACGAAGACAATGAGTGGATGGGAAAATCATGAGCATAGCGCCCAGCGCACTGAACAGCAGAGCAGCCAGCAGAGCGCACAGTGCACAGAGCCCTTATACGGCTCCGCAGGGCTGATAGAATTCGCATTCTTGAGTCCTTGCTGAATATCTTCAATCGCCACACACAGCAAGTAAGCAAAAGTAGATATGTGCGTTATGTGATTCCACAAGTGCAGATGCAGCATGTGCAACAGCACTGACATACGGACCCTCAGATGCTGCAGACCGCGTTTGAGGGTTTCGGCCCAGAATGACGTAACATTGCAAATGCTGGGTTCACATAGCGTTGTGCGTTTAACGCATCAGTTACATTGTGACATATACGTTAACGCACACATAGACTGCTGTAGACAAGCGCATTGCTAACGCATGTTATAATTGCCATGCGTTAGCGATGTGGTGTCATTCTGTCACGGATCCTTGGATGTGGGTTGCAGCGTTCAATGTGCCGCATAATGCAATCATAAAGAAGTTGCGTTAGCGCAGTCAGTTTAACGCATGCGTTGAAAGGACTGCCATAATGCAATGTCAACCTAGCCAAATTATGTCAAGTGTTAGCAAAGCGCTTGTCTCTCGCAGCATATCGGTGCGTAAACGCATCTGTAACATAGCAGTAATACCGCTATGTAATGGAAGCGTTAAATGCACACCTTTAATGAAATGTGAACACAGCCTTTGGTTTATCACTGTTTTGTTTTCCAAAATGCTATATTTTTTTTAGGTGCAGCAGCAGAGAAGAAAAAGAGCAAGAAAAATGTGGGTTCACCCAATAGTAGGGGAGCAGACAGAAAAGGGACATTTTTATGTGCTCTACAATGATTTGAGGAGGTAATTATCCAAATTTCTACATCCACATTATAATGTGTCTGTAAAACACTAATCCTTTTTTTTTATGTTTTTTCTGTTCAATTTCCAGATTTCCGGACAAATTCATAGCCTTCTGCAGGCATTTGACAGACTCCTTGAAATATTAGGACTAGGGATGAGCGATATTGCCCGATATCGTATCGGAATTCCGATTTCCGATATTGAAAAAATATCGGAATTTCCGATTTCCGATATCAATGCAAGTCAATGGGAGAAAAAAATCAGAATTACAAAATGACCACTACAGTGCTATATAATGGATAAAATGGAGGGGAAACACCTCAGGATAATGGGGAAGGAGTTTGCAGAGGCGCAAAAAAATCACTAGAAAAATGCACAGAGCGAAAGCTGTAGCAGGAAAACATCTTCTTAACAGCGATGTTTTTTCTTTGGGTTAGGATTAGCTGGGGTAGGGTTAAGGTTTATGGTTAGTAGGGTAAGGGTTAGGGGTTAGGGATAGTTAGGGTTAGTGATTTTACATTAGTAAATTAAAACTGCCGGTGGTGGTGTCAATATGCCTTTTGACTGACATGTGTCCGCGTTCAGCTCACCTTGCTTTGCAGGGAGTTTACAGGAGCACCACGTGGAGGAACGGATACACTCCCTTTAAACCATGCTTAGTCGTCTTCTGCTGATTATATTACTGTTATCCAATAATTCTGCATATTGATATTCTGCTTTTGGTTCATGTACATCTGCTCCTACTACTTCCTAAACCTCTGTCTATGGTTATCCTGCTATTGGCTGGTCGCAGAATTTCCCAAACCCAGAGGAAATAGGCAGAAGTAACAGTAGGCACAGGAACTTGAGAGAACCAGATGGTGAGTCTGGAACCCGTATAGGCAGCAGAAATCAGCATAAGAGCCAATGGAACTAACGGGCACCAGCTGACGTTACCGGAGGCCGATAACTAAGCAGGAGGTAACCTGTGCCAGAATGCACTACCAAGGACCAGCAGACGTTACTGGAACTCGGATACCACAAAGGAGAGACCTAAGCCATTGACTCTACTGAGAACCAGCTGACGTTACTGGAACCCAGATAAGCAGCAGAAGGTAAAAGTGCCAGTGGCTGTACTGGGCAACAGCTGACATTACTGTAGCCCAGATACCACAATGTACTAGTGATATAAGCCAAAAGCACTGCTGAGAAGCCCAAAAAAACCACACAAAGATGCAAGTTCAAGAGCAAAAAGACAGGAGTCCGGGGACATCTCCATCTGTATTTTTGTCTTGGGTCTTCTGCATCTGTCTTCCTGTCTTGTGTCTTCTACCGGAGTAATGTCTTCTCGTCAGAAGGTGCAAGAGCCACATTTGCCCCCGCAACCCGGACACAGTCTTCTTTACTCCGCAGTCGCAGCAAGGGGGCCAACTGGCACTGTCGAGACCAGCCTTGAGCGCCAGGTCCCGGAGTCCACCTTGGTGGGCTCCTACACTGCCGACACCACGGATAACAGCAAACTGAGCTGGAATGATGTACGGCGGGGGCGTGGAACAGTGCGGCGGATACAACCGTGTAACCGCGAGCGTTGTCGAAACACGGTTTGGAGCAGGAGGTACCCATGCCCTTGAACACTCCCAAGAACCAGCTGGCGATGCTGGAGCTCGGTTTACCCCTCTGGGGAGGCACCTGTGTCCGCACTTCACTGCCAGGAAACAGCTGGCGTGGCTGGAACCCGCCTCTTGTGCTTCTGCCTATAGGTGTTTGGCATCTGTCGTCATTTTTTTCCACTTTGGTCAAACGAGGTACAGCTGGCGTTACTGTTGCCCAGAAACACAGCATGCTGTGAAAGTGGCAGTCACAGAAATGGGAACTAGCTGACGGTACTAGAGCCCAGAAACACGGCATGCTGTGAAATAAGCAGTCACGGAAATGGGCACTTGCTGGCGGTACTAGAGCCCATGGAAAACAGTATGAGGTGAAAGAGTCAGTCACAGAACCAGGAGCTAGATGTTGGTAGTAGAGGCCAGAGCACTGGCATAACAGATGACGCTGTGTGCAACACAGGCACATGACAGAGCATGCATACTGCTACCAACCATGCATGTAACCTGTCTACTCTGGCCCAGGGCAGCAAAAGTCACCAGAAATCCAGGCCTGGTTCATTTTTAGGAATGTAAGCCGGTCCACATTTGCAGCAGATAGTCTGGCACGTTGGTCTGTTAGTACATTGCCAGCTGCACTAAAGACACGTTCAGAAATCACACTGGCACCAGGACAAGCCAGGACCTCCAAGGCATACTGGCTAAGCTCGGGCCATGTATCCAACTTGGAGACCCAAAACTTGAAGGGGGCAGATCCATCCTGAAGCACACTGACAGGGGTGGAGAGGTATTGTGCCACCATGTCACGATAGCGTTGCCTCCTAGTGCGTTGCACTGTCTGTGCTGATGGTGCCCGAACTGTTTGCGGGTTCAGAAACCGTTGGAACAGGTTGGGTATACTGAACCTGTCAGTAGCAGATGTACTGCTTCTGCTACCGGCTTCTGAACGGATTCCGCTGGGCCCAGGACGCACTGAGGTGCCTGCTAGTGCACGCGCATCACTGCTATGCGGTGGAAAAGAATACATGAGTGAATTAACCAGTGCATCTTGGTACTCCTGCATTTTACGCGCCCGGTTCAATGGTGTAATTAGGCTTTGAAGGCTGTCCCGGTAACGTGGATCTAAGAGGGTGGCCACCCAGTAGTCATTTGTGTGGAGAATACGAGCCACGCGTGGGTCATTTCTCAGACACTGCAGCATGAAGTCACTCATGTGCTGAAGACTGCCAACTGGCCATGCATTGCTGTCACCAGCTGGAGGAATGTGCTCTGGCTGCTCTGCATCACCCCATCCACGCTCTGGTGACTACTAGTAGAGCGCTGTGTACTTTCCTCCTCTGGCTCATCCTCATAGTCCTCCTCATCCTCCTCACTTGCTGTGTCCTGCCTGGACCTTTCTGAGGCACCCACAGAGCTTTGTACCAACCGGGCCGATGAAGATTGCCTGGTTGGTCCAAGTGTCTCATCATACTCCTCCTCCTCCATAGAAACCTCATCCCTTAGTCCTTTAAGTGATGATTCTATAAGGCATATAAGGGGAATAGTCAGGCTGAGTAGGGCAGCATCCACGCTCACCATCAAAGTGGAGTCCTCGAAGCACTTCAAAATGGTTCATATGTCCTTCATGGATGCCCACTCTGTGTTTGTAAAGTGGGAGGGCTGAGATGTGTGTCGCCTACTTTGCGCCTGCTGCAGCTGCAACTCCATAATTGCAGGTTGCTGCTCACACAACCTCCGCAGCATATGCAAAGTCAAATTCCACCTGGTGGGGAGGTCAACAATGATGCGGTGCTTGGGCAGGCCCAATCTGCGCTGCATGGCTGAAAGGCGCGATGCAGCCATGCTTGAACGCCGCAAATGAGAGCATTCGTATCTGACTTTGTGCAGCAGCTCCTCAAGGTCAGGATAGTTCCTAAGGAAACTCTGCACCACCCAGTTTAGGACATGGGCAAGGCATGGAATGTTAGTCAGACCACCTAGGCCCAGAGCCGCGACCAGGTTTCGGCCGTTGTCACACACCACCATACCTGGCTGGAGGTTGAGCGGCGCAAGCCACATGTCGCTCTGCTCCTTGAGCGTGTTCCACAGCTCGGTTGCAGTGTGGCTAACATCACCCAGATAAACCAATTTCAACACTGCCTGTTGATGTTTGGCCGATGCAGTGCTGAAATCGGTTGTTGTGGTATGTCTGGGTGCAGGCGAGTCTGATGAGGAGTATGAGGAGGAGTCAATTTGCACAGAGGAGAGGCCTGCAATCCGTGGAGTTAGCAGGACCCGCGCACTTGCACTGTCTACTTCAGTTCCAGGCTCAACTACATTTACCCAATGGGCGGTGATGGAAATGTAGGGTCCCTGGCCATGCTGACTGGTCTACGCGTCGGTGGTCAGGTGGACCTTGCTACTAACTGCATTTTGTAGCGCATGCTTAATTTTACGCTCCACATGCTGTTGCAGGGCGGGGATGGCTTGCCTGCTGAAGTAGAAGCGGCTGGGAACGCTGTATTGTGGGATTGCAAACCCTAACATATCGATAAAGGCTGGCTTGCTCACCAGCCAGAATGGTAGCATTTCCACTGCAAGCAGTTTGACAATGCGAGAATTCATGCCCTGTGCTCGTGGTTGGTTTGCCGAGTACGGGCGCCTTTTCTCCCACACCTGTGTGACAGATGGCTGCACACTGGATTGGGAGTGTGAGGATGCCAGTGATTGGGATGCTGATGCTGACGAAGTACAGACAGTGTGCCGCTGCACAACACTGCCTGCAGATGCACCCTGGCATTCTGGCGAGGAAGCGGGAGCAGCTGTTTGCGAGCTGGAGTAAGAGGTGGCCGCTGTGGCTGAAGAGGTAGAAGGTGGGGAACCAGCTGCAGGTGGCGAATCATCTTGGGTGTGATGCTGCCACTCCACAGGGTGCCTCTTCCTGACATGCGTCAACATATTGGTGGTATTAAGGTTGCTGACGTTCTTCCCTTTCTGCACAGTTTGTCGACAAAGCTTGCATCTGACTACTGTAACGTCATCTGCAACTTGGTCAAAAAAGGCCCATGCACCACAACTCTTGGGCGCACCCCTTGTGTTCTTTAAAAGAGCACTGCTCCTAACGGGTGCTGAAGTTGAGGGAGCCGACAACCAATTTTTCCCTCTTCCTCTCCCACGTGGATGGCCACGCTGTGCCACACCTGCAAGCTCTTCCTCTGAGCTATCCCCACTTGCTTGCTGCCCCTCAGCATGCCATGATGGGTCAAGGACCTCGTCATCCAGTATACTTTCGTCAGCAGAAACTGGCAGCTGAGTTTCATCATCATCTGCTGACTGGGGTCTGGTCACTGCGGACACTGGCCCACCCTCCACTTCTTCCTCAGACGGACACAGTGGTTGCGCATCTGTGCACATTACCTCTTCTTCAGCTGCAGGAGTGCTGTCTGGATGGCACACAGATTCCAAGCCAACAGATTCTGCGAAGAGGATTAAGGTTGGCTCCTGGCCCTCTGAATGTCTGGGCAATTTAGTGGGCGGTGAAGAAGCAGATGGGTGCTGCTCTCCAGTGGCCTGACCCAATGTGGTGGAGAGGTCCTGGGAGGAGGCTGTGCTCATTGAGGTGGATTCCTCAGCTGCCATCCAACCAACAACGGTTTCTACTTGATCCTCTCTTATCAGCCTATGGCCCTGCGCTTCTAACAAGCTGCGAATAAATGACTGCTGCCGGGTGAAAGTAGGTGCTGAGTGACTTGGGCCTGCTGCTTGCCCTGGATGTGCACCATGTCTAGCTGCTGATGCACCTCTTCCGCGGCCGCCGTGGGGACGTCCCTTACTCCCTGCCTTCTTCATCTCTATCGATGGATTCAGAATGGCAAGAAAGTAATTATTAGAATCATAGAATCGTAGAGTTGGAAGGGACCTCCTGGGCCATCTGGTCCAACCCCCTGCTCAAAGCAGGATTCACTAAATCATCCCAGTCAGATGTCTGTCCAGCCTCTGTTTGAAGACTTCCATTGAAGGAGAACTCACCACTTCTCGTGGCAGCTTGTTCCACTCATTGATCGCTCTAACTGTCAAAAAGTTTTTTCTAATATCTAATCTGTGTCTCCTCCCATTCAGTTTCATCCCATTGCTTCTAGTCTTTCCTTGTGCAAATGAGAATAAAGTTGATCCTTCTACAATGCGACAGCCCTTTAGATATATGTAGACAGCTATTAAGTCATTGGACACAATATTCCAGATGAGGTCTGACCAAAGAGGAGTAGAGGGACATAATGACTTCACGTGATCTAGACTGTATGCTTCTGTTAATACATCCTAGAATTGCATTTGCCTTTTTTGCTGCTGCATCACACTGTTGACTCATATTCAGTCTGTGATCTATTAGTATACCCAAGTCTTTTTCACATGTGCTGTTGCTTAGGTCTATTCCTCCCATTCTGTATATGCTTTTTTCATTTTTATTGCCCAGATGTAGTACTTTGCATTTTTCCCTTTTAAAAACCATTCTGTTAGTTGCTGCTCACTTCTCCAGTTTATTTATATCTTTTTGAATCCTCTCTCTCTCTTCTCTAGTATTAGCTATCCCTCCTAGCTTTGTGTCATCAGCAAATTTAATCAGTTTACCCTCAATTCCTTCATCTAAATCGTTGATAAAGATGTTGAGCAATACAGGGCCCAGGGCAGAGCCCTGTGGTACCCCACTTGAGACATTCTTCCAACTGGATGTGCAGCCATTTACGACCACTCTTTGGGTTCGATCACTAAGCCATTTATGAATCCACCTAACAGTTGCCTTAGGAATTAGTGTGCTTATCCCTGTAGGACTACAAACAGGTATAAGAAACACTAATGGCACTGTATTATGATGGTGTGTCTGCTACACTTTATTTGAATCTAGTGTGGCCTACACAAAGAGTAACGTGTGTTTGTGGTATTGGTGTACACGTTGTGGTCAGATGTCACAGTGCAGTAAATAACACTGCTGTGATACCAAAAAAAAAGGATTCTCTGGGACTGGGCCAGGTGCTGTGTTGCACCAGCCACAGAGGTTGTTTGGGTCCCTCACAGCACAATCCCTATATAGTGTTTAACTTTTAGGAAAAAATAGGGGAAGGGGATTTAACGGATGAAAAGAAAAGGCAGTGAGAAACACACCACACAGTGCTGCAGCAAGAGAAGCTGCAGCAGCTGCAGTGAATGTGCTCTGCACTGTCTCACTAAGCACCTCACAGAGAGCCTGCACAGCAGAAAAAATGAAACTGAGCGGGGTCAGTGAGGAAAAAGACTGCTTCTGTAACACACAGGGGCTGCTACAGTCACTGAAAAACAATTTGTATCGCTATAAGATCCGAGATCTCTCCAACAGCAACCTATCCCTATCTGCTTTCAGAGTAGAGTGAGGCTAAAATGGCAGGCACAGCCTTTTATACTGCCTGATCACAACTTCCAGCCAGCCAATCGCAGCGCAGCCCCTAGCTAGCAAATTTGGACGCCTCCTACCAAGCTTAGGGGAGTTACACAATGTTGTCAGCAATTCTTCAGCTCCTGATTGGCTCCACGGAGCGCTCAGAGGCTGAAGGATTATGGGATTTCCGATTTCCGATATGAAAAAAATATCGGAATCGGAATTCCGATATCGCAAATATCGGGCCGATTTCCGATATTTCAATAGCTTACGTTATTACATACGGTTATGAGGAAGGCCATCACTGCTGAAGAAAGGCTGCTCATTACCTTGCGGTAAGTAAATTTTTTTTGTTTTGTATGTCATTCATTAGGCCTCTTTCACACGTCAGTGTGTCTGGTATGTGTCATGATAGTTTTCACATGAACTGCTGACACTAGTGAAGAAGCACTACAGGAAGCGCAGTTACCTGGCAGCAGGTGCTGAAGATGGTGGCTTCATTCTCCCCTGGTCTGCAAGATTTAACCGCCATCAGGGAAGAATGGGCTTTGTTTTCACCACCTGCCACCGTGTAACTTTACTTTCTTGAGCGCTTTTTCCCAGCAAGCCATTCGTGTTTGAATGGTGCACCACATGGCTGCCACATATGTGCCGTACACACCCAGACACGCTGACATGGATATCTTTGGTACAGTGTTTTGCTGTACTGGACATATCCTGGTGTTTTTGCGAAATAACATAACCTGTCTGCATTTTTGCCAGCTATAAGATAACACCAGGCGTTGGCCACATCTTATAGCGCCCATAAATGCTGCCAGGTTCCATTACATTTTTGTGTGAAATTTCTAATATTTATTTTTTGTTTCTTTGCAGATTTTTAGCCACAGGAGAGAGCTACACATCCCTACACCTCCAATTTAGAGTTGGTAAATCAACCATCTCTCAAATTGTGAGGTGCACATGTGCCGTCATCTGGCAGAAGTTGCAGCCCATGGTGATGCCTTCCCCAACTGAGGAGACTTGGCTACAGGTTGCAGCAGGCTTTCAGTCTGTGGCCAATTTCCCAAACTGCATAGGTGCAGTTGATGGTAAACATGTAAGAGTGCAGAAGCCACCACGATCAGGATCACGCTTCTTTAATTATAAGAAGTATTTTTCAGTGGTCCTGATGGCGGTGGCTGATGCACATTACAAATTTGTTGCCATTGACGTTGGTGCCTATGGCAGTACTGGGGATTCTCGGGTGTTGCGAACATCACAGATTGGTCAGCAAATTCTTCGAGATGGCGGAACGCTCCCAGTCCCAAGACCTTTGCTGGGTTCCACACATCCAGTGCCCTTTGTGATGGTATCGGATGAGGCCTTTCCCTTAATGACAACCCTGCTGCGCACATACCCACGAAGGGGACTGGATGACCGGCGGAGGATTTTTAATTATAGGCTGAGTCGTGCACGAAGATATGTGGAATGCACCTTCGGGATCATGACTAATCAGTGGAGGATCTTTCACACTGCCATCCAGTTGGATCCTGACACCATTGACACTGTGATTAAGGCCTGCTGTGTACTCCACAACTACACTCGTGAGTACAGTACTGACGTAGATGTGGAGTACCAGCAGCCACAATTTAATCCAGTGCGCAATGCGGGAAGGCCATTCAACTTGGGTGTGCATGTGAGAGAAACTTTTGGTGACTATTTTATGAGTCCTGAAGGTGCCATGCACTGGCAATACTCCTGTGCCAGTGTTGAGCGGCCTGAACAGCAGTGAAGGATGGAAGAAGATGGAGCAACACCAAAGAAGTACCCTTCATTTTGTTGACTTTGGTTTCAAAATTGAATCTCACTTTGTTTTTTGTTTTAATAAAAATTTTTACATTTGAATTTCAGGTGTGTTACGTTTTTAATGGACTGGGTTGGTTCCATTTTTAAACTTTACACAGTGCAGGGGCACGACTAGGTACAAGGCATGGTACATACCAGGTGGCACACCAGTGTTTCAACAAGGGCTATATGGGATTTTTTTACGGACATCAGGCAACTGTCTTCAGTATCTGGACATCAGATTGAGGCCAACAACTCCGGACATCAGGCCGCAATCATCAGGCTCGGGAGCTCTGGAAGCGAACAGCAGGCTCCGGGCATCCGTAAGGCAATCCAGGGTTGAGGCAAGGAGGCACAAAATATTTCGACACAGGGTGCGTGTTACAATACACGCCAAGGTACAAGGCAAGTTTCCAGGCAGGGTGTGTGTGGTAGGGGTTACACCATGGTCCAAGTAACGGAGCGTGATAAGGGATACGCCAGTGTTCGGCTATGGCAAGGGCTTGCGCTTGTTAGGCGGCACGCCAGGGTACAGGCGAGGGCCTATGCGTAACAAGAGGGCACACAATGCACAGTGCGGACACAGCGTGTGTTCAACGAAGCACAGAGCACGTATGGGGCACTGGCTAGATGGTCAGGCTGAGGCTCTGAAAGGAGGGAAACACTTTAGGCCAGGGGTCCCCAACCGCCGGTCCGCGGCCCAGCACCGGGCCACTGCAGTGCCCTTGCCGGTCCGCGGACACAAGGGGATCCAGGGGCGGTCAGTGGCATAGCGGGGGCTGGGGCGGCGCACAGCAATTCTTAGATTGCTCTCAAGTGTAGCGGCAGCCAGGGAGTGATCAAAGCAGCTCCGCTGCCTGCAAGAGGGAATAGCAGGAGCGGAGCTGCAAGGACCCGTCCAGCTTCCTGCCCACTGCCCGCGCTTCCTGTCTCTGACTGACACAGAGAGGAGCGCGGCCGCTGCTGTGTCAGAGCGAGGAAGCGCGGGCGATGCTGCGGACAGGTGAGAGGAGAGAGGTGGTGTCTGTGTGTATGTATAATGTGTGTGTGTGTGTGTATGTATGTGTGTCTGTGTGTGTGTGTATGTATGTGTGTGTGTGTATGTATGTATGCATGTGGGTGTATGTATGTGTTTGTATGTATGTGTATGTGTGTGTATGTGTGTGTATGTATGTGTGTGTATGTGTGTGTGTATGTATGTATGTCTGTGTGTGTATGTGTGTGTGTATGTATGTATGTATGTATGTGTGTATGTTTGTCTGTGTTTGTGTAGGTTAGCCTGGCCCTGGAGGAGATGGGGACATGAGAAGAAGACCGTGATGGGGAGAGAAGGCCATGATGCCTGGGGTGACGGGAGAAGGCCATGAGGGGGTAATGGGAGAAGGCCATGATGGGGGTAATGGGAGAAGGCATTGATGGGAGTGATGGGGAGAAGGCAATGATGGGGTGATGGAGAGACGGCAGTGATGGGGTGATGGGGTGAAGGCAATGATGGGAGTGATGGAGAGACGGCAGTGATGGGGTGAAGGCAGTGATGGGGAGAAGGCAATGATGGGAGTGATGGAGAGACGGCAGTGATGGGGTGATGGGGTAAAGGCAATGATGGGGAGAAGGGAGTGATGGGGTGAAGGCAATGATGGGGTGATGGAGGAGGCAAGGATGGGGGTGATGGAGCACTCATTCAAAACCTATGGTGAGTTGAGTCACATTATAAATGTTATTTAATTATAAGTATGCACTGCTAAACTACAACTGCGTCCATAGCCCCGCCCCCTTATGACCAAAGCCCCGCCCCTGCCACACCTCCATCCCCACCCTGCCGGGTCATGGAAGAATGGTCTTGCTTGAAACCGGTCCCTGGTGCAAAAAAGGTTGGGGACCACTGCTTTAGGCCATCACGAATGAGGCACAACAGGCGGACACAGCAAAGTCAATGCCCTGACAAGAAAGTAGAACATATACAAAAAATTTATTAACAAAATAGCCTGAAAAGCATATGTATTAATACTGAATACATAAATTAGGGGACAAATATTTTATATTTTTGAATATAATACATTTTTGGAGTACAATCATTCCATAGAATTTTATTTTCATACATACAGGGCATTTATGAGAGATGTGAGACCTCTTTTACATTGTCATAACCTAGTATTTTCTCTCATTGGAGCCTTCAACTATATCAATGCTCCTGCCAAAGTGCTCAGCGAGTCTTCAAAATATGTCTATTTTTGGAAGTAACGAGGTAGAAACGTTAACATTTACTAGAACCAACAGGGTGTCTAAAAAACATTATATTACAAGTACTGATAGTCTGGGCTGTATCCGTACGCATATGGTGACGGATCGGAATGTAATGGGGCTGGTGTCGATGGTCCATTACTTTGGGTGGGCCCAAAGTTTGAGGGCTGCTGGGGTGCTTGGGTGGGCCCAAAGTTTGAGGGCTGCTGGGGTGCTTGGGTGGGTCAAAAGTTTGATGGCTGCTGGGGTGCTTGGGTGGGCCGGAAGAGTCCGAAAAGACCCATGAGGAAGGTATTGTACGGTGCGATTGGGGCAGGGTCCTCCAAAGCTGTCAGACTCATCTGGGCCAGGCTCATAAAAATGGACTGCCTATCCGGCGTCAGCAAGCGAGCCTTATTTGCTATTGTTAATGAAAAAAATCAAACACATCCTCTGAAGTACTTTTTTTCAGCAACTCCAGTGTCTCGGTTGCGGCTTTGACATTTATCTTCTATTCGTTTTTTTTGTTTTTTATTGGTTCGCTCACCTCTCACCGGATAGGCAGTCCTTTCAGTAGCAACTGCTTCTGCGGAGACAGATGCTCCAGAAGCTGCAGATAGGCCAGCAGCTGCAGATGGGCCATCAGCTGATGAAGAATTTGTCCCAGCAGAAGCAGTTGCTACTGATGGCGTAGATATGTCAACAGCTCCAGAGGAACCTGCCCCATCTTCGGACTCTTCGTCTGCCGGACAAATGTTCCCGTCAGTCCTGTTGAAAGAAACCCAAATAAACATTTTTCAAAGCTGATTATGACCAACAGTTTATATGCCTAAAAAACGAAATAGTTACCTCCTTAATGTCCGGCTAGTGACAAGGAACTGCAGCTCCTCATAGAAAGGGAAACTGTGCCTCCTTGGTGGTGAAGACCCACTTTTATGCAAGGTTGCGATGTATTTATTAAATCGATCCCTAACGGACCGCCACCTCTACTTCACATCTTTCTCTGCAAAAAGAGAAAAATAAAACATAAATTAATTCACTATCCCTTTCTTAACAAATGGAATCAAATGTGTACAATATCATTATAATTACCGATTTCCCCCTGCTTGACACTTGGGAAGGAATGCCATTGTGGGTACAGTTCCACTAAGATCTTGTTCCAGCAGATCTCTTTAAAGTAACAATCTTTGAAACTCTCCTCGGCCTGGTCCCATATTGTGGGATAGTCACGGACCTACAATGTATAGAATTATGTCATTAATTACTATATCAAACCTGCAATTTATTTCCTAAACCTATTTCAAAATCTTCTTATCTTAAACCCCTAATCATAATACAGCCATAAACCATACAGCCATTTGGAACACAAAAGTAACCCTAATGGCCACACATCATGGTTCGGGAGTGAAGTAGTGAAATTTTTTAATGCAATGTTATGCAGGTGTTAGGTTTGCGTTTGTGCAAACCTAATGTTCGTAAACATTACAAACACAAAAGGGACAATTTAGCCAACCAATATTTTGAGTAATTTGCATGTAGTACAAGAATACCTCATATGTGGGGTAAATCACTATTATAGCATAGCCTATGATGCTCTCACGGTCCAGACGTGTGACTGCGCTAAATTTAGTGGCTGTAGCTGCGACGGTGCAGATGGCAATCCCGGATATACACACATACATACACACACATTGAGCTTTATAAAGTTAAAGTGTAGGCCAAAACAAAATTAGTTTTCCGAGGGTTTCCACCATATTTTAGGGCCAGAAAGGCTAAGCAGACAACTGCGGCCTACTATCCCTAGTCTGGGAAAGGGGACATGGATATTAACCCCATTTCCCAGGTTTTCCAAATCATGCTGCAGCTGTCTGCATAGGCTTTCTAGCCCTAAAATATGGCTGGACACCCACGTCATTATTTTGATATTGGCGGCCCTTTTTTTAGAGCCAGAAAAGGTACGGGAAAGGGGGCATGGAGATTAAACCCTTCCAAGGTTGTATCGTCTGAGAATATCACATGTTTGCACTTTCTCGAGGGACCATTTCTGGAGGTTTCTACACCACTCTAAACGCTTGGAAACATTTCTCATTCAGAGCAGTGGTTTTCGAATTTCAGCTCTTCCGTGGAATCCAGATTTCTGCAGCTCCCGACGAACAGTTTTCGTGGAAACTGGGTTCGGTAGGTGTTCATTGTGCTCAGCAGTGATTTTCGGAGCCGTGGTCTTGCGATCCTCTCTCACAATTCGCTTTAGAGTCCGACGGTCTCTCTCAGTCAACTTCGACTTTTGGCCAGACCTGTGCTTTGCTGCGGATGTTTTTCGTTCTCTTTCAAACACAGTCATTACTTTGGAGACAGTAACTCTTGACACGCCAAGCATTCGGGCACTTTTTGTTACACTAGCGCCTGCCATATGAGCACCAACAATTTGGCCTCTTTGAAAATCCGAGAGGTCTGCCATTGGTATCAGGTTCTCATCAATGTTCTTATAATTCTGCAAAACAAACAGTTAATTTACATACACATATCACATAACACAAATAATCAACTACAAAACATTACCATATGTCACGGTTTGCATGTTTATAACATGTTGGAAGATTATGATGCCAAAACGTTAGGTGTTTCCATTAGTTTAATCAACTCCTGTGTATATATATATATATATATACATATATATATATATATATGTATATATATATATATATATATTCACACACACACATCAGCAAAAGACTGGTTCACCATCCTTCAAATTTGCTATCTACGTATCTATGTATTTATCAACGTATCCATTAATTATCTATCTATCTACCTATCTATCTAGAGTAGTATCAATCTATCATCTATCTATCTATCCCTCTACCTATCATTTACCTATCTATTATCTATCTATCTATTATCTATCATTTATGTATCTATCTATTATCTATCATCTATGTATCTATCTATTATCTATCTATCTATCTATATATTATCTATCTATCTCTATCATCTCTCTCACGGTGACATCACAATAAAACCGATGTCACAAGTGATGTGATGACATCATCACTTTCTATATTCCATTGTTGCAGCCTAAGGGAAATCACTGCCTTACAGACTCCCAAGGGTGAGGCAGCCCCTTTTGTTTTTCGTGACAAACGAAGCAAAAATTTATTCTAAAATGGATAAAGACAGAAGAAGAGCCCAAAGAGATCGGGTTCTGCGAGAGAAGAGAGGAATAAATAAAGAGCAGGTACTATTGTTTGCTTTAGGGCAAATAGACTCTATATTACCGTACATGGACACTGACGCCTCAGAAATGGCGTCCAAATGACAAAACCTGGAGACAATGAGAAAGAGCAAAAGACATGAGATCCTTACAGAGAAAAGGAATATGGAGACCCTCATGGAGTCTCACTCTGCAGCCTCCGCTGAGCTTCAGAGGGCCATTCTTATCTCTTTGAAAAAAATCGGAGATCTGGTCCCTGAAATATGGAAGAGGAACAAAGATGCCATCCTCAATAAGCGGAGAAACATCAGTGCAGAGTTAGAGCTGGAAGAGGTTCTGCAAGAAACACCGAGACATGTCACATACTCCAGATCTGAAAGTCTGGAGGCACCGAACCTACAAAGAACGACAACCCAGAAGAGGATCAGGAACAGCAGAGACTGGGTTGTCCAATGTAGGAGACGTTTCATCTATGCCAAACCCATTATAAATGGGAATGGTGCATTATGGAGGTCCAGGACATCATCTGAGAACATCTCCATCCCAGAGAACAAACAGCTGAGTGATTCTCCACCAAACACCTTACTGGATAAAGAGGAACCAGGTAAGATGGAAACTGCTCTGTATAATACAGTTGTGGCCAAAAGTATTGACACCCCTGCAATTCTGTCAGATAATACTCAGTTTCTTCCTGAAAATGATTGCAAACACAAATTCTTTGTTATTATTATCTTCATTTAATTTGTCTTACATGAAAAAACACAAAAAGAATTGTCCTAAAGCCAAATTGGATATAATTCCACACCAAACATAAAAAAGAGGGTGGACAAAAGTATTGGCACTGTTCGAAAAATCATGTGATGCTTCTCTAATTTGTGTAATTAACAGCACCTGTAATTTACCTGTGGCACCTAACAGGTGTTGGCAATAACTAAATCACACTTGCAGCCAGTTGACATGGATTAAAGTTGACTCAACCTCTGTCCTGTGTCCTTGTGTGTACCACATTGAGCATGGAGAAAAGAAAGAAGACCAAAGAACTGTCTGAGGACTTGAGAAACCAAATTGTGAGGAAGCATGAGCAATCTCAAGGCTACAAGTCCATCTACAAAGACCTGAATGTTCCTGTGTCTACCGTGTGCAGTGTCATCAAGAAGTTAAAAGCCCATGGCACTGTGGCTAACCTCCCTAGATGTGGACGGAAAAGAAAAATTGACAAGAGATTTCAACGCAAGATTGTGCGGATGTTGGATAAAGAACCTCGACTGACATCCAAACAAGTTCAAGCTGCCCTGCAGTCTGAGGGTACAACAGTGTCAACCCGTACTATCCGTCGGCATCTGAATGAAAAGGGACTGTATGGTAGGAGACCCAGGAAGACCCCACTTCTTACCCCGAGACATAAAAAAGCCAGGCTGGAGTTTGCCAAAACTTACCTGAAAAATCCTAAAATGTTTTGGAAGAATGTTCTCTGGTCAGATGAGACAAAAGTAGAGCTTTTTGGGCAAAGGCATCAACATAGGGTTTACAGGAGAAAAAAAGAGGCATTCAAAGAAAAAACACGGTCCCTACAGTCAAACATGGCTGAGTTTCCCTGATGTTTTGGGGTTGCTTTGCTGCCTCTGGCACTGGACTGCTTTACCGTGTGCATGGCATTATGAAGTCTGAAGACTACCAACAAATTTTGCAGCATAATATAGGGCCCAGTGTGAGAAAGCTGGGTCTCCCTCAGAGGTCATGGGTCTTCCAGCAGGACAATGACCCAAAACACACTTCAAAAAGCACTAGAAAATGGTTTGAGAGAAAGCACTGGAGACTTCTAAGGTGGCCAGCAATGAGTCCAGACCTGAATCCCATAGAACACCTGTGGAGAGATCTAAAAATGGCAGTTTGGAGAAGGCACCCTTCTATTATCAGGGACCTGGAGCAGTTTTCCAAAGAAGAATGGTCTAAAATTCCAGCAGAGCATTGTAAGAAACTCATTGATGGTTACCGGAAGTGGTTGGTCGCAGTTATTTTGGCTAAAGGTTGTGCAGCCAAGTATTTGGCTGAGGGTGCCAATACTTTTGTCTGGCCCATTTTTGGAGTTTTGTGTGAAATGAGCAATGTTTTGCTTTTTGCTTCATTCTCTTTTGTGTTTTTTCATTTAAGACAAATTAAATGAAGATAATAATGCCAAAGAATTTGTGATTGCAATCCTTTTCAGGAAGAAACTGAGTATTATCTGACAAAATTGCAAGGTTGTCAATACTTTTGGCCACTACTGTAAGACTGGGGTGAGGGGAATTATACACCTAATATTATGTACAGGCCTCACCTATCAAAAGTGCAGAAAAATCCTTGTTGTCCATAGCAATCAATCACAATGCGGCTTCATTGTTCTATAGAATGTTAAGAAATGGAATCTGTGCTGTGATTCGTTGCTATCGGCAACAGGAACATTTTTGCTATTGGACAGTTTTGATAAATGAGAGGCCAAATATTAGACATTTTCGGCTCATTTACATAAAGCTGTATAAAATTCTAATATTTGCTTTGGAGCTATATTTGTTAAGCCCTTCTTGACAGGGTAACCCTTGGTTGTGTTTCCTTCCTCCTTTGAAAACCCATAACTATTTATTGCTTAACTTTTCTGCAAATTTAGCCGCATGTGGACTTGTGTTTTTTAGTGGACAGAGCTGTACTGTAGCTTTGTACACTCTTCAATGTTCTGAAAAATGGGGAAAATGATTCAAAAAGTGGTAAAATTATGGAAAAAAGTTATTCAGTCATTGATTTTTTTTTTACTGTGTTTATTGAGTGGTAAAAATGACCTTCCAAAATGTTTCTCAATGTCAGTTACAACTAGGGCAATAATGAACATATATCTGCTTTTTTTAATTAAGTGGTGAAAGGAATTACAGAATTTTATAAAAAAAAAATGTATAGTGTCCCCATATTGTGAGACATTGTATCTTTTTGATTTTGATAGTTAGATGGAGCTGTGTGAGGACTTGTTTTTTGCGTGTCGAGTTCTAGCTTTTATTGATACCTCTCCTGGGTAGACCGGACAATGTGATATCTTTATATTGCATTTTTTTAGGTGGATACGGCGCCCTCAAAAAACACAATTCTCATGTTTAATTTTCTTTTTCTCACTTAAGATAAGGAAATTAATATTATTTTTATTATTGTTATTAATGAGGAGGCTAATATATTTTTTTACTTTTCTTTAGTCTCCTTAGTAGAGTTGAGCGATACCGTCCGATACTTCAAAGTATCGGATCGGAATGGATCGGCCGATCTTAAAAAAAAGTATCGGTATCGCCGATTCCGATACCGGAAGTCCCATTCAAGTCTATGAGACTTCCGGTATCGGAATAAGAAAAACCTTGTTTTTGCTTTGTACAGCCTCTCTGGGGTCTGTACGGGCCTTTCGGGGGGCTGTGCCGGCCTGCCAGGGGGTCTGTGCAGGCTCCGGTAGTCTGTGCCGGCCTGCCGGGGGGCTGTGCCGGCCTGCCGGTGGTCTGTGCAGGCTCCGGTGGGCTGTGCCGGCCTGCCGGGGGGCTGTGCCAGCCTGCCGGTGGTCTGTGCAGGCTCCGGTGGGCTGTGCCGGCCTGCCGGGGGGCTGTGCCGGCCTGCCGGTGGTCTGTGCAGGCTTCGGGGGTCTGTGCAGGCATCGTCCAATGGGACTACAAGTCCCATCGGGCGATGCCTGCTACCAGGACAGTGATTGACACATTAGCCAATGATGGGACAGTAGTAGTCCCATCATCTGGCTAATGTGTTGAATGTAAAAAAAAAAAAAAAAAAATTACATGCTACAAACATGCTACATACATACAACATGCATACTACATACATGCTACATTCATACTACATACTACATACATGCTACATTCATACTACATATATACTACATGCAACATACATACTACATATATACTACATGCATGCAACATGCATACTACATATATACTACATGCAACATACATACTACATATATACTACATGCATGCAACATGCATACTACATATATACTACATACACTCACTGGCCACTTTATTAGGTACACCATGCTAGTAACGGGTTGGACCCCCTTTTGCCTTCAGAACTGCCTCAATTCTTCGTGGCAGAGATTCAACAAGGTGCTGGAAGCATTCCTCAGAGATTTTGGACCATATTGACATGATGGCATCACACAGTTGGCGCAGATTTGTCGGCTGCACATCCCTGATGCGAATCTCCCGTTCCACCACATCCCAAATATGCTCTATTGGATTGAGATCTGGTGACTGAGGAGGCCATTTGAGTACAGTGAACTCATTGTCATGTTCAAGAAACCAATCTGAGATGAATCGAGCTTTATGACATGGCGCATTATCCTGCTGAAAGTAGCCATCAGATGTTGGGTACATTGTGGTCATAAAGGGATGGACATGGTCAGCAACAATACTCAGGTAGGCTGTGGCGTTGCAACGATGCTCAATTGGTACCAAGGGGCCCAAAGAGTGCCAAGAAAAAATTCCCCACACCATGACACCACCACCACCAGCCTGAACCGTTGATACAAGGCAGGATGGATCCATGCTTTCATGTTGTTTACGCCAAATTCTGACCCTACCATCCGAATGTCGCAGCAGAAATCGAGACTCATCAGACCAGGCAACGTTTTTCCAATCTTCTACTGGCCAATTTCGATGAGCTTGTGCAAATTGTAGCCTCAGTTTCCTGTTCTTAGCTGAGAGGAGTGGTACCCAGTGTGGTCTTCTGCTGCTGTAGCCCATCTGCCTCAAAGTTCGACGCACTGTGCGTTCAGAGATGCTCTTCTGCCTACCTTGGTTGTAACGGGGGGCAATTTGAGTCACTGTTGCCTTTCTATCAGCTCGAACCAGTCTGCCCATTCTCCTCTGACCTCTGGCATCAACAAGGCATTTCCGGCCACAGAACTGCCGCTCACTGGATTTTTTTTCTTTTTCGGACCATTCTCTGTAAACCCTAGAGATGGTTGTGCGTGAAAATCCCAGTAGATCAGCAGTTTCTGAAATACTCAGACCAGCCCTTCTGGCACCAACAATCATGCCACGTTCAAAGGCACTCAAATCACCTTTCTTCCCCATACTGATGCTCGGTTTGAACTGCAGGAGATTGTCTTGACCATGTCTACATGCCTAAATGCACTGAGTTGCCGCCATGTGATTGGCTGATTAGAAATTAAGTCTTAACACACAGTTGGACAGGTGTACCTAATAAAGTGGCCAGTGAGTGTATATGCTACATACATACTACATATATACTACATGCATGCTACATACATACTGCATGCTACATACATACTACATGCTACATACATACTACATATATGCTACATACATACTACATATATACTACATGCATGCTACATACATACTGCATGCTACATACATACTACATGCTACATACATACCACATATATACTACATACATACTACATGCATGCTACATGCTACATACATACCACATACATACTACATACATACTACATACATACTACATGCATGCTACATGCTACATACATAGCACATATATACTACATGCATGCTACATACATGCTACATGCTACATACATACCACATACATACTACATACATACTACATGCATGCTACATACATACTACATGCTACATACATACTACATATATACTACATGCATGTTACATACATACTACATGCTACATACATACCACATACATACTACATACATACTACATGCATGCTACATGCATGCTACATACATACTACATGCTACATACATACCACATACATACTACATATATACTACATGCATGCTACATACATACTGCATGCTACATGCATGCTACATACATACTACATACATACTTCAGAAAAGAGCGACCAGAATGGTGACCGGTCTGCAAACCCTGTCTTATGAGGAAAGGTTGCAGGATTTGGGAATGTTTAGTTTGCAAAAGAGAAGACTGAGAGGAGACTTAATAGCTGTCTACAAATATCTAAAGGGCTGTCACATTGTAGAAGGATCAACTTTATTCTCATTTGCACAAGGAAAGACTAGAAGCAATGGGATGAAGCTGAATGGGAGGAAACACAGATTAGATATTAGAAAAAACTTTTTGACAGTTAGAGTGATCAATGAGTGGAACAGGCTGCCACGAGAAGTGGTGAGTTCTCCTTCAATGGAAGTCTTCAAACAGAGGCTGGACAGACATCTAACTGGGATGATTTAGCGAATCCTGCTTTGAGCAGGGGGTTGGACCAGATGGCCCAGGAGGTCCCTTCCAACTCTACGATTCTATGATTCTATGATTCTATGATTCTATGATACTACATGCATGCTACATACATACTACATACTACATATATACTACATGCATGCTACATACATACTACATGCTACATACATACCACATACATACTACATACATACTACATGCATGCTACATACATACTACATGCTACATACATGCCACATACATACTACATATATACTACATGCATGCTACATACATACTGCATGCTACATGCATGCTACATACATACTACATACATACTACATGCTACATTTCCCACGCAGCAATGGCATAAAGTGAGACTAGGGACTTTTTTTTTTTTTAAGTGGCGGAGGAATACAGTGCGGAAGGATACCTACCTTTCGTCATTGGATTCCTGCAGCCTGTAGAGAACGGCAGCATCAGCTGATGCTGCAGTTCTCTACCCAAGATCGTCGTGGGACAAACTCTTGGACTGCTTCGGATCGTGGGTGAGTATTTTTGTGGTTTGTTATGTTAATATTTATTCCGTAAAAGACAATGGCTTTGGGGAACAATGTGACAAGTATTGGTAAGTATGTTACTCTATGTTATATGTACTGTATGTCTATGTATGTATTGTATGAATATATTGTATGTAGTATGTATGTAGTATATATGTGGTATGTATGTAGCATGTAGTATGTATGTAGTATGTATGTAGCATGCATGTAGCATGCAGTATGTATGTAGCATGCATGTAGTATATATGTAGCATGTAGCATGTAGTATGTATGTAGTATGTATGTGGTATGTATGTAGAATGTAGTATGTATGTAGCATGCATGTAGTATGTATGTAGTATATATGTAGTATGTATGTAGCATGTAGTATGTATGTAGCATGCATGTAGTATGTATGTAGCATGTAGTATGTATGTAGCATGCATGTAGTATGTATATAATATGTATGTGGTATGTATGTAGCATGTAGTATGTATGTAGCATGCATGTAGTATATATGTGTTATGTATGTAGCATGCATGTAGTATGTATGTAGTATGTATGTGGTATGTATGTAGCATGCATGTAGTATGTATGTAGTATATATGTGGTATGTATGTAGTATGTATGTAGTATGTATGTAGTATGTATGTAGCATGCAGTATGTATGTAGCATGTATGTAGTATGTATGTAGTATATATGTAGTATGTATGTAGCATGTAGTATGTATGTAGCATGCATGTAGTATATATGTAGTATGTATGTAGTATGTATGTAGTATGTATGTAGTATATATGTAGTATGTATGTAGCATGTAGTATGTATGTAGCATGCATGTAGTATGTATGTAGTATGTATGTCGTATATATGTAGTATGTATGTAGCATGTAGTATGTATGTAGCATGCATGTAGTATATATGTGTTATGTATGTAGCATGCATGTAGTATGTATGTAGTATGTATGTAGTATGTATGTGGTATGTATGTAGCATGCATGTAGTATGTATGTAGTATATATGTGGTATGTATGTAGTATGTATGTAGTATGTATGTAGCATGCAGTATGTATGTAGCATGTATGTAGTATGTATGTAGTATGTATGTAGTATATATGTAGTATGTATGTAGCATGTAGTATGTATGTAGCATGCATGTAGTATATATGTAGTATGTATGTAGCATGTAGTATGTATGTAGTATGTATGTAGTATATATGTAGTATGTATGTAGCATGTAGTATGTATGTAGCATGCATGTAGTATATATGTAGTATGTATGTAGCATGTAGTATGTATGTAGCATGCATGTAGTATGTATGTAGTATGTATGTAGTATATATGTAGTATGTATGTAGCATGTAGTATGTATGTAGCATGCATGTACTATATATGTGTTATGTATGTAGCATGCATGTAGTATGTATGTGGTATGTATGTAGCATGCATGTAGTATATATGTGGTATGTATGTAGTATGTATGTAGCATGCATGTAGTATGTATGTAGTATATATGTGGTATGTATGTAGTATGTATGTAGTATGTATGTAGCATGCAGTATGTATGTAGCATGCATGTAGTATATATGTAGTATGTATGTAGCATGTAGTATGTATGTAGTATGTAGCATGCATGTAGCATGCAGTATGTATGTAGCATGCATGTAGTATATATGTAGTATGTATGTAGCATGTAGTATGTATGTAGTATGTATGTGGTATGTATGTAGCATGTAGTATGTATGTAGCATGCATGTAGTATGTATGTAGTATGTATGTAGTATATATGTAGTATGTATGTAGCATGTAGTATGTATGATGCATGCAGTATATATGTAGTATGTATGTAGTATGTATGTGGTATGTATGTAGCATGTAGTATGTATGTAGCATGCATGTAGTATGTATGTAGTATGTATGTGGTATGTATGTAGCATGTAGTATGTATGTAGCATGCATGTAGTATATATGTGTTATGTATGTAGCATGCATGTAGTATGTATGTGGTATGTATGTAGCATGCATGTAGTATGTATGTAGTATATATGTGGTATGTATGTAGTATGTATGTAGTATGTATGTAGCATGCAGTATGTATGTAGCATGTATGTAGTATGTATGTAGTATGTATGTAGTATATATGTAGTATGTATGTAGCATGTAGTATGTATGTAGCATGCATGTAGTATATATGTAGTATGTATGTAGCATGTAGTATGTATGTAGCATGCATGTAGTATGTATGTAGCATGCATGTAGTATATATGTGTTATGTATGTAGCATGCATGTAGTATGTATGTAGTATGTATGTAGTATGTATGTGGTATGTATGTAGCATGCATGTAGTATGTATGTAGTATATATGTGGTATGTATGTAGTATGTATGTAGTATGTATGTAGCATGCAGTATGTATGTAGCATGTATGTAGTATGTATGTAGTATATATGTAGTATGTATGTAGCATGTAGTATGTATGTAGCATGCATGTAGTATATATGTAGTATGTATGTAGCATGTAGTATGTATGTAGTATGTATGTAGTATGTATGTAGTATATATGTAGTATGTATGTAGCATGTAGTATGTATGTAGCATGCATGTAGTATATATGTAGTATGTATGTAGCATGTAGTATGTATGTAGTATGTATGTAGTATGTATGTAGTATATATGTAGTATGTATGTAGCATGTAGTATGTATGTAGCATGCATGTAGCATATATGTAGTATGTATGTAGCATGTAGTATGTATGTAGCATGCATGTAGTATGTATGTAGTATGTATGTAGTATATATGTAGTATGTATGTAGCATGTAGTATGTATGTATGTAGCATTCATGTAGTATATATGTGTTATGTATGTAGCATGCATGTAGTATGTATGTGGTATGTATGTAGCATGCTTGTAGTATGTATGTAGTATATATGTGGTATGTATGTAGTATGTATGTAGTATGTATGCAGCATGCATGTAGTATGTATGTAGTATATATGTGGTATGTATGTAGTATGTATGTAGTATGTATGTAGCATGCATGTAGTATATATGTAGTATGTATGTAGCATGTAGTATGTATGTAGTATGTAGCATGCATGTAGCATGCAGTATGTATGTAGCATGCATGTAGTATATATGTAGTATGTATGTAGCATGTAGTATGTATGTGGTATGTATGTAGCATGTAGTATGTATGTAGCATGCATGTAGTATGTATGTAGTATGTATGTAGTATATATGTAGTATGTATGTAGCATGTAGTATGTATGTAGCATGCATGCAGTATATATGTAGTATGTATGTGGTATGTATGTAGCATGTAGTATGTATGTAGCATGCATGTAGTATGTATGTAGTATGTATGTAGTATGTATGTGGTATGTATGTAGCATGTAGTATGTATGTAGCATGTAGTATGTATGTAGCATGCATGTAGTATATATGTGTTATGTATGTAGCATGCATGTAGTATGTATGTGGTATGTATGTAGCATGCATGTAGTATGTATGTAGTATATATGTGGTATGTATGTAGTATGTATGTAGTATGTATGTAGCATGCAGTATGTATGTAGCATGTATGTAGTATGTATGTAGTATGTATGTAGTATATATGTAGTATGTATGTAGCATGTAGTATGTATGTAGCATGCATGTAGTATATATGTAGTATGTATGTAGCATGTAGTATGTATGTAGCATGCATGTAGTATGTATGTAGTATATATGTAGTATGTATGTAGCATGTAGTATGTATGTAGCATGCATGTAGTATATATGTAGTATGTATGTAGCATGTAGTATGTATGTAGCATGCATGTAGTATGTATGTAGTATATATGTGGTATGTATGTAGTATGTATGTAGTATGTATGTAGCATGCAGTATGTATGTAGCATGTATGTAGTATGTATGTAGTATATATGTAGTATGTATGTAGCATGTAGTATGTATGTAGCATGCATGTAGTATATATGTAGTATGTATGTAGCATGTAGTATGTATGTAGTATGTATGTAGTATGTATGTAGTATATATGTAGTATGTATGTAGCATGTAGTATGTATGTAGCATGCATGTAGTATATATGTAGTATGTATGTAGCATGTAGTATGTATGTAGTATGTATGTAGTATGTATGTAGTATATATATAGTATGTATGTAGCATGTAGTATGTATGTAGCATGCATGTAGCATATATGTAGTATGTATGTAGCATGTAGTATGTATGTAGCATGCATGTAGTATGTATGTAGTATGTATGTAGTATATATGTAGTATGTATGTAGCATGTAGTATGTATGTATGTAGCATTCATGTAGTATATATGTGTTATGTATGTAGCATGCATGTAGTATGTATGTGGTATGTATGTAGCATGCTTGTAGTATGTATGTAGTATATATGTGGTATGTATGTAGTATGTATGTAGTATGTATGTAGCATGCATGTAGTATGTATGTAGTATATATGTGGTATGTATGTAGTATGTATGTAGTATGTATGTAGCATGCATGTAGTATATATGTAGTATGTATGTAGCATGTAGTATGTATGTAGTATGTAGCATGCATGTAGCATGCAGTATGTATGTAGCATGCATGTAGTATATATGTAGTATGTATGTAGCATGTAGTATGTATGTGGTATGTATGTAGCATGTAGTATGTATGTAGCATGCATGTAGTATGTATGTAGTATGTATGTAGTATATATGTAGTATGTATGTAGCATGTAGTATGTATGTAGCATGCATGCAGTATATATGTAGTATGTATGTGGTATGTATGTAGCATGTAGTATGTATGTAGCATGCATGTAGTATGTATGTAGTATGTATGTAGTATGTATGTGGTATGTATGTAGCATGTAGTATGTATGTAGCATGTAGTATGTATGTAGCATGCATGTAGTATATATGTGTTATGTATGTAGCATGCATGTAGTATGTATGTGGTATGTATGTAGCATGCATGTAGTATGTATGTAGTATATATGTGGTATGTATGTAGTATGTATGTAGTATGTATGTAGCATGCAGTATGTATGTAGCATGTATGTAGTATGTATGTAGTATGTATGTAGTATATATGTAGTATGTATGTAGCATGTAGTATGTATGTAGCATGCATGTAGTATATATGTAGTATGTATGTAGCATGTAGTATGTATGTAGCATGCATGTAGTATGTATGTAGTATATATGTAGTATGTATGTAGCATGTAGTATGTATGTAGCATGCATGTAGTATATATGTAGTATGTATGTAGCATGTAGTATGTATGTAGCATGTAGTATGTATGTAGCATGCATGTAGTATGTATGTAGTATGTATGTAGTATATATGTAGTATGTATGTAGCATGTAGTATGTATGTAGCATGCATGTAGTATATATGTGTTATGTATGTAGCATGCATGTAGTATGTATGTAGTATGTATGTAGTATGTATGTGGTATGTATGTAGCATGCATGTAGTATGTAGTATATATGTGGTATGTATGTAGTATGTATGTAGTATGTATGTAGCATGCATGTAGTATGTATGTAGTATATATGTGGTATGTATGTAGTATGTATGTAGTATGTATGTAGCATGCAGTATGTATGTAGCATGCATGTAGTATATATGTAGTATGTATGTAGCATGCATGTAGTATATATGTAGTATGTATGTAGCATGTAGTATGTATGTAGCATGCATGTAGTATGTATGTAGTATGTATGTAGTATTTTTTTTTTTTTTAACATTTAACACATTAGCCAGATGATGGGACTACTACTGTCCCATCATTGGCTAATGTGTCAATCACTGTCAAGGTAGCAGGCATCGCCAGATGGGACTTATAGTCCCATCGGATGATGCTTGCACAGACCCCCGGACATCAGCACAGCCCCCCGGCAGGCCGGCACAGCCCCCCGGCAGGCCGGTACAGACCCCCACAGGGTGCACAGACCACCGGCAGGCCGGCACAGCCCCCCGGCAGGCCGGTACAGACCCCCACAGGGTGCACAGACCACCGGCAGGCCGGCACAGCCCCCCGGCAGGCCGGTACAGACCCCGGGCAGTCCACACAGCCCCCCGGCAGGCCGGCAGAGACCCCCGGAAGGCCCGAAATGACGGCGCGTCATGATGCGCACACACCGCGCATCATGATGACGTCATTTCGGCTGTCAATCAACTTTGAACTTCCGATTCCGATGCCGACTTCCGATATTGAAAAAATATCGGAAGTCGGTATCGGAATTCCGATACAGCAAGTATCGGCCGATACCCGATACTTGCGGTATCGGAATGCTCAACACTACTCCTTAGGGGACTTGAACCTGTGATTTTCTGATCGCTTGTACTATATACTGTGATAGAACTGTATATTGCTAAATTAACAGAAGGAAGAATCTGAAAGACGGGCTTTCAGCGGGTCCAGGTAGTCATTTTAATCAATTGACCCCCTGCAGCTATGTCCTGGGGGGAGGGGTAATTGCAGCTGGTGCACCCAAATCAGCATTGACTTCATTTAAATACCACTGTCAGCTTTGAAATGGTAAAACAGCAGTAATCGGAGAACACTCTGGTGCGTGCTGTTAAAGGCCATGGCAGCTATATAATACAGCAGGCATTGGTACGATGCATGCTCAGCTCCTGAGCCCGCTCTATACATTTGCTGCACAACATGACAACCATTTCCATTATGAATTCGCTAAAGAGTTAATAAATCTTGTATTATCTCAGCAGATGGAATGGATAAAATGTCCCACGACACAATGGACATGCCGGCACAAGACCTTGGAGATGCCAGTGTACAGATTTCTCCACACAGAGGACTGGTCCACACAGACCAACCTATGGACCTTTACAGTCTTGAGATCCTGAAAGATCTTGGAAAAGGAAACTATGGAAAAGTAAGTGTCAATTTATATTTATCCATGTTCCTCAATGTATCCTGAACAGATACACAGGAGGGATGTACTTATTCATTACAGGATGTTCATATGTAATGATACTTGGGATAAACTAGTGACATATTACACAGTAATAGATGGGAGTTTGGTCTGATCTGTTGTGATTTTTCTCCAGGTCAGCTTGGCATCAGATCCGGTTAATGAAGGACTGCTGGCCATTAAGATCATGGACAAGAGATCGTGTGAGGACATAATATCTACAGAGGTGGAAGTCCTGAGAATGGCTGCCGGGTGCCCCTACCTAATGTCTATGCGGGCGTTTATTTAGACACCTACAGAATATGCAATAGCCATGGACTATATGGCCGGAGGAGACCTGAATCACCACATGAAAGATTCAATGCTGTTTAACACAAAGACAACAAGGTAAATGTCTTATACTGAATCTTAATAATCTGCTGCCCACACATTGTAGTCCTAGAGCAATGGAGAATGACAACAAGAGCAAATAATGAGGTGAAAAGGACACATGTGTGATCTCATGTTCTCTGTATGATTGTGTATGTAACCACCGATCCACCCTTTACTTTCTACTCCACAGACTCTTTGCGGCAGAGATGGTGTGCTGACTCCAATTCCTGCATGAACACGGTGTCATACATAGGTAATCATTTCACCTCCATAAATCTGGCACCTGTGACTCTCTGTTGTCTCCTTATATATCTATTGTAGAAAGTTCTTTTCATTAAAAATTCTCACAATCAGTGTCTGCTCGTTCTCCCTGCAGTGACCTGAAGCCAGAGAACATCCTCATCTAAGACACCGGACACATCAAAATCGCCGACTTTGGCGCATCAGCCATGAATGTGTCTGAGGGTGACATAGTGGGGTACGTTGTTGGCACTCAGGGTTACATGGCGCTTGAGGTAAGGAACATCTCTGTGTGATTGGTGCCAAAAGTAGGATTGAATGTATCCTGCGCACCTCTAATCACAGACCGCTCCTCATAGTATGTCTGTAATTCCCCTTCCCGGTATATTCAACTTCTCTCCAATCTCATGTTCCCACAGGTAATGGATGAAGAAGGATACACCCATCTGGCAGACTCCTTTTCCTTTGGAGTCATCCTATATATGATGAGCGTGGGGGACTGGCCATTTTACAGCAAAGGCTCACTGGACGAATACCACCAGTCTCTGCGTGAGCACATCCCTTATTTTCCACCAGGGATATGCATTAATACCATTGACATCATAAAAGGGGTGAGTAGTATCAGATGGATAAAGATTACGATGGATTACAAGAATAGATAGAAGATAAGTTGTGGACAGTCCATAGACATTGTGTTATATCTTATCAGTGATAATATATAATCTAATGGTCTCTTATGTTTTTTAGCTTCTCTGCAAAACTCCATCTGCCCGATTGGCCATAACGTCATCCATTAGGTCCCACCCGTTCTTCCACTCCATAGGCTGGAGTGATGTGGAGTGTGGCAGATCCGACCCACCGTTCCCATATTACTATGTAAGTATAACACATACAGACATCCATAATGTTATCACTACCCAGTAATGCACTTACCCACTATATCCCTTCTTGTTATATCTCTCAGTACACTGTATATACTGAATGTGAGGAGCTGATTCTCAGACGTGTATATTTCTCTTCTTACAGCAGGACTATTAGGCTGATAACAATCAGCCCCATTCCAGTAACATCCAGGAATGAAGATTTACATTAATCAGATGAGACATTGAAATTGGACTTTCTCATTTACCGAACTGTGACAAACCTACCGAGTTTCCACCACATAACATCCACGTAGATTTGAGCACCAAACATCCAGGGATTCATTCCGATCGCCATACTTGGGGTCAGGAAGGAATTTTTTTCCCGTGACATGAGGATAATCCAACAACGAGTCCTCAGGGTTATTTTTCGCCTTCCTCTGGATCAACATAGCAAATGATTAAAGGCTGAAATTGAAGGCCTTCTTTCAGCTACACTAGCTATGTCACCATCTGGACGACTCATCTACAATTTGGTGGAAAGGAGAAGACTACCGGATATGGACAGATAGAAGGCAGCGGCTGCTCCTTCACCTACCAGATATTTACAGAAAGGAGGCAGCGGATGCTCCTTCACCTACTAGATATGGACTGAAAGAAGGAAGCGGATACTCCTTCTCCTACTTGGTCATGTACAGACAGAAGGAAGCGGCTGCTCCTTCTCCTACTTGGCCATGTACAGACAGAAGGAAGTGGCTGTTCCTTCACCTACAAGGCCATGGACAGACGGAAGGAAGCAGCTGCTCCTTCACCTTCCTGCCCATGGTCAGACAGAAGGCCATATGGTTAATTGCGATGCTGTAGGAATCCAGGAAAACTCCAACTACTCAGATCACATGTCACACATTCCTGCTCTTTTCCTCTCTGTCATATGTGATCCAGACCTGGATGTCCAGAAACGGCACAAGTGCAAACCAAGGCCCGAGGAGCGGAATCATCATCATCTGCTCCTTTCTACAGAAAGTGACAGTACACTTTCTTTTATCATCATTGCAAATTATTAACAACTTTTTATTGCATAAAAGAAAAATATAAAACATCTATGTTGCTTTTGGTTAGATTATTGTCATCTACAGATATGTATTTCAGTATTTTTATAAATATCATGACAAGTTATTTTGGTGTCTTAGGCAGATGGAGCCAATGGTGCCCCCCAGCAAAGGAATGGGTTGCAAACTATGGTAACAGGATCCCTAATGCAGCAACTTCCCCTTCTGATTGGTCAGGTAACAACCTCTGATGACCACTTCTGTTACAATTATTACTTTTTCAGAAAAAAATACCAACAAATTAAAAAAACAAAGCTATTATGTATTAGGGGTGAGCAGCGTCGGACTGGATGACCTTGGGCCCACCAGAGAAAAATCATTCTTGGGGCCCACCATGCAGATTTGTAAAAATATCACACAGGACAGATCCTATATACTACACCACACAGGAGAGCTGACAGGTCCTCTATATACTACACCACACAGGAGAGCTGACAGGTCCTCTATATACTACACCACACAAGAGAGCTGACAGATCCTCTATATTATACTACACCACACAGGAGAGCTGACAGATCCTCTATATTATACTACACCACACAGGAGAGCCGACAGATCCTCTATATACTACACCACACAAGAGAGCTGACAGATCCTCTATATTATACAACACCACACAAGAGAGCTGACAGATACTCTATATACTACATCACACAGTAGAGCTGACAGGTCCTCTATATTATACTACACCACACAGAAAGCTGACAGATCCTCTATATACTACACCACACAGGACACATCCTCTATATACTACACCACACAGGAAAGCTGACAGGTCCTCTATATACTACACCACACAGGAGAGCTGACAGATCCTCTATATACTACACCACACAGGACACATCCTCTATATACTACACCACACAGGAGAGCTGACAGATCCTTTATATACTACACCACACAGGACACATCCTCTATATACTACACCACACAGGGAGCTGACAGATCCTCTATATTATACTACACCAAACGGAAAGCTGACAGATCCTCTATATACTACACCACAAAGGGGAGCTGACAGATCCTCTATATACTACACCACACAGGAGAGCTGACAGATCCTCTGTATTATACTACACCATCCAGTAAAGCTGACAGGTCCTCTATATACTACACCACACAAGAGAGCTGACAGATCCTCTATATTATGCCACACAGGACACATCCTCTATATACTACACCACACAGGAGAGCTGACAGATCCTCTATATACTACACCACACAGGACACATCCTCTATATACTACACCACACAGGAAAGCTGACAGGTCCTCTATATACTACACCACACAAGAGAGCTGACGGATACTCTATATACTACGCCACACAGGAGAGCTGACAGATCCTCTATATTATACTACACCACTTGGAAAGCTGACAGATCCTCTATATACTACACCACACAGGAGAGCTGACAGATCCTCTATATACTACACCACACAAGAGAGCTGACAGATCCTCTATACTACACCACACAGGACACATCCTCTATATACTACACCACACAGGAGAGCTGACAGGTCCTCTATATACTACACCACACAAGAGAGCTGACAGATACTCTATATACTACACCACACAGGAGAGCTGACAGATCCTCTATATTATACTACACCACACGGAAAGCTGACAGATACTCTATATACTACACCACACAGGAGAGCTGACAGATCCTCTGTATTATACTACACCACACAGCAAAGCTGACAGGTCCTCTATATACTACACCACACAAGAGAGCTGACAGATCCTCTATACTACACCACACAGGACTAGTGTTGAGCATTCCGATACCGCAAGTATCGGGTATCGGCCGATATTAGCTGTATCGGAATTCCAATACTTTGTTCAGATACTTTTTTCATATCGAATACCGGAATCGGAAGTTCCCATAATGCTATGAGTCCGCTCGATTTGATTCAGCCATTGGGAATCCTCAGAAGTGTGGGCACATCCTGGTAGGCATGTAGGCATGTTAACTATTGGCATGGCTGTGATTGGCTGCTGAAATGATGTCATGATGCACTATAAAAGCCGCCGCTGCCATTTCTGCTCACTCTGCTGTGAATTCAATTAGGGACAGGCTGCTGTTGAAGACTGTGAGGGACAGTTAGAAATAGCAATTCTCAAAAAACTATTGTGCCTTACCCAGGCTACATAAACCACCATTGTAGCTTTCTTTAGTCTAGCAGCAGTGTTCACAGCTGTCTGCAAGGGCTGTGTGAGTGCAGCTCACGCTGTGTGGTGGGTCCTTCAGCCACGTCTGGTTGTAGGCCGCCCAGCGTGCGTCACTGCTGCCTCATACATATTTTTCTTTTCTAGCTGCTTATTTTTCATAAATTCTATCTAGTGTGCTTCCATCCGTATCCATATAAGTTGGTTGCAAACACTAGTAGTAGACAGCGGAGCTTTTCTGCAGCCTTTCAGTGCTAGTGCCCACTTCTCTGCACTGATCACGGCTGTCTGAGAGGTCTCTGACTGTGTGTGAGTGCAGCTCACGCTGAGTAGTGTGTCCTGCAGCTACGTCTGGTTGTAGGCCGCTCAGCGTGCGTCACTGCCTCACACATTTTTCTTTCATTGCAGCTCCTTTTTTTTTCTCCTATTAGTGTGCATCCATCCATATCCATCTATATTGGTTGGTTACAAACACTATATAGGAGTAAATAGAGGAGCCTTTTTTCTGGCTTGCGCCCTTCAGCTGCAGCCAGATTAGTATTACCCAATTTTTTTGGAGCCTCATCTTTTGCATTGTAGGTTACCTTCCTGCATTGTAATAGCTCCAAAAAGTTTGTGATACTATCACTTTCAAATCTTTGGTCACATCCTTTTAGGTTTTTTTCCAAAAAAAACCAAAATAAAGTTCACCAAACACTACATTTGACAGTTGTGTAGGCCACATTAGCTCCTATTAAAGTGTAATCCACACACTTCATAAAAGTAGTGTTTCTTATACCTGTTACCAGCTGTTCAGGAATAAGCACACTAAGCCCCCCCTTTGTATTTTTCTGCCTATCTTTATCAGCCTAGCAAGATGAAGAAGGCAGGGAGTAAGGCACGTGGGCGTGGGAGTGGAATTTCAGCAGGGAGAGGACGTGGGGATTCTGCAGGGAGAGGATGTGGGGATTCTGCAGGGAGAGGATGTGGTGATTCTGTGCCTGCTGCGGGCACCATTGAGTCAGCAGCCCCCAGTTTTAGCAGGCAACAGTCCTTTATGCGCAGCTTTGTAGTACCTCGCCGTACCCCACTGCTGCGGGAGGAACAAATTGAGGCCGTTGTCGGATGGATGGCAGCTAACGCATCGACTTCAATGACTTCCACGTCCTCTCAGGGCCAGAGCACCCATGAGCAACCATCTTTCTCTTCACCACCTGCCAAAGTGCCTAGGCAGTCAGAGAGCCCTGGACAGGAGCAATCACAGTCTCTACTTCTGTTCTCTGAATCTGTTGGCTTGGAAAGAGGGGGCCAGCCCAGCAGCATTCAAGAATGTGAAGAAGAGGGAGTATGCAGTGATGCGCAACTTCTTTGTCCCTCGGAATCTGAAGAGGCGGGTGGGCCAGTGCCTATGGTCAGCACACCTCGGTACGCATCAGATGATGACGAGACTCAGTTACCACTTTCTGGTGCGTACGGTGCTGGCGAGACAACCCAGGAGAAGCAGGTGTTTGAGGAGGGGAGTGTAGATGATGAGGTCCTAGACCCATCATGGCGTGAGGAACAGGAAGGTGGTGGGAGCAGCTCTGAGGAAGAGATTCCCCGAACGGCCAAAATAGGAGGGAGAGGGAAGGGGCAGACTTGGTTGCCTGTAGCCTCCACTTCGGCACCCGGTAGGAGCATTCCTCTTTCAAAAGGCAAAACGGGCGCTCCCAAGACTTGCAGTGCGTGGTCCTTTTGACACAGTTGCAGATGGCATTTGCTTTGTCAAATGCAAGCTGTGTCATCAGAAAGTTAAAAGAGGGAAAAATGTCAGCAACCTCAATACCACAAATATGTGGAAACATGTGCGGACCAAGCATGAGGTGGAGTTACACAGACACACTGAAAATGTAGGCCAACGTACAGCACCAAATACCACCTCTTCAGCTCGTGTTGGGGCCTCTTCCTCCAGCTCACACACAGCTGGTTCGGCTTCCTCACAGGATCGCCATGGAAGAACCTCTGGCACTGTTGTCCGGAGACCCAGTGAACTTCCACCCACAGCACCACGTTCCCAGTCCTCCTCACACTCCCAGGCACTCGGTAGCACAGGCATGGGATAAAAGGCGGCCATACTCGGCAAACCATCCCCGAGCACAGGCTCTGAATGCTGGCATTGCCAAGCTACTGGCACTTGAAATGCTCTCATTCAGGCTGGTGGAGACTGACACCTTCCGGGACTTGATGGCATTGGCAGTCCCACAATACACTGTGCCCAGCCGCTTTTATTTCAGCAGGTGAGCCGTCCCTGCCCTGCAAAAACATGTGGAGGGAAAAATACAACATGCGCTACTAAATGCCATCAGTAGCAAGGTCCACCTGACCACCGATGCGTGGACCAGTAACCATGGACAGGGACGATACCTTTCCCTCACTGCCCATTGGGTCAATGTTGTGGAGCCGGGTACAGATCTGGAGAGTGGCGCTGTATGTGTTCTGCCAACTCCTCGGATTGCTGGAATCCAGTCTGTACACATTGACTCCTCCTCCTACTCAAGTTCCTCAGAAACAGCGCAGCAGGAGCCTGTTACGACCGATATGAGCACAGCCATGGCCAAACGTCATCAGGCCGTACTCAAATTAATTTCTTTGGGGAATCGAACCCACACAGCGCAGGAGCTCTGGAATGCCATCAAGCAGGAGAGCGACGTGTGGTTTCTGCCAGCGAATCTCCAGCCGGGCTTGGTAGTGTGTGACAATGCCCGAAATCTGGTGGCAGCTCTTGGCCTAGGCAACCTCACTCACATCCCATGACTGGCACATGTACTGAACTTGGTCGTGCAGAGCTTTCTGAGGGACTATCCGGATCTTGATGCACTGCTGCACAAGGTCCGCATAGAGTGCCCTCACTTGCGGCGTTCCAGCACGGCAAGATCGCGCCTTGCTGCTCTGCAGCGCCGATTACACCTTTCGGAACATCGCATCATATGTGACCTACCCACCAGGTGGAATTCAACGGTACATATGTTGGAGCGGTTGTGTGAGCAGCAGGCAGCAGTCATGGAGTACCAGCTGCATCAGGCGCAAACAAGTCGCACTGTGCGCCGGTCACACTTCAGCACCACTGAGTGGGCCTCTATGAAGGACATCTGCCTCGTTTTGTGTGCCTTCAATGATTCCACACTGATGGTGAGTGCAGATGATGCACTAGTCAGCATGGCTGTCCCCCTTATCTGCCTGCTTCAAAAAACACTGCAAGCACTAAGGGAGGAGGTTTTGGAAGAGGTGGAGGATGAGGAGTCCCAAATGCCATCTGCTTCTGGATAGTCTGCACTATGTGGTTCCTCACAAAGGCCTAGGCAGGGGACACTTTGTGAGGAGGATGAGGAGGAGTTGATGGAGGAGGAAGACATCTCTCCAGAGGAGGGAGGTACACAATCCTCTAGTCAGTATGTACAGCGAGGGTGGGGTGATGCAGAGCAGGCAGAAATGACGCCTCAAGCAGGGGACAGCGTTTCTTTGGCAGTTGGGAGTCTGCAGCACATGGTTGATTTCATGCTGCAGTGCCTGAGAAACGACCGCCACATCGCCCACATTCTCAACACGACTGATTATTGGGTGTACACCCTCCTAGATCCTCGCTACCGGGACAACTTACAAAGCCTCATACCACCGTTGAACCGGGAGCGTAAACTGCGGGAGTACCAAGACACTCTGGTGCAGTCCATCATGTTTTCCATTCCACCCGACAACAGTGGTGCTAGTGCTTTACAAAGCAGCTCTGTGCGTCGAGGCAGTGGAGGAAACTCGGCACAAAGAGGGAGCAGAGGCAGCGCCTCAGCACAAGGCAAGACCACTATGGCCCAAATGTGGCAAAGTTTTGTGTGTCCGCCACAATTGTCTACACCATCACAGACGGCTCCAGTCAGCAGGAGGCAACGTTTTCGTCAGATGGTGACAGACTACATGTCTTGCCCTGTTAGTGTACTCCCAGATGGCTCTTCCCCCTTCAAGTTTTGGGTCTCTAAGCTGGATACATGGCCAGAGCTTAGCCAGTATGCATTGGAGGTGCTGGCTTGCCCTGCTGCCAGTGTATTATCGGAACGCGTCTTTAGAGCCGCAGGTGGTGTACTAACAGACCGTCGCATGCGACTATCTTCCGATAACGTTGACCGGCTTACTTTTCTGAAAATGAACAAGGCATGGATCTCGCCAGAATTTGCCAATCCTCTTCCCGAATAAATTATTGGTTGGCAACAGTATCCAGGTCTCCTGTTGTGTTCATGTTTCTACCACCTGAACTATAATCCGTTGGCTTCAACACAGCCAGCTGTCGCTCAGAAGTGTCGTCTGCACAGAGAAAAACACTAGCTCCTGTGTTAGTGGGGTTCAGTAACGCCAGCTGCTCCCCTGCTGTGTGGACGGCAAAGTCTCCTGATCCATCCACATTCAAACTACTACTGATTTTTAACCGTGCTCCACTTAGACCTGTGGCTCCACTGTCTCTAGTTTTTCCCCTGGCCTCCAACCCCGCCAGTTGCTGCTCAGAAGTGGTGTCTGCACAATCCACACTTGTTCCTGTGTTACTGGGGCTCAGTCATGTCAGTTGATCCCCTGATGTGTGTCCGGCAACGTCTCCTGCTCTGTCCACATTCCCTTTACTAGTAGTGTGAATGAGGACAGAGCAGGAGACCTTGCCGGACACACATCAGGGGATCAACTGACGTGACTGAGCCCCAGTTACACAGGAAAAAGTGTGGATTGTGCAGACGCCACTTCAGAGCTGTAACTGGCGGGGTTGGAGGCCTGGGAAAATACTAGAGACAGTGGAGCCAGAGGCCATAGTGGGGCACGGTTACAATCAGTAGTAGTCTACAACCTATATAAAACCTGCTGCAAGTTCACCTCCGCCTGCTGCATGATTGATCCTGTGCTCCAACAACGCCTGTTGGTGTTCAGAAGTGCTGTCCTCACAGAGAAAAACACACTAGCTCCTGTGTTAGTGGGGTTCAGTAACATCAGCTGTTCCCCTGCTGTGTAGACGGCAATGTCTCCTGCTGCCTCCACATGCCAAAAACATCAGGCCTCAGCCTGCTCCATGCTTGATCCTGGGCTCCAACAACGCCTGTTGGTGTTCAGAAGTGCCGTCCTCACAGAGAAAAACACACTAGCTCCTGTGTTAGTGGGGTTCAGTAACGTCAGCTGTTCCCCTGCTGTGTAGACGGCAATGTCTCCTGCTGCCTCCACATGCCAAAAACATCAGGCCTCAGCCTGCTCCATGCTTGATCCTGGGCTCCAACAACGCCTGTTGGTGTTCAGAAGTGCCGTCCTCACAGAGAAAAACACACTAGCTCCTGTGTTAGTGGGGTTCAGTAACGTCAGCTGTTCCCCTGCTGTGTACACGGCAATGTCTCCTGCTGCCTCCACATGCCAAAAACCTCAGGCCTCAGCCTGCTCCATGCTTGATCCTGGGCTCCAACAACGCCTGTTGGAGTTCAGAAGTGCAGTCTTCACAGAGAAAAACACACTAGCTCCTGTGTTAGTGGGGTTCAGTAACGTCAGCTGTTCCCCTGCTGTGTAGACGGCAATGTCTCCTGCTGCCTCCACATGCCAAAAACATCAGGCCTCAGCCTGTTCCATGCTTCATCCTGGGCTCCAACATCGCCAGCTGGTGTTCAGAAGTGCCGTCCTCACAGAGAAAAACACACTAGCTCCTGTGTTAGTGGGGTTCAGTAACGTCAGCTGTTCCCCTGCTGTGTGGATGACAAATTCTCCTGCTGCCTACACAGTCACACTACTACTGATTTTCAACCGTGCTCCACTTATGCCTCTGGCTTTACTGTCTCCAGGATTTCCCCTGGCCTCCAACCCCGCCAGTTGCTGCTCTGAAGTGGCGTCTGCACAATCCACACTTGTTCCTGGGTTACAGGGGCTCTGTCACGTCAGTGGATGCCCTGATGTGTGTCCGGCAAGATCTCCTGCTCTGTCCACATTCCCATTACTAGTAGTGGATTGTGCAGACGCCACTTCAGAGCAGCAACTGGCGGGGTTGGAGGCCAGGGGAAATACTGGAGACAGTAGAGCCAGAGGCATAAGTGGAGCACGGTTACAATCAGTAGTGGTGTACAACCAATATAAAACTTGCCTCAAGTAGGCCTCAGCCTGCTCCATGATTGATCCTGGCCTTCAACACAGCCAGTTGTTGCTTGGAAGTGCCGTCCGCACAGATAGAAACACTCGCTCCTGTGTCAGTGGGGTTCAGTAACGCCAGCTGCTCCCCTGCTGTGTGGATGGCAAAGTCTCCTGCTGCCTCCCAAATCACACTACATCTTATTTTCTACTTGCTCCAAGTAGGCCTCAGCCTGCTCTGTGATTGATCCTGGGCTTCAACACAGCCAGTTGTTGCTTGGAAGTGCTGTCCGCACGGATAGAAACACTCACTCCTGTGTCAGTGGGGTTCAGTAACGCCAGCTGCTCCCCAGCTGTGTGAATGGCAAAGTCTCCTGCTGCCTCCCAAATCACACTACATCTACATTACTAGTAGTGGGAATGTGGACAGAGCAGGAGACCTGGCCGGACACACATCAGGGGATCCACTGACGTGACAGAGCCCCTGTAACCCAGGAACAAGTGTGGATCGTGCAGACGCCACTTCAGAGCAGCAACTGGCGGGGTTGGAGGCCAGGGGAAATACTAGAGACAGTAGAGCCAGAGGCCTAAGTGGAGCACGGTTACAATCAGTAGTAGTGTACAACCGATATAAAACTTGCTCCAAGTAGGCCTCAGCCTGCTCCGTGATTGATCCTGGGCTCCAACATCGCCAGTTGCTGCTCAGAAGTGTCTTTGGCACGGGTACTCCCTCCTGCCCAGCCTGGTTGCAGCGCGCCTGCTGTTTCCGGGTAGTGTCAACGTCACTTTGCCACCAATATGTTGTTCTGTCGTGTTGCCGTCGGGTTAGCCGAGCCTATGATGCCTGCAGATTAGGTGCTTCCTATGTGGGCTGCGGGTTCTGGTAATAAAGGCTGGTTCCGTAGTGCCTATAGGACAAGCACCCCCTGTAGGACTGTGGGTTTCGGTAAGTGCGGCCGGCTCATGGCCTTGCAAGTTTGTCTTTTTCATGGGTACCTTGTGCTACCCATCTGGGTTCCAGCACCGTCAGCTGGTTCTCGGCAGATCCTTTGGCCTAGGTGCCTCCTTCTTGGTAACTGTGTTCCAGCACCGTCAGCTGGTCCACGGTTGTGACATTGGCTCTTGTTCCTTCTGCTGCCCCTCCGGGTTCCAGCACCGTCAGCTGGTCCTCGCTAGTTTCATTTGCTCTTGCAGTTTCTGCTACCCATCCGGGTTCCAGCACCATCAGCTGGTTCTTGGCAGAGCCTTTGGCCTAGGTGCCTCCTTCTCGGTATCCGAGTTCCAGCAACGTCTGCTGGTCCTTGGTAGTGCTTTGTAGCACAGGTACCTCCTGCTTAGTAACCGTGTTCCAGCAACGTCAGCTGGTCCACAGTTGTGCCATTGGCTCTTGTTCCTTCTGCTGTCCCTCCGGGTTCCCGCACTGTCAGCTGATCCTCGCTAGTTTCATTTGCTCTTGTAGCTTCTGCTACCCATCTGGGTTCCAGCACCGTCTGCTGGTTCTCGGCAGAGCTTTTGGCCTAGGTGCCTCCTTCTCGGTATCCGAGTTCCAGCAACGTCTGCTGGTCCTTGGTAGTGCTTTGTAGCACAGGTACCTCCTGCTTAGTAACCGTGTTCCAGCACCGTCAGCTGGTCCACGGTTGTGCCATTGGCTCTTGTTCCTTCTGCTGCCCCTCCGGGTTCCAGCACCGTCAGCTGGTTCTCGGCAGTTCCTCAGCCTTCTTGTACCTTCTGCTACTTTTCCAAGTTCAAGCTTGTGGAATTGTTTTTTGATTCTCACTCTGGATCTCCCTGAAGATGACCCTGAAGACGGCGACACTGAAGACCACACCGAAGAAGACCAAAAAGATGACCCTCAAGAAGATGACCAAGAGGACAAAGAACATGAAGACAACCACCAAGATGCAGAACAACAAGAGACAGAAGACCAAGAAGCAGAAAAACCAAAAGCAGAAGAACATTAAGCATAAGACTAAAAATAAGAGCAAATGATATTATCTAAATTACAAGCAGAAGAAGACTAAGCAGTGTATGGGGGTGAGTCCGTTCCTCCTCGTGGTGCCCCTGGAAGATGCTTGCTACTGCAGGCCAACCTGAACGCGGACAAATGCTGTTGTAAATCTTTTGTGACATGCAGACCGGAAGGTGTAATCTTCAAACTTTTATAGATAACAACTACAGGAATGCCTGTCACAAATAAGAATATGATGAAGAAGAAGAAGAATAGGAAGAAGATGAAGAAGTAGAATATGAAGAAGAATAATAGTTGAATAAGAAGAATATGAAGAATGTAAAAAAAGAATAATAGGAAGAAGGTGAAGAAGAAGAAGAAGATGAATAAGGTGAAGAAGAAGTTGATGAAAAAGATGCTGCTGCTTCTGAGGATGATGAAGGAGAAAGTATGGGAGAAGTAAAAAAGAAGGTGAAGAGCATGGAAGTAGTGAAACATACATATCTGACAAAATAGAAAAGAGGTTAACATAGTCAATATCTTTGCATCTCCAAACATCTTTAAAATAAAAAAAATTATTCCTGCTATTGCATTTGATTGGGCTAAACCTCTATGGCTTTAATGTCTCCTCCACCTCCCCCAATACATTCTACATTATTATTAGTTGTTTTTCTTCATGTAGAATTAACCTACAAGGAAAGAAAGGGTTTTTTTCAATTCAGATATTTCTGTTCCATTGACTTGAATGGGACTTCCGGGATCGGAATCGGCGATACCCGATATTTTTTTTAGATCGGCCGATCCAATCCGATCCGATATTTTTCAATATCGGGTGGTATCGCTCAACACTACACAGGACACATCCTCTATATACTACACCATACAGGAGAGCTGACAGATCCTCTATATACTACACCACACAGGACACATTCTCTATATACTACACCACACAGGAAAGCTAACAGGTATTATAGGGCAGCACGGTGGCTCAGTGGTTAGCCAAGGACAACATCTGCAAGGAGTTTGTATGTTCTCCCCGTGTTTGCGTGGGTTTCCTCCGGGCACTCTGGTTTCCTCCCACACTCCAAAGACATACTGATAGGGAAGTTAGATTGTGAGCCCCATCGGGGACAGTGATGAAAAATGTGTGCAAACTGTAAAGCGCTGCGGAATATGTTAGCGCTATACAAAAATAAAGATTATTATTATAGGTCCCCTATATACTACACCACACAGGAGAGCTGACAGATCCTCTATATTATACTACACCACACAGATAGCTGACAGATCCTCTATATACTACACCACACAGGAGAGCTGACAGATCCTTCATATACTATACCGGAGAGCTGACAGATCCACTATATAATACACCACACAGGACACATCCTCTATGTACTACACCACACAGGAGAGCTGACAGATCCTTTATATACTACACCACACAGGACACATCCTCTATATACTACACCACACAGGAAAGCTAACAGGTCCTCTTTATACTGCACCACACAGGAGAGCTGACAGATCCTTTATATTATACTACACCACACAGATAGCTGACAGATCCTCTATATACTACACCACACAGGACACATCCTCTATATACTACACCACACAGGAGAGCTGACAGATCCTCTATATTATACTACACCACACAGATAGCTGACAGATCCTCTATATACTACACCACACAGGAGAGCTGGCAGATCCTCTATATTATACTACACCACACGGAAAGCTGACAGATCCTCTATATACTACACCACACAGGAGAGCTGACAGATCCTCTATATACTACACCAGACAAGAGAGCTGACAGATCCTCTATATACTACACCACACAGGAGAGCTGACAGATCCTCTATATACTACACCAGACAAGAGAGCTGACAGGTCCTCTATATACTACACCACACAGGAGAGCTGACAGATCCTCTATATTATACTACACCACACAGATAGCTGACAGATCCTCTATATACTACACCACACAGGAGAGCTGACAGATCCTCCATATACTATACTGGAGAGCTGACAGATCCACTATATAATACACCACACAGGACACATCCTCTATATACTACACCACACAGGAGAGCTGACAGATCATCTGTTGAGCTGACAGATACTCTATATACTACCCCACACAGGAGAGCTGACAGATCCTCTATATACTACACCACATAGGAAAGCTGACAGATCCTCTATATACTATACCACACGGGACACATCCTCTATATTCTACACCCAGGCTCCGACTGGCCTATAGGGGAACAGGGGAATCCCCCGGTGGTCCCCTGTGCAGATCTGGGTCCCCATCCCCACTGTATGGGCAGTACTTGGCATAATTCACTCTGTATAGAAAACAAGAAGCATATCCTCATTCGTTAAACAAACTACCCAGTTTATTATTATATAGAGATATAGATAAATTTGTGAAAGAGGGTGGTGTAATATTTGCATGCATGTGAAAAGTGGCCCTCCCCCTCGAAGGCAATATTACTGGTGGGCCCTTTGCACCCCAGTCCGACACTGTATACAAGTATGTAAGAGAGTAACAGTATATCACAAAAGTGAGCATTTTGTGTGGCCATTATTTTCAAGCCCTGCCTTAACTCTGTTGGGCAAGGAGTTTAGTAGAGCTTTACAGGTTGCCACTGGAATCCTCTTCGACTCCCCAATGACGATATCATGGACCTGGTGGATGTTGGTGAACTTACTCTCCTCCACCTTGTGTTTGAGGATGCCCCACAATTGCTCAATAGGGTTTAGGTCTGGAGACATGTTTGGCCAGTCCAGCACCTTTACCCTCTGTTTCTTTAGCAAGGCAGTGGTGGTCTTGGAGGTATTAGGGGTCATTATCATGTTGGAATACTACCCTTTTTTCGGCCCAGTTTCTGAAGGGGGAACATGCTCTGCTTCATTATGCCACAGTACATGTTGGCATTCATGGTTCCTTTAATGAACTGTAGCTCCTCACAGCTGGTAGATCTCATGCAGCCCCAAACCATAACATTTCCATCACAATTCTTGATTGTAGGCAAGACACACTTGTCTTTGTACTCCTCACCTGGTTGCTGCCACACACACTTGACACCATATGAACCGAATAAGTTTATCTTGGTCTCATCAAACCACAGGGCATAGTTCCAGTAATTCATGTCCTTAGTCTCCGTTTCATTAGCAAACTGTTTGTGGGCTTTTTTGTGCATCATCTTTAGAGGAGGCTTCCTTTTGGGATGACAGCCATGCAGACAAATTTGATGCAGTATGCATCGTATGGTCTGAGCACTGACAGGTTGACCCCCCAACCCTTTTAACCTCTGCAGCAATGCTGTCAGCACTTATAGATCTATTTTGAAAAGTTAGCCTCTGGATATGATGCTGAGCACATGCACTGAACTTCTTTGGCTGACCATGGCGAGGCCTGTTCTGAATGGAACCTGCCTTGTTAAACCATTGTATAGTCTTGGCCACTGTGCTGCAGCTCAGTTTCAGGGTATTGGCAATCTTCTTATAGCTTAGGCCATCTTTATATAGAGTCACAATTATTTTTTTTCAGATCCTCAGAGAGTTCTTTGCCACGAGATGCCATGTTGAACTCCCAGAGAACAATATGAGAGCATGTGAGAGTGATAACATCAAATTTACCACACCTTCTCCTCATTCACACCTGAGATCTTATAGCACTAATGATTCACATGACAGATAGGAGAGAAAATGGCTCATTGGGCACAATTTGGTCATTTTCACTTAGGGGTGTACTCACTTTTATTGCCAGTGGGTTAGGCATTAATGGCTGTGTGTTGAGTTATTTAGAGGGCACACAAAATTTACACTGTTATACAATCTGTATACTGACTACTTTATATTGTATCAAAGTGTCAAAACTTCAGTGTTATCCCATGAAAAGATATAATAAAATATTTACAAAAATGTGAGGGCCGAACTCGCTTTTGGCTCTAAAAGATCTACATATGTTTGCGAAGTCTCTACTTTTTAAGAAATGGCATCATAACGAGGACATCCAACAAGCCTTTCCATTACCGGATGAACAGCTTTCCTTACAAACTTTGCAGAAGCATACCAATCCAACCTTGGGTAAGGTGCCTCCTTCACTCCATCCCAGGTCTAGGAAATTCCCCCCTTTGTCATTGTGCCCCAATGTTGATATTTTTGTCAAGCTTGTCTCCAATGATTTTGACAAAATTCCTACTTCCGTCAAAATAATCTTTCTCGAGCTGAACAACATGGTCTTAAAAGACTTAAACAGTTCAAGGATGTAGTATTTACGCCAGCTGACAAGGGGGGAATGTCGCGGTTTGACCAACCAAACTGTACCTGGCGGAGGCACATCGCATTCTTAGGGACCCTCTATGTTATAAGAAGTTAACATTTAATCATTCAATTTCTTATAAGGAAGAGCTATGCAGAATATCACAGAGGGCTGTGTTTGATGCTGTGATCACCACACAGGTTTGGGGCATTCTGTTGACTAAGGACTACTGTATTCCAACCCTATATCCTACCGAAGGTCCACAAGAGTCTGCTAACAGCTGGAAAGAATATATACAGTAAAGCATATACCGTACTTGCCACAACGCGGACTATAAATAAGCCTGAGGATCCCAACGTGTGTCGCTAACCCTTGTAGCTTCGTAAGGAGAAGTCAGAGTAAAGTGTGAACATTAGTAAGGGCGCTTACTGGTATATATATCTGACATGTCTGGCTTTTCTCTGACTTCACCTGACAAAGCTACATGGGCTAGCGACATGCGTTGGGATCCTCAGGCTTATTTATACTCCGTATTGTGGCAAGTTTATGCTTTACTGTATATATTATTTTGCGCTGTTAGCATGGGACAATATGTGGTATCGTTTATCTTTAACCCCTTCCTGACATCAGACGTACTATCCCGTCCATGGGACCCGGGCCCCTATGCCCATGGACGGGATAGTACGTCTAGCGCGATCAGCGGTGCCCACGTGGTGAGCACCGCTGATCGCGGCCGGGTGTCAGCTGATTATCACAGCTGACACCCGGCACTATGTGTTAGGGGCGGTCACGGACCGCCCCAGACACGTTAACCCCTTGCACACCGCGATCAAACATGATCGCGGTGTACCGGGAGTTAAAGGGAAGCATCGGCAGGGAGGGGGCTCCCTCCGTGCTTCCCTGAGCCCCCCACAGCAGCGCAATGTGCAGCGCTGCTGCGGGGGACTCCTTTCCTCCAGGCCCCCGGATCCAAGATGGCGACGGGGCCTTCGGGGGCCTGGAGGAAGCTGGCTTCCTCAGTGCCTGCAAAGCGCAGGCATGAGGAAGCCTTGTGCACTGCCTGTGACAGATTGCTGATCTGTCACAGTGATCTGTGATGTGACAGATCAGCGATCTGTCACAGGACAGTGATGTCCCACCTGGGACTATGTAATAAAGTAAAAAAAAAATTAAAAAAAAGTGTAAAAATAATTTTAAAAAAATCGCCAAATAAATTAGTAAAAAAAAAAAAAATATTCCCCAATAAATTCATTTTTTGAAAATAAAAAAAAACCAAAACAATAAAAGTACACATATTAGGTATCACCGCGTCCGTAACGACCCGCCCTATAAAACTGTCCCATTAGTTAACCCCTTTAGCGAACCCCTTAAAAAATAAAAATAAAAAACGAAGCAAAAAATAATGATTTATTATCATACCGCCAAACAAAAAGTGTAATAACGCGCGATCAAAAAGACGCATATAAATATCCATGGTACCGCTGAAAACGTCATCTTGTCCCGCAAAAAACGAGCCGCAACACAGCATTATCAGTGAAAAAGTAAAAAAGTTATAGCTCACTGAATAAAGCGATGCAAAAATAATTATCTTTTATATAAAATAGTTTTCATTGCATAAAACCGACAAAACATAAAAAAACGACCTAAATGAGGTATCGCTGTAACCGTACCGACCCAAAGAATAAAACCGCTTTATCAATTTTACCGCACGCGGAACGGTGTAAACGCACTCCCCCAAAAGAAATTCATGAAACGCTGGTTTTTGTTCATTCTGTGTCCCAAAAATCGGAATAAAAAGTGATCAAAAAATGTCACATGCCCGAAAATGGTACCAATAAAAACGTCAACTTGTCCCGCAAAAAATAAGACCTCACCCCCTTAGTTAGGGAAAAATAATAAAATTAAAAAAATGTATTTATTTCCATTTTTCCATTAGGGCTAGGGTTAGGGTTAGGGCTAGGGTTAGGGTTAGGGCTAGGGTTAGGGTTAGGGTTAGGGCTAGGGTTAGGGCTTGGGTTAGGGCTGAGATTAGGGTTAGGGGTGTGTTGGGGTTCGGGTTGGAGTTAGAATTGGGGGTTTCCACTGTTTGGGCACATCAGGGGATCTCCAAATGCAACATTGCGTCTGATCTCAATTCCAGCCAATTCTGAGTTGAAAAAGTCATATGGTGCTCCTTCCCTTCCAAGCTCTGCCATGCGCCCAAACAGTGTTTTACCCCCACATGTAGGGTATCAGCCTACTCAGGACAAATTGCAAAACAATTTTTGGGGTCCAATTTCTCCTGTTACCCTTAGGAAAATAAAAAATTGGGGGCAAAAATATCATTTTTGTGGAAAAAAATGATTTTTTTATTTTCACATCCGAGCGTTATAAACTTCTGTGAAGCACTTGGGGGTTCAAAGTGCTCACCACACATCTAGATAAGTTCCGTGGGGGGGGTCTAGTGTCCAAAATGGGGTCACTTGTGGGGAGTTTCAATAGTTTAGGTACATCAGGGGCTCTCCAAACGCACATGACACCCGCAGACCATTCCATCAAAGTCTGCATTCCAAAACGTCACTAATTCCCTTCCGAGCCCTGACGTGTGTCCATACAGTAGTTTTCTCCCACATATGGGGTGTCAGCGTACTCAGGACAAATTGGACAACAACTTTTGGGGTTCAATTTCTCCTGTTACCCTTGGGAAAATAAAAAAATTGGGGACTAATTGATCATGTTTGTGGGAAAAATACGATTTTTTTATTTTCATGCCCTGGCATTATAAACTTCTGTGAAGCCCTTGTGGGTTCAAAGTGCTCACCTCACATCTAGATAAGTTCCTTAGGGGGTCTAGTTTTCAAAATGGGGTCATTTGTGGGGGGTTTCCACTGTTTAGGTACATTAGGGGCTCTCCGAAGGTAACATGACACCCGCAGACCATTCCATCAATGTCTGCATTCCAAAACGTCACTGCTTCCCTTCCGAGCCCTGACGTGTGTCCATACAGTAGTTTTCTCCCACATATGGGGTGTCAGCTTACTCAGGACAAATTGGACAACAACTTTTGGGGTTCAATTTCTCCTGTTACCCTTGGGAAAATAAAAAAATTGGGGAATAATTGATCATGTTTGTGGAAAAAATACGATTTTTTTATTTTCATGCCCTGGCATTATAAACTTCTGTGAAGCCCTTGGGGGTTCAAAGTGCTCACCTCACATCTAGATAAGTTCCTTAGGGGGTCTAGTTTTCAAAATGGGGTCATTTGTGGGGGGTTTCCACTGTTTAGGTACATTAGGGGCTCTCCGAAGGTAACATGACACCCGCAGACCATTCCATCAATGTCTGCATTCCAAAACGTCACTACTTCCCTTCCGATCCCCGACGTGTTCCCATACAGTAGTTTTCTTCCACATATGGGGTATCAGCATACTCAGGACAAATTGGACAACAACTTTTGGGGTCCAATTTCTCCTGTTACCCTTGGGAAAATAAAAAAAATGGTGACTAAAAGATCATGTTTGTGGAAAAAATACGAATTTTTTATTTTCACGCCCGGGCGTTATAAACTTCTGTGAAGCACTGGGGGGTTCAAAGTGCTCACCACACATCTAGATAAGTTCCTTGGGGGGTCTAGTTTCCAAAATGGTGTCATTTGTGGGGGGTTTCCACTGTTTAGGTACATCAGGGGTTTTCCAATCGCGACATGGTGTCCGATCTCAATTCCAGCCAAAAACGTCAAATGGCGATGCTTCCCTTCCGAGCTCTGCCATGCGCCCAAATAGTGGTTTACCCCCACATGTGGGGTATCAGCGTACTCAGGACAAATTGCACAATAACTTTTAGGGTGCTGTTACCCTTGGAAAAATAAGAATTGAGGGTGAAAAGATCATTTTTGTGGAAAAAATATGATTTTTTAATTGTACGGTTTTATGTTATAAACTTCTGTGAAGCCCTTGGGGGTTCAAAGTTCTCACCACACATCTAGATAAGTTCCTTAGGGGGTCTAGTTTCCAAAATGGTGTCATTTGTGGGGGGTTTCCACTGTTTTGGTACATCAGGGGTTTTCCAATCGCGACATGATGTCCGATCTCAATTCCAGCCAAAAACGTCAAATGGCGCTGCTTCCCTTCCAAGCTCTGCCATGTGCCCAAATAGTGGTTTACCCCCACATGTGGGGTATCAGCATACTCAGGACAAATTGCACAATAACTTTTAGGGTCCTGTTACCCTTGGGAAAATAAAAATTGGGGTGAAAAGATCATTTTTGTGGAAAAAATATGATTTTTTAATTGTACCGCTGTACGTTATAAACTTCTGTAAAGCCCTTGTGGGTTCAAAGTTCTCACCACATATCTAGATAAGTTCCTTGGGGGGTCTAGTTTCCAAAATGGGGTCACTTGTAGGGGGTTTCCACTGTTTAGGTACATCAGGGACTCTCCAAACGTGACATGGCGTCCGATCTGAATTCCAGCCAATTTTGCATTGAAAAAGTCAAACGGCGCTCCTTCCATTCTGAGCTCTGCCATGCGCTGAAACAGTCGTTCCCCCCCACAAATCAGGTATCAGCGTACTCAGGACAAATTGCACAATAACTTTTGCAGTCCAATTTCTCCTGTTACCCTTGGTAAAATAAAAAAAATTGAACCTGAAGTATTTTTTTTGTGAAAAAAAGTTAGATGTTCATTTTTTTTTAAATATTCAAAAAAATTCCTGTGACGCACCTAAAGGGTTAATAAACTTCTTGAATGTGGTTTTGAGCACCTTAAGGGGTGCAGTTTTTAGAATGGTGTCACTTTTGGGTATTTTCTATCATATAGACCCCTCAAAGTGGCTTCAAATGTGATGTGGTCCTAAAAATAAAATGGTGTTGTAAAAATGAGAAATCGCTGGTCAACTTTTAACCCTTATAACTTCCTAACAAAAAAAAATTTGGGTTCCAAAATTGTGCTGATGTAAAGTAAACATGTGGAAAATGTTAGTTATCAAGTTTTTTGTGTGCTGTATCTCTGTGATTTAAGGGCATAAAAATTCAAAGTTGGAAAATTGCAAAATTTTCAAAATTTTTGCCAAATTTCCATTTTTTTCACAAATAAACGCAAGTTATTTGAATGAAATTTTACCACTAACATGAAGTACAATATGTCACGAGAAAACAATGTCAGAATCACCGGGATCCATAGAAGCGTTCCAGAGTTATGACCTCATAAAGGTACAGTGGTCAGAATTGTAAAAATTGGCCCGGTCATGAACGTGCAAACCACCCTTGGGGGTGAAGGGGTTAATATCACCTTTTTCCAATTATGGTATCATTGTACTAGATTACTCTTTGTCTTATTTTCCTTTTTCATGACTGTAAAACATTTTTTTTGCACATTTTGCAAAGATATACTTATTCATATGAGTTTCTTATTGAGAGTTTTTGTCTTCCACATATTTCCCCTATGCTTATTATTTGTTTATTACTTTACTTATCACTCCTGGTTTATATACACTAGAGTCATATACATTCTATTTAGGGTTATCTACCTTTGATAGCCTGTACATATACACTCTGTTAAGAGTCTGTGCATGTCTACCTATACTTTTTATGGTATTTATCTTTTTAAATGTTTTTAAGTCTTTTTGCACTACTTGTTCTCAATAAAGCCTTTTTCACTCACTATGTGTGGTGTGTGCACTCATATTTGTGCTGTCTTTGTTTCTTCTTTTCTACTCACCTGTCCTTATGCGCAGTAGCAGCACCCCCTATCACTATCTGCAATCTATTATGAGTGGTGCCCGCTAAATCTCTCCCTTTGGTCCCCATGCAAAGTGGGACAGGAAGCTAGGTCTCATGGATGAGCATGTTTGTTTTGCGCCCTCAGCAGGCACAGTTTCACCTGGCCCATGGTCTCGGCCTCTGTATGCACCATCAGCACTATGTCCACTTCCCCGTCACTTAGCGCACACATTGTGCATTTTAAATTAGGTATATAATATATGCCTGCAAACTTTTAAACTTTCAGGTATCAATAGGGAAAGGAAAATAACCCTGAAAAGGACTTTTGCTTTTAGGCTGCAGCATCAGTATACCTATAGAAGGACTGTAAAGCAATAAACCTTGCCTATATGCCTGTAATCCAAAACTATCCCTCCTCCATTAGCTATCCCCATACATATATTCACTGTTGAATGGATGGACAGTACAGAGATTAATACACTGCCATTAGGTTATGGGTAGTGATAAGTGAATTTGTTTTAAAAACTATTGCCAAATATAAATTTGGCATGAATATGGCACATTTGGATTCGTCATCAGAAACAAAAGCAAAATTTTATAAAACTGAAAAAAATAGGAAACGTTCTGTAAAAAGTGCAGGAAAATATTTGCGTTGCCACTAAAGTATTTCCAGCACTTTAGCAACACTAATGGTGGTGTATCATGAGCATTTGGTACGTGTTGATGGAGGAGGGGGTTTGCAGAGCTCAGAGGCGCGGAGTTCTTGCAAACAGTAATTTTTTTTCAAACTTTATGTGTGCACATTGCGGCTAGCCAATCAGGGCACAGGAAACATCAACAATGTCCTGATGCAGGTACGTGTTCCGATTGGGGGGTGGCCTTTTTTCACCGCAAACAGACTGAAGACAGAAACCGATGCATGTTCAACAGGTCCTCTTTATTGGCTGTCCTCCCGACGACCACAGCAGCACGACAGCTTCTGTACACCCAGGCCCAGGTACCTTTCACCTTCTTCTCTTTCCTAAATTGATGCCCCTCGCGGTTCTATCTCTGTGGCTGTCCTAGGCCTAACACCTCAGCGCTTCGCCTGTCTGAGTCCATCTGTCTGGTACCCCCGGGCTTCCTCTGTCCTGCGGCTCTCCTGTCAGGGCCACTCCCTTACTGTCTCTCCTTCCTGTCCCTCCCAGAGTTCTTCCTCTCAGTCTCTTCCTCCTTCAGTCTCCTTCTCTGCTGAACTCCTCCTCCTGGACTGGCTTCCTTCTGGAACTCTCTCTCCATTTTTATTCCCCTCCCTGGGAATTCCCCTCTAGAGGCCCTGTAACTCCACCCACCATGACTATGCGGTTTCCTAGCCTTACGCTGCTGTTAAGCCCTTTTCTCACTACTCTCTGTCTCCATCTTGTGGCCAAACTTTAGTACTACACCATCTCCTTTTCCTGCTGTTCTTTGTCTACCCCTAGTGGCGAAAACCCAGTACTTTACCATTTTTCACTGTTTCTAGCTGTCTCCTCACATATATACACCAGTTCACGTCAAGACCATTTACTATGTATCATGCATTCACCTTCCTGCTGCAGACAGGTCCATAGGTCAAAGTTCCTTACACCTTGCCAGTCCTACTCTAACATGAAAACCTCAAAAAGAGGAAAAAATCCTCCAAAAAATTCAGATACAAACCAGACAGGCCTAAATGCATCTGCACTAATACAGGGTGCAGCGGACCCAAGTAAAATGGCAGCTGCACAGGTGCATAATTACCAAATGAAACAGCCAGCCTACAATCAGGGTTTGGCCGTATGGTACAGCAGTGCAGAAGAAGCAATCCGCATGTGGCAGTGTTCACACAGGGAATGCAGGGCTTCTGGTTCACAACCTCTTAGTAACACCATATAGGGAGGCTGCCCAGTGCCAACTAGAATCCATCCCGTGTGAACAGAGGACACAAGTTTGCAGAACCATTTCAGCCCAACTGCACCCTGAAAGAAATATAAAAAGTGCGCAAAAAACATATCAATATATGTAAGGTATTGGTTGATATTAAGGCCTTAATGCGGAAGCTGGCAAACTGCGTCAAAGTTCCTTACACTTGCCAGTCCTACTCTAACATGAAAACCTCAAAAAGAGGAAAAAATCCTCCAAAAAATTCAGATACAAACCAGACAGGCCTAAATGCATCTGCACTAATACAGGGTGCAGCGGACCCAAGTAAAATGGCAGCTGCACAGGTGCATAAATGCCAAATGAAACAGCCAGCCTACAATCAGGGATTGGCCGTGTGGTCCACCAGTGCAGAAGAAGCAATCCGCATGTGGCACTGTTCACACAGGGAATGCAGGGTTTCTGGTTCACAACCTCATAGTAACTTAGGTCAATAGGTCAGTCCACTTCCCTACACTGACACAACGGCTTCTGTCATTGGCTGCTGAAATCACATGTCCCTCTCTATATAAAGAGCGGACATCTGTTTTAGCGCGATTTTGACACTGTAACAGTGCAGAGAGGTTGCTCCTGACGCTGGTACTGTTAGCAGCAAGAATTTAGATAGTTTAGCTAGGTAGTGTCCTGTGTAGCTGTGAAATCGACCTTTTAGCAATATATATATATATATATATATATATATATATATATATTTTTTTTTTTTTTGTCATTACTGAGGTCTACAGACAAAGCCAGCAGGGCACATATCATACAAGTGTGTTGTGCACTGCTTCTATTGTGCTCCATGCACGAGTAGACTCTTCTAAATCTTATTTTTTCACTAGCTAAATGTGAAACAGCATGCCATATCCCAACTTGTTATTTTGTGCTGTGGTGACATTGTTCTGTGATTTGAGCTATTGTGCATGAAGAAATATTTTTGGGGGGCAGTTACTACCATGATTCACCATGCCATATCTCACCTTGTTACTTAGTAGCGGTGAAATTCCCTAGTTCATGCACATTTAAAAAAAAAATAAAAATTTCTGTTGCAAACCGTGATACAGCCCACCATATCCAACGATGTCATTTTGTGGCGGTGATATAAAGCTGTCTGCAGAACTCATGCACATTAATATAAACTATTCTTTTTTTGCTGGTAAACGTGATACAGCCAGCTGTTTCCCAGGTTGTAATTTTTTGGTGTTGAAATTACCGTATTTTTCGGACTATAAGACGCACCGGACCATAAGACGCACCCCAATTTTCAGAAGGAAAATAGGGGGAAAAAAAATAATGTGTCAAATGGGGGTCCGTCTTACAGTCCGAATTCAGCTTACCTGGGAAGGGATCCGGCACAGGTGGAGCAGTAGTCACAGGGGTCACTCAGTGGTCCAGGCTCGTGCAGTGGCGGATCTGTGCTGGGGCAGGTTGGTTGTGCTGGGGCAGCTGCGCTGGGGTAGGTGCAGCTGTGCTGGGGCTGTGGCAGCTGTGCTGGGGTAGGTGCAGCTGTGCTGGGGCAGCTGTGCTGGGGTCGGTGCAGCTGTGCTGGGACAGCTGTGCTGGGGTGGGTGCAGCTGGGGCAGGGGCAGCTGTGCTGGGGCAGGGGCAGCTGTGCTGGGGAGGCTGTGCTGGGGTAGGTGCAGCTGTGCTGGGGCAGCTGTGCTGGGGTAGGTGCAGCTGGGGCTGGGGCAGCTGTGCTGGGGCAGGGGCAGCTGTGCTGGGGCTTGGGCAGCTGTGCTGGGGCTGGGGCAGCTGTGCTGGGGCAGGTGGGCTCTGCGGTGGTGGCAGCGGGCAGCGCTCTGCGGTGCGGTGGTGGCAGCGGGCTGTGCTCCGGTGCAGGGGCGGCAGCTCCGCCGGCATTTCTTCGCAGCCCGGAGTCCCCACACTTCCCTTGCTGGCCGCCGCCATGTTGCGGTGGCCTCCGGGAGCATGGATGCCGGGAAGATGGCCGCCGGTCCGGGGACGGCGCATGCGCAGCTTCAGATCTCGTCCCGAAGGGAAGTGCGGGGGCCTCCGGGCTGCGAAGAAATGCCAGCGGAGCCGCCGCCCCTGCACCGGAGCACAGCCCGCTGCCACCACCGCACCGCAGAGCGCCGCCCGCTGCCACCAGCGCACCAGCCAGAAGGTTAGTACCGTGTATTGCGACCATAAGACGCACCCCCCACTTTCCCCCAAAATTTTGGGGGAAAAAAGTACGTCTTATGGTCGGAAAAATACGGTAAGCTGTCTGCAGACCTCACGCAAATAAAAAAATAATTTTTTTATGTTGCTAAACGTGATACAGCCCACCATATCCCACATTGTAATTTTGTGATGGTGAAATTGTTGTGTTTGTAGAGCTGTTGCACATAAAAACAACATTTTTGGGGCTTTACAAGCATATTACAGAGTAAATATGATTTTGAAATTGTTTGGATCATATCTTCTAGGTTATAAAGGCATCACCCACACTAATGTTGTACAGTAGGGGACATCTTTCTTTCAAATTGTTTGTAGCATCTACTCTGTTATAGAGGCCTCACCCACAGGCCAAAACAATTCTTCTGTTACCAATATCATACACTAGGGGACATCTCACTTTCAAATTGTTTGCAGCATCTAGTCTATGTTATAGAGGGTTCATCCACAGCCCACCCCAAAATTCTTCTTTTAATAACATCATACAGTAGGGGACATCTCACTACGTAAGTTTATTCAAAGCATGGGGCCCTACAAAATGTGCACAAGTAGAAATTATTTTGACTGAAATAAGTGGTAAGTAGACAGTAAATCAATGTGCAAAGGCAGAGGTCCTCTATCTGTCACCCACTCATAGAATCCAAGCATAGGGTATTCATGTGAAGTGGAGGGTGTTAGAGAATGATTAGATACATTGTGTCATAATAAGAATAAAGTGCATGCTGCACAAAACAAAGGAGTTGTAAGGTGCATATGTTAGGCTGATACTTACTTGAGAAAGCGCCCAGTGTGAGCGTGAAACGCGCATCGGGGGTCGCCCTGCCGGATTTGGGTTACTGTGCACGATTTGGTAAGCTGCCCATCCTATTCTTCTATTGGTCACTATGGTCATATTGATATTTTTTATGGACAGGACTTGCCACCATTGCCACTAGCACTCTGCTGTCTTACTTGGCATTTTGCCCCTATTTAGACTATATGAGCATACTAGGGCCTCATTGTTATTCTGTGATAGGGGTACCTGCATATGTCATTAGTTTTTGACATTTTTACAACTGCAAGTGCTACTGTGTTTATGGTTCTTGGTGCTCAGGGTCATCTTTTATTCTCCTTTCCCATGTTGTCCTGTTTGCGTCTTTGCAGCTTTGCTCTTTATACGATAATTGTCTTTGTAATTGTTGAATATAAATTTATACTTTTTTAATACTTTTTTGAATCCATTACTCCTATTGTTTGCCTTTTCTCATGATACTTACAAAGGTATAGAGTAAAATCATCCTGGCCTGTAGCCCCTACATGCGTTTTGCCGTGTCTTTGTCAGGAGGCGTGGTCTAAAATGATGCGGGAGCTAGTATACTGTATGTAGAGGCCATGGGCCAATCAGGTGTGACAGTCGCTTAATGATGTCAGGTCAAATATCGGCGCATGCACGAATGCGAACACACCACTAAAGGGCACTTCCTCCTGCACTCGTGGAACGCAAGCGATCCACCACTGCTAGGCAGCCTGGATCACTCAAGAACCTGTGGGAGTGCATCAGGAAGGCATGAGAGAGATTAGATCCAGTCATGCGAACAAGACCCGAGGGTGACAGCAAGAAGATTTACATGCCTGCATAGAGTTTTTAACTGGAGGACTGAAAGGAAAAGTGAAAATAGGAGCTCCTAATATGAGGTGTAATGGATAAGTGGCTGATGAATGTGGGGCAAAATAAATAAAATAGTTAGAAGAAGAGTAAATTAAACAAATATGGAGTGGAACTATTAAAGTGCAAAACAAGAAGAATGAGAGGGAATATCGAATGAATGTCATAATTAGGCTAAATGGCAGACATCCCAAAGATATTAGTACCATATAAAGAATAATAGCATGTTTTGTATGCCCGGCATGACAAATGGTAAGGATCAAGAATGTGGAAAAGGGAAAATCGGTGGATTGGAGGAAAAGGGGGGGAGAGGGAGGAGAGCAGGGGGAATGAGGTGTGTGAATGTGAGTTGGCTGCTGAACTCGTGCAGGCTAGATGAGTGCTAAAAGGGGAAAACAGAATGGTAAAGTGGGTGAGGGGGACGGTGGAAAAGGGGCCTGGAAGTACCAATCTACAAATGGGAAATTGTATGTGTATACAAGTCTAGAATATAAATAGTTGATGAATATTTAAACAAATGATGAATTATATTATATATAAAAAGACAAATTAAACAAAAACGGGGGTAAAAGGCTGTCTATTCATGTGCAAGGGGCCAGAGTGCTCACTAACTGTGACCTAGTGGACCCGGCTTTGACTACCACCCTGTGCCACTTTGTTACACTAACATCTTACAGTAGGGGACGTCTCACTTTCAAATTGTTTGCAACATTTAGTCTATGTTATAGAAACCTCATCCACAGGCCCCCAAAAAAATTTTCCCCAAAAAATTCTTCTGTTACTAACGTCATACAGTAGGGGACATATCAGTTTCAAATTGTTTGTAGCATTTAGTCTATGTTATATTGGCCTCATCCACAAACCCCCCAAAAATTCTTGTGCTACTAATGTCATAGTGTAGGGGACATCTCACTTTCAAATTGTTTGTAGCATCTACTCTATGTTATAGAATTCTCATCCACAGGCCCAAAATAAATTCTTCTGGTAAAGCTGCACCCCTGAATGTGCTCAAATTCACATTTAAGAAATGTATTAACCCTTCAGGTGCTTTGCAGGAATTTTTGGAATTTGGAAAAAAAAGTAAGCATTTAACTTTTTTTCACAAAAAAATTAATTTAGTCCCTTTTTTTTTTTTATTTTTTATTTTCACAAGGGTTACAGGAAAAAAATGGACCCCAAAGTTTGTTGTGCAATTTCTCCTGATCATGCCAATACCCTATATGTGGGAGAAAACAACTGTTTGGGCACATGGCAGAGCTTGGAAGGGAAGGAGTGTCATTTGACTTTTTGAATCCCAAATTTGCTTTAACAATTAGCGGACTCCATGTCGAGTTTGCAAAGCCCTTGATGTGCCTAAACAGTGAAAAACCCCCACAAGTGACACAATTTTGGAAACTAGACCCCTCAAGGAATGTATTTAGATGTGTGATGAGCACCTTGAACACCCAGGTGTTTCACAGAAGAGAATCACATTTTCCCCACAAACATTTAATTTAAACCCCAAATTTTGCATTTTCATAAGGGTAACAGGAAAAACTGCAGCACTCAATTTGTTGTGCAATTTCTCCTGAGTGCGCTGATACCCCATATATGGATGAAGACTACTTTTGAGGCGCAGTGCAAAGCTAAGAAGGGAAGAGGCACCATATTGGAGTTCAGATTTTGCTGGAATGGTTTGGGGGTGCCATGTCGCATTGGCAGAGCCCCTGAGGTACAAGAACAACAGAAACCCACCCATATGTGAACTCATTTTACAAGTTACACTCCAAAATGAATTAATCTAGAGGTGCAGTGATCATATTGACACGACATGTGCCTCACAGAATTTTATCATTGAGTGGTGAAGAAAGAATAAATTACATTTTTAAAACTAAATTTTACAACAAACTGAGGTCCATTTTGCCTGACTGTGCCAATACCCTACATGTAATTGGAAAATATTTTTCTGGCAAAGTGCAAGGCTTAGAAGGAAAGCAGAACAATACTATAGTGCAGATTTTACTGTTTTGATTTGCAGGTGCCATGACCCACTTGGAAAGCCCCTGAGTTGACAGAGCAGCAGAACCCCCCATGAATGACCCCATTTTACAAACTACACCTCTCAATGAATTCATTTAGGGTGGCAGTGATCATATTGACACCATGAGTGTGTCACAGAATTTTATACCATTGGGCAATGAAGAAAAACTAACTACATTTTTACCACCCAAATTTTGTTTTAGCCACGGCTTTTACATTTTCGCACAAGAAGTGAGTAAAAATGGCAGGCACCATAATTTGTCCCACAATTTCTACTGAATGTGGCAATACCCCATATATGGCTGTACAATACTACTTAGCCATACGAAGAGACTCGGGAGGCACAAAGCGCTATGTGCCTCCTGGAGCGCAGATTTTTCTAGAGTAGTTTGCAGACACCATATAGAGAGCTAAAGTAGCAAAATTCCAGCTCCTTAGGGTAAAATTCATAATTTATTAATTTTTAGAAAACAAGCTTCTGAACCGCACTCTTGCAGGGGAGATACAGCAACGCATTTCGATCAGAGATCGATCTTTATCACAGCTGATATTTTCCAAGGAAGAGAGGTATTTAAATGAAAAGAAACCAATCAATCCAGTGAAATACATCACGTCACCCACATAAGGTCCTTTGGCAGACAGTGCCAGAAATACCCAATTAATATAATATACAAAATGGTTAATAAATACATGCATGTAAGGAAAAATGTGAAATCATAAATGTGATAAATTCTCAATAGTTAAACATGATTCCATTATTTTTTTTCAAACTGTTGGGTATTCGTGTGTCCAGATTGTATATCCAGAAAGCTTCCGGTATGAGAAGACATTGTCTTATGTCCCCTCCCCGAAAACGACTTTTGACCTGCTCTATTACACATACCTGAAAAGAAGATGTATTACGTAAATAGTAGGAGATAAAATGTCTGGCTAATGGTGAAATATGGTTTATATTAACAGTGTTGGTGGTATCATGTAGATGCTCCGATATCCGCCTTTTTAATTTCCGTGTGGTGCATGCCACATAAGTTTTGTTACAACTGGAACAATAAACCTTCTCTTTGTTCTGATTAATTCACCCATGATCTTATTGTGTGTTTTGGTTGGCTGCTGGTGGCATCCAGAACGGTGTTCCCACTGAATGGTTTGGAATGCGTTCTCGTGGAAATAAGCACTTTGACCCCCTAAATGCTTCCATTGAACTCGATTGCAGCATTTCGGGAGCAGGCAGAGGGAAGACAGCCCCTCTGCCCTTGTATCGGAGACCCCTCAACCTTATTGCGGGGTCCCGATCATTGCCATGGTGACACGATATCATGACGACATTCGGGTCACCAGAGCTAGCAAAGTTGCTTGATCATGCTCAGAACATGATCAGCGACATTGTCTGTCAGTGCAGCACTGACAGTTTGCAGAACATAGGGATGCTCCTGTACATCTATGCTATACAAGTGATCAGCCTGCAAAAAATGAAAGTCCTATAGTGGGATAAAGTAAAAAAAGTTAAAAAAAAAAAGTTTTTTAAAAATTGTAAAAATATTTTTAAAAAATCAAGAAGTAAAAAAATCAGAATATATTGTACCTATAAATACATATTTTTATGAAAAAATATATAAACAATATATACACTATACAATATATGTCACCTGACAATGCAAAGGTGACATCAACACCCCCCCACTATCATCCCAATTGCCACTGCTACAGGGCAAGTGGAAAGAGTGAGGCTAAGTGCCAGAATTGACACATCTTAGGCCACTTTCACAAATCAGGTTTTTTCTGACAGGCTGGATTCAATGTAGCGCCGAATCCGGCGTCATACGGCGTCTTTTCTGAAAACCGGATGAAACAGATCCGTTTTTTTGCCGGATCAGTCTACCTGATCCTGCAAAAAACCGGATCCGTTTCATCTGGTTTTCCATCAGTTTCTTCCATTTTTTTATCCGTTTTACGCCGGATCCGGTTTTTTATAAAGCCCATGGGAGGCTCCCAAATGTGATTGGCTACTGAAAACCTATATATACAGTGCTCCGACAGGCCATATTTGACAGTTTGGAGAGGAGCAAGTGCATGTTGGAGAGGAGAGCAAGTATCTGACGAAGGTGGAAGCCGTGATAGCAAACATTCTGAAGATTAACATGGATTTTACAGTTGAGGCGAATCATTTGAAAGAGATTGTTCTGGAGAAGGAGCGAGAGACACAGCAGTGCCTTAAGCGTCTGCGCCGACGACGTTTATGGATCCACCCCATCACAGCCAAGAGAATGATGCGTGGGGTGTATTCAACACTATACATGAAGCTTCAAGGAAACCCGGAGAAATTTTTCTCATATGTTCGTATGTAAATGGAGAACTTTGATTTTTTGGTAGAACTAATTGGACACCTCATCAGAAGAAGTGACACATATTGCGGCTTCTCCATTTCACCACCGGAGCGTCTGATGGTGACTCTTCGGTAAGGCATTTTTAATGTATCTCCTCCTTGTAAAGCACAATTCTACTGTAATCTTGTTGATGGTAGTTTTGAGGAATTATTTTTATTGTATCTCCAACCAACTGACTTATAAGTGTAATGTTATTTTTTATTATGTACTCATTTTTCCTTTTTTTGGTCACAGATTCCTTGCAACTGGAGAATCTCTTTCGTCACTCCCTTTCCAGTTCAGACTTGGTATTTCCACCATCTCTGGAATTGTGAAGCACACATGCCATGCATTGTGGGACTCTTTTTATGACGAGTTTATACCACATCCCACATTGGAGAGTTGGCTTGAAATTGCAGATAAATTCCAACAAATCTGTCAGTTTCCCAATTGCTTGGGTGCAGTGGACGGGAAACATATCCACATCGTCAAACCTGCTGGATCTGGATCGGAATATTTTAACTATAAGAAATATTTCTCCATTGTGCTCATGGCCATCGCTGATGCAGAATACAAGTTTATAGCGGTTGATATTGGGGCCTATGGCCGCTCCAATGATTCACAAGTTTTCAAATTGTCTGCAATGGGGCATCATCTCTATGGAAACACCTTCCAATTTCCACCCCCAAGACCGCTGCCTGAAACCTCTGAGCCACCAATGCCATTTGTTTGTGTTGGGGATGAAGCCTTCCAACTATTGGAACACCTGCTGAAACCATACTCCAGTAGTGGATTGACGCGAACTAAAATAATTTTTAATTACCGCCTCACACGAGCACGAAAAATGGTGGAGTGCGCTTTTGGTATTCTGACAGCAAGATGGCGAGTTCTATTGACTGCTGAAGACTGAAACTGTTGGCAAGGTGGTGAAAGCTTGTGTGGTTCTGCACCATTTTGTTCTTTGCAAGGAACATATTTCCATTGATGACCAACCAGAAGAAACCACTTTCCATGATTATCACAACATTACGTATAGAAGTTCTGTGTCATTTTCAAGAATGAAGGACAAATTTGCTGAATACTTTATTTCACCTCAAGGAAGAGTAGACTAGCAGGATTATTTTCACTAGAAGGTTGAAACAAAAGCGCAATAGGGTCTTATCCGGGTAAAATGTTCAATTACTGAATGTATTAAACTCACCTTCTCAAAGATAAAATAAAGCTTGTATAGTAAGTCAGCCTGCTGCACGTCCAACGGTCCACAGCGGAACCGTACCACAGTTCAATAAGGAATAAATTCTTGGACTTTGAGTGTGCTGCCAGACGGATTCAATAACCACACAAGGTTAAAAAAGTTAACCCTTTAATCCCTACGCGTTTCGAAGCATAACGCTTCTTCTTCAGGGGTTGATACAAAAACCGTTACATCTTAGAATGAACTCCCATAGACATAATATTAAAAAGGGCTTTCTTTTGCATGGTCTGTCTAGACATTTCTCATTAAAACATGATAAAAACCCTCAGGGATTAAAAATTAGTCCCATCGAGCAGATTCCCTTTAACCATCCTGATAGGATAGGACAACTCAACAGGAAAGAAATCTTCTGGATTTATAGGTTGAACACTCTGAAACCTAATGGGTTAAATGAAATTTCTGAAGTGTTTCTTTGATATTTTTTTTGTTATCCCTAATGTCCACTAATTTATTAATCTACCTATTGTCTTTTATAATCAGGTATTTGTATTTTTATAGGTTTCATATATTTTATATGTTTTCATTGTACCAATTAATTTTTGATTTTATGTCTCTTCACACACTGTGATTTTGGTGTGTATTCCTCTCCTACACGTTTCACACACGTGGTCTTTTCCCCTTTCTTTCATTTGGGGGTGAAGGGTTAATTTCCACACATTTCCGTTATTTTTTCTTTCTTCACATAGATTTTTTTCATATGTTTATAATAATAAATAATTTCTCTCTTTTTTATGTATATATATATATATATTTTTTTCTTGAACATTTTTTGCACCCAATTAGTGGGTTAATCTTACCTATACATACTATAGTCCTTCATTTATCATGGCTAATACGGGTGTATATATCCATCAAATTATTTTATCTATTACACGTTTTTTCATATTAATAATAATAATAATATTTTTATCTAATAATATTTTTATCCATTCATGCATGCGTTTTGACGTAATTTTTACTTTTTATGTATTGTTTTCGTTCATATTCCATATAATGTGACATTGTTCTGGAAACTAAGGTGTTAATTTTCCCTTGGTTTTTTGGTCATTATTTTGCATTTTTTCGTTTCCTACAATTTTTTTCTGTTTGTCTGGTTCGTGTTATTGGAACCTCGCATCTCGAATAGACTGCTGAAATGAAATTAATAATGCGTTTTTCTGTTCAAAAAATTTTTTTTCATGCATACAGATTTTCTATAATAATCAGTTCTTGTTCTGGGTGACTTCTTTTTAATATATATAATATTTTTTTAACATTTCTTCAGCGGTATGCGATCTTGGTTTCTTCCATTTGTGTTTTTTTCTTTTTTCTTTTTTCCTTTTTTCTACCAACTCACGCCACGGATTTCTCATGGAATTTGAAATAAAATAACTAGTGACACATTTTATTTTTATATATTTTTTTATTTTTATCTTTATTCATTTTTTTCACATCAATTTCATTAGCGTATTTTTAATCATACATACACATTCAGTATTTAATTATCACTTTTATAAATATCTATTTTGGAGACTCATACCAATGGTCGGATTATAAATTCTCTTTTAAATTCAAACACTCTCCCTGGTGTAGCGGTGTGTTTGCTGGACTTTGATCCCTTTTTTTCTTTTTCATCACGTTGTGGGTTCATTTTACATATATATATATATTTTTTTTTCTCGTTTTTCTTTATTTATTTTTTACCATCCTTTTTCTTTTCTTCTTTTTCTTTTATCTGTAAAACATAATAAAGATTTATTTTTAATTAGGGAATGTTTAACCTTTATGAACTCTTGACGCTTGAATCACTTTGATCTTTGACCTTTGCGGCGCTCCTCGTGTCTCTGAGGGCGCCAAATTTGAATCCTGTATGTATAAATGTGATGACAGCTCTCTGTAGTCATGTATCAACCCCTGAAGAAGAAGCGTTATGCTTCGAAACGCGTAGGGATTAAAGGGTTAACTTTTTTAACCTTGTGTGGTTATTGAATCCGTCTGGCAGCGCACTCAAAGTCCAAGAATTTATTCCTTATTAGACTAGCAGGATGAGAGAGTTTGAAAAAATTCTCTTGTACCTTGTAACCAAAAGTTATTTACCTTCTTTAGCCAAAATTTGCCAAAGTATTTTACCTTCTTTACCCAAATTGTGTACCTGGTTGTGTTTTAGCCAGTATTTTACCTTCTTTACCCAAGTAGTGTACCTGGTTGTGTTTTAGCCAAAGTATTTTACCTTCTTTACCCAAGTTGTGTACCTGGTTGTTTTTTAGCCAAAGTATTTTACCTTCTTTACCCAAGTTGTGTACCTGGTTGTGTTGTACCCAAAGTATTTTACCTTCTTTACCCAGGTTTTGTACCAGGTTGTGTTGTACCCAAATTATTTTACCTTCTTTACCCAAGTTGTGTACCTGGTTGTGTTTTACCCAAAGTATTTTACCTTTGCCACAAGTATTTTACCTTCTTTACCAAAGTAGTGTACCTGGTTGTCTTTTAACCATTGTATTTTACCTTCTTTAAGCTTTTAGAAACCTTTTTTTAACCTTATAACCAAATAAAAGAACAAATTTGTTAACAAACTGGTTTTTTATTAACAAAATATTAAATAGAAAACATTACAAATCGACATAGTGTGGGTTGGAAAAAATGCTGGAGGGGCTGTCAGATTGGGACACTTCGACATTGGGAATGTGGAGAGAGGAAAGTGATGGTGGTGGTGAAGGATCAATAGGAACAGGTAAAGGGGTGGAGAAAGAAATGGAACGGGTAGACATGAAACCGGGAGTTGTATTGGGAATTTGGAAGGTTTGAGGGGTGGAGTCGAAGGATTGGGAGGCAGAAGAGGTGGAGGGTGGAGAAGAGGGTTGTTTTTGGGGCACGATGGCTGTGGAAAGAGAATGGTGGTAGTGGGCAGGGAGTGGAGGCGTGGGTGATATGGTTGGTAAATGGTACGGGGCACTATGTTGGTATGGGGCAGGCTGCTGTTACTGGGAAGGCTGCTGGTATTGCATATTAGGGGGAGGAGGGATAGTGGCTGGAGGGGGGCAGGTGTGGGAGGATGTACCGGGGTGGGTGGAGGGGACTGGGAGCTAGCTTGCGCTAGAGCAGACTGGCACGATTGCATTACATGCATCTGCTGGTCAGGAGATAGCTTATCCATGCGCTCAAGCACCGATTGGAAAAATGTGTGGTTTGAAGCTTTACTTGCATCTGACTGCATCCTAACCAGAAGTGTGCGCAACTCAAGAATACTGCTGTTGAGCAAATTAAATCCTGCGGTCATTTGCTCAGACAACAGTTTCAGACAGTTCTGGAAGGATGCATTCAGGTGTATGAACTCTGGTGCATAGCTCTTTTCCTGACCCCTCTGGCGCTGCCGCCCAGAACCCACAGGTGTAGAGGTGGCAGCAGCAGAGGGTGGGGTAAAGTAAAAGCTATATCCTCACCAGCAGATTCATGCAATGCAGGTGGCCACGTTGCTCCTGCGCAAGGTGGTGTTACCGTAGGATCAGATGTGAGGGAAGTCTGGGAAGGTGCAGATGGTCCGGGACTGTCGAAGTGTCCCTCGGTGGCTGACTCCACAGGGATCACCCCAAAAGTGTTCAACGGTGCAGGCTCCCGAGTGCTGCAGATGGTGCTGTGGAATAAAGAGAAAAAAAGATAATTAATATAATGATATTGCATGGCCCCGGCTGAAAGCAAAAAATGGGTTAGACATTTAAACATTTTGAATTAAATGGGGTGGGTAATATTTACCTTCTGTTCTCCATCGTCTCCCGGAGGAACGACAGGGCTCGTATTTGTATTTGCTACTGCGTCCTCCAGAGCCACTCAGGGCCCGCATTTTGTTGTTTAACTCCTTCTTGAAGCGATCCCAGATCGACTGCCACCGCTTGACAATTCTCTCTCCTGAAAAGTGAAAGCACAAATTGGTTAGTATACAACACTTTAACAGCCAGCAACATGACTGAACTGTGTATACTTACGCGCTTTATACTGGGCCCGAACTTCGAGGTCCTCCCAGTTGGCAACAAGTTGTCGGCAGACGTGCTCCCAGAGCCAATGGGTCACAAGGAGATTGGCGTGGCTGCGGTCCACTATATTCCACAGCGGCTCCCTTTCTCGGATTAGATTGTTGAGGAGGTCAATATCTAGGCCCGCCTCCTCCTCACCATCAGATTCAGGAGCCGACTGTGAAGCCTGTTAAAAAAGTCCAAAAAAACCCATTAGATTCCAAACAACATAATTAGGGAAAAAAAAATTTTTTGACAAAAACAAAAAAAGGTGCTTACCCCATGTTGACCGGCCGTCCGCTCACACCGACTCTGGGAGCCGCTTTGAGGACCTCTTAATCGGACACCAGAATCTGAAGACTGTAACATAAAAACAAAGAAAAATTATGTGCTTGTATGTTGGCTTGCGTTGTGTACAGTGTGATGTCTGTACTAAACAATTTTTTTTCTGTTTTATGTAAGGTGATGATTTTTTTTTGTGATGCATGCAAGAAACTTACCAATTGCGCGCTCACTCCGGGTATCTCTCCAACCCTTCAGTCTTCTTCTGGAAGCACCTCTTCTGCTGCTGCAGCTTCCTGTTATACAAAAATTATCTATTAATATATTTAGAAATATATATCTATATACACATACATATACAGTGGGGAATTTAAGCTTTATTGCTATAAGACCACTTATGTGGCCATCAAAAGAATACATAGGGCATCATTACTTTCTAGGGGTAGAATGTGGTCCCCCATTTTTCTATGGAACTTGCACAGGGCATTAACAATTTCTAGGGTGCAATTTTAACATCTAGAGGGCACAAATATGGGGGACAGAAAATGAATCACTGGTATTGTGCTAAATAGCCAGTGCAGTAAAAGGGACGACGTGTTCTGAGATGGCATATCAGAGATGGAGTTTGATATAGACATAAATAAAAACAAAACCAAAAGCTTTTTTTTACCTCTAAGCGTGGACGACAAGAGGGAGGGCTCCCAGAAGAAGACGACATGTCTGGCTGGCTGGCTTGGCTCTGTGGCTGCTGGCTGCTTGGCGGCTACTGGCTGGCCTGGCTCTGCAGCTGCTGGCTGCTCTGTGGCTGCTGGCTGGCCTGGCTCTGCAGCTGCTGGCTGACCTAACTCTGCGGCTGGTGGCTGACCTGGCTCTGCGGCTGCTGGCTGCTCTGTGGCTGGCCTGGCTCTGCAGCTGCTGGCTGACCTGGCTCTGCGGCTGCTGGACACGCTCTGTCGCTGGCCCCTCTCTGTGGCTGGATCCTCTGTGGCTGGATTCTCTGTGGCTGGATCCTCTGTGGCTTGCTCCTCTGCGGCTGGCTGCATGGTAATGGATGGATGAGTGCCCCACTGGCATTGCTTATATATGTTATCTGGGGGCTGGGCAATGGGATCTGAGCATGCTCAGACGTAAAAATCGGATCCGTTGACCGGATCCATATTTTTCCAGATCCGGCGTCCATAGACTACCATTGTAGCAAAAAGCCAGAAGTCTTCCTAGGCTATTAATATCAGCCCGCAGCTGTCTGCATAGTTTTTGCTGGTTATTAATGACAGGGGTCCCTATGTCATTTTTTTAGGGTCCCCCATTTTAATAGCCTGTAAAGGATAAGTATACAATTGTGAGCTGATATTTATAGCCTTGGAAGCTCCATGGGTGTTACCACCTTCCCAGGCTATAAACATCGCCCCCAAGCCGTCGGCTTTCCCTCTGCTGGTTAAGAAAATTAAGAGGGAGCCCACTCCATTTAAAAAAAAAAAAAATCATTTATTAATTAAATACATGTACAGTAAGCTGAACACACACTGTACTAATTGTACTGCATTTATCACTGACATCTGTATATCTACCTATTCTATGTGTATTTACTGTATGCAATCCATCTATTCTTTCCTGTCAGCTCCTGCTGTTATTTTACAGAATGTGGCTACTGAATTACCGGCTTTTCTTCTGACAAAAGTAATAATAAATCAAAAATCTATGAAAATGATCAAATAAAAGTCAGAAATTCCTTTTCAACCATGCTTCCACAGAATTTTTTTTAAAAATAAAACTCATGAAATAGACCTGGACAGAAATGATGGTACCCTTAACTTAATATTTTGTTGCACAATCTTTTGAGGCAATCACTGCAATCAAACAATCCTGTAACTGTCAATGAGACTTCTGCACCTCTCGACTTGTATTTTGGCCCACTCCTCAAGAGCAAACTGCTCCAGTTTCTCGTGTTTGACGGTTGCCTTTTCCAGACGGCATATTTCAGCTCTTTCCAAAGATGCTCAATAGGATTTAGGTCAGGGCTCATAGAAGACCACTACAGAATAGTCCAATATTTTCCTCTTAGTCATTCTAGGGTGTTTTTGGCTCTGTATTTAAGGTCATTATCCTGTTGCAAGACCCCTGACCTGCAACAGAGACCAAGTTTTTTGACACTGGGCAGCACATTTCTCTCTAGAATCCCTTGATAGTCTTGATATTTCATTGTACCCTGCACAGATTCTAGATACCCTGTGCCAGATGCAGCAAAGCAGTCCCAGAACAAAATAGGGTCTCCTCCATGATTCACAGTAGGGACAGTGTTCTTTTCTTGATATGCATCATTTTTCTGTCTTTGAACATAGTGCTGATGTGCCTTGCCAAAAAGTTCCATTTTTGTCTCATCTGTCCATAGGACATTCTCCCAGAAGCTAGTAGTTTGGCAAATTCCAGTCTGGCTTTTTCCTGATTTTTTTTCAACAATGGTGTCCTCCTTGGTCATCTCCCATGAAGTCCACTTTGGCTCATACAACAATGGATGGTGCGATCTGACACTGATGTTCCTTGAGCTTGAAGTTCACCTTTAATCTGTTTAGAAGTTATTCTGGGCTCTTTTGTTACCATTCGTATTATCCATCTCTTTGATTTGTCATCAATTTTCCTCCTCCAGCCACGTCCAGGGAGGTTGGCTACAGTCCCATGGGGCTTAAATTTCTGAATAATATGTGCAACTGTAGTCACAGAAACATCAAGCTGCTTGGAGATGGTGTAATAATGTTTGTCTATAATATTCTTTCTAATCTCCTGAAATAACTCTTTCCTTCGCTTCCTCTGGTTCCATGTTGAGTGTGATACACACCATGTCAACAAACAGCACAGTGAGTATCTGTAGCCCTATGTACAGGTCCACTCAATGAATCTGAGATTGTAGATACCTGTGATGCTAATTAGTGGACACATCTTGATTTAACATGTCCCTTTTGTCACATTATTTTCAGGGGTACCATCATTTCTGTCCAGGTCTATTTCATGAGTTTTATTTATTTTCTTTTAAATTCTGTGGAAGCATGGTTGAAAAGCAATGTCTGACTTTCATTTGTTCATTTTCATAAATTTTTGATTTATTATTACTTTTGTCAGATTCAAGTTATTTCTGTGACCATTGTGGGTTTTTGCGTAATTAAACGAGGGGTTCCAACAATTTTGACCAGGTGTATATATATAAATATATATATTATATAAATATATGAGTCATTGACATCTATATATCTATGTATTCTATATGTATATATCTATTCTATTCTAGCCAGTCACTCTGTGATTTTACTGAATGCGGCAAATGAATTTGCCAGCTTTTCAAAGGACATCGGTGCGTAAAAATTCTTACAGCACTCGCATGGTTCGAGTGCTGTGTGATTTTTCCTCGCCCCCATAGGCTTGCATTGGCGAGTCTTGGCCCAGCCTATTGGTGTGAGTTAAAATATAAATGTATCACTCTCACCCACAAAGCGCTCCACAATTCAGCATCCCCCTACATCTCCTCGCTCATCTCAGTCTACAACCCTACCCGTGCCCTCTGTTCTGCTAGTGACTAAAAACTAAAACCTTCAATACCTGAGCCTCTCATTCTCACCTCCAAGACTTCTCATATGCTGCGCCAATTCTTTGGAATGCACTACCCAGGACAACTCGATTAATTCCCAATACCCACAGATTTAAGTGTGGCCTAAAAACACATTTCTATAGATTGGTCATTCGCCCCACCTCACTTATCTAACTATCCTCGTTTGGCGAATACAACATTAGCACTCTGTGTCTGTACTGTACACATACTGGCTGGCGACCAGTTCATGCAGCGTAATGTGCATAACCTATTTATTATATTATGGATGTATCTTACAATATAAACACATTTTGCCATTTACCTTTTGTGTCTCCCCTATTTCCTCATAGACTCTGACATTGCCAGCTGGATCCTCACTCCTTTAGGTATCTGAGTTATGCTTATTCTTTAAAGGGAAGGTGACATCCAAAAAATTTTTTTTTCAGCATTTGAAAAAATGTAAAGAATTAATGTTTACATTTTCTTAAAAAATATTATCATTTGTTTTTAATTTTATAAAATATGAAAAATAATTTTAAAAAGTTTGGCATTTCCACTTGTTAACACTAGGGGGAGCAGCTACTGAAGTTTGGCACAAAAACCTAGTGCAACTAGCTCATATTACTGCACTGGAGTAAATATGGGCGGAGTCTGCTGACATGGGTGTGATGTCACTCCTCTCCTCCCCTTCTGGGTGTTTGCTAATGGAAAAGAGAGGATGACATTTAGGAACACAGTGAGCAGCCATTTTGATGGGGCCTGCAAAGTTACTGACTGTCTTTGCATGTAAAGTCTGGATCAGAACAGGCCATCAATCAGCAGAAATATTTCCTGGATTTCTGTGGAGCAGACAAGCAGACGGTCCATCCATGTGTATAAAACACAGCGCTCTATGTACAATCCCTGGCACCAAACAGGGTGCCCCCCATAGACCAGCACACTGCTCTCCTGAAATACTCTGTGCTGCTGTCGCCCTGCTCCTTCCACCATATATCAGGCCCCTGTCGCCTCGCTTTCACACATCGCCAGGACAGGATCTGAGGAGAGTAATGGGGTCTTCAGTCACTGAGGATGGCAGGCAGCAAGGATTCTGGGAGCAGGGTGACAGCAGCCCAGAGTATTTCAGGAGAGCAGTGTGCTGGTCTATGGGGGGGCACAGAGGGAGGTATATGGGGGAGGAGCAGGGTGACAGCAGCACAGAGTATTTCAGGAGAGCAGTGTGATGGTCTATGGGGGCACAGAGGGAGATATATGGTGGAGGAGCAGGGTGACAGCAGCACAGAGTATTTCAGGAGAGCAGTGTGCTGGTCTATGGGGGGCACAGAGGGAGATATATGATGGAGGAGCAGGGTGACAGCAGCACAGAGTATTTCAGGAGAACAGTGTGCTGGTCTATGGGGGGCACAGAGGGAGATATATGGTGGAGGAGCAGGGTGACAGCAGCACAGAGTATTTCAGGAGAACAGTGTGCTGGTCTATGGGGGGCACAGAGAGAGATATATGGTGGAGCAGGGTGACAGCAGCACAGAGTATTTCAGGAGAGCAGTATCACATGGGATAGGATTAGATACACGGCTCAGCAGTCAGTATCACACAGGATAGGATTAGATACACGGCTCAGCAGACAGTATCACACAGGAGAGGATTAGATACTCGGCTCAGCAGACAGTATCACACAGGATAGGATTAGATACACGGCTCAGCACACAGTATCACACAGGAGAGGATTAGATACACGGCTCAGCAGGCAGTATCACACAGGATAGGATTAGATACCCGGCTCAGCACACAGTATCACACAGGAGAGGATTAGATACAGGGCTCAGCAGTCAGTATCACACAGGAGAGGATTAGATGTCCAGCAGATTGCCAAGTGTTTTGAAACAGCAGGGAGCAGCTCCTCCTATGTTTTGCAAGAGCAGGGGCAGCAGCTGGCCGGGTGTTTTGGAAAGAGCAGCTCGGTCTCCAGGAGCTCGTCCTGGTTCCTCTCCTGCAGCTGGTATGTGCAGAGTGAACATCCAAGCCCTGTTATGCTGGAACAGTACAGCATCCAGGGCTTGCAATAGAGTGTAAATGAAGCTAAAAGAAAAGCACTGGGCTCTAATAAGATGGCGCCTGGCTACACCTACAGCTGTGAATTGATCCGCCCTAGAGGCATGGCCAGTTCACTCCTGATGCAGCTGCAATGAAAGAGATAGGGTCGGCAGCCGTCTATTGTCTATTATGCCCAGGGACTGCCGTAAATGAGCATGGAAAGTGTCGTTCAGCAGCCAGAGAGGTAATATGGCAGCCCCCAGTGGCTGCATTACTACAGAAAAAAAAAAAACATACACACCACTGAGTCAAGCTTAGGGGACAATATATTTTTTTAAGACCATAAAAACATATGCACAAAGGCGCAAGTTCCTACGTGATAGTGCCTGCAGCTGCAAATATGGACAACACCCACCCAATTTGTCCAACAGTAAAAGTCAATTAATAAAAATAAGTAATTTGCGCTAGCAGGATAAATACTGAACAAGCAGTGTGTAGACGCACACAGTGTATAGATACACACAGGACACTTCTCCCCTTCTCACACCAGGGGTAATACCGTTCAGACGTTGCAAGGAAATGTCCACAGTGGAACTGATTCACAAAATGTATATAATGATACCTTCGTTCCGATGAATTATGGACTAATGGAAGACTCCTTCCTCAAGCAGGGTCCCGGTGCAGAGGTGACGATACAAGCAGTAGTAATACTGATGGTGGTAAGCTTTAGAACGTTGAAGCTCAGTTGGAAAATGCAGGTATTGGACGCTGCTCCGGCCGGTAGCAAGCGTCCTTCTAAACGCGTGACCGCCGCCGACACCCAGCGAGTATAACCGCGCGAATAGAATTCAAAAGCCGGCAAGGTAGCAAGACGTGCAGGACCTTGCGTGACGTCACGGTCACGCGGAGCACCACGTGACTGGCTAGTGAGCGCAAAAAAGACCAAAAAACTGTCTTACGCGTTTCGGAATCACCGGATTCCTTCCTCAGAGCTCACTAGCCAGTCACGTGGTGCTCCGCGTGACCGTGATGTCACGCAAGGTCCTGCACGTCTTGCTACCTTGCCGGCTTTTGAATTCTAATCGCGCGGTTATACTCGCTGGGTGTCGGCGGCGGTCACGCGATTAGAGGGACGCTTGCTACCGGCCGGAGCAGCGTCCAATACCTGCATTTTCCAACTGAGCTTCAACGTTCTAAAGCTTACCACCGTCAGTATTACTACTGTTTGTATCGTCACCTCTGCACCGGGACCCTGCTTGAGGAAGGAGTCTTCCATTAGTCCATAATTCATCGGAACGAAGGTATCGTTATATACATTTTGTGAATCAGTTCCACTGTGGACATTTCCTAGCAACGTCTGAACGGTATTACCCCTGGTGTGAGAAGGGGAGAAGTGTCCTGTGTGTATCTATACACTGTGTGCGTCTACACACTGCTTGTTCAGTATTTATCCTGCTAGCGCAAATTACTAATTTTTATTATTTGACAATATATTTTTATACTATTTTCTTTTTTACATTAAATTATGAAAAAACACGGCACCTTCCCTTTAATGTCTTTATTGTCTGTACAAGTCTCCTCTAAAATTGTAAAGTGCAGTGCAATAAGTTGGCGATATAAAAATAAAAATTATTATTCCAGCACTTACATACACATGGCAGCTATCAATGATGTTATCAATGGATGTCTGAGGAATGCTCTAGCAGGCTGAATGCAGTTGGGCAAATCATCAAAATCCACTTCTGGCAGCTCACTTTGCAATTACTGACTAGTGACATCCTAGATGTGGTTGATTGGAAACAATTAGAGCCAATAACTGTAAATATAAATACATGCTATAAATCAAGTATTAGATCTGGAGGGCAACCAAGCTATAGTATTTCAGACTAACTACCACCAAGTAGAACAATAAATTCATTATACTACAGTAGAATCAACCCATTTTAACATCACAATCTTTATTGCAAAATTGTTATATACACTACACCACAAGACTAATACAAAAAATAACCCCATAAAACTGTTAAAAACAGAGAGAATTGGGCAGTAGGTGAGTTCGGGAACTTATTTATTACATTTATACTGAGGGTGTATTAAGATAAACCACTATCCAAGTTAGATAATTTACCGATTTTTATACCATAAAATGGTATATATATAAGGCAATATTAAACTGTATAAGACTATCATTTCTATGTAAGCAATGGAGATCAATTACAGTTTAGAAGTATGTATAAAGTGCCTTTGCATCTGTCAGAACTAGATAAATAAAGCACATATGGCATCTGACAGCTAAAACACTTATGCAATATACAAAAATTTATACACACCTTGTGCCATTACTAAGTGTAAAACCACACTGCCCAGTACCTCAAGGCATATTTCCTGTTCAGCTTCATCAGGGGGTACTGGGGCAGTGTTCCTAGCCGGTATTTATATTCGCATAGCACCTGAAGTACTATCGTGTTAATGGGCGCGTGTACGTCGCCCATCGCCGCATCCTTCACATCCTTCCGCATCCTGGAAGTCCCACATCGCATTACTGCACAGTGGGAGCTCCGATTGGATGCCAGGTGGAGGGAGGCAGGTGGCGATGACACGGCACACATGCACGACCCCAGTAGACACAGAATCACCATCTTTGAAATGGGACCGCAATGCAATCAGTCTGAGGATATATTTAATTTTGATTATAACTGAACACGTGGGAATGGGGTCACATAAGCAGCATGCAGTTTTAACATTCTCTACATATATAACAGATACATTTACATATTCTAGGTGATATAACATTCAGATGAATCCGTTCGCCATCTAGGGTGAAGTTGATATTACACCTCATAAATTGGAAATTAATAATACAGATCACATGATATTTGATAATATCACATATTAACCAGAAAAATGAGAATATTATCATATCAACAGTATACGAGTTTATCATTCTTTTCTTGCATAGAAAAAATATCTCCATTGTCAAAATGATAACATTCACATGAATTCGTTCACCATCTTGTCGATCAGTTTACTCTTACACTTCTTAGATTACAAAAATCTAGTGACAGCATGTGTCATTAATATGCAAAAGGTATAATGAAGATTATATAGTCACAAAGGAGTCAGTTGACTCTTAAACTATCAATCATCTTAAGAAGGCCGTTTCCCAAATATGGCTATGCGTATGTCTGCTATACATTATGTGATGATCTTCATTCCGGGTACAGATCTGGGATACACCGCATATAACATCCCATTCTTAATGTTCTACAGTGTAACAACACAGCATAGAGTTAGTCATAATTACATCAGAAACAGCCATAAGGGCGCCACTACAAATAGTACAAACCCAAATTCCCACATCAGTGTCAAGAATCATGGAAGAAAGGGAGCAAAAGTAGCAAGGTCAGTGAGACCTTTTGGTTTAGCAGTGTCCTGAATAGTGATCCATTTAATTTCTTTTTGATATAATAGCTTTTTCATATTGCCTCCTCTGGCTCTAGGTGAATCTTATCTATAACTTTAAAACTTAGGAGGCGCCATTTGCATTTATGATGTTCTCTAAAATGCTTTGGGATATTTTTCAATTTTTCTATCTTATCAGGTTTATTAATTTTTGCCTTGTTCTTGATATCACATACATGTTCTAAAATTCTAACTAGAAATTCACGAGAGGTGAGGCCGATGTATACGAGCTAAGAGGGGCAGATAGCCCAATAAATAATGCCAGTAGATCTACAATTATTATTATGAATGATCTTAAATGTATGTTGATTCGCAGAATTATAAAACTCAAAGGTCCTGTCGATTTGCGGGCATGCTCCAAATGCGCCGCACGAATAATAGCCCCATGTCGGACCCGACGAATTTGAAAGGGATACTTGAGGTGGAACATAGTGGCGCCGAACCAGAATGTCATTTTAGGTTTTTGATCTCCTTGGTGCAAATGAAGGATTAGGAGATATGATTTTATTTAGAGTGGTATCTGATAACGGAATTGGCCAGTATCGTTTGACGATATCTGTCATCTCCCACCAGTGTGCATGATAAGGTGTAATTGGTCGTACATAGTTATCAATATTACACTGAACTGGTTTAAGAAGTTGGTCTTGTGGGGTTGTTTTTGCCCAATCAAAGCCTTTCTGAATGATATCATTTTTTTGTGATGCCGAGCTTTGAAATTACTTTATAATTCGGAGACTTGATTGTTAAAGAGCTTAACGGTTGAACAGATTTGTCATGCTCTAAGAAACTGTCCGGTATTCACTTTAATACCTGAGGAGGTTGATATGACTTTGCACTTAGTAATGCATTCACTGCCGTCTTTTTTTCTATAGATATCTGATGTTATCGTGCCATCATTATCTTTCAGAATTTTCACATCCAGAAAATCAATTTCTATAGAACTTGAGTGGATGTTACAATTATTAGCATTCAATTTTTGAAAGAAAAGGTCCCCTTGCCAGATAAGAAAGATGTAAAACGAATGCACATGTGAACTGTACCCTGTTCACTATTGTAAGACGCAATATTTTGTTCCCAGTGTCCAAGAAAGAGGTTTTCATATGATGGCGCACAAGACGCCCCCATTGCAGTACCGCTTTCTTGTAAATACATCCTGTCTTTGAACAAAAAGAAAATATGGGTAAGTATGAACCTCAGTAGATAAAGGAGGAGTTCAATCAAATCTTAATCAAGGTTAGTTGTTCTTAAAAAAAAATTCTACTACCTTTAACCCATTCTCGTGTATAATTGAGGTGTATAGGGATTTTTACATCAGTGGTGGCCATGATAATGTCATGGTCAAATGAAATGTCTTGAAGCCTAACCAGTAGATCAGTAGAATCCCTAATATATGATGGTAATGTGTGCACCAATAGTTTTAAGTAGTGAACTTAAGATTTTCAAACAAGTTCACATAGACTGTTGTTTCCCAATGCAATCGGGCATCGAGAGGGTTCGATTAGGTTCTTATGAACTTTAGGGAGCAGTTATAAAGTTGGTATGATGATATTATCTATAATAAGGCCTTCAAATATAGATTTAGGAATAATGTTGTTATCAACTGCTTATCAAAAGCTGTCTTATGGCTTCCTTTTCATATTTTTGTACAGGCCATACAACAAGTCTTGTTTGCCTGTTTAATTACATGTCATTCACTGCCCAAGGATTCAAGTAATCATGTGATCGCATAGCTGGGAGTGACCTCAAATCTTGTATTACTAATTTTGTGAACAGTTCTATGACAAGACAAGCAGGTAAGGGGGAAAGGCTGGGAAACATTTGTTTTTTTTGCCACCAGACAGAAAGATCGAGTCAGGAGGTTTGTTTTTTTTCAGCAAGCAGAGATTCTAAGACAGGAATCGGTTCCCTCTCTGCAGAGGATATTCCCTGCAGTTAGGTGTCATCAGATTTCATGAAATGTTTTTTCAAAAAGTAATTTATGGCTAAAAATATGTACGTCTTTAATAGCCATAAAGCAGTCAAAAATTACCTGTAGCTACTGGTGAAAATGTTAATCCCATCCCTAGAACATCTGTTCTTTAGTATTTTATCAGATAGGTTTATTACCTTTAGGTGGTCTTTTGTTGTCGTTCCCTCCATATTTGTTTGGTCTTTTGTTTGGCAGCAGTGTTGGGAGCTTTGGAGCTGTCATTCTTCCATCTTGTTTTGGGCCTGGATCGTCTTCTGTGGTTTGGCATTTGCCTAAAAATGAACCTCTGAAGAGCCTTCATTAGAAGAAAAGTGGTCATATCTGGATTGTGACCTGGAACGAGCCCAGTGATTCTGATGTCATTTGAAACTCGGTTGTTTTGATAATCCAGTACATCTCGATGGTATTTTTTTATTTTATACTCTTTGATATCTCGTTCACAGATTTCAATGTCTTTAGTAAGCTCTTATTCAAAGGTATCCAAAGCTTCTTTAGACAGTGTTTGTTTAAATTATTTTTGTATCTGTGCGAGCAGGATTAATATTTTATCTATCCTGACTTAATTTTAGTTTCTTTCTACATGTATTTCTTTCCTTCCAAGATGGAGTCCATGATCAGAGGGTCTCAGGAATGTCTTGTGTAATGGACAGAAAAACTATAGGAAAGTGAGAGAAATGAAACGTAGAGGGCAGTCCAACACCTAGACCACAAGCACGGTGTTAACAGTGTTAACTTAGCCAATTAGAAGTATGTATGCTAATGCCAGCACATATTTAGAGATAAAATGAGCCAATTATATTGTTGCAATGCAAGAATACTAATAACCTATAAAAACCTGACCAAAGTATGTAATAAAGAGAGATCTGCTTTGATTCTTAATGTATTTGAGTGGCTCTTCCGTGCACGTATTTGAATTTTACAATTTGATTTGGAACAGGAACAGGCACAGCATCTCAGAACGTCCCAAATTATGTGGTGACGACATATCTCCTCTATCATTGCGCGGAAACATTTAGCACATGCCTCCTCCCACCTCTGTTTAAAGTTAGATTATCTATTGGAAATTATGGAAACACTTGGACACGAAGGTCCCTTGGTATTATATCTTTACTTAAATATTGCTCCAAAGATGCTTTATTCCACCATATTCTAGATCATTTTTCAAAAAGTTAGGGACACTGTGTTAGGAACGGCGGAAAGCACTAAATAAATAAATAATTAAGTGCATTCGCCACTCGGGGTCCACCGTGCAGTAGGTGTTAAAACCGCTGCTAGACAATGGCAGACGTGCTATATGGCGGTATAATGCGCACGGGTTCAACGTCACCCGACGTGCGCAGAGCGGACTCTGTTAACTCACAGAGGCGCTGTAACATAATCATAAACACCGAGCCTGTTAGACTCACAGGTCTCAGCGAAATTGCACACACGGTATCAGGTCACAGGACAGGGTCCAAGGCAGGGGACGGTGTCCATCTAGACCTACCGTGCATGCGGCGTCACAACTGCGGACGCCGGTAAGTGCTGCTTAATGCAGCACGGCGGCAGACACAGCCGCTATGCGATAGTGCCGTGAGAGACGAGACACCACCGGACACTAGTGTAGAGCTGCGGTGTGCATAGTGGCCTATGGCTTGCCACTGACTGGCGCTGACTCTTTCTATAGTTCCCTATCCACATGCGTAATATCAGAGGGAGGGGACTCTTAATAAGTCAGTCACCAGAATCATACATCCATCACCATTCACACATCTAGCAAGAAGAGTCTATACTAGCGCATGGCCGAGTGGCCATGCGGGCCTTTTATAGCCGTGCGCTGCCGGGACCTTCCAGATCTCTGAGATGGACCAATCTATCTGGAGAAGGACCTGAGCACGTGACTCCTGACCTCCAATGGGAGATCATCTCAAGAGCATGCTCAGTGGAGCGGCAGAGGAACTTAGCCTCAGGAATGACTTGCTGCAGAGCAGCATGTGAGGCTCTGGATTCCTGTTGTGTAGCTGCAGGAATCCAACGCCTAACACACTGCCCCAGGAAAATGGCCTTGGCAGTGTGGTTTTACATTTAATAATGGCACAAGGCGTGTATGGATTTTTGAATCTTGCATAAGTGCTTTTTAGGAGGATTTATTTGTCAGAAGTCATATGTGCTTTATTTATCTAGCTAATCAGAGAATATGTCACTAGTAAGGTTCCTGGATGTAAATGTATATTTGTGATACTAAGTCTCATCAGTACTGTGCTTCCTGTATGGTTCACAGCCGTATAATGATTGATAACAACACCCAGTATCTCATTACCATGGTTAAGGACAAACTGGGAGTTGTAGGTTTACGCGATACAAATGTATATGGTTCTGACCTGACATTACAATTGATGCACAATGTACTGATGGTGGTAATAGTGATGTATTCATGTACTGATGAATGTGAAATGAATCCCTTTGTGCATCTTGACATCTCTATGTCACCATAGGGATGTGATTGTGTGGAGTAGGTTCAGGAGCTGAGCCTGCTCCACACCGGGTAGATGTTAGCTGTGATACGTAGACGGCATCTGCTTGTCACGGCAGTGATCAGAGCTTACCTTGATTGTTCCTGTTTTAAGTATTTAAATGCCCTTGTCAATCACTAACGGTGACGTAGTTGCAGATGGGTGGCCATGTGTTGCTGGTATGTTGGTCATTCTATGAAGCCTAGCCTGCGGTTGGGCTCCTTGGAAAATGTCACAATCAAAGTGCCTGGATGCTATTACAGCACTCTCACTTTGTAGTGAGTGCTGACTGCAACATCTCTTTGCACAGATCCTATGACAGGAAACGAGTGGAAGCAGGGAGAATAAAACTTTTCTCCCTGTAGCTAACACTTTTCCAGAAAGCCGACTAACCAGGCTTAAAATGCTATTTAGCTGCAGAGTGACCCCATATTGGCAGATAAATAGTGTTTCTCAAGGTAGCAAGTTACCATTAAAGAGGTGTCCAGTACAGTTGGAGGATTTCACTCTGACTCCTAACATTGTGTAATGTACTATTAAGCCACGGTCACATGGTCAGTATTTTAACATCAGTATTGGTAAGCCAAAACCATGAATGGAACAATCAGAGGAAAAGTATAATAGAGACACACCGTTTCCGTATTTTTCACCCACTCCTGGTTTTGGCTTGAAAATACTGAGGTAAAATACTCACCAAATACTAAACGTGTGCACAAGGTCTTAGGATTCGGATGCTTTCACAATCTCTGAGCTCATTACATTACTGGTTCATAGGCTAATTGCACAGAAACAATAACATGCCCCCAGCTTTCTCTTCTGTTTCTCTCAATGTTTCAATTGAGACACGCAGAAGAGAAAGAAGTGTGCATGATTTTAAGTAGGCAAACTCTATATGGAGTGGTAATTTAACAAGTGCAAAGGGTGTGAAAATAGCCAAATTATAACTATTATAAACAAAATCAGAAATTTTTTTTTAGGGATTTTGCTGTTTGTTTTTTTTTAAGGAGGTGTGCAAAAAGACCTCACTATATAACTTTTGCAGTGTTCAGCTTTTGTCAACATAACTTACTGTTTGATCAATTAGGCAAAACTATGAGAACAACTTGCAATTTCTTATTCAGAGTTTTTACTCTGAAATTGTGTTCTATTCACATATCTCTGTAGTTAACTTGGTTTTGCTTCTATATCTATGTAGTAAGCGCAGTTTGGGTACTGTATCTATGTAGTAAGCTTGGTTCCTTTCCTGTCTCTGTGCAGTAGGCTTGGCTTTTCCGTACTTATGTAGTAAGCTCAGTTTTGGTACCATATTTATGTATTAAGCTTGGTTCTGATATCTTTGTAGCAAGCTTGGTTCTGTTGCTGTATCTATGTAGTAAGTGTTGTTATGTTTCAGTTTTGATGTACTAAGCTTGGTTCTGTTCTCGTATCTGTGTAGTAAGTTCATTTTTGTTCCCATAGCTATGTAGTAAACTTAATTCTGCTCCCTTATCTATGCATTAAACTCCTCCCTGTTCCCATATTTATGTAGCAATTTTGGTTCTGGCACCATATTTAAGCAGTAAGCTTGATTCTATTACTGTATCTATGTAGTAGGCTCCATTTTGTACACATTTCTATGTAACAGCCACCATTACATTTAAAGCCTTTTACCTCCGATGATTTAATGCAGTGGCCAGAGATAAGCAGGCTAAAGATGAGCTGCCGCAACTCGAGCACCACTGCTTTGGGATTAACCCCCTAGGCCAAAATTTGCCAGCCAGCCCCTGCTTATAGCCGAATATTGTGTAAACACCTTCTGGTGTTTTTTGTTTGACTTGACACATTAGACTTGGAAGCAATGGAAGGTGATGTTCAATTTTACTTGCAGAACAGAATAGATCAATCATTTAACCAGTGGTATGGGATTTTCTCCAACGTGCCCCAAGAGCTGTTTTTCAGCATGACATGTGAGCAGCCTGAGTGGCCATGCCACCATGGTCTGCACTCGGCAAGATCTCTGGACCTGTCTCCTATTGAGCACATCTGGGGCATCATTGGTTGATGATTGCAGAGGGAGCTGCGGATCTCGATGATTTGCCCAAGACAACAATTAATAACTCATTGATAGCAACCAATGCTTGTAAGTGCGGGTGCTTTTTCTGCATGGCAGTCATGCATGATGCTAGAAGAAGTTGATCCATCTTCTGATCCACAGTCTAAAGAGACTTGGTTGAAAATCATGAATTCTTTATTTCCAGAAGAGTTAAAAATCAATAGAGAAATTCAAAAATACAAAATATAGGAAACAAAATCCTCTGTAATGGAGGAGTAGTGGGGGCAAAAAAATAAGGTTACCAGAACTTGGTTTAAACAAGTCTAAGAACGCACTTGCATTTGAAATGCGTCTGCTAGCCTCAATTTCTTTTTGTCCCCCCTACTACTCCTCTATACTACTATTAATCATTCAAGATTTTTGAATTTCTCTATTGATTTTTAACGCTTCTGGAAATAAAGACAATGTTTTTAACACTTGGACTACCGGACTTGTCATCCCCCCTGAACTACCGCATGGAGTCATTTTGACTCCTTGCTTGTTTTCGATTATTTTTAGAGTTTCTTTCTCCTGGTATTGTTGTAACTTTAATTTTATAGAATGGTATAGAATGCAAAATAGAATATCGTCAGGCTTTAGCGCACTTCTTCTAGCCATATTAGCAATTAGCAAAACTGCAGGCCGTATTCTACAGAAATGATGTAGTCCACTCAAGAGTTCACTGGTTCACTGACAAATGTGTATGTCAAGCATATTTGCAACAATGCTAATTATTCTAAGTCTAAACCAACATTTATTCTAAACTTATTCCAAACATACAAATAAATGAAAACTAAACGAAACAATAACATTTAGCGACAAAGGCTAGCAAAAAAAAAAAAAGAGTACCTTTTTTTCAAAATGTATCTTTCATTACCAAAGGGAGTCATATTTATAGTAGGTAATTAAAGGTTAAATTTTGCAAAAAAGGTACTTTTTTTTTCAAAAATTATTTATTGTCACAAAATCTTTTTTTGCATCCTAAATGAGTAAAAGTTACCGAGTCTCAAGCCGGAATTCGGAAAAATGTAGTCACAGAAGAGACATAAAAATTGTGAGGAGTCAAAATGACTCCATCGGTAGTTCTAGTGTTAAACCACATCTCTTTGAACTGTGGATCAGAAGCTAGATCAACTTCTTCCTTCCCTGTGTCTAGCTAACACTGTGCGATGGCATGGATCTCAGGCTACTTGGGGGGGTCATCATACTATTTGTGGGGCCATCTTACTATTTGAAGGGCTTTTGTGGAACCACCATACTATTTGGATGGCGATATGTGAGCCATCATACTATTTGGAGAGCTATGGGGGGGGGCCATCATACAATTTGGGTGGCTATTATACTATTTAGAGGGCTATCATGCTATTTGGAGTGCTATGTGGAGGCCATCATATTATTTAGAGGGCTATATTGGGGGCATTATACTATTTGGGGGGCTATGTGGTGGGCTATCATACTATTTGGAGGGCTTTGGAGGGTCCATCATACTATTTGCAGGGCTATGTGGGAGACCATCTTACTATTTGAGGTTCATCATATTATTTTGAGGACTATGTGGTGGCCATTATAGTGTTTAGACTGCTGAGTCCAGGCCAATTATACTGTTTGGAGGGTTGTGCGGTGGCCATTATACTGTTTGTAGAGCTCTGTGTGGGGCAATTATACTGTTTGGAAGGCTGTGTGGAGTCCATTATACTGTGTGGAGGGTTGTGTGGGAGCCATTATATTGTGTGGGGGGCTATTACACTGCTTGGAGAGCTAGTGTAGGCCATTATAGTGTGAACAGGCTATTATACAGTGTGGAGGATTGAGTGTGGGCCCCTAAACTGTATTGAGGGTCACTATACTGTAAGGAGGGCTATCATACTGTATGAAGGGCTGTGTAGGGGATATCATATTGTGTAGATGGCGGTGTTGGGGCCATCATACTGTGTGTGGGGGATTATGGGAGCCATCATACTGTTTTGGGGTCTCTGTGGAGGTATCATACATTTTTGGGGGTACTGTAGGGTCATCAACTAAGGGGCATCAATTAGGGCTAAATTACTTTGAAGGGCTGCAAAGTTGTGGCATATGTTCTACTGTGACGGTGCCAAATATTATTTTTAATTTTTTTTTGGGGTGGAAGGGGTTCCAATTAGGACTTCTGCTATGGGGTATGTAATTGCTACTGGGGGTCTTACATTTGATACTGAGTATTTTGTGTCCATTGCAGTTATAAGGAGTGTGCGATTAGAATGACAAGGTGGCTGTGAATTAGGTTGTCCTGACAAAACGATTCGAAATTTTGGAATACAAATTCTCCCTCAAGTGTTGTACGTTGCACGTACGACTCTAAATCACAGGCACACAATGTGATAAAGTACACAGATCCTTAGGTTGTAGTAAGCTTGAAAGGTTTATGAACAAATAGCCACAGTATTATCAGGAACTGAATGGGTTAACATGCTGGCAGTTTGTACCAATGTTTGACTTGTACATTGTATACAATATCCTATACCTTCATCCTGTGGATCAATACTGTCAGCGCACCTGCTAGGAAAGCCGGGAAAGGTACAGCCTGCCACACACACATAGAACATCTAGTTCTGCAGCAAGGTCAGATTCACCCTCAAATGCTTGTACAGACCAATAATATGATACAGTATGGCTCTCCACCAACAGAGAGAGCTGTGGGACCATGGAGAAGGGAATGAGGGTGGTAGGACAATCGAGCTCTACGCCCACTTGGACTCTATAAACAAACACACAAGCAAAGAGTTAGCACACAGCCCTCTCCAGATCTCCACTACTGAGGGGTATTCTTCTGTAAGGTAAGGATTCCCAGAACATGACATCCACTAGTAAGCAACAACCAAAGGGCACATAGGACAAGAAGGGGCGCAGCGCCGGTGGGCAGTATGGAAGTTTCAGAAACACCTGTAACAATAAGAAGTGACGAAAAACCTTATATAGCTATACGAAAGGTGACATGGAAATGTAATCTAGATGTGCCCACAATGCTACACTCAATTGCTTTATACTTGTTGATGCTTGTATCATTGTTGGGCTTAATTATTTTAACCCCTTAGTGACCAGGCAAATTGTTCAAATCTGACCAGTGTCGCTCTATGAGGCAATAACTCTGGAATGTTTCTACATATCCCAGTGATTCTGAGATCGTTTTTTCTAGACACATTATATTTTGTGATACTGGCAAATTTATGTCGATAATATGTTTTGTGTTCATTCATAAAAATATCAAAAATTTGACTTTGAATGATTATCCCTTAAATCCAGATAGTCATATTACACAAAAGAGTTAACATTTCACACATTGCTGCTTTACATCAGCACCATCTGTAAAATTATTTTGCTAGGATGTTATAAGGTTAAAAATTGTAGTAGTAGTTTGAATTTTTTTCAAGAAATTTGCAATACTTTTTTTTTAGGAATCTATTCAGTTTTGATGTGTCTTTGCTGGACCTATATATTGGAAAAACCCCAAAAGAGATGCTAATCTAAAAACAGCGTCCCTCATCATATTCAGAACTGCTGTCATGTACTTTATTAACCCTTCAGGTGCTTTTCAGGAATTAATGCAAATTGTCAGAACAGGAATGAAAAATGTTATTTTTACCACTTAAATGTTGCTAACTTCCATTGACAATCTATCCCATTTCTATCTATCTATCTATCTATCTATCTATCTATCTATCTATCTATCCCATATCTATCTATCTATCTATCTATCTATCTATCCCATATCTATCTATCTATCTATCTATCATCTACTTTCTATCTATCTATCTATCTATTTATCTATAAATCTATTATCTACAGTTTCTATCTATCTATCTATCTATCTATCTATCTACCTATCTATCTATCTATCTATCTATCCAGTGTCGGACTGGGGTGCCAAGGGCCCACCAGTAATATTGACTTTAGGGGGCCCACTTTTCAGCTGCATGCAAATATTACACTACACTTGTTCACAAATTTACCTATATCTCTATATAATAATACACTGGGTAGTTTGGTTAAGGAATGATGGAATGCTGCTTTTTTCTGTACAGAGTGAATAAAGTGAATTATGCCAAGTACTCCCCATATATTGGGATTGGGGCCCAGATCTGCACAGGGGCCTACCGGGGGATTCCCCTGTTACCCTATGGGCCTGTCCGAGCCTCTGTCTATCTATCTATCTATCTATCTATCATCAATCTATCTATCTATCTATCTATCTATCTATCTATCACATATCTATCTATCTATCTAACTATAAATATATATCTATAAATCTATTATCTACAATGTGTACGGAAAGTATTTAGACCCCTTTAAATTTTTCACTCTTTGTTTCATTGCAGCCATTTGGTAAATTCAAAAAAGTTCATTTTTTTCTCAATAATGTACACTCTGCACCCCATCTTGACAAAAAGAAAAACAGAAATGTAGACATTTTTGCAAATTTATTAAAAAAGAAAAACTGAAATATCACATGGTCATAAATATTCAGACCCTTTGCTCAGTATTGAGTAGAAGCACCCTTTTGAGCTAGTACAGCCATGAGTCTTCTTGGGAATGATGCAACACGTTTTTCACACCTGGATTTGGGGATCCTCTGCCATTCTTCCTTGCAGATCCTCTCCAATTCCGTCAGGTTGGATGGTGAACGTTGGTGGACAGCCATTTTCTGGTCTCTCCAGAGATGCTCAATTGGGTTTAGGTCAGGGCTCTGGCTGGACCAGTCAAGAATGATCACAGAGTTGTTCTGAAGCCACTCCTTTGTTATTTTAGCTGTGTGTTTAGGGTTATTGTCTTATTGGAAGGTGAACCTTCAGCCAAGTCTGAGGTCCAGAGCACTCTGGAAGAGGTTTTCATCCAGGATATCTCTGTACTTGGCCGTATTCATGTTTCCTTCAATGGCAACCAGTCATCCTGTCCCTGCAGCTGAAAAACACTCCCATAGCATGATGGTGCCACCACCATGTTTCACTGTTGGGATTGTATTGGGCAGGTGATGAGCAGTGCCTGGTTTTCTCCCACATACTGCTTAGAATTATCATCAAAAGGTTCTATATTCGTCTCAGCAGACCAGAGAATCTTATTTCTCATAGTCTGGGAGTCCTTCATGTGTATTTAGCAAACTCTATGCGGGCTTTCATATGTCTGGCACTGAGGAGAGGCTTCCATCTGGCCACTCTGCCATAAGGGCTTGACTGGTGGAGGGCTGCAGTTGATAGTTGACTTTGTGGAACTTTCTCCCATCTCCCTACTGGATCTGTGGAGCTCAGCCACAGTGATTTTGGGGTTCTTCTTTACCTCTCTCACCAAGGCTCTTCTCCCATGATTGCTCAGTTTGGCTGGATGGCCAGGTCTAGGAAGACTTCTGGTGGTCCCAGACTTCTTCCATTTAAGGATTATGGAGACCACTGTGCTCTTAGGAATCCTGAGTACTGCAGAAATTATTTTGTAACCTTGGCCAGATTTGTGCCTTGCCACAATTCTGTCTCTGAGCTCCTTGGCCAGTTCCTTTGACCTCATGATTCTCATTTGGTCTGACATGCACTGTGAGCTGTGAGTTCTTATATAGACAGGTGTGTGCCTTTACAAATCAAGTCCTATCAGTTTAAGTAAAAACAGCTGGACTCCAATGAAGGAGTAGAACCACCTCAAGGAGGATCACGAGGAAATGGACAGCGCTTAAATATAAGTGTTTGAGCAAAGGGTCTGAATACTTATGACCATGTGATATTTTTTTTTTGTTTTTTTCTTTTTTAATAAATTTGCAAAAATTTCTACATTTCTGTTTTTTTCTATCAAGATGGGGTGCAAAGTGTACATTAATGAGAAAAAAAATGAACTTTTTTGAATTTACCAAATGGCTGCAATGAAACAAAGAGTGAAAACTTTAAAGGGGTCTGAATACTTTCCGTACCCACTGTATCTATAACTCTATTCATCTATCTAGTATCTATATATCTTTCTATCTATCTATAATGCTATTATCTATCTATCTATCCGTTATCTATCTATTATCTATCTATTTATCTATCTATTATCTATCTATCATCTATCTCTCTTTCACATATCTATCTATTATCTATCTATCATTTATCTATTGATCATCTATCTATTATATCTATCATCTATCTATCGATCTTTGTGTCTATTTATGGACTCTGTATCCACTTTAGTATAAATAATATCTAGATGAAAGAAGAAAAAGAGGCAACATCCAATAAATAGTGTAAAGAAAAATTGGACTTAGCACATGTAGCAATGTTTTGGTTCAAAGAAAATGTGCAGAAATATGTCTGGGCCCCTCTCCCTGTCCGACATGCCACTTATGAAGAGGACAATCTGGCCATGGTACCCCCGGGGCCTTGGGCTCTGAGCAACAGGCCAGATTCCCCTCACTATCACCGCCCTGCAAACAGAGGTTCACAGAGCACCATAGCAATAGTTCCACCTAGGCCTTCCCACACCTCTAAAAATATATAAATTTATATCTTTTTTACTGAGATTGAGATATATGTCTCTGTTAGGATTCAGTTGTGCAGGGCCCAACCATGTATATATTATGCAAAATTCTACTTCTGGTGTCTATGTCATCTGGTATCCTCAATCCCAGTCAACTCAATCTATATCATCAAGTTATCCTCAATCTCAATGATAAAAACAGAACTCAGCTCAGCCATGAATGACTTGGAAGGGTGCATGCTTGACTTCTGCTCTATTCATTGTCTATGAACTGATAGAAATAGCCGAGCGCTTCGCTCAGCAGCTCTATAGATAATGAAGAGAGCAGAGGCCGAGCAAGCACAACTCTGCTCCATTCAGGATGAGTCTGTAGACCCATGTTCTCAGAATCTCAGGGGGGGCAGTCCTTGGATTCTATGGATCAGAGATAACTTGATTATTTGGTGAATAACCCTGTGAATAGCCAGATTGACTTTCCTATTCTTTACAATTACAGTTGCATACATTAACCAAAAACAAATATGTTCACACACACACAGACATATACAGACTTATATACCATACATACACTTATATATACATAGATACACACACATATAAACACATACATACATACACACATTCATAAACACATATATACACACACACATACATACACACCCATGTATAAACACATACACATGCACAGACTGACACACAGGCCAGCTTCAGGTTTCCGTGGGCCCCGGGCGAAAGAGTCTCAGTAGGCCCCTTTAACACATACCACGATTCATGATGCACAGATACAGCAGAGAAATATAGGTATAGTACAATGCCAAAGATTTCACTTACTTCTTATATTACATGAGTGACCTCTATTGTAAATTCTACAATGTCATACAGCAGAGGGGATTCAGGTGATCGAGGGTTCACAGGTTTCAGTACCTGTAGTATTAGATGTAAACGGGATATTGATAAATGTGCCCCACCAGTAGAAACTGTCCTCAGCATTGTACCCTTTACAAAAGTCAATTTCATCCTATATAGTCCTCCATAAAGTATTATGGGAACCACATAGTGCTCCATACAGTATAATGAGCCTCATATAATGCTCCATACAGCATATTAGGCCTCATATAATGCTCCATACAGTAAAATGGACCCCATATATTACTCCAAACATTATAATGAGCCCCATATAATGTTCCATACAGAAAAATTGGCCCCATACTTTCCACTATACAGTATAATGGGCCACATATATTGCTCAATACAGCATATTGAGCCCCATGTATTGCTACATAAAGTATATTGGTATATTGGGCCCCATATAATGCTCCATACATTATAATGAGCCCCATGTAATGTTTCATACAGAATAGTGGGCCCCATATAATGCTCCAGATAGAATAATGGGCCCCATATAATGGTCCATACAGTATAATGGACCCCAATGCCTCATATATAATACACTATACAGAATGGACCCCATATAATGCTTCATACAGAATGGGCATCATATAATCCTACATACAGAATGTGCCCCATATTATGCTCCATGCAGAATGGACCCTATATAATGCTTCATATAGAATGGGCCTCATATAATGCTCCATATAGAATGTGCCCCATATTATGCTCCATACAGAATGGGCCCCATATAATGCTCCACACAGAATGGGCCCCATATAGAATAATGGCCTCATATATTGCTCCATACAGAATAATATGCCCCATATATTGCTCCATACAGAATAATGCCCCTATATATTGCTCCATACGGAATAATGGCTCCTTATATTGCTCCATCCAGAATGGGACTCATATAATGCTACATACAGAATGGGCCCCAGAAAATTCTCCATACAGAATGGGCCCCATATAATACTCCATATATAAAAAAATTCTACTAAGCCCATAAAAAATGTATTAAAAATGATGTAATACTCTGGCCGTCTTTGCATGTAGCGTAACTGCTCCATTTTTTAGTGCCTTTTTACCACTTTCTCTGCACCATGCAACACTTAAAAAATCTCCTCTGATCATATTGTGTTTGCTGCTTTTCTTTTAATGTATTTTCTATCTTATTTGATATGTTTTTGGCCAGAGGTGAATCACCATTTTTAACACTTTAGAAAAGCTTTCATTCTGTGGTTAAAAATGCAAAAACTTGTTTTTTTACATGTATATTTTCAAGTTCCACATAGAAGCCTATTGTGGGGGGTTGACACGTTAGGTGCTTCCTCGGGTAGACACATGAACGCTTTGGTAGTGAAACATATGCTGGTTTATTAAAGTCCGCATACACCAAGACAGGGTTCAGGCAAAACAAAAGCAGAGCCTGCCTGGCTTAACAGAAAACAAAAGAAACAATGTCCTCCCCCTCCTCCTGGAGCCACATGGAAGTCCTTCCTCTCCCAATGCACCACCCAGACTGTCTCTCATGTCCAGGTATTTAACCAGGGCCATGTGATGATCACCACAGGTCGACTAATACACAAGCCGGTGAGCACCTTCCCTCCCACGCTATGGGTGCTCACTAGAGTTGAGCGATACCGTCCGATACTTCAAAGTATCGGATCGGAATGGATCGGCCGATCTTAAAAAAAAGTATCGGTATCGCCGATTCCGATACCGGAAGTCCCATTCAAGTCTATGGGACTTCCGGTATCGGAATAAGAAAAACCCTGTTTTTGCCTTGTACAGCCTCTCTGGAGTCTGTACGGGCCTTTCGGGGGGCTGTGCCGGCCTGCCAGGGGGTCTGTGCAGGCTCCGGTGGTCTGTGCCGGCCTGCCGGGGGGCTGTGCCGGCCTGCCGGTGGTCTGTGCAGGCTCCGGTGGGCTGTGCCGGCCTGCCGGGGGGCTGTGCCGGCCTGCCGGTGGTCTGTGCAGGCTTCGGAGGTCTGTGCAGGCATCGTCCGATGGGACTACAAGTCCCATCGGGCGATGCCTGCTACCATGACAGTGATTGACACATTAGCCAATGATGGGACAGTAGTAGTCCCATCATCCGGCTAATGTGTTGAATGTAAAAAAAAATAAAAAAAAAAAATACATGCTACATACATGCTACATACATACAACATGCATACTACATACATGCTACATTCATACTACATACTACATACATGCTACATTCATACTACATATATACTACATGCAACATACATACTACATATATACTACATGCATGCAACATGCATACTACATATATACTACATGCAACATACATACTACATATATGCTACATGCATGAAACATGCATACTACATATATACTACATGCTACAAACATACTACATATATGCTACATACATACTACATATATACTACATGCATGCTACATACATACTGCATGCTACATACATACTACATGCTACATACATACTACATATATGCTACATACATACTACATATATACTACATGCATGCTACATACATACTGCATGCTACATACATACTACATGCTACATACATACCACATATATACTACATACATACTACATGCATGCTACATGCTACATACATACCACATACATACTACATACATACTACATGCATGCTACATACATAACACATATATACTACATGCATGCTACATACATACTACATGCTACATACATACCACATACATACTACATACATACTACATGCATGCTACATACATACTACATGCTACATACATACTACATATATACTACATGCATGCTACATACATACTACATGCTACATACATACCACATACATACTACATACATACTACATACATACTACATGCATGCTACATACATACTACATGCTACATACATACCACATACATACTACATATATACTACATGCATGCTACATACATACTGCATGCTACATGCATGCTACATACATACTACATACATACTACATGCATGCTACATACATACTACATGCTACATACATACTACATATATACTACATGCATGCTACATACATACTACATGCTACATACATGCCACATACATACTACATACATACTACATGCATGCTACATACATACTACATGCTACATACATACCACATACATACTACATATATACTACATGCATGCTACATACATACTGCATGCTACATGCATGCTACATACATACTACATACATACTACATGCTACATACATACCACATATATACTACATACATACTACATACAATACATTCATACAATACATACATAGACATACAGAACATATAACATAGAGTAACATACTTACCAATACTTGTCACATTGTTCCCCGAAGCCATTGTCTTTTACGGAATAAATATTAACATAACAAACCACAAAAATACTCACCCACGATCCGAAGCCGTCCACGAGTGTGTCCCACGACGATCTTGGGTAGAGAACGGCAGCATCAGCTGATGCTGCTGTTCTCTACGGGCTGCAGGAATCCAATGACGGAAGGTAGGTATCCTTCCGCACTGTATTCCTCCGCCACTTAAAAAAAAAAAAGTCCCTAGTCTCACTTTATGCCATTGCTGTGTGGGAATTTCCCACGCAGCAATGGCATAAAGTGAGACTAGGGACTTTTTTTTTTTTGGGGCCACCACACACGGGGATATTAACACACACAAAATGCAACACACTACCACGTGCTTCAACACATATACCACCCTCAGCACACATTTCACCACACATACACCAACCTCGCCACATAAAAGGCGAAACACAAAAGTCGCCACTCAAAACTCACCACGCTGTCCCAGAGCTGTTTAAAAGATGAAAAATGAGCTGTGATTGGTTGCTATCAGCAACAGTTTTCTTTGTAGACAGTTGTGGTAACTGAGGCCTATTATTCTTATCATTTCTATGGTGTTATCGTCCTTCTGTACAGCTGGAAATAACACAATTTATTAGCGTGCCAACACAGACCATCCTCTGACACAGACTGCAGGGGGAGCCCAGTATCACACAGGATAGGATTAGATACACGGCTCAGCAGTCAGTATCACACAGGATAGGATTAGATACACGGCTCAGCAGTCAGTATCACACAGGATAGGAATAGATACACGGCTCAGCAGTCAGTATCACACAGGATAGGATTAGATACACGGCTGAGCAGTCAGTATCACACAGGAGAAGATTAGATACATAGCTCAGCAGACAGTATCACACAGGAGAGGATTAGATACACAGCTCAGCAGTCAGTATCACACAGGACAGGATTATATACACGGCTCAGCAGTCAGTATCACACAGGAGAAGATTAGATACATAGCTCAGCAGACAGTATCACACAGGAGAGGATTATATACACAGCTCAGCAGTCAGTATCACACAGGATAGGAATAGATACACGGCTGAGCAGTCAGTATCACACAGAATAGGATTAGATACACAGCTCAGCAGTCAGTATCACACAGGATAGGATTATATACGTGGTTCAGCAGTCAGTATCACACAGGAGAGGATTAGACACATGGCTCAGCAGTCAGTATCGCACAGGATAGGATTAGATACGCAGCTCAGCAGTCAGTATCACACAGGATAGGATTAGATACACAGCTTAGCAGTCAGTATCACACAGGATAGGATTAGATACACGGCTCAGCAGTCAGTATCACACAGGATAGGATTAGATACACAGCTCAGCAGTCAGTATCACACAGGATAGGATTAGATACACAGCTCAGCAGACAGTATCACACAGAATAAGATTAGATACACAGCTCAGCAGTCAGTATCACACAGGAGAGGAATAGACACATGGCTCAGCAGTCAGTATCACACAGTAGAGGATTAGACACATGGCTCAGCAGTCAGTATCAAACAGGATAAGATTAGATATGCAGCTCAGCAGTCAGTATCACACAGGATAGGATTAGATACACAGCTCAGCAGTCAGTATCACACAGGAGAGGATTAGATACACAGCTCAGCAGACAGTATCACACAGGATAGGATTAGGTACACGGCTCAACAGTCAGTATCACACAGGATAGGATTAGATACACAGCTGAGTAGACAGTATCACACAGGATAGGAATAGATACACGGCTCAGCAGTCAGTATCACACAGGATAGGATTAGATACACAGCTGAGCAGACAGTATCACACAGGATAGGAATAGATACACGGCTCAGCAATCAGTATCACACAGGATAGGATTAGATACACGGCTCAGCATTCAGTATCACAGGATAGGATTAGATACACGGCTCAACAGTCAGTATCACACAGGATAGGATTAGATACACAGCTCAGCAGTCAGTATCACACAGGAGAGGATTAGATACACGGCTCAGCATACAGTATCACACAGGATAGGATTAGGTACACGGCTCAACAGTCAGTATCACACAGGATAGGATTAGATACACAGCTCAGCAGTCAGTATCACACAGGAGAGGATTAGATACACAGCTCAGCAGTCAGTATCACACAGGATAGGATTAGATACACAGCTCAGCAGTCAGTATCACACAGGATAGGATTAGATACACAGCTCAGCAGTCAGTATCACACAGGAGAGGATTAGACACATGGCTCAGCAGTCAGTATCATACAGGAGAGGATTAGACACATGGCTCAGCAGTCAGTATCACACAGGAGAGGATTAGATACGCAGCTCAGCAGTCAGTATCACACAGAATAGGATTAGATACACAGCTCAGCAGTCAGTATCACACAGGAGAGGATTAGATACACAGCTCAGCAGACAGTATCACACAGGATAGGATTAGGTACACGGCTCAGCAGTCAGCTTCACACAGGATAGGATTAGGTACACGGCTCAACAGTAAGTATCACACAGGATAGGATTAGATACACAGCTGAGCAGACAGTATCACACAGGATAGTAATAGATACACGGCTCAGCAGTCAGTATCACACAGGATAGGATTAGATACACGGCTCAGCATTCAGTATCACACAGGATAGGATTAGATACACGGCTCAGCAGTCAGTATCACACAGGATAGGATTAGATACACGGCTCAGCAGTCAGTATCACACAGGATAGGAATAGATACATGGCTGAGCAGTCAGTATCACACAAGATAGGAATAGATGCACGGCTCAGGAGTCAGTATCACACAGGATAGGATTAGATACACGGCTCAGCAGTCAATATCACACAGGAGAGGATTAGATACACAGCTCAGCAGTCAGTATCACACAGGAGAGGAATAGATACACAGCTCAGCAGACAGTATCACACAGGATAGGATTAGGTACACGGCTCAGCAGTCAGTATCACACAGGATAGGAATAGATACACGGCTCAGCAGTCAGTATCACACAGGATAGGATTAGATACATAGCTCAGCAGTCAGTATCACACAGGAGAGGAATAGATACATGGCTGAGCAGTCAGTAACACACATGATAGGATTAGGTACACAGCTCAGCAGTCAGTATCACACGGTTAGATACACGGCTCAGCAGTTAGTATCACACAGGATAGGATTAAATACACGGCTCAGCAGTCAGTATCACACAGGATAGGATTAGATACACAGCTCAGCAGTCAGTATCACACAGGAGAGGATTAGACACACGGCTCAGCAATCAGTATCACAGAGAGGATTAGATACACGGCTCAGCAGTCAGTATCACACAGGATAGGATTAGATACACGGCTCAGCAGTCAGTCTCACACAGGATAGGAATAGATACACGGCTCAGCAGTCAATATCACACAGGATAGGATTAGATACATAGCTCAGCAGTCAGTATCACACAGGATAGGAATAGATACATGGCTGAGCAGTCAGTAACACACATGATAGGATTAGGTACACAGCTCAGCAGTCAGTATCACACGGTTAGATACACGGCTCAGCAGTTAGTATCACACAGGATAGGATTAGATACACGGCTCAGCAGTCAGTATCACACATGATAGGATTAGATGCACAGCTCAGCAGTCAGTATCACACAGGAGAGGATTAGACACACGGCTCAGCAATCAGTATCACACAGGATAGGATTAGATACACGGCTCAAAAATGTTGTATCATTGGAATCCATGACATCCGTGGGTACAGGTGGAGACTATAGGTATGCTCACATGGATTCAAGCATGTATTCTGCAAAGTAATTTTTGTATCAGGTTATTATTATGGAATCTGCAGAAATCTGAGGCCGATCCTCGATTTTCTGCAGCAGATTTACAGATAGAACTGCCACAGATCCAAAAGTTACATTTGCCCCGTTCAGTAATGCAAAACAAGTATATTGCTGACAACTGAGGTTTCCACATAGAAGCTGATTTAATAAGTGAGATGTCGCTGTTTTACTTTTATGGAATGTAAATCTCAAATCTTTGTAGACAAATTGACCTCTCACATGTGAATTTTTCAGTGGAAAAAAAGAGAGGTATTTCATGGGCAAATTTTACTTGCCAAAATTTGAGCCAAAATTCTTCCATGTGAACACCAAGACAAGTCATTTATTGACACAGTTTGGGAATGGATAATGCAGCAGGAAGCCCCACACATATTCGACCTCTTGAATATAACTAATTTTATGCGGTTTTATAAGAAAATTCTGCCATGTGAACATAAGAACTATTTGACATGGATTTTATCCAAATATGACTACTCAAGAAATAGAGAAGCAAACATCGAGACCAGTGGTTTTACTTTCTTCTTCAACGGTCCCGAACACATCAGTTACATCACAGTCCACACAGCATTCCTCCTGCACCTTCCCTTTCTTACTTTCTTTGCCCTCACACACATTACGGGGTAGTAGCACCCTTGGCGGCACCGCAGCATCAATCCTGTAGGACCTCAGTACATAGGGGATCCCGCTCATCCGTTTCACCCCAGACTTGCTAGCTTCAGCCATATTGACGATCTGCCACATCATGAACATTCTGTGCCCTGCACAACTTTTGGACCACGCTTCCTTCTCTGTTCCTTCTGCTGACGTGAACTGTAACTTCCCCGGGTGCTCCGGTCTTATCCAGCACCCGTCTGACTGTGCCCGTGCTTCTTCACTTAAACAACGTTGCGTAGCTGCTATGTTGTCCTGGGCTTAGAGCCCTTGTGGACATGTCGGGCATGCTCACCCTTCTCACTCATTCCTACAACCTACTCTTGCTTAAACCACAGCAGCTCCTCCTTACAATTAACTACAGTATGTGTGTGCTCTTACTAAACCATCTAGAAACTTCCTACAGCTATACCTAACAAAGCCCACTAGTGTACCCGATCTAGGGGCCCTTTGCAAAGCTACACTTACCCAGTCTATGTGTACTATACACTACAAGTGCCATCCTCTAATGTTCCCAAAGGTTGCACCAACTTTCCCCAATCTATACAGAAATACAGAGGCATACCATGGCATACAACATAATATAATACATCATGGTAACACATAATGTGGCAATACCAATAAGACAGTCGGTAATACACAGCTGTGGAGGAGTATCGAAGCATAACAGTATATTTACATTAAAGCTCTTAAAGGGTAGGAGGCAATAAAGGGATGTTCTATCCCAATCCCCTACATATATATATATACTAGTTGAAGAGCCCGGTGTTGCCCGGGCATAGTAACTAACTGTGGTTAGTTATAACAAATAACAGCAGCAGTTAAGGGGCCTTATTCCTCCTGCACCTCATGCTCCTCCATTATACACAGCATTTTTCAGCAACACAGCTTTTATATACACACAGTGGCAGGCAGTGTTACTGGGCAGACAGTGCTGTCCCCTCCATGCCAGCACTGTACCGTTCCATCTATGCCAGCAGTGGCCCTCCACCGCTTTCAGGTCGTTCCCGTTAACCACTATTAGGCCTGTGGGGTCCTGTAGCGGGCACAGATGTGACTTACGCCTTCTGCACGGGTTTGCACCTCTTCCTGTTGGCATACATGATGTTGGAGTTCATGTCGCTGCTCTTCTCCAGAGCAGACTGACAGCGGGGACTCCGCCTGTGTGTGGTGGGTTTCTTCTTTCTTCCTTCCTACCAGGCCAGCAGCTGGTGCACAGATCCAATCCCTGGTCTGGAGAGTTTCTGGGCTTTATGTCCCTATCAGCACATTGGCGACGGCGAGCAGCACAGAGAGAGTAAAACTCCGGAGAAGGGTCGTCACTGCTGCTGGAGAGGATGGCACCACCCCGCATCACCTGCTGCTACTTTTTCCCTCTCTTCCTTGCCTGAACTCTAGGTAGATGCGAGATCCTGTGCAGCTAAAGGACCTGTGATGATTTCACGACCATGTGACCAATCACGTGCTTGGGAGGAGGAGTCAGACGCATTGCTGTGCTGGTGCTGGAGTAGAAGTGTCAGCTCATGTCACAGAGCAGGGTCTTATACCACATCAGTGGGGGAAGTATAGTAACCCTGTATACATGGGATCAGAGGGTCCCTGCAGCAGAGCTGTGTGTCACAACTGTTGTCGGGTGTCCCTGGACCAGGGGCTCTTTCCCTGTGGCTATGCGGAGTGGGTGGGGCTATGTGGAGTGGGCACACACATACATACACTCAGCTTTATATATATAGATATATTTATATATCTTGGAAAAAAATCCCTTTCTGCAGGCAGGCGCCAGCGGTGGCACCTGCACTGCAGCATGATCCACAGATAATGTGTATACAACCCAGTGATAGCTGCTACTGCGCAGGCATTGGCGGCGCCATCTTGGAGGAGGACACTTTTTTCTCTAGATAGAAGCTAGAGGCGCGTCCGGCACCATTTTCAAACTGATTCTTTTTTTTTTTAGGAATTTAAGGATAACATCAAAGAAATGAGTTATATACACATTATAGATGCTGTCATGCTGCAACGCCTGCCTGCAGAAGGTTTTTTTTCCCAGTATGTGAATATATTCATTATGTAAACTAGGGGGCAAGTCACTGAGGCATCAGTGACCCATCAGCAGTCTTCATTATGAATAGCTAATCAGAGCACCACATGAAGACCCCCCACAGGCCGCCTCGGAGCACGGGCATATCATTAACTGAAAACTGAAAATAAAGAGTAAACAAGCACAAGACAGATTTCATCAACCAAGGTATCATTTTATTCAGTATAAAGGCGCCGACTTGACACTGCCTGTAGGTTACTTAGCATAATCCTGCTGACAGGTTCTCTTTAACTCTACTGGGCACCCCCACTGTCCTCTGACATTATTACATGTTTTCTGTTTTGCTCACTGTAATGTTTGTGTTCCGACAATGAGTGTTTGGTGAGTTTTTAATGTTGCAGATTTTCTACAGCACTTCTGCACCAATTAGGTAATATCCAGTAGTTTACTTGCATTTTTTCAAACAACAACGTATCAAAAACTCATCGCCGTGTAGCGTGGCTCAGAGTGGTTGCTGTGGGTGAGGTACTCATCTCTTACACCCCAGCAAATTAAATTGAAGTGGGGGTCCTGGCTGGGTGTGTGGACTGGTGATGTGAGAGCGCTATGCCCATGGAGGCCGCATGTAGCTGATGTGGCTTGCCAGGACTAGATGTTGGATAGTTCAATGACGGAGACTACCATTTGAAAATAGAGACACGACACCCGACATGACACACGACACTGCTCACATTGGACCTCAGGTCCTTACACTTTTGCACTCCAGGCCCTATCTGACATTCTAAAAAGAAATTGCCACTTTCCCTTCAACTTAGCCTTTCCCAATCTGGGCTATTCACAAACATTAACTCTCACTTTCACTATGGTTAAACTACACACACCATCCATATTACTATCACCTTTAACCCTCATCACAATTGACACTATACATCATTAACACCTATCACATTAAACATAACAGTTCTCATTACATCACATAGCATTACAATATAATTGTTTCTTCAAGAGGGAAACGTGGGCAGAATGTCCAACTCCTTTACAGTGGGAACGTAGCCTAAGGTTATGTTCCCACATATCACATCAGTCACAAAATTTAGAGCCGAAAAGGTGCAGAGCTTTGTATTGCAAAGGGAGAAATTAACAGTTTCATTAATAAATTGAAATGCTATGGATTTCAAAACCACAGCGACATTCAAATTACAGGCTTTCTCTGCAGTGTGTGGGCGAGAGTTCAGTAAAAAACACTAGTTCGGTAATATGTTGCACATTTTCAACATGCAACAGTAAATTCACTGCATATTTGCCCCTTGGGAACAAACATTACCGCAGAATTATGTGGCTTATATCAGGTATGTTGTCTATGTACGGTTGTATTGCATGGCCTATTTTTGGTGTACATTGTGTAATGTGCTGTTAAATGGACTGTGTCCAGTAGTGTCCCATGAACACATAGGCTTTGTACAACGTTCTTACAAGTGCTTTTGATCCTATAATTATTTAGCAATGTATGAAGGTCTCCCAGGTCCAAGAGTAGACATATAATTGGTACAGCCACGAAGGGGCCCAAGGTTTAACCCCTTCACCTCCAAACCTGTTTTTACAATTCTGACCAGTGTTACTTTATGAGGTTATAACTAGAGTTGAGCGACTTTTGGTTTTTTAGGGTCGCATTTCGTTTCGTGAAACCCGACTTTTCCAAAAGTCGGGTCGAGCAAGATCGTCCGATTATAGGGAAAAGTTGGGGTCGTCCCGAAACACGAAACCCAATGTAAGTCAATGGGGAATAAAAGTCGGCAGTGAGAGGAGGACAGGAAACACACCTACAGTGCCCATTTGAATGCCAAAAGCATCAATTCTTCTTTCATAAGCTTGTCAACCTTAATTAACTTCATAATACAAGTTACGCACTGAAAAATGGGGGTTATTTGGCTAAAGTTGTGGGGGGGGAGGGCTGGCTGCAGGTTTTCATGTGCCCTGGGCGAAAGAGCGCCCCTTTAACACATACCACAACTCATCATGCTCCGATACGGCAGAGAAATAGCGGTATAGTACAATGAAAAATACCTCACTTTTTACATCTCATGACGAGGCCCATCTATTTCTCCATACAGAATCATTGGTCTCATATAATGTTTGAAACAGTATATGATGAGCTCCACATAATGCTACAGTATATGTTGGTCCCCATGGATGAAGCTCCACTGTCTTATGGGCCCAAATAATGCTCCAAACATAATGGGCCCCATTTCTAATGCTCTAGTGTATAATGGGCCCTGTAAATGCTGCTCCAGTGTCTGATGTCCACCTTTGGAATGTTCCAGTGTATGGTGGGCCCCATCTATCATTCTCCAGAGTATAGTGCTCCCCAAAAATTGCTGTCCCAACATTGAAAACAATCAAATAAGTCTCCTCGCTAGGGAATCCCTGTACTTGTCTGGACAGGTGCTGTAGCTTGCTTAACAGCTCGCCAGCCGTTCTCACGCCCAGTATGGATTACACGTGATTGCACAAAGGTGAGAAAGGGTACCGTATCCCTGGATAACATGTATGGATAGCGTACACATTCAAAATATATGTCTCAGGAGGCAGGCTCAGACGGTGTTAGGCCCAGTATGGATTGCACGTGATTGCACAAAGGTTAGAAAGGGTACCGTATCCCCGGATAACATGTATGGATAGCGTACACATTCAAAATATATGTCTCAGGAGGCAGGCTCAGACGGTGTTAGGCCCAGTATGGATTGCACGTGATTGCACAAAGGTTAGAAAGGGTACCGTATCCCTGGATAACATGTATGGATAGCGTACACATTCAAAATATATGTCTATACAGCATGAGGCAGGCTCAGACGGTGTTAGGTCCAGTATGGATTGCACGTGATTGCACAAAGGTTAGAAAGGGTACCGTATCCCTGGATAACATGTATGGATAGCGTACACATTCAAAATATATGTCTCAGGAGGCAGGCTCAGACGGTGTCAGGCACAGTATGGATTTGACGGCCCAGATTACACAGCGGAGGAGCAGGGAGAGGTAAAGATTGCAAATGCTGGGGCCCTGCCCAAGCAAGGGGGGCCCACTCGTGGGCGTCGGTACTGGCACTGGGCCCCTCATAGTACAGCGGTGTGTCTGACGGCGGGTGTGCACCACCACCGTCAGAGACACTTGATTGCACTATGAGGGACCCTGTGCCAGTGCCCGCGCCCAAGAGTCGGCCTACCCACCTGTCCAGGGCAACGGCACTCGCACGGTGTCGTGCGGTAGGTGGTGACCCCGGCCATGGGGGGGGAGGCAGCACAGTTAGGGAGTTTTAGAAAGTGGCATATGTTGATGTTGGACATTCAGCTGATGAAATAGGTGAAGTACCAGGAAGAGGTGGACCAAAGCAAGCCATTTTTCTGTCACCTTATGTGTCATCAGGGGAAGGTGGGACAAAATCCTTGGAAACCCATGCGTGGTTCATTTTAATGAAGGTTAGATCATCCACATTTTAGGTTGACAGACGGGTCCTTTTTTCTGTCAGGATTGATCCAGCTGCACTGAAGACTCTTTCCGATAGCACACTTGCAGCTGGGCAAGCGAGCTCCTGTAAGGCATATTGGGCCAATTCAGGCCAGGTGTCCAGTTTAGCGGCCCAATAGTCAAAGGGGAATGACCTGTGTGGGAGAACATCGATATGGGAGGAAAAGTAGTTTGTAACCATAGTTGACAACTGCTGTCTCCTGTCACTTTCCATCGATGCAGTATTACCAGTTGTGTGAGCGGTATTTGAAAAATCAGTCCACAACATTGTCATGAAACCCCTGTCTCCAACGCCACTTCTGCTGTGTGCACTACGAACACCTCTGCCAAGCTGCCCCCGGCCCGTACGGCTCGTGTGAGAACCATCACCGCTGCTGTGTGCTGGGAATGCCTCAAGCAACCGATTTACCAGAGTTGCTTGTTTATTAGCCAATATTAGGTCAATGTTCTCCTGTGGCATGATGTTTTGTAATTTGCCTTTATAGCGTGGATCCAGGATGCTGGCCAACCAGTAGTCGTCATCGTTCATCATTTTGGCAATGCGGGGGTCCCTTTTTAGGATCCGCAAGGCATAATCTGACATGTGGGCCAATGTTCCCGGTGTCAATGATGCACTGCGAGTGCTGGGTGGAGGAGCACTTTCTGGCAAATCCACATCCCTCCAGTCACGCACAAACCCTGTACCAGACCTTGCCACGCCAACATTTTCACTTGCCCCACGAGATGCATCCTCCTCCCCTAAGTAATCATCCCCATCATCCTCCTCCTCCTCCTCTTCTTCCTCCACCTCGTCCAGGAGAGGTCCCTGAGCAGACAATGGCTGAATGTCATCAAGGATTCCCTCCTCCTCTTCCTCCTCATCAACATTGGCTGCAGACGCCTGCTCCTTAAGGTGCGTCAAAGTTTGCATGAGCAGACGCATAAGTGGGATGCTCATGCTTAGGATGGCGTCGTCTGCGCTTACCAGCCGTGTGCATTCCTCAAAACACTGAAGGACTTTACAAAGGTCTTTCAGCTTCGACCACTGCACACCTGTCAACTCCATGTCTGCTCTCAAAGTGCCTGGCCGTGTATCCTCCCACAAATGCATTATGGCCTGCCTCTGCTCGCACAGCCGCTCCACCATGTGCAGGGTGGAGTTCCACCTTGTTGCAATGTCGATAATGAGGCGGTGGTTGGGAAGGTGGAGCAATCGCTGCAGCTTCTGCATACGAACGGAGTGTACAGGCGACCGGCGGATGTGCGCGCACAGTCTTCGCACCTTCTGGAGCAGGGCTGTTAACTCCGGATAATTTTTGAGGAAGCACTGCACCACCAGGTTCAAGGTGTGAGCCAAGCAAGGTATGTGGCTGAGTTTTGAAAGGGCTATGGCTGCCACAAAATTACGGCCGTTATCACTAACTACCTTGCCTGCCTCAATATGTACACTGCCCAGCCATGACTCAGTTTGTCGCTTCAAGTACTCGGCCAGCACCTCGGCGGTGTGTCTGTCGCCCAAACACATCATCTGCAACACAGCCTGCTGACGCTTTCCACTAGCTGCTCGATAGGGGGACACATCGTGTGCAACAGTGGCAGCTGCAGATGGAGTGCTCGTACGACTGCGCTCTGTGGACGAGCTTTCGCTTCTGGAGGAGGAGGAGGAGGAGAGTCGAATGCCTACAGCCAACTGTTTCCTATACCGTGGACTAGGCAGCACTGTCCCACCACCGCTGTCCCCTGTGGACCCTGCATCCACCACATTAACCCAGTGCGCAGTGATGGACACGTAACGGCCCTGGCCATGCCGACTGGACCATGCATCAGTTGTGAGGTGCACCTTTCCGCTCACTGACTGCTTGAGCGCATGGACAATGCAGTCTTTAACATGATGGTGGAGGGCTGGGATGGCTTTGCGAGAGAAGAAGTGGCGACTGGGTAGGTCATAGCGTGGTACTGCATAGGCCATGAGTTCGCGGAAAGCTGTGCTTTCCACCAACCGAAAGGGCATCATCTCAAACGAGATTAGTTTGGCAATGTGGGCGTTCAAACCCAGTGTACGCGGATGAGAGACTGAGTACTTTCTTGACCTACTCATAGTGTCTGGGAGGGTGAGCTGGACTTGAGAGCTGCATATGGTGGAAGTAGCGTTGGACAGGGCGGACTGAGAGAGGGTTGATAATGGTGATGGAGTTGGTGTTCTTTCTGATGGCCTAGAATCAGTCTTTCGTTGATATAACAGTGGGATTCCCTGACTGCTGTGGTCTTGCAACGACACCTCAACATTTGCTGCTGTGCTAACCAGTGGGCTTACAGTGGGGGAAACAATGTAGCGTTGCTGACTACCTTCGTTGTGATCAGTTGCCCATGTGGCACTTGAGGTTTGGTGTTGTGTCCACGCTTGCAAGTGCATGCTGGTTAAATGTCTAAGCATGCAACTGGTATTCAAATTTTTCAGATTTTTCCCTCGGCTAAAGGTCTTTGCGCACTTCTTACAGATAACCTTGGCCTGATCATGAGGATTTTGTTCAAAAAAGTGCCACACTGCACTCTTCCTACTTTGGCAGACATTTTGCGGCCTAGCACGCTGTGATCTTTTGACCCTCTGGACAAGCTGTCCAGCAACTCTTTTGATGTTTGGAACCTGTCTTTGGAGTGCTCCGGGCCTGCCAGATAACAGCTGTTGCGATGTCGATGTCTGCTGTGGATGCTCCTCATCTGAGCTATTGGAAGCAGCACCCTCTTCCCCCAATGGATGCCAATCTGGGTCAACAACTGGGTCATCCATCACCTCCTCTTCTATGTCATGTGCACCTTCCTCTGTGTCACCGTGTATGGTGGTATAGTGTGCGGGAAGGGGCACCTGAGTCTCATCAGGGTCAGAATCTGGCTCTGTACACTGCGAGGACAATGTAGTGCTCTGAGTGAATGTACCAGCAGAATCATCCATCAGCGGCTGTGCATCAGTGCACTCCATGTCAGATTCATCTTGGCCTGGGTAATTCACCATTTGACTTGATAATCCAGGCATGGTATGTGAAAACAGCTCCATGGAGTAATCAGTAGTATGGCCTGCGTCATCCTTCAATCTTGGTTGGGGTGAAGGACACAAGGAAAGGTGTGGTTCATGAACATGAGCCTCCAATGACGACTCAGTGCTTTTACTTTTTACAACTGAAGAAGAGGAGGCGATAGAGCTGGAGGCTGAGTCAGCAATGTAAGACAAAACTTTTTCCTGATGCTCTGGCTTTAAAAGCGGTTTGCCAACTCCTAGAAAACTAAGCGTTCGAGGCCTTATGTAGCCAGACGATGACGCAGGGTCAGCACCTCCTGCATTCGGTCCTATTTTGCTCTTGCCACTACCATCAGATCCACCACCAACACCATCATTACCAGCTGCCAACCTCCGCCCAATTCCACGGCCTCTTCCACCAGCCTTCCTCATTTTTGGTAGAAATGTAGACAAAATCCAACAAACTATATAGTAATGTAAAACAAGGTACAAGGTGTCTATAGGACAGGGGAGATTTTGAATTTCTGCACACACTTTTGGACACTGGACACTTTTCGATTGTGTGAGGCCCACTGATATCTGAGCGCTATGTGACAGGCTCGATGGCACAGCTGTGACAAAAGTGACTAGAGGATAAGGGAGATTTTGAATCTCTGCACACACTTTTGGACACTGGACACTTTTGGATTGTGTGAGGCCCAATGAATATCTGAGCGCTATGTGACAGGCTCGATGGCACAGCTGTGACAAAAGTGACTAGAGGATAAGGGAGATTTTGAATCTCTGCACACACTTTTGGACACTGGACACTTTTGGATTGTGTGAGGCCCACTGATATCTGAGCGCTATGTGACAGGCTCGATGGCACAGCTGTGACAAAAGTGACTAGAGGATAAGGGAGATTTTGAATCTCTGCACACACTTTTGGACACTGGACACTTTTGGATTGTGTGAGGCCCACTGATATCTGAGCGCTATGTGACAGGCTCGATGGCACAGCTGTGACAAAAGTGACTAGAGGATAAGGGAGATTTTGAATTTCTGCACACACTTGTGGACAGTGGACACTTTTGGATTGTGTGAGGCCCACTGATATCTGAGCGCTATGTGACAGGCTCGATGGCACAGCTGTGACAAAAGTGACTAGAGGATAAGGGAGATTTTGAATCTCTGCACACACGTTTGGACACTGGACACTTTTGGATTGTGTGAGGCCCACTGATATCTGAGCGCTATGTGACAGGCTCGATGGCACAGCTGTGACAAAAGTGACTAGAGGATAAGGGAGATTTTGAATTTCTGCACACACTTGTGGACAGTGGACACTTTTGGATTGTGTGAGGCCCACTGATATCTGAGCGCTATGTGACAGGCTCGATGGCACAGCTGTGACAAAAGTGACTAGAGGATAAGGGAGATTTTGAATTTCTGCACACACTTGTGGACAGTGGACACTTTTGGATTGTGTGAGGCCCACTGATATCTGAGCGCTATGTGACAGGCTCGATGGCACAGCTGTGACAAAAGTGACTAGAGGATAAGGGAGATTTTGAATCTCTGCACACACTTTTGGACACTGGACACTTTTGGATTGTGTGAGGCCCACTGATATCTGAGCGCTATGTGACAGGCTCGATGGCACAGCTGTGACAAAAGTGACTAGAGGGTAAGGGAGATTTTGAATCTCTGCACACACTTTTGGACACTGGACACTTTTGGATTGTGTGAGGCCCACTGATATCTGAGCGCTATGTGACAGGCTCGATGGCACAGCTGTGACAAAAGTGACTAGAGGATAAGGGAGATTTTGAATTTCTGCACACACTTGTGGACAGTGGACACTTTTGGATTGTGTGAGGCCCACTGATATCTGAGCGCTATGTGACAGGCTCGATGGCACAGCTGTGACAAAAGTGACTAGAGGATAAGGGAGATTTTGAATTTCTGCACACACTTGTGGACAGTGGACACTTTTGGATTGTGTGAGGCCCACTGATATCTGAGCGCTATGTGACAGGCTCGATGGCACAGCTGTGACAAAAGTGACTAGAGGATAAGGGAGATTTTGAATCTCTGCACACACGTTTGGACACTGGACACTTTTGGATTGTGTGAGGCCCACTGATATCTGAGCGCTATGTGACAGGCTCGATGGCACAGCTGTGACAAAAGTGACTAGAGGATAAGGGAGATTTTGAATTTCTGCACACACTTGTGGACAGTGGACACTTTTGGATTGTGTGAGGCCCACTGATATCTGAGCGCTATGTGACAGGCTCGATGGCACAGCTGTGACAAAAGTGACTAGAGGATAAGGGAGATTTTGAATCTCTGCACACACTTTTGGACACTGGACACTTTTGGATTGTGTGAGGCCCACTGATATCTGAGCGCTATGTGACAGGCTCGATGGCACAGCTGTGACAATAGTGACTAGAGGATAAGGGAGATTTTGAATTTCTGCACACACTTGTGGACAGTGGACACTTTTGGATTGTGTGAGGCCCACTGATATCTGAGCGCTATGTGACAGGCTCGATGGCACAGCTGTGACAAAAGTGACTAGAGGATAAGGGAGATTTTGAATTTCTGCACACACTTGTGGATAGTGGACACTTTTGGATTGTGTGAGGCCCACTGATATCTGAGCGCTATGTGACAGGCTCGATGGCACAGCTGTGACAAAAGTGACTAGAGGATAAGGGAGATTTTGAATCTCTGCACACACTTTTGGACACTGGACACTTTTGGATTGTGTGAGGCCCACTGATATCTGAGCGCTATGTGACAGGCTCGATGGCACAGCTGTGACAAAAGTGACTAGAGGATAAGGGAGATTTTGAATTTCTGCACACACTTGTGGACAGTGGATACTTTTGGATTGTGTGAGGCCCACTGATATCTGAGCGCTATGTGACAGGCTCGATGGCACAGCTGTGACAAAAGTGACTAGAGGATAAGGGAGATTTTGAATTTCTGCACACACTTGTGGACAGTGGACACTTTTGGATTGTGTGAGGCCCACTGATATCTGAGCGCTATGTGACAGGCTCGATGGCACAGCTGTGACAAAAGTGACTAGAGGATAAGGGAGATTTTGAATCTCTGCACACACTTTTGGACACTGGACACTTTTGGATTGTGTGAGGCCCAATGAATATCTGAGCGCTATGTGACAGGCTCGATGGCACAGCTGTGACAAAAGTGACTAGAGGATAAGGGAGATTGGATTGCTTTTAAAAAAGCAGTTTGCGGAGCAGTGGGTAAACAGCAATGCCAGCCTGTCAGGAAGCCTTAAAAGGCAGCCCAACAACCAACACCACTGATACACCACTATATAGCCTCCCCTTGCACTGCACACACAGTGACTGGTGTGTTGTGCAGGCCAAATTGCTAGCAGCAGAAGCAGTTTTTTTTTCTTCTCAGCAGGACAAAAAAAAAAAATTGGGATTGCTTTTAAAAAAGCAGTTTGCGGAGCAGTGGGTAAACAGCAATGCAGGAATGTCAGGAAGCCTTTGAAGGCAGCCCAACAACCAACACCACTGATACACCACTATATAGCCTCCCTTTGCACTGCACACACAGTGACTGGTGTGTTGTGCAGGCCAAATCGCTAGCAGCAGAAGCAGTTTTTTTGTCTTCTTCCCTGCCTAACGCTCTCCCTACAGAGTCAGCAGCAACCACTCCCTATACTGAGATCGGCAGAACTAAGATGGCGGTCGGCGTGCACGCCCTTTTATACCCCCTGTGACGCCCACCAAAGCAAGCCAATCACTTGCATGCCCTTCTGAAAGATGGTGGTGACCCGTGCCTATGTCATCACGTTGCCCACAGTGTCCGTGGATCCTGATTGGCTGAAAAAGAGCGCAAAACAAACTTTTGAAACGCGACTTTGGCGCGTAAGTCGCCGACCTCGTGGCCGACCTCATCCTAGGGTCGGGTTTCGTTTCATGAAACCCGACTTTGCCAACAGTCGCCGACTTTTGAATTTTTTCGACCCGTTTTGCTCAACTCTAGTTATAACGCTAGAATGCTTCACCTGATACCACTTATTCTAAGATTATTTTTTCGTGACATATTGTACTTCATGATAACGGTAAAATTTATTCAATATGACTTGCGTTTATTTGGGAAAAAAATCAGAAATTTGGCAAAAATTTGGAAAACCTTAAAAATTTGGTTACATCACACAAAATAGTTAAAAAATAACCTTTCAGGCATGTCTACTTTACAGAAAAAATGAATAAACCAGCTCACCTGCCTTGGCTTAGTGGTGCGTGGAAGCACGAATTCCGTGTAGTTTCACGTCCAAAAGTCCAATAAAAAAATTTTCAATTCAGCTTCCAAATTTTTCAAAAAATGTATTGGTCATAAAAACAGAAAGTAGCGGACAAGCCGCACCAATACTGAAGCAAAGCGTTTCGAACTGAACTAGTTTTTTTTATATGTCTACTTTACATCAGCACAATCTTTGAAACATACTTATTTTGTTAGGAAGTTAGATGGGTTAAAAAGACCACATCCCATTTGAAGTGACTTTGAGGGGTATACATGACAGAAAATACTCAAAAGTGACACCATTCTAAAAACTGCACCCCTCAAAGTTCTCAAAACCACATTCAAGAAGTTTATCAACCTTTCAGGTGCTTCACAGGAATTAATGGAACATGGAAGGAAAAAATGAACATTTAACTTTTTTTCACAAAAATTTACTTTAGACCCAATTTTTTTTATTTTCACAAGGGTAACAGGAGAAAATGGACCAAAACATTTGTTGTGCAATTTATTCTACATAGTTATGAAGGTTGAAGGAAGACTTTAAGTCCGTCTAGTTCAACCCATATCCTAACCTAACCTGCCCTAACATGTTGATCCAGAGGAAGGCAAAAAAAACCCATGCGGCAAACAGTAAGCTTCACATTGGGGGAAAAAATTCCTTCCCGACTCCACATACGGCAATCAGACTAGCTCCCTGGATCAACGTAATATTAAGGAAACTAGTGTATATACCCTGTAATATTATACTTTCTGAGCATACCGCTACCAAATATGTGGGAGAAAACTACTGTTTGGGCACATGGCAGGGCTCGGAAGGGAATGACCACTGCTTGATTTTTAAATGCAAAATTGGCTGGAATCAAGACAGGTCACCAAGTCATCTTTGGAGAGCCCCTGATGTACCTAAACAGTGGAAATCCCCCACAAGTGACCTAATCACCTAACCTATCTGGATGTGTGTTGAGCACCTTGGATCCCCAGGTGCTTCACAGAAATATATAACGTTGAGCTGTGAAAATAAAAAGATCAAAATTTTCCACAAAAATGTTCTTTAAGTCTTCAGGGAGCTTATCTAGATGTATGGCGGACACATTGAAAATACAAAAAAAAAAATCACATTTTTCTCTTTCTCCTGACAATATTTGATCACTTTCTGTTGCCATTTTTGGGAGGTAGCATGAACAAAAAACAGCAATTCAGGATTTTTTTATGTCATTCTGCATGTGGTAAATTTGATAAGGCAGTTTAATTCTTCGGGTCAGTACGATTATAGTGATACCCCATTTATATCGCTTTATGTTTTGGTGCTTTTACACAATAAAAACTATTTTATAGAAAAAAATTATTATTTTTGCATTGCTTTATTCTGAAATATATAATGTTTTATTTTTCCACTGATGGAGCAGTATGGTGGCTTGATTTTTGTGGAACAAGATGACATTTTCAGCGGTACCATTTTTATTTACATTCGTCTTTTTTATTGCCTTTTATTCCACTTTTTCTTCTGTGGTATGATAATAAAGCATTTTTTTTAAATTTTTTTATAGTGTTCACTAAAGGGGTTAACTAATTGGACAGTTTTATAGGTCGGGTCGTTCCGGAAGCCACGATACCAAATATGTGTACTTTTATTGTTTATATTTTTTTCATAAAAATATTTATTCATGGTACAATATATTTTTATTATTTTTTATATTTTTAAAAAAAATTTAATAATTTTTTTAAACATTTTACTTTGTCCCACTATGGGACTTTCATTTTTTGCAGGTTGATCGTTTGCATAGCATAGGGATGCAGGAGCATCCCTATGCTATGCAAACTGTCAGCACTGCACTGACAAACAAATTTGCTTCATCATACTTTGAACATAATCAACATGATCAAGCAACTTTGCTAGGTCTCCCTAGTGAAGAAAGCCGATAGGCACTGACCGTACCGTGCAAAATAATCCTTTATTGTGGCATCATCATACCAACAGCAGGCAGATAAAACATTGGAGCAGAAAACAGACGACGATCGTTTCGCGCTGCATAGCGCTTCTACAGGTCATCAACTTTGCTAGGTCTGGTGACCCGGATGTCATCATGATGACATCGGGTCACCATGGTAATGATCGGGACCCCGCTATGATGTCACGGGGTCTCTGATCCAAGGGCAGAGGGGCTGTATTCCCTCTGCCTGCTGCTAAAATGCTGCAATCAAGTTCAATTGCAGCATTTATCGGTTTAAAGTGCCTGGAGTGGTGTTTGACTGCTCTTATAACTGAGTGACGGGTGTCAGCTGTTAGAATCAGCTGGCAGCAATTGCATGCACACAGCCTCCGTGTGCAAAAAATCACAGGGACAAATCCATAAGTCCCAGGTCAATAAGTACCAGTTCACAGGGACGTATGGATACGTCTCGGGTGGTAAAAGGGGTTAAATATTTTTACAATTTTTTTAAATTTTTTACTTTGTCCAACTATGGGACTTTGACTTTCACAGCTCTGATCACAGTTACAAAGCATAGAAGTGCAGGAGCACTGCTCATGATCTAACGGTAACTTGCTAGAGCCTGGTGACCCAGATGTTGTCATGACAACATTGAGTCACCATGGCAACGATCGACCCCTAGCGATGACCACTGCTTGCCTTCTAATTGCTGCGATCGATAACGATCGCAACATTTAGAGCATTAAACTGCCCACACAGCTCCTGGCAATGAGTGCCAGCTGTCAGCTGTCATGTCAGCTGAACACCCGGCGATGATCACTATCAAAAACGCCTGGATGTATCCATACGTCCAAGGTCAGTAAGTACTTACCAACCTGGATGTATGGATACGTCCAAGGTCATGAACGTGTTAAAGGTGCTCATTTCCAAATCTTTGTTCTCCAAAGAGCTTAGTTACGTCAATAAGATCTATTATTATGTACTATTATGCTGGCTCTTTTTCTTACTAAACATTCATAACCAAGTACAAATTTTGTCGAGCAACTATTTTCACTACAATTATAGTAATTAAGAACGTTATTTATTCTTAGTTCTGAATGTTCCAGAAGAAAAAGAGTCTGCGTAATAATATGACTAAAGAGGACGTGTGTTCTCACGTGTCACTGGTGTAGTAGTGTAATCTGCGAGCTTGTACAGAACACAAGGGAACATGTATTACATGTTGATAACAGAATAACACAATTAATATAACCGGATTACTGTGTCAACAATCAATTCAGATGTATTACTCAATGAACGATAACCGAGCTATTGCTACCTAATTGGTAGAAAACCCCGTCAGGCAAACATATCCCAACACTGATTCCCATCACATGTACAGTTTTCTCCATCACCCGGTAGTAGACATGAAGTGCGTCTCACATAAAAATTACACAAACATTTGTTTAAGACAAATCCAAAGCAATTGGGTAAAGCTCTCATTCACAATGTTTGGAAGCCATACAGTCTTGAACTCCATGATATACTGTATGTTAGGTGGGGAGCAGATGTGTGTAGAGAGAAACTAAAATACAGCACTATGCATTTTTCTTCAAATGGTATATATAAGGGCGTTTCTCAGGTACACGTATCATTGCATAGTTTGATATTAGCAAGTCAATTATAACCTAATTTATGTTCAGGAAACCTGGAAACAATATACACGTTACAGTTCAAGCGCAGAATATAAACTGTTCAGATCTATCAATAACAATAAAACCTTTCACTGCCCACTGTAAGAGTCCCACCAATCTATATGTAACTGGTAATATTAGTAATACCTCAGTTGTGAAAGCAAGTATGTGCCAATGAGTTCCATGTGTCCCATAGCTTATCAAACTTCGGAAGACATCTTCATATATTATGATACACTGTTTTCTCATATGTGATTATCGTGTTTATGGAATCAACGGAGACCCTTAAAATGAATCTGTCACTCCATTTTTCGAGTATCAGCTGCCGGCACCGCCATCAGGTACTTATCCACAGCATTCTGTAATCCTGTAGATAATCCCCCGATGTAACCTGAAAGATAAGAAATTTGAGTTATAATATAATCACAGGGGGCAGTCCGGTCTTGGTCCGATGGGTGTTACGGTCCGGCGCCTCTCATCTTCTAACAGTGATGTCCTCTTCTTTGCTGTCTGTCGTGGCTCCTGCGCAGGCGCAGAGCTCAATACTGCAGTGCACAGGCGTCAGACCTCTCCCGGCACCTGATCACTGCAGTACTCTGCTCTGCCCTCAACAGGGCAGAGCAGTGCGCCTGAGCAGGAGCCACGATGGGAAGCAAAGAAGATGGGAGGTGCCGGACTGGACCGCGAAACCCATTGGACTAAAACCGGACCCCTGCGTGAGTATAACATAACTCATTTTTCTTATCTTTCAGGTTACATTGGGGGCTTATCTACAGCATTATAGAATGCTGTAGATAAGCCCCTGATGGCGGTGCTGGCAGCTGATAGTCCAAAAATGGAGTCTCTCACATGAAAACCTGGCACTGCCGCCGGCACTGGGAACGGTAGCCGCACGCTCCGGTCCGAGTGCCGGCGGCAGTGCCAGGTTATCATGCAAGAGACTCGTATGAGAGTGAGTATGTAGTATTTGCAAGTGAGTATGAGCCCTTAGAAAGATTCTGGTATGATGGTGTAGGGGAAGTGGACTGACGTACAGACCTGCCTGCAGCGGGAAGGTAACATCAGCTTATGGTTACGTAACTGCACAGTCATGGGGGGCGGGATTACCTGAACTCTGGGAGGAATCCTCAAGGAGGGGGATAAAAGGCAGGTAGGGAGTTTTAGAAGCGGTCAGTCCAGGGAGTGGAGCTGAGGAGAAGAGTAGACCTGAGGAAGAGAAGTACAGTGGAGAAGCTCCAGAAGGGACTGACATCTGAGACAGTCAGGGGGGATGACCCTGACAAGAGAAGCCGCAGGCGGAGAGACAGTAGAAGCCGCAGACGGAGAGACAAGAGAAGCTGCAGACTGAGAGAGCCTGGGGGTACCACAAGACAGACGGACTCGGGCAGGCGAAGCGCTGTAATGGTAGGCCTAGGGTAGCTGCAGTGAAAGAGCTGCAGGCAGTACCCGCCCACATGCCCCGTGTACAAGACAGGCCCCAGGGCCCTGACACTGGCCCTTGGCCTCCCCGCCCGACCTCCCGCTCTCCAGCGATTCCGGCCCCGGATGACTTCGCGGCTCCTGTCAACGATCCTGAGCCACCTCGCCCGGCGGCACCTCGTTCCATGTCGCCGGTGTGGAACCGACCTGCGGCCGCCCCTGCCACGCTCCATCTTCCGCCGGCGGCCTATCGGGGCCAGCTGCCAGTTCGGCCCCGCCCCAGATTGCCGCGGCCTACTCACCGGCATCCGCGGCCGCCGCTGCTCCCTCCGCGGCCTCGGCTGCGGCCTACTCGCCGGAGCCCGTGGCCGCCTTGGTCCCGGCCTACCCACCGATGCCTGTGGTCACCTCTACCCCGTCTATGACTCCGGTTGCGGCCTGCTCCCCAATGCCTGCGGCCGCCTCTACACTGCTCTAGACTCTGGTTGCGGCCTACTCACCGGAACCCACGGCTGCCCCTACCCTTCGCCCGGCCCCAGCTGCAGCTGGTCAACAGGCATCTGCGGCCGCCTCTGCCCCGCTCTCGACCGCGGTCCGCCCGCTGGACTCTGCGGCTTACACCGGACCTTCCGCCTGGGTTGCGGAGGTCATTGAGCAGAAGAAGGCCAAAGAGCGGGAGGTGTGGGTGCTGCTGCATGAGAAGGGGGAGGCAGCCATGGCTACCCCTCGATCGTACGGGCGGCTGGTGCATACCAACACTGTGAAAGGCTATGTGTTCCTCCGGGACTTCGCCACCGGCCACAAAGTCTACCTCAATGTGACCTCCATCAGACATGGGCGAGCTCTGCGGGAGGGAGATCTGGTCTCCTACTACAAAGAATAGTGCCCCTGTGGGTACTATGCGGTGGCGGTCATCGCCTACCCTGAAACGGGTAGAAGATGCCTGCTCCTGTTGTGGCAGGGATGCATATGGGGGAGTGCTCTCTTTAAAGGAAGTGGGAGCACCAATGTTTATGTCTTATTTTATTTAAATAATCAAAATGTTATGCTTTACTTGAAAAAGATACAAAACACAAAAAAAAAGTTAATCATGGTAGTATTAAACATGGCATAGTTAAAAACTATAGATAGTTGTTGAAATGTTATATGTATGAAGAAAAAATATGATGAAAATGTTCAACAGGTCCCGGGTACTAAGTGTGAGGAGAAAAACGCCGACCATGACTTATTTACTTTGAAAGGACAAAGAGACGAGTGGAATAGAAACAGACAGTGGTTCCTAGGTCAAGACCCTAGTACCACAAACACCCCAAATCAGAGGAGGGAAGCGGTCTGTGACCTTGTAGGCTACAGCCTCGGTTATAGGCCTCCAAATGTAAGAGTGTTACAGAAGGGGAGAAAAGTGGGAGGTACGCACCCGTAGAGTAGTCCGGTTGGTCCTAGCCCAGCCAGATGGAAATGTCATAGTGGCATACGCTCTGGCGAGTAAGTCGTAAGCTACTCGGAGCATGGTGCTCCCGGTTTGGTTCAGCCACCTGCGTATCGCGGGCCTGGCTCAACAACCGGTCCGACAAGAGAAGGTGGGGAAGCTTTAGAACGATAAAGAAGGGAAGCGAGATTGTAGAGGACAACAATGGACAAAGGAAGGGGGAGTGTAGGGGAGGTGGACTGACGTACGGACCTGTCTGCAGTGGGAAGGTAAAGGTATGGTGTGCTTTAGGTGGACTGTTGCATTTATAGATGGGAGACAGCTGGAGAAGGGAAAGATGAGTGTAGTACTACAGTTTGGTCACAAGATGGGAGTAGAGAGAGATGTGAGAAATGGACTTAACATCAGCTTATGGCTACGAAACCGCACAGTCATGGGGGGCGGGATTACCAGAACTCTGGGAGGAATCCTCAAGGAGGGGGATAAAAGGCAGGTAAGGAGTTCTAGAAGCGGTCAGTCCAGGGAGAGGAGCTGAGGAGAAGAGTAGACCTGAGGAAGAGAAGTACAGTGGAGAAGCTCCAGAAGGGACTGACATCTGAGACAGTCAGGGGGGGTGACCCTGACAAGAGAATCCGCAGACGGAGAGACAGTAGAAGCCGCAGATGGAGAGACAAGAGAAGCCGCAGACTGAGAGAGCCTGGGGGTACCTCAAGATGGACGGACTCGGGCAGGCGAAGCGCTGTAGTGGTAGGCCTAGGGCAGCTGCAGTGAAAGAGCCGCAAGGGCCGTCATACAGAAGTAAGGAGGAAGCAAAGGTACCCGGGCCTGTGTCTGGAGAGTGTCTAACTCCTGCTGTATGTTGCTGTGGTTGTCAAGAGGACGGCCAATAAAGAGGACCACCCCCCTCCAGCCGGTCACCTTACTACAATGACTCCATATTTCCACATCTTGTAGCCCAAATAAACATATGTTAGCATCTAGTGGGACGGAAATGGATATGAAAGAAAACAGGAAGGTGTCCAGAAGGAGGGAATAATTGGACAAGCCTGAACCATGTGCCAGAAATTTGCATTTAAGGTGTGACATTATAATCGTTCCAACAAAGGGTAATCTACCCATCTGCTACAACTTTAATGGGGTTAGGCAGGATTGGTGAATAATATATACATGAGTCATTTTAATGTTCACTAAAGGGGAGACATTAAGGGGGGGATTTCAAGATCTCCTCCCAATACTCCCCATTACTAATGGAGAGCGATCTTAATTGAAGATTTCTAAAAAATTGAGATCTCGGCATATTATACTTATTCTTCACCTTTTATAGGCTTTATTTTTTAACATGTTTCTGGGCTGAGAAAAAAATCCATCCTATTTGACTGCAGACTGCTAAATCGTGACAGTGTGCGGTTATATGACCACATGAAAGCAATCTGCATACTTGCGGTTACATGCTGACTATGTTCTTTTCCATTAGAACATTTAAAAAAAAAGGTAAGTAGAGTCTTCTTGGCATGTGACTTCAAATACGCAAATTGCATAGATGCGGTCACAAGACCACCCACTTACACATAGAATAGGGAAATAATGGCAGTGAGCACATCGCACATTGTTAGGTTATGTGCACACATTTCGGATTTTGATGCACTTCCGCAGCGTTTTTGGACGCATGGAATTGTCTCAAATCCGCAGTGCGTTGTGCACATAATGTTAATGAATGCGAAATGCAAAAACGCTGTGCACATGCTGCGGAAAATTCAGCGCGGAAACACAGCGGTTTATTTTGCACAGCATGTCAATTCTTTTTGCGGATCCGCAGCTGCGGTTTCCATTCTGGCATATCTCTCTCTCTCTCTGGTTCTCTCTCTCTCTTGCTTTCTCTCTCCTCCAGAGCCACAAGGTAGAAAGTTCACAAACCAAATCCGCACAGCAAAAACGCAATGGAATCCGCCGGAAAACCTCAAGGAATCCGTATCAATTCTGCAGAAAAACTGCAAGCGTTTTAGCCTGCGTTTTCTGCCAAGAGATGCGGAATCTCTGCAGAAAATTCCGCAGGCTAATCCGCAACGTGTGCACATACCCGAAAGGTACTGCCTGTCAAGTCACATAGAGTGGCTGGAGCTTTTTTTGTAAGATATACGACAGTCATGACCAAAATTGTTGGCACACTTGAAATTGTTTCAGAAAATGAAGTATTTCTCCCCCCAAAATATTTGCAGTTAAACAAGTTTTCTTATACACATATTTATTTAAAAAGCACAGAGAAAAAGACAAATTAGACATAATTTCATTCAAAACTCTCAAATAGGCAGGACAAAATTGTTGGCACCCTCAACTTAATATTTGGTTGCATACCCTTTGGAATAAATAACTGCAATCAATCGCTACCTATAACCATCAGTAAGCTTCTTACGCCTCTCAACTGGAATTTCAGACCATTCTTCTTTTGCAAACTGATCTAGGGCTCTCATAAGTGTGCCTTCTCCCAGCAGCAATATTAACCCCTTTCTGACATGAGACGTACTATCACGTCCACGGTACCCGGGCCCGTATGACCAGGGATGGGATAGTACGTCTAAGCGATCAGTGGCGCTCCCGGGGGTAGGGGATCAGCAGATCGCGGCCGAGTGTCAGCTGATTATCACAGCTGACTCCCTACACTATGTGTCAGGGGTGGTCACGGACCGCCCCCGGCACATTGACCCCTGGCACACTGCGATCAAACATGATCACAGTTTACCGGGCGATTAGGGAAGCATCGGCAGGGAGGGGGCTCCCTGAGACCCCCGCTGCTCTGGGGGCCTCCTTCCCTGCAGGCCCCCATATCCATTATGGCTGCGGGGGTCTTCGGGGGCCTGCAGGGAGGCAGCTTCCTCAGTGCCTGCAGAGAGCAGGCAATGAGGAAGACTCTGCAGCGCCTGTCAGATCGCTGATCTGACAGAGTGCTGTCCAAACTGTCAGATCAGCAATCTGACATATTACAGTGATGTCCCCCCCTGGGACAATATAATAAAGTAAAAAAAAAAACTGTAAAAATAATTTATAAAAAAATCGCTAAATAAATAGAAAATATAAATTCCCTAATAAATTCATTTTTCGGAAATAAAAAAATTAAACAATAAAAGTACACATATTTAGTATCTCCGCGTCCGTAACGACCTGACCTATAAAACTTTCCCACTAGTTAAGCCCTTTAATGAACCCCTTAAAAAATAAAAAACAAAGCAAAAAGCAATGCTTTATCATCACACCGCCGAACAAAAAGTGCAATAACGCGCAATCAAAAAGACGGATATAAATAAACATGGTACTGCTGAAGATGTCATCTTGTCCCACAAAAAATGAGCTGCCACACAGCGTCATCAGCAAAAAAATAAAAAATTATAGCTCGCAGAATAAAGCGATGCAAAAAATATTTTTTATATAAAATTGTTTTCATTGCATAAAAGTGGCAAAACATTAAAAAATGACATAAATGAGGTATCACTATAATCGCACTGACCCAAAGAATAAGGGTATGTGCACATGTATGCAAAAAATTCCTGACAGAAAACCGGACTCCTTCCCAGAAAACGCGCGTTTTTTCTGCGTGGTTTTTGCGCGTTTTCCGCGCGTTTTTTCCGTGCGGCCCCAGTCTCATACAAAATAGCTAGACATGTGGATTTTTCGCAAAATTAATGAGCATGCTGCGTTTTTTACAGCGATGCATTCTTTTCACGGAAAAAAATGCATCAATATGCACAAAAAGGGCAGAATTCATTAAAATGAATGGGATGCTTCTTGTAAGTGTTTTAAATCAATTTTGCCGGTAAAAACGCTTAAAAAATGTGAAAAAAACGCTCATGTGTGCACACAGCCTAAAACCGCTTTGTCAATTTTACCACATGGGGAATGGTATAAACGCACCCCCCAAAAGAAATTCCTGAAATGCTGGTTTTTGTTCATTCTGCGTCCCAAAAATCGGAATAAAAAGCGATCAAAAAATGTCACGTGCCCGAAAATGATACCAATAAAAACGTCAACTCGTCCCGCAAAAAATAAGAAATCACATGACTCGGTGGGTCAAAATATGGAAAAATTATAGCTCTCAAAATGTGGTGATGCAAAAACTATTTTTACAATAAAAAGAGTCTTTTAGCGTATGACAGCTGCCAAACATAAAAATCCGCCATAAATAGTAAATCAAACCACCCTTTATCCCTCTCTTAGTTAGGGAAAAATAATAAAATAAAAAAATGTATTTCCATTTTCCCATTAGGGCTAGGGTTAGGGTTAGAGTTAGGGCTAAGGTTAGGGCTAGGGTTAGAGCTAGGGTTAGGGTTAAGGTTAGGGCTAGGAATAGGGCTGAGATTAGGGTTAGGGGTGTGTTGGGGTTAGGGTTGGAGTTAGAATTGGGGTTTTCCACTGTTTAGGCACATCAGGTGCTCTCCAAACGCAACATTGCGTCTGATCTCAATTCCAGCCAATTATGCGAATTCAAACGGTGCTCCTTCCCTTCCAAGCTCTGCCATGTGCCCAAACAGTGGTTTCCCCCTCATATGAGGTATCAGCCTACTCAGGACAAATTGCACAACAACTTTTGTGGTCCAATTTCTCCTGTTGCCCTTGGAAAAATAAAAACTTGGGGCAAAAATATCAGTTTTGTAGAAAAAAATATGATTTTTTTATTTTTATGGCTCTACGTTATAAACTTCTGTGAAGCACTTGGGGGTTCAAAGTGCTCACCACACATCTAGATAAGTTCCTTGGGGGTCTAGTTTCCAAAATGGGGTCACTTGTTGGGGGTTTCAACAGTTTAGGCACATCAGAGGCTCTCCAAACACAACATGACACCCGCAGACCATTCCATCAAAGTCTGCATTCCAAAACGTCACTACTTCCCTTCCGAGCCCCGATGTGTCCCCATACAGTAGTTTTCTCCCACATATGGGGTATCGGTATACTCAAGACAAATTGGACAACAACTTTTGGGGTCCAATTTCTCCTGTTACCCTTGGGAAAATAAAAAAATTGGGGACTAAAAGATCATGTTTGTGGAAAAAATATGATTTTTGTATTTTCACGCCCAGGAGTTATAAACTTCTGTGAAGCACTTGGGGGTTCAAAGTGCTCAAAACACATCTAGATAAATTCCTTGGGGGGTCTAGTTTCCAAAATGGGGTCACTTGTGGAAGGTTTCCACAGATTAGGCACATCAGGGGCTCTCCAAACGTGACATGGTGTCCGATCTCAATTCCAGCCAAAAAAGTCAAATGGCGCTGCTTCCCTTCCGAGCTCTGCCATGCACCCAAATAGTCATTTACCCCCACATATCGGGTATCAGCGTACTCAGGGCAAATTGCTCAATAACATTTGGGGTCCTATTACCCTTGGGAAAATAAAAATTGGGGATGAAAAGATCATTTTTGTGGAAAACTATGATTTTTCAATTGTACGGCTGTACGTTATAACCTTCTGTGAAGCCCTTGGGGTTCAAAGTTCTCATGACATATCTAGATAAGTTCCTTGGGGGGTCTAGTTTCCAAAATGGGGTCACTTGTGGGGGGTTTCCACTGTTTTGGCACATCAGGGGCTCTCCAAACATGACATGGCGTCCAATCTGAATTCCAGCCAATTTTGTAGTCAAAAAGTCAAACGGCGCTCCGTCCCTTCTGAGCTCTGCCATGCGCAGAAACAGTGGTTCCCCCCACATATCAGGTATCAGCGTACTCAGGACAAATTGCACAATAACTTTTGCAGTCCAATTTCTCCTGTTACCCTTGGTAAAATAAAAAAAATTGGACCTGAAGTAATTTTTTTTGTGACAAAAAGTTAAATGTTCATTTTTTTTAAACATTCAAAAAATTCCTGTGAAGCACCTGAATGGTTAATAAACTTCTTGAATGTGGTTTTGAGCACCTTGAGGGGTGAAGTTTTTAGAACGGTGTCACTTTTGGGTATTTTCTATGATATAGACCTCTCAAAGTGACTTCAAATGTGATGTGGTCCATAAAAATAAAATGGTGTTGTAAAAATGAGAAATCGCTGGTCAACTTTTAACCCTTGTAACTTCCTAACAAAAAAAATTTTGGCTCCCAAATTGTGCTGATGTAAAGTAAACATGTGGGAAATGTTATTTATTAAGTTTGTTGTGCGCCATATCTCTGTGATTTAAGGACATAAAAAATTCAAAGTTGGAAAATTGTGAAATTTTCAAAATTTTCACCAAATTTCCATTTTTTTCACAAATAAATGCAAGTTATATGAATTAATTTTTACCAGTAACATGAAGTACAATATGTCACGAGAAAACTTTGCCAGAATCACCAGGATCCATGCAAGTGTTCCAGAGTTATTACCTCATAAAGGGACAGTGGTCAGAATTGTAAAAATTGGCCCGGTCATGAACGTGCAAACCACCCTTGAGGGTAAAGGGGTTAAGATCTCTCCACAGTTGTTGACTGTACGAATACATATAAAGGGCCAAATGGAGTAACAGAGACCACCCACCAATTCGTACAAAAATACGGTATATTTTTTATTTAGAATATGATTGAAAATAGTATACAAAATACGTAATAAGATTTCAATATGGAGGGTATCAAGACAAAAATGAAGGATATTGTCATCATAGCAAAAAATTGGTTTACACTGATAAATAAATCATATTCTTTCTTCAGTATTTGGCGCCGCCTCCTCAGCTTCTTTTGAAATCGTGGCGCCTGCGCTGTACCATATCTTCTTGGGCATGCGCAGTTAGCGCTGCCTGTGCTGTCACATCACATCCCGGCCTTCCTATCGCGTGGCCAGAGATCCCGCCCCGCAGTCGCTTATGATTTATTCACACCGCGGGGCTGGGGATCTTGGGCATGCGCAGTAGTTTTGGTCACTTGTGTGGGGTTTCCATTGTGTAAGCACATCAGGGTCTCTGCAAATGCGACATGGCGTCCGCTATCTATTTCAGTCAATTTTGTGTTATGAAAGTCAAATGTGCTCCTTCTCTTCCGAGCTCTGCCATGTGCCCAAACAGTAGTTTTTCACCACATATGAAGCATCGATGTACTCAGGAGAAATTGCATAAGAAAAGTTTATCCTGTTACCATTGTGAAAATGAAAAATTTGGGAAAAAACAACATTTTATGTGGAAAAAATATATTTTTTCATTTTTATGTCTTAATCTTATAAACATCTGTGAAACACCTGTGGATTCAAGGTGCTAATAGCGCCTGCCTGTAAATAAATTTCTTGACAGGAGTAGTTTCCAAAATGTGGTCACTTGTAGGGGGTTTCCATAGTTTAGGCGCATCAGAGGCTCTGCAAATGTATCAACTCCTGATTCCCATTTTCTTGTTTTCCATGTGCTCCTCTCTTATCCCCCACTCCTCCTTTTTTGTGTTGATGTTAAATGCCATTGTTCTCTTATGTGATCATTACAACACATCATAAATAAATTTACAATTATATTATAAATTACGGAGGGTGTGTGCTGAATTTAAAGTTAGTTATATTGCTAAAACATAATAACATATTTGGCAGAGAAAAGCTGATTTATTACTGTATAGCTAACTCTTTTTTCTATTTTTATACAGTCCTCAAGACAAGATGAACCACAGCATATTGTATGACAAACTGTCTACTGCTCTGCTTTTCCAAACTTCTATCATGAATAACTGTAGACATTCCCCAGATATAACTCCATTCATTGGAACTTCATACAGTCTACTGATATTTTTCTGCTTGCTTGGGAACAGCTCTCTAATATACGTGATCTGCCGGAGAAAGGAGAAGGGAAATGTTACACACATTCTCATTGCCAACTTGGCTTTCTCTGATATATTAGTTGGAATTTTTTGCTTGCCCTTCACAGTTGTCTACACTATTATGGATTATTGGATGTTTGGCCGGTGTTTATGCAAGATTACCAATTTTATTGGATGTGCATCTGTTACTGTGTCTGTCATGATCTTAGTACTAATTGCCTTAGAAAGACACCAACTTATTCTACATCCCACAGGTTGGAAGCCCAATGTCCCTCAAGCATACACAGCTGTTCTTCTTGTCTGGGGACTGGCCTCACTTTTAGCTCTGCCATTGGTCTATGCAGTAGACTTAAAGGATGGTCCTCACAAAAATATTTCAAAGGTGCTAGACTTCCTTGTTGACAAGTCTGTATGTGCGGAGTATTGGACATCAAGTCAACAGAGGATGGCTTATACAGTGACATTGCTACTTCTGCAATATGTGATACCCCTCTGTTTTATAATCTGCTGCTACCTTCGTATATCAGTTCATCTGCGTCGAAGGGAGGGTCTATTTGGAAGGAGCTACAACCATATGAGAAGAGTGAATCTTATGTTAGCATCAATGCTTGGAGCGTTTGCAGTATGCTACTTGCCACTTCAAATTTTTAACATTATTGTGGAATGGAACCATCAATTGATTTCTGTTTGCTACCATAATCTTATCTTCTCATTGTGTCACCTGCTTGCCATGATTTCTACTTGCATCAACCCAATCATATATGGCCTACTGAACAGCAATGTAAAACAGGAAATAAAAATCTTGGTCCAGAAATGTAAAGGCCAGCGAAAGAAGGGGCCTGATATATTGGATGAATCTGAAAAACATCCATTGTCCATCAAACACTTTACAGCTGACAATATTTTGCCTGGGTCACCAAGTTCAGAGCACAAACTGGAAACAGTTTGAAAGAAGAGAGAAAACTAAGACTTTCCTTGAAGACTTTTCAAAATAGCTCAAAGTGAATAGTAGACTTGTGTTTAATTGTTGTATAAAACCTAGCTCAAAATACAGGTTGCATATACCTTAGAGGGGAACTATGGGAATCTTGAAAAGTCAGTGTCCAGCCTCGATTGGTTCCTTGTGCTACTGAGAGGTGAAAACATGTGCAGCATAAGCCTCTTTTGAGGAACGTTTTTTTAACAAATAAGGTGTTTGGGCATTTGAGTAAAAGAATGAACAGAGAGGGAATAACAAGGGTAGCACAAGTGTCGAAACCCAAATAACGAAACCCAGCACCATAATGAGGACCAGAGGTCCCTATTTCGTATGTATTATGGGGCCTGCCTTGTCACCACTTTGCAAAATCCAACAAGTATACCCCTGTCTAAGACAGCTAGTTTGTTTAATTTTAAGTGGCTTCTCCTCAACCAAAAAATTTTTAGATAATTGTTGCTTCATAATACGAAGCCGGTAGGAGATATTGTGAATATCCATTGGTATGGTTACAACAATACCTGTTGCTCAACCTCTACAGTACATTAACGCAGTGAGAATGCTGGGAATAAAGGGACTTTGGAGCTAAGTCTGTAATTCCGAAATCACTGAGGTTTTCTTTCACCACCCATGAAGACAAATATTTGAAGATTTGCCATGAAACTATGGGAATGTAAGTAAGTACAGTATATGGCACGGGACATCAGTAATGTCACTTGAACTCTAGAGCATGAAGTATCCTTTGAACATTGAAATTACACTTTCTAGTTTTTTAAGTAAAATACCGTTTTCATTATCAGCATGTACAAATTATTATGCTCTTACATTTCATATTTATAGGAATTTCATTGTGTGTTGTGTCAATTCCTATCTAGAAGTGTATAGCTAATCTTCTATATATGAACATCGTAACCATGACATGTGCGCATACCATTTATGTAGATGTATCTTCAGGTGAGCTTGACCATGAAATCACATTGTTTAATGTCATCTGGGTCTGGCTGATAACATGGTTCTTTGAATTGAGTATTCACCGAGTTTTCTTTTCAGAAATGGTGGCCATGTTATTTGTAGATCCATTCTATGGCATCATTTCCTAAGTTGGTGTTGCATAATTACTCATAAAGACCACATTTTGAGAGGACCAGCCTTGACCTAAACCAGATTTGTCTCTGCATGGCTTTTAGAATTCCTGATACCCTATAGATATTTATACTTTTTTTATGAAGAACCTCAAAAGAAAATGTTCTGCTCAATTTTGTAAGTGCACACAGAGGTTTTATTTAGGGCCATCAGGTTTTTTTTCTTAATTGCATGTGAATAGGAACAAGATAAATTATCCAGAATGTTATATCTTCTATTGATTGTTACTATACATTTTTGTCAAAGCTCAATTGTTTTCTGCTTCAAAATGAAAGTTTCCTTTGTCAAGATGTATTGGTTTGATTTCTTTCTGCCAGCCATGTTATTAAAAGTTTTCACCATTATGAAAGTTTTTTTGTCTCGCACGTTTCACATTCATAAAGAACTCGCCACATAAATAACAGTAATTTTCATGATATAACACAGTGCCCTTAAGACCATATGTCCATACTGTACCTTACAAATGTAACTAAAGATGAACCCATACCATTTTTATTTTATGGTAAGCCATTTTCTTAAAGGGAGCCTATCAGGTCCCCTATGCCCTTCAACCCAGCAGCATTCTCATATGTATTACTAAATTTCCTGGCTAATCGTCTTTTTATGCTATTCACTTAAATCCATGTTTAAAAAAGTACTTATACCCTCCATTGTTCTTATGCTAATTAGTCCTTTGACTTTTCGATGGGGTGTTAGTTTCCCCAGAGTAGTCATCCCTCTTTGGATATTATCACGCCCCTGTGGGGCCTGGATAACATGATTTGCAAGAGCTGGCGCCCACTCTACTCAAATCTCGCTCATGCTATTTGGCAGCGTCATTGTGCATCTCAAGCCAGGTGTATACCTCCCGACTTCAGAGGGACAGTGCGCATGTGCAGAAGACGTTATAACATGCAAAGAGTGCTGACTAGACAAAGCCCTAATTAGCATAAGAAAAACAGAGGCTATAAGTATTTTTTTAAAATATCTATTTAAGTAAATAACATTATAAAGGGCTAGTTAGGCAGGGAATTTAGTAATATATACAGTATGTGAATGCTGCTGGGTTGAAGCGCATGGGCTCCCTTTAACCTTGCCCAAGTCCTTTATATGTGCCCACGCCAAAATATTGCTCTTGCTGAAGCTAATTAGTGTTCCACACAAAACAATACCTCTTTCATGACCTTTCACAGACATAGTGATACAACCCTAGTGCTCACCATACAGTATGATGACCACAGTTCACCCACAGAGTATGATGTTCCCCATAGTACGCCATACAATATGATATCCCAAATGCTTCCCAAGCAGCATGATGTGCTGTATAGTGCCCCCCATCACACTGTATGATGACTCTAGTGTCCGACCACACACTATGATGCACAAACTGTTCCCACACACATTGTGTTGCTCTCTGATACCCAGTCACATGAATTGAGAATATCACGTGACCTAAAGGTCCTTGCAGGTCTTTCAGTCTCTTCCTCAACCTCAAGCGACAGCTCAAACAATTCTGGACTATCTCACTGGACCCATGATGGTTGAGAGCTATACATTTCATTTATAATGTAACTTTACAGAGATGTGTCAGAAGGGCTCCAATAACAGGGCCCAGGAGACTCAGCCACTTATGTGCCTTCTATAGCTACACCCAGTGTTGTAACTAGAGTCATATGGGCCCCAGTGCAAAATATGGCCCTGGGCCCCCACCTCCAAGTTAGTCAGATGTGAGTGCCCTTGTAGCGTTCTAGATCCCATAAAGACATACGTGTTCATCCTTAATGTAATAAGGTCCTCAGCCAGGCACTTTCCTGTAATAATGTCCACTGCCCTGTCCCCCTTCCTAGTATAATATTCCCCTTTCTGGACCCCATACTGTTGTAATGTTCTCCATCCTGGGCCCTTTCCTGGTATAATGACCCTTACACTTGGCCCCATCATGGTATAGTGACCCTCATTCTGGGTCACTTCCTTGTATAATTGTAATACAAGAGGCACCGGGGTGGAAGTCCAGACCGAGCTCACCCTCTAAACACAGTCTGTATACACCCCAGCCCCTTGAACATGTGATATGAGATGGATTAGGCTTTTCCCCCAAGCAAAGTTACATTCTTTCCTTTTGTCACAGCAGTCTAGGTGATTAAAAGTCCAAAGATTTAGCTGTGTTCCAACAGGGAAAACATAACTTTTATTGAAACAGGTAGTGAAGAATGGACATCAACGACAATCCCGAGCACTGGATTTCCTGTTCTTTCCCTGACATGAACTGCAATCGCACCCTCTACGGCTGCAGCAGCCGAGAATCCCAGTTGTCCAATCCGCTGGTATCTGGGCACCTGAGACCCCCTTCAGCGGAGGCTCCTCTGTAGTCCAGAGATCCTGTATAGAAGTCCTCTTTCGTCCGTGGTCTTCTTTAGTCCGGAGCAACAGACCGCTCCCATCTGGGGGTCTGGCAGTGCCCTGTCTGACACATCTGCATCTGTCAAGGATCCAGGCAGAACTGGTGGGAAACAGCTTCCTCTCTCTGTGCTGCTGACCCAACCCCTGACATTAACTATTTCTTGCCCCAACTCTAATACATTTAAAGCGGAACATGCACAATATAATACAGTACATTGCAAGGACACATAAAACAGTACAGATACATAACTTATGTACATAAGAAGTGCTTAGGGGGTCACATGGCAGAAGGAGGGAGCGCAACTGACGGGACCGACCATCTCCTTACATAATGTCCTCCATCCTGGTCTACTTCCTGGTATAATGTCTGCTCTGCCACTCTTTTCCAACACATTAAGACAATTACCCATTCTTCTTACCTTCCTCCACTCCCATGATGTGCTGTGTTATCTTTTATAGTCTTTACCTGACTTTGGCATGCAAGTCTTGGTGGCACATTGCGTCAATGCCATGCATTGCTTGTGATGGGCATACATATGTCAGCTACCTGTCACGGTCACGTGTGTCTGGACGCAGCGAGTACCGCAAGGCGAACCCATATGACACACGTGACCCTGGATACACCGCCTCCAGTTGGGCGAATTTAAATAATAAAACGTGCAGCTGGATACGCCGCCTCCAACTGACGAATTTAGGTATAACACGTTATACAAGTCTGGAAACCCCGCCTCCAGTAAGGCGAATTTAAACAATAAGGGAAACCTGGGAAACTTTAACAATGGTGGGCCCTGCGATAGGGAATAGGGAAGTGGAGACCTCCTGAGCTCCCCTGAGCTAGTGTCCCTGCACTCCTAACGTTCCTTATGCCGGTTCCGCACCGGGCACACAACAGGTACCTAAAAACCCTAGCTCGTCCTGACCTAAACCCTCACTAGGGAATTGGTCGGTGTGGAAACTAATCCCACCACTGCACTAAAACACACATGAGGTAAGATGACAAAACAGGGAAAACACCACTTAGCTTTGCTCTATTGCGTACGCTCCTAGCAACAGAGCCCACCACCTGTGTGCATCTTCTCCTCCACCCGGATCCACCACCATAACTGGATCCTTCACCATAGTGCAGCCTTGGAGCAGAGTCCACCACCAATTGCAGAAGTCCAGTAACAGAGTCCCAAAGATGAGTTCAGCTCCTGCCCAAAAAGTCCAGCATGCTTGAGTCCAGCTCTCAGCAACCAAGTCCCGCATGCTGAGTGCAACTCTCTCCATAGTCGTCACTCCACCAAGCCATGCAAGCACTTCCTGCCAACACCATAAACTGTGACTCCACCACACCATGCCAGCCCTTCTTGCAGACCACCTAGCTGCTACTCGTCCCCTCTGGCTGGGCTGCGCAGGACTCATGTTCAGCGCCTTCATTCACCCAGGCTTCCTTATGAATGACTAACACACAATATCACCAACAGTGATTGAACCCACCTGGCTCCCTTTTATAGAGCCTAACACCTGATTTGTAATTGCGTGCACATTAACCCTAAAACTAAGGTGCGATACCACTCACTACCCCCGGGCAACTTAGAATGAAACACCACGTGTAATAATTCTAATGGCCACTGGGGGCAATCAACCCACTTTGGCACCAAGCCAAAGGGAAAAAAGTTCACTTTGTGCATTTAAACTGTCAGATCCACCTTGGAACATAACAGTACCCCCTCCTTAATGAGGGGCCTCTGGACCCTCAAGACCACTCCTCATTAGGGAAACACCTACAACGGGGACGCCCAGATCCTGAGTTCACCCCAACACTACCTGACACTTCAGGTTAATGACAAACGCACCGCTGGTGTTGGCAAATGTGTTCTGGAGGCACCACTCATCTCCACAGCGCCGACATGGGGAACAAGTTTCTGTATGTGTGTGTTTGCTATGAGCTGATCAGTTTCCACAACACACTTCCACAAGATGTTTTTTGGTGGCCACCCATACATGCTCGTTCACACACAGGTCCGGACCTGAACGTTTATTGCACACATTAGTTTGTCATATATTTGGTGAACTCCTTCTGGACTCGACAACAGAGGCGTCCCCCTGCGTCACCACACTCACACCCCCGCTATTCACCAAGGGAAACCACCCTCCAACCCTTTCACCATGAGGTCTGCGCCTCCCAGGGTTGGTTAATGGCGAGGGTTGAGATTTGTCCCTACTCCCCCACAGCACACCTGCTGCTCACACCTGGAGGAGAAGGGGACAGGAACATGGAGGAAATATACACTCGCCGGTCGCCTTCCTCCACACGACCAGGAGGGGGCGGCTTCTTCAGTGGTACTGAAGATTTGGCGTGAGCCCCGCGGACTATACACCAGTCTGCTCACTACAGGGACGTACCCCTTCACCTCGGGGAACCCCAGACAGCACCATGGGGACACCAATTCCACCCACCTGTCTGGGTACCTCCGCATGCATGAGCAAGTCCCGCTCCCCAGCAGCGACTCTAGGGGCTTTTTGCCAGACCGCAGCCGCCATTTGATTTTCTGGTTGAGCCCAAGGAAAGGCCCCAGACCCTGATAACTACTGCTGCAGCGGCTCTAACACACCATGCCGTTCCTCACTCACCTCAGTGAGGCCCGGCAGCAATTACTCAGCAGTCTCCACATGGCCAAGGCTCACAAGAAAAAAATAAATGTAGAGTTGGTGATAATGTCACGGTCACGTGTGTCTGGACGCAGCGAGTACCGCAAGGCGAACCCATATGACACACGTGACCCTGGATACACCGCCTCCAGTTGGACGAATTTAAATAATAAAACGTGCAGCTGGATACGCAGCCTCCAACTGGCGAATTTAGGTATTACATGTTATACAAGTCTGGAAACCCCGCCTCCAGTAAGGCGAATTTAAACAATAAGGGAAACCTGGGAAACTTTAACAATGGTGGGCCCTGCGATAGGGAATAGGGAAGTGGAGACCTCCTGAGCTCCCCTGAGCTAGTGTCCCTGCACTCCTAACGTTCCCTATGCCGGTTCTGCACCGGGCGCGCAACAGGTACCTAAAAACCCTAGCTCATCCTGACCTAAACCCTCACTAGGGAATTGGTCGGTGCGGAAACTAATCCCGCCACTGCACTAAAACACACATGAGGAAAGATGACAAAACAGGGAAAACACCACTTAGCTTTGCTCTGTTGCGTACGCTCCTAGCAACAGAGCGCACCACCTGTGTGCATCTTCTCCTCCACCCGGATCCATCACCATAACTGGATCCTTCAACATAGTGCAGCCTTGGAGCAGAGTCCACCACCAATTGCAGAAGTCCAGTAACAGAGTCCCAAAGATGAGTTCAGCTCCTGCCCAAAAAGTCCAGCATGCTTGAGTCCAGCTCTCAGCAACCAAGTCCCGCATGCTGAGTGCAACTCTCTCCATAGTCGTCACTCCACCAAGCCATGCAAGCACTTCCTGCCAACACCATAAACTGTGACTCCACCATGCCATGCCAGCCCTTCTTGCAGACCACCTAGCTGCCACTCGTCTCCTCTGGCTGGGCTGCGCAGGACTCATTTTCAGCTCCTTCATTCACCCAGGCTTCCTTATGAATGACTAACACACAATATCACCAAAAGTGATTGAACCCACCTGGCTCCCTTTTATAGAGCCTAACACCTGATTTGTAATTGCATGCACATTAACCCTAAAACTAAGGTGCGATACCACTCACCACCCCCGGGCAACTTAGAATGAAACACCACGTGTAATAATTCTAATGGCCACCGGGGGCAATCAACCCACTTTGGCACCAAGCCAAAGGAAAAAAAGTTCACTTTGTGCATTTAAACTGTCAGATCCACCTTGGATCATGACACTACCGATCTCTAATTGGCCGGCAATGTGTATTGCAGTGTATTGCAGTGCAGGGAACTGGCAGTTCTCTGTGCCACAATACACTTTTGCTTACTGTACATCATAGGATGTACATCCAGCTAAATTAGAAGTTGGCATCGGCAGGCTTCATTTCCGCATGGGTCCACTTGCAACTCTGCGACCGTGATTGTTAAGCCCCTGGCTAAACCCTTGATCAGTGTTAAATGGGAAGATCTGTTCTAGGTTTTACATTCATGATCAACCACTATAGTCTGTCATATATAGTAAATATGTTTTGCAGTTCTTAAGTAAAAAAGTCTTCATTTTATTCTAGCTGAAGACACATTTACAGGATTATTCATTTTTACTCTACACTCCCTGACAGAAGTTATGTCGCTTATCCATGTTATGTAAATAAAAGCTTATAACCTGACGTTAAATTCACCCATTGGTTGTATACATTATTCTTTTGAAAGCTGAAACCCTCCGAAATGTGGTTTAGGTTAGGAAAATAAATTGGCATCAATGCAGAAATATTGATCATTTAATGGACACTCCCATTGTCAGGGAGTGTCAAGTTAAGTTTGCTTTAGTCTGATCACACGCTCCTCCACCAGCTGCCATTGTATGCACAGAAGAAATGTGCAATCTGCGAGGAAAGCTGCACTAACAAGAGCAGGAGGAGAACCTGTCATACCTATATAATAGTGCAGTAAGTGCCACAAAATCATGTCCCCAACACATCTGTTAGAATTAACATATGTGGCTGCCCCCGTCACTTCATTCTGCAGCCAGCAAGTCTAATACAACACTTAAAGGAGGCACACGGTGCAAAATTTTTAATGAAACCCAATTGGAAAAATGATTTTTTTCCCCCAATTCCATGCATATAAGTAAGGAAAAAGAGACCACCATGGTGGTCAAGCCCTTTAAGTTGATTAAAACCCCTTCATGACAGCCAATACGTATATTTACTGACCTGAGATATAAGGGAATATCATCCCCATGCAGGTGACAATCCAGCAGCTGTCGGCTGTCCACTATAGCTGACAACTTGCTGTATCATAAATGATCCGTGTTGGCACCGTCCATATCTGTTTAACCCCTTAGTTGCTGTTGTCAAAAGTGACTACATCAAATAAATGGTTAATAGATTGTGGGGCTTGCACTTAATCTAATTGACACACTGAGATCATGATTGTGTGGTCCTGATGTTTGCCATAGCAGTTCATGTCACACTTAGCGATGCACCAGCGATCCCGACCAGCGATATAACGCGGTCAGGATCGCTGGTACATCGCTAAGTGGTCACTAATGAGCTGCCACACAGGTAGATCTCACCAGCGACATCGCTGGGGTCGGGGGTCGCTACTTACCTGTCACACTAGGCGATCCTGACGTCCTCCCGCCCGCATCCACGCTCATCGCTCGTCTCTCCACAGGAAGCGCCGCAGGAAGCTGACGACGAGAAACGGTCCAGGACGTTCTCGCGAGATCAGCGATAACCAGCGGGGGAGCGGGTCGTAGGTAAGTATCAGACACAGCGATATCGCTTGCAATATCACTATAACGTCACAAGTTATAGCGATATTGCTAGCGATATCACTTAGTGTGACAGGCCCTTAGAGTCTGCCAGCTACAGCGGTCAGTTCAGAAGCTAGCGACATTTAGGTGGTAAGCAAACACTTTTTCATTACGGCTATACCACTTTGCATTAATTCCTGAAAATCACCTGAGGGGTTAATAAACTACCTGACAGCAGTCAGGGGGTGCAGTTTTTAAAATGGTATGACCAAAGTCACTTCAAACCTGGATGGTCCCTCAAAAAAATAAATTTTGTAAATTTCCTTGAAAAAATGAAAAATTATTGCTACATTTTTAAACCTCCTAAAAGGCTAACAAAATAAATTAGCGTTTTAAAAATGGTGGTGATGTAAAGCAGACATGAGGGAAATGTTATTTATTAATGTTTTTCTGTGGTATGACTATCTGGATTAAAGGGATAATCATTCAAAGTTTGAAAATTGCAATTTTTTTTACATTTTTGTCAAGTTTCTGATATTTTTTATAAATAAACACAAAATATATCAATCTAAACTTACCATTATCATAAATTATAATGTGCCATGAAAAAACAGTCTCAAAATCACTGGGATTTGTTGAAGCATTCCAGAGTTATGACCACATACTTTAAAGCAGGGGTGGGGAACCTCAGGCTTGAGGGCAATTTTCGGCCCTCGATTAGCTTTTATCAGGCCCTCGGGCAGATTCTCAGGGATCGCATTCTTGGGCAAGGAGCTGTATTTTAATTGCCACAAACACATTAATTTCTTCTTGCTCTGTTAGCACACACACGCAGTGTTCACTAATGAACACTGAAGGGCATGCAATGAAAGCTTACATCCTAACACTAGTGCCAGAGTCAGGATGTACTTTGTGGGCGGAGTTTGTACGGCCCCCGAAGGATGGTCTAAATATTGAAATGGCCCTTGGCAGAAAAAAGATTCCCCACCCTTGACATTGGTCCGGTCATGAAGGGGTTAAGAAGGTGGGTATAAGAGCAAGTGAAAACCAATGTAAAAGCTCCCATAGAAATTAGATTAAAGTCAGACAGCGTGACAATTTCAGCAAGATGGCCAACCATGTAATGTGTATGGGCGGGCTCCTTGACTGTTCCCCAAAACACGATTTTGTATGGACAGATGGGAACCCTCTCTCATAGATGTCAGACTAAGAGCCCCGTTACATGCTTCAATGTCCCAGCGATCCCACCAACGATCAGACGTGGATGGGATCGCTGGGACATAGTTAGCTGATCGCTGGTGAGCTGTCACATAGACAGAATCACCAGCGATCAGGACCAGTGAGAAAGCTGGTATCCAGGGTAAACAGCGGGTATCTAAGAGCCGGCTCTTAGTAACCCTCTGTTTTCCCTGGATACCAGCTCCCAGCGTCACTGATCGTGGGTCTCTCGCTGTCACACGCAGCAATGTGTGCTGCCCAGCGGGAGACCAACTATAGAATTATGGCCCAGACCATTAGGCAACGATTAACAATCAGCCAACTGATCATTGATCGTTGCTACATGTCACACACAACAATGTTGTTTCAACATCGCTGCAACATCTCCAAACTGGTGACGTTGCGACGATATCATTCACAATATTGTTGTGTGTAACGGGGCCTTAAGACTGCTTTCTCCTCTTTGGCCTTTGAAAACACATGAGCACTTGGCCAAGCATTGCGCATTCAGGAGAGATAGCTGTTGGCTGCTACATGGCTGTTCAGCAATCTGAGTTGCATTTCCTTAAGAGTGAGTGATTCTGAAGATTTGTATTGGGGCCAATAGCAATAAAACTTCCCTTCCCTCATTTGCCATGGACAACAAGTCACTATTTGTTATGGTTTTCATCAATGAAGGCGGTTGTTTCGATCTCTCGTTGCTTTGAGTATGGCTTCAAACCACTCATGGGACCGTTCAGTTTACATTGCACTCAGCATTCTATTTCCAGTTATGGGGATGGGTCATCTCCTGCTATTTTAAGTCATGAGAAGCGTCACTAAGTTTCCAAAACCACATACAATGTAATTCTCATTGGACGGTGATCTTGTAGCTTCATAAATTGCTTCCAGATGAATTTACACACACTGTAAGTACTGATGCTTCTCATGACAGCGTTGTTGGGAGAAGAAGAGGAAGTTAGAGATAAGTATACATAAAATAACGTTTTTAGTGCCTACCATAAAGAAGTGATCATCTTTATTAGTCAAAGATAACATATATCTAGATAGAGGGAGTCAAACGGTTGCAAGGTTCACAGTGTAATGCAAAGGGCTATACTTATAGGATGGGTAAAAAGGGCATTTGCCCAAGTACCTCTTCCATGATGGGACTTTTCTTGGAGAGATTATGCAGCTTTACTCATATATTCATGTCCCTAAACTAGTAAGTAATAGGGGCAATCCAGGGTCCAGTATGTTTTTCAACTACCACAGTGGGAGTTGACAAGCTGTCTCTGGGAACACTTATCTCCTGGTTGGTTGGAAAAAGGATTAAGCTTGGTCAGAGGACAACGGAGTGGACATCATAAAAATGCATTTGTCGTTAGATCTATTTCCCAATGGTAGAATGTGCTGGTAAATATCTATTACTCTTATTTTTGTGCATTCAATTTAGTCACATCTAAGACAATTAAGTCCTAACATTAATGATGTTGTTTGGTGTTATAACAATAATTTGTACTTTTTTCACAAATTACGTCATTCTTGTCCTTGGGCTGTATCTGGTATGGCAATCTTATTTACATGAGAATTACCTGCTGTACCAGACTTAAGGGGGTTTTACACATAGCGATATCGCTAGCAATATGGCTAAAACGTCACCGATTTTGTGACGCAGCAGCGATATTTCTAGCCATATCGCTACATGTGATACTTACCTCCGACCGGCTCCCCCGCTGTCCATCGCTGATCGCGCGAGATCGTCCACGTCCATTTCTCGTCGGCTGCTTCCTGCTGGGCTTCCTGCTGGTGCCGACAAGCGACGCGTGAACGCGGGCGGGAGGACGTCAGGATTGCCGCATCAGAAAGGTAAGTAACGACCGCTGCTGCGTCGCTACATCGCTGTGAGATCTGCCTGTGTGACAGCTCACTAGCGACCATTTAGCGATGCACCAGTGATCCTGACCGGGTCATATCATGGTCGGGATTTCTGGTGCATCACTAAATGTAAAGGGGGCTTTAGTCTATGGAAATTGTTGGGTTATTTCTATAAAAAGTAGACTTTTCATCCCCATGTTCAGCATATAAATAGTGCAGTTCTTGGAACTTATGGTTTTGTAGGCCATCATCATAGACTACCCTTAACCCATTAACCCTCGGGCCATTTGCCGTTTTCGTTTTTTTTGCTTCCCTTCTTCCCAAAGCCATAACTTTATTATTCTGTCAATTTGCCCATGTGAGGGCTTGTATTTTGCACGACAAGTTGTACTTTTGAAAGACACCATTGGTTTTAACATATAGTGTACTGAAAAACAGGAAAATAATTCCAAGTGCTGTGGATTTGCAAAAAACTGCAATTCCACAGTTGTTTTTTTTAACCGTGTTCACTAAATGCTAAAACTGACCTGCCATTATGATTCTCCAGGTCATTATGAGTTTCCAGACACCAAACATGTATATGTTCCTTTTTATTTAAGTAGTGAAAAAAAAAAAAAAAATGGCGCCATTTTCCGAGACCAGTAGCATCTCCATTTTTCGTGATCTGGGGTTGGGTGAGGGCTTATTTTTTGAGCGCTGAACTGATGTTTTTATTGATACCATTTTGGTGTAGATGCGATCTTTTGATCACCCATTATTGCATTTTATTGCAATGTAACGACAACCAAAAAAAACATAATTTTGGCATTTTTATTTTTTTCTTGTTACGCTGTTTAGCGATCGGGTACATTTTTCTTTTATATTGATAGATCAGGGGATTATGAATTCGGCGATACAAAATATGTATACAGTATATTTGATTTTTTTAAGTTTTCTTTTGAATGGGGCGAAAGGGGGTGATTTGAACTTTTATAATTTTTACATTTTTAAAATATTTTTGAAAACATTCTTTTTAACTTTTTGCATGCTTCAATAGTTTCTATGGGAGACTAGCAACTGAAATACTTTGATCTCGTCTGCTACAGACAGGCGATGATCAGATCGTCCGTGTGTAGCAGAAATGCTCACTTGCTATGAGCACCAACCACAGGGCGGCACTCATAGCAATCTGGCAATGACAACCAGAGAGGTCTGCTGCAGACCTCTGGTTGTCATGCCGACCCATTGTTGACCCGTGACCATGTAACGGGATCACCGATGGGCAGGATTAGTGATGCGTTTCTGGTAAGTGCGAGTTAAATGCCATTTAACTAGTTAACAGCGGCGGGTGGATCACAATTCCACCCACAGCTGTTACGGGCACATGTCAGCTGTATCGATCTGCTGTCATGTGCCCAGAAAGGGGTGGGCTCAGCACCAGAACCCGCACCAAACAGGGGGAATCCGACGTGTCTGTACTATTATGGTACATGTCTGAAAGGGGTTAAATACCACAAATTCCACATTCATGGGTGTATGACACAGTAACAGCAATTTACACAATTTATGAGTGATTGTAAATATTCAGTGAAAGCTTATGTTCTGTAGCCTGCAGAGTGATACAACTTTTCTCATGAAATTGATTGTTCGATGTTATAAGACTGTAACAGGGATAAATATTAATAAACTTGGCACTCCAATAGTTAAAAAGAAAGTTCCGTTTATTTTGGCATCCAGACAAAAAAATCACGTATTTGAACGATTTCGGTCCGTCAATGGACCTTCATCAGAATAATCTCTAGAATGATACTAGAACACACATAAAACAGAAAAGAAAACAGAAATAAATGTCATATAATGCATATCTTCTGAGCAAAACATACACAAAATTAAGAAAATGTAATACATCAAAAGGATGAAAAGTGACTACGGTCACGGAAACCATATCTCAGTGAGAGCTTCTTTCGTGTAGAATATAAGAAATCTTAGGATATCCATTCATATATTGTGGTATTAAGGAAAAGCTTGTGAAAACAGGAGTGCGCATGTTAGTTCTAACTTTTTATGATGGTAAAAGATATACCGTTTATACTCGCATATAAGCCGAGATTTTCAGCCCATTTTTTTTGGGCTGAAAGTCCCCCTCTCGGCTCATATGCTAGTCATATACCAGGGGTCGGTGGAGGAGGGGGGGCGGGGCTGTCAGAGATCAGACTTACCCCCTCCTGGTGCGGTCTCTGCAGCCCCCCTGCTTGTCCCATGGTCTCCGGCACCTGCCTTAAGTGGTCACATGTTACCGCTCATTACAAACATGAATATGCGCATATTCATGTCTTTAATGAGCGGTATCACGTGACCGCTGAAAGCAGGCGCCGGAGACCGGGGCTGCAGAGACCGTGCCAGGAGGGGGTAAGTATAACGATATTCACCTGTCCCCGTTCCCACGCTGCTCACCGCTGTCTGTCGCGTCCTCTGTCTGTGATGTTCAGGACAGAGGGCGCAGTGAAGTTGTTAGTGTGCGCCGCGCCCTCTGCTGCTTGAACGTCACTGAGAGATGACGTAGCAGACAGCAGTGAGCAGCGTGGGAACGTGGACAGGTGAATATCTCAGGTGCCAGGTCCTGAGCCAGTAGCGACAGAGAGGTGAGTAGTCCTGAAGTTTTTGTATACTCTACTGTTTTGTATTCATTGATCCCCATGCCTTCTTGTCTGTCCATGCTTTACATAGATTTTTTGTATTTGAATAAAATTTTCCATAATCTGGTTAGAATTCTCCAAATTGGGGCTATTTAATGCTATATACTGTTTGACTGTGGGAATGGGATATATTGCAATGTGATTATATGTTGCCGTGGAGATGGCTTCTGTTAATCCCCACTCATGAGTCTCTGACATAGACACTGTGATCTTGCTCTGGGAGTGTTTTGTGGTCACATGATTCCATCATGTGACTGCTTCCTGGCTGATGTGTGTTCTATGAGACCCTGATCATTTGACCTTTTTGGAGCTACTGCACTTGTGCACTGGCCACAAAGTGGGGAGTTATGGCGGGACTTTGTCCTATGATGTTACTTCTCCTGGGAGTATGTACTGACGTTGAAACGTCAGTTGGGAAGAGTGATTTGGGTGCGCTAGATAGCGCTTCCTGGCCAGCTAAGTCTGTGTGAGTAATCTTGATAGGCTGCTGGTTTTGGCGCCTGTTTTTAATATTCTTCTATAGGTTGCCTAGTCTGCATGACCTCATTGTTTGTGTCAACACAGGAGATTGGTTAAAGGGTTACTATGGCAACTGTGATGCGCATACGGGATTGGTGGCTTTACATGTGGGTTGTGGTATACTACCTTTTACACAAACAGGTTTTTATTACATTTGTATTATTTTTTTGTGGTGTCTTGTTCTGATATATAATGTTCTTGTATTTGATATTTTGAACAATATTTATATGCATATAATTGTTTTCTTGTATGTATTATCAATGGGCGGTTCCTTACTATCAATTGGATGTTCCTCTCTATATAAGGCCGCCATATATGCTGTGTGCTATACTTGAAAAAGACCAATTGTGGTCGAAACGTTGTATGTCTTTTTAATGGCAGAATACATTTTTATACATTTTTTCACCCGGATTGGATGCTACTCCTCTACGTTATTTCTCTGGATTTTTTATGTCCAATTGGGTCCTTGGACTGGGAGCGTGCATCTCCTTCATTCTGAATGTGCTGTCGGCTGCTTTCTTTTGTGGCTAGAGAGGTGAGTATGTCATTTTTATTTATTTGCAGCAGCATATGGGGATTATTCTGTGGAGCATCTTATGGGGGCCTATTCTGTGGAGCATCTTATGGGGGCCTATTCTGTGGAGCATATTATGGGAGCATATTCTGTGGAGCATCTTATGGGGGCCTATTCTGTGGAGCATCTTATGGGGGCCTATCCTATGGAGCATCTTATGGGGGCAAAATATATGGAGCATCTTATGGGGGCATAATGTATGGAGCATCTTATGGGGGCATAATGTATGGAGCATCTTATGGGGGCATAATGTATGGAGCATCTTATGGGGGCATAATGTATGGAGCATCTTATGGGGGCATAATGTATGGAACATCTTATGGGGGCATATTCTATGGAGCATCTTATGGGGGCCTATTTTATGGAGCATCTTATGGGGGCATAATCTATGGAGCATCTTATGGGGCCATTATTAACCTTTATGGAGTATTATATGGGGTGTATTTTGTATGGAGCATCTTATGGGGCCATCATGAACTGTATGGAGCATTATATGGGGCTCCTGATTCAATATGGATATTCAAAAACATTTAACCTACTGATATCGCAAATAATTTTACTTTTATTGGTATCTATTTTTATTTTTGAAATGTATCAGTAGCTGCTGCATTTTCCACCCTAGGCTTATACGCGAGTCAATAAGTTTTCCCAGTTTTTTGTGGCAAAATTAGGGGGATTGGCTTATGCATGGGTCGGCTTATACATGAGTATATATGGTAAGTGCTCCATGGTGTTACATATAAGGGAGAGACCCAACCTCTAACAGGGATGTCAAACTTAAATACATAGACCAAAATTAAAAACTTGAAATAAGTTGCAGGTCAACCTTGATATTTATTAAAAAATGTCTACGATTGAGGACATTTTTCCTTATCATCAAATATAATGATGAACCTTTTTGCTTTCATATGGAAACAAATTTAAATGGGGTCGTCCCATGAACAAAGTACATTCTAATTAATAGATGTTAGAATAAAATAAACACATAATGACAAATGGGACAAACTGGAATAATCAACAGTCACCATACTTTCCCCGGTGGGTACAGTAGGGTCATCATACTGTTCATCTGAAGGGTACTGTGTTTGGGGGCACTTTTGTTGGCATCACACTTTATGAGAGCAATGAAAGCGGAATCTAAAGGCCCCGTCGACGCTACAGTTATCTCGCCAGCGAGATCGTTGTGTGTGACGAGGATCAGCGACTGCCCCCCCCCCGCCGGGTATCGCTGATTGTGCAGCATCGTCCTGGGCCATTTTTTCATCGTTGCTCTCCCGCTGGACAGCACGCATCTCTGCGTGTGGCAGCGGGAGTCAACGATCAGCGACGCTCCCAGCGCTCTAAGCAGGCACTGGGAGCTGGTATCTACGGTAAATATCGGGTTACTAAGCGGCACACGTCACTTAGTTACCCGATGTGTACCTTAGAAACCCGCGTGCTGACAGCTCCCGGCACGAGCACGCAGGTTTCTAAGGTACACATCGGATAACTGAGTGACGCGCCGCTTAATAACCTGATGTTTACCTTAGATACCAACGTCGCTCGCTGGTGCTGATCGCTGGTGAAGCTGCCTGTTTGGCAGCTCAACAGCGATCCTGACAAGGTCGTATCATTGTCGGGATTGCTGGTGCATCTTTCGCTGTAACGGTACTCTAAGACTTTAATAGGAATAAAATTACTCTGTAAAGTTATGTGATATGCTCTTCTGTGCATCTTCGAATATTATTTATTTATTTCTTTGGGGGAGTAGATTTGAATTTCTGATATGGGGCTCCATGATTTACATGTACACCCCTGCTTTTAATTGGCTCCAAAATTATTCTGCAGCAAGACGCTGGCTCCTAACATACTTCCAATGTCATTAAGAGCTATGTTCACTGATCCCAACATCTTCTGGTCTGTCTGGGATTACATGAAGAGACAGGAGGATTTACACAAGCTACATCCATAGATCTGTGGTTAGTTCTCCAAGATGTTGGAACAACCTCCCAGCTGAGTTCCTTGAAAAGCTATGTACAAGTGTATCTAGAAGGATTGATACTGCTTTGTAGACAGAGGACGGTCACACCAAATACTTATGTGGTTTAGATTTCTCTTTTGCTCATTCACTTTTTGTTTTGTTATTTGATAAAAATACTTTTTTCAGACTTCTATTTTGGAAAGAATTCTTACTGTGCAGCATTTTTCCACACCACAACTTTATATAATATAAAAAATATGGAACTGACACCTTACAAAAAATGTAATATTCTAATGTGCCTAAATACCTGTGTCACATATGAAGTCAAGTAGCTGTGTCAGATATATAGAGATCTCACCTGCAAGCATGTGCAGGCTGCAACTCCTCCTATGATGTTAAAGGGGTTATGGGGTTATGAGGTTTTTGCTACCGAGAGCAGCATGATATAGGCTAAAGACCCTGATTCCAGCAATGTGTAATTTACTGGGCTGCTTGCTGTATTTTTGAGAAAAAAAAATCACTGTTTTCTCTGCTGCAGATCTACTAGTTTGAATGCTGAGCTCTATATAACCCAGACCACACTACTGATTGGCAGCTTTTTCCATACACTGTGCATAAAAAAAAAACCTGACCTGTACCTCCATATAGTATGAACAGGTGGCTACTGCAATGAATACATAACTGGCAAAAAGGAGGAATGCAGCAACACTCTGTGGAGACATATATATACATGTATATATATATATATATATATATATATATATATATATATATACAAACACAAAATGTATCATAATTGCTGAGTAAACTGGAATAAATAGTAAAAAAAATTAAAAAATTACTTATAAAAGTGAAGGTTCTTAGTGCATAAATTGGCAAATTAATGTGAGCCCATCAACCGAGAGAAGGTGACACTTCTCTGATGGGTCCTATCATCTAATAAATGCCTCTCTTGTGCTTTAAAAGTCTACAGTGTGAATGGGCAAACATGCCTCTCCTGGGTTACAAACTTGCACATTAAAGTAAGCTGGTAGGAACCAGAGTTGATTATAAACACCCTGTGCATAGGCAGTAAGCTGCCATTCAGTGGAGGGCACCCGGTTATACATTACTCATAAATATTGAAGACTACATTGCAGCAGGTTTACTAGTCCTGTAATGATGATCTCCTGTTGATAAAACTGTAATTTTATCAAAACTACAGCAAGCAGCCCAACAAGTGATACATCGTTGGAATCAGGGTCTTTATCTCTACATTATGCTGCTCCCAGATTTGGTGGAAAATCCTCGTGACAGATTCCCTTTAAGCCATGACCTTATTGACATCCGTGTATCCTGATACTGTAGTTGCTATTGTAGATTTTGTCCCTCAGTAGCTACTGAATCCAATATCTAGCGAGAGAGATAAACTGTTTTCTGGTTAAACTGTCAAAAGTTCCATATATTTGTAATAATATCTCTCTAAGGTACTCCACTTCCTGGAGCTGGTGTGTGAGAACGGTGGCCTGTGGGAAATACAAACCCAACGCATTTCGGAACAACTGTATTTTCTTTCATCAGGGTATTATGTACACAATTATTTGACTCCATATGTGATGGACTCATTCATGCACATTAAGATATTACCTTTTTTGTAAAGCATAAATTCCATGTTTTATATTATAATTTTTTAATTCATCTTGGCCTACAGAGAAGACTATAGATGGCAGAGATCTCTCCAATGTCCCTTGAGTTTCCAGGAAACAATATGCCTTTCCGATGCCTGTAGTAAGTGCAGTGGTTATATTTGGTACCAGTACTGTTATAGTTTACCATATGGAAGTATTGTTTAGGTGCTTTGAGGTGGAATTATTCTAAAATCGTTCATTTTTCAACCAAAATATATTTCTAACAAAATGTCTTAACCAAAGCACCAGGTAATTTTTACGATGAACGAAGGTGAAAAAGGCACCGGATGAAAAACAAAACCATGAACACCAAAAACTATTGTATTATTTTACTCTGAGTGCAACATTCTGAAACTTGACTTAGTCATCCTATAAATCTCACAGAAATATTTAAATTCATGATTAAAAATGGTTTATTAATTGCTCCTCCATCCTGCTGTATATTTCGTTTTCCATGAATGTTTCATCCTGATAATGTTTAGCAAACCTCAGTCCTCTCCAAACATCCAAAAACAAAGTTATTCCTTCTCACGTGGACTTCTAGTAAATGATTGAAGAGACGTTCAGTGTGAACCTGGAGGAGAGTGTAAAGGTGCAGCTATATCTTCATTTCATGTGACCATTGGCTTCTATAAATCAGGGAAAATGACAAGGCGAGAACACAAATTGAAGATGCTGGTAATTCTGCATTGAGAAATCTACGCTGGCAAAGAACAACATGTTTTCATAGACAGTTACCATAACCCCAAATTTACCTAACTAATGGCAGATCACACATATGCATAGTGGTGAACCCTCTTGCCATCAACCCTGAGCCAATTTCCATCCCTGAGTTTGCTACACAGGTTATTGCTATCCAATAACTACAAGATCCACCAACCTGGGAGACGGAAGCCATACCAGGTTTACCATGTCAACCTCATCAAGCCGTGGCAAGATAGAGAGCCAGCGGTAACTCCGTGCTTGCTAGGCAACCTAGAAGGGGAGGTTGGAGCAGTCACCATAGCGGAGACGCTATCGAAGGCCCAGAAACAGCAGTGCCGGGAGTTACTCTAGAAAAACCTGGATCTGTTTTCAGAGTTGCCGGGGTGCACGAAGGTGGTGGTGCACGAAGTTCTGACCGAGCCACATGTGCGGGTGAACGTGAAACCGTATCGTATTCCTGAGGCCCGGCGAAAGGTAATCTCCAAGGAGGTGCAGCGTATGTTGAAGCTCGGGGTCATTGAGAAATCCAAGAGCGGCTGGTCAAGCCCGATTGTCCTGGTCCCAAAACCTGATGGTGAATTGAGGTTCTGCAACGATTACCGGAAGCTGAATGGGGTCTCGAAGTTCGACGCTTATCCCATGCCACGCGTTGATGAGCTCATCGAGAGACTTGGACCTGCCAGGTACATAACCACCTTGGATCTGACAAAGGGATACTGGCAGATCCCTATGGCACAGGAAGCCAAGGAGAAGACGGCATTTTCCACACCAGACGGGTGCTTCCAGTATGTCCGGATGCCGTTTGGCCTGCAGGGAGCCCCGGCAACATTCCAGAGGGCTATGGATAGAATCCTCACTCCTCATAAACTCGACGCTGCCCCGTACCTGGATGATATCGTCATCTTTACCCTGGACTGGGAGACTCACCTGGAAAAGGTTCAAGCAGTGTTTGATACTCTAAGAGAGGTGGGGGTTTACAATAAACCCAAAGAAGTGTGCCTTGGGTAAAGAAGAAGCCAAGTACCTCGGATATGTAGTGGGACGTGGCGAGATCAAACCCCAAATTAATAAAGTGGAGTCAATTCAAACATGGCCGAGGCCTCTGTCAAAGAAGCAAGTTAAAGCCTTCCTGGGGATCGTGGGATATTACAGGAGGTTCATCCCAAACTTCGCCACAATGGCTGCACCTCTGACCGATCTGCTTAAGGGGTCAAAGTCAGTGATGGTCAGTTGGTCCGAAGAGGCAGAGTCAGCCTTCCAAGAAATGAAAGGAGCTTTATGTAAGCAACCCGTTTTGGTGACCCCAGACTTTAAAAGGGAATTTGTCCTCCAGACAGATGCCTCAGATGTCGGGGTAGGAGCAGTCCTTTCCCAAGAGATACGTGGGGAGGAGCATCCTGTTCTCTATTTGTGTAGGAAGTTGACTTCTTGTGAGAGAAATTACTCAGTTGTAGAGGAGTGTTTAGCCATAAAATGCGCAGTGGATACATTACAGTACTACCTGGTGGGACGGAAGTTTAGATTAATATCCGACCATGCCCCACTCAGGTGGATGAGAGAAACAAAGGGTAAGAATGCTAGGGTCACCCGCTGGTTCCTAGCCCTACAAGACTTCAGCTTCCATGTAGATCATAGGGCCCGGAAGCTACATTGGAATGCCGATGCCCTCTCCAGAATCCCTTGCCTGGTAGTTGAAAGTGCCAAGCCCCATGGCTTTAGGCAGAGGGGGGAGGTATGTGGCAGGGCTAAAGGTCGTGTATTCGATGGGAGATATGTGTCTCATAGATGGTTTGTCTCCATAATGTAAGGCATAACAGATATTGCTGCATTATTATTGTTTTGCAAGGACCTGTGGTGAGGTCACAGTCATGTGACCAGTCAGGTGCTGGGTTCGTGGGTGTGGCTACACCCTTATAATGTGGCCTGCTCATGAACAAGGCAGTTGTATGTGGGGAGGTCTAAGCCTCCCATGTGTGCTGAGACTCCTGGTCTGAGTCTGCAGCCACGGACATTTGTGTTCTTTTGCCTGAGCTAAAGGTTATTTTTGGTGTTACGCTGCCTTGTGGGTTTATGACGTAAATAAACCACATGAACTTTGGAAGAACCTGTCTCATGTTTGTCTCCCGCTGCACGGAAGCGAGTCGAATCCCTACACACTACACAGGTATCTGGACATACAATTGGGACCCCTGGGTTGCATCCACAGAGCAGCTTCTAGCTGATGGAGAGGGCGAGAAGAGGTGGGTCGACTTGATTGTCAAAAACAGAGAAGACAGGTACTTAACAAGATCAGGAGCCCGAGAAAAGGTCAGGAAGGTAGCAGAGGTCAGAATAAAGTGAACGGAATCAGAATCATCAAGCACATGGTTCCAGGTTCATCAATGGATATTAAATAATCTGGGTCAGATAGTAGGGTAACACAGGGGAATTAAACCAGGGTCAGTTTACAATCATAACTTCACCCCCCAGCAATATGCTATTAGTATGAGTAGGCTGTGGAACTGCCCCAGTGCTGATTACTCTTACTTATCTGCTGGACAGCACACAAACCCATCTGTCTGACTGGGCCCTAACCAGACCACTAACTCTGGCTATGGAGATTATTGGCCATGATGTCTCCTCATTCACCAACGCCACCTGCAGAATGAATAGCAGCACCTGATGAAGCAGACATTGCTGAAACAAGCCCAGGTAGGGATGGGACAAGAACAAGATTTGCATTTCCAGCAGAGTCCGATCCATGTATTTTAGGTAGACGGGGCATCTAACAAAAGGTGGAATGGCTACTTACAGACTGCATGAAAAATAAAAAAGAAGGCAATATATATGGTATCCCCAAAATAATTCACTTCATGTCGTGGCCTTAAATATAATGCTATACAAAGTGACCCTTTTGAGGATGCAAATGCAATTAAAAGGGAGATGTTGTGTTATAAAGGGTAGTGGAGGTACTTAATCCCCTCTCTAAATCTGCCATTGTCTCTCACCATTATAGGGAATCTGTCACCAGGTTTTTACTACCCCATCTGAGAATAGCATGATGTAGGGACAGAGACCCCAATTCCAGCTATGTTTCTTATACTTGGCCGCTTGCTGAAGTTTTGATCAGTTCTCTGAATGTTCAGCTCTATATAACCCAACCCACACTACTGATTGGTAGCTTTCTGTATACAGTGCGCATGGGCATAAAGCTGCCAATCAGTGGTGGGGGCGGGGTTATATAGAGCTCATGAATATATAGGACTACATGGCAGGAAGTTTATCAGTCCTCTAGTGATAATCTCCTGCTAATAAAACATTGATTTTATCCAAACTATCACAAGCAGTCCAGTAAGTGTCACATCACTGGAATCAGGGTCTCTGTCTCTACATTATGCTGCTCTCAGATTATGAGGCAAAAACCTGGTGACATATTCCCTTTAAGGTAAATAAGGGGTACAGAAGTTTGTCACCCCCATTTTTAAAGCATGTTAACTAGTGAAGTCATTAATTGTTTCATTTTTCTATTTATAACTTGACATTTTCATCGTGTTCAGCCACGGCTCTCAGTAGCAGACATGGAATAAGTCAGGTGAGAGCTGTGCAAGCAGCTTTTTGATCAATAAATTGTGATGTGTATAGCAGTGACCTTCAATACAGCACCTTTCTGGTCTGAACAAGCACCAGAGACTGGATGTCTAATGATGTCTTGGGAACATATGCTTCATTTAACATGTCATTTTCTTAATGAAAGACAGTCTTCATGTACTAGAGCCTCTGTTGTTAATGAAGGTCTGCAGTAATTTTATGATGGCTAGTATGAGGTTTATTATTATTTATTGCAACAAAGAATTGTACAGCCGCTGGTCAGGTCCCAGATGACTTTGCCCTGGTATAAATGTCAGAAATATTTTTTATCAATCATTTCTGCCTTTCTCATGTATATAGACTGGAATAAACGAGCACTAGTCTGGGTATACAATGGAGCAAGCAGCAGTTTTGCTGCATGTATTGGTCCTGGTGATCATGTGGTCACTGGAATAGCTGTCGTGATGTAGGTGCTTGGTCTGATTGTGACCTGACCACCTTGGATATCTATGGCACCAGCAGTTCAAGGGCAATATGGTTTGTGTAATAAGGATAAGTTGTAAAGAAAAAAAAATGTAAAACATTATTTATTAATTAAAACTACTGAAAAACCCAAATAAATACCCCCTAAACGATATCAGAAGCCCAAGTTCAAATTCTCTATAGTATGCTATATATATACACTGCTCAAAAAAATAAAGGGAACACTTAAACAACAGAGTATACTGTAACTCCAAGTAAATCAAACTTCTGTGAACTCAAACTGTCCACTTAGGAAGCAACACTGATTGACATTCAATTTCACATGCTCGTGTGCAAATGGAATAGACAACAGCTGGAAATTATTGGCAATTATCAAGACACACTCAATAAAAGAGTAGTTCTGCAGGTGGGGACCACAGACCACATCTCAGTACCAATGCTTTCTGGCTGATATTTTGGTCACTTTTGAATGTTGGTTGTGCTTTCACACTCGTGGTAGCATGAGACGGACTCTACAACACACACAAGTGGCTCAGGTAGTGCAGCTCATCCAGGATGGCACATCAATGCGAGCTGTGGCAAGAAGGTTTGCTGTGTCTGTCAGTGTAGTGTCCAGAGGCTGGAGGTGCTACCAGGAGACAGGCCAGTACACCAGGAGACGTGGAGGGGGCCGTTGGAGGGCAAAAACCCAGGAGCAGGACCACTACCTCCGCCTTTGTGCAAGGAGGAACAGGAGGAGCACTGCCAGAGCCCTGCAAAATGACCTCCAGCCAGCCACAAATGTGCATGTGTCTGCACAAATGGTTAGAAACCGACTCCATGAGGATGGTCTGAGAGCCCGACGTCCACAGATGGGGGTTGTGCTCACAGCCCAACACCGTGCAGGACGCTTCGCATTTGCCACAGAACACCAGGATTGGCAAATTCACCACTGGCGCCCTGTGCTCATCACAGATGAAAGCAGGTTCACACTGAGCACATGTGACAGATGTGACAGTCTGGAGACGCCGTGGAGAGCGATCTGCTGCCTGCAACATTCTTCAGCATGACCGGTTTGGCAGTGGGTCAGTAATGGTGTGGGGTGGCATTTCTTTGCAGGGACGTACTCACGCCCCCTGAGGAAGCAACAAAATATCTCGCGAAACGTGCGTTGGGGAACGCTGTCACAGCACAAGCAATTACTATCGGTAATTAACCTCTTATTTCTTCTATTTATGTAGCTATGTTTGCACATGTGCATATATATTCATTATCGCCACCATGGTGGGGTTCATTAATTGAGGACAGCTATTTCAGCTTATGTTTATATGGTTGGCTTGTGAAGCCGCCTTTCATTGATCATACCAGCTGTTTGTTATATATTAACTCATTCAACCACCATTGGTTCAATGCAATGAGCAATGCTTGTGCTCTATATTGCTACTATGCTTGTAGCTTGTGACCCGCAGTCTTGTGGATCATGTATATCCATACATATTGAATTGACATAAAATATTTTACTGTAAATTTTACTATATATGTAATTGAAGGATTTTTTCATATTACTAAATACTAGAGTTGAGCGACTTTTGTTTTTTTAGGGTCGCGTTTCGTTTCGTGAAACCCGACTTTTCCAAAAGTCGGGTCGAGCAAGATCGTCCGATTATAGGGAAAAGTCGGGGTCGTCCCGAAACACGAAACCCAATGTAAGTCAATGGGGAATAAAAGTCGGCAGTGAGAGGAGGACAGGAAACACACCTACAGTGCCCATTTGAATGCCAAAAGCATCAATTCTTCTTACTTAAGCTTGTCAACCTTAATTAACTTCATAATACAAGTTACGCACTGAAAAATGGGGGTTATTTGGCTAAAGTTGTGGGGGGAGGGCTGGCTGCAGGTTTTCATGTGCTCTGGGCGAAAGAGCGCCCCTTTAACACATACCACAACTCATCATGCTCCGATAAGGCAGAGAAATAGCGGTATAGTACAATGAAAAATACCTCACTTTTTACATATCATGACGAGGCCCATCTATTTCTCCATACAGAATCATTGGTCCCATATAATGTTTGAAACAGTATATGATGAGCTCCACATAATGCTACAGTATATGTTGGTCCCCATGGATGAAGCTCCACTGTCTTATGGGCCCAAATAATGCTCCAAACATAATGGGCCCCATTTCTAATGCTCTAGTGTATAATGGGCCCTGTAAATGCTGCTCCAGTGTCTGATGTCCACCTTTGGAATGTTCCAGTGTATGGTGGGCCCCATCTATCATTCTCCAGAGTATAGTGCCCCCCAAAAATTGCTGTCCCAACATTGAAAACAATCAAATAAGTCTCCTCGCTAGGGAATCCCTGTACTTGTCTGGATTCCTCGTCGTCCCCATCTTCCATCTCACTGCACAGTATTTCAACTTTGCAAGTGCTGTGATCCTGAGCAAGCAGGGGGGGCCCACTCGTTGGCGACGGCCCTGGCACAGGGCTCCTGATAGTACGGTGGTGTGTCTGATGGCGGGTGGGCCGAACCTGCACTTTCATCTGCAGCTTCCTCTTTGTCACCGTGTAAGATGGAACTGTATATGGGAAGGGTAACCTGAGTTTCATCAGGGTCAGATTCAGGTCGTGTAGCGTGCGAGGGGAATGTAGTGGTCTGGGTCAATGTACCAGCAGATTCATCGAGCAGTGGCTGGGCATCAGTGCACTTGTGTCGCCCCCAGGAGTACGGTCGCCACAGTGGCATTACCTTCTTCCTAGGGAGTGTGATGTCATGCTTGGGAGCAACGAACGATCTCTCTAGCAGGTTAACTGATTGGGCGGCGTTATTCCCATGAGTCATGACCCTCCAAACAGCGTTCATGAAGGCAAAGTGTTTGTTTTACGTGGGCAGTATGGTTGCAAAGCTGAACCTTAAAGGAATGTCCAGAAGGGCACCACCAGGAGTGGAGCCTACGGTTAAATTCGACTCCACCTGGGAAACCTCAACCATGCCAGCTACAGAACAGATGCACACATTGCAAGCTTAATTCCGTTAACGAACGAGACTCCGTCATGCCCCGCGGTCCGAGTCCGGCTTACTAGAGGGACACGTGAGGCTCTGGCACATGAGATTGGTCAATAACTGGTGTGTCATGCCCTTACATGTCCGTGGCTGCATGTGCGCTACACTGAAAAGGCCAGCGTTTGTCGCTTACAGGTGCAGATAACCCGCTGAACAACGTTAGTGATGGGGATCACTGATTACAATTATTACCCGCGAACAATGATTTCCCAGTAAGTGCAGGTCAACCGCAGTTCCGGAATTAGGCCTAACCGTCATTCCTGAAAAAATGAAAAACTTACGTGTGCAAACCACAGGTGCTGTAGCTTGCTTAACAGCTCGCCAGCCGTTCTCACGCCCAGTATGGATTACACGTGATTGCACAAAGGTGAGAAAGGGTACCGTATCCCCAGATAACATGTATGGATAGCGTACACATTCAAAATATATGTCTATACATCAGGAGGCAGGCTCAGACGGTGTTAGGCCCAGTATGGATTGCACGTGATTGCACAAAGGTTAGAAAGGGTACCGTTTCCCCGGATAACATGTATGGATAGCGTACACATTCAAAATATATGTCTATACATCAGGAGGCAGGCTCAGACGGTGTTAGGCCCAGTATGGATTGCACGTGATTGCACAAAGGTTAGAAAGGGTTCCGTATCCCCGGATAACATGTATGGATAGCGTACACATTCAAAATATATGTCTATACATCAGGAGGCAGGCTCAGACGGTGTTAGGCCCAGTATGGATTGCACGTGATTGCACAAAGGTTAGAAAGGGTACCGTATCCCCAGATAACATGTATGGATAGCGTACACATTCAAAATATATGTCTATACATCAGGAGGCAGGCTCAGACGGTGTTAGGCCCAGTATGGATTGCACGTGATTGCACAAAGGTTAGAAAGGGTACCGTTTCCCCGGATAACATGTATGGATAGCGTACACATTCAAAATATATGTCTATACATCAGGAGGCAGGCTCAGACGGTGTTAGGCCCAGTATGGATTGCACGTGATTGCACAAAGGTTAGAAAGGGTTCCGTATCCCCAGATAACATGTATGGATAGCGTACACATTCAAAATATATGTCTATACATCAGGAGGCAGGCTCAGACGGTGTCAGGCACAGTATGGATTTGACGGCCCAGACTACACAGTGGAGGAGCAGGGAGAGGTAAAGATTGCAAATGCTGGGGCCCTGCCCAAGCAAGGGGGGCCCACTCGTGGGCGTCGGTACTGGCACTGGGCCCCTCATAGTACGGCGGTGTGTCTGACGGCGGGTGTGCACCACCACCGTCAGAGACACTTGATTGCACTATGAAGGACCCTGTACCAGTGCCCGCGCCCAAGAGTCGGCCTACCCACCTGTCCAGGGCAACGGCACTCGCACGGTGTCGTGCGCTAGGTGGTGACCCCGGCCATGGGGGGGGGGCAGCACAGTTAGGGAGTTTTAGAAAGTGGCATATGTTGATGTTGGACATTCAGCTGATGCAAAAGGTGAAATAGGTCAAGTCCCAGGAAGAGGTGGACCAAAGCAAGCCATTTTTCTGTCACCCTATGTGTCATCAGAGGAAGGTGGGACAAAATCTGGAAACACATGCGTGGTTCATTTTAATGAAGGTTAGATCATCCACATTTTGGGTTGACAGACGGGTAGAGTTGAGCGAAACGAGTCGAAAAAATTCAAAAGTCGCCGACTTTTGGCAAAGTCGGGTTTCATGAAACGAAACCCGACCCTAGGATGAGGTCGGCCACGAGGTCGGCGACTTACGCGCCAAAGTCGCGTTTCAAAAGTTTGTTTTGCGCTCTTTTTCAGCCAATCAGGATCCACGGACACTGTGGGCAACGTGATGACATAGGCACGGGTCACCACCATCTTTCAGAAGGGCATGCAAGTGATTGGCTTGCTTTGGTGGGCGTCACAGGGGGTATAAAAGGGCGTGCACGCCGACCGCCATCTTACTTCTGCCGATCTTAGTATAGGGAGAGGTTGCTGCTGATTCTGTAGGGAGAGCGTTAGGCAGGGAAGAAGACAAAAAAACTGCTTCTGCTGCTAGCGATTTGGCCTGCACAACACACCAGTCACCGTGTGTGCAGTGCAAGGGGAGGCTATATAGTGGTGTATCAGTGGTGTTGGTTGTTGGGCTGCCTTCTAAGGCTTCCTGACATTCCTGCATTGCTGTTTACCCACTGCTCCGCAAACTGCTTTTTAAAAAGCAATCCCAATTTTTTTTTTTTGTCCTGCTGAGAAGACAAAAAAACTGCTTCTGCTGCTAGCAATTTGGCCTGCACAACACACCAGTCACTGTGTGTGCAGTGCAAGGGGAGGCTATATAGTGGTGTATCAGTGGTGTTGGTTGTTGGGCTGCCTTCTAAGGCTTCCTGACATTCCTGCATTGCTGTTTACCCACTTCTCCGCAAACTGCTTTTTTAAAAGCAATCCAATCTCCCTTATCCTCTAGTCACTTTTGTCACAGCTGTGCCATCGAGCCTGTCACATAGCGCTCAGATATTCATTGGGCCTCACACAATCCAAAAGTGTCCAGTGTCCAAAAGTATGTGCAGAGATTCAAAATCTCCCTTATCCTCTAGTCACTTTGGTCACAGCTGTGCCATCGAGCCTGTCACATAGCGCTCAGATATCAGTGGGCCTCACACAATCCAAAAGTGTCCATCCAGTGTCCAAAAGTGTGTGCAGAGATTCAAAATCTCCCTTATCCTCTAGTCACTTTGGTCACAGCTGTGCCATCGAGCCTGTCACATAGCGCTCAGATATCAGTGGGCCTCACACAATCCAAAAGTGTCCAGTGTCCAAAAGTGTGTGCAGAGATTCAAAATCTCCCTTATCCTCTAGTCACTTTGGTCACAGCTGTGCCATCGAGCCTGTCACATAGCGCTCAGATATCAGTGGGCCTCACACAATCCAAAAGTGTCCATCCAGTGTCCAAAAGTGTGTGCAGAGATTCAAAATCTCCCTTATCCTCTAGTCACTTTGGTCACAGCTGTGCCATCGAGCCTGTCACATAGCGCTCAGATATCAGTGGGCCTCACACAATCCAAAAGTGTCCATCCAGTGTCCAAAAGTGTGTGCAGAGATTCAAAATCTCCCTTATCCTCTAGTCACTTTTGTCACAGCTGTGCCATCGAGCCTGTCACATAGCGCTCAGATATCAGTGGGCCTCACACAATCCAAAAGTGTCCAGTGTCCAAAAGTGTGTGCAGAGATTCAAAATCTCCCTTATCCTCTTGTCACTTTGGTCACAGCTGTGCCATCGAGCCTGTCACATAGCGCTCAGATATCAGTGGGCCTCACACAATCCAAAAGTGTCCAGTGTCCAAAAGTGTGTGCAGAGATTCAAAATCTCCCTTATCCTCTAGTCACTTTGGTCACAGCTGTGCCATCGAGCCTGTCACATAGCGCTCAGATATCAGTGGGCCTCACACAATCCAAAAGTGTCCAGTGTCCAAAAGTGTGAGCAGAGATTCAAAATCTCCCTTATCCTCTAGTCACTTTGGTCACAGCTGTGCCATCGAGCCTGTCACATAGCGCTCAGATATCAATGGGCCTCACACAATCCAAAAGTGTCCAGTGTCCACAAGTGTCTGCAGAAATTCAAAATCTCCCCTGTCCTATAGACACCTTGTACCTTGTTTTACATTACTATATAGTTTGTTGGATTTTGTCTACATTTCTACCAAAAATGAGGAAGGCTGGTGGAAGAGGCCGTGGAATTGGGCGGGGGTTGGCAGCTGGTAATGATGGTGTTGGTGGTGGATCTGATGGTAGTGGCAAGAGCAAAATAGGACCGAATGCAGGAGGTGCTGACCCTGCGTCAACGTCTGGCTACATAAGGCCTCGAACGCTTAGTTTTCTAGGAGTTGGCAAACCGCTTTTAAAGCCAGAGCATCAGGAAAAAGTTTTGTCTTACATTGCTGACTCAGCCTCCAGCTCTATCGCCTCCTCTTCTTCAGTTGTAAAAAGTAAAAGCACTGAGTCGTCATTGGAGGCTCATGTTCATGAACCACACCTTTCCTTGTGTCCTTCACCCCAACCAAGATTGAAGGATGACGCAGGCCATACTACTGATTACTCCATGGAGCTGTTTTCACATACCATGCCTGGATTATCAAGTCAAATGGTGAATTACCCAGGCCAAGATGAATCTGACATGGAGTGCACTGATGCACAGCCGCTGATGGATGATTCTGCTGGTACATTCACTCAGAGCACTACATTGTCCTCGCAGTGTACAGAGCCAGATTCTGACCCTGATGAGACTCAGGTGCCCCTTCCCGCACACTATACCACCATACACGGTGACACAGAGGAAGGTGCACATGACATAGAAGAGGAGGTGATGGATGACCCAGTTGTTGACCCAGATTGGCATCCATTGGGGGAAGAGGGTGCTGCTTCCAATAGCTCAGATGAGGAGCATCCACAGCAGACATCGACATCGCAACAGCTGTTATCTGGCAGGCCCGGAGCACTCCAAAGACAGGTTCCAAACATCAAAAGAGTTGCTGGACAGCTTGTCCAGAGGGTCAAAAGATCACAGCGTGCTAGGCCGCAAAATGTCTGCCAAAGTAGGAAGAGTGCAGTGTGGCACTTTTTTGAACAAAATCCTCATGATCAGGCCAAGGTTATCTGTAAGAAGTGCGCAAAGACCTTTAGCCGAGGGAAAAATCTGAAAAATTTGAATACCAGTTGCATGCTTAGACATTTAACCAGCATGCACTTGCAAGCGTGGACACAACACCAAACCTCAAGTGCCACATGTGCAACTGATCACAACGAAGGTAGTCAGCAACGCTACATTGTTTCCCCCACTGTAAGCCCACCGGTTAGCACAGCAGCAAATGTTGAGGTGTCGTTGCAAGACCACAGCAGTCAGGGAATCCCACTGTTATATCAACGAAAGACTGATTCTAGGCCATCAGAAAGAACACCAACTCCATCACCATCATCAACCCTCTCTCAGTCCGCCCTGTCCACCGCTACTTCCACCATATGCAGCTCTCAAGTCCAGCTCACCCTCCCAGACACTATGAGTAGGTCAAGAAAGTACTCAGTCTCTCATCCGCGTACACTGGGTTTGAACGCCCACATTGCCAAACTAATCTCATTTGAGATGATGCCCTTTCGGTTGGTGGAAAGCACAGCTTTCCGCGAACTCATGGCCTATGCAGTACCACGCTATGACCTACCCAGTCGCCACTTCTTCTCTCGCAAAGCCATCCCAGCCCTCCACCATCATGTGAAAGACCGCATTGTCCATGCACTCAAGCAGTCAGTGAGCGGAAAGGTGCACCTCACAACTGATGCATGGTCCAGTCGGCATGGCCAGGGCCGTTACGTGTCCATCACTGCGCACTGGGTTAATGTGGTGGATGCAGGGTCCACAGGGGACAGCGGTGGTGGGACAGTGCTGCCTAGCCCACGGTATAGGAAACAGTTGGCTGTAGGCATTCGACCCTCCTCCTCCTCCTCCAGAAGCGAAAGCTCGTCCACAGAGCGCAGTCGTACGAGCACTCCATCTGCAGCTGCCACTGTTGCACATGATGTGTCCCCCTATCGAGCAGCTAGTGGAAAGCGTCAGCAGGCTGTGTTGCAGATGATGTGTTTGGGCGACAGACACACCGCCGAGGTGCTGGCCGAGTACTTGAAGCGACAAACTGAGTCATGGCTGGGCAGTGTACATCTTGAGGCAGGCAAGGTAGTTAGTGATAACGGCCGTAATTTTGTGGCAGCCATAGCCCTTTCAAAACTCAGCCACATACCTTGCTTGGCTCACACCTTGAACCTGGTGGTGCAGTGCTTCCTCAAAAATAATCCGGAGTTTACAGCCCTGCTCCAGAAGGTGCGAAGACTGTGCGCGCACATCCGCCGGTCGCCTGTACACTCCGTTCGTATGCAGAAGCTGCAGCGATTGCTCCACCTTCCCAACCACCGCCTCATTATCGACATTGCAACAAGGTGGAACTCCACCCTGCACATGGTGGAGCGGCTGTGCGAGCAGAGGCAGGCCATAATGCATTTGTGGGAGGATACACGGCCAGGCACTTTGAGAGCAGACATGGAGTTGACAGGTGTGCAGTGGTCGAAGCTGAAAGACCTTTGTAAAGTCCTTCAGTGTTTTGAGGAATGCACACGGCTGGTAAGCGCAGACGACGCCATCCTAAGCATGAGCATCCCACTTATGCGTCTGCTCATGCAAACTTTGACGCACCTTAAGGAGCAGGCGTCTGCAGCCAATGTTGATGAGGAGGAAGAGGAGGAGGGAATCCTTGATGACATTCAGCCATTGTCTGCTCAGGGACCTCTCCTGGACGAGGTGGAGGAAGAAGAGGAGGAGGAGGATGATGATGGGGATGATTACTTAGGGGAGGAGGATGCATCTCGTGGGGCAAGTGAAAATGTTGGCGTGGCAAGGTCTGGTACAGGGTTTGTGCGTGACTGGAGGGATGTGGATTTGCCAGAAAGTGCTCCTCCAACCAGCACTCGCAGTGCATCATTGACACCGGGAACATTGGCCCACATGTCAGATTATGCCTTGCGGATCCTAAAAAGGGACCCCCGCATTGCCAAAATGATGAACGATGACGACTACTGGTTGGCCAGCATCCTGGATCCACGCTATAAAGGCAAATTACAAAACATCATGCCACAGGAGAACCTTGACCTAATATTGGCTAATAAACAAGCAACTCTGGTAAATCGGTTGCTTGAGGCATTCCCAGCACACAGCAGCGGTGATGGTTCTCACACGAGCCGTACGGGCCAGGGGCAGCTTGGCAGAGGTGTTCATGGTGCACACAGCAGAAGTGGCATTGGAGACAGGGGTTTCATGACAATGTTGTGGACTGATTTTTCAAGTACTGCTCACACAACTGGTAATACTGCATCGATGGAAAGTGACAGGAGACAGCAGTTGTCAACTATGGTTACAAACTACTTTTCCTCCCATATCGATGTTCTCCCACACAGGTCATTCCCCTTTGACTATTGGGCCGCTAAACTGGACACCTGGCCTGAATTGGCACAATATGCCTTACAGGAGCTCGCTTGCCCAGCTGCAAGTGTGCTATCGGAAAGAGTTTTCAGTGCAGCTGGATCTATCCTGACAGAAAAAAGGACCCGTCTGTCAACCCAAAATGTGGATAATCTAACCTTCATTAAAATGAACCACGCATGGGTTTCCAAGGATTTTGTCCCACCTTCCCCTGATGACACATAGGGTGACAGAAAAATGGCTTGCTTTGGTCCACCTCTTCCTGGTACTTCACCTATTTCGCCTTTTGCATCAGCTGAATGTCCAACATCAACATATGCCACTTTCTAAAACTCCCTAACTGTGCTGCCTCCCCCCCATGGCCGGGGTCACCACCTAGCGCACGACACCGTGCGAGTGCCGTTTCCCTGGACAAGTGGGTAGGCCGACTCTTGGGCGCGGGCACTGGCACAGGGTCCCTCATAGTGCAATCAAGTGTCCTGTGCTGTGTAGTCTGGGCCGTCAAATCCATACTGTGCCTGACACCGTCTGAGCCTGCCTCCTGGTGTATTGACATATATTTTGAATGTGTACGCTATCCATACATGTTATCCGGGGATACGGTACCCTTTCTAACCTTTGTGCAATCACGTGCAATCCATACTGGGCCTAACACCGTCTGAGCCTGCCTCCTGAGACATATATTTTGAATGTGTACGCTATCCATACATGTTATCTGGGGATACGGTACCCTTTCTAACCTTTGTGCAATCACGTGCAATCCATACTGGGCCTAACATCGTCTGAGCCTGCCTCCTGAGACATATATTTTGAATGTGTACGCTATCCATACATGTTATCCGGGGATACGGTACCCTTTCTAACCTTTGTGCAATCACGTGCAATCCATACTGGGCCTAACACCGTCTGAGCCTACCTCCTGAGACATATATTTTGAATGTGTACGCTATCCATACATGTTATCCGGGGATACGGTACCCTTTCTAACCTTTGTGCAATCACGTGCAATCCATACTGGGCCTAACACCGTCTGAGAATGATAGATGGGGCCCACCATACACTGGAACATTCCAAAGGTGGACATCAGACACTGGAGCAGCATTTACAGGGCCCATTATACACTAGAGCATTAGAAATGGGGCCCATTATGTTTGGAGCATTATTTGGGCCCATAAGACAGTAGAGCTTCATCCATGGGGACCAACATATACTGTAGCATTATGTGGAGCTCATCATATACTGTTTCAAACATTATATGGGACCAATGATTCTGTATGGAGAAATAGATGGGCCTCGTCATGAGATGTAAAAAGTGAGGTATTTTTCATTGTACTATACCGCTATTTCTCTGCCGTATCGGAGCATGATGAGTTGTGGTATTATGTGTTAAAGGGGCGCTCTTTCGCCCAGGGCACATGAAAACCTGGAGCCAGCCCTCCCCCCCCACAGTCTGTAGCCAAATAACCCCCATTTTTCAGTGCGTAACTTGTATTATGAAGTTAATTAAGGTTGACAAGCTTAAGTAAGAAGAATTGATGCTTTTGGCATTCAAATGGGCACTGTTGGTGTGTTTCCTGTCCTCCTCTCACTGCCGACTTTTATTCCCCATTGACTTACATTGGGTTTCGTGTTTCGGGACGACCCCGACTTTTCCCTATAATCGGACGATCTTGCTCGACCCGACTTTTGGAAAAGTCGGGTTTCACGAAACGAAACGCGACCCTAAAAAACCAAAAGTCGCTCAATTCTACAGACGGGTCCTTTTTTCTGTCAGGATTGATCCAGCTGCACTGAAGACTCTTTCCGATAGCACACTTGCAGCTGGGCAAGCGAGCTCCTGTAAGGCATATTGTGCCAATTCAGGCCAGGTGTCCAGTTTAGCGGCCCAATAGTCAAAGGGGAATGACCTGTGTGGGAGAACATCGATATGGGAGGAAAAGTAGTTTGTAACCATAGTTGACAACTGCTGTCTCCTGTCACTTTCCATCGATGCAGTATTACCAGTTGTGTGAGCGGTACTTGAAAAATCAGTCCACAACATTGTCATGAAACCCCTGTCTCCAACGCCACTTCTGCTGTGTGCACCACGAACACCTCTGCCAAGCTGCCCCCGGCCCGTACGGCTCGTGTGAGAACCATCACCGCTGCAGTGTGCTGGGAATGCCTCAAGCAACCGATTTACCAGAGTTGCTTGTTTATTAGCCAATATTAGGTCAATGTTCTCCTGTGGCATGATGTTTTGTAATTTGACTTTATAGCGTGGATCCAGGATGCTGGCCAACCAGTAGTCGTCATCGTTCATCATTTTGGCAATGCGTGGGTCCCTTTTTAGGATCTGCAAGGCATAATCTGACATGTGGGCCAATGTTCCCGGTTTCAAAGATGCACTGCGAGTGCTGGTTGGAGGAGCACTTTCTGGCAAATCCACATCCCTCCAGTCACGCACAAACCCTGTAACAGACCTTTCCACGCCAACATTTTCACTTGCCCCACGAGATGCATCCTCCTCCCCTAAGTAATCATCCCCATCATCCTCCTCCTCTTCTTCCTCCACCTCGTCCAGGAGAGGTCCCTGAGCAGACAATGGCTGAATGTCATCAAGGATTCCCTCCTCCTCTTCCTCCTCATCAACATTGGCTGCAGACGCCTGCTCCTTAAGGTGCGTCAAAGTTTGCATGAGCAGACGCATAAGTGGGATGCTCATGCTTAGGATGGCGTCGTCTGCGCTTACCAGCCGTGTGCATTCCTCAAAACACTGAAGGACTTTACAGAGGTCTTTCAGCTTCGACCACTGCACACCTGTCAACTCCATGTCTGCTCTCAAAGTGCCTGGCCGTGTATCCTCCCACAAATGCATTATGGCCTGCCTCTGCTCGCACAGCCGCTCCACCATGTGCAGGGTGGAGTTCCACCTTGTTGCAATGTCGATAATGAGGCGGTGGTTGGGAAGGTGGAGCAATCGCTGCAGCTTCTGCATACGAACGGAGTGTACAGGCGACCGGCGGATGTGCGCGCACAGTCTTCGCACCTTCTGGAGCAGGGCTGTTAACTCCGGATAATTTTTGAGGAAGCACTGCACCACCAGGTTCAAGGTGTGAGCCAAGCAAGGTATATGGCTGAGTTTTGAAAGGGCTATGGCTGCCACAAAATTACGGCCGTTATCACTAACTACCTTGCCTGCCTCAAGATGTACACTGCCCAGCCATGACTCAGTTTGTCGCTTCAAGTACTCGGCCAGCACCTCGGCGGTGTGTCTGTTGCCCAAACACATCATCTGCAACACAGCCTGCTGACGCTTTCCACTAGCTGCTCGATAGGGGGACACATTGTGTGCAACAGTGGCAGCTGCAGATGGAGTGCTCGTACGACTGCGCTCTGTGGACGAGCTTTCGCTTCTGGAGGAGGAGGAGGAGGAGGGTCGAACGCCTACAGCCAACTGTTTCCTATACCGTGGGCTAGGCAGCACTGTCCCACCACCGCTGTCCCCTGTGGACCCTGCATCCACCACATTAACCCAGTGCGCAGTGATGGACACGTAACGGCCCTGGCCATGCCGACTGGACCATGCATCAGTTGTGAGGTGCACCTTTCCGCTCACTGACTGCTTGAGTGCATGGACAATGCGGTCTTTCACATGATGGTGGAGGGCTGGGATGGCTTTGTGAGAGAAGAAGTGGCGACTGGGTAGGTCATAGCATGGTACTGCATAGGCCATGAGTTCGCGGAAAGCTGTGCTTTCCACCAACCGAAAGGGCATCATCTCAAACGAGATTAGTTTGGCAATGTGGGCGTTCAAACCCAGTGTACGCGGATGAGAGACTGAGTACATTCTTGACCTACTCATAGTGTCTGGGAGGGTGAGCTGGACTTGAGAGCTGCATATGGTGGAAGTAGCGGTGGACAGGGCGGACTGAGAGAGGGTTGATGATGGTGATGGAGTTGGTGTTCTTTCTGATGGCCTAGAATCAGTCTTTCGTTGATATAACAGTGGGATTCCCTGACTGCTGTGGCCTTGCAACGACACCTCAACATTTGCTGCTGTGCTAACCGGTGGGCTTACAGTGGGGGAAGCAATGTAGTGTTGCTGACTACCTTCGTTGTGATCAGTTGCACATGTGGCACTTGAGGTTTGGTGTTGTGTCCACGCTTGCAAGTGCATGCTGGTTAAATGTCTAAGCATGCAACTGGTATTCAAATTTTTCAGATTTTTCCTTCGGCTAAAGGTCTTTGCGCACTTCTTACAGATAACCTTGGCCTGATCATGAGGATTTTGGTAAAAAAAGTGCCACACTGCACTCTTCCTACTTTGGCAGACATTTTGCGGCCTAGCACGCTGTGATCTTTTGACCCTCTGGACAAGCTGTCCAGCAACTCTTTTGATGTTTGGAACCTGTCTTTGGAGTGCTCTGGGCCTGCCAGATAACAGCTGTTGCGATGTCGATGTCTGCTGTGGATGCTCCTCATCTGAGCTATTGGAAGCAGCACCCTCTTCCCCCAATGGATGCCAATCTGGGTCAACAACTGGGTCATCCATCACCTCCTCTTCTATGTCATGTGCACCTTCCTCTGTGTCACCGTGTATGGTGGTATAGTGTGCAGGAAGGGGCACCTGAGTCTCATCAGGGTCAGAATCTGGCTCTGTACACTGCGAGGACAATGTAGTGCTCTGAGTGAATGTACCAGCAGAATCATCCATCAGCGGCTGTGCATCAGTGCACTCCATGTCAGATTCATCTTGGCCTGGGTAATTCACCATTTGACTTGATAATCCAGGCATGGTATGTGAAAACAGCTCCATGGAGTAATCAGTAGTATGGCCTGCGTCATCCTTCAATCTTGGTTGGGGTGAAGGACACAAGGAAAGGTGTGGTTCATGAACATGAGCCTCCAATGACGACTCAGTGCTTTTACTTTTTACAACTGAAGAAGAGGAGGCGATAGAGCTGGAGGCTGAGTCAGCAATGTAAGACAAAACTTTTTCCTGATGCTCTGGCTTTAAAAGCTGTTTGCCAACTCCTAGAAAACTAAGCGTTCGAGGCCTTAAGTAGCCAGACGATGACGCAGGCTCAACACCTCCTGCATTCGGTCCTATTTTGCTCTTGCCACTACCATCAGATCTACCACCAACACCATCATTACCAGCTACCAACCCCCGCCCAATTCCACGGCCTCTTCCACCAGCCTTCCTCATTTTTGGTAGAAATGTAGACAAAATCCAACAAACTATATAGTAATGTAAAACAAGGTACAAGGTGTCTATAGGACAGGGGAGATTTTGAATTTCTGCAGACACTTGTGGACACTGGACACTTTTGGATTGTGTGAGGCCCACTGATATCTGAGCGCTATGTCGCAGGCTCGATGGCACAGCTGTGACAAAAGTGACGAGAGGATAAGGGAGATTTTGAATTTCTGCACACACTTGTGGACACTGGACACTTTTGGATTGTGTGAGACCCAATGAATATCTGAGCGCTATGTGACAGGCTCGATGGCACAGCTGTGACCAAAGTGACTAGAGGATAAGGGAGATTTTGAATTTCTGCACACACTTGTGGACACTGGACACTTTTGGATTGTGTGAGGCCCAATGAATATCTGAGCGCTACGTGACAGGCTCGATGGCACAGCTGTGACCAAAGTGACTAGAGGATAAGGGAGATTTTGAATTTCTGCACACACTTGTGGACACTGGACACTTTTGGATTGTGTGAGGCCCAATGAATATCTGAGCGCTATGTGACAGGCTCGATGGCACAGCTGTAACCAAAGTGACTAGAGGATAAGGGAGATTTTGAATTTCTGCACACACTTGTGGACACTGGACACTTTTGGATTGTGTGAGGCCCAATGAATATCTGAGCGCTATGTGACAGGCTCGATGGCACAGCTGTGACCAAAGTGACGAGAGGATAAGGGAGATTTTGAATTTCTGCAGACACTTGTGGACACTGGACACTTTTGGATTGTGTGAGGCCCACTGATATCTGAGCGCTATGTCACAGGCTCGATGGCACAGCTGTGACAAAAGTGACTAGAGGATAAGGGAGATTGGATTGCTTTTAAAAAAGCAGTTTGCAGAGCAGTGGGTAAACAGCAATGCCAGCCTGTCAGGAAGCCTTAAAAGGCAGCCCAACAACCAACACCACTGATACACCACAATATAGCCTCCCCTTGCACTGCACACACAGTGACTGGTGTGTTGTGCAGGCCAAATCGCTAGCAGCAGAAGCAGTTTTTTTTTCTTCTCAGCAGGACAAAAAAAAAAAATTGGAATTGCTTTTAAAAAAGCAGTTTGCGGAGCAGTGGGTAAACAGCAATGCAGGAATGTCAGGAAGCCTTAGAAGGCAGCCCAACAACCAACACCACTGATACACCACTATATAGTCTCCCCTTGCACTGCACACACAGTGACTGGTGTGTTGTACAGGCCAAATCGCTAGCAGCAGAAGCAGTTTTTTTTTCTTCTCAGCAGGACAAAAAAAAAAAATTGGAATTGCTTTTAAAAAAGCAGTTTGCGGAGCAGTGGGTAAACAGCAATGCAGGAATGTCAGGAAGCCTTAGAAGGCAGCCCAACAACCAACACCACTGATACACCACTATATAGCCTCCCCTTGCACTGCACACACAGTGACTGGTGTGTTGTGCAGGCCAAATCGCTAGCAGCAGAAGCAGTTTTTTTTGTCTTCTTCCCTGCCTAACGCTCTCCCTACAGAGTCAGCAGCAACCTCTCCCTATACTGAGATCGGCAGAAGTAAGATGGCGGTCGGCGTGCACGCCCTTTTATACCCCCTGTGACGCCCACCAAAGCAAGCCAATCACTTGCATGCCCTTCTGAAAGATGGTGGTGACCCCTGCCTATGTCATCACGTTGCCCACAGTGTCCGTGGATCCTGATTGGCTGAAAAAGAGCGCAAAACAAACTTTTGAAACGCGACTTTGGCGCGTAAGTCGCCGACCTCGTGGCCGACCTCATCCTAGGGTCGGGTTTCCTTTCATGAAACCCGACTTTGCCAAAAGTCAGCGACTTTTGAAATTTTTCGACCCGTTTCGCTCAACTCTACTAAATACTTTAATTTTATATGGTAAACTCATCTTTTTCGCCATATCTTTTTGACAGCCCTCCATGTGTTCGCTAGAGGTAGCCTGACTGCCATTAGGTACCGAGATGAGATCCTCAGACCACTTGTGAGACCATATGCTGGTGCGGTTGGCCCTGGGTTCCTCCTAATGCAGGACAATGCCAGACCTCATGTGGCTGAAGTGTGTCAGTAATTCCTGCACGATGAAGGCATTGAAGCTATGGACTGGTCTGCCCGTTCCCCAGACCTGAATCCGATTGAGCAAATCTGGGACATCATGTCTCGCTCCATCCACCAACGTCATGTTGCACAACAGACCAGGAGTTGGCGGATGCTTTAGTCCAGGTCTGGGAAGAGATCCCTCAGGAGACCATCCGCCGCTTCATCAGGAGCATGCCCGGGCATTGTAGGGAGGTCATACAGGCACATGGAGGCCACACACACACTACTGAGCATCATTTTGACTTGTTTTAAGGACATTACATTCCACTTTAATTTTGTGTGTGACTGCAAATCCAGGCCTCCATTGGATAATAAATTTGATTTCCATTGATGATTTTTGTGTGATTTTGTTGTCAGTACACTCAACTTTGTACAGAACAAAGTACTCAAGGAGAATATTTCATTCATTCAAATCGAGGATGTGTTATTTGAGAGTTCCCTTTATTTTGTTGAGCAGTGTATCCAGTTATTACCTTACGACTACAGAAACCTCTCTTCTACAGAAAGGTCTTTCTTTTAGCCCCACCCATAACACTAGAGAAATAGATCTATTTATGGACTTCCAGTCCTTCATAAAAAAGCTAACACTTAAATGACATTTCTCCAAAGAAAACCCTCTCCAGAGCACCAAAATAACAGAGGATCCCATCTATCACACTGGATTAAAAGGAACATCTAATTTTTACCCCATCCAAAGTCAAGGCCACCATCTGAAAACTTTCTCTGATCTTGTTTCAAATGACCTGAACAAAATATATTTGACACATAGCAAGGAGGAATCCAATATTACCCTAAAAGAAAAAGAGGCATTAAAATCCCTAAAAAGCAATCCAGACCTTGTCATCCGCATGACAGACAAGTGGGGGGGAGTGGTATAGGACCGGGCGGATTACCTGGCAGAAGCAATGAGGCTATTAACTGACCCCAAGACTTACGATAAGGTTGATAACACTCAATATAAGAATGCAGTGATCACTTATAATGCTTTAATATCAAAAGAATATTCTGAACAATTCAGAGAAAAATTTTCTGAGAGTTGTAAATCCCCCGATTGCCTTTTTCTATCACCTCCCCAAAATCCATAAGGATGCTAAAAGACCCCCTGGGAGACCCATTTCAGGAATAGGGTCCCTGACATCGAACCTTGCAAATTATGTGGATGTAGTGATGCACACACATGTTGACCAACTACAGTTTTTTGAGGGACTCCAGTCATCTAATCCGACGTACGAAGGACAGCTCATGGAAGAACACATTTGTTTTCATCTCCATGGATGTATCCGCCCTTTATTTCAGCATCCCACATGATTTGGGACTGGTGTGTTTTAAAACGTTCATGGATATTGATCCACAATTGACACCCACACAAAAAGAATTTTTGTTTGAAAGCATGCAGTTCATACTCCATAATAATTTCTTTACCTTTCAAGATACCCTCTACCATCAGATACTTGGGACTGCGATGGGGCTCAAAAGTGGCACCAACTTATGCAAATTTGTTCATGGCCAACTTCGAGTCCATCTTCATTTACAGCAGTTCACATGTGTAATGTCCACACGGTATAAGAAATTCAAGAGAGAACGCTTTAACTGTATTTTATTCTTCTCCTTCTTCCTCCAGCACACAGCATAACATTTCTCTCCTCAGGCTAAACTGAAACTCTCCCAACCCACTTCCTGTCTATAGCCTTCCAGTCACAAGATTTCCTTTCTTAAAGAGACAGGTCAAATCATTATACATTACAACATGCACCCAATATAATCATTTGCAAATGCTACATAGATGACTTATTCTTCATTTATGATAATTCAAAGGATGATGTGGGGTCCTTCCTCAGGAACAACTGACAAGTATATCGTTGCTCCGCTATGTTGGTGCTCAAAAGAGGTTCCCACACCAGAATAATAGTAAAATAAATTTTGGCACTCAACTTGGAAATAGATGATGAATGAATTTTATTTGCAGTCAAGGGTAAACGTTTCGGTCAATACATCTGACCTTCATCAATACACTGCAATAATCCAGACAATGCAAAGATGAGCAAATAAATAACTACAATAATTTCACTCATGAATATAAAAAGAAACTATGATGCAACAAACAGTGCACAAATAGTGAGGAACAGGGATGGGGAAAGGAAGAGGTAGAGGAGGACATACAGTACCTGACTTCTCCTGAGGTGTCCGTATAGATAGAACCTATAATGATAACCATTGTGTGTAATTGAGAAATTTGAAGTTTCGAATGGTCATTTCTCAGGGCTCAAAAGGCCCCTTCATCAGGCTAATTACACCTCAATGTAACAGGCTGAAATAGGCTGGTGTATGAGAATGTACAAGGTGTATATAGTATTGGGGAGAATTTGACTCTCCCTAGAGATTTTAGGAGGCTGACAATGATGCTCTCAGTCCAAGTATGGCAGTAGGCAGCCTAATAAGCAGGACTGCTGCACACAAAAGTGTGGAAAAAGAACGCTTGGTAACTGTGCAGAAAAGAGGAAGAAAAGTATTTTTGCTTTTAAAAAAGCAGTTTGCACAGCAGTGTGCAAACAGCAATGCAGCTATCAGGGAGCCTTATAAGGCAGCCTAATAACCAACAGAGCTGATGCACAAGAAATATATCCTCCCCTGTCACTGCACACAAACTGTTGTGTTGTACAGTGAAAATTGCTACCAGCAGAAGCAGTTTTTTTTTCTTCTTCTCTGCCTAACGCTCTCCCTTATTCAGAATCAGCAGCAGCAACCTCTCCCTATGCTAAGATCGGCAGAAGTAAAATGGCGGTCGGCGTGCACGCCCTTTTATAGCCCCTGTGACGCCACACAAAGCAAGCTAATCACTTGCATGCCCTTCTCAAAGATGGTGGCGATCGCTGCCCATGTCATCGCGTTGCCCACAGTGTGCGTCCTCCATCATTGGCTGAAAAAGGGCGCTGGAAGCATCATTTGAAACGCGACTTTGGCGCTCTGGTCGCTGACCTCATGGCCGACCTCACGCTATGGTCGGGTTTCATTTCATGAAACCCGACTTTAGCGAAAGTCGGCGACTTATGAATTTGACCAAACCGTTTCGCTCAACTCTACTAACCACTATTTTGGAGTAAAAAATAAATAAATACAGGCGATATATTGAACAGTGTGATATCTCCATCAGACACCTGATCTATCTGTGGGCTACAAATTGCGTCATTTAAGTCCTCCATTCTACTGTATTTGCTGTCTGTTACCCTAGGTCTATACACTATTTTGGGGTAAAAAATAAATAAATACAGGCCACATATTGAACAGTGTGGTATCTCAGGCAGAAGCCTGATCTATCTGTTGTCTACAAATTGTGGCATTTCTGGCTTCCAATATACTGTTTTGCTGTGTCTTTTACCCTAGTTATTGACACCAGTTTGATAACCAAAACTAAACTTTTACCAACAGTCCAGATATTTTAAAGTGTGGTTTACCCGCACACGGATCACATACAAGTTCGCTCCCAATTCAGACATTTGTAGTGAACGTGGAAAATATTGTAGTCCATTTAAACAGGGCAAGGCACATGCAAGGGACGGGGAAGTGGACGTGATGGTGATGGCGCATGCAGACGCCGAGGCCAAGGGCAAGCTGAGATTGCTCCACAACAAACACCCACATCTTCTCGCCCAACCTTCGTGATCCAGTTACTAGGGACCTGCAGCAGGACATCACTATTGGAAACAGAGCAGTGTGAAACAGTTGTTGGTTGGTTAGCGGATAATGCTTCCGGTCAGTTTGCCACCACCACCACTATCACCCTGTCTTCCACACGGTCAAGTTTGAGTAGCTGTGAGTCTGGACCGCATATTCCTCACTCTGATCCTCCTTCCTCCCACCATGCCAAGTGCCTGGAGACAACTGATCCCACACTTGGACACTCTGAAGAGCTGTTCACTTTTCCATATATAGATTCGGGCCTCTCGCCCGGTCCACTTGAAGCGGGGCAAGATGAGATCACATGTAGCGATACCGAAATATTTTAGCAGCCACAGATACGAAGGCGACGGTGGGAACGTGTCACAAGAGGTGGACGATGATGAGACACAATTGCCAGCAAGTCAAGAGGAGGACCAGGGTGCGGAAGTGGAAGACGAGGTGGTGGATGGTATAGTAACTGACTCAACCTGGCAGGAGGCCATGTAGAGTGAGGACAGCAGCACTAAGGGGAAGGAAGGCGTAGTACCCCAACAGGCAGGAAGAAGCAGTGTAGCGAACGCAGACAGAAGGCGGGCAACTTTTACTCGTAACACCAACACGACGGAAGTTGGCAGTACAACTGTTAGGTCTTCCCAAGTCTGGTTGGTTTTTAAAAACTCTGCCGATAACCCCATTTGCAACACCTGTCATGCCCGCATCAGCAGGGGTAGCAAAACTAACAACCTGACCACCACCATCATGATCAGGCACATGACAGCAAAGCACCTGACTTTGTAGGCCAAACCCCAGGCACCAGGAACAGTGTCTGTGGGTGAAAACAATGCTTTTTCCACTGTTGTGCATGCAAGCCAATTCCCTGTCCACAGTGCATGCGAAGATGCCTCCTGCCCTGCACCTGTCGTTTCCCACACTCAACTACCGCCATCATCAAGCACGTCCATGTCCTTGTTCCAGCGCAGCCTTCAGTTGTCCATACCCCAGTCATTGGAACGCAAGCGTAAATACGCAGCCAACGCCCCACTGGCCACAGTACTAAATTCACACATTTCTCATCTGTTTGCACATGAAATGTTGCCTTTTAGGCTCGTGGAGACAGAAGCTTTCCTCAACTTGATGGCGGCGGCCATCCCAAGGTACTCGGTCCCCAGCCGCCACTATTTCTCCCGCTTTGCCGTCCCGTCATTACACAAGCACGTGTCCCACAACGTTACCCGTACCTTCAACAATGCAGTTACAGGGAAAGTACATCTAACCACAAATATGTGGACAAGTGCTTGTGGTCAGGGATGGTACATCTCGCTGACGGCACACTGGGTTAACATAGTAGAAGCCGGGACCCAGTCAGACTTTTGGATGGAACACGTCCTCCCAACACCAAGGATTGCGGACCCTACATTAATCAGGGTTGCCCCAAGTCTACAGCTCCTGCACCACATCCTCCTCCTCCTCTTCAGCCTCCGTCTCTGAAATGAGCACATCAGTCACAAGCTGGAAGCACTGCAGCATTGCCAAAGCCAAGCGGCAACAGGCTGTGCTGAACTTAATATGCTTAGGTGACAAACTACACAATGCTGAAGAGTGTGGGCAGCACGGTGGCTCAGTGGTTAGCAGTGCAGCGCTGGAGTCCTGGATTCGAATCCCACCAAGGACAACATCTGCATGGAGTTTGTATGTTCTCCCTGTGTTTGCGTGGGTTTCCTCCGGGTACTCCGGTTTCTTCCCACATTCCAAAGACACACTGATAGGGAATTTAGATTGTGAGCCCCATCAGGGACAGTGATGATAATGTGTGCAAAACTGTAAAGCGCTGCGGAATATGTTAGCGCTATATAAAAAAATAAAGATTATTATTATTATTATTAGAGTTGTTGTCAGCTCTGAATGAGCAGGCAGATCTGTGGCTGACACCGCTGAACCTCCAGCCAGGCATGGTTGTGTGAGACAATGGCTTTACTCCGGGGGTTAGCACAAGCTTTTTACTTTGCTCTCTGTCCTCCCCTTCTCACGTTTTAGCACCAACTGAGTTCCCGCTTTACCATCCTGGTCTTCTTTATTTATCAACTGTGCCACAGCTGTCACCTGACCGGGCTTCCCGTTCAGGCTGAGTTCTCACGTGGTGTTTTTTTCGCGTTTCTGCGGCGGTTTTAACCGCGCGATTTTGCCGCGAAAACGCGAAAAATAAGCATCCCATGCATTCCTATGGGATTCCGCAATGCTGTGCTAATGCTGCGGTTTTTACCGCGGCAGAATCGCTTCGTGGTAAAAAACGCAGCATGCTCATTATTGAGGCATAGGCGGCCTCAATAGTAAAAAGTTGGTCACACTCGTCGAACACTATGTTTGACGAGTGTGACCAACCTGTCAATCAGTTCTCCAAGCGATGCTCCAGATCGCTTGGAAAACGCTAGCAATTCTGCAAGCTAATTACGCTTGCAAAATGCTAGTTTTTCCGCGGGAAAATCGCTGGAATTTAAAATGCGATTTTCCCGCGGAATGGAATTCCGGAATTCTCGCGGTAATTTCTGTGAGAGTTCTGCTATGTGTGACCCCAGCCTCAAGCTCTTCCCTCCGGGAATATGCTAATCTTTCAGTTTCCACCTGTTCAGCTCAACCAGCAAATGGTGACATCTAGTTGTGAGTGCTGTGGAATGTTGACTAACTTCATCTTTTGCTTTCCACCCCGTTACATAATGTCTCAATGAGACAATTTCAGTGTGATGTAACACATGTTTGCCTTAGCGTAAGTTTTTCAAAAGCAATAACACTCTGTAGCAGAAAAATCTTAGAAAGATCTGTAAATCTGTAAATTTGCATTTAGGAAGAAAATTGACAACAACAAAATATCTGAGCGACGGGGACAAAAATAGTATTTGAAGAGATTTCACAATATAAAATAGACCACTTAAAAAAGCTTCATAAAAGGTTTATCTACTTTTTGAAAAGTTCTTGAGGAAGGCATAGAAATCTGCCAAAAATTTGCTGCTAATGTATTAATAAAGCCACAGTTTTTCACTTTAATTTTTGGAGTGCTGTCTGTGTTTTTTTCTGATTTTCTACTTTTTGAAATGACTATATGATTTATAAATATATCTACCAATGGAAATATTTGCACCCATGAGTTACACGTGGTCAGTTTCTATGACAAAGTAAATGTTTTCTGACTTGATCACTGCGTTCCTTAGTAAACATGGAGAATGTGAAGAAGCACAGCACAGAGAGAGGTGACTCAAACTGGGCATTCAGATCACACAAAAGACTCTCCATTTAATAACGATCCCTTATTGTGAGGCCTCAGTTTGTTCCGGGAAACAACAAGCTCCTTATCTTGATTCCTCTGTACTAGTTTACTTCCAGATTAATATTTTTGCAGGCAGTGTGGATAACAAATATAGATGAAATAGCCCCATTGTTTAATCATTAGTGAAAGAGCCATTAAAAATGTGATACCTCAAGTATATAAGACCGACAGATGGGGATGACTTCTCTGCTGATATTAACAGGCCTTCCCAATCAGTGTTTTGTTAGATTTTTTCCAACATACGGTCCCTGCTGTTAAGGCATTACATTTCCATAATGGTCCTGCGCAATATGTGCTCATTATATATAGTATGCTAAACCGGCATTAGAAAGTAATCGCAGATCTGCACTGCCCCATGGTATAACATTGGTCGATTTTTAACCCCTTTCTGACATCTGACGTACTATCCCGTCCATGGGACCTGGGCCCCTATGCCCATGGACGGGATAGTACGTCATAGCGATCAGCGGCTCTCACTTGGTGGGCGCCGCTGATCGTGGTCGGGTGTCAGCTGACTATCACAGCTGACACCCGGCACTATGTGTCAGGGGCAAGCACGGACCGCTCCCGACACGTTAACCCCTGGCACACTGCGATCAAACACTATCGCAGTGTATCGGGGGTTTAGGGAAGCATCAGCAGGGAGGGGGCTCCCTCCGTGCTTCCCTGAGCCCCCCCGGAGCAGCGCGATGTGCTGCCCTGCTCCGGGGGCCTTCTTCTTCCCTGCAGGTCCCCAGATCCAAAATGGTGGCGGGGACCTTCGGGGGCCTGCAGGGAGGCGGCTTCCTCACTACCTGCAGAGCTCAGGTATGAGGAAGCCTCCAGCTCTGCCTGTGACAGATCGCTGATCTGTCACAGCGATCTGTGAAGTGACAGATCAGCCATCTGTCACATGACAGTTATGCCCTCCCTGGGACTTTGTAATAAAGTAAAAGAAAAAAAAAAAGTGTAAAAATAATTTATAAAAAATGGTTAAATAAATTAAAAAACAAAACAATAAAAGTACCCATAATTAGTATTGCTGCATGTGTAACGACCCGCCCTATAAAACTGTCCCATTAGTTAACCCCTTTAGCGAACCCCCTTAAAAAATAAAAATAAAAAACAAAGCAAAACATAATGCTTTATTAGCATACCGTCAAACAAAAAATGCAATAACGTGCGATCAAAAAGACAGATATAAATAACCATGGTACTGCGGAAAACGTCATCTTGTCCCGCAAAAAACGAGCTGCCATACAGCATCATCAGTGAAAAAATAAAAAAGTTATAGCTCGCAGAATAAAGTGATGCAAAAATAATTATTTTTTATATAAAATTGTTTTCATTGTATAAAAGTGCCAAAACATAAAAAAAGACATAAATGAGGTATCGCTGTAACCGTACTGACCCGAAGAATAAAACCGCTTTAACAATTTTACCACACGCAGAACGATGTAAACGCCCCCCCCCAAAAGAAATTCTTGAAATGCTGGTTTTTGTTCATTCTGCGTCCCAAAAATCGGAATAAAAAGAGATAAAAAATGTCACGTGTCCGAAAATGGTACTAATAAAAACGTCAACTCGTCCTGCAAAAAATAAGACCTCACATGACTCGGTGGGTAAAATTATGGAAAAATTATAGCTCTCAAAATGTGGTGATGCAAAAACTATTTTTACAATAAAAAGCGTCTTTTAGCGTGCGACAGCTGCCAAACATAAAAATCCGCCATATATAGTAAATCAAGCCCCCCTTTACCACCCCCTTAGTTAGGGAAAAGTAATAAAATTAAAAAAATGTTTTTATTTCTATTTTCCCATTACGGCTAGGGTTAGGGCTGAGATTAGGGTTAGGGGTGTGTTTGGGTTAGGGTTGGAGTTAGAATTGGGGGGGTTTCCACTGTTTGCGCACATCAGGTGCTCTCCAAATGCAACATGGCGTCTGATCTCAATTCCAGCCAATTCTGCAATGAAAAAGTCAAACGGTGCTCCGTCCCTTCCAAGCTCTGCTATGTGCCCAAACAGTGTTTTACCCCCACATATGGGGTGTCAGCCTACTTAGGACAAATTGCAAAACAACTTTTTGGGTCCAATTTCTCCTGTTACTCTTAGGAAAATAAAAAATTGGGGGCAAAAACATCATTTTTTGTGGAAAAGGAAAAAAAATATGATTTTTTTATTTTCACACCCGGGCGTTATAATCTTCTGTGAAGCACTTGGGGGTTCAAAGTGCTCACCACACACGTAGATAAATTCCGCGGGAGGTCTAGTTTCCAAAATAGGGTCACTTGTGGGGGGTTTCCACTGTTTAGGTACATCAGGGGCTCTCCAAAGGCAACATGACACCCGCAGACCATTCAATCAAAGTCTGCATTCCAATAGTCACTACTTCCCTTCCGAGCCCTGACGAGTGCCCATACAGTAGTTTTCTCCCACATATGGGGTATCAGCGTACTCAGGACAAATTGGACAACAATTTTTGGGGTCCAATTTCACCTTCTACCCTTGGGAAAATAAAAAAATTGGGGACTAAAAGATCATGTTTGTGGAAAAAATATGATTTTTTTATTTTCACGCACGGGCGTTATAAACTTCTGTGAAGCCCTGGGAGGTTCAAAGTTCTCACCACACATCTAGATAAGTTCCTTGGGGGGGTCTAGTTTCCAAAATGGTGTCATTTGTGGGGGATTTCCACTGTTTTGGCACATCAGGGGATTTCCAAATGCGACATGGTGTCCGATTTCAATTCCAGCCAAAAAAGTCAAATGGCGCTGCTTCCCTTCCGAGCTCTGCCATGCGCCCAAATAGTCGTTTACACCCACATATGGGGTATCCGCATACTCATGACAAATTGCACAATAACTTTTAGGGTCCTGTTACCCTTGGGAAAATAAAAATTGAGGGTGAAAAGATCATTTTTGTGGAAAAAATATGATTTATTAATTGTACGGCTGTACATTATAAACTTCTGTGAAGCCCTTGTGGGTTCAAAGTTCTCACCACATATCTAGATAAGTTCCCTGGGGGGTCTACTTTTCAAAACGGGGTCACTTGTGGGGGGTTTCCACTGTTTAGGCACATCAGGGGCTCTCCAAACGTGACATGCTGTCCCATCTGAATTCCTGCCAATTTTGCATTGAAAAAGTCAAACAGCGCTCCTTCCCTTCTGAGCTCTGCCATGCGCCGAAACAGTGGTCCCCCCCCACATATCAGGTATCAGCGTACTCAGGAGAAATTGCACAATAACTTTTGCCTCTAATTTCTCCTGTTACCCTTGGTAAAATAAAAAAAATTGGACCTGAAGTAATTTTTTTGTGAAAAAAAGTTAAATGTTCATTTTTTTTTAAACATTCAAAAAATTCCTGTTACGCACCTGAAGGGTTAGTAAACTTCTTGAATGTGGTTTTGAGCACCTTAAGGGGTGCAGTTTTTAGAATGGTGTCACTTTTGGGTATTTTCTATCACATTGACCCCTCAAAGAGGCTTAAAATGTGATGTGGTCCGTAAAAATAAAATGGTGTTGTAAAAATGAGAACTCGCTGGTCAAATTTTAACCTTTATAACTTCCTAACAAAAAAAAATGTTGGTTCCAAAATTGTACTGATGTAAAGTAAACATATGTGAAATGTTACTTATTAAGTTTTTTGTGTGCCGTATCTCTATGATTTAAGGGCAAAAAAATTCAAAGTTGGAAAATTGCTATATTTTCAAAATTTTTGCCAAATTTCCATTTTTTTCATAAATAAACGCAAGTTATTTGAATGAAATTTTACCACTATCATGAAGCACAATATGTCACGAGAAAACAATGTCCGAATCGCCGGGATCCATGGAAGCGTTCCAGAATTATTACCTCATAAAGGGACAGTGGTCAGAATTGTAAAAAATGGCCCGGTCATGAACGTGCAAACCACCCTTGGGGGTAAAGGGGTAATCAGATTGCTCTCGTCTGATTTATATGCTAGTGTGAACGAGCCCTTAGTCTCATTATTATTTAGAGGGGTAGATGGTCCAATCACAGTCAGTGCCTGATAAGAGTGTACATGTAGACCTACATTTTACAATAGGTTAACACATAGAAGAAAAGGCTGAAAGAGGAATTCATCATGACTTTTGGCACAAAAGTTGCAATTTTTATGTACAAAACCTTTTGTTATTTTTACATTTTCCTGCCAATTTTCTACTTCTACAGGTGGGAGGAGATATGTCAGACCGTAGCCTGACAGCTCTAATATCATTTTTGTCAAAAGTGTTATACACCGCTTAATGAATTTGTTGCATCTTAAGGGGGCTTTACACATAGCGATATCGCTAGCAATATCGCTGTAAAGTCACCGATTTTGTGACGCAGCAGCGATATTGCTAGCGATATCGCTACATGTGATACTTCCCTCCGACTGGCTCCCCCGCTGGTTATCGCTGATCACACGAGATCGAGCTGGTCCATTTCTCGTCATCGGCTTCCTGCTGGCGCCGACAAGCGAGCCATGGACGCAGGCGGAAGACGGACACCCTCGCCGCGTCTGAAAGGTAAGAGCGACCACCGACCGCTGCTGCATTGCTAGTGAGATCTGCCTGTTTGGCAGCTCACTAGCGACCATTTAGCGATGCACCAACGATCCTGACTGGGTCACATCGTGGTCGGGATCGTTGGTGCATCGCTAAATGTAAAGGGGCCTTTACTCCAGCAGACTTTTGATCAAGGTTGGAGTATAATCAGGGGTGAACCTAGCCTCTCTGCTGCCAGAGGCGAACTGCAAAATGGCGCCCTCCCATAGTAAAACCAGTCCAAATAAATCTGGTCTACTCTTTACTAGCCTAACCTGACGCACATGTAAAATACATAGACTTTTAAATAGGAATATATTTGAAACATCGATCTTTACACTTGTCTTCAGGGACTCAATGCCGCCTGAGGCGAAGTGATCAACTTGCTTCATTTTAGGTGCGCCCCTGGCCAGGGAACAGTGCTTACTGTAGCGCGTCATCCCGGCGGCTGTCCGTATGGTACTGATGCGGCACACGAGCGGCACACAGTTGCCACACGTATTACACGCATGGACACGGATATCTCCAGTACTGTTTTTTCCGGTACCGGAAATATCAGGATGTGTGAAACCAGCCAAAAGCCACATTCAATATTTGGTCAGTGTTTTACCTCAGTATTTGTAAGCCAAATCAGGGGTGGGTGATAAATCCAGAAGTGGTGACGTGTTTCTATTATACTTTTCCTCTGATTGTTCCACTCCTGATTTTGCCTTACAAATACTGAGGTAAAATACTGAACGTGTGAACGTGGCCTGATAGCGTGTTTCTGTTACTTCTGACTTCCCGCAGAAAGAAGTTGCAGTCACAAAATGGTGCCAATAAAAGGTGAAGACGGCAGCAGGGAGTATAGGAGCAGGGCCGGGAACTTAGGATAGAAGCACTACTCCAGGGCAGCCCCCCCCAAAAAAAAGCACAGTACAGAAGCCCAGCATTACATCTACACCAAAAATACATACACTGGGAAGCCTAAAAAATACAGTGATCACCCAATAATCAGAGCAGATTGTTAACAGCAAAATATATGTATATATTAAAGATGTAATGTGGAAAATGCAGTGTTTCTGCATTTAGGACCATGGCACAGGGGGCAGACAAGCTGGATATATTGGCATTACCCAGGGTGTAGGATTTGGGGCCATTTTTCTGACACAAATTACTTGTGAATAAAACTGGTGATAATTCTTATAAATTAGTGATTAGTAATAGTGTAACAAATGCTGTAAGAACAATGGAGATTCCTCCTGCTTTGTCCCGGCTCAGCACCTTCCTGGGACCAAACATTGCCCGTGTGCACACAGGCAGAGCTGCCACTAGGAATTTCAGAGCCCCATACTGGCAAAATTTGGGGGGCCCTCTTGAGACTCCGCCCAGGCTCTACCTCATCCCTGCCTCCACCCGTCGAACGGTCCACAGCCCAACCGCTTTCTCTTGGAAAAACTCCGCTTCTCACCTATCACAGATTAACAGTTCCCATCACCAGATCACACATATAGCCAGCAGCTTTTGTTTTAGCCAAAAGATTTTTTAAGCCGCCACCACGACAAAGTAGACTCTTTTGGCCCGGCCCTACTCTACTGTATCCTATTAAACATTTTTTAAAGTATCCAATACAATTTGGTATATTTTTATTTATTTTTCAATTACTAAAATGATCAATAATATCACATACAAGGGACAAATACCACCGCACCTTGTCCAGACAACATATTACCACCACAGTGACCGAAAAATACCACATACAAGGAACACATAGCACCACACCATGACCAGACCACATATTACCACCACATGGTGACCAAATAATAGCACATACAAGGAAAAATGTCGCCACACCATGGCCGGACAACATATTACCACTACATAGTGACTGAATACTACAATCTGATCATTAACAAAATACCACAATACTAATATCACCTAATAAAGGTTAAGTTTTAATATCCACCCTGCTCCACAAATAATCCCTTAATTAGCCCCTATGGTATATCCTGGCCCCCATGTGTCAAATTCCTGGCTCCAGTCGTATGTTCTCCCATCCTGCCCTCATGAGTATTCATTCTGCCCCCATGTGATGTCCCATCCTGCCCCATCTGTCCCATGATCCTGCCCCATCTGTCTCCATTGTATCCATCCTGTCCCATGATCCTGTCCCATCTGTCTCCATCTTGCCCCATCTGTCTCCATCCTGTCCCATGATCCTGCCCCATCTGTCTCCATCCTGCCCCATGATCGTGCCCCATCTATCTCCATCCTGCCTCATGATCCTGCCCCATCTGTCTCCATCCTGCCCCATGATCCTACCCCATCTGTCTCCATCCTGCCCCATGATCCTGCCCCATCTGTCTCCATCCTGCCTCATAATCCAGCATCTCCAATCATGCCCCCTGTGTCTCCAATCCTGCCCCATCTGTTTCCAATCCTGCCCCATCTGTTTCCAATCCTGTCCCATCTGTTTCCAATTCTGCCCAATCTGTCTCCAATCCTGCCCCATCTGTCTTCAATCCTGCCCCCGTGTCTCCATTCTTCCCCCATGCTCCATTCTGCCCCCATGTTCCATTCTGCCCTGGGTAGATGTGCCCCTGAGTATAATGAGGCCCCCTCCTAAGTTTTAGAACTTCAAAAATTGTGGAGGGCACCACTAAGGGATCACCAATTACATGCTTAAGACCAATATCATAAACCAGAAAAGAGGCATGTAAAGAGGAGGGATCACCAATAAGGTATAACAAAATACAAGATAATAAACTTTTTATTAATCATCCAAAACAAACAACATGCAGTGCAATTATAAAAACAGTTAAAACCGCACAATCGCGTTCATTTAACACAATAACCCCTGCACAAACCCTTCATGATGCTATTATTTGCAAATGTGCTAACAAAGCACCTGGTATAAGTATATAAAATCTTATCAACAGGTAATGAAAAACATACACTCCACCTTCCACCTTATATAATAATGGATGCAAACTACCTAGTTAGTCTAACAAAATGTTAGAACAAAAAAACCTGCTCAAATTAGCACAAAAAACCCCTAACAAATAAACAGTGTGTATGCACAAATGAGAGCATAGGGGTTGATAGGGTAAAAGGCTGCTAATGCAGTATAAACAGGCCAAAAATCAAGGGTCCCAATTGCCAATGGCCCCCTCTATACAACCTGTTAAGAGCAAAATAATGCTGGCAGGTAAAGCCCTAATCCAGTAACCAGTGGAGGTAAGAGTGAGAAGTGGTGAGGCAGGGGCAGAGGAAACGCCCGACGCGTTACGCCAGAGCAACTGGCTTCATCAGGAGCAGTGTCATGTTGTGAGTGGATGGTGTATAAATACCCATAACATCAGCTTTCAGCCAGGGAACAGGTGTGAGAGCAAGGCTCAAGGGTTGCCATGACATAGTGCAATGATCACAAACCGGAAGGGAGGTGTCTGGTTTTGCACAGCCGCAATAGACTGAGATGAAGTCTTCATAATGGTGTACCAAAATGGCGCTGAGAAAACTCTAATGCGCATGCCCAAAGTAGCGCAACTTCCGGGACCACACCGGAAGTAGAATGTCCGGTGTTGCGCAGCCGTAATAGGCCAAAATAAAGCGTACAAAGTACACCAAGATGGCTTCTGGCGGGCTCCAGAGCGCATGCCTAGATACAAAAGACATTAATGAGCGGGTAAGGGTCACCAGCCATCTCCCACATCCTATCAGAGACCGGAAGCCATAAAAATATGAGAAAAAAAAAAAAACACTCTGCAATAAAAATAATAACGGAATCCCAGTTTTAGAATGAATGCGCTAAGAGAGCTTAAAGTCATAAGCCACAGTTCTATTCAGGTGCTACTTGGTATAATAGAAAAAGTGTATGAAAAAATACCATACAGAAAGGGATAGGAGAGAACGAAAAAGGGGTTAAATGGGGAATTAGAATAGCGGCTAGTTATATCATGATGAGACCACATGTGTGCCTTACAATAAAATTAAGGCAACTAGCCTGAAAATATAGCCTAAAAATATACACAAAGAGAGAAAACCCAAGTCTCATATGATTTTGACAGACTATCAGTCCCATGCTTTCTTTTGCATTTAATTAAAAAAACCATGGTTTTTTAAGCAGATAGAATACAATTCATCTGCAGAGTTGAAATACCAAGAAAAAATAGGTTTTAAATTTATATTCCTTAAATTTTAATCAGATTTTACCCCTATAGCTCATTGCAATTACAACAATAAATATACACTTATGAAAATAAGAAAAAAAAATAAAAAAAATAAAAATAATAAATATGCTCCCTCTGGGTTTCTACTTTATGGTTTTTGTGTATAGCTTTTTCATATCTTATCATTCTTTATTTCAACAGATTTCTTAGTCTCCTTCTCCTTTACGGCTCAACTGGACATGGACATCTTTATTGCCTAGCATTCAACTTTTGTGCTCACAGACTGAGAATTGGTCACTGCAATCAAATCCGTTTTAGATCTTTGATGGACCTATTTTGATTTTCATAATGTTTGCCGGTCCTTGCGCTTTCTCATGGGGGCTAGTCAATTATTATATCAGCATATACTGGCTTTTGTATATATATATATATATATATTTTTTTTTTTTTTTCTTATTTTCATAAGTGTATATTTATTGTTGTAATTGCAATGAGCTATAGGGGTAAAATCTGATTAAAATTTAAGGAATATAAATTTAAAACCTATTTTTTCTTGGTATTTCAACTCTGCAGATGAATTGTATTCTATCTGCTTAAAAAACCATGGTTTTTTTAATTAAATGCAAAAGAAAGCATGGGACTGATAGTCTGTCAAAATCATATGAGACTTGGGTTTTCTCTCTTTGTGTATATTTTTAGGCTATATTTTCAGGCTAGTTGCCTTAATTTTATTGTAAGGCACACATGTGGTCTCATCATGATATAACTAGCCGCTATTCTAATTCCCCATTTAACCCCTTTTTCGTTCTCTCCTATCCCTTTCTGTATGGTATTTTTTCATACACTTTTTCTATTATACCAAGTAGCACCTGAATAGAACTGTGGCTTATGACTTTAAGCTCTCTTAGCGCATTCATTCTAAAACTGGGATTCCGTTATTATTTTTATTGCAGAGTGTTTTTTTTTTTTTTTTTTTCTCATATTTTTATGGCTTCCGGTCTCTGATAGGATGTGGGAGATGGCTGGTGACACTTACCCGCTCATTAATGTCTTTTGTATCTAGGCATGCGCTCTGGAGCCCGCCAGAAGCCATCTTGGTGTACTTTGTACGCTTTATTTTGGCCTATTACGGCTGCGCAACACCGGACATTCTACTTCCGGTGTGGTCCCGGAAGTTGCGCTACTTTGGGCATGCGCATTAGAGTTTTCTCAGCGCCATTTTGGTACACCATTATGAAGACTTCATCTCAGTCTATTGCGGCTGTGCAAAACCAGACACCTCCCTTCCGGTTTGTGATCATTGCACTATGTCATGGCAACCCTTGAGCCTTGCTCTCACACCTGTTCCCTGGCTGAAAGCTGATGTTATGGGTATTTATACACCATCCACTCACAACATGACACTGCTCCTGATGAAGCCAGTTGCTCTGGCGTAACGCGTCGGGCGTTTCCTCTGCCCCTGCCTCACCACTTCTCACTCTTACCTCCACTGGTTACTGGATTAGGGCTTTACCTGCCAGCATTATTTTGCTCTTAACAGGTTGTATAGAGGGGGCCATTGGCAATTGGGACCCTTGATTTTTGGCCTGTTTATACTGCATTAGCAGCCTTTTACCCTATCAACCCCTATGCTCTCATTTGTGCATACACACTGTTTATTTGTTAGGGGTTTTTTGTGCTAATTTGAGCAGGTTTTTTGTTCTAACATTTTGTTAGACTAACTAGGTAGTTTGCATCCATTATTATATAAGGTGGAAGGTGGAGTGTATGTTTTTCATTACCTGTTGATAAGATTTTATATACTTATACCAGGTGCTTTGTTAGCACATTTGCAAATAATAGCATCATGAAGGGTTTGTGCAGGGGTTATTGTGTTAAATGAACGCGATTGTGCGGTTTTAACTGTTTTTATAATTGCACTGCATGTTGTTTGTTTTGGATGATTAATAAAAAGTTTATTATCTTGTATTTTGTTATACCTTATTGGTGATCCCTCCTCTTTACATGCCTCTTTTCTGGTTTATGAAGTTTTAGAACTTGTCATCTAAACATTAAACTGGCCTCTCCACAGTCTTGAATTTCACTTCTCAGGGCATAATGATTTTTTTTTTGGTTTCCCCTCTTGCGTCTTTTCCAGTATCTTTGTGCCAATTTATTAAGGGCTATTTGCACTGCAAGATAATTGTGATGAATGAGCAAAATGTTCGTTCATTGGGTGAAATGATCTTTTATGCAGCATAAAAGATCATCATTCTCAGAGGTGAATCGTCATGTATAACCAGGACTTTCGAGGAAGAAAAATATTGCCAGCTCACCTGTCAGTGCATTTCTAAAGCTTCAGGAGCATGGACCCGCTGTGCCCAAGTGTGTGTAATTCAAAAGAAGAAGAACGCTCAGTGCACATAGGCTGCCCTGGTCCTTAGCAGTGCTGAAGATTTTGTTCTCCATGTTACAAGTTTTGTTAATAAAGAAATTTTTATTTTCACGAAATCGGTTGAGATGGACACATTTCTTCGTTTGGGTAACCAGGACTTGCACTGCTAAGGACCAGGGCAGCATATATGCACTAAGCATTCCAGGATACAGTGTTGCTTGATCTGTCTGTGTAAATAAATATTAACATGACTACCGATTGGTAAAAATTTACCGATCGCAGCCATATCGGTTCGCCACTCAGTCTACATAAACGATCCCTTACACCCTTGTTTACAATGTTATTACAGTACTATAAAGAGAGGAATCCTGCACAGGTAAGAGGGTTGAAATAGGTCTGTCACCGTCTTACAAACTTGAACTTTGTTGTTCTTCTTTATGCAAAGATAATTGATGATGAAATTGGCTGTATGTTTGGGATTATTGTGCTGTTGCAGAATAAATTTGGAACAAGTCAGATGCCTTACTGATAATACTGCATCAGATCAGGGCAAAGTGCTGCCTACGGGCCATATTTGGTCCTTTGGCTGTTCCAGTCCAACCTGTTACCAAGACTGTAAAGAAGCTGAAAACACTGGCCCATGGTCTGCACCATGCAGTCGCTCTCCCCTGATTTCACCGCTATCTGCATCCTTTGGCTGGAGTCATACTAGCGTATGGCATCCGATGCGAGAGAATATGCATATGTTAATGACCCTCGGCTCCTGCTCTGCTGCGAGTGGGAGCCTAGTGTCATGCTACTGTGCTCACACAGAGAGGATTGGAGGAGGGGGAGAAGTAATTTCTCCATCTCCTCTGCTGGCGTAGGCGTATATCGTACCAGGCCCAGACGATAACTGAATGATGCGCGTTGTCACTCGCACTCATAGACTTAAATTGGTAAAAATGGTTGGATAGTCCATGGTTGCCTTTTATTATTTTAGTAAGAGAACAGATGTTACATCTAAATGAAAACTGATAGAGGTTGAATTTGTCTTTTGAATACTTTATACACATATAGTAATGGGGGATTCCAAATTTTCCATTGTCTAAAATTAGAAAATATTGTTATTTAGTATTTCTAGTTTTAAAATAGGCTTGACTCACAGTGTTCACGTAAGAAATATGCAACTTTCAAATTGTGTTATATGGATAGTGCCTTAAGCATTTCTGTATTTCTGTTTAGTGTTTGTGTTTTGTTACTTATTGTAAAATAGAAAATATAATGAAGTGTTTTTTCAATGAAAATGATCTGATTTAAAAAGTAACCTTACTCCTAAAAATGGGCAAAGACTCGAGTAATAAGCATACTGCCCAATCTCTCTACTGAATACTGACAAGAAGTTGTTTTCAAAAAATTTTGACAAGCAGATTGGTGAAAGTTATTGAATCATTAATTCATACATATCAAAACTGTTTTATGCCTGGTACAGTAGATCAGAAATGGTTAATATTAGATCATTTAGCTATGTCAAGGCTAGCGGTGGTGGGAGATTCTCGAATAGAGGATAAAAGTATGTGATTATTCTCTTAAAAGATTTGCATATTATTCACGATTCTGTACACTTCTAATTCATTGAAATAAAAATCTCCAGTTATACCTCCCCCCATACTTTAAATATCTGGGTCTTTATGCATCTTGGGACTCAAAGATCAATCCGTTGGTAAAAGATTTGGAAAAGAAGGTCGGGATATAGAATAAGATATCACTAAGTAAATCTAATAAATTGTTGTTGGTTAAATCCTTTATTCTACCAAAATTGACTTTCTTTTTCAGCAATTCCTCTATTTGGCTAAACAATAAAATCTTAAGAAAAATTGAAATTGTGATAGATTCTTTAATTTGAGGCATAAAACAATTGGATTAAGCAGGAATACTTAACTTTTCTGGAAAAACAAAGTGGTTTAGTGCTTTGAATTGTGCTATGAAAGGGATTAAATTTGCAGAGCTAATAAATTGAATTTTGGAAGAAAGAAGGATGGCCTATTTAATAAAATATTTTAAGAATGGGGGCGGACTGATTCTTATTTGGGGTTTACAAACTTACTTGGATTAACGGAGAGAGAAATGTTTTTTACTCCTGGCATAGACATGACCGGCTCCATCCATCTAGTGGACAGTCTCTAGAAGCAGAAAATAGCAAGATTTATGAACTTTTGAATAATTCCATTGTAAAGTCAAAGATTATCTTCTGGAATTTTAACTTTATTTTGGAGAGTTATGCGTTTGATCTGAAAAGTTTTAAAAAGTAAAAAAAATGGTCTTCTGGATGGGAAGCTTTAACACAGGAGAAATGGAAAATTGTGTTTGAAAGATATAGTAACATAGTAACATAGTTATTAAGGTTGAAGGGAGACTTTAAGTCCATCTAGTTCAACCCATATCCTGTCCTAACCTGCCCTAACATGTTGATCCAGAGGAAGGCAAAAAAAACCCATGTGGCAAACAGTAAGCTTCACATTGGGGAAAAAAATTCCTTCCCGACTCCACATACGGCAATCAGACTAGCTCCCTGGATCAACGCAATATTAAGGAACCTTGTGTATATACCCTGTAATATTATACTTTTCAAGAAAGGCATCCAGTCCATTCTTAAATTTTAGTAGGGAATCACTCATTACAACCTCATATGGCAGAGAGTTCCATAGTCTCACTGCTCTTACAGTAAAGAATCCACGTCTGTGAGTATGCTTAAACCTTCTTTCCTCCAGACGTAGAGGATGCCCCCTTGTCCCCGTCACTGGTCTAACAGTAAAAAGATCATTAGAAAGGTCTTTGTACTGTCCCCGCATATATTTATACATTGTAATAAGATCACCCCTAAGCCTTCGATTCTCCAAACTAAATAACCCCAAGTGTAATAACCTGTCTTGGTATTGCAGACCCCCTAGTTCCCTAATAACCTTGTCCGCTCTTCTCTGCACCCGCTCCAGTTCAGCTACTGTATGTCTTTCTTATACACCGGAGACCAGAACTGTACACAGTATTCTAAGTGTGGTCGCACTAGTGACTGCTATAGAGGTAAAATTATGTTCTCCTCATGAGCATCTATGCCTCTTTTAATGCATCCCATTATTTTATTTGCCTTTGCAGCAGCTGCCTGACACTGGCCACTAAATGTGAGTTTGTCGTCCACCCGTACAACCAGGTCCTTTTCAGTGACAGTTTTGCCCAGTGTTTTACAATTAAGCACATAATTATACATCTTATTCGTTCTACTCAAGTGCATGACCTTACATTTATCCCTATTAAAGCTCATTTGCCATTTATCAGCCCAAGCTTCTAGTTTACATAAATCCTCCTGTAATATAAAACTGTCCTCCTCTGTATTAATTACCCTGCAGAGTTTAGTGTCAACTGCAAATATTGAAATTCTACTCTCTATGCCCCCTACAAGGTCAATAATAAATATGTTAAAAAGAAGCGGGCCCAAAACTGACCCCTGTGGTACCCCACTGCTAACCGTGACCCAATCCAAGTGTGCTCCATTAATAACCACCCTTTGTTTCCTATCCCTGAGCCAGCTCTTAACCCACCTACACATATTTTCCCCTATCCCCATTGTTCTCATTTTATGTATCAACCTTTTGTGTGGCACCGTATCAAAAACTTTTGAAAAGTCAATGTACACCACGTCCACTGCATTCCGTTGGTCCAGTCCGGAACTTACCTCTTCATAAAAGCTTATCAGATTAGTCTGACAGGAACGGTCCCTTGTAAACCCATGTTGATATTAGGTCATGAGGTTATTCTTCTCCAGATACTCCAGTATAGTATCTCTTAGAAAACCCTCCAGGATTTTACCCACAGTTGAGGTTAAACTTACTGGCCTATAATTTCCAAGTTCAGTTTTTGTCCCCTTTTTGAATATTGACACCACATTTGCTATATGCCAGTCTTGTGGTACAGACCCTGTTATTATGGAATCTTTAAAGATTAAAAATAATGGTCTATCTATGACTGTGCTTAATTCCTGCAGTACTTGGGGGTGTATCCCATCCGGGCCCGGGGATTTGTCAATTTTAGTGATTTTTAGACGCCGCCGTACTTCCTGCTGGGTTAAGCAGGTGACTTTTAATGGAGAATTTTTATCCCTGATCATGCTATCCGTCATGGGATTTTCTTGTGTAAATACTGTTGAAAAAAAGTCATTTAGCATATTGGCTTTTTCCTCATCCTCATCCACCATTTCATCCAGACTATTTTTAAGGGGATCAACACTATCATTTTTTAGTTTCTTAGTATTTATGTAGTTAAAGAATATTTTGGGATTATTTTTACTTTCTCTGGCAATGAGTCTCTCTGTCTCAATCTTTGCTGTCTTGATTTGCTTTTTACAGAATTTATTTAATCTTCTGTATTTAGTTAATGCCTCATCACTACCTACTTGCTTTAATTCTCTAAATGCTTTATTTTTATCTCTTATTGCACCCCTTACAGCTCTATTTAACCATAGTGGTTTCCTCCTATTTCTAGCATGTTTATTCCCATAAGGTATATATTGTGCACAGGTCCTATTCATAATGCTAATAAACGTCTCCCATTTTCTTTGTGTATTTTTATGTCTCAGGATATCGTCCCAGTTAATTGCACCAAGATCATCTCTCATCCGTTGGAAATTTGCTTTCCTGAAGTTTAGTGTCCTTGTAACCCCTCTACTACACATCTTATTAAAGGATACATGAAAACTTATTAATTTGTGATCACTATTACCCAAGTGACCCCCAACCCTTACATTTGATATGCGGTCTGGCCTGTTGGTTAATATTAGGTCTAGCAGTGCCCCCCTTCTTGTTGGGTCCTGAACCAGTTGTGAAAGGTAATTGTCTCTCATAGTTGTCAAAAACCTATTACCTTTGCTGGAACTGCAGGTTTCGGTTCCCCAATGTATTTCAGGGTAGTTGAAGTCCCCCATAATAATGACTTCTCCTTGAGTAGCTGCTTCATCTATTTACTTTATGAGGATTTTCATAAGTATTTTCAATGTGGCCTGATGTGGCAGTGAACCTGGTAATGTAGGTGCATTGCTTTACAATTATTTTTTTCCTTTTTTTATCCCTTAACAGTGAAGAGAATAAAAGTCATTTGGCGTTCGATGAAAGATCACTTCAATAAGGACATGAGAGAGGATAATCGGATTCAAAGTGGTGCTGCTCCAATGCTCAGAAAATATAAATACCATCGTGTAATTTTGTTTCTGAGGCTTACAGTTGGTCAGCGAACGTGAGTATTTTCTGTGCTGTCTTACTGTTATATAAACAATATTTTTTTAGTAATGATTTTCATTTATTTTCCACACAGAACCTGGTGCAGCACAACACAACCTGAATCGTCCTCAGTTGGAACGGCCCCTCATCGACCAGCCAACGAACAGGCGCAATCCCAATCATCCGCCAACGATGGAGCAACCAGGCTGGCTTCACAGGCTGGGGAACAGACAGCCAGTCCATCTGGTTTTCCCCTCTCCCAGCCCTCTATCACTGGTTTTTTTGGTCTTCTTGTCAGCAGCACAGGGCCAGGGAGAGGCCAGCCATGCCCGAGTTTCTTCACTTAGGCTCGATCTTCCGGAATGGGATGAAAATGGTTTTAGAAAGCCTGGATAGTGGGTTCACTCAGGTGAACAAACTTTTCCAGGAAGTCCACAGACGCCTTGACTGCCTGGTGCTGTAGTGCTGACCCTCATTTTTCCTGTCCAAGATTTCTCTCTTCAGAGACCAGCGCATCATTTTTTTCATCAATAGAGCTGTGCGTGTCGGAAAACCTACCGCCTGATCTCCAGTTGAACGTGATGCAGGCCTGCCAGGCTGCTTACAGCCAGGCATTGCAGCAGTCCCGATATAAGCAGCAGACACAAACTTCGTTTCCTACAGGTCAACAAGGGCCAGCACAGCAGCAGTGGTAGAATCCTCCAGCACCTTTCCAAATATCTCAAGGACTTGGATACCCGTCTGCTCAACAACCGATGACAACGCAAGTGACCTATCCAACACCATCGCTGGACATTAGGACTGTTCCTACAGTACCCATCTACACCACGCAGCCGAGTGCAGCAGCCTTCAACTTCCACCATGCAGCCGAGTGCAGCAGCCTGCAGCCTTCAACTTCCACCACACAGCCGAGTGCAGCAGCCATGCAGCCTTCAACTTCCACCATGCAACCGAGTGTTGCAGCCATGCAGCCTTCAACTTCCACCACGCTGCCTAGTCCAGTACCACGCCAGCACACTGCAACAGAAGCCACCACTCCCACTGAGCCAAGCAAGAAACGCCAAGGTACCTACAAAAAAACAGACTCACACTAGTGACTTTGCTCAGCACAGGAAAATGAAGACCCGGAGCAAAAAATGTCGGCCAAAATTACACCACCTCCACCCTCACCTCCCAATGTGTCTCTGTTGTCAAATATGTCACTACCTTCCCTTGTATCTCTCCCTTCCAATTTGTCTATCCCTTCCCAAGATTCTACTCCTAATGTGTTGTCTACTCCCAATGTGTCCAGTCCCATCAATGAGCCAATCCTTCAATTTATTGCCCCTTCCCCTTGTAACCCCTTCATTATTGACTACCACCCAATCATCACAGCTCAACACCCCCAAGGTCCACAATATCTCACCGTCAGACAGACCCTGAACAAAAACCCAATTGTTGATTAATGGAAAATAAACAGTTGTTTGTTGGTAAATAAAATTTTTATTTTGCTTGCACTATCCCTGTTTTCTTTGTCTCTTTATGTGAAAACACTCACATGTGTGTATTGTATTGTTGAGTGAAGTAGTAAGGGGTGTTGCACTGGAGGTGTTTTATTAGTAGTAATTAGTCAGCAAACATTACAGGTACATTTACTTAGAAGTGTATTAAACCATATAGTATTGCCATGCCACACGTCCAATATCCAAAACAAAGTAAGCAGCAAACTTATCCCTCATCTGGGCAACTTCCACTGTAGTCCTCAGTGGGTGATCACAGTAATCCTGCAAAGTGCTAGCAATAGGTTCGTCAAGTTGTTGTCACTCTTTTGCCAGGATGTAATTGTGTATATCAACACACGCTTTGACCAGATCATCAATTTTCTCAGTTTTTAGATTGATTGGTGTTCCCAAAATGCGCCATATACATGCCAGCAAACCAAAGGCACACTCCACAGTTCTTCGTGCCCTTCAGTCGGTAGTTGAAAATCCTTTTGGCGTGATTCAAGTCCCGACTCGAGTACGGTTTTATGAGGTTGGTGTTATGGCTGGCGGAGCGCACCAAATAATAAAATAATAGTAAGGTGCATTCGCAGCCCGGGGTTCACCGAGGTGGTAAAATGCTGCTTAGTAAAGGCGGAAGTGTAAAGCGGTATACAAGAGGTCACACGTGGGTTAACGTCACCCAGTGTGAACAAAAGCGAACTCTGTTACGACATAAATGCCGGAGCCTGTTAAAATCACAGCACTCGGCAAGAGAGCGCTCAGTATGCGGTCACAGAACTCAGCCCCAAGGACACGAGGTCTGAGTCCCTCTAGACCTACTGAGCGCACGGCGTTGCACCTGCAGACGCCACTATAGCTGCTGACTAAGGTGGCGTGTCAAGCACGTGCACCGTGGCGTGCAGAGCCACCAGAGGACACTGATGTTAGTCTCAGACTCTGCCTCTACCTACGCCTAAGCCTGGGCGCTTAACAGGCTAGGCTGCACAACACATGCGTACCAAGGGTAGGGGTTTCAAATGAGTCAGTCACCAGAGACATTCATACATGCATACAACACTCACTCCTCATAGTCTGGTAATGCAGTCTATACTAGCGCATGGCCAAGCGGCCATGCGAACCTTTTATAGCCACTTCCGGGACCTTCCTGACCTTTCTGATGGTCCAATCCGAGCTGGAGAAGGACCTGAGCATGTGACCTACGACCTCCAATGAAAGATCGTCCCACGGACATGCTCAGTGGACCAAAAGGAGGACTTAGTCCCTGGAGTAGGTCGCTGCTGACCAGCATGCGTTGCTATAGCTGGACCAGAGGTGGCAGCAGCAACCAAACCCACGGTGCTAGTCTGGGCAGAGCGCCGGGACCGACGAGTCTGCTGAGCAGCCTCCTCTACGGCTGGAGAGGAATGGGAGACCGCCGGAAGCAAGGCTCGGGATTCCCGCTGTGCAGCGACAGGAACCCGACGACTAACAGTTGGCACATATTTGAAACGCCTCATCCTCAACCACAACAAATGGCATTGGTGGGCCTTCAGTGTTCGGCCAGCAGGTTTCATAATCTGAATGTGTTTGCCGTTCACAACCCCCACACAGTTTGGAAAATTACAAATTTCCTTGCATTTTCCAGCCACAGTTCAGTTGTGGGTTGGGTGAGGAATTTTTGACTCAGAACGTCACATAAAGCACGGCAGGTGTCTCTAACAATCCCAGAAAGGGTGGACACTACAATCCGGAATTGAAAATGTAGAGATGATAAGGTCTCTCCGGTAGCCAGGAATCTGCCGAACAGAAAATGGAAAAAAAATAAGTACATGGCTTTTCTAACAATAATACTAATGACATGTGTTTGTCTTTCAAAATTACGTACCTCACGGTCACCAACAGATGGTCCTCTGCAGGAATTGCTTGACGTAGTTGTGTGTTCTGCCTAGTGATAGATCCTCGGACACGTTGCAGCAAGTCATCGAAGCTCTGTTCCGACATCTTCGTGTAGTCGAAAAACTTTTGCGGGTTTTCACGCAGCTCTGTATACAACGAGTATTAGGCTCCACGACTCTCTCGGACTTTAACGATGGGGTGTTGCCAATAACGATGATGACTTCTTCTCCGTCTTTCTCTTCTTCTTTCTTCTTCACAAGCCACAGCAAAGGCAACAGCCAATTTCAATGACAAATCAAGATTAATAATGAAGCTCTCCACGATTAGATCCATCTTGCAGCTGGATACTGCAGCAAAAGACGAGGATTTCATCAGTGCAGTGTGTCTATTGTTAGGCAGCGGTAGCACCGTACAAAGTGAAGAGGCAGTGACCCACAAAATTCAAACACAAAAGTCTCTTTAATGTGTTATCTTCACACATAAAAGTCCAATCCACACAAGTGCATATAACTTCAGTGCATATAATCAGCATCCATTTCACCATTTGCAGAATATATATTATATGGCATCCTTCATTTTACAGACACTAAAAACGCCAGTCTTCCTCTGACTGGTTCCCATGGGTGTCTATGCGCTGTATCCAAGACTCTATTCACACAGCATTACATGTTGCAGGCACTAAACACGCTAGTCCTCCTCTGACTTGTTCCCGTGGGTGTCTTGCACCACTGCATAACAGTTTCTTTACTCACACAGCCGTACACAGTCCAGGATATCCTCCGGATCGCAGCTGATCTCCATATCCACCTTTTTTGCAATCGCTACAAACGCCAGTCTTCTTTTGGGCACAGGACATCCACCTCCGGTTCACCTCCGGGCACAGGACTGTCCACATCCGAAACCAGTCACCGTGGATGACTTGCATCTCTGTGTACACTGCAGGTTGCCAGGCCTCACTCTGGCCGTGACACACCTGAGACTCACTAAGCCCTCACTCAGACCTAGTCAGATCTCACTAACCCTTTCCTGCAGGGCTTTTATCATAGAAACCTGTGATATTCAGCCACATGGAAAAGCTGGGTGTGGAATGGAACAGACTGCAACACTATCATACTGCAATTTCAAACACAACATCCAGAGCAGGTTTTCTGTACATCCGCCTTGGACACTAACATGTCCAAGACAAACACTTACTTTTATTATCAGTCTGCATTGCAGTCACAGCTATGGCCTTCATACACCTCCGTGCATATCCTGGGGAGACTATGCAGCAACCCCTACCTGTAACATCGGTCACTGCTTCACTATTGCAATCCTAGTTACGCCTGTGACCGCAATGCATTTCCATAGCCTCAACACGCCTCCATGTGTATCCTGGGGAGAACACACAGCACCCCCTAGCTGTAACAGGGGTCACTGCATCACATATCCCGCTCCCCTGTTGAAACCTGTGGGGTTGAACACTTGACACCCCACAGGGGCACGAGACAGGGCATCCACATGCTTCTGTGACATCCCCGCCCGACACTGCACTAAGAAACCAAAATAGAGTCCGGAACCATGAATCAGCACATGCATCCCTCCTCTTTGGATTTCTCTTCCATACTTTATTATGGAACCACCCACCTCACTGTACTCCATTGCAGACGCCATGCTCGCTTTCACATTTAACCGTAGATTTGGGCCGATTTTGGTTGGTCTCGTCCTTGTTTATTTTGGGTTCAGTTACCCCACATCTCATCCTGTCACCTAAGTACTCGCCTTTGGGCCCCTGGTACCATTTACTCTGTACCCTTACTCGTGCTTCAGTGATTATATCATGCTGAAACGCCGCAGTCCACCCAGGCAACTTCGAGCATCCATCTATATTACGTCGCACCCGAACCTGAGCCTCCTGACACTGCTATCTAGCGAGCGCTCTATCTATTTTACCCTGACCCAAGGCCACATCCTTGGCCAGTGCCAGAGTGTTCCTCGTGCCCATGTCCCCAGTCGCCTGCGTGACCACACACTCCCGGTTCTTCCCGGCGTTCTTTCTAAACCTGCATTTTTATCCCAGTTTCTCTGCGTGGGACCCTGGAACTGAGCTGTCCCAAACTTACCAGGGGACAATTCCAGCTCTGGGTTCAGTGGAGTCTCCACACCCTCTACTGCCACAACCTCTAGAGTGAGCCTATCGGGGTTACACTCTGTCCCTAAGTTGGCGACCCCTGTGGCACATATCTCTGACTTCACATCTTCGCTTTCTGCACCCGGAACAACATTTTCATCCTCTCCTGCCACCACCTCTAGGAGGAGCCTATCGGGATTACACTCTTGTTGGCGACTCCTATGGCAGGTATCTCAACATCTCCAGTTCTATACCTGGCACAAACTTTACAATGAGAGGGTTGACCCTGGTCTCCCACAGAGACCAAAACAGGGGAAGTCTCTCCCCAACACAGTCCCATATGGAAGGGTCTTTGCCACTCCCACCACATGTTTTAAGTCCCCACATGGTGTAGAAAAATTGACCTCAGCGGTTGGGTACTCCCGGATTTCCCCATGGATACCCACCACCTCCACTTTCCGTCCTTTGGGGTTTCCCCCGTCAACAAAGGACCTATTGACTAGAGTTGAGCGACTTTTGGTTTTTTAGGGTCGAGTTTCGTTTCGTGAAACCCGACTTTTCCAACAGTCGGGTCGAGCAAGATCGGCCGATTATAGGGAAAAGTCGGGGTCGTCCCGAAACACAAAACCCAATGTAAGTCAATGGGGAATAAAAGTCGGCAGTGAGAGGAGGACAGGAAACACACCTACAGTGCCCATTTGAATGCCAAAAGCATCAATTCTTCTTACTTAAGCTTGTCAACCTTAATTAACTTCATAATACAAGTTACGCACTGAAAAATGGGGGTTATTTGGCTAAAGTTGTGGGGGGGTAGGGCTGGCTCCAGGTTTTCATGTGCCCTGGGCGAAAGAGCGCCCCTTTAACACATACCACAACTCATCATGCTCCGATACGGCAGAGAAATAGCGGTATAGTACAATGAAAAATACTTCACTTTTTACATCTCATGACGAGGCCCATCAATTTCTCCATACAGAATCATTGGTCCCATATAATGTTTGAAACAGTATATGGTGAGCTCCACATAATGCTACAGTATATGTTGGTCCCCATGGATGAAGCTCCACTGTCTTATGGGCCCAAATAATGCTCCAAACATAATGGGCCCCATTTCTAATGCTCTAGTGTATAATGGGCCCTGTAAATGCTGCTCCAGTGTCTGATGTCCACCTTTGGAATGTTCCAGTGTATGGTGGGCCCCATCTATCATTCTCCAGAGTATAGTGCTCCCCAAAAATTGCTGTCCCAACATTAAAAACAATCAAATAAGTCTCCTCGCTAGGGAATCCCTGTACTAGTCTGGACTCCTCGTCGTCCCCATCTTCCATCTCACTGCACAGTATTTCAACCTTGCAAGTGCTGTGATCCTGAGCAAGCAGGGGGGGCCCACTCGTTGGCGACGGCACTGGCACAGGGCCCCTGATAGTACGGTGGTGTGTCTGATGGCGGGTGGGCCGAAACTGCACTTTCATCTGCAGCTTCCTCTTTGTCACCGTGTAAGATGGAACTGTATATGGGAAGGGTAACCTGAGTTTCATCAGGGTCAGATTCAGGCCGTGTAGCGTGCGAGGGGAATGTAGTGGTCTGGGTCAATGTACCAGCAGATTCATCGAGCAGTGGCTGGGCATCAGTGCACTTGTGTCGCCCCCAGGAGTACGGTCGCCACAGTGGCATTACCTTCCTCCTAGGGAGTGTGATGTCATGCTTGGGAGCAACGAAGGATCTCTCTAGCAGGTTAACTGATTGGGCGGCGTTATTCCCACGAGTCATGACCCTCCAAACAGCGTTCATGAAGGCAAAGTGTTTGTTTTACGTGGGCAGTATGGTTGCAAAGCTGAACCTTAAAGGAATGTCCAGAAGGGCACCACCAGGAGTGGAGCCTATGGTTAAATTCGACTCCACCTGGGAAACCTCAACCATGCCAGCTACAGAAAAGATGCACACATTGCAAGCTTAATTCCGTTAACGAACGAGACTCTGTCATGCCCCGCGGTCCGAGTCCGGCTTACTAGAGGGACACGTGAGGCTCTGGCATATGAGATTGGCCAATAACTGGTTTGTCATGCCCTTACATGTCCGTGGCTGCATGTGCGCTACACTGAAAAGGCCAGCGTTTGTCGCTTACAGGTGCAGATAACCCGCTGAACAACGTTAGTGATGGGGATCACTGATTACAATTATTACCCGCGAACGATGATTTCCCAGTAAGTGCAGGTCAACTGCAGTTCCGGAATTAGGCCTAACCGTCATTCCTGAAAAAATGAAAAACTTACGTGTGCAAACCAGAGGTGCTGTAGCTTGCTTAACAGCTCGCCAGCCGTTCTCACGCCCAGTATGGATTACACGTGATTGCACAAAGGTGAGAAAGGGTACCGTATCCCCGGATAACATGTATGGATAGCGTACACATTCAAAATATATGTCTATACATCAGGAGGCAGGCTCAGACGGTGTTAGGCCCAGTATGGATTGCACGTGATTGCACAAAGGTGAGAAAGGGTACCGTATCCCCGGATAACATATATGGATAGCGTACACTTTCAAAATATATGTCTATACATCAGGAGGCAGGCTCAGACGGTGTTAGGCCCAGTATGGATTGCACGTGATTGCACAAAGGTGAGAAAGGGTACCGTATCCTCGGATAACATCTATGGATAGCGTACCCATTCAAAATATATGTCTATACATCAGGAGGCAGGCTCAGACGGTGTCAGGCACAGTATGGACTTGACGGCCCAGACTACACAGCGGAGGAGCAGGGAGAGGTAAAGATTGCAAATGCTGGGGCCCTGCCAAAGCAAGGGGGGCCCACTCGTGGGCGTCGGTACTGGCACTGGGCCCCTCATAGTACGGCGGTGTGTCTGACGGTGGGTGTGCACCACCACCGTCAGAGACACTTGATTGCACTATGAGGGACCCTGTGCCAGTGCCCGCGCCCAAGAGTCGGCCTACCCACCTGTCCAGGGCAACGGCACTCGCACGGTGTCGTGCGCTAGGTGGTGACCCCGGCCATGGGGGGGGAGGCAGCACAGTTAGGGAGTTTTAGAAAGTGGCATATGTTGATGTTGGACATTCAGCAGATGCAAAAGGCGAAATAGGTCAAGTCCCAGGAAGAGGTGGACCAAAGCAAGCCATTTTTCTGTCAACCTATGTGTCATCAGGGGAAGGTGGGACAAAATCCTTGGAAACCCATGCATGGTTCATTTTAATGAAGGTTAGATTATCCACATTTTGGGTTGACAGACGGGTCCTTTTTTCTGTCAGGATAGATCCAGCTGCACTGAATACTCTTTCCGATAGCACACTTGCAGCTGGGCAAGCGAGCTCCTGTAAGGCATATTGTGCCAATTCAGGCCAGGTGTCCAGTTTAGCGGCCCAATAGTCAAAGGGGAATGACCTGTGTGGGAGAACATCGATATGGGAGGAAAAGTAGTTTGTAACCATAGTTGACAACTGCTGTCTCCTGTCACTTTCCATCGATGCAGTATTACCAGTTGTGTGAGCAGTACTTGAAAAATCAGTCCACAACATTGTCATGAAACCCCTGTCTCCAACGCCACTTCTGCTGTGTGCACCATGAACACCTCTGCCAAGCTGCCCCTGGCCCGTACGGCTCGTGTGAGAACCATCACCGCTGCTGTGTGCTGGGAATGCCTCAAGCAACCGATTTACCAGAGTTGCTTGTTTATTAGCCAATATTAGGTCAAGGTTCTCCTGTGGCATGTTTTTTTGTAATTTGCCTTTATAGCGTGGATCCAGGATGCTGGCCAACCAGTAGTCGTCATCATTCATCATTTTGGCAATGCGGGGGTCCCTTTTTAGGATCTGCAAGGCATAATCTGACATGTGGGCCAATGTTCCCGGTGTCAATGATGCACTGCGAGTGCTGGTTGGAGGAGCACTTTCTGGCAAATCCACATCCCTCCAGTCACGCACAAACCCTGTACCAGACCTTGCCACGCCAACATTTTCACTTGCCCCATGAGATGCATCCTCCTCCCCTAAGTAATCATCCCCATCATCATCCTCCTCCTCCTCTTCTTCCTCCACCTCGTCCAGGAGAGGTCCCTGAGCAGACAATGGCTGAATGTCATCAAGGATTCCCTCCTCCTCTTCCTCCTCATCAACATTGGCTGCAGATGCCTGCTCCTTAAGGTGCGTCAAAGTTTGCATGAGCAGACGCATAAGTGGGATGCTCATGCTTAGGATGGCGTCGTCTGCGCTTACCAGCCGTGTGCATTCCTCAAAACACTGAAGGACTTTACAGAGGTCTTAAAGCTTCGACCACTGCACACCTGTCAACTCCATGTCTGCTCTCAAAGTGCCTGGCCGTGTATCCTCCCACAAATGCATTATGGCCTGCCTCTGCTCGCACAGCCGCTCCACCATGTGCAGGGTGGAGTTCCACCTTGTTGCAATGTCGATAATGAGGCGGTGGTTGGGAAGGTGGAGCAATCGCTGCAGCTTTTGCATACGAATGGAGTGTACAGGCGACCGGCGGATGTGCGCGCACAGTCTTCGCACCTTCTGGAGCAGGGCTGTTAACTCCAGATAATTTTTGAGGAAGCACTGCACCACCAGGTTCAAGGTGTGAGCCAAGCAAGGTATGTGGCTGAGTTTTGAAAGGGCTATGGCTGCCACAAAATTACGGCCGTTATCATTAACTACCTTGCCTGCCTCAAGATGTACACTGCCCAGCCATGACTCAGTTTGTCGCTTCAAGTACTCGGCCAGCACCTCGGCGGTGTGTCTGTCGCCCAAACACATCATCTGCAACGCAGCCTGCTGACGCTTTCCACTAGCTGCTTGACAGGGGGACACCTCGTGTGCAACAGTGGCAGATGCAGATGGAGTGCTCGTACGACTGCGCTCTGTGGACGAGCTTTCGCTTCTGGAGGAGGAGGAGGAGGGTCGAATGCCTACAGCCAACTGTTTCCTATACCGTGGCCTAGGCAGCACTGTCCCACCACCGCTGTCCCCTGTGGACCCTGCATCCACCACATTAACCCAGTGCGCAGTGATGGACACGTAACGGCCCTGGCCATGCCGACTGGACCATGCATCAGTTGTGAGGTCAGGGCTGCCACTAGGAATTTTGGGGCCCCATACTGGCAAAATTTTCAGGGCCCCCTTGAGACTCCACCCCTCAAACTGTCCACAGCCCCACCGCTCTCTCTTAGAAAAATTCCACTTCTCACCAATCACACATTAACAGTTCCCATCTCCAGATCACACACATAGCCAGCAGCTCTTGTTATGACCAAAAGATTTTTTAAATCTGCCACCACAAGGTAGACTCTTTTGGCTGAGCCCTACTCTACTCTAACCTATTAAACATTTGCTAAAATATCCAATACAATTTAGGTATATTTTTTTATTTATTTTTCAATTTTTAAAATGACCAATAATATCACATCCAAAGGGACAAATACCACCACACCATGCCCAGACACCATATTACCACCACATGGTGACCAATAATACCACATACAAGGAACGAATACAGCCATACCTGTTGTGAGTTCATTTTCCCCTATCTTTCTGTCTGTGTTAGTGTTTTCTTCTTGCTTCACCGTCATTATATGTTGGGGGCTGCCTTTTGCTTTGGGGTCTGCTCTGGGGCAGTTTAGATTTCCCCTTTCTTTCTTTAGGCCTATTTAATTCTCCGGCTGTGATCGAGGTGTCTAGGGCAACGTAGGAACCCCCCACGGCTACTGCTAGTTGTGTTGATAGGTTCAGGGGTCTGCAATCCGATAGCTGCCAACTTCTCTGGTTTTCTGGACTTAGCTAGCATTTCTGTTTTTGCCTCCTACGGTGACTCAATCATAACACATACCATGTCCAGACCACATATTACCACCAGTGACAGAATAATAGCACAAACAAGGGATAAATACCACCACACCATGACCAGACCACATATTACCAGCACATGGTGACTGGATACTACAATACTGATCATTAATAAAAAAAACATATTACTATCACCATAAGTTCCATTATACACAGGAGATCTGTACTTAGTATGTAGTGTCTGTGTACACGTAATACAGTGATCACCAGTGACATTATACACAGGAACTCTGTATATAGTGTCAGTGTACAGGTAATACAGTGATCACTGGTGACATTGTACAAAGGCACTCTGTATATAGTGTATAGTGTCATTGTACAGGTAACACAAACTCACCAGTGATGTCTCTAGGTGAAGTCCTTCATCTTTGCTTTTCATCTTTCATCCAGCACAGATCGCCATCACGTCTTCCAGCCAGGGCTCATCTCTGCAGGAAATAACACATTACTTAATTTTTTTCCCAACTTCTACACTACACCAGATGAAGAAAAAAGGCGACATAGTGTCGCTCTGCACAGTAACAGAACCTCCCCTCATTTAAAACAGTATCCTCAAAAAAATAAAATAAATACATCATTGCAGTAATAATATCCCTTAATTAGCCCCTATGGTAATAATATCCCCCATCCTGGCTCCAGCCATATTTTCTCTCATCCTGCCCTCATGAGTATCCATTCTGCCCCCACATGATCTCCAGATCCTGCCCCATCTGTCTACATCGTATCCATCCGGCCCCATGATCCTGCACCATGTGTCTCCCATCCTGCCCCCTCCTGTGTCTCACTGTCACATTCTGCCCCCTCCTGTGTCTCACTGTCAATTCTGCCCCCTCCTGTGTCTCACTGTCACATTCTGCCCCCTCCTGTGTCTCACTGTCACATTCTGCCCCCGTGCCTCACATTCTGTCCCCTCCTGTTTCACTGTCACATTCTGTCCCCTGTGTCTCACTGTCACATTCTGCACCCTCCTGTGTCTCACTGTCACATTCTTCCCCTTCTTGTGTCTTACTGTCACATTATGCCCCCATGTCCATTCTGACCCCATGTCTCACATTCTGCCCCCATGGTCATTCTGCCCCCTCATGTGTCTCACTGTCACATTCTGCCCCCTCCTGTGTCTCACTGTAACATTCTGCCCCATGTCTCACATTCTGCTCCTTCCTGTGTCTCACTGTCACATTCTGCCCCCATGTCTCACATTCTGCCCCCTCCTGTGTCTCAATGTCCCATTCTGCCCCCTCCTGTGTCTGTCACATTCTACCCCCATGTCTGCATACTGCCCCCATGTCTTGAATTCTGCCCTAACGTTCTGCATTCTGCCCTCATGTCTCACATTCTGCCCCATGTCCATTCTGCCCCATGTCTCGCATTCTGCCCCCTCCTGTGTCTCACTGTCACATTCAGCCCCCTCCTGTGTCTCACTGTCATATTCTGCCTGCCCCCATGTCTTGAATTCTGCCCCTATGTCTTGCATTCTGCCCCCATGTCTTGCATTCTGCCCCCATCATGTGTGCATTCTGCACCCATGTCTGCATTCTGCCCCCATCATGTGTGCATTCTGCACCCATGTCTTGCATTCTGCCCTCATGTCTTGCTTTCTGCCCCCATGTCTCATATTCTGCCCCCATATCTGCATTCTGCCCCCGTCTCACATTTTGCCCCATGTCTTGCATTTTGCACCCGTGTCTAGATATTTGGCCCTGTGTCTCCAATCCTGCCCCGTCTCCATATTTGCCCCTGTGTGTCTCCAATCCTGCGCCCTGTCTCCATATTTGCCCGTGTGTCTCCAATACTGCCCCCTGTCTCCATATTTGCCCGTGTGTCTCCAATCCTGCGCCCTGTCTCCGTATTTGCCCCTGTGCGTCTCCAATCCTGCGCCCTGTCTCCATATTTGCCCCTGTGTGACTACAATCCTGCCCGCTGTCTCCATATTTGCCCCTGTATGTCTCCAATCCTGCCCCGTCTCCACATTTGCTCTTGTGTGACTCCAATCCTGCCCCCTGTCTCCATATTTGCCCCTGTGTGTCTCCAATCCTGCCCCCTGTCTCCACATTTGCTCCTGTGTGACTCCAATCCTGCCCCCTGTCTCCATATTTGCCCCTGTGTGTCTCCAATCCTGCCCGCTGTCTCCATATTTGCCCCTGTATGACTCCAATCCTGCCCCCTGTCTCCATATTTGCCCCTGTGTGTCTCCAATCCTGCCCGCTGTCTCCATATTTGCCCCTGTATGACTCCAATCCTGCCCCCTGTCTCCACATTTGCTCCTGTGTGACTCCAATCCTGCCCCCTGTCTCCATATTTGCCCCTGTGTGACTCCAATCCTGCCCCCTGACTCCATATTTGCCCCTGTGTGCCTCCAATCCTGCCCCCGTGTCTCAATTCTGCCAGGGATACATACCGCCCCTTTCAAAAATAAAAACTTTCTTCTTACCTGACCTCGCTCCTGCGCTGAAGATGGAGCTGATGCTGTGATGATGTGAGCTGAAAGGACCTGTGGTGACGTCATCGTCATGTGATCAGGGGGCAGAGCTGATCAATGCTGAAGGCCTGTGATAATGATGACGTCACCACAGGTCCTTCAGCTCTTCTCTATCTTTCAGATGTCGGGCGCTGTGGCGGCTCTGCTGATGTGTGCGCTGCCCGGCGCCCCTATGACGCACAGCACTTGGGACCCGATGACTGGCAGCACAGGAGCGGGGCCCCTGATCTGCGGGCCCCCTTCTGTACTGCTGTTCATCGGGCCCCATACAGCAGTAAGGGCTGTCATGCTCTGATGGCGGCCCTGTGTGAGGTGCACCTTTCCACTCACTGACTGCTTGAGTGCATGGACAATGCGGTCTTTTACATGATGGTGGAGGGCTGGGATGGCTTTGCGAGAGAAGAAGTGGCGACTGGGTAGGTCATAGCGTGGTACTGCATAGGCCATGAGTTCGCGGAAAGCTGCGCTTTCCACCAACCGATAGGGCATCATCTCAAACGAGATTAGTTTGGCAATGTGGGCGTTCAAACCCAGGGTACGCAGATGAGAGACTGAGTACTTTCTTGACCTACTCATAGTGTCTGGGAGGGTGAGCTGGACTTGAGAGCTGCATATGGTGGAAGTAGCGGTGGACAGGGCGGACTGAGAGAGGGTTGATGATGGTAATGGAGTTGGTGTTCTTTCTGATGGCCTAGATTCAGTATTTCGTTGATATAACAGTGGGATTCCCTGACTGCTGTGGCCTTGCAACGACACCTCAACATTTGCTGCTGTGCTAACCGGTGGGCTTACAGTGGGGGAAACAATGTAGCGTTGCTGACTACCTTCTTTGTGATCAGTTGCACATGTGGCACTTGAGGTTTGGTGTTGTGTCCACGCTTGCAAGTGCATGCTGGTTAAATGTCTAAGCATGCAACTGGTATTCAAATTTTTCAGATTTTTCCCTCGGCTAAAGGTCTTTGCGCACTTCTTACAGATAACCTTGGCCTGATCATGAGGATTTTGTTCAAAAAAGTGCCACACTGCACTCTTCCTACTTTGGCAGACATTTTGCGGCCTAGCACGCTGTGATCTTTTGACCCTCTGGACAAGCTGTCCAGCAACTCTTTTGATTTTTGGAACCTGTCTTTGTAGTGCTCCGGGCCTGCCAGATAACAGCTGTTGCTATGTCGATGTCTGCTGTGGATGCTCCTCATCTGAGCTATTGGAAGCAGCACCCTCTTCCCCCAATGGATGCCAATCTGGGTCAACAACTGGGTCATCCATCACCTCCTCTTCAATGTCATGTGCACCTTCCTCTGTGTCACCGTGTATGGTGGTATAGTGTGCGGGAAGGGGCACCTGAGTCTCATCAGGGTCAGAATCTGGCTCTGTACACTGCGAGGACAATGTAGTGCTCTGAGTGAATGTACCAGCAGAATCATCTATCAGCGGCTGTGCATCAGTGCACTCCATGTCAGATTCATCTTGGCCTGGGTAATTCACCATTTGACTTGATAATCCAGGCATGGTATGTGAAAACAGCTCCATAGAGTAATCAGTAGTATGGCCTGCGTCATCCTTCAATCTTGGTTGGGGTGAAGGACACAAGGAAAGGTGTGGTTCATGAACATGAGCCTCCAATGACGACTCAGTGCTTTTACTTTTTACAACTTCAGAAGAGGAGGCGATAGAGCTGGAGGCTGAGTCAGCAATGTAAGACAAAACTTTTTCCTGATGCTCTGGCTTTAAAAGCGATTTGCAACTCCTAGAAAACTAAGCCTTCGAAGCCTTATGGAGCCAGACGATGATGCAGGCTCAACACCTCCTGCATTCGGTCCTATTTTGCTCTTGCCACTACCATCAGATCCACCATCATTACCAGCTGCCAACCCCCGCCCAATTCCACGGCCTCTTCCACCAGCCTTCCTCATTTTTTGTAGAAATGTAGACAAAATCCAACAAACTATATAGTAATGTAAAACAAGGTACAAGGTGTCTATAGGACAGGGGAGATTTTGAATTTCTGCACACACTTGTGGACACTGGACACTTATGGATTTTGTGAGGCCCACTGAATATCACAGCGCTATGTCACAGGCTCGATGGCACAGGTGTGAAAAAAGTGACTACAGGATAAGGGAGATTTTGAATTTCTGCACACACTAGTGGACACTGGACACTTTTGGATTGTGTGAGGCCCACTGAATATCAGAGCGCTATGTCACAGGCTCGATGGCACAGGTGTGCAAAAAGTGACTACAGCATCACAGAGATTTTGAATTTCTGCACACACTAGTGGACACTGGACACTTTTGGATTGTGTGAGGCCCACTGAATATCAGAGCGCTATGTCACAGGCTCGATGGCACAGGTGTGAAAAAAGTGACTACAGGATAAGGGAGATTTTGAATTTCTGCACACACTAGTGGACACTGGACACTTTTGGATTGTGTGAGGCCCACTGAATATCAGAGCGCTATGTCACAGGCTCGATGGCACAGGTGTGAAAAAAGTGACTACAGGATCACAGAGATTTTGAATTTCTGCACACACTTGTGGACACTGGACACTTATGGATTGTGTGAGGCCCACTGAATATCAGAGCGCTATGTCACAGGCTCGATGGCACAGGTGTGAAAAAAGTGACTACAGGATCACAGAGATTTTGAATTTCTGCACACACTAGTGGACACTGGACACTTTTGGATTGTGTGAGGCCCACTGAATATCAGAGCGCTATGTCACAGGCTCGATGGCACAGGTGTGAAAAAAGTGACTACAGGATAAGGGAGATTTTGAATTTCTGCAGACACTAGTGGACACTGGACACTTTTGGATTGTGTGAGGCCCACTGAATATCAGAGCGCTATGTCACAGGCTCGATGGCACAGGTGTGAAAAAAGTGACTACAGGATCACAGAGATTTTGAATTTCTGCACACACTAGTGGACACTGGACACTTTTGGATTGTGTGAGGCCCACTGAATATCAGAGCGCTATGTCACAGGCTCGATGGCACAGGTGTGAAAAAAGTGACTACAGGATAAGGGAGATTTTGAATTTCTGCACACACTAGTGGACACTGGACACTTTTGGATTGTGTGAGGCCCACTGAATATCAGAGCGCTATGTCACAGGCTCGATGGCACAGGTGTGAAAAAAGTCACTACAGGATCACAGAGATTTTGAATTTCTGCACACACTTGTGGACACTGGACACTTATGGATTGTGTGAGGCCCACTGAATATCACAGCGCTATGTCACAGGCTCGATGGCACAGGTGTGAAAAAAGTGACTACAGGATAAGGGAGATTTTGAATTTCTGCACACTAGTGGACACTGGACACTTTTGGATTGTGTGAGGCCCACTGAATATCAGAGCGCTATGTCACAGGCTCGATGGCACAGGTGTGAAAAAAGTGACTACAGGATCACAGAGATTTTGAATTTCTGCACACACTTGTGGACACTGGACACTTATGGATTGTGTGAGGCCCACTGAATATCACAGCGCTATGTCACAGGCTCGATGGCACAGGTGTGAAAAAAGTGACTACAGGATAAGGGAGATTTTGAATTTCTGCACACACTAGTGGACACTGGACACTTTTGGATTTTGTGAGGCCCACTGAATATCAGAGCGCTATGTCACAGGCAGAAATTGGCTAGTGTATCACAAACTACAAGGTGTATGTAGAATTGGGCAGAATAGGAATCTCCCTAGCGTGTAGGTCTGTAAGAACGGAACAAGTCCTCCACTTATCCTTCCACAGTGACACACAGATAGCTTCACTGTGGCCGTGATAACAGCCGTTACACGGTACTGAGAGGAGCGTGCACGTACACGGCTGTCCGGTGTACGTAAAATTGTCAAGCTCCGTGTTTTTTAAGTATACGGACTGACACACGCTGTCTCTCTATAGTTTTGAATGTGATCAAACAGCAAATATATTTAACTGTTTGAAAGCTAGACAAAACTAGTAGGTGCAGGTCTGTAAGAACGGAACATGTCCTCGACTTATTCTCACAGAGTGACACACAGATAGCTTCACTGTGGCCGTGATAACAGCTGTTACACAGTACTGAGAGGAGCGTGCACGTACACGGCTGTCCGGTGTACGTAAAATTGTCAAGCTCCGTGTTTTTTAAGTATACGGACTGACACACGCTGTCTCTCTATAGTTTTGAATGTGATCAAACAGCAAATATATTTAACTGTTTGAAAGCTAGACAAAACTAGTAGGTGCAGGTCTGTAAGAACGGAACATGTCCTCGACTTATTCTCACAGAGTGACACACAGATAGCTTCACTGTGGCTGTGATAACAGCCGTTACACGGTACTGTGTGAGGAGCGTACACAGCTGTATGGTGTGAAAAAATGCACGTTCAGTACCTCAGCAGGACAAAAAAAAAAATTGGGATTGCTTTTAAAAAAGCAGTTTGCAGAGCAGTGGGTAAACAGCAATGCAGCTGTCAGGAAGCCTTAGAAGGCAGCCTAACAACCAACACCGCTGATCCACCACAATATAGCCTCCCCTTGCACTGCACACACAGTGACTGGTGTGTTGTACAGGCAAAATCGCTAGCAGCAGAAGCAGTTTTTTTTTCTTCTTCCCTGCCTAACGCTCTCCCTACAGAATCAGCAGCAGCAACCCCTCCCTATGCTAAGATCGGCAGAAGTAAGATGGCGGTCGGCGTGCACGCCCTTTTATAACCCCTGTGATGCCCACCAAAGCAAGCCAATCACTTGCATGCCCTTCTGAAAGATGGTGGTGACCCCTGCCTATGTCATCACGTTGCCCACAGTGTCCGTGGATCCTGATTGGCTGAAAAAGAGCGCAAAACAAACTTTTGAAACGCGACTTTGGCGCGTAAGTCGCCAACCTCGTGGCCGACCTCATCCTAGGGTCGGGTTTCGTTTCATGAAACCCGACTTTGCCAAAAGTCGGCGACTTTTGAAATTTTTCGACCCGTTTCGCTCAACTCTACTATTGACCAAAGTTGCTCTGCTCTCTGAGTCCAGGAGAGTCTCTGTGCAGCACCTGTTCACAAGTACATGGCACAGTCGCTGTTTGCTGTCAGCAGTGCCCATCGTGGTGGTACAGAACGACTGGGCACACATAGATTCATGGCGTGTATGTCAGCAGCGCATGGGCTCAGATGTCACAGAACAGTTACTAGCCCCATGTCTGGACTCTGGCACAATGTCCTGAGTGGGTTTATACCACTCAATCAATTCTATAAGCAGGTCCAGGTTGCCCAGGTCCCTTTGCCTGACCCATCCTCCACCAACTACAACAAGCCATTTACCTGGGACCTGGCAGGTTGAGACTCTACACAGGTCCCAATGATTACCCTTTACGTTTGGGGTCACTTCATGACTCTGCTGATCGCCACTCTCCTCTTTACACAGCTGAAGCTCTGGTAGCTTCCACTGCCATGCTTGAGGCTACTCCTGCCGCAACTGCAGCACCTGCTGCTGCAGCACCTCTCGCTGTGATCGCTGAAACTGCAGCACCCCATGCTGCTGTTGCAACTGCACCACCTGCTCCAAAAGTTCCTCCATTATTCCAGCAAACTTGCACAATGATCTGCAGCATTCTCTGGGGTATGCCTCAGTTCACACTGCTCGCAGTGGTATTTAAGGCAGCCGTAGCTTTCAGCCACATGGAAAACCTGGGTCCGGAATGGAACAGACTGCCACACTATCATACTGCAATCTGTTTCAAACACAAGATCCAGAGCAGGTTTTCCATACATCCGCCTTGCACACTATCATGACTAAGACTAACACTTACTTTTATTATCAGTCTGCATTGCAGTCACAGCTATGCCCATGACTGCCATGCACACCTATAGCCTTCATACACCTCCATGCATATCCTGGGGAGACTACACAACGACCCCTGCCTGTGACATCGGTCACTGCTTCACTATTGCAATCCCAGCTATGCCTGTGACCACAATGCATGCCCATAGCCTGAATACGCCTCCATGCGTATCCTGGGGAGAACACACAGCACCCCCTAGCTGTAACAGGGGTCACTGCATCACACTATATTTAGAAATCCCACGAGACACGCCCATTGGGTGTCTGGTGTCAAGGAAACTCTACTGGAAAAGCATTGGAAATATTGAATGCATGCGCATAAACAATGCAAACGCATGCAAAAATGCATACAAACCCATGCACACACAGCATTTTTTTGGAGTCATGCGTAAGATGATGTGGATAAAAAATGCTGCATAAACATGCGTTTGCATGTGTTTTTGCATGCATTTGCGCATGCAGATGGTACGCTGCTCACAGAAACGCTAATGGGAACCTAGCCTTATTCAGCCTCTGCTCAGCACATTGTCTACAGGATTGGCAAGTACGGTGTTAGGCAATTTCGGGACTCCCAAAGACAATGATTGGAGGCTGAACATGCACAAAATCTATTCAGAACTGAGCTGCAGAGTGTCACATTTGGGAATGCTGAAGCCCCAATAGTCAGATGCCCCGGATAAGAAAATTATCTCCTATTCTGAATAGTTTATAGCTTCATTTTTGGGGATTAACCCTTTAATCACCCCATAGCACAAATTAAAATAACATCCCACAAAGTGCACCCCCATTCTATAAATATATTTCACCAAAGTCAATCAAAAGATAATGGAGTCTCTCAGCACAACAGCACTATGCTCTGTCAGGAAGGCTCAAGAGGCATGGTGCATATTAAATATTGTGATTTGGCTGTATATTTACTTCACTCAGCCCCTCTGTATACAATCCCACCCTGCAAAACATCACTCCTCAGCTTCTCTATATTTAGCCGGCTCCTGGAGCACATTGCTCCTTAGCTACGCTGTATACAGCATCCATTTGCAGTCAGCGTCGGACTGGAGCACCTTGGGCCCACCAGAGAAAATCATTCTTGGGGCCCACTATGTAGCTACATAGAAATAAATGCAAGACCACCAATTGTGTGGTAAAACGTGCTAATATCAGGGTATAATATAAGGTAGTGTACACATCTTAATTATGTAGCAGGGGTTGGGGTAGCCCCCTCATAGAATATAAAGTAGCTCCCCCTTCATAGAATATAATGTATCCTCCCTCATGGAATATAATGCAGCCCCCTCATAGGGTATAATACAGCACACCACAAGATATAATGCAACCCTCTCATAAGGTATAATGCAGCCCCCCATTGAATATAATATAGCACCATCATATGGCATAATGCAGCCCCCCTCATAGTATAATGCAGCCCCTTCACAGAATATAATGTAGCCCCCCAGGGTATAATGCAACCCCCTCATAAGGCAGCCCCCCCATAGAATATATTGTAGCCCCCTCATAGGGCATAATGCAGCTCCCCTCATAATATGGTGTAGCCCCCTGAGAGAATAATACAGCCTCACCCAGAATTTAATGCAGCCCCCCCACAGAATATAATGTAGCCCCCTCACAGGGTATAATGCTTCCCCTCTCCACCTCCATCATTGTTCTCCCCATCCACCTCCATCATTGTCCTCATCACCACCTCTATGATTACCTTCTCACCCACCACCTCCATCATTGCTCATCCCACCACCTCCATCAATGCCTCCTCCCCCACCACAATTGTCCTTTCCACCACTACCATCATTGTCATTTACACCACAACCATCATTGCTTTCTCCCCCGCCACACCCATCATTTGCCCATTTCAACACCTCCATCACTGCCTCCCCCACCACCATTATCATTGTCCTTTCCACCACAACCATCATTGCCTACACCAACACCAGCCCCATCGTCCTTTCCACCACCAACAACATTGCCTTCTCCCCCCACTGCTCTTTCCATCACCCACATCATTACCAATCTCCAATACACACACACAGCACCACTATCACACACAGCACCACACACAGACAGCACCGCACCACTCTCTCACACACACACACACACAAAGCACCACACTACATACACACACACACACACACACAAAGCATCGCACCGCACCACATACACACACGCACGCAGGCAGGCAGACACACACACACACACAGCACCTCTCCACACATTCCCTGCAGCCGCAGCCCATCATCCCAGCAGCTTCCTCTCTGAAACAGCCACACTGAATGATGATGTCATCCAGCCGTGCTGTCTCAGACAGAAAGTTCCGGGCAGGTGGGCAGGAAGCAGGATGGCATCGAATCTCAGCAGCTCTGTTCCATTCCCAAGCTGCAAGGATCGCAATCAGGGTTCGCCACCCTTTAGGGACCCACCTCTGGGGCCCCGATTCAGCAGCACCAGTTTTACATGCGGGCAGTGTTAGCCTCAGGCTGCGGCTAACACTGCCCGCTATTAAAGTGAAATGGTATTCACTCCTCTCCATGCCCATGGGGGGTATTGGGAAGCGTGAATGTTCATTTTTTTCTATCAGCAGGGATAGGCTCCTCTCTCCAGCTACTGCTCCGCTGGCACCGGGAGGGCCCCCCTTGACTCAGGGGCCCCATAGCAGCTGGGTGTGCCACTGGCTGGGGGCCCCTGGAGCAGCGGTGGCACTAGGCAGCTGCTGGCCAATATGCCAGCAGGTGTCAGTGCCTGGGCCCACCGAATAATTCCCCTGTATGTGTGGCGCCCCTGAGGCTCAATCGCCACAGAGGTACTGCACCTTCTCCTAAGGTGTGGTGCCCCACCATCCAGGTAAGGTGGGAACTCCTGACCACACTCCAACACTCGCACCGCACACAATAGAGTAGTTCAGAAAAACCACATTGCGGCCCCTTGCTTAGAGAGAAGCAGAGCACCTTTGGTGGTTCCCTGCTTGGAACGCTAAACGTGCTGGGAGGTGGGTGGAGTTGAGAATACATAAAAGAGTGGGAAGGTTTAGGATTAAAGGTCAGTCAGACGGGGGAGTCTGAGGGAAGAAGTCACTCGGAGAGGAGTGAGGGAAGGAGATCCCTGGAGGAGGGAAGGAGGAAGGAGTGCTGCAGCAGGCCTGAGTGACCCAGGTCTGCTGGCACGGGAAAGGAAGGAAAGAGAAAGACATTGAACTGAAGCCTGAGCTTCCATAAGAGAGAAAGACAAGTACGGAACGTAGGAGAATAAGGGAACACAGAGGATGTGGGTTAGGAGAGAACCCTGCCTAGAAGTTCTAAGCACAAGGCCGCGGCCCGGTCCCCGAGATTGTATGGACACTAATGGTTCTGCAGCAGACACCGGTGGAGTAGTGGGCTGTAAATGCACTACTCCCATCTAAGACATGGGGGCACAACAACAAAACAGATAGAGAGCCGGGACTCTGGAGTAAGGAGTCCCCGAAGCAGGCTACAGCTGTCTGCCGTACAAGTAGAGTTCTTGGGAACATCTGATAGGAGGAACTCCAGTGTAACTCAGTACTAGGAGATCTTCACACTTAAAGGCGCTATAGAGGCGACGTTCAGAAAAGGTACATAAGTTGGCGGAGTGTTGGAAGGGAGCATTCCATCTTGCCTGGAGGTTGACTGAGTCCCTGACCCGGAGGACACGGCACAGAAGCCGGCACTACAGACTGTGAGTAAAGCTTTGGAACTACATGCCCTGGTGTCCTCCATTCCTTCCTGCGTCCGCCTGCTTGGCACTGCTGCATCCCCTGCACCGGACACTACACCATCTAAGTGTCACTTCACCTATTCTGCCCTAGGGCAACAGCCCTGCCTGTGGAGGGCTATAACATCACTGCTGCACCACACCATCTGTCCCAGAGGATCTGTCTGCAGCGTCGGCTTAACATCTCACTTGCCGAACACCACAGGTGGCGTCACGAACTATTCCATTAACTACATTCCACCATAAGCATTATTGCGCCATCACTTGGGCGCCCAGGGCTACGGACCGGGTCACCGCTGCTGTGACACACCACCCGCTGAGACCGGCCCAGTACCGAGTAACCCCGCAGCCCTGGGAGGGCGACCCAAACTTGGCGTCACGTACAGAATGACGAGACCCGATGCCATCGGGTTCTGTGTGCCTTGGACTTAAAACTTTTGAGAATGTGCAGAAGTCCCAATTTAATAGACTATAAAATGAACATTAAAAATGGCCGTTGGCGTGGAGAAGAAGGGCGTGATGAGATGGGAGGTCCAAGGAAAAGACCGTGAACAGTCTTGGGCCTCCCCTGCCTGAATTACTATGTGACAGCGACATGGCCCACCCCCCGAGGGGTTCGTATACTGGCTTGGTATGGAGGCGCTGGAAGAAGACGCTGCCCCAAGAAGGAGGGGCAGAAGCCTTTGGTGGGAAAGGGGCCGAGGAAGGAAGAACGCCAGAACGCCATTTTGGAGAGAGACAGGAGGAGGCCTGTTGAGCGCGGGGAAGCGAAACTCCTTGGCGCCATGGCTGAAGGCTCCAACCCAGTATCAGAGATGAACCACCGGCAGCTGGAGGACGAAATTGCCCAGCTGACGCGCCGCCTGCAACTGAGGCAGGAAGCGCTATGGACATTGAATCTGCAGCACGCCCAGGAGGAGCCTACACCTGCGGTACCCGCGACACCGGTACCCGCCGCTCCTGCACCGGACCTCTTCCAGGCAGACCCTGCGGAGTCTGCGACCGCTGCCATGCCATCGGCAGCGTACCTTGTTCCCTCACTGCTGCTACTACCGGAGGAGTTATACACAGCACAGGGAGCTGAAGCGGAGGAGGACAAGCACACGTCCGGACGTGATGCGGCCGCGCAGGTCCCTACGGAGACCCCCGTGGATCCGGAGCCACCCTTAGCTCCACCGCCGTCCCCGGTATCGCACCAACCAGCATCAGGATGAAGACACCCAAAGCATTTCACCTGGTAGCAGTTCACATTCAGCAGCTTCCAGAACCCCAGGAGGGAACAACAATCATTAATCTTGTTACCCAGGAGGGTATTTGCACCGTTGTGCTTTAAAGTTATTTTTGTTTATGCATCATGTTTTTCCAGTGTTGCCCTGTTTTGTTGGCTGCCTTTCCATTGAACTGCAGAGATCATGAACGCTGAATGGTCCAGAACTGTAATTATAAATAGCTGCACCTCTTTAGGTGCCCTCTCTTGGTTTTACATAGGACTAGAGTTGAGCGACTTTTGGTTTTTTAGGGTCGAGTTTCGTTTCGTGAAACCCGACTTTTCCAAAAGTCGGGTCGAGCAAGATCGGCCGATTATAGGGAAAAGTCGGGGTCGTCCCGAAACACGAAACCCAATGTAAGTCAATGGGGAATAAAAGTCGGCAGTGAGAGGAGGACAGGAAACACACCTACAGTGCCCATTTGAATGCCAAAAGCATCAATTCTTATTACTTAAGCTTGTCAACCTTAATTAACTTCATAATACAAGTTACGCACTGAAAAATGGGGGTTATTTGGCTAAAGTTTTGGGGGGTAGGGCTGGCTCCAGGTTTTCATGTGCCCTGGGCAAAAGAGCGCCCCTTTCACATACCACAACTCATCATGCTCCGATACGGCAGAGAAATAGCGGTATAGTACAATGAAAAATACTTCACTTTTTACATCTCATGACGAGGCCCATCTATTTCTCCATACAGAATCATTGGTCCCATATAATGTTTGAAACAGTATATGATGAGCTCCACATAATGCTACAGTATATGTTGGTCCCCATGGATGAAGCTCCACTGTCTTATGGGCCCAAATAATGCTCCAAACATAATGGGCCCCATTTCTAATGCTCTAGTGTATAATGGGCCCTGTAAATGCTGCTCCAGTGTCTGATGTCCACCTTTGGAATGTTCCAGTGTATGGTGGGCCCCATCTATCATTCTCCAGAGTATAGTGCTCCCCAAAAATTGCTGTTCCAACATTGAAAACAATCAAATAAGTCTCCTCGCTAGGGAATCCCTGTACTAGTCTGGACTCCTCGTCGTCCCCATCTTCCATCTCACTGCACAGTATTTCAACCTTGCAAGTGCTGTGATCCTGAGCAAGCAGGGGGGCCCACTCGTTGGCGACGGCACTGGCACAGGGCCCCTGATAGTACGGTGGTGTGTCTGATGGCGGGTGGGCCGAACCTGCACTTTCATCTGCAGCTTCCTCTTTGTCACCGTGTAAGATGGAACTGTATATGGGAAGGGTAACCTGAGTTTCATCAGGGTCAGATTCAGGCCGGGTAGCATGCGAGGGGAATGTAGTGGTCTGGGTCAATGTACCAGCAGATTCATCGAGCAGTGGCTGGGCATCAGTGCACTTGTGTCGCCCCCAGGAGTACAGTCGCCACAGTGGCATTACCTTCCTCCTAGGGAGTGTGATGTCATGCTTGGGAGCAACGAAGGATCTCTCTAGCAGGTTAACTGATTGGGTGGCGTTATTCCCACGAGTCATGACCCTCCAAACAGCGTTCATGAAGGCAAAGTGTTTGTTTTACGTGGGCAGCATGGTTGCAAAGCTGAACCTTAAAAGAATGTCCAGAAGGGCACCACCAGGAGTGGAGCCTACGGTTAAATTCGACTCCACCTGGGAAACCTCAACCATGCCAGCTACAGAAAAGATGCACACATTGCAAGCTTAATTCCGTTAACGAACGAGACTCCGTCATGCCCCGCGGTCCGAGTCCGGCTTACTAGAGGGACACGTGAGGCTCTGGCACATGAGATTGGCCAATAACTGGTGTGTCATGCCCTTACATGTCCGTGGCTGCATGTGCGCTACACTGAAAAGGCCAGCGTTTGTCGCTTACAGGTGCAGATAACCCGCTGAACAACGTTAGTGATGGGGATCACTGATTACAATTATTACCCGCGAACGATGATTTCCCAGTAAGTGCAGGTCAACCGCAGTTCCGAAATTAGGCCTAACCGTCATTCCTGAAAAAATGAAAAACTTACGTGTGCAAATCACAGGTGCTGTAGCTTGCTTAACAGCTCGCCAGCCGTTCTCACGCCCAGTATGGATTACACGTGATTGCACAAAGGTGAGAAAGGGTACTGTATCCCCGGATAACATGTATGGATAGCGTACACATTCAAAATATATGTCTATACATCAGGAGGCAGGCTCAGATGGTGTTAGGCCCAGTATGGCTTGCACGTGATTGCACAAAGGTGAGAAAGGGTACCGTATCCCCGGATAACATGTATGGATAGCGTACACATTCAAAATATATGTCTATACATCAGGAGGCAGGCTCAGACGGTGTAAGGCCCAGTATGGCTGGACGTGATTGCACAAAGGTGAGAAAGGGTACCGTATCCCCGGATAACATGTATGGATAGCGTACACATTCAAAATATATGTCTATACATCAGGAGGCAGGCTCAGACGGTGTTAGGCCCAGTATGGCTTGCACGTGATTGCACAAAGGTGAGAAAGGGTACCGTATCCCCGGATAACATGTATGGATAGCGTACACATTCAAAATATATGTCTATACATCAGGAGGCAGGCTCAGACGGTGTCAGGCACAGTATGGATTTGACGGCCCAGACTACACAGCGGAGGAGCAGGGAGAGGTAAAGATTGCAAATGCTGGGGCCCTGCCCAAGCAAGGGGGGCCCACTCGTGGGCGTCGGTACTGGCACTGGGCCCCTCATAGTACGGCGGTGTGTCTGACGGCGGGTGTGCACCACCACCGTCAGAGACACTTGATTGCACTATGAGGGACCCTGTGCCAGTGCCCGCGCCCAAGAGTCGGCCTACCCACCTGTCCAGGGCAACGGCACTCGCACGGTGTCATGCGCTAGGTGGTGACCCCGGCCATGGGGGGGGGAGGCAGCACAGTTAGGGAGTTTTAGAAAGTGGCATATGTTGATGTTGGACATTCAGCTGATGCAAAAGGCAAAATAGGTCAAGTCCCAGGAAGAGGTGGACCAAAGCAAGCCATTTTTCTGTCACCCTATGTGTCAGCAGGGGAAGGTGGGACAAAATCCTTGGAAACCCATGCATGGTTCATTTTAATGAAGGTTAGATCATCCACATTTTGGGTTGACAGACGGGTCCTTTTTTCTGTCAGGATTGATCCAGCTGCACTGAAGACTCTTTCCGATAGCACACTTGCAGCTGGGCAAGCGAGCTCCTGTAAGGCATATTGTGCCAATTCAGGCCAGGTGTCCAGTTTAGCGGCCCAATAGTCAAAGGGGAATGACCTGTGTGGGAGAACATCGATATGGGAGGAAAAGTAGTTTGTAACCATAGTTGACAACTGCTGTCTCCTGTCACTTTCAATCGATGCAGTATTACCAGTTGTGTGAGCGGTACTTGAAAAATCAGTCCACAACATTGTCATGAAACCCCTGTCTCCAACGCCACTTCTGCTGTGTGCACCATGAACACCTCTGCCAGGCTGCCCCCGGCCCGTATGGCTCGTGTGAGAACCATCACCGCTGCTGTGTGCTGGGAATGCCTCAAGCAACCGATTTACCAGAGTTGCTAGTTTATTAGCCAATATTAGGTCAAGGTTCTCCTGTGGCATGATGTTTTGTAATTTGCCTTTATAGCGTGGATCCAGGATGCTGGCCAACCAGTAGTCGTCATCGTTCATCATTTTGGCAATGCGGGGGTCCCTTTTTAGGATCTGCAAGGCATAATCTGACATGTGGGCCAATGTTGCCGGTGTCAATGATGCACTGCGAGTGCTGGTTGGAGGAGCACTTTCTGGCAAATCCACATCCCTCCAGTCACGCACAAACCCTGTACCAGACCTTGCCACGCCAACATTCACTTGCCCCATGAGATGCATCCTCCTCCCCTAAGTAATCATCCCCATCATCATCCTCCTCCACCTCTTCTTCCTCCACCTCGTCCAGGAGAGGTCCCTGAGCAGACAATGGCTGAATGTCATCAAGGATTCCCTCCTCCTCTTCCTCCTCATCAACATTGGCTGCAGACGCCTGCTCCTTAAGTTGCGTCAAAGTTTGCATGAGCAGACGCATAAGTGGGATGCTCATGCTTAGGATGGCGTCGTCTGGGCTTACCAGCCGTGTGCATTCCTCAAAACACTGAAGGACTTTACTGAGGTCTTTCAGCTTCGACCACTGCACACCTGTCAACTCCATGTCTGCTCTCAAAGTGCCTGGCCGTGTATCCTCCCACAAATGCATTATGGCCTGCCTCTGCTCGCACAGCCGCTCCACCATGTGCAGGGTGGAGTTCCACCTTGTTGCAATGTCGATAATGAGGTGGTGGTTGGGAAGGTGGAGCAATCGCTGCAGCTTCTGCATACGAACGGAGTGTACAGGTGACCGGCGGATGTGCGCGCACAGTCTTCGCACCTTCTGGAGCAGGGCTGTTAACTCCGGATAATTTTTGAGGAAGCACTGCACCACCAGGTTCAAGGTGTGAGCCAAGCAAGGTATGTGGCTGAGTTTTGAAAGGGCTATGGCTGCCACAAAATTACGGCCGTTATCACTAACTACCTTGCCTGCCTCAAGATGTACACTGCCCAGCCATGACTCAGTTTGTCGCTTCAAGTACTCGGCCAGCACCTCGGCGGTGTGTCTGTCGCCCAAACACATCATCTGCAACACAGCCTGCTGACGCTTTCCACTAGCTGCTCTATAGGGGGACACCTCGTGTGCAACAGTGGCAGCTGCAGATGGAGTGCTCGCACAACTGCGCTCTGTGGACGAGCTTTCGCTTCTGGAGGAGGAGGAGGAGGAGGGTCGAACGCCTACAGCCAACTGTTTCCTATACCATGGGCTAGGCAGCACTGTCCCACCACCGCTGTCCCCTGTGGACCCTGCATCCACCACATTAACCCAGTGCGCAGTGATGGACACGTAACGGCCCTGGCCATGCCGACTGGTCCATGCATCAGTTGTGAGGTGCACCTTTCCACTCACTGACTGCTTGAGTGCATGGACAATGCGGTCTTTTACATGATGGTGGAGGGCTGGGATGGCTTTGCGAGAGAAGAAGTGGCGACTGGGTAGGTCATAGCGTGGTACTGCATAGGCCATGAGTTCGCGGAAAGCTGCGCTTTCCACCAACCGATTGGGCATCATCTCAAACGAGATTAGTTTGGCAATGTGGGCGTTCAAACCCAGTGTACGCGGATGAGAGACTGAGTACTTTCTTGACCTACTCATAGTGTCTGGGAGGGTGAGCTGGACTTGAGAGCTGCATATGATGGAAGTAGCGGTGGACAGGGCGGACTGAGAGAGGGTTGATGATGGTGATGGAGTTGGTGTTCTTTATGATGGCCTAGATTCAGTATTTCGTTGATATAACAGTGGGATTCCCTGACTGCTGTGGCCTTGCAAAGACACCTCAACATTTGCTGCTGTGCTAACCGGTGGGCTTACAGTGGGGGAAACAATGTAGCGTTGCTGACTACCTTCTTTGTGATCAGTTGCACATGTGGCACTTGAGGTTTGGTGTTGTGTCCACGCTTGCAAGTGCATGCTGGTTAAATGTCTAAGCATGCAACTGGTATTCAAATTTTTCAGATTTTTCCCTCGGCTAAAGGTCTTTGCGCACTTCTTACAGATAACCTTGGCCTGATCATGAGGATTTTGTTCAAAAAAGTGCCACACTGCACTCTTCCTACTTTGGCAGACATTTTGCGGCCTAGCACGCTGTGATCTTTTGACCCTCTGGACAAGCTGTCCAGCAACTCTTTTGATTTTTGGAACCTGTCTTTGGAGTGCTCCGGGCCTGCCAGATAACAGCTGTTGCGATGTCGATGTCTGCTGTGGATGCTCCTCATCTGAGCTATTGGAAGCAGCACCCTCTTCCCCCAATGGATGCCAATCTGGGTCAACAACTGGGTCATCCATCACCTCCTCTTCAATGTCATGTGCACCTTCCTCTGTGTCACCGTGTATGGTGGTATAGTGTGCGGGAAGGGGCACCTGAGTCTCATCAGGGTCAGAATCTGGCTCTGTACACTGCGAGGACAATGTAGTGCTCTGAGTGTATGTACCAGCAGAATCATCTATCAGCGGCTGTGCATCAGTGCACTCCATGTCAGATTCATCTTGGCCTGGGTAATTCACCATTTCACTTGATAATCCAGGCATGGTATGTGAAAACAGCTCCATGGAGTAATCAGTAGTATGGCCTGTGTCATCCTTCAATCTTGGTTGGGGTGAAGAACACAAGGAAAGGTGTGGTTCATGAACATGAGCCTCCAATGACGACTCAGTGCTTTTACTTTTTACAACTTCAGAAGAGGAGGCGATAGAGCTGGAGGCTGAGTCAGCAATGTAAGACAAAACTTTTTCCTGATGCTCTGGCTTTAAAAGCGGTTTGCCAACTCCTAGAAAACTAAGCCTTCGAAGCCTTATGGAGCCAGACGATGACGCAGGCTCAACACCTCCTGCATTCGGTCCTATTTTGCTCTTGCCACTACCATCAGATCCACCACCAACACCATCATTACCAGCTGCCAACCCCCGCCCAATTCCACGGACTCTTCCACCAGCCTTCCTCATTTTTTGTAGAAATGTAGACAAAATCCAACAAACTATATAGTAATGTAAAACAAGGTACAAGGTGTCTATAGGACAGGGGAGATTTTGAATTTCTGCAGACACTAGTGGACACTGGACACTTTTGGATTGTGTGAGGCGCACTGAATATCAGAGCGCTATGTCACAGGCTCGATGGCACAGGTGTGAAAAAAGTGACTACAGGATCAAAGAGATTTTGAATTTCTGCACACACTAGTGGACACTGGACACTTTTGGATTGTGTGAGGCCCACTGAATATCAGAGCGCTATGTCACAGGCTCGATGGCACAGGTATGAAAAAAGTGACTACAGGATAAGGGAGATTTTGAAATTCTGCACACACTAGTGGACACTGGACACTTTTGGATTGTGTGAGGCCCACTGAATATCAGAGCGCTATGTCACAGGCTCGATGGCACAGGTGTGAAAAAAGTGACTACAGGATCACAGAGATTTTGAATTTCTGCACACACTAGTGGACACTGGACACTTTTGGATTGTGTGAGGCCCACTGAATATCAGAGTGCTATGTCACAGGCTCGATGGCACAGGTGTGAAAAAAGTGACTACAGGATAAGGGAGATTTTGAATTTCTGCACACACTAGTGGACACTGGACACTTTTGGATTGTGTGAGGCCCACTGAATACCAGAGAGCTATGTCACAGGCTCGATAGCACAGGTGTGAAAAAAGTGACTACAGGATCACAGAGATTTTGAATTTCTGCACACACTAGTGGACACTGGACACTTTTGGATTGTGTGAGGCCCACTGAATATCAGAGTGCTATGTCACAGGCTCGATGGCACAGGTGTGAAAAAAGTGACTACAGGATAAGGGAGATTTTGAATTTCTGCACACACTAGTGGACACTGGACACTTTTGGATTGTGTGAGGCCCACTGAATATCAGAGCGCTATGTCACAGGCTCGATGGCACAGGTGTGAAAAAAGTGACTACAGGATAAGGGAGATTTTGAATTTATGCACACACTAGTGGACACTGGACACTTTTGGATTGTGTGAGGCCCACTGAATATCAGAGCGCTATGTCACAGGCTCGATGGCACAGGTGTGAAAAAAGTGACTACAGGATCACAGAGATTTTGAATTTCTGCACACACTAGTGGACACTGGACACTTTTGGATTGTGTGAGGCCCACTGAATATCAGAGCGCTATGTCACAGGCTCGATGGCACAGGTATGAAAAAAGTGACTACAGGATAAGGGAGATTTTGAAATTCTGCACACACTAGTGGACACTGGACACTTTTGGATTGTGTGAGGCCCACTGAATATCAGAGCGCTATGTCACAGGCTCGATGGCACAGGTGTGAAAAAAGTGACTACAGGATCACAGAGATTTTGAATTTCTGCACACAATAGTGGACACTGGACACTTTTGGATTGTGTGAGGCCCACTGAATATCAGAGTGCTATGTCACAGGCTCGATGGCACAGGTGTGAAAAAAGTGACTACAGGATAAGGGAGATTTCGAATTTCTGCACACGCTAGTGGACACTGGACACTTTTGGATTGTGTGAGGCCCACTGAATATCAGAGCGCTATGTCACAGGCTCGATGGCACAGGTGTGAAAAAAGTGACTACAGGATCAAAGAGATTTTGAATTTCTGCACACACTAGTGGACACTGGACACTTTTGGATTGTGTGAGGCCCACTGAATATCAGAGCGCTATGTCACAGGCTCGATGGCACAGGTGTGAAAAAAGTGACTACAGGATAAGGGAGATTTTGAATTTCTGCACACACTAGTGGACACTGGACACTTTTGGATTGTGTGAGGCCCACTGAATATCAGAGCGCTATGTCACAGGCTCGATGGCACAGGTGTGAAAAAAGTGACTACAGGATAAGGGAGATTTTGAATTTCTGCACACACTAGTGGACACTGGACACTTTTGGATTGTGTGAGGCCCACTGAATATCAGAGCGCTATGTCACAGGCTCGGTGGCACAGTTGTGAAAAAAGTGACTACAGGATAAGGGAGATTTTGAATTTCTGCACACACTAGTGGACACTGGACACTTTTGGATTGTGTGAGGCCCACTGAATATCAGAGCACTATGTCACAGGCTCGATGGCACAGGTGTGAAAAAAGTGACTACAGGATAAGGGAGATTTTGAATTTTTGCACACACTAGTGGACACTGGACACTTTTGGATTGTGTGAGGCCCACTGAATATCAGAGCGCTATGTCACAGGCTCGATGGCACAGGTATGAAAAAAGTGACTACAGGATAAGGGAGATTTTGAAATTCTGCACACACTAGTGGACACTGGACACTTTTGGATTGTGTGAGGCCCACTGAATATCAGAGCGCTATGTCACAGGCTCGATGGCACAGGTGTGAAAAAAGTGACTACAGGATCACAGAGATTTTGAATTTCTGCACACACTAGTGGACACTGGACACTTTTGGATTGTGTGAGGCCCACTGAATATCAGAGTGCTATGTCACAGGCTCGATGGCACAGGTGTGAAAAAAGTGACTACAGGATAAGGGAGATTTTGAATTTCTGCACACGCTAGTGGACACTGGACACTTTTGGATTGTGTGAGGCCCACTGAATATCAGAGCGCTATGTCACAGGCTCGATGGCACAGGTGTGAAAAAAGTGACTACAGGATAAGGAGATTTTGAATTTCTGCACACACTAGTGGACACTGGACACTTTTGGATTGTGTGAGGCCCACTGAATATCAGAGCGCTATGTCACAGGCTCGGTGGCACTGTTGTGAAAAAAGTGACTACAGGATAAGGGAGATTTTGAATTTCTGCACACACTAGTGGACACTGGACACTTTTGGATTGTGTGAGGCCCACTGAATATCAGAGTGCTATGTCACAGGCTCGATGGCACAGGTGTGAAAAAAGTGACTACAGGATAAGGGAGATTTTGAATTTCTGGACACACTAGTGGACACTGGACACTTTTGGATTGTGTGAGGCCCACTGAATATCAGAGCGCTATGTCACAGGCTCGATGGCACAGGTGTGAAAAAAGTGACTACAGGATCACAGAGATTTTGAATTTCTGCACACACTAGTGGACACTGGACACTTTTGGATTGTGTGAGGCCCACTGAATATCAGAGCGCTATGTCACAGGCTCGATGGCACAGGTGTGAAAAAAGTGACTACAGGATCACAGAGATTTTGAATTTCTGCACACACTAGTGGACACTGGACACTTTTGGATTGTGTGAGGCCCACTGAATATCAGAGCGCTATGTCACAGGCTCGATGGCACAGGTGTGAAAAAAGTGACTACAGGATAAGGGATATTTTGAATTTCTGCACACACTAGTGGACACTGGACACTTTTGGATTTTGTGAGGCCCACTGAATATCAGAGCGCTATGTCACAGGCTCGATGGCACAGGTGTAAAAAAAGTGACTACAGGATCACAGAGATTTTGAATTTCTGCACACACTAGTGGACACTGGACACTTTTGGATTGTGTGAGGCCCACTGAATATCAGAGCGCTATGTCACAGGCTCGATGGCACAGGTGTGAAAAAAGTGACTACAGGATCACAGAGATTTTGAATTTCTGCACACACTAGTGGACACTGGACACTTTTGGATTGTGTGAGGCCCACTTAATATCAGAGCGCTATGTCACAGGCTCGATGGCACAGGTGTGAAAAAAGTGACTACAGGATAAGGGAGATTTTGAATTTCTGCACACACTAGTGGACACTGGACACTTTTGGATTGTGTGAGGCTCACTGAATATCAGAGCGCTATGTCACAGGCAGAAATTGGCTAGTGTATCACAAACTACAAGGTGTATGTAGTATTGGGCAGAATAGGAATCTCCCTAGAGTGTAGGTCTGTAAGAACGGAACAAGTCCTCCACTTATCCTTCCACAGTGACACACAGATAGCTTCACTGTGGCCGTGATAACAGCCGTTACACGGTACTGTGTGAGGAGCGTACACCGCTGTATGGTGTGAAGAAATACACGCTCAGTACCTCAGCAGGACAAAAAAAAAAATTGGGATTGCTTTTAAAAAAGCAGTTTGCAGAGCAGTGGGTAAACAGCAATGCAGCTGTCAGGAAGCCTTAGAAGGCAGCCTAACAACCAACACCGCTGATCCACCACAATATAGCCTCCCCTTGCACTGCACACACAGTGACTGTTGTGTTGTACAGGCAAAATCGCTAGCAGCAGAAGCAGTTTTTTTTTCTTCTTCCCTGCCTAACGCTCTCCCTAAAGAATCAGCAGCAGCAACCTCTTCCTATGCTAAGATCGGCAGAAGTAAGATGGAGGTCGGCGTGCACGCCCTTTTATAACCCCTGTGACGCCCACCAAAGCAAGCCAATCACTTGCATGCCCTTCTGAAAGATGGTGGTGACCCCTGCCTATGTCATCACGTTGCCCACAGTGTCCGTGGATCCTGATTGGCTGAAAAAGAGCGCAAAACAAACTTTCGAAACGCGACTTTGGCACGTAAGTCTCCGACCTCGTGGCCGACCTCATCCTAGGGTCGGGTTTCGTTTCATGAAACCCAACTTTGCCAAAAGTCGGCGACTTTTGAAATTTTTCGACCCGTTTCGCTCAACTCTACATAGAACACTTTGCGAAGATAAGGTCTACCTCATCAAAGGACTCTGCAAGAGATACCGGCTGGGAGTAGTGTCCAGCATTTACAAGAATAATTGAATGTTTTAATGTGAAGTATTTGATAATGATGTGTCTTATGAGAGTAAATGGCTTTTATATAGAATATTTTAATAAAGAGATGAGAGATTTGGATAGAGACTAATAAAGAATTGAAAATGGCACTATGGTTGTCACTCAGAGTTAAGAGAGAGTAGAAAATGTGCACTAAAGATGAAAAGAAATGTGTTGATGAAAAATACTGAAGTGATAGTGAGTAACAGACAATAGCACTTTGAATTAAGTATTGTATAGAAAATTGCACTTTTGACTTAGAATTTTAGTTAGTTAAATAAGACTCAGGAGTAAGGAGTCCCCAAAGCAGGCTACAGCTGTCTGCCACACAAGTAGAGTTCTTGGGAACATCTGATAGGAGGAACTCCAGTGTAACTGAGTACTAGGAGATCTTCACACTTAAAGGCGCTATAGAGGAGACGTTCAGAAAAGGTACATAAGTTGGCGGAGTGTTGGAAGGGAGCATTCCATCTTGCTTGGAGGTTGACTGAGTCCCTGACCCGGAGGACACGGCACAGAAGCGGACACTACAGACTGTGAGTAAAGCTTTGGAACTACATGCCCTGGTGTCCTCCATTCCTTCCTGCGTCCACCTGCTTGGCACTGCTGCATCCCCTGCGCCGGACATTACACCATCTAAGTGTCACTTCAGCTATTCTGCCCTGGGGCAACAGCCCTGCCTGTGGAGGGCTATAACATCACTGCTGCACCACACCATCTGTCCCAGAGGATCTGTCTGCAGCGTCGGCTTAACATCTCACTTGCCGAACACCACAGGTGGCGTCACGAACTATTCCATTAACTACATTCCACCATAAGCATTATCGCGCCATCACTTGCGCGCCCAGGGCCACGGACCGGGTCACCGCTGCTGTGACACACCACCCGCTGAGACCGGCCCGGTACCGAGTAACCCCGCAGCCCTGGGAGGGCGACCCATATGCAGTATATTACTCCTTATCTTCTCTGTATACAGCTTTCTTATGCAGTACATTAATCCTCAGCCCCTGAATACATCCTCCATCTGAAGTATGGCACTTTTCAGCCCCTGTATACAGCCTCCATCTGCAGTACATTACTCCTAAGCCCCTGTATACACAGCCTCCATCTGTGTACATGCTCCACAGCCTATATGTGCAGTACTAACAAATAACATTGCACTCTGTAGCACTATAGCATGCAAACATGAAATACTGTATATGAAATTGGTATTGCATTACTGCTCTAGAAAATAAGAAAAAATGAAAATACTTAGCTCATAAATTGACGGTCAGTCTTTGATATTTGTTTACACAGGTTTTCCGACTGAGCACTCCACACATTGGCCTCAGGCGTTTTTAATTACAGCACAATCCTACTTACCCATATAAAACACTCCCAAATATGCCACACAATAGCAATATACTATGCTCTTATAAGCAACAATGAAAACACTAGATCCTGCTATTACTTAAGCCAAGACCAATCACAGAGCTTTTCAATGGTAAAAAACTTTTTTATTGATTTCACGTATAAAAGGTAAAAAGACTTTAATGTTTACAAAAGTAGTGCAAGAAAAAAGAACACATGACTTCCTTTAGCATAATTATTGCTGCATGGCTCTGGGCCCTGTGCCTGCCAATCAAGAACAGTATAACTCAAGACAAAATCAATTATACAAGCAAGTGTGTATTGGTGACCCAATGAATATTTATGGCCATTACTGCCAAATACATGTGTTAGACGGGCACCTAACACTATAATTGCTGGGTAGGCTGGGAGCACATATCACATCATAGCAGCCAAAAGCAATTAGCCATAGCCCACCGCAAAGGTCATGGAAGCTGCCTGTTTATGGAAACTGCTGTCACCAACCGCCCACACACAATCAGAGTCTAATAATTAAAATTCATGATTGGACCCACAGGGGCCATTACCTGGATCCTAGCAGCATTCAATAAGTGTACACTGGGAGCCCCGTCCTTCTTCCCCGACGCGCACGTTTCGCCCTGCTTCCTCGGGGGGCGTGTCCAGGAAGAGGGTGTGTAAGGTTTAAATAGGAGCCTCCACCAATCAATGATATGCTTTCACTTAATATGTGCCTAAACCAATCCACAAGATACTTTCATAGGTACAGCCCGGGATAGCAACACGGCGCATGTGCAAACCGCACGGCGCATGTGCAAACCGCGCGACGCTCAATAAAAAGAAAAACATGTAGCCGCCTTCACGGTGACTCTCTCAGAACCCCTCGCAGCTAATCGCACGATAGGGGATGAGAAAAGCCAGCGTCTGAGACTGCAATTATCATGTTAAGAGCGCGCCGGTCTGCGCATGCGCACAGTGCTCCAGAGGGCTGATGACATCCATAGGCCCAAATAAACTAAATAGTGGGAATGCCACAATGGCTATTATACTCAGATGTTCCTCTTAATAAAGTGGGGTTTGAAAGTAATGCCCCATACCCCCACGCAATGTTATCTAAAGGTAAAAAATCATTGCCTCTTAGACCGTATTATAATAATTTATCAAACATCTCGCTGGAGTGAAGCTAGGGTATAGTGCCCAATGCCCTCAAACAAAACACCGTATTGCTTGAATAAAAAACATCTTCCATCAATATTATGGCCCCCCCACTATATTATATTCTAATCCCTATGTGAAGTGGGTCACCCATAAACGAATATTATACAAAAAACATGAATATATGATACAAACTATCAATCTGAATGTAACAGGAGAAACATGAAACAACCTCTTCATCAAAACACTCTCCCCTTATTCTGTATTGTATGTATGATGTAATAAATGCTAAAAAGGGATTTCATCAAATACCTCCCCCTTAGAACACATATGGATACCCACAAAACTTAAAACATTACAACCACAGGGTCTGAATGAAAGTTCAGGCTTTGGAGCATTTTTGTAAGTGGCATTATCTGACAATTAGGGTTCTCTTGAATTTTTTAGGTTTAGGGGTGTTCTTATTTACATTTTTTAAGTGTTTTTAATTTGTACTTACCTTTTCTTTCTTTTCTTTTGGTTTATTGTCATGAGTCTTCATCGTGATGGGATTGGCGGTACGGATGAACTGAAGGTGGTGGTTTCCAAGCTGAATGGAGTTGGATATTTTCAAGCAGTACATTGGATGAATTATGGAGGCCCATCAAGAACTCTGTTCATTTACTGGACTTTAGAGCTGGTCATTTCCAATGTTTTAAGGTTTGTAGGTATCCATATGTGTTCTAAGGGGGAGGTATTTGATGAAATCCCTTTTTAGCATTTATTACATCATACATACAATACAGAATAAGGGGAGAGTGTTTTGATGAGGAGGTTGTTTCATGCTTCTCTCGTAACATTCAGATTGATAGTTTGTATCATATATTCATGTTTTTTGTATAATATTCGTTTATGGGTGACCCACTTCACATAGGGATTAGAATATAATATAGTGGGGGGGCCATAATATTGATGGAAGATGTTTTTTATTCAAGCAATACGGTGTTTTGTTTGAGGGAATTGGGCACTATATAAAATACAACCTTTATTGAAGCTTATCTAAAAACAAGACAACCACACAGAAAAACCAACAAATAACCATGTCACCTGTTATGGCCCTACACTGGGGCCCTGATAGCAGCTACCTAACAGTGGAGGTTGGCACCCTACACACAGTCGAGATTGGCGCCCCCGCTCCACGATGGCTGAACCTATTACTCCTATATAACCCTGGACTGGTGCCACAAGCAGTCACTCATTTAACTAGGACTGAGTGACTGCTTGTGGCACCAGTCCAGGGTTATACAGGAGTAATTGGGCCAGCCATCGTGGAGCGGGGGCGCCAATCTCGACTGTGTGCAGGGTGCCAACCTCCGCTGTTAGGTAGCTGCTATCAGGGCCCCAGTGTAGGGCCCTAACAGGTGACACGGTTATTTGTTGGTTTTTCTGTGTGGTTGTCTTGTTTTTAGATAAGCTTCAATAAAGGTTGTATTTTATATATGATTGGTTTAGTAATGCTCCCCTAAACTTCTATTGAATTTTTGAGCTTACATTCTTTATTAACTCTTATATATCAGACATTGGGCACTATACCCTAGCTTCACTCCAGCGAGATGTTTGTTAAATTATTCTAATATGGTCTAAGAGGCAATGATTTTTTACCTTTAGATAACATTGCCTGGGGGTATGGGGCATTACTTTCAAACCCCACTTTATTAAGAGGAAAATCTGAATATAATAGCCATTGTGGCATTCCCACTATTTAGTTTATTTGGGCCTATGGACATCATCAGCCTTCTGGATCGCTGTGCGTATGCGCAGACCGGCGCGCTCTTAACATGATAATTGCGGTCTCAGACGCTGGCTTTTCTCATCCCCTATCGCGCGATTAGCTGCGAGGGGTTCTGAGTGAGTCACCGTGACCGCGGCTACATGTTTTTCTTTACATTGAGCATCGCGCGGTTTGCACATGCGCCGTGTTGCTATCCCAGGCTGTACCAATGAAAGAATCTTGTGGATTGGTTTAGGTACATATTAAGTGAAAGCATATCATTGATTGGTGGAGGCTCATATTTAAACCTTACACACCCTCTGCCTGGACACGCCCCCCGAGGAAGCAGGGCGAAACGTGCGCGTCAGGGCAGAAGGACGGGGCTCCCAGTGTACACTTATTGAATGCTGCTAGGATCCAGGTAATGGCCCCTGTGGGTCCAATCATGAATTTTAATTATTAGTCTCTGATTGCGTGTGGGCGGTTGGTGACAGCAGTTTCCATAAACAGGCAGCTTCCATGACCTTTGCGGTGGGCTATGGCTAATTGCTTTTGCCTGCTATGATGTGATATGTGCTCCCAGACTACCCAGCAATTATAGTGTTTGGTGCCCGTCTAACATATGTATTGGGCAGTAATGGCCATAAATATTCATTGGGTCACCAATACACACTTGCTTGTATAATTGATTTTGTCTTGAGTTATACTGTTCTTGATTGGCAGGCACAGGGCCCAGAGCCATGCAGCAATAATTATGCTAAAGGGAGTCATGTGTTATTTTTTCTTGCACTACTTTTGTAAACTTTAAAGTCTTTTTACCTTTTATACGTGAAATCAATAAAAAGGTTTTTTACCATTGAAAAGCTCTGTGATTGGTCTTGGATAAGTAATAACAGGATCTAGTGTTTTCATTACCCATATAAAACTAGACTATCAGCCAGGTGAGCAATCACATTACGTTAGGTTTCCAGCAAAGAGGATCGCCTTGTCATTAGCTGCTGGGCATGCATGAATTGGCCAATTTATGCACCAAGTATCTTAGTTGATTCCTATTTTCTAGAGCAATAATACAATTCCAATAGCCTATTTCATGTTTGCATGCTATAGTGTTACAGAGTGCAACTTTATTTGTTAGTTATATATGTTGGTGCTTACTCTTAGGACGCACCTGTTCACATCTGGTCTTTGGAAGTGACATTCAATCTTTGATATTTGATAGGCTCTGACTGAGCACTCCACCCATCAGCCTATGGCAGTTTTATTCACAGCAGGATCCTACCTATCCTTATAAATTACTTTCATCATCATTCCCTGAGGAAGCAACATGTGAAACGTGTTGTGGTACAACAAAGGGTGTAGTGTTGGATGGGAGATACATTTTTCCCAGCAGGTTAAATATTTTCCCTAAAGACAAGGACCTGCGATGATGTCATGATCATATGATCAGCCCATGTGATGTCTTCCTCACCTGTGGGTGGGGTTATGGGTTATGTAATGGAGGTTGGTATTTGGCACATGGTGAGTGTGTGTGAAAGATACAGGAACTTGGCTGGAGTTAAGGGGGTTTTACACATAGCGATATCGCTAGCAATATCACTAAAACGTCACTGGTTTTGTGACGTTATAGCGATATTGCTAGCGATATCGCTATGTGTGATACTTACCAACGACCGGCTCCCCCGCTGGTTATCGCTGACCACGCGAGATCGGGCGGCTCCATTTCTCGTCGTCTGCTTCCTGCTGGGCTTCCTGCTGTGTGAGATGAGCGACGCATGGACGCAGGCGGGAGGACGCCAGGATCGCTGTGTGTGAAAGGTGAGTATTGTGCGCTGCGTCGCTGCTGCATCGCTGTGAGGTCTTTCTGTGTGAAAGCTCACTAGCAATCATTTAGCGATGCACCAGCGATCCTGACCGGGTCGTATCGCTGGTCGTATCGCTGGTGCATCGCTAAATGTAAAAGGGCCTTTAGCCTGAATTTGTGTGCTTGATTACCCGTGCTGCAAAGCTTTAGCAGCAAGACTCCAAACAACCCTGGGAATGGCACCTGGCGGATTTCGCTGGCCTGGCAGCCTCTTAGTTAAGCCCGTCCCATGCAAGGGTGAGTCTGGGACCAGTGGTTCTCCAAACTGGAGTATATTTGTGTTTTTGTTACGTTCTGTTACCCTGCTGTTTTAAAGTGACACTATACCACTGAAGTTGGACTCTAAGCCTGTGTGTTGCTTCATTACTGCGTCCCTGCCATTGCCTATCAGAGCAAATCCCTACAATTGGTGGATTGAATGCGGGCAAACGCAGTGAGGCCAGGCTGTTTTTTGCTTATATTTGCTCTGTACTCCAGCCTATGTCCTGGGTGAAAAGAGTGGCACAGACCCAGGCGGGGAACTTTCCAGAAATGGAGGCCACGGTAAAAATGCTTATGGAGGCCATGCGGCAGCAGCAGCAGGAGGCCATGCGACAGCAGGCTATGCAGCAGCAGCAGGAAGCCAATCAGCTGTTGATGCAACATATCACGACAGCACAGACAACAGGAAATTCCCGGGGAATCCATGATGTCCGGAAAGCGGTTTGTACAGCGGTTCCCAAAATGGAGAAGTCTGACAATGTTGAGATGTACCTGGAGATGTTCAAAGGTGTGGCTGAGAGGGAGAAGCTACCCCGGGACCAGTGGGCAGAAATCATTGCTCCGTTTCTAGCCCCAGGACCTTTGAAAGCATATCAGGACCTACCCACTGAGCAAAGGGCGGACTACACGATCGTTAAGGGTGAGATACTGGCATATCTAGGGGTAAATGTGTTAGTTCGGGCCCAGCAGGTACACCAGTGGGAGTTTACCCCCTCCAAGCCGGCTCGGTCCCAGTGTTACGACTTGGTGCACCTGTTACAAAAGTGGTTGCAGCCTGAGGTATTGTCTCCCACGGCCATGCTGGACCTCATAGTGACTGATACATTTTGGAGAGCTTTGATCCACTCCCTCCAAACATGGGTTGGACAGGCATCCCCTACTAATGCCATGCAGATGATAGACCTCATAGAAAGATATGGGACTACCAAAGAGCTACAGGAAGGGACTCCCAGAAGGGAACAGGAAGGTTCCCTAACTCCACCCCTGGCTCGGCGAGCAGAGCCTAGGAAGGCTGCTCAGGATGCTCAGGACTTATCTGGGGAAGAAAGGAGCCCCATAATCTGCTGGTGGTGCCAGGAACCAGATCATTTGAGAGCTGATTGCCCCCACCTGGCTGAGCCTATGGACACAAACTTTGGGTACCGCCAGTCTCACTATGCCGAACAGATGTGTGCAATGGGTACCCCGAAGGGTCCCAATATGGAACATTTGTGTAAGGTTGAAGTGGAGGGCACCCCGACTCTGGCCCTACTGGACTCAGGGAGTCTTGTAACCCTGGTACAAGCCAGCCAGGTACAAACCAGCGAGTATACTGGTCGGAAAACTGGGGTGTTGTGTATACATGGGGACTTAAAAGACTATCCCACTGCACTAGTGGTGATAAACACGCCAGTGGGGGGGGGGGTTGTAATTAATTTGCATTATGAAATGATAATTGGAAGAGACTTTCCTTTGTTTTCTGTGCTTTGGCCAACTGTTGTCCCATCCACTGAGCAACTGCTGGCACTAGAGGCAACCAGGTTACATTCTCCAGAAGTAGGGCATGAACCTGGTGGCCCAGAGGAAGAAGTGCTGGCAATAGGGGTAACCTTCCCTTCGGTGGAGGACGGGAAGAATTCTCCCATAGAAGTATTGACTGGAGAGGTGGAAGACTTGCCGCTGGGACCTGAATTGTCAGACTTAAATGTATCAGGTGATAATTTTGGTACGGCGCAACTCCGAGACCCTACTTTGGCTCGAACCAGGGAAAATGTACTGTTTGTCTATGGGGAACCCCAACAACCTGGGGCAGCTACAGTGTTGCCACACTTTGAGCTGAACCGAGATTTGGTGTATCGAGTCGAGAAAATATGCGGGGAAATGGTAGAACAATTACTGGTACCTCAGGCATATCGTAGGCTGCTAATGGACTTAGCGCATGCGCATGTACTTGGTGGGCATTTGGGCCAAAAGAAAACCCTAGACCGAATTCTGCAGCAGTTTTACTGGCTAGGTGTCCATGAAGAAGTTAAACGGTACTGTAATTCTTGTCCAGTGTGCCAGGTAACTAGTCCCCAGTGTTATGATTGAGTCACCGGAGGAGTAAAAAACAAAAACACAAGCTAAGTCCAGAAAACCGGGGAGGTTGGTAGCTAGCGGATTGCAGACCCCTGATCCTATTCACCACAACTAACAGTAGCCGTGGGGGGTTCCTACGGTGCCCTAGACCCCTCGTCACAGCCAGAGAGCTAAATAAGCCTAAAGAAAGAAAGGGGAAATCTAAACTGCCCCAGAGCAGACCCCAAAGCAATAGACAGTCCCCAACATGTGTTGTCGGTGAAAAACAGATGAAAACACAAACACAGACAGAAAGACAGGCTGAGCAAATGATGGGGCCCAACTAACTAGATAGGAAAGGACAGAAAAGATGCTGGCTGCAATCACGCAAAAAACCCTGCCAAAAATAATGTCCAACACGTCTGATAGAAAAGGCCCTGAAGTCACTAGACTTCAAAATCACTATATCAGCACTCAGGTATATTCTGAAGACAGAGCAAAGAGATCAACTGATCAGAGACAAAAATGGAGTTCAGCCTGTCCCAACTAGGGCAGGCTGAACACAAACACTAAGTAAACAGACAAAATCTCATGGAAAAATAGCAGAGCAAAAACCTAGCTTTTAGTAGACAGGAACTAAACTGGATGCCAGAGCTCAGAGCAGAAAGGATCACCAGCAACCCTGCAGGGCGTCGGCTGCCTTATATCCGCTCAGAAATTCCGGATGTCCAATCACACTCCACCTGTTCAGATGACAGGTTCTTCCCATCTAGATCAATTTCACTACCTCCTTTCACCAGCAGAGGGAGTTCATCAGAGGTGAAGGAGAAAATGAACTCTTAACACCCCAGCCTCACTTTCGAAGTCCTTTGGTGCCTTTACCAATTATAGAGGTAACTTTTGAAAGAGTGGCAATGGATTTAGTTGGGCCTGTCAAAAAGTCAGCAAGGGGACACCAACACATCCTTGTAGTTCTAGATTATGCTACCGAGTATCCTGAGGCCGTTCCACTGCGCCACACATCAGCTAAGCTCAAAGCAAAAGAACTCATGGGTATGTTTTCGCTGGTGGGAATTCCTCAAGAGATTTTAACAGACCAGGGAACCCCCTTTATGTAAAAAGTTATAAAGGAACTCTGCCGCTTGTTAAATGTTAAACAATTGCACACATCGGTCTATCATCCCCAAACAGATGGTCTGGTAGAAAGATTCGATAAGATGCTGAAGAGCATGTTAAAAAAAGCAGGTTCCAAAGATGGGAAGGATTGAGATCTCTTGCTGTCATATTTGTTGTTTGGGGTGTGGGAGGTGCCCCAGGCATCTATGGGGTTCTCGCCCTTGAACTATTGTACGGCAGACATCCACGGGGCTTACTCGATATAGCCAAAGAGGCCTGGGAGAACCAACCTACCCCCCACAAAAGTGTGATAGAACATGTTGCAAAAATGCAAGAAAGAATGGAGACAGTCCTACCATTAGTCCGGGAACATATGGAGGCAGCACAACGGTCGCAGAGTCCGGTCTATAACCGGGAGGCTTGGGTAAGAACCTTTAGCCCTGGGGATTGGGTGTTGCTACTTGTGCCTACAGTAGATAGCAAATTTCTTGCAAGGTGGCAGGGACCCTACCAGATTATAGAGAAGGTGGGGCCAGTAGACTACAAGGTACACCAACCAGGACGGAGAACGCCAGAGCAGATTTATCACGTTAATTTGCTTAAACTTTGGAAAGATAGAGACCACCTTGGTGGGGATAGTCCGATACCTGCATTTCAGGTGGAGAAGGCTCCATTACCTCTGGGGGAGTCAGGAGAAACCCTCTCCGTAGTCAAAATCGCAGATACTTTGTCTCCTAGACAGGTTCAGGAAGTCCAGGAAGTTTGTTAACCGAAAAACAGATGTTTTTTCGGACCTCCCTGTCATGGTTTATTCAGGATTCTGGACAGGTGGTGCAGGGGTTAATAGGGAGAGCCTCTCTTTGGGGTCAGGGAGGGTTTTTATAGCTTAAGGTAAGCACCCCTCCCTGTCGTTTATACTCCTAGTGTGAGTGTGCCCGACCCTACTCTGTTTGTGCCTCTCGTCTGTCCTGTAAGTTTGCCTGGTGTATGACCTGTTTTGGACTCGGTTTACGGTTCTTGGATTCTGACTTGGTACCTGTCTGCCCGACCCGTGTATGACCCCCTGACATTGTCTTGACCTCTCTACGTTTGCTCCTCTGGTACCTCTGCTGCTATCTCGTGTTCTGACCTTCTGCTTCCCTTGACTATTCTCTGGTTCTCGCCCCTGTACTGCGCTGCCTGACCCGTGAATGACCCCTTGGCTCGTCTGACCACTGTTTTGATTAATCACTGTATAGCGCTGATTCCTCTTACCAGCGCTGCTACATCTCGGGGGTGAGCTCCGCCCACTTCCCTGACGTGCGGTCACATGGTAGGAAGGTCCTGCGGGCACTGAGCGCCTCTCTGCTGCTCCTCCCCTCCCGCAGGTCCTGGAGCAGGATTTCTCATCGGACGCTGTGCTCCTGCCCGGCTTCTGTAACTACCGCGCTTCCTGAGTATCTGAACAGGGATCACTACCACCTGATAGGCACGCCACTCCTGACTGCTGTCATGGTAAGCGTGACACTCCCTGGACGCACATCCCTAATCCAACATGACATTGTCACGGAGCCACAGACCAAAGTCCGATTAAAGCCATATCGGGTGCCTGAGGCCCGGCGACAAGCCATCTCGGAGGAGGTAAAAACTATGCTGCAGTTAGGGGTCATTGAAGAGTCCCAAAGTGAGTGAGCCAGCCCAATAGTCCTAATACCCAAGCCTGATGGGACGCTATGGTTCTGTAATGACTTTAGAAAACTTTATGAAATTTCAAAATTTGATGACTACCCCATGCCCCAGGTTGATGAGTTGATAGAGCAGTTTGGGCAGGCACGGTATATTTCGACCCTTGACCTCACAAAAGGATATTGGCAGGTACCCCTAACAGAGGCAGCGAGGGAAAAAACGGGTTTTGTAACACCCGAGGGGCTGTTCCAGTATAAAGTATTACCCTTTGGGTTGCATGGTGCACCAGAGACGTTCCAGCAGTTAATGGATATTGTTCTCTGTCCTCATCGCCACTATGCCTCAGCTTATCTAGACGATATTGTGGTGTACAGTACAGACTGGGAAAGTCACTTACCAAAAACTGTACGGTGGTGACAGATTCTCTACGACAAGCAGGGCTAACTGCCAACCCAAAGAAGTGTTCCATAGGATTGTAGGAAGCTCGGTACTTGGGTTATGTCATTGGGAGAGGAGTCCTCAAGCCCCAAGTAAACATAGTGGAGGCAATCCCCTCACAACAAAACAGGTAAAAGCCTTTTTAGGTTTAGTGGGATATTACAGGCGGTTTATTCACAACTTTGCAACCCTGTCCGCGCCTTTAACAGACTGCTTGAAAGGGAGGAAGTTTGTGATGGTCCGCTGGAATGATCAGATAGAGGAGTCCTTTGTAAAGTTAAAATTGGTACTGTGTGGTACACCAGTTCTGATCACACCCGATTTCAAAATAGAGTTCATTGTGCAGACTGATGCTTCTGAGAGAGGGCTCGGTGCCGTGCTGTCTCAGGAGGTTAACGGAGAAGAGCATCCCATTAGTTTCCTAAGCCAGAAGCTTACCCCAGCTGAAACCAGGTACAGTATTGTGGAGAGAGACTGCCTGGCCATTAAGTGGGCACTTGAGTCATTGCGCTATTATTTGCTGGGGAGAACATTTCGATTGGTAACAGATCATTTCCCTCTTACGTGGATGAGTCAAGCTAAAGAGAGGAATGCACGAGTCACCAGGTGGTAGCTGTCCCTGCAAAATTTTAAATTTTCAGTAGAACATCGGGCAGGCAGACTGCAGGGGAACACAGATGGCCTGTCCAGAGTTCACTGTATGTCATGTGTCCACCCACCTAGGGTTGAACAAAGGAGGAAGGTATATGGTACAGCAAAGGGTGTTTTGCTGGATGGGAGATACATTTCTCCCAGCAGGTTAAAGTTTGGCCGGGATTTTCCCTAAAGACAAGGACCTGCAATTATTTCATGGTCACGTGGTCAGCCCATGTGATGTCTACCTCACCTGTGGGTGGGGTTATGGGCTATGTAATGGAGGTTGGTATTTGGCACATGGTGAGTGTGTGTGGAAGATACAGGAACTTGGCTGGAGTTAGCCTGAATTTGTTTGCTGGATTACCCGTGCTGCAGAGCTTTAGCAGCAAGATTCCAAACAACGATGAGAATGGCACCTGGCGGATGCCGCTGACCTGGCAGCCGCTTAGTTAAGCTCGTCCCATGCAAGGGTGAGTCTGGGATCAGTGGTTCTCCAAGCTGGAGTATATTTGTGATTTTGTTATTTTCTGTTAACCTGCTGTTTTAAAGTGACATTAAACCACTTAAGTTGTACTCTAAGCCTGTGTGTTGCCTCATTACTGTGGCCCTGCCATTGCCTACCAGAGCAAATCTCTACAGCATGTAGGAGGGAGAGGTGGCAGTGCTGGCATTCACAGCATGAATTTAGGTCGGTACCGTATTTTCCGCTTTGTAAGACGCACTTTTTCCCCCCAAATTTGGGGGGAAAACGGGGGTGCGTCTTACAAAGCGGACATGCCTTACCTAGGCTGTGATCGGGGGCGTCCGGCAGTTGCTGGCCGGTGCTGCGGGTGTCTCCGGTGCCGCGTTGTGTGCCCGTCGATGCCCGGGGCTCTGCCAACATTGTGCGACAGGCCAAAGCCCCGGCATTTCCTCGGTTCCCTGTGTGCCGGTAAAAAAATGGCCGCCGGCGCGTGCGCAGATGGGATCTCTGGACCCTGCTCTCGAGAGATGAGATCTGATCTCTCGAGAACTGGGTCCCGAGATCCCATCTGCGCACGCGCCTGCGGCCATTTTTTTTTACCGGCACCACAGCGCGCGCACACAGGGAACCGAGGAAATGCCGGGGCTCTGGCCTGTCGCACAATGTCGGCAGAGCCCCGGGCATCGACGGGCACACAACGCCGCACCGCTGGGCACCAGAGACACCCGCAGCACTGGCCAGCAACCGCCGGACAAGCGGAGAAACCCGGCAGCAGCACAAGACCCTGCAGCAGCAGCAACGGCACACATCGGAGCCCCCCCTCATTCCTGAATGCAGCCTGCAGCATCACTCCACGCCTGCCTCCTCCAACAGCGAGCCTGGGACCCCGCTACACCGCAGCCACCAACCCCGGTAAGCAATAAGATGCAAGGATTATAAGAGGCACCACCATATTATTAAAAAATATTTTTTTCTTATTTTTCTCCTCAAAATTTGTGGTGTGTCTTATAATCCGGAGCGTCTTATAAAGCGAAAAATACGGTAATTTAACACTTCTATTTCCCTAGAATTTTATACTTCATTCATACACTTATCTACTTGCTACTCCTATTCACACAGACCATTTTAATCTACCTTGATCTCTTTTCATATTTATGGATGATTTACTCTGTAGTGCACTGCACTTTATATTATGCCCAGTTGATGGATAAAAAATCTTTTTGCTCCACACTTTATGCTTACCTTTTTACTATGAGTGTGATAGCTAAGTTTCATTGTGCATTTGCACTACATAAATACATAAAAATTCATTTTTGGGCGATTACAAATCAGTATAAAGCCCCTTTGTGCAGTACATCACTACTCAGCCTCAGTTCACAGCTTCACTATGCAGTATATTGCTCCTCAGCCTCCGTTTGCAGTTCCATAATGCAGTACATTGCTCTTAAGACTCCGTATCCAGCTCCATTATGCAGCACATTGCTCCTCAGCCTCTGTATACAGCTCCATTATGCAGTACATTGCTCCTCAGCTTCCATATGCAGTACATTGCTCAGCCCTTATATACAACTTTCATCTGCAGTACACCGCTCCTCAGCTCCTCTTTGTACAGCCTCCATATGCAGCACATCGCTCTACTCAGTCTCTGTATACAGTCCTACTCTTTCTGATGCGGCTGATAATTTAAAGGTACAGCACCATTGAGGCATACTCAGGGCCGTCGGGGGCCTCAGCAGCTCTATACCATATATTTTATCACCTGTTGCAGCATCTTACAGATTGTAATGAGACTGCACGTTTGCACATGAAAAGACAGAAAGATTCGCGTAAGCTAAATCCACTAAAGAACTGTGGTTAGTTCTCCAAGATGTTTGGCACAATCTCTCTGACAAGCTTCTTTTAAAAATGTGTGCAAGTGTACCTAGAAGAATTGATGCGGTTTTGAAATTAAAGGATGGTCACACCAAATATTAATTTGATTTAGATTTCTCTTTTGTTACATCCTATTCTGAGGCTAGGTTAACAATATAAAAATTGTGGCTAACCCCTTTACAAGTAGATAATGGAAAATATTTTAGTAATCTCTTATCTTTTGACTTTTTTACTACCTGTCCATTATTATGTGTTGGTAGCGGATTATTCAGGATACCCTCCAAGCGTGTGACAACAGAGCTTCTTTATTCAGGAACAATCAGGAACAAAATATGATAAGCTTAATAGATCAGGAATAAATCATTTGTGTGTCTCTATCTGTGCAGCATCTAGAGCAGGTTGCTTCTCTCATACACAGATACAGGAAAAACAGGAAATGCAGTCACATGCTCTCCCTCCACTGGGAGTTTTTTTTTAACTTTAAAAACAGCATATAAATTTAACAACTGAGCACTCATAGGCAGGAATATTTTGTTGCACCAAACAAATTCCTACACGCCCACTCAACAACTACTTATCCTGTTAGTCCCATTGCGGTTGTGAAGTCCACAAACTTGGTTCTTGCTAATGGCTTTGTCATACCATCAGCTATCATCTTGTCAGATTAGCTATAAACAAACTCGAGTGCACCACGATCCACTAAGTCACGTAAGTGGTGATGTTTTACATCAATGTGCTTACTCCTTGCACTAATCTGCTCACTACTGACAAGTTTAATGCATCCTTGGTTGTGCTCATAGATAACTGTTGGTTGAGCTAATGGCTTGCCGAAATCTTCCAAAAGTTGTTTCAACCAAATTACTTCTTGACTTGCATAAGCAGCAGACATATTCTGCTTCTATAGAAGACAATGCGACTGACACTTGTTTTCTGCTGGACCAAGAAACTAAATTTTCTCCTAACTTGAACAAGTAACCACTTGTTGATTTTCGATCACTTGAATCTCCAGCGGGATCTGCATCCACATAACCTCTGAGAGTGAGATCTCCTGATGCCGATATCTTAAGATTTAGCCTTTGAGTTTCTTTAAGATATTGAAGAATTCTCTCAATTACATTCCAGTCTCTTTGGCGTGGCTTGCTTACACGTCAGTAGAGAATTCCGACTGTGGCTGTGATATCCGGAAGAGTTGTGGTTGCTATGTACAGAAGCGTCCCCACTGCTTGTCTGTACCTCTCATTGCTGGGTAGCAATACTTCTCCTTCGAACTTTAAGTAGGACAGATCCATTGGTATTGACACACCTTTGGCTTCTGACATTACAAACTGGTTTAGGATTGCAGAAATTTTAGAACTTTGGTTGAGATGAAAACTCCCATCTTCCTCTCTCTGGATTTGGATTCCCAATTAATGTCACATTTCCAAGGTCCTTAGTCTCAAAGTGCTGGTTGAGAATTTCACCTAGCTTGACAATTTCCTTTTCATTGTGGTAGCTTAGTAAGCTCCCATGTCTGGAGTCTCCCATCTCTTCATTAGCAGCATTTATCCACATCTGCATCTCATGAACAGGCAGTTTTTGCATCTCTTGCCATGACTGTGGCTCTGGTTCAGGAAGTGTTCTGACCATATAAGAAAAGCGTCTAGCTGGGATACCTTTGTTTGGCCTTTCTGATCTCCTGACTGGAGGTTGACTTGGTTCTTCTATGTCTTCCTTGGTGGCTTCACAGCTTATCCACACTTCAGTGTTTTCCTTTTTGGCATCTGGGTTGGGTGATTGAGATTTTTGTTCTTGCATTTTAGGTTGAATAACTCGTGTAACTTCAAGGAATTTGGGCGATACAGAGTCTTCATCAATCACTACATCTCTGCTGATTATTACTGTGCTGATCTCTGGGTTCAGGATTCTGTATCCCTTTTGAGTTTCGCTAAAGCCCACCAGGACTCCTTGCTTTGCATGTGATTCCCACTTGGAACATTTTTCTTTGGGAACATACACAAACGTTTTGCTTCAAAATATCCTGAAGTGCTTCAGGTTAGGCTTCTCGCAGTTCCATAGCTCATATGGAGTTTTATTTGTGGCTTTACCTGGCACTCTGTTTTGAAGACAGCAAGCTGTTATGATGGCTTCTCCCCAAAACGTTGTAGGTAGATTTGTATCAAACAACATACTTCTTCCACTTTCACAGAGAGTATGGTTCTTTCTCTCTACAATGCCATTTGGTTCTTGGTTGTGTGGAATAGTAGTCTGGAACACGATTCCATCCTTTTCCAAAATGGTTCGCACCTTACCACTTGTATATTCGGTTCCATTATCTGCACGCAGGGCTTTTGGCATTCTTCCAAATTTGTTAAACACTACAGCAAGATATTCTACAAGTTTCTGTGGAACTTCATCCCTACTGTGAAGCAGGTAAGTGACTGTATATTTGGAAAAGTCATCATTAAATGTGAGAAAATATCTCTTCTTGCTAGGAGTATGAACACTCATTAGACATACATCTGTATATATCATATCCAGAAGCTGTGCAGATCTAGTGGTGCTTATTTTAGGAATGGATTTTCTGGACATTTTCCCTTTAAGACAGCTAGTCCACTTCATCATTTTACTACACTGGTTGATTTCAATACCATTTGCAAGTTGAGCTAGCTTCCTTACTGCTTCTTGGTCTCTGTGCCCAAGACGTCTGTGCCATACATGGATATACTTCTTATGCAGATCTTGTCTAGAACTGTACAATGTTTCTTGCATTTTAGCTGATAAAGTTCATCTTGGATTTTTCCTTCTGCAAGAGTGTGACCCTTCTTTGAGATGTTATTTCTAAAAGTAACTACATTCCCCTTTTGTGTGAGCTTCTTTACTGACAGAAGATTGCTTTCAAGGCTGGGAACATAGAGAACATCCTTTATTGGGATCTTTCTGCTTTGTGCTGAGGAAACTGGAAAGTGGAGGTAGCCCTCTCCATCTGAAGTCATATAGTGACCTTTAGCTAAGATGACCTTTTCTGACTTGCTTTCATTAAGGTCAGTGAAGAAATCCTTGTTAATTGTCATATGACTGCTTGCACCAGAATCTATACACCATATCTGCTTTGCAGATGAGCCTGTACTGGCATTAAATGCGGCTTCAACACATGAAGAATCTTCCTTTATAGCTGTTTTAACTCTTTGATGACTGTTCTGCTTTTTAAGCTGACTCATTCTTGCTTTCCAAATTCTGCAGTCTGCTTTAAGGTGGCCGGACTTTTTACAAACAAAACACTCACGGGTTTCTCTTAGATTGCTCTTACATTTAGGGAAATCCTGTGTCTTTTATGCTGTTTCTGCTCTGGATTCATTACTGCTGCTTAAATGCTGTGTTTTTCTCTTGAATTCATCCACAAGTTTGCCTTTAACATACTCTAGTGTCAGCTCATCATCTGGCTGTCCATCTAGTGCAGTCAGGAGTAGAGTTGAGCGAAACGGGTCGAAAAATTTCAAAAGTCGCCGACTTTTGGCAAAGTCGGGTTTCATGAAACGAAACCCGACCCTAGGATCAGGTCGACCACGAGGTCGGCGACTTACGCGCCAAAGTCGCGTTTCAAAAGTTTGTTTTGCGCTCTTTCAGCCAATCAGGATCCACGGACACTGTGGGCAACGTGATGACATAGGCAGGGGTCACCACCATCTTTCAGAAGGGCATGCAAGTGATTGGCTTGCTTTGGTGGGCGTCACAGGGGTTATAAAAGGGCGTGCACGCCGACCGCCTTCTTACTTCTGCCGATCTTAGCATAGGGAGAGGTTGCTGATTCTGTAGGGAGAGAGTTAGGCAGGGAAGAAGAAAAAAAAAATGCTTCTGCTGCTAGCGATTTTGCCTGTACAACACACCAGTCACTGTGTGTGCCTTGCAAGGGGAGGCTATATTGTGGTGGATCAGCGGTGTTGGTTGTTAGGCTGCCTTCTAAGGCTTCCTGACAGCTGCATTGCTGTTTACCCACTGCTATGCAAACTGCTTTTTTAAAAGCAATCCCAATTTTTTTTTTGTCCTGCTGAGGTACTGAGCGTGCATTTTTTCACACCATACAGCGGTGTACGCTCCTCACACAGTACCGTGTAACGGCTGTTATCACGGCCACAGTGAAGCTATCTGTGTGTCACTGTGGAAGGATAAGTTGAGGACTTGTTCCGTTCTTACAGACCTACACTCTAGGGAGATTCCTATTCTGCCCAATTCTACATACACCTTGTAGTTTGTGATACACTAGCCAATTTCGCCTGTGACATAGCGCTCTGATATTCAGTGGGCCTCACACAATCCAAAAGTGTCCAGTGTCCACTAGTGTGTGCAGAAATTCAAAATCTCCCTTATCCTGTAGTCACTTTTTTCACACCTGTGCCATCGAGCCTGTGACATAGTGCTCTGATATTCAGTGGGCCTCACACAATCCAAAAGTGTCCAGTGTCCACTAGTGTGTGCAGAAATTCAAAATCTCTGTGATCCTGTAGTCACTTTTTTCACACCTGTGCCATCGAGCCTATGACATAGCGCTCTGATATTCAGTGGGCCTCACACAATCCAAAAGTGTCCAGTGTCCACTAGTGTGTGCAAAAATTCAAAATCTCCCTTATCCTGTAGTCACTTTTTTCACACCTGTGCCATCGAGCCTGTGACATAGCGCTCTGATATTCAGTGGGCCTCACACAATCCAAAAGTGTCCAGTGTCCACTAGTGTCTGCAGAAATTCAAAATCTCCCTTATCCTGTAGTCACTTTTTTCACACCTGTGCCATCGAGCCTGTGACATAGCGCTCTGATATTCAGTGGGCCTCACACAATCCAAAAGTGTCCAGTGTCCACTAGTGTCTGCAGAAATTCAAAATCTCCCCTGTCCTATAGACACCTTGTACCTTGTTTTACATTACTATATAGTTTGTTGGATTTTGTCTACATTTCTACCAAAAATGAGGAAGGCTGGTGGAAGAGGCCGTGGAATTGGGCGGGGGTTGGCAGCTGGTAATGATGGTGGATCTGATGGTAGTGGCAAAAGCAAAATAGGACCGAATGTAGGAGGTGTTGAGCCTGCGTCATCGTCTGGCTCCACAAGGCCTCGAAGGCTTAGTTTTCTAGGAGTTGGCAAACCGCTTTTAAAGCCAGAGCTTCAGGAAAAAGTTTTGTCTTACATTGCTGACTCAGCCTCCAGCTCTATCGCCTCCTCTTCTGAAGTTGTAAAAAATAAAAGCCCTGATTCGTCATTGGAGGCTCATGTTCATGAACCACACCTTTCCTTGTGTCCTTCACCCCAACCAAGATTGAAGGATGAAGCAGGCCATACTACTGATTACTCCATGGAGCTGTTTTCACATACCATGCCTGGATTATCAAGTGAAATGGTGAATTACCCAGGCCAAGATGAATCTGACATGGAGTGCACTGATGCACAGCCGCTGATAGATGATTCTGCTGGTACATTCACTCAGAGCACTACATTGTCCTCGCAGTGTACAGAGCCAGATTCTGACCCTGATGAGACTCAGGTGCCCCTTCCCGCACACTATACCACCATACACGGTGACACAGAGGAAGGTGCACATGACATTGAAGAGGAGGTGATGGATGACCCAGTTGTTGACCCAGATTGGCATCCATTGGGGGAAGAGGGTGCTGCTTCCAATAGCTCAGATGAGGAGCATCCACAGCAGACATCGACATCGCAACAGCTGTTATCTTGCAGGCCCGGAGCACTCCAAAGACAGGTTCCAAAAATCAAAAGAGTTGCTGGACAGCTTGTCCAGAGGGTCAAAAGATCACAGCGTGCTAGGCCGCAAAATGTCTGCCAAAGTAGGAAGAGTGCAGTGTGGCACTTTTTTGAACAAAATCCTCATGATCAGGCCAAGGTTATCTGTAAGAAGTGCGCAAAGACCTTTAGCCGAGAGAAAAATCTGAAAAATTTGAATACCAGTTGCATGCTTAGACATTTAACCAGCATGCACTTGCAAGCGTGGACACAACACCAAACCTCAAGTGCCACATGTGCAACTGATCACAAAGAAGGTAGTCAGCAACGCTACATTGTTTCCCCCACTGAAAGCCCACCGGTTAGCACAGCAGCAAATGTTGAGGTGTCGTTGCAAGGCCACAGCAGTCAGGGAATCCCACTGTTATATCAACGAAATACTGAATCTAGGCCATCATAAAGAACACCAACTCCATCACCATCATCAACCCTCTCTCAGTCCGCTCTGTCCACTGCTACTTCCACCATATGCAGCTCTCAAGTCCAGCTCACCCTCCCAGACACTATGAGTAGGTCAAGAAAGCACTCAGTCTCTCATCCGCGTACACTGGGTTTGAACGCCCACATTGCCAAACTAATCTCGTTTGAGATGATGCCCTATCGGTTGGTGGAAAGCGCAGCTTTCCGCGAACTCATGGCCTATGCAGTACCACGCTATGACCTACCCAGTCGCCACTTCTTCTCTCGCAAAGCCATCCCAGCCCTTCACCATCATGTAAAAGACCGCATTGTCCATGTACTCAAGCAGTCAGTGAGTGGAAAGGTGCACCTCACAACTGATGCATGGTCCAGTCGGCATGGCCAGGGCCGTTACGTGTCCATCACTGCGCACTGGGTTAATGTGGTGGATGCAGGGTCCACAGGTGACAGCGGTGGTGGGACAGTGCTGCCTAGCCCACGGTATAGGAAACAGTTGGCTGTAGGCGTTCGACCTTACTCCTCCTCCAGAAGCGAAAGCTCGTCCACAAAGAGCAGTCGTACGAGCACTCCATCTGCAGCTGCCACTGTTGCACACGAGGTGTCCCCCTATCGAGCAGCTAGTGGAAAGCGTCAGCAGGCTATGTTGCAGATGATGTGTTTGGGCGACAGACACACCGCCGAGGTGCTGGCCGAGTACTTGAAGCGACAAACTGAGTCATGGCTGGGCAGTGTACATCTTGAGGCAGGCAAGGTAGTTAGTGATAACGGCCGTAATTTGGTGGCAGCCATAGCCCTTTCAAAACTCAGCCACATACCTTGCTTGGCTCACACCTTGAACCTGGTGGTGCAGTGCTTCCTCAAAAATTATCCGGAGTTAACAGCCCTGCTCCAGAAGGTGCGAAGACTGTGCGCGCACATCCGCCGGTCGCCTGTACACTCCGTTCGTATGCAGAAGCTGCAGCGATTGCTCCACCTTCCCAACCACCGCCTCATTATCGACATTGCAACAAGGTGGAACTCCACCCTTCACATGGTGGAGCGGCTGTGCGAGCAGAGGCAGGCCATAATGCATTTGTGGGAGGATACACGGCCAGGCACTTTGAGAGCAGACATGGAGTTGACAGGTGTGCAGTGGTCGAAGCTGAAAGACCTCAGTGTTTTGAGGAATGCACACGGCTGGTAAGCGCAGACGACGCCATCCTAAGCATGAGCATCCCACTTATGCGTCTGCTCATGCAAACTTTGACGCACCTTAAGGAGCAGGCGTCTGCAGCCAATGTTGATGAGGAGGAAGAGGGGGAGGGAATCCTTGATGACATTCAGCCATTATCTGGTCAGGGACCTCTCCTGGACGAGGTGGAGGAAGAAGAGGAGGAGGAGGATGATGATGGGGTTGATTACTTAGGGGAGGAGGATGCATCTCGTGGGGCAAGTGAAAATGTTGGCGTGGCAAGGTCTGGTACAGGGTTTGTGCATGACTGGAGGGATGTGGATTTGCCAGAAAGTGCTCCTCCAATCAGCACTTGCAGTGCATCATTGACACCGGGTACATTGGCCCACATGTCAGATTATGCCTTGCAGATCCTAAAAAGGGACCCCCGCATTGCCAAAATGATGAACAATGATGACTACTGGTTGGCCAGCATCCTGGATCCACGCTATAAAGGCAAATTACAATACATCATGCCACAGGAGAACCTTGACCTAATATTGGCTAATAAACAAGCAACTCTGGTAAATCGGTTGCTTGAGGCATTCCCAGCACACAGCAGCGGTGATGGTTCTCACACGAGCCGTACGGGCCGGGGGCAGCTTGGCAGAGGTGTTCATGGTGCACACAGCAGAAGTGGCGTTGGAGACAGAGGTTTCATGACAATGTTGTGGACTGATTTTTCAAGTACCGCTCACACAACTGGTAATACTGCATCGATGGAAAGTGACAGGAGACAGCAGTTGTCAACTATGGTTACAAACTACTTTTCCTCCCATATCGATGTTCTCCCACACAGGTCATTCCCCTTTGACTATTGGGCTGCTAAACTGGACACCTGGCCTGAATTGGCACACTATGCCTTACAGGAGCTCGCTTGCCCAGCTGCAAGTGTGCTATCGGAAAGGAGTCTTCAGTGCAGCTGGATCAATCCTGACAGAAATAAGGACCCGTCTGTCAACCCAAAATGTGGATGATCTAACCTTCATTAAAATGAACCATGCATGGGTTTCCAAGGATTTTGTCCCACCATCCCCTGATGACACATAGGGTGACAGAAAAATGGCTTGCTTTGGTCCACCTCTTCCTGGGACTTGACCTATTTTGCCTTTTGCATCAGCTGAATGTCCAACATCAACATATGCCACTTTCTAAAACTCCCTAACTGTGCTGCCTCCCCCCTCCATGGCCGGGGTCACCACCTAGCGCACGACACCGTGCGAGTGCCGTTGCCCTGGACAGGTGGGTAGGCCGACTCTTGGGCGCGGGCACTGGCACATGGTCCCTCATAGTGCAATCAAGTGTCTCTGACGGTGGTGGTGCACACCCGCCGTCAGACACACCGCCGTACTATGAGGGGCCCAGTGCCAGTACCGACGCCCACGAGTGGGCCCCCCTTGCTTGGGCAAGGCCCCAGCATTTTCAATCTTTACCTCTCCCTGCTCCTCCGCTGTGTAGTCTGGGCCGTCAAATCCATACTATGCCTGACACCGTCTGAGCCTGCCTCCTGATGTATAGACATATATTTTGAATGTGTACGCTAACCATACATGTTATCCGGGATACGGTACCCTTTCTCACCTTTGTGCAATCACGTGCAAGCCATACTGGGCCTAACACCGTCTGAGCCTGCCTCCTGATGTATAGACATATATTTTGAATGTGTACGCTATCCATACATGTTATCCGGGGATACGGTACCCTTTCTCACCTTTGTGCAATCACGTGCAAGCCATACTGGGCCTAACACCGTCTGAGCCTGCCTCCTGATGTATAGACATATATTTTTAATGTGTACGCTATCCATACATGTTATCCGGGGATACGGTACCCTTTCTCACCTTTGTGCAATCACGTGTAATCCATACTGGGCGTGAGAACGGCTGGCGAGCTGTTAAGCAAGCTACAGCACCTGTGGTTTGCACACGTAAGTTTTTCATTTTTTCAGGAATGACGGTTAGGCCTAATTCCGGAACTGCGGTTGACCTGCACTTACTGGGAAATCATTGTTCGCGGGTAATAATTGTAATCAGTGATCCCCATCACTAACGTTGTTCAGCGGGTTATCTGCACCTGTAAGCGACAAACGCTGGCCTTTTCAGTGTAGCGCACATGCAGCCACGGACATGTAAGGGCATGACACACCAGTTATTGGCCAATCTCATGTGCCAGAGCCTCACGTGTCCCTCTAGTAAGCCGGACTCGGACCGCGGGGCATGACGGAGTCTCGTTCGTTAACGGAATTAAGCTTGCAATGTGTGCATCTTTTCTGTAGCTGGCATGGTTGAGGTTTCCCAGGTGGAGTCGAATTTAACCGTAGGCTCCACTCCTGGTGGTGCCCTTCTGGACATTCCTTTAAGGTTCAGCTTTGCAACCATACTGCCCACGTAAAACAAACACTTTGCCTTCATGAACGCTGTTTGGAGGGTCATGACTCGTGGGAATAACGCCGCCCAATCAGTTAACCTGCTAGAGAGATCCTTTGTTGCTCCCAAGCATGACATCACACTCCCTAGGAGGAAGGTAATGCCACTGTGGTGACCGTACTCCTGGGGGCGACACAAGTGCACTGATGCCCAGCCACTGCTCGATGAATCTGCTGGTACATTGACCCAGACCACTACATTCCCCTCGCACGCTACACGGCCTGAATCTGACCCTGATGAAACTCAGGTTACCCTTCCCATATACAGTTCCATCTTACACGGTGACAAAGAGGAATCATAGAATCGTAGAGTTGGAAGGGACCTCCTGGGCCATCTGGTCCAACCCCCTGCTCAAAGCAGGATTCGCTAAATCATCCCAGTCAGATGTCTGTCCAGCCTCTGTTTGAAGACTTCCATTGAAGGAGAACTCACAACTTTTCATGGCAGCCTGTTCCACTCATTGATCACTCTAACTGTCAAAAAGTTTTTTCTAATATCTAATCTGTGTCTCCTCCCATTCAGTTTCATCCCATTGCTTCTAGTCTTTCCTTGTGCAAATGAGAATAAAGTTGATCCTTCTACAATGTGACAGCCCTTTAGATATTTGTAGACAGCTATTAAGTCTCCTCTCAGTCTTCTCTTTTGCAAACTAAACATTCCCAAATCCTGCAACCTTTCCTCATAAGACAGGGTTTGCAGACCGGTCACCATTCTGGTCGCTCTTTTCTGAACTTGCTCCAGTTTGTTGATGTCTTTTTTAAAATGTGGTGCCCAAAACTGGACACAATATTCCAGATGAGGTCTGACCAAAGAGGAGTAGAGGGAAATAATGACTTCACGTGATCTAGACTGTATGCTTCTGTTAATACATCCTAGAATTGCATTTGCCTTTTTTGCTGCTGCATCACACTGTTGACTCATATTCAGTCTGTGATCTATTAGTATACCCAAGTCTTTTTCACATGTGCTGTCACTTAGCCCTATTCCTCCCATTCTATATATGTTTTTTTCATTTTTATTGCCCAGATGTAGTACTTTGCATTTCTCCCTGTTAAAAACCATTCTGTTAGTTGCTGCCCACTTCTCCAGTTTATTTAAATCTTTTTGAATCCTCTCTCTCTCTTCTCTAGTATTAGCTATCCCTCCTAGCTTTGTGTCATCAGCAAATTTAATCAGTTTACCCTCAATTCCTTCATCTAAATCGTTGATAAAGATGTTGAACAATACAGGGCCCAGGACAGAGCCCTGTCGTACCCCACTTGAGACATTCTTCCAACTGGATGAGCAGCCATTTACGACCACTCTTTGGGTCCGATCACTAAGCCAGTTATGAATCCACCTAACAGTTGCCTTGTCCATTCCATACTTAGTCATTTTTTCAATAAGGATTGTATGAGAGACTTTGTCAAATGCCTTGCTGAAGTCAAGATATACTATATCTACAGCATTTCCTTGATCCACCAAATCAGTGAGGAAGCTGTAGATGAAAGTGCAGGTTCGGCCCACCCGCCATCAGACACACCACCGTACTATCAGGGGCCCTGTGCCAGTGCCGTCGCCAACGAGTGGGCCCCCCCTGCTTGCTCAGGATCACAGCACTTGCAATGGTGAAATACTGTGCAGTGAGATGGAAGATGGGGACGACAAGGAGTCCAGACTAGTACAGGGATTCCCTAGCGAGGAGACTTATTTGATTGTTTTCAATGTTGGGACAGCAATTTTTGGGGAGCACTATACTCTGGAGAATGATAGATGGGGCCCACCATACACTGGAACATTCCAAAGGTGGACATCAGACACTGGAGCAGCATTTACAGGGCCCATTATACACTAGAGCATTAGAAATGGGGCCCATTATGTTTGGAGCATTATTTGGGCCCATAAGACAGTGGAGCTTCATCCATGGGGACCAACATATACTGTAGCATTATGTGGAGCTCATCATATACAGTTTCAAACATTATATGGGACCAATGATTCTGTATGGAGAAATAGATGGGCCTCGTCATGAGATGTAAAAAGTGAAGTATTTTTCATTGTACTATACCGCTATTTCTCTGCCGTATCGGAGCATGATGAGTTGTGGTATGTGTTAAAGGGGCGCTCTTTCGCCCAGGGCACATGAAAACCTGGAGCCAGCCCTACCCCCCCACAACTTTAGCCAAATAACCCCCATTTTTCAGTGCGTAACTTGTATTATGAAGTTAATTAAGGTTGACAAGCTTAAGTAAGAAGAATTGATGCTTTTGACATTCAAATGAGCACTGTAGGTGTGTTTCCTGTCCTCCTCTCACTGCCGACTTTTATTCCCCATTGACTTACATTGGGTTTCGTGTTTCGGGACGACCCCGACTTTTCCCTATAATCAGCCGATCTTGCTCGACCCGACTTTTGGAAAAGTCGGGTTTCACGAAACGAAACTCGACCCTAAAAAAACAAAAGTCGCTCAACTCTAGTTACGAGTGTGTCATAAGTTTCTGGAAGACCAATTAATAGAAGTGCAGCAACATGAAAATCTTTAATTTCTTCTCCAATACCCCTAAGATGCTCCATAATCTCTAGGGTGTTTCCTATATAGAGAGAAACAAGGTAAGCCAGCTCACCGGTATGCCACGGGTGCACGGAACTCCGCCAGATCAAGCGTATACAGCATGGAGAAAAAAAGGATAGCGTTCCAGCTCCCATAAAATCTTCAATTTTATTATTCTATTAAAAGCATCAGATAAATCGGTATGCTCACTGGGTCAGCTCAAGGCAAAGCGACATGTTTATCTGATGCTTTTAAAGGAATAATAAAATTGAAGATTTTATGGGAGCTGGAACATTATCCTTCTTTTTTTCTCCATGTTTCTTATATAGTCCCGCATATTCTGTCCATCACGTAGCTTAGCCTGATACTGCTTTCTCATGAGATAAAGCTTATTGCTGAGATTTCTGAGATTTGATTTTTCATGCACTTTCTGTAACTTATCCCACAACTCCTTTGCAGTTGCACACTTGCATATATGCACAATCTGATTATCATGAACACTGAGGGAGATCATGCTTTGTGCTTTCTGATCCTTCTCTAGCCAATCATCTGGTAATGGATGAGGCACTTGTTCCTGAGCATATTTCCACGTACCTTCTTTTATGAGCAGCATCTTCACCTTGAATTTCCAGGACTGATAGTTCTGGTTATTGAGGCTTGGCACTGAGAACTTGCCAGGATTGCTGCTAGTGGACATTTTCTCTGTTGCTCTGTGCTGCTTTTGCTTTGGGCTTCTGTTGCTTTGTTGCTCTGGGGGCCCATAACCTGTTGGCAGCGGGTTATTCAGGATACTCTCCAAGCGTGTGACAACAGAGCTTCTTTATTCAGGAACAAGCAGGAACAATATATGATAAGCTTAATAGATCAGGAAAAAATCATTTCGGTATCTCTATATGTGCATCATCTACAGCAGGCTGCTTCTCTCATACACAAACACAGGGAGTTTCTTTTTAACTTTATAAACAGCATACAAATCTAGCAACTAAGCACTCATAGACAGGAATGGAGTTGTTGCACCAAACATATTCCAGCAGCTACTAATGCCTAGAATTGCAGACCCTAGTTCCATAAGTGTTTTTCTCACCTTTTAAAACCAGTTCTTGCACCCCCTCATCGTCCTCATCCTTCATCTCTGAATTATTGTAGTCACTGTATATACAGTATTTCGCATCACATTAAATTTTCTCACTTCATTTACCAGAGTGTGCCAAGTTTTCTATATTACGTTTTTGGTTTTGTCCTTTGTATTCTGTGCCCTCAGCCAGCTCCATGTCCTGGTGTGGGGTAGCTCCACCCCATGTGGTCTCGTGACCGGTTAGCTCCACCCCCTGTGATCATGTGACTGGCTAAGCTCAGGATCTGTGCGTACTTCGTTCCTCAGTCTCCACACACTCTGTCTAGTGGCGCACCTCCCCTGTTAGCGCCCCCAGGCTTAACCCCAGTGACACTGTCCCCATGTCACTACATTATCACCGACCCCACATTTTCGGGGATTTTGGGATTCACTGTATGCCATGGACCCATTCCGTGCTCAGATTTTCAGATTGGGTGGATAACCTGACCAAAATTATGCAGAACCTGTTTGTTGAGCAAAGAGGGTTGGTCACTTCTCTCCAGCAGGTGCAAAGGGAGTTAGCTGATACTGTTAACTCTATTCGGGGTGCCCCTTCCCCATCGGGCAATGTGGGTGGTGTGGTGTCAGATGTCTCTTTGTCTTCTCTTGAACCCTCTGTCAAACTTCCAGATACTTTTTTCTGGGGATAAAAATAGATTCCGGGTATTTAGAGAAAGTTGCAAATTATTGTTTTCCCTGCGCTCTCGGTCCTCGGGTGTTGAGAGTCAAAGGGTGGGAATAGTGACATCTCTGTTGCGAGAGGGGCCACAGGCTTGGGCTTTCTCCCTATCTCCCACCTCTCCTGAGATGAGAGACTGTCTGTGGATCGGTTCTTTGAGGCGTTGGGTCTGATTTACGATGAACCCAATCGAGTGAGTTTGGCAGAGGACATGATTATGGGTCTCACCCAGGGAAAACGCTCTGCTAAGTGGTGTTTTTCGGAGTTTAGGCAATGGGCATCAGAATTGTGTTGAGATGACTCTGCGCTCAGAGGGCTTTTCCGAAGAGGTCTGTCCAAGCATTTAAAGGATGCGTTGGCTCTGCAACCCCCACCAGACTCTCTGGAGGACACCATGACACAGGCCATCCATATGGACCATAGACTGCGTGAAAGAGGAGTGGTGCAACGTGAAACTTCGTTATTGCAGGTTAAACCTAAACCTCCTTCACCAGTTGAGCCCATGGAGGTGGGGACCGTCTCCTCGAAAGAAAGAGAAAGGAGACATCGAAGGGAGAACAAACTCTGCTTCTATTGTGGAGCTCCGGGCTATTGGAGAAAGGACTGTCCCTCTTGCCCATCAGATTCCATTTTCTCGGGAATGCCTAGATCTGGGTAGCTGCCAAGGAGGCACCCTGGTGCGCAGAGCAATCTCAGTTAATTCACAGAGATGCCAAATAAGTACAAACACAAAAGACTGAGCCTGTTGAGGTCACAGTACTCAGTAAAAACGCACACCCGGTATCAGGTCACAGGAGTAACCCAAGACGGCGGCACTACGTTCGTCTAGACCTTCCGTGTGCGGAGTGTTGCAACTGTGGACGCAAAGGGGCTGCTACTGCAGCGCGGCATGGACACTGCCGCTACACGACAAGGCTAAGATGCAAGCTCAATGTCTGGACGCTAGCAGCTGTGGATGTTGCAGCAGAGGAGCGCTGGCGCTGATTCTAACTCAGTCCCTAACCACATACGTAATATCAGAGGGAAGGGGTTTTATAATGAGTCATTCACCAGAATCATACATCCGTCCTCATACACACAGCAACAAGTAAGTCTATACTAGCGCATTGCGGAACAGCCATGCACGCCTTTTATAGCAGCCGGGACCTTCCGCAAGCTTCCAGATCTCTGAGATGGAACAATGAGATCTGGAGCGGGACCTGAGCACATGACTCCCGTCCCATGAGCATGCTCAGTAGGAGGACAGAAGGACTCAGCCTCAGGAGAGATTTGCTGCAAGGCAATCTCCTCTGCAGTAGATAAACAGCAGGAGACTGCAGAATGTGAGGGTCTGGATCCCTGCGGAGTAAATGCAGAAATCCGACGCCTAACACTTTTTTACTCAAATTTAAAATTGTTGCTAAAAGTGGAGGTGGGTGTGAACAATTGTTTTTTCCCTATTCTGCTTTTGTGGATTGTGGATCCTCAATAAACTTGATTGACTCGAAATTTGTGGCCCATTGTGAAATAAGGACTGTCAGGTTGGATAAACCCATGAAAGTGGTGGCCATTGAATCTACTCTTTTCACCAAGGATGGGATCCACTTGGTTACTAAAGAATTCATCCTTAAGGTGGGCCCTGTTCATTTGGAGCATATAGCCTGTTTCGTTTTGGACAACCGCCCTGCCGGGTTGGTTTTGGGGTTTCCCTTGGTTGCAATGTCATAACCCAGTCATTGATTGAGAGGCTCAAAAAATTGTTAAATGGGGTCCAAATTGTGAAAATAAATGTCTGATTTCTGCATCTGTGTCATCCGTGGTCTGGAGGGTATTCCAGAGTACCTAAAGGACTTCGAGGACGTGTTCTCCGAAAGTCAGGCTGAGGGGTTGCCACCGCACCGTCCTTTTGATTGTGCCATTGATCTGGTTCCAGGGGCTAAATTGTCTAAGGCTCGATTGTTCAACCTTTCTGGTCCTGAGCAGGTAGCCATGAAGGAATATATATCTGAGAGCCTCCGCAAAGGACATATTCGCCTTTCTGTGTCTCCTGTTGCTGTAGGGTTCTTTTTTGAAAAAAAAAGATGGTGGTCTTCGCCCATGCCTTAACTTTTTGGAACTTAATAAAATCACGATGTAACGCCGGTGTGTTTGTACTTTGCTTCCACGGCGTTACTCTGCATGTCTCTGCATTAACCCTTTGCTCCTTTCCCCCTAACTAGCAGGCATACTGTTGTCTGTTACCTTTATGGATGCTGCTCAGTTCCCTGCCCCGCTGCATAGCCGTACATGTGTGTGTGGCTCCACTGCACTGCATGACCACCCACGTGTGCGGTCCCTGGTTGTCGCTATGGAAAGCTATCCGTGGATTTCTCGGTCCTCTACACTGTGTATGGCTTGCCATGCGTGTTCAGGCTTGCAGCTCTTGCCAGGTGTACTTTGCAATGCTGATTAGTGTCTGGCTTTGCTTAGGGTGCGCGCGGCCACACCTCCCTTACTTTTATGATGAATTAATGTGTGCTGCAATTGCTGCTCCAGCCTATCGCTGTGAGGCAGCTCCTATATAAAAGTTCCCTGCCCTGTGGGGCATTGCCAGAGCTTCGCATTGAGTTCCTGAACCTAGCCATGTGAGTTTGTGTGTTCAGCTCCTGCTCTGATTCTGATCAGTTCTGGGGGAGCTGTTGCTCTTTGTCCCTGTGTGAACTGTGTCTTGCCGCCTGCCAGGAGGCAGGATATCCTGGCCCTTGTTCCTGTCCGCCCTCACAGGAGGTAGAATAACCTGGCCTGTGTTCCTGTCCACCCTCCCAGGAGGCAGAATATCCTGGTCCCTGTGTTAATATTTGGAGTCTTGCCTAGTACCTGTTTCCTGCTGTGTCTTGTTTCCTGAATCCTGGATCCTGGATCTGTTTCTTTACCTGACCCTGTCTGAACTGTGTCCTGAGTGATGTTCCTGAGGTCCTTCCGTGTCTTGAACCCTGTGCCCAGTGACTGTGACTCTTTGCTACCTGACTTGCTGTGATTTAACCTGGGTTCATCTTGGAAGTATGAGTCCGGGGTATTGGCTGATTTTCTGCTACTCTGTGCTCAGCTGGTTATTCGGTGCAATTCCCTGCTGGTTCCAGTCCAACCTGGCGGGGTTTGCACCAGACCGCTTGGGTTCCTTTCTAGGTCGCTGCCAGATGTCTGGAGCCTGATGACAGTGGCTTCTCATCAGGAGCCTGTTGACCATGGCCTGATGTCCGGTGTCTGACGACCTCTTCCAGATGTATTGTGCCTGATGTCCTCCGCCAGATATCCGGATCCTATGCTTCCCTGCCCGATATCTGGAGCCTGCCGATCGCTGCCAGTGGTCCGGAGCCTGATGACTGCGGCCTGATGTCCGGAGCTGATGTCCGCAGCCTGATGTCCGGAGCCTGCCGATCGTGGTCAGACGTCCGGAGTCCGATGCCAGTGTGCTGATGCTCCATTGGAGATCCGAGTCCTGATGTCCTGCCTGAGACCTGATGTCCTGCCTGGTGTCCTGATGTCCAGTCCGTGTTCCTGATGCCCAGTCCATGTCCCTGATGCCCAGTCTGTGTCCCTGATGCCCAGTCCATGTCCCTGGTGTCCAGTCCATGTTCCTGATGTCCAGGCGCATTCCTGATGTCCAGTCCATGTTCCTGATGTCCAGTCCGTGTTCCTGATGCCCAGTCCATTTTCCTGATGCCCTGCCTGTATCCCGATGTTTCGCCAATGCCCTGAGGTCCACTCAGTGATGACGTCCTTCTGGGATCGGTGTCTGATGTTTACCTGCTGAGCCTGTGCTACGCCTGAGGCCTGAGAGAGGGGCCGTCCTAGTATGCCTGTGCCAGAGGATCCTGAACTGCATCAACCCGTGATAACTCCTGCCATTGTCTGACGTCTGTCCTGGGTGTGTGCTCTCCTGCTGAGCCAGTGCTATGCCTGAGGCCTGAGAGATAGGCCGTCCTGATATGCTTGTGCCAGATGACCGTGGACTGCATCAACCCGTGATGACCCCTGCCATCGTCTGAAGTCTGTCTGAGGTCGGTGTCTGATGTTCTCCTGCTGAGCCTGTGCTACGCCTGAGGCCTGAGAGAGAGGCCGCCCTAGTATGCCCTTGCCAGACAACCCTGGACTGCATTAACCCGTGATGTCCTCCTGCCTTCATCTGTTATCCTGAGACGAGTACCCTTCCCTGATGTGCGGAATTGGGAGCCTGGCAATATGTTCTGTTTATGTACTTTGTTTGGTCTTCGAGTAAACTTTATGTCAATACCTGAAGTTGTGCGGTGTCATGTTGTTCTGCTACCTCGTCCACATGCTCAGCTGCCACAGACCCCGGTCGCTACCCTTCCCTAGTCCGGGTAGGCCCGGGTCCCCCCTGTGGTCCAGTGGGTCCACATTCCATCCCCACCTGGGACGCTCGCCCCACGTCGGTGTGGTCAGTTGACGTGGAGGCGCTGGCACGGTCCCAGTCGTGGCACACGATAAGAAACACATATCCCCTTTCACTCATTCCCGATTTGTGTAACCAATTATCCGGGGCCAAATGGTTTTCTAAGTTGGACTTGCGGTGGGCTTATAATCTTATCCAGGTACGGGAGGGGGATGAGTGGAGGACTGCGTTTCTTACCTCTGAAGGGTTATTTGAAAATCTTGTTATGCCATTTAGTTTGACCAATGCTCCTACGGTTTTTCAAAACTTCATCAATTATGTGCTCTATGATTTTATTGGGCAGTTTGTGGTCATATCTTTAGATGATATTTTAATCTATTCATCAGATAAACAAGCCCACATTGGTCATCTGCGGACTGTTCTCCAGAGACTCAGGGAGAATCAGCTCTTCGCTAAATTAGAGAAATACTCATTTTTTGTTCACGAACTGTCATTTTTGGGGTTCATTGTCTCTAGTGAAGGTTTCTGCATGGATCCCAAAAAGGTTCGGGCCATTGTGGATTGGGTGCAGGTCGGGACCTTAAGGGTCTTCAGCACTTCTGGGGATTCGCCAATCACTACCAGAGGTTTATTAAAGGGTTTTCACAGGTGGTCAAGCCTCTCACTGACTTGACACAAAAGGGGGCTGATGTGAAGAACTGGTCTGCCTCAGCGGTTGTGGCGTTCCTGACTCTGAAGAATTGTTTAATGACAACCCTGGTCCTGGTACAGCCAGATCCATCTGAACCTTTTGTGGTGGAGATTGATGCCTCGGAAGTGGGGGTGGGGGCGGTGATGTCCCAAGGGCCCACCACATTGACCAATCTGATACCTTGCGCCTTCTTTTCTAAAAAAATTCTCCCTGGCAGAAAGAAATTACGATGTGGGCAATCAGGAACTGCTGGCGGTGAAGTTGGCTTTTAAGGAATGGAGGCATTTTTTGGAGGGGGCTGCTCATCCTATTAGGGTGATTATTGATCACAAGAACCTGACATACATTGAGTCTGCTAGTAGGTTGACCCCGAGGCAGGCCCGATGGTCACTTTTTTTTTCACGGTTCCAGTTTTCGATCACTTTTCGTCCAGGTTCCAAGAATGTGAAAGCCGATGCCTTGTCCCGGAGTCTGTATCTGGTTTCTTCTCCTTAACCTCCATCCTCCATTATTCAACCAGGGGTGGTGGTGGCTGAGGTCTCATTGGAGTTGAAACAGGAGATTGGAGAAGCTCAGTCTTAAGCTCCCTCATGCAAACCGGTTGATAAACTGTTTGTTCCAATTCAGTTTTGCCTCAGGGTTCTTCAAGAGTTCCATGTTTAAGTGGTCATCCTGGGATCTCAGCTACACAGGGGGCCATCGCAAGGGTATTTTGGTGGTCCTCGCTTTCGTCTGATGTTAAGAAGTTTGTGTTTGCTTGTGAAATTTGTGCCCATACTAAAAGCTCTCATAACTGTCCGGCCGGGGAATTGATGCCTTTGCCAGTTCCTGATAGACCATGGACACATCTGTCCATGGATTTTATCTGCAATCTTCCCCCTTCCAAGGGCAGTACCGTCATATGGGTAGTTGTGGACAGATTTTCTAAACAAGCACACTTGGCAAGCTTGGTGACTTTGCCTTCTGCAGAAACTTTGTCCAGTTTGTTTGTACAGCATGTGGTTCGTTTGCATGGAGTGCCCTTGAATGTGGTGTCTGATTGTGGAGTGTAGTTTGTATCCAGGTTTTTGAGAGCGCTTTGCAAAAGGCTGGGTGTTGAGTTGTCCTTTTCTTTTCGTCTGCATATCATCCAGAGACCAGCAAATCGTTGGAGCAAATTTTGCACTGTTTCTCCACTTCCAGACAGGATGACTGGTGTGATGCAATACCTTTAGCTGAGTTTGCCTTCAATAACCATTTTATTCACTCCACAGGCATTTCTCCATTCTTCTGTAACTACAGGTTCAATCCATACTTCGGGGTGTTCTTCCGTTTGGACTCCGGTTGCCCTGGGGCTGATGTAGCTGTACAACGGTTTGGGGACTTGAGGTAGGAAGTCCAAAGGAATGTTGGGAGGCTCAGAGGAAGTTCAAGGTTTTTGCGGACAGGAGACGGGCTGTGGGACCTACTCTCCGGTTGGGGATAAAGTTAGGAACAGTAAGCTTAAGGTTCCTGCGGCGAAATTGGGACCTAAGTTTATCAGCCCTTATGAGATAACGAAAGTGGTTAACCCAGTGGTGTTTCAGTTGTGTCTTCCTTCGTCTTTTAAGATCCCCAATGTGTTTCATAGGTCCCTGTTGAAACCTTTGGGGGCTGTTGAGGAAGGATCAGTGAATCCTTCGCCACCTGTTTTGGTAGATGGGCAGGAGGAGTAAGAGATGGAGTGCATTGTGGATTCCTGGATGGTCTGTCGCTCCCTTCAGTGTCTTGTGCATTGGAAGGGGTACGGTCCGGAGGACCGATCTTGGGTTTTTGCTCGATCGGTTCATGCCGATCGTCTGGTGCGGTCTTTTCATGCCCGATTTCCTGAGAAACTTGGGGGTCCGGTGTTCCCCCCTTGAGAGGAGGGTACTGTCATGAATCAGGACGGGGTGGTTCTGGCTCCGTCCTGGTCAGGGTTAAGTCTGTCCGCCTCTCTTTGGTTTTGGGACAGCCATTTAATGCTGGTAGTTCCTGGGTTCAGTGTCGGTGATACTTCTGCCTACTCGGTTTGAGGTCGCTGACCCAGGTTACTCTCTGTATCGTTGTTCCTCTGCGTGTGTCTGTTTGCCCCCCTGACTGTTGTCTCTGTCTTTATGCTCGGTCTCTCCTGGCTATCTGACACCTTGGCTTGCCTCAGTTTACTCGTCTGTCTTGTCCCCGGTTACCTCGTTCCCGTCTGGCTTCTGACCATTGGCTTTGCTCTCTGACTACGTTATTGGTTTTGTCCTTTGTATTCTGTGCCCTCGGCCAGCTCCCTGTCCTCACGCAGGGTAGCTCCACTCCCATGCGGTCACAGCTCCGCCCCATGTGATCACGTGCGTGACTAACCTCAGGTCCTGTGCACACATTGCTCCACGGTCTCTGCACACTCTGTCTAGTGGTGCACCTCCCCTATTATCGCCCCCAGGCTTAACCCCAGTGACACTGTCCCCATGTCACTACAGGTGGCATCTCTGAAGCTTGACAAGCTCACACACATATCATACGTGGCCCACATGCTCAACTTAGTGGTTCAGCACTACCTTAAAACCTATCCAGATTTGCCAGAGCTACTTTTTAAGGTACACCGCGTGTGCACCCATTTCCACATGTCATCTACAGCTGCCACCGGTCTGGCAGTGCTGCAGCAGCACTTGCAAATGCCACCTCAGCAACTAGTTTGCGACCTGACCTCGCTCTGGAATTCAATATTACATATGTTGGCAAGGCTTTGTGAGCAGCAGAGGGCAGTAGTTGAATACCAGCTACATCATCATGACCATTGCTATTCTGGTCAACCTCTGCACATAAGAACCGACAAGTGGGCATGGATGTCTTAAATCTGTGCAATTCTCCAAAGCTTTGATGAATCAACCAAGATGGTGAGCAGTGATGACACCATAATCGTTGTAATCATCCTACATCTGTATCTACTCAAACGCTCACTGCTCACAATTAAAGAGTAAGCTTTGCATGCAGACCAGGTGGAGGAGGAAGAAAATAGACAGGATGATACTACTCAGCCCAGCCTCATCTCAACTTCTCAGCATGGATTGGGTGATAATGATGAGAAGGAGGAACAGTATAGATGGTTGCCTGTGCCACAGAGGATGCTACCAACACCAGCTTCTTGACTGTTCCATGTAGTTGGCCTGAAGAGGAGGAACAGGAGGAGGAGATGGTGAGTTGTCCTCCTGGTGAGGACAAAGAAGTCTTGCCTGTAGGGGAGTCTGGCACATATGGCTGACTTTATGTCCAGCTGCCTTTTCTTGACCCTTGCATTATATGCATTTTGGGCAGCACTAATCAATGGTTGTTCACACTTCTCGACTCACACTATAAGGAGAAATTTCCATCTCTCCTTCCGGCGGCAAAGAGGTCTTTTAAAATGGTGCAATACCAGAAGGCCCTAGATGAGCAATTAGTCAAAAATTCCAACCTGAAAACACTGACTGCAGAGGTCAGAGTTCTTTACACAATCAAGGAAACAAGGGAAACACACACCATGTCCAACAGAGGCAATATAACACAAACAAAAGTCTGGGACACTTTCATTACATCCTCCCAGCACCCAAGCCCTGATGCACTGCACGCTCAGAAGGAAGGAAAAGTTTTTGAAAATGGTGGAGTACCTTGCCAAACATAGCAGCGTCTTCCGTGATACCTCTCTGTCGTACAACTATTGGGTAAGAACTGTCTCTCTACTCCTTGGAGGTGCTGGCCTGCCCTGCTGCTAGCATTTTATCTGAATGGGTTTTTAGTGGAGGTGGAGGCATAAAAACTGATAGCCACATCCGCCTGTCAACTGAAAATGCTGACTGACTATCATCAAAATTAACAAGGCCTGGATTGGCCCAGACTTCTCAACCCCACCAGATGACAGCAGCTGAACATAAAGTCAACTAAAATGTTCTTTTTTCTGGTGTATTCCCCTGTTTCCTTCCCACCAAAATTTTTCACTTTTTCCTCCTCCTCCACCATATCTACAGGGTCATGATCCGAACCTCGCTCTTAATTTTTCCAGGGCGTGTATGATGCTCTACTACGTAATTTTTCTAGAATGTGTATGAGGCCCACTTCTACAATTCTCTTACATATATATGTATACCCCCCAGGGGTAAATGTTTTTCAGCCCTTGTACATAGTGCATAAGCTTTACCAGTCTAAGATCCCACTCCTTAATAATGGGAAGAAATGTTTTCTAAGCCCCTCCTTTAAGTGTCTTCCAGGGGGTATTGCAGTTCCTCCTTCTAATTTTTCGCAACCCTTGCACTTAGCGCATAGGCTTTACCAGTGTAGGAGTCTCACTATTTTTAAATTTGCAAAAAAACGTATTCTGAGGCCATCCTTTATGTGTCTTTCAGGATGTAATGCAATCCCGCCTTAAAATTAAATTTTTTGCATGGCCTTAATAGCGTAGGAGTCCCACTGTTTACATTTCTCTCTGAGAAAATAGCCATGAACAGTGACTCATTACGCGCTTCCTGTGCGTGTAGGTCTTCCTTTTCCAGAGCTGGTTCACTGACCCTTTGCTCTTGCTCTTCACTGATTACAGCGAATGTGGCCTTCAATGCATCATTGTTTTGGGTGTTTCTTCAATTTTTAATACAGCAAGGGTGGTAAGATCTTCACTTTCCACATTGTCTTCACTCAACATTTCAACATTTCAATAGCTTTAGTTTCATTCAAGTCAAGTTATTGCTTTTTTCATTCCAGTTCTATGTCTCGTTGTCTCATATCAGTATCATCTGATGGAAATGATTGTTCCTCCTGGCCACATGGATCTCTTCCATTGTGCACAACATGGTAGCTTCTTTCTATGAGTTTAATGACAAAGTCTGTCTTTTAGTACATTTTTTTTAAATTGTCAAAAAATGTATTCTGAGACCATCCTCAACATTTCTTCTACGGTGTATTACAATCACTCCTTTAGATTTTTTGCTAGGCCTGGACATGAGTCTCAGAGAAAATGGCCATGGACAGTGAGTCACCACACAGTTCCTGCGTAGGTCCTCCTTTACCAGGACTGGTTCGCTGAAGCGTTGCCAGTGAATCGCTTTAATTGAACTGCTCTAACCCTCTGCTTTTCACTAGTTACAGTGAATGCAGCCTTCTCCATCCCATAATTGTTTTGGGGTGTTTCTTAAATTTTTAATACAGCAATAGTGGTAATATCTTCACTTTCCACCAGTAGCATAGCTACTGGGGGGCAGAGGGGGCCGTTGCCCTGGGCCCAGTCACATGTAGGGGCCCACTGGGAGACATGGCCAGTATTTGTGATGTCAGGGAGAGAGCAGCACAATGCCGGCTCCCCTGTCTGACAGACTGCATAGTGGCTGGTTGTCGAGCCTCTCTGTGCAGTGTAAGATGCTGCTGTCTCACTTGAGGAGCTCCTTCCTGGCCAGCAGTTTTTGCTGTGCAGGCTCTGATTGGCTCAGACACACTGGGTCCTAGTGCCCACTGGGTGCATACACTGGACACTTCCTGGTTCTGCCTCAGTCGCTTCCTGCAAGCATCATTGCTAAGTGGGGATGGAATTTATTAAATTCATTCAGCTTAGGCATGTCATGGTCACTATAGGATGAATGTGAGAGGGCGAGGGTATTGTGAGGTAGGGGGGACAGGGCACTGGGGGTGAATGTGAGAGGATGGGGGTATTGTAAAGCAGGGGGACAGAGCACTGGGGGGTGTATGTGAGAGAATGGGGATATTGTGGGGGCTAGGGCATGGGGGGTTAATGTGAGAGGTTGGGGTATGGTGGGGGAGGGGTACAGGGCAATGGGGGTGAATGTGAGAGAATGGGGATATTGTGGGGGCTAGGGCACTGGGGGGATTACTGTGAGAGGATGGGGTATTGTAGGAGCTGAAGTGGGGGAGAGGCAATAGGAGACTGGGGTTGAATGTGAGAGGATGGGGGTATTGTGACTGTGGGGGGACAGGGCATGGAGGGTGAATGTGAGAGGGTGGGGGTATTGTGGGGTTAGGGGAATAGAGCACTGAGGGATGCATGTGAGAGGATCGGTGTTGGGGTGTGGGAGGGGGACATGGGCGAGGTAGGGGTCTTTGTTTACTTGTGAGCTCGTTAATACTTTAATAATAGATTAATATTTCAGTATTAGTATAACAAGGGCACAGACAGACGGCTGTATAACTCATGCGAGGATCGCACCACAATCCTCGGACTGTCTGGTACCGCTCCTGACATGAGTGTGAAAGTGTGATGTATTACTATACAGCTGTCACACTCAGGTGTGGTGAGCCAACGGTCAGTCTGAGGATTGCGATGCGATCCTTGCGCGAGAAATAAGCCCGTCTGTCTGCCCTATACCAAGTATAACCATGCAGTAGCGACGAGCTGCAATCTATTTAATAATTTAATAATAAGCAATTTATTATTACTATAAAGTTATTAAAGGCTCAAGATAATTGTCTGCAGTCACTCTGAGACTACAGACCGCAAAATCATGATGGTGTGCGCCTGCCGTCATGAGACCCCAAGACCACTGGTGCGATCAGGAGGTCATGCGACCATGTTTGCTATTTGCACGTTTTGACTAGATAAGTTTGACTACACTAAATAGAAGATAATTCGGAGAAGCCGAAAAAGTCATCACACAACCCTCTGCTCACATCAGCAATGCAGGGGCCATTACTACTGTACATAGGGGACTCAGTTAAATATTAAGTGGGCACTTAAGAAGCATTAATATTTATAGGGGCACCAGTAGGGTAACTACTGGGTGGCAGACGGTGCTGAGGCGGCTGTCAGTCAGTGCCAGGGTGAGGTTACAGCAGCCACTCTATACACAGAGCGGTGACTGAAACCGTGCCAGCACAACTGGAAGAGCAATGCTGCCAGGAGGAATAAAGTTAACTTCCTCCCTGCAGAGGAGCTCTTAGTGCAGGCGCCGAACGGTGTCAGAATGCTATTAACTATTATACTGTGTATTGGAGGAGCAGTGGGGACATCATTCTATGTATAGGGGAACCCTGGGGGACATCATACTGGGACCTGCGGGCCCATCATACTGTATATAAGGGAGCTGTGGGCCTGCCATACTGTATATAGGGGAGCTGTGGGATCATCAAACGGTGTAGAGGGGAGCTGTGGGTACAGCATACTGTATATAGAGAAATTATACATGGGGAACTCTGGGGACATTATTAAATGTTAAGCAGGCACTTAAACATTATTGTTATAGGGGCTCTCAGTATTGTGACCATCAAAGTTGCACATGGAGTATTATTACTTTCAAGGGACAAAATTTGGAGGACACATGCACGGGAAATTAATATTTTCTACAGGGCAATTTTACCATCTAGAAACCACAAAGGAATCATGTAATGGGCAGTGGTGGCATTACTATGTGGGTCAGTAAGAGGAGCTCTGTTTTTGTACCACACAGCAGGTGCTGTAATAGGGACACATATGGCAACAGCGGCTCAGTATTGGGGTATAGGCAGGATGAGGAGTTTGTGCAGGTTGGGAATACATTTGTGCATGGAAACATGAGAAGCAATTAGGATGAAACTGAATGGGAGAAGATACACATTAGATATTAGAAAAAACATTTTGACAGTGAGGGTGAGCAATGAGTGGAACAGGCTGCAACGAGAGGTGGTGAGTTCTCCTTCAATGGAATAGTTCACACAGAGGCTGGACAGACATCTGTATGAGATAGTTTAGTGAATTCTGCATTGAGCAGGGGGTTGGACTCGATGAACCTGGAGGTCCATTCCAACTCCAACATTCTAGGATTTCATGATTCTATATGTGAATGGTGCTGGAAATGTGAGAAGACAGATGTGTCTTTGTTGTAATCTCTGCCGATGAGTCCTGGCTGGAGAAGTTAACATGTCGGTCTGGGCCAGATGGAAAAGACAGGAAAAGTGAATGACTCCACCAGAAAGAACATCATCTGTAAGTCGTCATCTATAACTGTGCAGTAATCTATATATGTCCTGCAGGACTGGTATCTACCAGTATATGTCACCATAAGGCAGTAATATCAGTGCTGGTCTTTGTGTAGACTTTTATTTTCAATAACAGTGCAGTCATGTCCTGAGGTTCCCCTATACCACCATAGGTATATTCATGATTACCTGGTTAGGGGCCACAGGCAGACACAGACAGAAAGGGCCCCTGTTCAAGAACAAAATGGGCCCCCTTACATCTTGCGCCCATGTGCGGCTGCGCAAGTTGCAGCAATGATATGTCCGCATGTTAGGGGCCCACTCAGATGTTTCATCTCCCCCCTGACCTGAACCTCTAGCTACGCCTCTGCTTTCCACATAGTCTTAACTCAGCACCGCATTAGCTTTAGTTTCATTCAAGTCAAATTCTTGTTTTTCACCACCTTGTTCTATTTCTCGTTGTCTCATGTCAGTATCATCAACTGGACATGAGTGTTCCTTCTGGTCACATAAATCTCCTCCACAGTCCACAATATGAGTGGCGCCCGAAAGGGTTCAGTTGCCACAGAGGTACTGCACCTCACCCAGAGGTGTGGTACCCCACTCTCAGGTAAGTAGGGAGCACCAAGTACTTTGACATCTGCACCCCACACACACTACAGTAGCAGGTTCTTCCATCCCTCCCTGCTGGGTAGGAAAGGGTGTTGGGAAGTGGGTGGAATGAGTAGAAGGGGAGGAGCTTAGGAGGTTAGGCTGAACAGAGAAGTAGCTGAAGGAGTCGGTCAGCAGGAGGGAAAACTGGAGGAAGGAGCTGATAGGGCTGGTCAGTTAGCGTGCTGACAGGAAAGCTAGAGAAGCAAAGAGGGAGAAGAAAGCTCCTGGGAGGACAGAAGGGGTCCTAGAGGCGTGGCACAGCGACCATACTGGTCGTGAGACTCGTTCCACGCCGACTAGCATTGGGTGGAGGGACCAGGTTGCAGTGGGGTGCTGGCCCCCTAGCCTAGTGGAGAAATCATTGGACTCAACTAGCAAGCCGGAGACTGGAGCCCCTGTAGGTGTCTCGGCACAAGCCACAGTTATGTTCGCCGAAAAGGCAGCCATATAGGAGCAAGGGAACTCAGAGGACGTTACCCGACAGAGTCCACGGCTGCTGGCTTGGGACACTGACTGTGAGGTGTTGGGCAGGAGAGGCGGTCAGCCGACACAGTGAGATGGCCAGGAAAGGAATATACTGAAGTGAGTCCTGGGAAGGTGAATCTTGATCTACCTGGTAATTTGCTGGACCCCTCACCTGGAGGACACGGCACCAAGCAGGCATCTGTGCGCACCAGAACTGTGAGTAAAGCTTTGGAAACTACACCCCGCTGTGTCCTCTGAATTCTTCCTGCGTCACCTACCCTACTCTGCTACATCTATCATCACCAAACACAACATCTCATCTATCACAACTACCCTTGGACAAAGCTCTACCTGTGGAGAGCTGTACCAACTCTGCTGCATCACCATCAGTCCCAAAGGATTTGCTCTGCAGCGCTGGTCACCTCTGACCAGAACCACAGGTGGCGTCACAAACACTTTATCACAAACTTCATTATAAACTTTATCATCCCTTGCAAATATTCCCCTTTTATCGGACTCCCAGGGCCACGAACCGGGTCACTGCTGCCGTGACACATCCACTTTAAGTACTGGCCCGGTACAGAGTACCCCACGGCCCTAGTGAGGGATCCACATGATAGCTGCTTTCCATGAATTATTGGACAAATTCAGGCTGCTTACAGTCTTCTGTAGACAGACATTCAGAAAAGAAGGCAAAATGTGATGTGGCCTAATGCAGTAGTTGTGGGAGAGGGCCTCATCAAAATCTTTTAAAAATTTACGCGTGAACATAGTCAAGGGGGTGTTTTTTTTCTCTTTTTTTAATATTCCTTATATACAAGTCATTATACAGGCAATAATATTTCCTAACATTTTTTCCTGTAAAATCAATTTTATCTATGGTTTTGGATGTTTTATTGTCAGTCTGTATATGTGGCATAATACTCTGACAACATTGTTCCCAGCAGTGACCTGGGAGTCAGAAATGAATCCTTGCACCTTCCCCATGCTGTTCCCATATCATTTGAGCACTGTTTCCATCTATCTCCTTTGGTTTTGTGGCTCCGCTCAGTCCGGCCCTCAGCTCCTCCAGGTATTGATGCCAGCAAGAGACTGGGATCTCTTCCAGCTCTACTTCCTCCTCTTCACGGATGTCAGCAGCACTCTCGATCATGGCAGCGGCACCCTCCTCCGGTCGGGTGAGCTCCATCAGCTCATGGTCACTGCCGGTACTTGTTTCCAGGGTGCACTTGTGTTCCATCTCCGGCGGTCTGACGGGAACAGCTTCTGGACACGTTGGTTCCGGCACGGTCTGTTCTTCTGGCCTCTTCTCCTCGGAGTTGGCCACCGCTTCCGGTCCCCACTGTTGTGGAACTGGCTCTAGAGACAAAGGTTCCGCATCCCGCCGTAGTTCCCGCATGGACTCCTGATGTAGCTGATACTGCTCTCCTTCCTCTTGTGACTCCGGCACGGCATGCCTTGGTCGAGGCCCCGCTGGCATGGTCACTGTTGCCTGCGAAGGGAAGAGATGCTCCTGATGTTGAGGCCCAGATCCTGGCGGCCTCTTAGGTTCCTTCGACACCGTAAGAGATTTTCCTCCGCCAAGTACTCTGTTTCTGGGCTCCTCCCATTCCAGGGTGGGGCTCTCTCCGGCCTCTCCACCCATTTTTAGCAGTAGCTGGGAAAGGGTGAACATCCGTCTCCACATACCACTCCTTCCAGGGGCGGACCCGACATTGTTGACAGCTCTCGTTTGGCGCTATACAGACGCTGTCACACCCACAAGGTGCACCTTGTTGACAGGGACAGTCCTTTTTGGCACCATAATTCTCCATCTTGGCGGTCACCATCTTAGGGTCCACAGAGTCACTTTCCATCTTTTCTTTCTTAGTTACAATTAGTATTTTAGTCACTTTCACTTGCCCATCGCCACAATCTTCAATTTGTAATTTATAGGGCGCTGCAATCACTTTCATTTTTTTCTTCTTTCTTCACCTCCACTGCAGTGTCACCACCATATTGGGCAGCGAGATCCTGCCGACTACACCGCTTCACACCCTGTGTGTCAGCTAGGCTTCTCTGTAGCAATGCCCTCTGACTAGTACTAAGGCTACCCCCGGCTGAACTGAACTACACCACGAAATCTATCTCCACTCAGTCCCCGGTTAACCACTCCGCTAATGTCCCCCTAGTTAGCCCTCTCGTGTCCTCCTAGTGGCCCCAATATGAATGTGCTCAGTGCCCGCATCTTGTGTCCATTCTCTATAACTACTCTATCTTCATCTAATACACCTATATAGCAGTGCAAACATATACACAGATAAGAACATATAACACAAACAAGCATGTCAATCATGAAAGCAAACAGTGGTAACAATATCTACAGGGCTAGTCCCTGGCACCTCCTTACAACTACATTACACATGGTTTTAGATAGTTCATCTTCTTGCTCCGTGTCATTGCTATGTTTTAACCAAGCATACAGACACACCTATAGACTTCTACATTTACTTTACAAGCGTTATTTACAATTTCCTGCATAGTCTTTAGGAAAGAAAAACACATGGCACAATGGTAATAGGTTCTACTGTTTGCCTTGTGCATTTGTAAATGTAAAATACCAGTTGTGTTAAATGTTACCCCAGGGATTATCTCCATTACAGGTCCAGTGGCACTAACTGTGCTCATGTAGCATGCAACAGTCGTCTAAGCTGAAACATAAGTATGAAGGTCGTTCAGATAAATCGCTGGGCTGCAGAGCTGGTACAACCTGATTTATGGAGGCATAAGAAACAATAATATGAAACAATAAACATAAGCAACTGGAGCAACAACACAAAGCTAGAAAACATGATCTATGTGCTCCCTGCAATAGGTCAGAGTTACCAGTGATCTGTATACATGATCATGAGGAAAAACACAGATTGGGACTTCTCCACCATTAATGCGGGCATTAACCCCATCCATGCCCTTGAACACTAGGAATGCTGGTATTTAACAGGATGTGTCACTATGACAGGTACTTCTGAAAAATCAATACATCTTGTAAAATGCATGCGACGATTCCCTCTCTGTGATGCAGCCTTGTGTAGGAACATTCGTTCAATATTAATACCTGTGTCGATGGTAACATTATGAATGTCTCCCTTGACAATCTAGAGCTTATTTCTCACCTAATGCAGCGCCCGTTTTTGGGAGAGCCACATAATTTCCCCTATTTTATAAATGGGTGACAGTCATGTAGACCACAGAGCACAATGTCTTGTCTTGACCTTTGCAGAGGCTGAATTGAAGGGTTAGGTGACATTAGTGACTTTTTCTTTTTAATCAATTTAATTCGAATAATAATAAATTATGTGTTGTTGTTTTTTTGGGGGGGAGAGGTTGTTTTTGTTTTTTTACATAGGTGAAATAAAACACAATCTTAAGTTTTCTCTAAAAGAAAATGAAATCACCAGAAGAAGGCTTGAAGGGAAGGTCCGCCTATTACATTTTCTTTAATTGCTTAGAAGTAACTAAAATAAAGACATTTTTCAAATGATCCTAATTAAGTATATGCAATAAGACAGAAAGATGTATGACTACAGGGTCATACTATCTAGATTGTTTTGAGTCTCTCACCATGTCAAGTCACAGACAGACACAAGGCAGTAAGATATATAAATCATGTAAAGGCTGCATTACTTTTTTATTTTATTTTAGTCCAAATAGTACAAAAGATAGAAATAGTATCTAACAACTACTGTACATTGTTGGGTTATAAAAGATCAGGACCTTTAACCCTTCTTATGAAGTGCAAGTATAACAAATACTAAAAAGGTTATTTCTTATTAAACCGCAAACTCCATTTAAGAAAACTAAGGCGGTGGACCATGTAAACTATAAAGTGTAACCACCTGATAAAAGGTACATTTATTTACGATGTACTAAGGCTACTTTCACACTAGCATTTTTTTGCGCTGCGCTATGTGCGCAGTCCAAACGCATACAAAAAACGCATCAAGCGTTTTGCATGCGTTTGCTTATTTTATGCGCGTGCATTTTAACCATTTTGTAGCCATATTGACTCTTAAAACGCATGCGATTTTAAACGCTGATGTGCGCATGTCCATGCGCACGTCTGCGTTCCCATAGGCTGTAATGTGTTATTCCGTGCGCACGAGTGCGCATGCGTTTTTTTGAGACAGGTTGGACGGACCAAAAATGCAACAGGTTGCGTCCGGCGCGCCTGGGCGCACACCACAAGATAACGCATGCGCACGTAAACGCATACGAATGCGTGCAAATGCTAGACCATGCGCCCCCATGTTAAAGATAGGGGATCAGGACGCATGCACATGTACGCGCACGATGCGCTGCATTAAAAAACGCTAGTGTGAAACCAGCCTAATATGTAATAGGGCTGTTTTTAGGATTGGTAAATTGTAAAGTACCCATGCTCACAGTTTTCTAGGGGTAGGGCGGTGGACCATAACTGAACCTTATTTGCAACCAAAGAATGGAGCGGGAAGCAATTAGAGTGTTACATAAATCATAGTAATTATTTACATTAAAGGGGTCTTCTCAAGTTGTCACTTAGGACAGAGCTATACAGTCTCCATAGGGTATATGCCAACATTGAGTAATTGCAGCAGGTTTTTCTGCACCAGAACAAAAACTAGGAAAAATGCTGAATAAAATACATACATTTTTTTCCACATTTTATTAGTACATATTTTATGACTTTTTCATACTGTTTTATACTCATTCATTTGAATGCGTGAAAACTGCTGCAAGAGCGCACAGAAGAAAAGTGCAACTTGTAAACAAGCCCTTAGAGTCTCCTTTTATCCAGGTCTAGTGGGATGAACACTGCACCAGCGATCCCGACCACGATACGACCCGGTCAGGATCGCTGGTGCATCGCTGTATGATCAGCAGTCATTACTCACCTGTCAGACGCAGCGATGATGACCGTCTTCTGCCCGCGTCCATGGCTCGCTCATCGGCGCCAGCAGGAAGCCGATGACGAGAAATGGACCAGGCCGATCTCGTGTGATCAGCGATAGCCGGGGGGGGGCGGTCGGAGGCGAGTGTCACATGTAGCGATAATGCTATGTGTAAAAGGCCCTTAACATTTTACTCACAAATTAAATCGCTTTCTCTTCTCTCTACTTATTCTCTGTCTTCACTATTCCTCACTACTTCACCACAACCCAGCTCAACACTACAAGAGCAAGCAAAAGCCCTTTACTCAACCCACGGTTCCATGTCTTCTTTCCCAAAAGGGAGCTACTTTGCCAGTATGGTACTTATCTTCTATGATGCTGACACTCTGGAACTCCCACCTAGGGCACTCTCTTCATCTTGTATACTCCGATCTATTTGGGTCCTTTAGTTTTAGGAGTTATAAACTCTGTGCCTTACTGCTAGGCATCTTCTCCCAGGACCATCTCTGATATATCACTCTGTCTCTCGGCGGGTCTCCTCTCACTTCTAGAGTCACCCAATAAAATGTGGCACTGCTCCATAGGGCTTTTCTCTATGCACTTTATAGGATGTCTCAACAGGAAACGGTCTCTTTCCCTTCATCATATCTCCTCCCATTCTGGGCTAGTCCCAAACATCAAGTCTTGCTGTCCCTATTGTCAAGCAATTCACATTATCAGCATCATTATTGCACATCACAGTTCACATCACGTAAAGTAACAACACTTGTTTCTTCAAGGGGGAACATGAGCAATATGTCCATCTCTTTACATGGGTAGAAAAATAAGAGTTATGGCTCTTGGAAGAAGAGGAGAAAAAAACGAAAACTCTGTTTTCAAAGTTATTAAAATACTGTACATTATTTGTACAGTATATGACTTTATTATGTGGAGAGTATTATTTAGGCCTTATAATTGTTGTCTGGCTGTAATGGTTGCACGGCTACGTTGTGTGGCATAATCTTCAGTTTAAACATTTAGCTAAACGTTGCTTAGATAAATAATAAGAAAAAAGTCTACAACCAGTGGAGGGTGGGGTGGAGGGCAGTTTTTCTTGTTACATACAGGAGACGTGTGGCCATGTGTACAATCCATGTGCAGGCTTGCACAGAACCACAATGGTAACTATGCTCTGACGTCCAACTACCCGTGCATGAACCGCTATGTCTGGTTCTGAGTTACTGCACTACTGCACTTTTTATGAGATGGAGGACGGTTCTATCCTAGTCACTGATTGCATTGCATTAATATCACAAGTTAAGTATAATATTACCAAGCTTTTACAATAAATATATGAAAGAGCATGAGAACAAAAAGCTGAATAGAGGGAAAAGAAAAGCAAACAAGGATGACTTTACAATTAGAAGATGCACCAATGTGGGAAGCAAAAATAGTGAGAATTCAAATAATTGATCTGAGGTCAGGATTGGCTCTTCTCCATCCGAGAGAATCGGGTTGATTATGCTAATGACACTTCGATCATACTCTGATCAGAGTGTCAGCATACTGTGACATGATTCTCTCGGATGATAGAATTGTAGAACGTATGAGGAGAAGATGGAGTACAAAACCTCTCCATCTTCTCTATTCTTTGAGTCCGAGGAAATCGACCTGAACGCAGATGGGATAGTGGCATCCAATTTCAGAGTGAAATCACAACATGAATCTGTCAGTGAAAAAAATTGGTCCTCAGCACTGCCCCATTGAATAACATTGGTCCGAGTGGTGTCCGATAAAAGATCAGAAAGCACTCGTCCGATTTATGCGGTGGTGTGAGTCAGCCTTAATCCTGAGGAAAGGAAGGTCAAAACATTAGACATTCACATCATACATGGGAAATCATTTCTACTGATGACTTGTTTCTCCTATCAGTCTGGAGGTATGAGGAAGTCTCTGCAGATGTTTTTTTTTTTTTTTTTTAAATCAATGAACAATAATTATTAGCAATTTGCTGAAACTTTTTAATGTTTTCTTAAATTGAGCATATCTTTTAAGTCAGTTATGCCCTTCTTTAAAATATGTAAAATCCATGCTGGGAATTCTCTTCTAAATCAGTAAAAGGGGCCTACTTTGTCGACAAATATAGAGAATGGTGTACACTCTGCAGACCAACCAGTCCCTGGCAGATCTAATTCCTTTAGCCCCTTAAGGAACAAGCCACTTTGTAGGTTAATGACTGGGCCTCATTTTTTAACTCTGATGGGTGTAACTTTATGAGGTAATAACTCTGGATCGCTTCAACGAATCCCAGTGATTCGAAGATTTTTCTCTTGTGACATATTGTGCTTTATGATAGTGCTAAAATTTGTTTGATATGACTTGTGTTTATTTGTGAAAATATTGGATATTTGGCAAATAATTTCACAATTTCGTAATTATCAAACTTTTAATCCTCATGTACTTAAACCAGAGAGTTATGAGACACAGTCCAGGTGTGTCTTCGCAGCACATCCAGGTTTAATACAGCATCCACAGCAGGTTTCACATTACACTTCACTTCAGTTTCCTTTCACTTCCTTCACTGTCACACGGCTCGAGATCGGGTCGTACCATCTTGCACGTTTTCTTGGCATCCTCCCTGTCCAGCCTCACTGCCACCGAGTGTTCCCTCAGCCGTTTCGCCCCAGAACTGAGGACATCAGCCCAGGCTAAGACCTGTGACCCATCTGTCTGTCCTGCCATGTCTTCCACTGCAGCTTCCACACTTGTAGCTCACTCTTCTGTCCTTCTGACACTGTGTCTTTGCTGTTCCCCACACACTGGATGCCTGGGCACTTCCTTGAACTTAATGTTATGGGGTCTTACAGTTGCCCGGGCCAATAGCCCAAACGAGCTCTACGGGCGCCCTCTCCCCTCTGATACTAATCAGGAAGCTTCCTTTCCTTAACTTCAATTACCCCTCCTATACTAACTATTTACACAAAGAGACTATTCACCTATCTTAAATGCCCCCATCTAGTGGCCAAATACTAGTACTGTACTCTCCCTGTATAGAACACATATAGTAACATTATTTACACATTTTAGAGCAGCATACAATATACATCTTAACGATATCACAAAGCAACAGCATAAGTAAATATACGTTATATACATTCTGTGACGGACTCAGCTCCTGCTGAGCCCATTTTTTGAGTGGACCCTCTGGGTCGTGGCACCCACCCACCAAGGGCGAGCTGACCTTGTGAGAATCCACCCCCTATACAGGGAGTGTCAAGACCAAGGGGGTGAGCCACCACAACTGCAGGGACCAGACAGCCGGCTCAGGGGGACACTATGGGAGAGTCTGACGACCAGAGACAAGCAGGAAACAAGACAAGACAAGAGGTAAGTGCAAGGTATCTTCATTAAGATCTTCAGGATCACATTCAGTGCAAACGTGAAAACAAGCAAAACGTGCAAGGTGCGCGCGTGGGCACACCAAGGTCCATAGCATAGTACGTGCCAGGTGGCACGCCTAGGTACAGGTAAAGGCACAATGGCATCGGACTCCGGACCGCTGGCGACGATCGACATGATCAAGGCATCAGGCTGTGAACATCAGCTCCGGACATCAGGCCGCAGTCATCCAGCTTACGATCTCTGGCAGCGATCGGCAGGTTCCGGGCATCCGGCAGGCAAACCAGGGTTCAGGCAAGGAGGCACGACAGATATCCAGGCATGATGCGTGTTAGGGAACACGCCAAGGTCCAAGGCTAGGTGCAAGACAAGGTGCGTGTGTAAGGGACACGCCAGGGTTCAAAGCGAGGTGCAAAGCAAGGTGCGTGTGTAGGGGACACGCCAGGGTTCACAAAACGAGACAGGATGCGTGTGTAGAGACACGCCAAAGCACAAGGTACAAGACAGAGTGTGTGTGAGACACGCCAAAGCACAAGGTACAAGACAGAGTGCGTGTGTAGAGACACACCAAGGTCAGGATTCAAGGCAGGGTGCATGCTAGGAGCCACGCCAGGGTTCAAGGCAGGGTGCGTGCTAGGAGACACGCCAGGGTTCAGAGCAGGACGCGTGCTAGGAGCCATGCGGGACGCACACCTCACTGGCAAGTGCACACAGCTGTATCGCCAGCACGAGGCACGACCTTGGCACAGGAGGCGGGCAAAGGAACCTTCGTGCTAGGAGCCACGCCAGGTTCAGGGCAGGGTGCGTGCTAGGAGCCACGCCAGGTTTCAAAGCAGGGTGCGTGCTAGGAGCCACTCCAGGGTTCAAGGTAGGGCTGCGTGCTAGGAGCCACGCAGGAGGAACGCCTAACTGGCCAGTGCACACGGCTGTACACAAGCACGAGGCACTTACCACGGCACAGGAGACGGCCAAGGGGAACCCACGCCGGGGTTCAAGGCAAAGAACAAGGCAAGACTAGGCAAGAAACAAGGTACGGAACACGGAGCGGAACATAGGCAGAAAAAGAGCCAGGTCAGAGCGAGGACAAAGTCTAGCAGCGGAGCGTAGGCAGAAGCCCAGAGCCGGGCCAAGGGAGCACCTTGGGACTAGAAATGGAAATGTGTTTTTTTCCTAACACAGAGGCATTGTGTGATCCGGCCAACATATTAGAGATCACAGGTTCAGTCTGATAGATACACAATGAAATCTGAAAAGCACTTCAGCATTGAATCAATGGTGAAAGCTTGTCTTGATTTCATGCTAGAAATGTGTTTGTCTTATTGCATGTATTTGCATTTTGTCTTACCACACCTCAAACTACCTTGATATCTGGTAAGATAACATACTGAGCTCTGATATCTGTCTGCTGATGCCTTGCTCGGTGCTATTCTTCAGAGATTCTTCAGAATATGGGCCCTACAAAAGGTGATTTCAAGTTTCTTTGGGATTAGATCTTTGAGAAATGGATTTTTTTGAAGAATGTACCAAGGTTTGGTTAGTAGCACCTGAAGATGTTGTGACTGACATTATATGTAGTTAAAACGATTGAGGTGTAAACAGATGTGCATCAATATTTCACATGGTAGGAGGATTTCAATTTTAAAAAGTCCATTTGTGTGAATGTTGCTGCTTTTTTGTAAGCTCTCTGAATGATATTGACAGAGTAATTTATAGGTAGAAATCAATGTTTGGTTATGTCATTTTCTTCCTGATAATCTTTGTTATTGGTGGAAAGCTGTTTAGATCTTCTGAACTGAGTATTTTTTTATTGATTTTTTCCACTGTGCTCTATGGTAGTTCATGCAACTATTGCTGTCCACTTCCATGATAAAAAGTTTTGGTTTTGATGATATTAGACTTGTGACAAAGAACCAAGTCAGCTATGTCCAGAAGCACAAGCTAGGCACAATGTATTGGGGACCACAACATACAGGCTCTACAATGGCAGATTTGCAATTTTCACTCTGCATCATCTAATGCGTGCTTGTTTGTGGAAAATACCCATCGAGTCAAAATCGTCACTACTGTAGGAAGATGGACCGGGCTAGTGATGTCTCTTGCGTGTCTGGGCCGGAACTGTCGAGGCTGTCACCATTGTTGCCAGGGGAAGGACTTTCTGACCAGAGCAGACCTTTGCACCTGACTGAAGGGGGCGAGACTGATATAAAGGGGACTGTGCGCGCAAAATCAGGGCTTTTGGTGGGTACCCAGCCTGTGCTCCAAGAGAAGGTTGACTCCGTCTCCGCTGACCAACGTCAATCTACAGGCCCAAGTCGCACCCTTCCATCCCCCGCGCAGACAGACTGGGTACTTCTATAGACTGTTTCCTCACTGACCTCTGACTTTTACAGCACCAATCAGTCTGAACCGCTGACAATTGCCGAGACGCTGAGCAGTACTAATCCTCTGGTGCACGTTATCTGTAAGAGTGAGACTGAGGCCTTCACCCCGGGATTTCGTACGCCTGTTGCGGAGCTTCAGGCCTTCTCTTGGCATCTTGGGGAACTCATCTTGGAATTACTTGAATTTTCTTTAACCCACAATTTTTTTGTCTTTAAGGGGTCATTCTTCCTGCAGCTCCAGGGGACAGCCATGGGAGCGTCGTTCACGCCCTCCTATGCGAATCTGTTCCTGGGGCTGTGGGAGAGGGACCTCTTCCTGTCGGATCAACAGGCGTCAATGGATCGGGTCCTTTTATGGACCCGTTTCATTGACGACATCATCTTGATCTGGCAGGGTTCCCCTTCTGATTTGTCTTTACTTTTGACTGGCTTAAACGGTAATGAATTGAACATTCGGTTGACCTATGTATGGGGTTTTGAAAAGGTTGAGTTCCTTGATGTATTTGTGAGGAAAGACATGACGGGCTTGTTACAGACGGATATATTCCTCAAACCTACGGCTACAAATTCCTTGCTGTATGCCACGTCGTGTCATCCTCCACATATTATCAAGGCAGTCCCAGTAGGACAATTAATTCACCTGAGGTGGATCTGTTCAACAGATTCTGACTTTGAGAAGCAGGCCAGCGAACTCACTGACAGGTTTCTTAACCGGGGTTATAGCCGTCGCTCCTTAAAAAGGGCTTACAATAGGGCTAAATATAGCTCTCGTTCATCTCTTCTCTATAATAACACACAGAGAGCCTCTTCCTCTAATCCCCAGCAGATTAGATTTGTGACAAGTTTTAATTCTCAGGCTGATAGGGTGCGCAAGGCTTTACAGAAATCATGGCCCATCTTGAAGGTGGACCCTATAATCTCTAAAATACTACCAGAGAGACCCGCTATGTCCTTTAGAAGGGCTAAGAATCTAAAAGATCACCTTACGCATAGTCTATATGTGGGTGAACCGAGAACTACGTTCTTGGATGTTGGTTCTGCCCGTCGTGGGTGTCGTCCGTGTGGCCGCCACCTTTGCGGACTCTAGTGGCAAGATTTATCAGATTAAGAAAACTATCACCTGTGAGACACGTTATGTCATCTATTATACCACTTGTCTCTGCAATCTCATCTATGTATGACTTACATCACGCCAATTAAAGGTGCGTGTGCTCGGGCATGTCTTGGGCACTGAGGCATCGGCGGGCCATACGGACACATCCACGTTGAAGACAGTTCCACGTCACTTTAAATTATTTCACAACAGTGACAGTAAACTGATTAGGTTCAAAGGCATCGATACCATCGATGCTGGCGTCAGGGGTGGTAAACTGTCCTCTAGACTAGCACGCCTCGAATCCAGGTGGATTTGGACGCTTAAAACTGTGCACCCTCATGGGCTGAGCGAAAATCTTAGTTTTGCCCCTTTCTTGGATCATTGATGTGTGAATTTTTCTTTTCCTCATGCGTGCTGTTTTCTTGTCTTAGAAATGGTTTTAATATATTTTTTCTTTTATCATTTTCATTTTTTTATATATTTGAATATTCTTGATTTCCGGAGTGATCGTAGGCTTATAGATGAAGAGGAACGCGACATATTTTTCATCTTGGAGTCATGGACTTGTTTGGTTTTGCATTTTGTTATATGAATACATGTGGTTCTATTGGATATAATGATGCTACTGAATTGTCACATGTCAATGTTCATTGCCCTTTCGGTACTATTGTGCTTTGATATGTGAATGTCTGGGGTTGTATAAGATATGTTGTTGATATAATTGTCATGTGTCAATTTCTATATTCTTTCTTTACCAAATGGTTCAGCATATGCCATGTGCTTATTATCTTGCACCTTTATTAATGTAGTAGTATCTGTACTTTTGTCTTTTCATTCTGTTGGTTTTACCATGTCCTTTATATATGTTAATTTTTGCCCGCTATGCATGGGGTTTATAGTATTATACCTTTTGGTTTAAATAGATATATTATGTTACTTTAATAACACTGTATATGCGGATGGTGTGATATGGAATGTCCTCCTATAATATGCTGTACATCTCAGAAAGACACGATAAGTACTTTATTTTGTTATTCACATTGATATGTGTGGCTTTGTTATTTATTAAGTATTGTCATTATTCCTTATATATCCTTATATCTACACGCTATTGTGTCCAACTGGTCAGCGCCCATATGGCGCATTGACTCTCATCATATTTGGAGCTTACTCGCTCCTTCATAATTTGCCGCGGTCGTCCTCTTATTATACCCTGCGCATGCACGGTTTTTCGATTTTTTTATACTATTAAAGCCTTGGAGCCTTTTTCCAACATGGCGCTATTACTCTCTGATTCTTTCCTGCGCATGCGCAGTTATTTTGAGCTGTTCTGTGCCGACACAGCCATCTGGCTCCCCCTCCTAGTCGACGCAGGGCGGCTATGGGCGTCCGGTCACGTGGGGCCCCGCGTCATCCGGGCGTCACGGCTTGTCATTCACTGTGCTGGAGGAGGGGTCTTTGGTTGCCCGGGCAGCGGTCGCTGACTTCCGGTTCTAGCGCCGACGGCTCTTCCGGTTTTTTCATTATTTAAACTCTGTCTCCTACCTGATATAGCGCCCCCTGACGAAGGTTTCCTGAAATGCGCGTTGGGGCGGACACCTGGACCCTCTGCTTGTCTGCGTGCACTTGCGTCTACCAGGTAATCTAGGACACATGGCGTGTAGTGTGTGGGTATTTGTGCCGTACATGTCTATGACCTTAGTGTAATCTTTGGGTACTGATCTGTTTATTTGGTCAGTGACATGATAGCTTGCCATTTGTATTTTTGTGTCCTCTTTAAGATATCTTTTAGCAGCAATTATGGCTCATGGTGTCCTTATGTCTTTTGACAAGCTATCAGCATTTTAGCATGTTTTATTGTTCCTTGCCCTGTATCCAATAAAGCAATTTTATATTATGACCTTTAATTGTTGTCTTGGAAGTATTTTTTCTTCCTTCCCCTCCTTTGTAAACTTTGACAATTGATCTCTTTACAGTCCACGGTAACTTTTTTAAATATGGGATAATATTTACATATGGTTTGTTACCCTTTATAATATCCCATATGACACTCGTACTGATGTGTGCCACTCTTTGTATCTATCTTCTCTCGGCTAGCAGCTTGTTCCAGGACCACAAGACCATGTGTGAGGGAGCCAGGACACTTCGCCGCTACTCAGAGACTGTGCAACACTTTTCTCCGGGATCGTATTGGAGACTCCTAGCGTCACCTAGAGCACCATCGTGGGATTTTCCAGCTTCCGCCAACCAGGAACCAGAGACTAAAGGGGGTTTTACACATAGCGATATTGCTAGCAATATCGCTAAAACGTCACTGATTTTGTGAGGTTATAGCGATATTGCTAGCGATATCGCTATGTGTGATACTTTCCTCCGACCGGCTCCCCCGCTGTCTGTCGCTCATCACGCGAGATCGGGCGGCTCCATTTCTCATCGTCAGCTTCCTGCTGGGGCTTCCTGCTGTGTGAGACGAGCGACGCTGGACGCAGGCGGGAGGACGCAGGATCGCTGAGTGTGAAAGGTAAGTATCGTCCGCTGTGTCTGTAGGGTCGGTGGGCCGAACTGGGGGGTGGTCCCTCTTCTTACCGCGCAGAGATAAAAACAGAGACACGATGGAGGCAGATTCTGGGTGCAACAAGTCCAAGTTTATTTCTCACTTGCCGTCCGCCTGACGGCCTCAGAAGCACTCCGCACTTCCTTTACCTCACGGCCCTCCGTTTCCAGGGCCGCTACTTACACACCGCACGTTACACTGGGGGACGTGTATGCACACACCGTCCCCTCTTCACTCGTCGACGCTCCTGACAGGTCCATCACTGTGGCCGCCTTAGGCCCTTAAACCAACAGCGCTTCCACTGATCAGTCGTCGTGTCAAATACGGTGTCTCATACCCAGTGCCTCGTCCCTTCTGCGGTTCTTCCTATCAGGACCACCCCCCAGACGTTCTCTCTCCTCAGTCCCCCTGGTTTAGATTCTCCTCACAGCGCACAGACTGTCGCAGTCCTCCTGTCACTGGAGCTCCCCCTGGGGACTCGAACCTTCTGGAACCCTCCCTCAGTATTTATAGCTCTCCCGGTCCCCTGTCACTGTAACCCCGCCCCCCATGACCAATGGTTTCTAAAGCCCTAAGCTCTTGTCAAGTCCTTTGCTCATACTCCTCCCTGCCATCTAATGGTCAACCCAAGGTACTGCACGTCCACTACACTTTCCTAGCTGTTTCCCCACTGTAATAACTGACACCTACCTACACTGTGCAAACCTTTCCTTCTTCACTCTGACTAGTCCGTCCGTCCGTCAGGTCACCTTCCCTACACTCCCCCTTCCTTTGTCCATTGTCGTCCTCGACAATCGTCATCCCTGCCTTCGTCATTCTGAAGCTACACCTACATTCTGTTGTCGGACCAGCTGTTGAGCCAAACCCACTATCTGCGGGGGCCGAACCATACTGGGAACACTATGCTCTGAGCAGCCTACTGCTACTCACCAGCGCGCACGCCACATGACAACGTCTTTCAAATTGGGCTAGGTACACCCATATTCTCTCTATGGCGTGTACCTTCCCCTACTCTCCCCTACTGTCACCTTCCTCTATTCGGTACGCCATGATCCGAGGTATCACACCTACCAGATCATTACCAGCGCCCGCCTTCCTCCTTCAGGGGTGTCCGTGGTGTTGGGGACCTGACCTAGGACGGCTGTCTCTCTCACGTCTTCCAACTCTTTTATCTTCCTTTCAATTACATGTCATGGTCGGCGTCCCGGTCTCCCAGACCTCCTCAACTCTTAGACCCCTACCGGATCTCACACTTTCCTTTGGTCCCGCAGACCTTCCCTTACCCGGACCTGTTGCATATTACTTTGGCATATTATACATTAAACAACTTTATAATAGCACAAGTACCCATTTTTTTAATTTTTTTTTCATTTTCTTTTGCTTTTAAAACCAACATATAACAACATAACATTGCAGATCCTCTTTCTTCCTCCCCCCCTTCCTTGGACCTGAACACTCCTCCGCTTTTCCGTATCCCCGTTCTGTCAGGTAAACATATTTTCGTATATAAAGAACATAGAAAGAAGAAAGAAAGAGAGAGAGAATAGTTGCATCAGATAAACAACAACAAAAACATTTTTTTTTTTTACTCTAAATGCAACTGTCCTTATAACCTGCACAACGGTGCATCGAACTCCTGACAGTCTATCCCACTCTCAATGGACAGAGGTGAGGGCTCCACAGCCGTGGAACTCCTGGGGGAAGCGAGAGTGTCCATATCAGTCCTTTTTAACGGGGGTCCGCTTTGCTCGGGCTCCACCAGTACTGCCACCGCATAATACCCGCGGGGGCAGTATTCTTTATTATTGGAGACGAAGTCCCCTTCTTTCAGGGCCCGGCCATGACGTATGGATGCTACATTCACGTACACTTTCTGGCCAGACTGGTCACGAATGAAACCGTACCCCCTGTCCGTGTTGGTGTACACCAGCCTTCCCCGGGATTTTTCCACCGCCATGCCAGCCTCCCCTTTTGAGTGAAGCAGGCTCCATACCTCCTGCTCCCGGATCTTCTTTCGTTTAATCACCTCCGCAACCCAGACAGAGGGTGTCGCACCAGTCCCAGAGTCCGGTGGGCGGGACCTTGCTGAGAAAGGGCGTGGATCAGAGACGGCCGATGATTTCTGCGGCTCAGCAGCCGCTGGGGCCGGGTGGCGGATGGGAGCAGCCGTGTTTCCGGGGGGCTGGTCCACAGGGCCTGTCTCACAGGCCACAGCCGGTTCTAATGCAGGCATAACCGCGGCCACAGGGTAGGCCGCATCCAATACTTCCAGCAGAGCCGGAGTGACAGCCGGTTCTGGTGATGGCGGTTTTTCCGGCCGAGAGAGCACAGACGCATCTTCCGTCAACAAGCTCCGCCCTGGTGACTCCGGGCGGGATGGCTCAGGGACGGGGGCAGGGGCCTCACTCAACTCTGCGTATATCATAGGGCCCTCTGCAGCCCGACCTTCCGGTATGCTGGAGACCGCGTGCTGTGGCAGAATGGTGGGGGCCGCTTGCGGAGGCACTGGTGGTGCCGGGGGTACTCTCACCTTCCCCGGCGCTGCGGCCTTCATCACATCAACACGCGGCTTCCCCCGCAGCCTCCGTCCCTCGCTCCACTGTCCTGCGGGCCTTTCCCCCAGACTCGGGGGCTCCGCTGGGAAGTCCTCTGCCGGTATTGGTGGCGGCCGCTCTCGTTGACTCTGCTCAGGCTCCGCTCCCCAGCCCAGCATCCCGCTACCTGCCCGTGGTCCTGAGGGCGACTTCTGGCACAGCTCCATCCCCTGCCGCCACTGCCACTCTAGGCGGCCGAGGCCCCGACACCCACAGCGTCTCATACCGTCCGTGGGGCAGCAATCGAATGGTGCCAAACAGCCGCAGCCAAGTCCTTCTTCTGTGCCACTCCTCCTGCTGGGTGGGGCATTGGCAGGCCTTTCCACCCATCTGCTAGGGTCCAGTACATGGGAGCGTCGGCCTCCGGGCTCATACTGCTGTCCACGGGGGTACGTTGGAGGGGGTCCCAGTCCATTCAACACGACTGCAAACACCTGGACCTCTCCCCTGCGCTGTAGTAATGCCGCCATCTTGCGCAGCACCTGATACCGCCCCGAATCTTCTGTCAGCACCACGGAGTCACCACAGCGTTCCCAATTTGTAATCCACAGGTAAGCCAATTGTAATCCACAGGTATTTATTATCCAAGCAGCACAGTCCAAGTCCTTCTCCATCCTTTAAGGCAGGCCTGCCGCAGAAGATGATGTATTAGCGGCGGCGATTCTGCCGACTACGCCAAATGTAGGATCGGTGGGCCGAGCTGGGGGGGTGGTCCCTCTTCTTACCGCGCAGAGATAAAAACAGAGACACGATGGAGGCAGATTCTGGGTGCAACAAGTCCAAGTTTATTTCTCACTTGCCGTCCGCCTGACGGCCTCAGAAGCACTCCGCACTTCCTTTACCTCACGGCCCTCCGTTTCCAGGGCCGCTACTTACACACCGCACGTTACACTGGGGGACGTGTATGCACACACCGTCCCCTCTTCACTCGTCGACGCTCCTGACAGGTCCATCACTGTGGCCGCCTTAGGCCCTTAAACCAACAGCGCTTCCACTGATCAGTCGTCGTGTCAAAAACGGTGTCTCACACCCAGTGCCTCGTCCCTTCTGCGGTTTTTCCTATCAGGACCACCCCCCAGACGTTCTCTCTCCTCCGTCCCCCTGGTTTAGATTCTCCTCAAAGTGCACAGACTGTCGCAGTCCTCCTGTCACTGGAGCTCCCCCTGTAATAACTGACACCTACCTACACTGTGCAAACCTTTCCTTCTTCACTCTGACTAGTCCGTCCGTCCGTCAGGTCACCTTCCTTACACGTCGCTGCTGCATCGCTGTGAGATCTTCCTGTGTGGAAGCTCACTAGCGATCATTTAGCGATGCACCAGCGATCCTGACCGGGTCGTATCGCTGGTCGGATCGCTGGTGCATCGCTATTTGTTAAAGGGCCTTAAGTTAACCCGCTTTTGACCCTTTGTTGTTGCGCTGTCCCAGTTTACTCCGTGTGTTTCTATATTCCCTTACCCCCTCATTCTCTGTGTGGAGCATTCACTGCTGTTAGCTCTCTGCATAAAATGCCCGTTAACTCTTGCTCTGCATCCTGCTCGTCACTACATCCCGCGTTACTGCTAGTACCTTACACTATACCCAGAGAATGAATTCCCCGGGGAATGTAATTTCCAAAATGTGGTCACTTGAGGGGATTTCTGCTTTTCTGGTACTTAGGGGCTCAGCAAATGGAGTCTGCAAGCTATTCTGGGAAAATTTGGGCTACAACAGTCAAATAGGCCTCTTTCCTCCCCTCCCCTGCCATATGGCCAAACAATACTGTACAGTCATATATTGGGTATTGCCACATTCTGGAGAAATTGTGAAACACATATAGTCTTTGTACCAATTTCCCTTTTTCCTGTAAATCAAGGGCTAAACAAGATTTTAGTCGTAAAAATGTAATTATTATTTTTCACTAGCGACCACTTAGCGATGCACCAGCGATCCTGACAGCGTCATATCACTGGTTGGGATCGCTGGTACATCGCTAAGTATGACAGTACCTTAAGTGCTGTGAGGGATTAACAGCTAATTTGTATAATAGGCTGAGTTTTATTTTCTTATCTTCACCCCAGGGTGTGGTCTGGGTTCTTAAGTAGCTGGCCTACTGAGGCAGTAGGATTTCAGTGAGAGGAACAATCCAGAGAAGTTGTGCTGGAACCAACCTGAACCGTGTGGGTTATGCTAGAGATGAGAGGGAGGAACCCCACTCTCAGAAGGGCTGTGCTTTGTGGTACCATTTTGCTTTGTTTTCCTGTTTTGCCCAGAGGGCTGTATTTGTTTTACTACACCTTGGTTTATGCTGCCTATTATAAAACAAAGGAAGTTCTTAAAGGGACAGTGTTCCTGTCTACCTTAGTGTACAGCCGAGTGAGCCGGTCTACCACAGTATACAATTCTGTGACACACCTGTGGAGTCAACATGCTTAAAACACACCTAGATTAAGTCACTGAGTTTAGTTTGTAATATGGGGTCACTTATGGGGTGTTCTGCTGTACTGGCACCTCAGGGGCTCTACCAATGTGACATGGCACCTGCAAACCATAAAAGCAAAATATGAACTCCAATATGGTGCTCCTTCTGAGCTTTTCATTGTGCCTGAAAAGTAGTTTCCAACCACCAAGAGTATTGGTCTTCTCAAGATAAACTGTGTAATAAATTATGTGGTCCATTTTCTCTTTTTAGTCCTTTTGAAAATGAAAAACTTGGGGCTAAAACAATATTTTAGTGGAAAAAAATAATTTTTCATTTCTACATTATTACTATTATTACTACTATTATACAATTCCATGAATCAGCTGTGGGTTTAAAATGCTCACGACACCTCTAGATAACTTCCTCGGGAGGTGTACTGTGGTTTCCAAAATTTTCCACGTTTCCTCTTGTTCAGGATTTCTGCTGTTTTGGTGTAAGGAGATGGACAAAGGGAAGATTTCCACAGTTAATGTGTAACAGGATGGCTGCAAGTCAGTGTCGCCATCTACTGGCCAAAGTTTGTAGGACAAGAAAAAGTGCAAAAGATTACATCAGCAGGAACTGCATAACAAAGCCCAAGACAGAAACAAAATTAGAAAATACCCTGCTTTAAGTAGCTAAGTAAATAAGTATAAATAACATTGGGTATTTAGTAAACACTGTTTTTGATCAAAAAAGCATAAAAGCCATCCCACCAATATCAAGGTGTACCCAAACTAGGGATGGTCCTAGCCTCAAATATTAAAACATTACCATGCATCATAGTGATGTCCTGTGTGAATAAAAGGCTGAGCAGGACTGGCTCCAAAACACGGACACACAGCTAGTGAGGAGCTTTTAAAATGTACAATCCAACTCAAAGGAAGAGAGGCTAAATGCAGAAACCTAAAACTAAACTGACAAAAAATGAACTGGAGTACAAGTTGGTATGCATGCAAGATAGAAACATGTTCAGACTAGCCATAAAACAGACAAAACCCAAGACAGAAACAAAATGAAAAAAATACCCTACTGTAGGTAAATAAGTGAAAGCATATTGCATATAAATAACATTGGGTACTTAGTAAACATCGTTTTTAATCTAAAACTGAGCAGGACAGGCTCTCTTCCTTTGAGCTGGATTTTACATTTAAAAAGCTCCCCACTAGCTGTGTATCCATGTTTGGAACCCGGTCCTGCTCAGTCCTTATTTTACACAGGACGTCGCTATGACGCATGATAAGTAGAGTTGAGCGATACCGTCCGATACTTCAAAGTATCGTATCGGATGGTATCGGCCGATCTTTAAAAAAAGTATCGGTATCGCCGATTCCGATACCGGAAGTCCCATTCAAGTCTATGGGACTTCCGGTATCGGAATAAGAAAAACCCTTTCCTGCCCTTGTACAGCCTCTCTGGGGTCTGTACGGGCCTTTCGGGGGGCTGTGCCGGCCTGCCAGGGGGTCTGTGCAGGCTCCGGTGGTCTGTGCCGGCCTGCCGGTGGTCTGTGCAGGCTCCGGGGGGCTGTGCCGGCCTGCCGGGGGGCTGTGCCGGCCTGCCGGGGGGCTGTGCCGGCCTGCCGGTGGTCTGTGCAGGCTCCGGGGGTCTGTGCAGGCATCGTCCGATGGGACTACAAGTCCCATCTGGCGATGCCTGCTACCATGACAGTGATTGACACATTAGCCAATGATGGGACAGTAGTAGTCCCATCATCCGGCTAATGTGTTAAATGTAAAAAAAAAAAAAAAAAAAAATTACATGCTACATTCATACTACATACTACATACATGCTACATTCATACTACATACTACATACATGCTACATTCATACTACATGCAACATACATACTACATATATACTACATGCATGCTACATACATACTACATGCATGCTACATACATACTACATGCTACATACATACCACATATATACTACATACATACAATACATTCATACAATACATACATAGACATACAGTACATATAACATAGAGTAACATACTTACCAATACTTGTCACATTGTTCCCCGAAGCCATTGTCTTTTCCGGGATAAATATTAACATAACAAACCACAAAAATACTCACCCACGATCCGAAGCAGTCCACGAGTGTGTCCCACGACGATCTTGGGTAGAGAACTGCAGCATCAGATGATGCTGCCGTTCTCTACGGGCTGCAGGAATCCAATGACGGAAGGTAGGTATCCTTCCGCACTGTATTCCTCCGCCACTTAAAAAAAAAAAAAGTCCCTAGTCTCACTTTATGCCATTGCACAGCAATGGCATAAAGTGAGACTAGGGACTTTTTTTTTTTTAAGTGGCGGAGGAATACAGTGCGGAAGGATACCTACCTTCCGTCATTGGATTCCTGCAGCCCGTAGAGAACGGCAGCATCATCTGATGCTGCAGTTCTCTACCCAAGATCGTCGTGGGACACACTCGTGGACTGCTTCGGATCGTGGGTGAGTATTTTTGTGGTTTGTTATGTTAATATTTATCCCGGAAAAGACAATGGCTTCGGGGAACAATGTGACAAGTATTGGTAAGTATGTTACTCTATGTTATATGTACTGTATGTCTATGTATGTATTGTATGAATGTATTGTATGTATGTAGTATATATGTGGTATGTATGTAGCATGTAGTATGTATGTAGCATGCATGTAGTATGTATGTAGCATGCATGTAGTATATATGTAGTATGTATGTAGCATGTAGTATGTAGCATGCATGTAGTATATATGTAGTATGTATGTAGCATGTAGTATGTAGCATGCATGTAGTATATATGTAGTATGTATGTAGCATGTAGTATGTATGTAGCATGCATGTAGTATATATGTAGTATGTATGTAGCATGTAGTATGTATGTAGCATGCATGTAGTATATATGTAGTATGTATGTAGCATGTAGTATGTATGTAGCATGCATGTAGTATATATGTAGTATGTATGTAGCATGTAGTATGTAGCATGCATGTAGTATATATGTAGTATGTATGTAGCATGTAGTATGTATGTAGCATGCATGTAGTATATATGTAGTATGTATGTAGCATGTAGTATGTATGTAGCATGCATGTAGTATATATGTAGTATGTATGTAGTATGTATGTAGCATGCATGTAGCATGCAGTATGTATGTAGCATGCATGTAGTATATATGTAGTATGTATGTAGTATGTATGTAGCATGCATGTAGCATGCAGTATGTATGTAGCATGCATGTAGTATGTAGTATGTATGTAGCATGCATGTAGTATATATGTGTTATGTATGTAGCATGTAGCATGCATGTAGTATGTATGTAGTATATATGTGGTATGTATGTAGCATGCAGTATGTATGTAGCATGCATGTAGTATATATGTAGTATGTATGTTGCATGTAGTATTTATGTAGTATGAATGTAGCATGTATGTAGTATGTAGTATGAATGTAGCATGTATGTAGTATGCATGTTGTATGTATGTAGCATGTAATTTTTTTTTTTTTTTTTTTTTTTTTTTTACATTTAACACATTAGCCGGATGATGGGACTACTACTGTCCCATCATTGGCTAATGTGTCAATCACTGTCATGGTAGCAGGCATCGCCCGATGGGACTTGTAGTCCCATCGGACGATGCTTGCACAGACCCCCGGACATCAGCACAGCCCCCCGGCAGGCCGGCACAGCCCCCCGGCAGGCCGGTACAGACCCCCACAGGGTGCACAGACCACCGGCAGGCCGGCACAGCCCCCCGGCAGGCCGGTACAGACCCCGGGCAGTCCACACAGCCCCCCGGCAGGCCGGCACAGCCCCCCCGGCAGGCCGGCAGAGACCCCCGGAAGGCCCGAAATGACGGCGCATCATGATGCGCACACACCGCGCATCATGATGACGTCAGGCCGTCAATCAACTGAACTTCCGATTCCGATGCCGAATTCCGATATTGAAAAAATATCGGAAGTCGGTATCGGAATTCCGATACAGCAAGTATCGGCCGATACCCGATACTTGCGGTATCGGAATGCTCAACACTAATGATAAGGCTTCAATATTTGAGGTTAGGACCATCCCGAACTTGGGTGCACCTAGATGTAGGGGGATGGCTTTTTGCTTTTTTTTTTATAACAAATGGTGTTTATTAAGTACCTATAATGTATAATAATTAGATCTGTCTCTTTAAGCAAGCCAGACTTATGGGACTTGGGGGGTGGAGACAAGAGGGATGAGAAGGGAAGTTTCAGTTTCACTTCTGTGTAGCATGGGAATGCAACTGTTATGCTGTGTGCTGGAGGAAGAATAAAACATATCTAAAGTTTAATACCTTGAATTCTTCATAACGTGTGGATATTACAACTGGCGACGAGGATGGGATATAATCACCTACTGCTGTGAGTACAGAATATATTTTACCGCTTCACACGCCAGCACCACTGAGAGACTCTATCATGGCTGACTACTTGCACACATTCCCACAATTTGATATGACTGATGTCATTAATCTCTCCCATAACTGGAGAAAATGGCTAAACAGATTTGAGAATTTCCTAGAAGCCATGGACATAAAGGAGGAGAAAAGAAAGAGAGCTTTGCTCCTGCATTGTGCAGGCACAGGAGTCTATGACATATACAGTACGTTACCTGCAGCAGAAACAGACACATACAACAACTGCACTAAAGCTCTCACTGGCTACTTCAACCCAAACAGAACATCAGATATGAAAGATATAAATTCAGGATTGCCAAGCAGCTTCCAGAAGAGTCCATAGACACTTATGTCACACGGCTGAAAGAGTTAGCACATGGATGTGCCTTTACAGATGTAGATGATGAAATCCTAACTCAAATAATTGTCACCTGCTCGTCTAATAACCTAAGGCGTAAGGCTCTGCAGCAGGATATCTCTCTACGTGATTTGCTCAAAATGGCCCGTGCTATAGAAATAGCAGATCATCAGGCTACCGTAATGGAGAATGGGGATAAATTACATGTGCATAATCTCAACCAGAAAAATTTACCAGACAAACAAGCCCAGAAACAGAAGAAATGTTATAGATGTGGACAGGATTTCCCTCACCACCAGAACAAATGTCCAGCTATGGGACAAACCTGCAGTAAATGTGGAAAAGGGAATCATTTTGCAGCTGTTTGCAAATCAGCGCACTACAAGCCTCCGCTGCCTATGACAAAATCTGCAGATGTAAAAGTGATAAATCAGGACACAGAAGAAATGTCTGCGACTGAGAACTATGTGTTCACTACCTCTGTCACTGGTTCAGTACAGTCTCCCTGTGTTACACTCTCAATCTGCAACACTGACATTACCTTTACAATAGATACAGGAGCTTCAGTGGATATCATAGATGGCACTACATATGAACAATTGAAAACAAGGCCAGTCTTACAACAAGTGCAGACTAAAATCTTTCCTTATGGATCTAAAACACCTCTAGCTATAATGGGACAATTTGATGCTGAAATTAGATATAAAGAAAACAGGCAGAAAACCACTTTCCACACATTACAAGGATCGGGAGGCTGTCTTCTCAGCTATCACACTGCCTTGGAGCTAGGGCTCATCCAGATTATTCATGCCATAACTGACCCTGCGGATATGGATGTACAAACTATGGTGAACAGCTTTCCCTCCCTATTTAGTGGTTTGGGAAAACTAAAGGACTCTCAAGTACACCTTCATGTGGATGACAATGTTCGTCCAGTAGCCCAGCCTCACAGGCGTATTCCATTTCACCTGAGACAGAAGGTAGAAAAGGAACTCCAATTGCTCATGGATGAGGATGTTATTGAAACTGTTACTGGTCCCACTCCGTGGGTCTCTCCACTTGTGGTAGTTCCAAAACCAAAGACTCCTGATCAAGTGAGACTGTGTGTTGACATGCGCCTGCCCAACACCGCTATCCAGAGGGAAAGACATATCTCACCTACGATTGATGACATTATTCATTTATTAAATGGAGCCACCGTCTTCTCAAAGCTCGACCTCAATAAGGGATATCATCAATTAGAACTGAGTCCAGAGTCCCGATACTTGACCACATTTTCCACCCATGTGGGCCTCAGAAGATACAAAAGATTGACTTTTGGAGTCTGCTCAGCAGCAGAAATTTTTCAGGATGCAATAAGGAGTGTCATTCAACACATCCCAAATGCCTTTAATTACAGTGATGACATATTGGTTTTTGGTAAAATTCAAGCTGAGCATAATCGTGCTCTATATGCTATCTTCGAATGTCTGCTTTCTGCTGGACTCACTTTAAACAAAGAGAAGTGCGAGTTGGACAAGGGTTCATTAGAATTCTATGGTCACATCTTCTCGGAAAAAGGAGTACAACCAGACCCCAAGAAAGTGGAAGCTATCAGAACAGCCTCAATTCCACAGGATGCCAGTAAAGTGTGTTCTTTCCTTGGAATGGCAAGTTACTGTGCTAGATATATTCCGAATTTTTCAACAATCAGCAATCCACTACGGGAACTTACAAAACAAAGTTGTATTTTTCAATGGTCTCAAGACTGTCAGGCCTCTTTTGAAACAATTAAAAATGAACTCTGCTCGACGACCACCATGGCTTATTTTGATCCAGCTCTTCAAACTGAACTGATTGTGGACGCCAGTCCCGTGGGACTGGGTGCTATTCTAGCGCAGTACAAGGATAACACTCAAAATCCTCACATCATTTCTTATGCAAGTAAAAGCTTAACAAACACTGAAAGAAAATATTCTCAACCTGAAAAAGAAAGCTTGGCAGTTGTCTGGGGATGTGAACACTTTCACTTATTTCTTTATGGAGCTCCCTTCACCATTGTCACAGATCATCAAGCACTTCTTACAATTTTTGGAAATCCCAGAGCAAAAATACCTGCACGAATTGAACGATGGGGCCTACGTCTACAGGACTACAACTATAAAATTGTTCACAAACCTGGAAAATACAGCAATCCGACTGATTATCTTTCAAGACATCCTACTAATGATGATATACCTGTGCATTCCTCTATTGAATACCTACGTTTTGTTACAGATCATGCCGTGCCAAAAGCACTTTCTCTTGATCAATTTATAAATGAAACAACAAAAGACAAGACACTCTGTGCCCTAATACAAATCATCCAAAATCGAAGGTGGCATGAAATTCAAAAGGAAAAATTTCCTGATTCTGAGATTGATCTGAAAGAGTTAAAACTATTCTCAAACGTACGTGAGGAATTATCAGTCACTGAAGAACACCTCATTCTTCGAGGTACCAAACTAGTTGTACCTAAGACTTTGCGTAACTTAGTCATACAGATAGCACATGAAGGTCATTTAGGAATTGTTGGCACAAAGAAGTTACTCAGAGAAAAAGTGTGGTTCCCAAATATGGATCACTTGGTGGAAGAAAAGATTAGACGCTGTTCTACTTGTCAATTAATCACTCCATCATCAAACTTAGAGCCATTACAAATGTCTCCGTTACCCACTGCTGTCTGGGAGGAAGTGGCAGTCGATATATATGGACCATTGCCAAATGGCCAATACATTCTCGTAACAATTGATGAATATTCTCGATACCCTGTCATTTCATTTATCTCTTCAACATCTGCTAATAATGTCATACCGGAGCTGGACAACATTTTCTCGGCATATGGTATTCCAAGAGTGGTCAAAACAGACAATGGACCTCCATTCAATGGACATGTGTTTACACAATTTTCTGAATACTTGGGATTCAATCACAGGAAAATCACACCTTGCTGGCCGCAAGCTAATGGAATTGTGGAACGTTTTATGCGCACTCTGGGGAAACGTATCAAGGCAGCGAGCCTGGAGCACATCCCACTGAAACAGTCATTATACAAATTCATGCGTAATTACCGCAATACGCCACACTCCACTACTAATGCTGCTCCAGCTCAGTTAATGTTCAGCAGAACCCTGCGTATATGTCTCCCTGATGTGACCAGCCATCCCCGACCGAGTGACTCCTCAGTGAGATCCACAGATTTCTCCAACAAACAAGCCATGAAACGTTATGCAGACAGAAGGCGAAGGACACAGTCAAGTGTCATCGAAAGAGGGGATGTCGTGGTGGTACGTCAAAGACCAACCAACAAGACCTCACCTGTATATGGTCCTGCAAAATATTATGTTACTAAAAGGAAAGGCAGCATGATCACGGCTGAACGAGATGGACACTCCATAACGCGAAATTCTTCATATTTTAAAATCATACCGCAGAATGATGACAATGAACTCTCTTTGGTGGAAGATTTAGTATCCGATGGTGGAGAGGACCAACAAGAGGTAGCTGGTCCATCAATACTGAACCCTCTCAATGAGCCCAGACGTTATCCTATACGAGAGAGAAGAGCTCCATCGAGGCTTATTAAAGAAGTATAACTACAGTTTTGTTTTGTTTTGTTTTTTTGTTTGTTTCTCTGGTCTTGGAATTGAACAAATAAGACTAAACGGACACATGATTTCTTTGGACGTTTTCATGTTGTTGCATTTATCAGTAATATGGGTTATTTATAGTAAAAAAAAAAAAAAAAAAGGGGATGATGTAATGTATAATAATTAGATCTGTCTCTTTAAGCAAACCAGACTTATGGGGCTTGGGGGGTGGAGACAAGAGGGATGAGAAGGGAAGTTTCAGTTTCACTTCTGTGTAGCATGGTAATGCAACTGTTATGCTGTGTGCTGGAGGACGAAGAATAAAAGATATCTGAAGTTTAATACCTTGAATTCTTCATAACGTGTGGACATTACAGTACCCAGTGCTATTTATATGCACTATTGCTTTTACTTATTTACTTACAGCAGGGCATATTTTCCATTTTGTTTCTGTCTTGGGTTTTGTCTGTTTTATGGCTAGTGTGAACATGCTTCCATTTTGCATGCATACCAACTTGTACTCCGGTTCATTTTTTTCGATTTAGTGCATAACGAAGAGCTTGATTCCTGAGGGGAAGAGATTGAAGGAGACACCATGTCAGGTGACAGCTGTGGTGCAGTTAATAATTTTAAGGAGGACAGCAAAGGGGAGAAGTCAGCACCTGAACCTGAAGCAGGACGGACGCATGGTGTCTCGACGTTGGCTTAAGACGCCATATTGAATTCCAAGACCCAAATGAAGAATTGAGTGACCAGACCCGAGTGAGGAATCAAGTGACCAGAATGAGGGGGCAAGTGACCGGTGACAAGAGACCAGAGCTAAGACATCCGAGCCGAGGGAGCAGAGCCAGACCAGAGACAGATGACTGGGTCGGTGAAGAGGGATGTTCGTGTTAGCTGTGACTTCTGGTGTTGATAAGGGACTCACGGCCTAACAGCGTGGTAACATAGGCATCCGTTAGGGCTTGTATTACTACTCATATTGCTCAGAGAGACAGCGGTGGCAAGCCCGATAGTGACAGTGATGCAACTCAAGTTAAGGTATTAGGACCAAGACATCCCTGATGATATTTGCTTATTTATAATGACAGAACAGTAGTGTGTGATTAGAATTGTGTTGATATTCTGCATAGCCAAATTGCTGAATTCTATTGTACAGTAACTTCTGGCCCTTCCATCATTTGCTGTACCCTTGATATTATGCAATAGGCACAACTTATACTTGTGTAAATCAAATAAATATTTGTTGGTTAAGTTACGATTGTGTCCTCAATATGTTTACATTGGCATCTCAGGGTTCTCCTAATGTGACATGGTATCTGCAATCTGTTGTAGCAAAAATTGTGTTCCAAAAGTCAAATGCTGCTCCTTCCCTTCCAAGCGCCCAAATAGAAGTTTCTGACCATGTATGGAGTATCACCCTTAGGAGAAATTGTACAACAAATTGTGGAGACCGTTTTCTCCTGTTACCCTTGTGAAAATGAAAAATGTGGGACTAAAGCAATATTTTCATGTAAAAAGACCCATAATATTTCATTTTTATGGCCCAATATTAGAAAATTCTATGAAGCACATGGGGGTTCAATATGGCGATCACACCTCTAGAATTTTTTTTTGAGGGGCGTAGCTTCCAAAATGGGGTCATTTTTTAGAAGGTCTTTTCTTTTGGCACCTTGGTGGCCATCCAAATGTGACATGGCATTTGCTGTTGTGCATGTAAGCGGCTTTATCTAATGCGACACGGCATTCAAAATTTGTGCCAGCAAAAATTGCACTCCAGAAGTGAAATCCCGCTCCTTCCCTTCATAGCCCTGCTTTGTGTACAAACAGCAATTTCTGACCACATGTAAGGTATCAGTATACGCAAGAGAAAATAGACCCCACAATCTATAATCACTGGCTGACATAGGTAGAAGATGACCCCTGTGCAAGAACAATAGTTGCGCCCTTTGCAGTCCGATAAGTCATTATAATGCACAATTCCACTTTTTTTGGAGGTAGAAATGGTCACCATTAACTCTTGGGTACAGGGGCCCTATGGTATGACTGCCTCTGCTATAATGAAATTTTCTCCTGTTAGACTTGTGAACATAAAAAAATTAAGACTAAAACAATATTTTTGTGGAAAAAAGCCAATATGATAAAATTCTGTGAAGCATCTATGGGTTCGAGATTCTCATCACACTCGTCTATGAATTCCTTGAGGTATTTAGTTTACAAAATGGGGTCGCTTGTGGGGTTTTTCGGCTTTTTGGTACCTAGGGGACCCTGCTAATGCAATATGGTGTCCACAATCTATTGCAGCCTTCCCTTCCGAGACCGGCTGTGTGCCTAAACAGCAGTTTCTGACCAATGATGTCACTACATCATGCCCGCTATACCGAGCAGTGCAGAGCTTCAGAACGTGAGCTACAGAGATGGAGAAGCGAGGGAACGAGGAGAGATTTCTTTTAAAATTAATGAGTACATTATGGGGCCATTATACTATTTGGAGGGCTATGTGGGGGGAGGGCATTAGAATGTTTGCAAGGGTATGTCGGGGCTATTATACTGTTTGGAAGGCTATGTAAGAGGCCATTATACTGTTTGGAAGGCTATGTAGGAGACCAGTATACTGTTTGAAAGGCTATATGGGGGCCATTATACTGTTTGCAGGGCTATATAGGGGCATTATACTGTTTGCAAGGCTATGCAGAGGGCCATTATACTTTTTAGAGAGCTTTGTGGGGGACCACTATATTTTTTGCAGAGCTATGTCGTGGGCCATTTTACTGTTTGGAAGGCTAGTGGGAGACATTATGTGAGCAATTATACAGTGTGGATGCTTTTGTGTGGTCCATAATACTGTGTGTAAGGTTGTATGGGGGCCATTATCCTGTTTGGATGGCAATGTGGGATGCCATTACACTGTTTGGATAGCTATGTCAGGGGGGCATTTTACTGTTTGGAAGGCTATGTGGGGCCATTATACTGTTTAGAAGGCTATGTGGGGGCCAATATGCGATAAATATACAGTGTGGAGCTTTTTATAGGATCCATCATACTGTATGAAGGGTTGTGTGGTGGCCATTATGCTGTTTGGAGGGCATCAGGTGGTCATTGTATAGTGTTGACTGTTGTGTTGGGTCCATCATACTGTGCGTAGGGTTGGGAGTGTGGAGATCATTATACTGTATGGAGTGCTATTAGATTGTGTGAAGGGCTGTGTTGAGGGATCATAATTATACTGTGTTGGAGTCACCATGGTGAGCGGTTGGTGTGTAAAGTAGGGTCATCATACTGTATATATGTGGAGGGTAAGATGGAGGAATTCACTATGGGGGTATCATTCTGTATTAGGGTGGTACTTTTACTGGCATAATATGGAGACAATGAAAGGGGAACCTATGGAGGAAAATTACTTTGTAAGAGATAAGAGATACTTTTCCATGACCCCATCAAATATTTTTTTTGTGGTGGCGCCCAATTAGAACTTTGCTATGATGCCCCATGATTTCTATGTACACCTCTGGTGTGACTTTTTACTGGTGCTATTGCCTACTTATTAATTTGGCAGTTGTCCAACCCCCCTACTGATTAATAATATGCAATGTTACCAATGCTAAGAATTAGAAACCAATGAGTACAAAGGTGAACTGAAGTTTGTGTAGAGCACTATGTAACAGATGTTATTTTTCCTCTCACGGAGGCTTAAGATGCATCAGCTACCGTATGACTATTGAATGACACCAAGAGATCAATGAAGATCAATGGTGTTAAATAAGGCTTGCCCAGGAACTGTGTCACTTAAGTTCTATTTTAGGACTGCAGCCATGTAGACTCATCCAGCAGCAGCAGGTTATCTTCTATGATAAGTTGTGTCCTCAGATCACAATGTTCTGTGAATGTGTGAGGGCCTTCTCAGTGAAGATGCGCTGATAAGGATGCTAGTTGTCTTCATCATGGTGTTCTGCCACCAATTACCTGCATAACCCAGTCTTCTCCTGACGAATGTGCCGTTAAATGCATGGAGGGCTAATACGTTTCCCTGGAGTGAGCTATTTGGAAATCATTAAAAAGGTCTGGATAATGTAGCCGTTTGAAGAAATGCAACATCTGTTACTCGAGGTTCTCCAGGTCAATAAAATAAGCTGCTCTGTAAATATGACAGACATTAGAGGCAATAAAATAACCATAAGTTCAGTTTGCTGCCTTCATACACTTCATACACAAGTCTACTATTTGGTTTTTAGGATCAGTTCATCTGGAGCGCCCCGCGGGGCCTGGGGGTACTCGGTGCCGGGCCCGTCGACTTCAATGGGGGACGGTGTCACAGTGGCGGCGACCCGGTCCGTGGCTCAGAGGCGTCCAGTAATAAAATAGGGGAAAGTAGTGTGGTATTTATGTGGTAAAAATGGAGATGAAGTTTATAGATGGTTAAATACGTGACACCACCTGTGGTATTCTGGTCAAAGGTGACCAGCGCTGCGGTGTTGTTCCCCTGAGACTGTTGGTGTGTCGCAGCTGAGGTGAAAATAGCTCTCCACAGGTAGAGCAATAGTCCCAGGGCAAAGATGTTAAATTAATAATAAAAAATGGCTGTGAACGTTGGGGTGCAGAAAAATGAGAGAGACACAGAGAGGTGCAGTTTCTTTACCTTTTACTTGAAAGTGGTTGTAATCCAGAGTACCACATACAGGTGATGGAATGAGTCCGGCTCGCCTGGAGGCATTCAAGGGATCTACCTTGCCAGGTGGGGATTTAGGACCTTCCTTTCTGCGCTTTGTGTGTGGGTCTCCGCTGTATGTAACTATGCTGCGACCCTCTATTCGTGATGGTTTCACTAACCTGTATGGCTGTCAGCGTGAGCCTATTCCACGGGTACCGTTTTCTTCACCATCGGCCCCGGGCTCCTTATCTGCTGCCGTGCCCTCAGGTGTTCAATGTGCACAGGAATTTACAATCCCCTGTACTTTCAGATTTGGCTATCAGGGCGTACAGTTCCTGTCAGCCTAGGACTCTGATGTCCCTTTTCTCTTTATTAGCGCTTTACTCAGGGGTTTGCTATATGCAGTATTTCAGCTTGCCTGGAGTCTCTTAGTCTTTGCTCTTGTCCTTTCCCTCTTCACAGATCAGCTGCCTGTCTTGAACTGACTGGATCTTCCAGAAAGATCTTTTTACCTCATGTTTAACTGCCTTGTAATTTGCTCACAGCTGCTCTCATTTCCATGACAACCCCCTCAGCTCACCTCTAGGTGACTCACCAACCCCTTCTGCTGGCCAGAATTTATAAGGCAGCTCCCTTTTCAGACCTGCAGCAGGAAATTGTGATTTAATCTATTACCTGGCATGGGGGTCCCTTTCTGCCTCCAAGCATGACTTCACCTCTTAGAGGGAGGCGATGTCACTGTGACAACTGGACTCTGGGGTGTCACATTCGCCCCCAGTTAAGTTCAGTACTCCTGGACTGAGGAAACATAACAAGAATTGTTAACAACAACAATTAATGCAAATCTAAAAAGTCTTAAAAATGTAAAAATTATCAAAAACCAGACAAGAAAAAGAAAAGAATAGCACAGTTACTGCAGCGACCAGTCCTTACGATGCTGTCCAGGAATTGTCTTTGTGCTTGTACCTGGAGTTTGGTTGGTGGGAACCGCCTTAACCCACTTTGTGTGTCGTCCCTGGGTGTGGCTACAGGGTGCTCTGTAGATGGGCCTGTTTTTCGGCCACACCGGCGGCTTATTTCAAAGGCCTTTTTGGAGTAACTATTTACAAATACAGTTCTGACCACACATAGTCCTGTGGCCCAATTGTCCTTTAACTGGTTATTATGAATACTTTAAAAAAAAGTTCTTACAGTAAGTCTCTGTAGGCTCTCATGCTTAACGGTTACTAGTAGAGTTGAGCGAAACGGGTCGAACAATTTCAAAAGTCGCCGACTTTTGGCAAAGTCGGGTTTCATGAAAAGAAACCCGACCCTAGGATGAGGTCAGCCATGAGGTCGGCGACTTACGCGCCAAAGTCGCATTTCAAAAGTTTGTTTAGCGCTCTTTTTTAGCCAATCAGGATCCAAGGACACTGTGGGCAACGTGATGACATAGGCAGGGGTCGCCACCATCTTTCAGAAGGGCATGCAAGTGATTGGCTTGCTTTGGTGGGTGTCACAGGGGTTATAAAAGGGCGTGCACGCCGACCGCCATATTACTTCTGCCGATCTTAGCATAGGGAAAGGTTGCTGATTCTGTAGGGAGAGCGTTAGGCAGGGAAGAAGAAAAAAAAACTGCTTCTGCTGCTAGAGATTTTGCCTGTGCAACACACCAGTCACTGTGTGTGCAGTGCAAGGGGAGGCTATATTGTGGTGGATCAGCGGTGTTGGTTGTTAGGCTGCCTTCTAAGGCTTCCTGACAGCTGCATTGCTGTTTCCCCACTGCTCTGCAAACTGCTTTTTTAAAAGCAATCCCAATTTTTTTTTTTGTCCTGCTAAGGTACTGAGCGTGCATTTATTCACACCATACAACGGTGTATGCTCCTCACACAGTACCGTGTAACGGCTGTTATCACAGCCACAGTGAAGCTATCTGTGTGTCACTGTGGAGGGCTTGTTCCGTTCTTACAGACCTACACTCTAGGGAGATTCCTATTCTGCCCAATTCTACAATTCACTTTTTTCACACCTGTGCCATCGAGCCTGTGACATAGCGCTCTGATATTCAGTGGGCCTCACACAATCCAAAAGTGTCCAGTGTCCACAAGTGTCTACAGAAATTCAAAATCTCCCTTATCCTGTAGTCACATTTTTCACACCTGCTGCATCGAGCCTGTGACATAGCGCTCTGATATTCATTGGGCCTCACACAATCCAAAAGTGTCCAGTGTCCACAAGTGTCTGCAGAAATTCAAAATCTCCCTTATCCTGTAGTCACTTTTTTCACACCTGTGCCATCGAGCCTGTGACATAGCGCTGTGATATTCAGTGGGCCTCACACAATCCAAGTGTCCAGTGTCCACAAGTGTCTGCAGAAATTCAAAATCTCCCTTATCCTGTAGTCACTTTTTTCACACCTGTGCCATCGAGCCTGTGACATAGCGCTGTGATATTCAGTGGGCCTCACACAATCCAAGTGTCCAGTGTCCACAAGTGTCTGCAGAAATTCAAAATCTCCCTTATCCTGTAGTCACTTTTTTCACACCTGTGCCATCGAGCCTGTGACATAGCACTGTGATATTCAGTGGGCCTCACACAATCCAAGTGTCCAGTGTCCACAAGTGTCTGCAGAAATTCAAAATCTCACAGAAATTCAAAATCTCCCTTATCCTGTAGTCACTTTTTTCACACCTGTGCCATCGAGCCTGTGACATAGTGCTGTGATATTCAGTGGGCCTCACACAATCCAAGTGTCCAGTGTCCACAAGTGTCTGCAGAAATTCAAAATCTCCCTTATCCTGTAGTCACTTTTTTCACACCTGTGCCATCGAGCCTGTGACATAGCGCTGTGATATTCAGTGGGCCTCACACAATCCAAGAGTCCAGTGTCCACAAGTTTCTGCAGAAATTCAAAATCTCCCTTATCCTGTAGTCACTTTTTTCACACCTGTGCCATCGAGCCTGTGACATAGCGCTGTGATATTCAGTGGGCCTCACACAATCCAAGTGTCCAGTGTCCACAAGTGTCTGCAGAAATTCAAAATCTCACAGAAATTCAAAATCTCCCTTATCCTGTAGTCACTTTTTTCACACCTGTGCCATCGAGCCTGTGACATAGCGCTGTGATATTCAGTGGGCCTCACACAATCCAAGTGTCCAGTGTCCACAAGTGTCTGCAGAAATTCAAAATCTCCCTTATCCTGTAGTCACTTTTTTCACACCTGCTGCATCGAGCCTGTGACATAGCGCTGTGATATTCAGTGGGCCTCACACAATCCAAGTGTCCAGTGTCCACATGTGTCTGCAGAAAATTTAAATCTCCCTTATCCTGTAGTCACTTTTTTCACACCTGTGCCATCGAGCCTGTGACATAGCGCTGTGATATTCAGTGGGCCTCACACAATCCAAGTGTCCAGTGTCCACAAGTGTCTGCAGAAAATCTAAATCTCCCTTATCCTGTAGTCACTTTTTTCACACCTGTGCCATCGAGCCTGTGACATAGCGCTGTGATATTCAGTGGGCCTCACACAATCCAAGTGTCCAGTGTCCACAAGTGTCTGCAGAAATTCAAAATCTCACAGAAATTCAAAATCTCCCTTATCCTGTAGTCACTTTTTTCACACCTGTGCCATCGAGCCTGTGACATAGCGCTCTGATATTCAGTGGGCCTCACACAATTCAAAAGTGTCCAGTGTCCACTAGTGTGTGCAGAAAATCTAAATCTCCCCTGTCCTATAGACACCTTGTACCTTGTTTTACATTACTATATAGTTTGTTGGATTTTGTCTACATTTCTACCAAAAATGAGGAAGGCTGGTGGAAGAGGCCGTGGAATTGGGCGGGGGTTGGCAGCTGGTAATGATGGTGTTGGTGGTGGATCTGATGGTAGTGGCAAAAGCAAAATAGGACCGAATGCAGGAGGTGTTGAGCCTGCGTCATCGTCTGGCTCCATAAGGCTTCGAAGGCTTAGTTTTCTAGGAGTTGGCAAACCGCTTTTAACGCCAGAGCATCAGGAAAAAGTTTTTTCTTACATTGCTGACTCAGCCTCCAGCTCTATCGCCTCCTCTTCTGAAGTTGTAAAAAGTAAAAGCACTGAGTCGTCATTGGAGGCTCATGTTCATGAACCACACCTTTCCTTGTGTCCTTCACCACAACCAAGATTGAAGGATGACGCAGGCCATACTACTGATTACTCCATGGAGCTGTTTTCACATACCATGCCTGGATTATCAAGTGAAATGGTGAATTACCCAGGCCAAGATGAATCTGACATGGAGTGCACTGATGCACAGCCGCTGATAGATGATTCTGCTGGTACATTCACTCAGAGCACTACATTGTCCTCGCAGTGTACAGAGCCAGATTCTGACCCTGATGAGACTCAGGTGCCCCTTCCCGCACACTATACCACCATACACGGTGACACAGAGGAAGGTGCACATGACATTGAAGAGGAGGTGATGGATTACCCAGTTGTTGACCCAGATTGGCATCCATTGGGGGAAGAGGGTGTTGCTTCCAATAGCTCAGATGAGGAGCATCCACAGCAGACATCAACATCGCAACAGCTGTTATCTGGCAGGCCCGGAGCACTCCAAAGACAGGTTCCAAAAATCAAAAGAGTTGCTGGACAGCTTGTCCAGAGGGTCAAAACATCACAGCGTGCTAGGCCGCAAAATGTCTGCCAATTTAGGAAGAGTGCAGTGTGGCACTTTTTTGAACAAAATCCTCATGATCAGGCCAAGGTTATCTGTAAGAAGTGCGCAAAGACCTTTAGCCGAGGGAAAAATCTGAAAAATTTGAATACCAGTTGCATGCTTAGACATTTAACCAGCATGCACTTGCAAGCGTGGACACAACACCAAACCTCAAGTGCCACATGTGCAACTGATCACAAAGAAGGTAGTCAGCAACGCTACATTGTTTCCCCCACTGTAAGCCCACCAGTTAGCACAGCAGCAAATGTTGAGGTGTCATTGCAAGGCCACAGCAGTCAGGGAATCCCACTGTTATATCAACGAAATACTGAATCTAGGCCATCAGAAAGAACACCAACTCCATCACCATCATCAACCCTCTCTCAGTCCGCCCTGTCCACCGCTACTTCTACCATATGCAGCTCTCAAGTCCAGCTCACCCTCCCAGACACTATGAGTAGGTCAAGAAAGTACTCAGTCTCTCATCCGCGTACACTGGGTTTGAACGGCCACATTGCCAAATTAATCTCGTTTGAGATGATGCCCTATCGGTTGGTGGAAAGCGCCACTTTCCGCGAACTCATGGCCTATGCAGTACCACGCTGTGACCTACCCAGTTGCCACTTCTTCTCTCGCAAAGCCATCCCAGCCCTCCACCATCATGTGAAAGACCGCATTGTCCATGCACTCAAGCAGTCAGTGAGTGGAAAGGTGCACCTCACAACTGATGCATGGTCCAGTCGGCATGGCCAGGGCCGTTACGTGTCCATCACTGCGCACTGGGTTAATGTGGTGGATGCAGGGTCCACAGGGGACAGCGGTGGTGGGGCAGTGCTGCCTAGCCCATGGCATAGGAAACAGTTGGCTGTAGGCGTTCCACCCTCCTCCTCCTCCAGAAGCGAAAGCTCGTCCACAGAGCGCAGTCGTACGAGCACTCCATCTGCAGCTGCCACTGTTGCACACGAGGTGTCCCCCTATCGTGCAGCTAGTGGAAAGCATCAGCAGGCTGTGTTGCAGATGATGTGTTTGGGTGACAGACACACCGCCGAGGTGCTGGCCGAGTACTTGAAGCGACAAACTGAGTCATGGCTGGGCAGTGTACATCTTGAGGCAGGCATGGTAGTTAGTGATAACGGCCGTAATTTTGTGGCAGCCATAGCCCTTTCAAAACTCAGCCACATACCTTGCTTGGCTCACACCTTGAACCTGGTGGTGCAGTGCTTCCTCAAAAATTATCCGGAGTTAACAGCCCTGCTCCATAAGGTGCGAAGACTGTGCGCGCACATCCGCCGGTCGCCTGTACACTCCGTTCGTATGCAGAAGCTGCAGCGATTGCTCCACCTTCCCAACCACCGCCTCATTATCGACATTGCAACAAGGTGGAACTCCACCCTGCACATGGTGGAGCGGCTGTGCGAGCAGAGGCAGGCCATAATACATTTGTGGGAGGATACACGGCCAGGCACTTTGAGAGCAGACATGGATTTGACAGGTGTGCAGTGGTCGAAGCTGAAAGACCTCTGTAAAGTCCTTCAGTGTTTTGAGGAATGCACATGGCTGGTAAGCGCAGACGACGCCATCCTAAGCATGAGCATCCCACTTATGCGTCTGCTCATGCAAACTTTGACGCACCTTAAGGAGCAGGCGTCTGCAGCCAATGTTGACGAGGAGGAAGAGGTAGAGGGAATCCTTGATGACATTCAGCCATTGTCTGCTCAGGGACCTCTCCTGGACGAGTTGGAGGAAGAAGAGGAGGAGGAGGATGATGATGGGGATGATTACTTAGGGGAGGAGGATGCATCTCGTGGGGCAAGTGAAAATGTTGGCGTGGCAAGGTCTGGTACAGGGTTTGTGCGTGACTGGAGGGATGTGGATTTGCCAGAAAGTGCTTCTCCAACCAGCACTCGCAGTGCATCATTGACACCGGGAACATTGGCCCACATGTCAGATTATGCCTTGCGGATCCTAAAAAGGGACCCCCGCATTGCCAAAATGATGAACGATGATGACTACTGGTTGGCCAGCATCCTGGATCCACGCTATAAAGGCAAATTACAAAACATCATGCCACAGGAGAACCTTGACCTAATATTGGCTAATAAACAAGCAACTCTGGTAAATCGGTTGCTTGAGGCATTTCCAGAACACAGCAGCGGTGATGGTTCTCACACGAGCCGTACGGGCCGGGGGCAGCTTGGCAGAGGTGTTCATGGTGCACACAGCAGAAGTGGCGTTGGAGACAGGGGTTTCATGACAGTGTTGTGGACTGATTTTTCAAGTACCGCTCACACAACTGGTAATACAGCATCAATGGAAAGTGACAGGAGACAGCAGTTGTCAACTAAGGTTACAAACTACTTTTCCTCCCATATCGATGTTCTCCCACACAGGTCATTCCCCTTTGACTATTGGGCTGCTAAACTGGACACCTGGCCTGAATTGGCACAATATGCCTTACAGGAGCTCGCTTGCCCAGCTGCAAGTGTGCTATCAGAAAGAGTCTTCAGTGCAGCTGGATCAATCCTGACTAGTGTTGAGCATTCCGATACCGCAAGTATCGGGTATCGGCCGATACTTGCTGTATCGGAATTCCGATACCGACTTCCGATATTTTTTCAATATCGGAATTCGGCATCGGAACCGGAAGTTCAAAGTTGATTGACAGACTGACGTCATCATGATGCGCGGTGTGTGCGCATCATGATGCGCCGTCATTTCGGGCCTTCCGGGGGTCTCTGCCGGCCTGCCGGGGGGCTGTGCCGGCCTGCCGGGGGGCTGTGTGGACTGCCCGGGGTCTGTACCGGCCTGCCGGGGGGCTGTGCCGGCCTGCCGGTGGTCTGTGCACCCTGTGGGGGTCTGTACCGGCCTGCCGGGGGGCTGTGCCGGCCTGCCGGTGGTCTGTGCACCCTGTGGGGGTCTGTACCGGCCTGCCGGGGGGCTGTGCCGGCCTGCCGGGGGGCTGTGCTGATGTCCGGGGGTCTGTGCAAGCATCGTCCGATGGGACTACAAGTCCCATCGGGCGATGCCTGCTACCATGACAGTGATTGACACATTAGCCAATGATGGGACAGTAGTAGTCCCATCATCCGGCTAATGTGTTAAATGTTAAAAAAAAAAAAAAAAAAAATACTACATGCATACTACATACATACTACATGCTACATACATGCTACATATATACTACATACATACTACATACATGCTACATACATACTGCATGCTACATACATACTACATACATACTACATACATACTACATGCATGCTACATACATACTACATGCATGCTACATACATACTACATGCATGCTACATGCATGCTACATACATACTACATGCATGCTACATACATACTACATGCTACATACATACCACATACATACTACATACATACTACATACTACATGCATGCTACATACATACTACATGCTACATACATACCACATACATACTACATACATGCTACATACTACATACATACTACATGCATGCTACATACATACTACATACATACTACATGCATGCTACATACATACTACATGCATGCTACATACATACTACATGCTACATACATACCACATACATACTACATACATACTACATATATACTACATGCATGCTACATACATACTACATGCTACATACATACCACATACATACTACATACATGCTACATACATACTACATATATACTACATGCATGCTACATACATACTACATATATACTACATGCATGCTACATACATACTGCATGCTACATACTGTACATACTACATACATACTACATGCTACATACATACCACATATATACTACATACATACAATACATTCATACAATACATACATAGACATACAGTACATATAACATAGAGTAACATACTTACCAATACTTGTCACATTGTTCCCCGAAGCCATTGTCTTTTCCGGAATAAATATTAACATAACAAACCACAAAAATACTCACCCACGATCCGAAGCAGTCCACGAGTGTGTCCCACGACGATCTTGGGTAGAGAACGGCAGCATCAGATGATGCTGCCGTTCTCTACGGGCTGCAGGAATCCAATGACGGAAGGTAGGTATCCTTCCGCACTGTATTCCTCCGCCACTTAAAAAAAAAAAAGTCCCTAGTCTCACTTTATGCCATTGCTGCGTGGGAAATTCCCACACAGCAATGGCATAAAGTGAGACTAGGGACTTTTTTTTTTTTTAAGTGGCGGAGGAATACAGTGCGGAAGGATACCTACCTTCCGTCATTGGATTCCTGCAGCCCGTAGAGAACGGCAGCATCAGCTGATGCTGCCGTTCTCTACCCAAGATCGTCGTGGGACACACTCGTGGACTGCTTCGGATCGTGGGTGAGTATTTTTGTGGTTTGTTATGTTAATATTTATTCCAGAAAAGACAATGGCTTCGGGGAACAATGTGACAAGTATTGGTAAGTATGTTACTCTATGTTATATGTACTGTATGTCTATGTATGTATTGTATGAATGTATTGTATGTATGTAGTATATATGTGGTATGTATGTAGCATGTAGTATGTATGTAGTATGTATGTAGCATGCAGTATGTATGTAGCATGCATGTAGTATATATGTAGTATGTATGTAGCATGTAGTATGTATGTAGCATGTAGTATGTATGTAGCATGCATGTAGTATATATGTAGCATGTATGTAGCATGTAGTATGTATGTAGCATGCATGTAGTATATATGTAGCATGTATGTAGCATGTAGTATGTATGTAGCATGCATGTAGTATATATGTAGTATGTAGCATGTAGTATGTATGTAGCATGCATGTAGTATATATGTAGTATGTAGCATGTAGTATGTATGTAGCATGCATGTAGTATGTATGTAGCATGCATGTAGTATGTATGTGGTATGTATGTAGCATGTAGTATGTATGTAGCATGCATGTAGTATATATGTGTTATGTATGTAGCATGTAGCATGCATGTAGCATGCATGTAGTATGTAGTATGAATGTAGCATGTATGTAGTATGCATGTTGTATGTATGTAGCATGTAATTTATTTTTTTTTTTTTTTACATTTAACACATTAGCCGGATGATGGGACTACTACTGTCCCATCATTGGCTAATGTGTCAATCACTGTCATGGTAGCAGGCATCGCCCGATGGGACTTGTAGTCCCATCGGACGATGCCTGCACAGACCCTCGAAGCCTGCACAGCCCCCCGGCAGGCCGGCACAGCCCCCCGGCAGGCCGGCACAGCCCCCCGGAGCCTGCACAGACCACCGGCAGGCCGGCACAGCCCCCCGGCAGGCCGGCACAGCCCCCCAGAGCCTGCACAGCCCCCCGGCAGGCCGGCACAGCCCCCCGGCAGGCCGGCACAGCCCACCGGAGCCTGCACAGCCCCCCGGCAGGCCGGCACAGCCCCCCGGCAGGCCGGCACAGACCACCGGAGCCTGCACAGACCCCCTGGCAGGCCGGCACAGCCCCCCGAAAGGCTCGTACAGACCCCAGAGAGGCTGTACAAGGGCAGGAAAGGGTTTTTCTTATTCCGATACCGGAAGTCCCATAGACTTGAATGGGACTTCCGGTATCGGAATCGGCGATACCGATACTTTTTTTAAAGATCGGCCGATACCATCTGATACGATACTTTGAAGTATCGGACGGTATCGCTCAACTCTAATCCTGACAGAAAAAAGGACCCGTCTGTCAACCCAAAATGTGGATGATCTAACCTTCATTAAAATGAACCATGCATGGGTTTCCAAGGATTTTGTCCCACCTTCCCCTGATGACACATAGGGTGACAGAAAAATGGCTTGCTTTGGTCCACCTCTTCCTGGGACTTGACCTATTTCGCCTTTTGCATCAGCTGAATGTCTAACATCAGCATATGCCACTTTCTAAAACTCCCTAACTATGCTGCCTCCCCCCCCATGGCCGGGGTCACCACCTAGCGCACGACACCGTGCGAGTGCCGTTGCCCTGGATAGGTGGGTAGGCCGACTCTTGGGCGCGGGCACTGGCACAGGGTCCCTCATAGTGCAATCAAGTGTCCTGTGCTGTGTAGTCTGGGCCGTCAAATCCATACTGTGCCTGACACCGTCTGAGCCTGCCTCCTGGTGTATTGACATATATTTTGAATGTGTACGCTATCCATACATGTTATCCGGGGATACGGTACCCTTTCTCACCTTTGTGCAATCACGTGCAATCCATACTGGGCCTAACACCGTCTGAGCCTGCCTCCTGATGTATAGACATATATTTTGAATGTGTACGCTATCCATACATGTTATCCGGGGATACGGTACCCTTTCTCACCTTTGTGCAATCACGTGCAATCCATACTGGGCCTAACACCGTCTGAGCCTGCCTCCTGATGTATAGACATATATTTTGAATGTGTACGCTATCTATACATGTTATCCGGGGATACGGTACCCTTTCTCACCTTTGTGCAATCACTTGCAAGCCATACTGTGCCTGACACCATCTGAGCCTGCCTCCTAATGTATAGACATATATTTTGAATGTGTACGCTATCCATACATGTTATCCGGGGATACGGTACCCTTTCTCACCTTTGTGCAATCACGTGCAATCCATACTGGGCCTAACACCGTCTGAGCCTGCCTCCTGATGTATAGACATATCTTTTGAATGTGTACGCTATCCATACATGTTATCCGGGGATACGGTACCCTTTCTCACCTTTGTGCAATCACTTGCAAGCCATACTGGGCCTTACACCGTCTGAGCCTGCCTCCTGATGTAGAGACATATCTTTTGAATGTGTACGCTATCCATACATGTTATCCGGGGATACGGTACCCTTTCTCACCTTTGTGCAATCACTTGCAAGCCATACTGGGCCTTACACCGTCTGAGCCTGCCTCCTGATGTATAGACATATCTTTTGAATGTGTACGCTATCCATACATGTTATCCGGGGATACGGTACCCTTTCTCACCTTTGTGCAATCACTTGCAAGCCATACTGTGCCTGACACCATCTGAGCCTGCCTCCTGATGTATAGACATATCTTTTGAATGTGTACGCTAACCATACATGTTATCCGGGGATATGGTACCCTTTCTCACCTTTGTGCAATCACTTGCAAGCCATACTGGGCCTAACACCGTCTGAGCCTGCCTCCTGATGTATAGACATATATTTTGAATGTGTACGCTATCCATACATGTTATCCGGGGATACGGTACCCTTTCTCACCTTTGTGCAATCACGTGCAAGCCATACTGGGCCTAACACCGTCTGAGCCTTCCTCCTGATGTATAGACATATATTTTGAATGTGTACGTGTCACGGGGGCTTAGTTCAACTAAGGCTGAAATACCCGGGGCCCCTGTGGTGTCCCTTTTACTAGGGGAAACCCTGTCTGACCCTCAACCCAGGGTTTTTGCTGAAGGTGCAAATGCCTGAGCCTCCGACCTTTCCTTATCTCCTGCTCAGCCCTGCACTTAACCCTCCACCCTCCACCCAGTGAGGAGTCACACCACCAAAGCTCCCACACAAATAATGACAGACAGGGAGAACTTAAACTGCACTGCGCCGCACACACACAGGAATAAACAGTAATGTGAACAGGGAACAAGTAAACACAAATATGGGAAGGAGAAAGGATAACGACGGATCATACGACACCAGATATGAATCTCTCTCTCTTGAACACCTCCACTCCAGACCGGAACCACTTGGTATGAAACACAAGCTATAATCGGCGACGCCCATATGCCAGTATGACTATTTAAAGACCGTGGGCGTGACTAACCTTCCAACCTGGTCTCCAGCAGGATTAACCCCCGAGAGCCTGAAGATTAAACCGGCGCCACTGAGGCTATAGTGGCTGGAGGTGGAACTACCTCTGCCTGCCGGATGCTGTGGTGTGAACAGCGTCCGACATGACAGTACCCCGTCTTCTACGAGGGACCCCAGGGCCCTCAAGACTCATAGGACCCGGCTTGTCCGGATGACGACGGTGAAAAGAACTGACCAGCCGATCCGCATGTATGTCTGAGGCTGGAACCCAAGACCTCTCCTCTGGACCATACCCCCGCCAGTGCACCAAATACTGAAGAGTACGGCGTACTACTCGAGAGTCCACTACCTTGGCGACCTCGAACTCTAACTCGCCATCCACCATGACTGGAGGTGGCATCGGCGTCGTGTCCACCAAGCCTACCACCTTTTTCAATAAAGCCCTGTGAAAAACGTTATGTATTCTGTACACCGCAGGAAGTTCCAACCGATAAGCCACTGGGTTAATGATGGCAGAAATCCTAAAAGGCCCAATAAACCTTGGACCCAGTTTTAAAGATGGGATTTTGAGTTTTATGTTCTTCGTAGCTAACCACACCCATTCACCCACACACAGGTCCGGACCTGGCACGCGTCTACTAGCAGCCACCCGTTTGTACCTGGCACTCATGCTCAACAAACGCTGTTTCACCCGCCTCCAGACTGATGACAATTGGGCTCCTAGCTGATCCTCCTCCGGGACACCCCCGGAGTCACCCTGACGTAAGGTACAAAACTGAGGATGTTGACCGTACACACAAAAGAATGGAGACTCTCCTGATGACTCTTGGCGGTGATTATTTAATGCGAATTCGGCCAGAGGAAGGAAAGTAGACCACTCCTCCTGGTTGTCGGACACAAAGCATCGTAAATACTGTTCTAGATTTTGGTTCATGCGCTCAGTTTGTCCATTAGACTGTGGATGAAACGCCGATGAATGTGACAACTTGATCCCCAACCTAGAGCAAAAAGCTTTCCAAAACCTCGCCACAAATTGCGTACCCCTATCAGATACTATGTCAGACGGTACTCCGTGGAGTCTGACCACCTCCTTCACAAATACCTGAGCCAACGTCTTAGCATTGGGCAAAGAGGACAACGCCACAAAATGCGCCATCTTTGAAAAACGGTCAACCACCACCAGGATGACCGTGTTCCCTGCCGAGGCTGGCAAGTCAGTGATAAAATCCATGGAGATTTCTGTCCATGGCCTATTGGGTACCCCCAGAGGCTGTAGCGTGCCAGCAGGACGGGTTCGGGGTGACTTAGCCCTAGCGCACGTGATGCAAGCTGCCACGTACGAGACCACGTCCTGCCGGATTTTGGGCCACCAGAAACGACGCGATACCAGCTCTAAGGTGCCCTTCACCCCTGGGTGACCAGCCAGTACCGAATCGTGGTGTTCCTTCAACACCTTAGGCCGAAGATGCAGGGGTACAAATGATTTGTTGGCGGGAAGTCCTGGTGGTACCTCCTCTTGGGCCTCGGCAATCTCCGCCTCTACCTCAGTCGTGAGAGCCGAGACCACTACCCCTTTCTGGAGGATGGGTACCGGCTCTTCCCGAGGTTCTCCCCCCAGAAAACACCTAGACAAAGCATCCGCCTTGGTGTTTTTAGCCCCGGGACGGTACGTCACAAGAAAATTGAAACGAGTAAAAAACAATGCCCAGCGAGCCTGCCTAGGAGACAGACGCTTGGCCGACTCCAGGTAGAGCAGATTCTTATGGTCGGTGATAACTGTGACCTGGTGAGCCGCCCCCTCCAAGAAGTGTCGCCATTCCTCAAAAGCCAGTTTGATGGCCAACAACTCCCTGTTGCCGATATCATAATTCCGTTCGGCCGGCGACAGCTTCTTGGAGAAGTAGGCGCATGGATGCATCTCGCTCAAGGACGAGCCTTGAGACAGTACTGCCCCCACTCCCACCTCCGACGCATCAACCTCTACCACAAAAGGTTTAGACACGTCTGGTTGCACCAGAATGGGGGCTGAAGCAAAACTATTCTTCAGACGCTCAAATGCACGTATAGCTACCTCAGGCCAGTTCGCCAGATCGGCACCCTTCTTTGTCATGTCCATGAGCGGTTTGGCGACAGTCGAAAAGTGTTTTATAAAATTCCTATAATAATTCGCAAACCCAAGGAACCGCTGGAGTGCTTTCAGACTCTCCGGCCTCTACCATTGCAACACCGCTTGCACCTTAGCGGTGTCCATTTTAAAACCGGCTGCGGACACAATATATCCCAAAAAGGGCAATTCCTGGACAAAAAATAAACATTTTTCCAGCTTAGCATAGAGCTGGTTCTCCCGGAGCAACTGTAACACCTGCCTAACATGCTCCAAATGAGTGTCCCGATCGCTAGAATAAATGAGGATATCATCCAGGTATACAATCACAAATCTCCCCAGGACATGAGCAAATACATCATTAATAAAATGTTGGAAAACGGCAGGCGCGGTGGTCAACCCAAACGGCATAACCAGACTCTCAAAATGACCCTCAGGAGTGTTAAACGCCGTCTTCCACTCATCCCCCTGACGGACCCTTATGAGGTTATACGCCCCCCTGAGGTCCAGCTTGGAAAACCTTTTCGCCCCCGCTACCTGGTTGAACAAATCCGGGATCAACGGCATTGGGTAGGGATCATGGATAGTAATCTGGTTTAACTCTCGGAAATCCAGACACGGGCGTAACCCCCCATCTTTCTTCTTAATGAAGAAAAACCCCGCGGCTACAGGCGAGGACGAAGGCCGGATGTGACCTTTGCTCAGACTCTCCGCGATGTAGTCTTTCAGAGCTTGTCTCTCAGGACCAGAAATATTAAACATCCTGGCCTTAGGTAATTTGGCCCCGGGTTTTAACCTAATAGCACAGTCATAGGCTCTATGTGGAGGCAGTTCTGAGCAACCCTTCTCAGAGAAAACATCCGCGAAATCCTGCAAAGCCTCCGGCAGGCTGGGCGTCACGGCGGACACACATGTGGCCAAGCAATTGTCTTGGCAGAAACCACTCCATTGTACTATGTCCTGAGTTTTCCAATCAATTACCGGGTTGTGCCTGGACAGCCATGGAAAACCCAGGACCATTTGAGCTGGGAGATTACGGAGGACCCTACATGTAACCGACTCAGAATGTAGGACCCCAATGTGGAGTTTCACCTCTGCCACAAACTCAGTAATCTCCCCTTGAGGGAGGGGAACAGCATTAATGGTCACCACCTGTATGGGGTGAGGAAGTTTTTCGATCTTAAACCCGGCGGTGTGTGCAAACTCCTCATCTATGAGATTGGTGGCGGAACCGCTATCCACAAACACTGATATAGGTAGCTCTCTGCCGGCGATAATAACCTTGGCAGGGAGCATACATTGAGATACCATCATGGAGGATATGCATACGCTCAGTTGGGTCTCCTCCATACCCTCTGAGCTTAACAGTTTTCCGCCGGTGTGACCCTCTTAGGTAGTACCGGGCAAACGTTAACATAATGACCTCCTTTACCACAGTAGAAACATGCACCAGGGGCTTCCGGAATCCCGGAGCGCGAGGCTGAACCTGTGCCACGCCAGCAATCTGCATAGGTTCAGGGGACTCATCTACTTCAACCACACCTGCACCTCTGTTTTCCCCCAGAGGTAGCGTCTCCTGTGCCCCCTGATGAAAACGGCGATCAATACGTATCACCAAACTCATGGAAGACTCCAATGATGCCGGAGTCTCATACATCAGGAGGGCTTGTTTCACCCTCCCTGATACCCCATGAATAAACTGGCTCCGCAGTGCTGGGTCATTCCACTGTGTGTCTACAGCCCAGCGGCGAAATTCCGAACAATAGTCTTCTGCCAAGCGCTCCCCCTGGCGGAGGGCGCGGATTTTAGATTCCGCTAGAGCCAGTCGGTCAGGGTCATCGTAAATGAGCCCGAGGGCAGAAAAAACATTATCGACCGAATGAAATGTAGCAGAGTCAGCTGGTAAGGAAAATGCCCATGCTTGGGGGTCACCACTCAGTAATGACAACACCAGCCCTACTCGCTGGGCCTCATTACCTGAGGATATTGGCCGCATGCGGAAGTATAATTTGCAGGCCTCCCGAAATACGACAAATTTGCTGCGATCGCCTGAAAATCGTTCTGGCAGCGGAAACTTCGGCTCTGCACCGATACCTGCAGATGCCGTTTGCACCTTTGCTACTACCAGGCCCTGCTGCTGAACTGCCCCTTTCAACTCAGAGACCTGTATGGACAGCGCCGCCAACTGGCGGGTTATGGAATCTAATGGATCCATGGACTCCTGAAAAAATGTGGGCCGATTATAATGTCACGGGGGCTTAGTTCAACTAAGGCTGAAATACCCGGGGAGCCTGTGGTGTCCCTTTTACTAGGGGAAACCCTGTCTGACCCTCAACCCAGGGTTTTTGCTGAAGGTGCAAATGCCTGAGCCTCCGACCTTTCCTTATCTCCTGCTCAGCCCTGCACTTAACCCTCCACCCTCCACCCAGTGAGGAGTCACACCACCAAAGCTCCCAACAAATAATGACAGACAGGGAGAACTTAAACTGCACTGCGCCGCACACACACAGGAATAAACAGTAATGTGAACAGGGAACAAGTAAACACAAATATGGGAAGGAGAAAGGATAACGACGGATCATACGACACCAGATATGAATCTCTCTCTCTTGAACACCTCCACTCCAGACCGGAACCACTTGGTATGAAACACAAGCTATAATCGGCGACGCCCATATGCCAGTATGACTATTTAAAGACCGTGGGCGTGACTAACCTTCCAACCTGGTCTCCAGCAGGATTAACCCCCGAGAGCCTGAAGATTAAACCGGCGCCACTGAGGCTATAGTGGCTGGAGGTGGAACTACCTCTGCCTGCCGGATGCTGTGGTGTGAACAGCGTCCGACATGACAGTACGCTATCCATACATGTTATCCGGGGATACGGTACCCTTTCTCACCTTTGTGCAATCACGTGTAACCCATACTGGGCGTGAGAACGGCTGGCGAGCTGTTAAGCAAGCTACAGCACCTGTGGTTTGCACACGTAAGTTTTTCATTTTTTTCAGGAATGACGGTTAGGCCTAATTCTGGAACTGCGGTTGACCTGCACTTACTGGGAAATCATCGTTCGCGAGTAATAATTGTAATCAGTGATCCCCATCACTAACGTTGTTCAGCGGGTTATCTGCACCTGTAAGCGACAAACGCTGGCCTTTTCAGTGTAGCGCACATGCAGCCACGGACATGTAAGGGCATGACACACCAGTTATTGGCCAATCTCATGTGCCAGAGCCTCACGTGTCCCTCTGGTAAGCCGGACTCGGACCGAGGGGCATGACGGAGTCTCGTTCGTTAACGGAATTAAGCTTGCAATGTGTGCATCTGTTCTGTAGCTGGCATGGTTGAGGTTGCCCGTGTTGAGTCAAATTACGCCGTAGGCTCCACTCCTGGTGGTGCCCTTCTGGACATTCCTTTAAGGTTCAGCTTTGCAACCATACTGCCCACGTAAAACAAACACTTTGACTTCATGAACGCTGTTTGGAGGGTCATGACTCGTGGGAATAACGCCGCCCAATCAGTCAACCTGCTAGAGAGATCCTTCGTTGCTCCCAAGCATGACATCACACTCCCTAGGAGGAAGGTAATGCCACTGTGGCGACCGTACTCCTGGGGGCGACACAAATGCACTGATGCCCAGCCACTGCTCGATGAATCTGCTGGTACATTGACCCAGACCACTACATTCCCCTCGCACGCTACCCGGCCTGAATCTGACCCTGATGAAACTCAGGTTACCCTTCCCATATACAGTTCCATCTTACACTGTGACAAAGAGGAAGCTGCAGATGAAAGTGCAGGTTCGGCCCACCCGCCATCAGACACAACACCGTACTATCAGGGGCCCTGTGCCAGTGCCGTCGCCAACGAGTGGGCCCCCCCTGCTTGCTCAGGATCACAGCACTTGCAAGGTTGAAATACTGTGCAGTGAGATGGAAGATGGGGACGACGAGGAGTCCAGACTAGTACAGGGATTCCCTAGCGAGGAGACTTATTTCATTGTTTTCAATGTTGGGACAGCAATTTTTGGGGAGCACTATACTCTGGAGAATGATAGATGGGGCCCACCATACACTGGAACATTCCAAAGGTGGACATCAGACACTGGAGCAGCATTTACAGGGCCCATTATACACTAGAGCATTAGAAATGGGGCCCATTATGTTTGGAGCATTATTTGGGCCCATAAGACAGTGGAGCTTCATCCATGAGGACCAACATATACTGTAGCATTATGTGGAGCTCATCATATACTGTTTCAAACATTATATGGGACCAATGATTCTGTATGGAGAAATAGATGGGCCTCGTCATGAGATGTAAAAAGTGAAGTATTTTTCATTGTACTATACCGCTATTTCTCTGCCGTATCGGAGCATGATGAGTTGTGGTATTATGTGTTAAAGGGGCGCTCTTTCGCCCAGGGCACATGAAAACCTGGAGCCAGCCCTACCCCCCCACAACTTTAGCCAAATAACCCCCATTTTTCAGTGCGTAACTTGTATTATGAAGTTAATTAAGGTTGACCAGCTTAAGTAAGAGGAATTTATGCTTTTGGCATTCAAATGAGCACTGTAGTTGTGTTTCCTGTCCTCCTCTCACTGCCGACTTTTATTCCCCATTGACTTACATTGGGTTTCGTGTTTTGGGACGACCCCGACTTTTCCCTATAATCGGCCGATCTTGCTCAGTCGGGTTTCACGAAACGAAACTCGACCATAAAAAACCAAAAGTCGCTCAACTCTAGCGATAACCAGCGGGGGAGCCGGTCGTAGGTAAGTATCAGACATAGCGATATCGCTAGCAATATCGCTATAACGTCACTAGTTATAGCGATATTGCTAGCGATATCTCTTAGTGGGACAGGCCCTTAACTCAACAAAATTAGATTGTGTTTACTGCTTGCCATGTTGGCTATTCCCTCAGTCACAGTCGGAAGCACTTGAATACAGAAATCGTGTATTACCTTTTTTTTCCCACGGTCATAAGTTCATTAACAGATCAGCCGGGGACTCCCCGCAGCCTCAGTGATGTCAGCAGGAGTCACCGGCTGATCTGTGAATGAACTAATGACCATGGGAAAAAAGTCAGAAACTTTCCCATGGTGATTAGATCATCTACAGGCAGCCATTGAGGCTGCGCAGAGCTGAATCAATTCATTTTGTAGTAGACTACAGTGAGGCTGATCGCATTAGCACCGGTCCTCATTGTAAACTATTTAACCCCTTCTGATGGATTGCACCCATAGACTTGCATTGGCGCACTACGGTTGTAATACGCTGACAATCGCAGCATGCTGCAATTGGCACGGACCGTAGAAAATACGCGAGAAAAATACGGCTGATGGGAGCTACCCCATAGAGAATCAGGGGAAGAGTCTTGAGGAGATCATTTGCATATTCCCAGTGCCTTCTGGGATAAGTGAAGAGTCTCCGCGAGCTCAACGATCACTGGGTTTTGGCCGTTGCAGCTGAAAAGAGGAAATCGGAAAAACCGCGCGAATTTTGGCTCATCTTTCATCGTTTTTAAGAAATCTCAAGATGGAAGAGGCCAGGAGCCATTTGGTGAGCTGCATTTCTTGCTACATGTTCACAGACTTACCCGTGGAAAAGCCAAACTTCACATGCCACAAATGCAAGCTTGTGACCCTGTTGGAGGAAAAGTTGCAAAATCTCGAAGAGAGGTTAGCTACATTGATGATCATTAAGGAAGGTGAAGAGTTCTTGGACAGAGCAGAATTATCTCTTCATGTTACAGAAAGAGAAGAAATTCGAAGTGCACCTGAAGAAACAGAGGAATGGAGACATGTGACACAGAGAAGCAGGAGGATCAGCAGGCAGTCAGCACCCATACTACTCAGAAACCAGTACCAGGCTCTCACGCAGGAAAACGATGAAGATATACATCAGGATAAGACTTTGCCAACAAACAGCAACCTTGTACGCCTTCAGAGTCCTCCTGGATGGAGAAAGAAAAATGTTGTGAAGAAGAAACGGAGAGTGGTGGTCATGGGGGATTCCCTGTTGAGAGGAACAGAGGCCGCTATCTGCAGACCGGATATAACTTCAAGAGAAATGTGCTGTCTTCCAGGTGCAAAAATTAAAGATGTGTCTGACAGGATATCAGGACTCTTCAGACCTACAGATGACTACCCATTCCTGCTACTACATGTGGGGACAAATGACACCGCAAGAAACGACCTGGAAACCATCTGCAGAGACTTTGAAGACTTAGGCAAGAAAGTGAAAGAACTGGGAGCGCAGGTGGTCTTCTCTTCCATCCTCCCAGTGGATGGCCATGGAACAAGGCGGTGGAATAAGATTCTGCAGGTGAACAACTGGCTACGTCGATGGTGCCGTCAGCAACGATTTGGATTTCTGGATCACGGAGTGAACTACTTATACGATGGACTACTTGCTAGAGATGGGGTGCACCTTACGAAGACTGGAAAGCAGGTATTTGGAAGTCGCCTTGCTACACTTGTAAGGAGAGCTTTAAACTAGAACAACGTGGGAAGGGAAGCAAAACACCAGAAAAAGCCATACACCTGACAAATGCTATTGAGAACTTTGCTATTAGAAGTGGAAAGGAAGAACAAAGACGAAAGAATCTAATTAATAAAAATATTGGAGAAAGAGAAACCAATCACAAACTAAAATGTTTCTATACTAATGCACAAAGCATGGGCAACAAACAAGGAGAATTGGAACTACTAACACAGGAAAAGAAATATGATGTCATTGGAATCACTGAGACTTGGTGGGACAATACACATGATTGGAATACAAGACTAGAAGGATACAACTTATTTGCAAGAAACAGACTTGGTAAACGAGGAGGGGGTGTCGCATTGTATGTTAGAAACGCGTATATCTGCACAGAGATTGAAGCTTCAGAGACTGGGAGTTCTGTGGAAACTGTTTGGGTAAGAATACAAGGACAGAACAATGGAAAGGACACCATTGTAGGCATTTACTACAGGCCGCCTGTGCAAGCTGAAGATATGGATGAACTCTTTATGCATCAAATGGCCAAGTTCTCCAAAAAATATGACATAGTTGTCATGGGAGATTTCAACTATCCAGACATTTGTTGGGAATCTCTCTCAGGCAAAACTAACAGGTCAAGGAAATTCTTATCCTCTCTTGCTGACAACTTTATCTTCCAAAAGGTAAGGGAGAAAACAAGGGGAACTGCTACCTTGGATCTAATTCTTATAAACAGGGAGGAAATGGTTGAGGAGGTAAAAGTGGCTGGGACCCTAGGAGGTAGCGACCATGCTATTTTAGAATTTTGGATAACTAGAGGCGGAAGACCTGTGAAGACTCAGACGTCAAGGTTAGATTTCAGAAAGGCAGATTTTAAGGGATTCAGAAAGAGAATTGGAGGGATCCAATGGCTGGATATCCTTAAAGACAAAAATGTCCAGGAAGGATGGGAAATCTTGAAAAATGAAATTCTCAAAGCACAGTTGTTAACAATTCCGAAAAGAGGGAAGAATATGAAGCATTTAAGGAAACCAGGATGGATGAACACAGAACTTAAGCACATGCTAAAAAGGAAGAAAAAAATGTTTATAAAATGGAAAGAGGGAGGCATATCTAAAGAAGAATATAATGCTGTCTGCAGAACCTGCAGGGCACAAATCAGATTAGCTAAAGCTGAAAATGAATTGAGGCTTGCAAGAGATGTCAAAAGCAATAATAAAGGATTTTGGGGATATGTCAAAAGTAAAAGAAAAGTCAAAGATGCTATAGGATTTTTACAGGATGAAAATGATGAAATGGTAAGACAGGATGTTGAGAAGGCTGAACTTTTAAATTCCTATTTTGCATCTGTTTTCTCTCAGAAAGGAAATGTAACATCAACTGTTATTCACTGTCCTATTAAGGGAATAGAAGAATCCAGGATATCTATAAACAGAAAGATAGTGAGGAAACACTTAGCTAACCTAAATGAATTCAAGTCTCCAGGTCCAGATGAATTGCACCCCAGAGTACTGAAGGAGATAGCAGAAGAAATTTTTGAACCCCTCTCCATAATCTTTGAAAATTCTTGGAGAACAGGAGAAGTCCCAGAAGACTGGAGAAGAGCAAATGTTGTTCCTATCTTCAAAAAGGGGAAGAAGGTGGACCCAGGCAACTATAGGCCGGTGAGTCTGACTTCTATACCAGGAAAGATCTTTGAACAAATTATTAAACAACATGTATGTCAATACCTGGATAAGAATGAAGTGATTAAACAGAGTCAGCATGGGTTTGTAACTAATAAGTCATGTCAGACTAATTTAATTTCCTTCTATGACGGTATTACTGATTGGGTGGATCAAGGAAATGCTGTAGATATAGTATATCTTGACTTCAGCAAAGCATTTGACAAAGTCTCTCATACAATCCTTATTGAAAAAATGACTAAGTATGGAATGGACAAGGCAACTGTTAGATGGATTCATAACTGGCTTAGTGATCGGACCCAAAGAGTGGTCGTAAATGGCTGCACATCCAGTTGGAAGAATGTCTCAAGTGGGGTACCACAGGGCTCTGTCCTAGGCCCTGTATTGTTCAACATCTTTATCAACAATTTAGATGAAGGAATTGAGGGTAAACTGATTAAATTTGCTGATGACACAAAGCTAGGAGGGATAGCTAATACTAGAGAAGAGAGAGAGAGGATTCAAAAAGATTTAAATAAACTGGAGAAGTGGGCAGCAACTAACAGAATGGTTTTTAACAGGGAGAAATGCAAAGTACTACATCTGGGCAATAAAAATGAAAAAAGCATATATAGAATGGGAGGAATAGGGCTAAGTGACAGCACATGTGAAAAAGACTTGGGTATACTAATAGATCACAGACTGAATATGAGTCAACAGTGTGATGCAGCAGCAAAAAAGGCAAATGCAATTCTAGGATGTATTAACAGAAGCATACAGTCTAGATCACGTGATATCATTATTTCCCTCTACTCCTCTTTGGTCAGACCTCATCTGGAATATTGTGTCCAGTTTTGGGCACCACATTTTAAAAAAGACATCAACAAACTGGAGCAAGTTCAGAAAAGAGCGACCAGAATGGTGACCGGTCTGCAAACCCTGTCTTATGAGGAAAGGTTGCAGGATTTGGGAATGTTTAGTTTGCAAAAGAGAAGACTGAGAGGAGACTTAATAGCTGTCTACAAATATCTAAAGGGCTGTCACATTGTAGAAGGATCAACTTTATTCTCATTTGCACAAGGAAAGACTAGAAGCAATGGGATGAAACTGAATGGGAGGAGACACAGATTAGATATTAGAAAAAACTTTTTGACAGTTAGAGTGATCAATGAGTGGAACAGGCTGCCACGAGAAGTGGTGAGTTCTCCTTCAATGGAAGTCTTCAAACAGAGGCTGGACAGACATCTGACTGGGATGATTTAGCGAATCCTGCTTTGAGCAGGGGGTTGGACCAGATGGCCCAGGAGGTCCCTTCCAACTCTACGATTCTATGATTCTATGATTCGTCCGTGGGCAATGCGTTTTTTTATCGCCTCTCACTCATCCGTATTCCTCTTTAGTGTGACACCGGTCTAACACTTGCAACACGTAATCTTGCATTTCGTGGATCTATTGAAAAGTTAGAATATAATGTAGTAACAAAGGAAACTTTCTCTCGATAGTTGAGCTTTTGTCAAAATATGACCCAGTACTACAAGAATTGCTTCAGCGTCCGCAAGGGACTGTGAAATACCTCAGTCCTAAAATTCAGAATGAGCTTATTAATCTATTAGCCTTACAAATCAAAGATGAAATTGTAGTTGAGCTTCAAAATTCCTTGTCGATGGGTAATAAAAAATGAATTTCACCAGAACAGAGTAAGGAAAGTGAAGAAACACTTTGATGAGTTGTGTGAAGACGAGAGATTAGCAGACCCAAAAACTTGTTTCTGAGTTACTGCGTTCTATCCAATGGTAGACACACTTTGGACTCAACTTTGAAGGGATGAAAGCTGTTCTTGACTCTTATGAAGTAATACAACCTGATTTTTTGGCCAGTGCAAGTGAAAGAGATATTCACAAAAAAGCTGTTGATTTTGTTAACCAGTTTGCAGATGATGTAACTCCAGCCTTTCCTTCACAGTTATGTTCCGTAAAAAATTTGTTTCAAAAGCAACTGGAAAGAATGAAAAGTGTTAAGGAATTTGCTGATTTCCTAATAGTCGAGCATTCTTCACTTTCATCAAGCTATCCAGACGTTTGCACAGCGAGCATCATGTATTTGACTGTTCCTGTGACTGTGTCTGAGGCTGAACGATCCTTCTCTAAGCTTAAACTCATAAAACTCACTTGAGAAGTACTATGGCTCAAGAAAGACTCAGCCACTTAGCTTTACTTTCACTTGAGAATGATCGAGCTCAACAGATCAACTTTGACAAAGTAATTGATGAATTCGCTTCTCTGAAAGTTAGGAAACAAATGTTTAAGTAGCTGTTTAAAACTGAACAAATTGGTAATGTTTAAGTAATGTTATGTTTAAGTGAACGAAGTTTAAATATATACTGTTTAAAACTACTTAATATTTAATAAACATATACAGTTATTTGAAAATTGTGCAATATTTGGAATTATTCACCTTATTAATTTTCCAAACATATTCACTGAATATTTAACTTCTAAAACTTGCATCATAAACAAAATCTATTAATGGTCTTGGGGAACGTGGTGAAGCCTGTGTGTTGTATGCAACAATGCGTAGCAAGCTTCACCACGTCCCGCACAACCTCTAGTAATTGAAATGTTGAGGGGCCCCACTATGAAGTTTTGCCCCGGGGCCCCGAAGTTTATAGTTACGGCACTGGGTCTCTGCCAGTCTCAGCACTGGGCTGCAGTGGTCTTGTGGCTCTGGGGGTCTATGCCAGTCTCAGCACTGGGCTGCAGTGATCTTGTGGCTCCAGGGGTCTCTGCCAGTCTCAGCACTGGACTGCAGTGGTCTTGTGGCTCCAAGGGTCTCTGCCAGTCTCAGCACTGGGCTGCAGGGGTCTTGTTGTGGCTCCGGGGGTCTCTGCCAGTCTCAGCACTGGGCTGCAGTGGCCTTGTGGCTCCGGGGGTCTCTGCCAGTCTCAGCACTGGGCTGCAGTGGTCTTGTGGCTCCGGAGGTCTCTGCCAGTCTCAGCACTGGGCTGCAGTGATCTTGTGGCTCCGGGGGTCTCTGCCAGTCTCAGCACTGGGCTGCAGTGATCTTGTGGCTCCAAGGGTCTCTGCCAGTCTCAGCACTGGGCTGCAGGGGTCTTGTTGTGGCTCCGGGGGTCTCTGCCAGTCTCAGCACTGGGCTGCAGTGGCCTTGTGGCTCCGGGGGTCTCTGCCAGTCTCAGCACTGAGCTGCAGGGGTCTTGTGGCTCCGGGGGTCTCTGCCAGTCTCAGCACTGGGCTGCAGTGATCTTGTGGCTCCGGGGGTCTCTGCCAGTCTCAGCACTGGGCTGCAGTGTTCTTGTGGCTCTGGGGGTCTATGCCAGTCTCAGCACTGGGCTGCAGTGATCTTGTGGCTCCGGGGGTCTCTGCCAGTCTCAGCACTGGGCTGCAGTGGTCTTGTGGCTCTGGGGGTCTCTGCCAGTCTCAGCACTGGGCTGCAGGGGTCTTGTTGTGGCTCCGGGGGTCTCTGCCAGTCTCAGCACTGGGCTGCAGTGGCCTTGTGGCTCCGGGGGTCTCTGCCAGTCTCAGCACTGGGCTGCAGGGGTCTTGTGGCTGCACCTTATAGTAGCTGCAAAGTGAATAGTAATAACCATCAGGGACCCCGAACCATCGGCCACGGAGCCAGAGGGGATTTAGCAGAGTAGTTTGGGGTACATGTAGGACTTTTTTTTAATCGCTTTTTACTCTGCCGTTTGTGAGGTAGGATATAGAAAAAGATGACAATTCTGCTAATGTTTTCTGTTATTTGACTGTATGGCCCCCTTCACACCACTGTGTATCATGTTTTTCACGTGTACCCTAGTTAACCTTTGATGCTGCCATCACGTGCATGTTTTTCCAGCAGCAGAGAACACAATGGCCAGTACAAGTCTATGGATCTGTGTGTCGTCCGTGTGCCGTCCATGTGCCATCTGTGTGCGATATCGGTGTAACACGTAGATGTATTATATGGACATGTGAAGGGGGCTTAACAGTGTTGTTGGTGGAATATTTCAGGTTTGGGGGCCCCACTTTTAATTTTGCCATGGGCAGTTGTCTAAAACTGGTTCTGCCTAGAAGATGACAGCCAGGCAGAGTGACCAGGTACAAAAAAAGACTGTGTACAGCACAGAAGGAATCCTGCACCAGGGCCTGCCCCATAAAGAGCACAAGCCGCAGAGCAGGACAAGAGGACAGCATCCTCAGAGGCCATAGTAGCATGAACTGGAGGCCGGAGTCCATCACCTGTGACTGCAAGTATTCAGAGACTGATTGATTATTGCTATTGGGGCCTGTTGCTCCTATTCAGAACCCATCCAATTTAAGAGACTTAAACCTTCCATTTGCTATTTTCCTTATTGCCTATGTTTACTGCAATTTTCCTGATCACAACAAAGTAAAGCGTTGTTGAAATATAATCCAGCCTCAGCACCATTGTTGCCTATCCACCTGCATCTCCCAAAAGCATTTAGCCCACAAACCTGATTTAAGCAATAGTTCATTTTCTGACAACCGCTTCTTTAAAGTCACATTTACATTCTGGCCAAATACAGAAACTTTCTGCTTCCTTGTACCAGGAACCAGCTCACTTTCAAGCTTCAACTCTCGACTTTCTTGCATCCAGTGTGTCAAAATTTCCAATCATCTTTCCAGTGATCCTTCATGGAGTTTGTAGTGGATTTCCTCCAGGTAGTCTGATTTCTTCCCAAACTACAAAGACATACTGATGATATTTATGAAAGCGCCGCAGAATTTAACGGCACTGCAACTGTGTTTTTAGGAAAGATGCAAACAGCCTCTTTTGAGAGAAAGAGGACAGAAACTATGGTGCCACTTAGTGCTGAGCCAAACCATGTCTCCTGCTTTGCACTGATGAGGGGCAAACACCCTGAAACACGTGTTCAAATGTAGTACCTGGTTTGGCTCTTATTCGAAGGCTTCATTCACACGTCAGTTTTTTGTGTATGAGTGCTATCTGTAATTTAACAGATAGCACTTGTACTTATAATAGTGAATTGGGCTGTTCACATTTCCATGATTTTTCCCAGACCGAGGGGTCCGTGCAACATCGTGTATGTCTGTTATTGATCTGAGTGTTGGAACAAAGTCAGCAATTCAAGTTATGTGTCTGTGAAAAAAATTCGACAGCACTCGATGTCCTCTACTGTAAGGTGGAGAAACCTCTTTTTTCACACAAGAGAAAAACTGACAAAAAAGCGACCAAATTCTGATGAAACTCCACACTCTGGCGAAAGTATGAGGAAACTGTTATGACACTCAGATGAAAAACGCAGTCTGTTTTTGTCTTGTACATAAAAAAGCGATGTCTGAACAAGCCCTAAGTCAAGTGACAAGGCCCTTTAAAGGTTTGATATTGACTTTAAGAATTGCTACCCCCAATAGGTGGCACTAGAGTCCCTGTCCTTTCTCTCTCTGAGGAGGATATTTGCATATTTAAGTTCCCGGAGCATCATTGCATGGCCTCCAAGTCTTCATAAGTTAGCTTGGCACTCTCCACAAAGAGAAAAGTTATCCATGGGTGCACCCACCGTGGGGCAGGCCCTCTAGAAGCAGGGGCACACAATTAAAAAAACACCTCCTGGCCGCTGTAGTGGAGAGCGAGTTTACTTTTCCCGTCTGCACGCCCTCCCAGAGTGACACACTGCAGCCCCCCCCCCGGGCCCTCACTGCTAATAAATCCATTATCCCAGCAATGACGCTGGGCCGCTCTATGCGCACAGGACCTGTGATGAGGTCACAGGAGGGGAGGAGTCAGGGGTTACATGATCAGGGGCGTCGATGTATGCAGGACTCTGCCATGCTGTTTGTCATAGTGCTGGATGAGAGGAAGTTTATGTGTGGGGTAAGGAGGGGTTTACAGGATGGATGAGCAGAGCTGTATGTGTACGAGGTGTACGGAGCGGAGCCGTGTGTGTACAAGGTGTGCAGAGCAGAGCTGTGTGTGTACGAGGTGTGCAGAGCAGAGCTGTGTGTGAACGAGGTGTGCAGAGCAGAGCTGTGTGTGCGAGGTGTGCAGAGCAGAGCTGTGTGTGTATGAGGTGTAAGGAGGGGAGCCATTTGTGTACGAGGTGTAAGGAGAGGAGCCGTGTGTGTACGAGGTGTAAGGAGCGGAGCCGTGTGTATACGAGGTGTACGGAGCGGAGCCATGTGTGTACGAGGTGTACAGAGCGGAGCCATGTGTGTACGAGGTATATGGAACGAAGCCGTGTGTGAACGAGGTGTATGGAGCAGAGCCGAATGTGTACAAGGTTTACGGAGTGTAGCCATGTGTGTACGAGGTTTACAGAGCGGAGCCACGTGTGTACGAGGTGTACGGAGGGGAGTCGCGTGTGTACAAGGTGTACAAAAAAGAGACCTGTGTGTACGAGGTGTACGGAGCAGAGCCGTGTGTGTACGAGGTGTAAGGAGCGGAGCCGTGTGTGTACAAGGTGTAAGGAGCCGTGTGTGTACGGAGCGGAGCTGCGTGTATACAGGGTGTACGAAAAAGAGCCCTGTGTGTACGAAGTGTACGGAGCAGAGCCGTGTGTTTATGAGGTATACGGAGCGGAGCCGCGTGTGAACAAGGTGTATGGAGCAGAGCCGCGTGTGAACGAGGTGTATGGAGCAGAGCCACATGTGTACAAGGTTTACAGAGTGGAGCCATGTGTGTGTATGAGGTATACGGAGCGTGGCCGCATGTGAACGAGGTGTATGGAGCAGAGCCACATGTGTACAAGATTTACGGAGTAGAGCCATGTGTGTGTATGAGGTTTACGGAGCGTGGCCACGTGTGAACGAGGTGTATGGAGCAGAGCCACATTTGTACAAGGTTTACGGAGTGGAGCCATGTGTGTGTACAAGGTGTGCGGAGCAGCGTGTGATCGAGATTTATGGAGCAGAGCCGCATGTGTACGAGGGTTACAGAGTGGAGCCATGTTTGTACAAGGTGTACGGAGCATGGCCGCGTGTGAACGAGGTGTATGGAGCAGAGCCGCATTTGTACGAGGTTTACGGAGTGGAGCCATGTGTGTGTACGAGGTTTACGGAACGGAGCCACGTGTGTACGAAGTGTACGAAAAAGAGCCCTGTGTGTACGAGGTGTACGGAGCGGAGCAGTGTGTGTGCAAGGTGTACGGAGCCGTGTGTGTGTACGGAGCGGAGCTGCGTGTATACAGGGTGTACGAAAAAGAGCCCTGTGTGTACAAAGTGTACGGAGCAGAGCCGTGTGTGTATGAGGTATACGGAGCGGAGCCACGTGTGAACAAGGTGTATGGAGCAGATCTGCGTGTGAACAAGGTGTATGGAGCAGAGCCGCATGTGTAGAAGGTTTACAGAGTGGAGCTGTGTGTGTATGAGGTATGCGGAGCGTGGCCGCATGTGAGCGAGGTGTATGGAGCAGAGCCACATGTGTACAAGGCTTACGGAGTAGAGCCATGTGTGTGTATGAGGTTTACGGAGCGTGGCCGCGTATGAACAAGGTGTAGGGAGCAGAGCCACATTTGTACAAGGTTTACGGAGTGGAGCCATGTGTGTGTACAAGGTGTGCGGAGCGGAGCAGCGTGTGAACGAGATGTATGGAGCAGAGCCACATGTGTATGAGGTTTACAGAGTGGAGCCTTGTGTGTACAAGGTGTACGGAGCGTGGCTGCGTGTGAACGAGGTGTATGGAGCAGAGCCGCATTTCTACGAAGTTTACGGAGTGGAGCCATGTGTGTACGGAGTAGAGCCGTGTGTGTGCGATGTGTACAGATTGGAGCCATGTGTGTACGAGGCATATAAAGTGGAACCGTGTGTGCATGGGGTGTGCGGAGCCGTACGTGTACAAGGTGTATGGTGGGGGACAGTCCCGATTTTGAGAGTCGTCCCAGCCGGTAACTTACTTTTCCCACGGACGCAGGAGTACACGGAGGAGCCCCGAGGAGCATTTTAAAACTCGCACGGGACATTCCACCGGAAGTGACGTGCTGAAAGCTGACCGGAAATGAGGTAATTTCTGGAGGAAATTGTGACGGAACCATGGAGGCACTTCAGGGAATGCTTCAGATCCATCACCGTGTCCTCTCTGACAGCGAGGACAGCAGGATCGCCTTGGAATCGGGGATTCCGGCCATGTGAGCGGATCATGATATGTTCTGCATCGGGAGGCTCAGGTGGTCACTATAATGGGAGCCAGCCTGCTATAGTATCTTTATAGAATCTTTCTTTCTCTCTCTGTTTCTTTCTCTCTCTGTTCTTTCCCTTTCTAATCTTTCTTTCTCTCTCTCTGTTTCTTTGTCTCTCTCTGTTCTTTCTTTCCCTCTCTAATCTTTCTTTCTCTGCTTCTTTCTTTCTCGATCTCTGTTCTTTCTTCCTTTCTCTGTTCTTCCTTTCTTTCCCCTCTTTCTTTCTCTCTGTTTTCTTTCTTTCATTGTTCTTTCTTTCTTTCTCTCTCTCTGTTCTTTCTTTCATTCTTTCCCCTTTTTCTGTCTCTCTTTTTTCTTTTTCTATGCTCTTTCTTTCTCTCTCTGTTCTTTCATTCTTTCTTTCATTCATTCTTTCCCCTCTTTCTTTCTTTCTTTCTTTCTCTCTCTGTTCTTTCTTCTTTCTCTGTTCTTTCTTTCACTTTCTCTGTTCTTTCTTTCTCTCTGTTCTTTCTTTCTTTCTCTCTCTGTTCTGTCTTCCTTTCTTTCCCCTCTTTCTCTCTCTCTGTTCTTTCTCTCTCTGTGTGTTCTTTCTTTCCCCTCTTTCTTTCTCTCTCTGTTCTTTCATTCTTTCTTTCATTCATTCTTTCCCCTCTTTCTTTCTCTCTCTCTGTTCTTTCTTCTTTCACTGTTCTTTCTTTCACTCTCTCTGTTCTTTCTTTCTCTCTGTTCTTTCTTCCTTTCTTTCCCCTCTTTCTATCTCTCTCTGTTCTTTCTCTCTCTGTTCTTTCTTTCTCTCTGTGTTCTTTCTCTCTCTCCCTGTTCTTTCTTTCCCCTCTTTCTTTCTTTCATTATTTCCCCTCTTTCTTTCTCTCTCTGTCTCTTCTTTCTTCTTTCTCTCTCTGTTCTTTCTTTCTCTCTCTGCTCTTTCATTCTTTTTCTCTCTCTCCCTGTTCTTTCTTTCCCCTCTTTCTTTCTCTCTCTCTGTTCTTAAATTCCCCTCTTTCTTTCTTTCTCTCTATGTTTTTTCTGTCCTCTCTTTCTTTCTCTCTGTTCTTTCTTTCTTTCTCTCTCTGTTCTTTCTTCCTTTCTTCCCCTTTTTCTTTCTATCTGTTCTTTCTCTCTCTGTTCTTTCTTTCCTTCTTTTTCTCTCTCTCTGTTCTTTCTTTCTTTCCCTTCTTTCTCTCTCTCTGTTTTTCCCACACTATAGTAGCAGTTTCTTCCATCTTTTCCTGCTGGGTAGGAAAGGGTGTTGGGAGGTGAGTGGAGAAGGCAGGAAAAGGGGAGGAGCTAACAGAGCAGGGAAAGAACAGAGCAGAGAAAGTGAGTCAGAAGTGAGGAGTAAGTGAAAGTAAACAGACGTGCTGTGATGCAGCTCCCTGTCAGAAGGGGCTGCAGACAGTACAGTTCAGTGAGTGGAAGGAAAGAGGGCAGATGTGTGGTGAAGCAGCTCCCTGTCAGGAGGAGCTGCAGAAGGAGAGACAGAAGGAAGCTCCCGGGAGGACAGAAGGGGTCCTAGATGCACGGCACAGCGACCATACTGGCCGTGGGGCTCGTTCCACACCAACTAGCGTTGAGTGGAGGGACCAGGTTGCAGTGGGATACCGGCCCCCTAGCCTAGTTGAGAGATCATCAGACTCACCTAGCAAGCTGGAGGCAGGGGCACCTGTAGGTGTCTCGGCACAAACCACAGTTATGTTTGCCAAAAAGGCAGCCATATAGGAGCAAGGGAACGCAGAGAGGACATTACCCAGCAGGGCCCGTGGCTGCTGGCTTGGGATACTGACTGTGAGGTGTTGGGCAGGAGAGGCGGTCAGCCGACACAGTGAGACAGCCAAGAATTGCATATACTGAAGGGAGTCCTGGGAAGGTGAATCCTGATCTACCTGGGAGTTTGCTGGACCCCTCACCTGGAGGACATGGCACCAAGTAGGTATCTGTGTTCACCAGAACTGTGAGTAAAGCTTTGGAAACTGCACCCAGCTGTGTCCTCTAATTATTCCTGCGTCACCTACCCAACTCTGCTACATCTACCATTATCAAATACAGCATCTTCCCTATTACAACTGCCCTGGGACAAAGCTCTGCCTGTGGAGAGCTGTACCAACTCAGCTGCATTACCATCAGTCCCAGAGGATCTGCCGTGCAGCGCTGGTCAACTCTGAACAGAAACCACAGGTGGCGTCACAAACACTTTATTACAAACTTTATAAACTTTATCTATTGTAAGTATCCCCTTCAATTGGACGCCCAGGGCCACAGACCGGGTCACTGCTGCCGTGACACTTCCCCTTTAAATACTGGCCCGGTACCGAGTATCCCCATGGCCCTAGCGGGCGAACCATGGTCTACTAGTAGGACAACCCCTTCTTAAACTAAATGTTCAACCCCGATAATAAAGCCTATACTCATCTCCCATGCTGGCGCCATTCCTGCAGTGTCGTCACTTGCCCTCCCCATTGCCATGATGCGGTTTTGTGACCTGTGACCCAACGCCTGACCAGCACAGGTGTCACTGTCGCTACCTTCGAACAAACTAAAAATGAAGAGGAAGCTAGGGCTGCAGCTCATCCCGAATTTCGTCTTCATGTTCAATTTGTCCACAGGCGGGGACAGTGATGCCAGTGCTGATTCGGTACCAGGGTTACGTGTCATTCCGCCGCATCACAGCCCGAGACTGCAAGTGCCAACACTGCTGGAACGGAGCCGGCATGAGAGGTGAGTAAACGTTTATTGTTTTATCGGGGCCAAACAGATAAGTTTAGGAAGGAGTCCTAGCAGTGGACAATCCCTTTTAAGGATATACAGTACAATACTAATTTGACTTTATTAGATGATAAGAAATGGCAAGTTGCATATGCAGTATTTATGGTCATGTATGTAGCTGAGCCGATACTTTTATGCATAGCTATGTGGAGGTATGTTGGTCCTATCAGTATAGGTAGCTGTACGGATGGACATTTTCTTTATAAATAAAGTGTACTTTATTAAGAAAATTGGAAAGATTGTCTGCAGACTCAGGCAGTACAAATGGAGCTGTCTTACCAATGTAATTAGCAGTCTGCTAACAAGGCTGTAATGATGGTTCATACCATTCCAGAAGTACACCACACTCCCCCATTCCTTCTCGTTAATGGACTTAAATCACAATTATAGAAACTATTTGCAACAAATTAAGAGACATTCAGTGGGAGGCAGTGTGCACTATTAACTCTTATGTAGTCACTGTGATTTACAGGCCTTTTCTGCAGGGAATCCTTCAGCAGTGGCCTAAACCAGCAAGAGACCCCACTCCCACCATATGGACTAGGTATCACCTGTAACCCATTGGTGTCGTAGTTATAGACCTAAATTGGTCACAATTACCAGATTATATATCAACATAATAACTAACATGGAGTGTAACGGAGGAAGCAGGCGATGAGGATATTCAGGGATACTTATATTAGTACCAAGGTCCCTGAAGTTTTAGAGGTAATTTTGATTACAATCCAGTATACTACAATTTATTTTATTTATTTTATGTTATTGGGTTGTACATGCAATTTACCTCCTAATATATGGAAATACATATATACAGATCTGGTGAAAATTAAGAGACCACTGCACAGTTGTATAAAAATCAGCTTCTCTACATGTCTGACAGCCATTCCATTCCAGTGTCAGTTGAATTCCAACCAGAGTACAACTCATTCTACTTCATGTGCTTCTGATTAGGTGATCACCTGAATCAAATCTTATTTAACGAAGGAAAGTATAAAAAAAACCCTGCTGTGGTGTTCACAATCCTCTTACAATAGGACAAGCTGGATGGAAAAACAAGTGCTAATAATCTCCCAAAAGTAATAGGAATGAAAAATAACTATTATCCATGCCAAAGGAGTTGAAAAGTCTTGAGTGAGGAAAAGAAGGTCTCAATTCTGGCTTTACTAGCAGAGGGATACAGTGAGCGTCATGTTGCCTCCATCCTTAAAATTTCTAAGACGGCAGTCCATTACAACAAGGTCAAGTATGTAATAATAGAGACAAGGAGGGCACCACCAAATAGGAATTAGGGATCCTCCTGCAGTCAGTAAGAACATACGCTGAACAAAAGTAGAAAAGCTACTGACCAAAGAAGAGCAGGGATCACCAAAAATATACTAAATTTTATTGGACAACCATAAACAACACCATATAAAAACAAAAGTCATACAACATGACAAAGCTTATACAAGGCTCATAATAAAGCCTACAAGGACAACCCCCATGTACTAAGAGTATGGCTGAAAAGTTCAAAGTGTTATGTAGGCAGGTAATAGGTAATGAACAAAGATTATAAATTCATATGGTGCAATGATAAAAGTGCAGAAATCATAATGTTAATAATATCACCATCCCCTATCTGAAGCAGCAGTGATAATACTTATTTGTCAATAACGGTAGCACATCAAAATAATGTAGCAATATGAGAAAGCATCTGAGATATACACAGAACAGATAGTGGGCAGTGGAGTCTGTAACACACAGTGTACATATGTACCTCTAAATGCCCTAATGAGTGACCAAAGAATTAACTGAAATAATCAAAAAATAGAAACATATCCTATAATTAAGTTCATACCAATAAATGAACCGTAGTTCTAATGGATTCTAGCCATATCCAGCAATGCAGAAAGAGATTGAAGACAGGTTAAGATAAATCACAAATACATGGAGACCATACCCCGCATCGCTAAGAATAAAGAGATGCAATATACACCTGCCCGCACTGTCCTGATAACATACAATTACATTGGGGAGCTTGTGGAGTGCCCACAAGGTCAAGTATCAGACATTGGGGACAACAAAGCTACAGACCGGCAGAGGATGAAAACGACTCTCTATTGACAGGGATGACCGTCATCTTAGTCAAATGTCACTCAGCAACCGCAGCATGACATCAAGTGACCTTCAATAGAAATGGCAGCTGGGGTGAAGTGCACGGCAAGAACAGTTCGTAACAGGCTCCTAGAGACAGGGCTCAAGTCATGTAAAGGTAGCAAAAAGCCTTTCATCGATGAGAAGCAAAGAAGAGCCAGGCTGAAGTTTGCCAAAGACTATAAGGATTGGACCATAGAGGACTGGAGTAAGGTAATCTTCTCTGATGAGTCTAATTTTCAGCTTTTCCCAACACCTGGTTGTCTAATGGTTATCCGAAATCTTGGAGAGGCATGCAAGCCACAGTGTCTTGCACCCACTGTTAAATTTGGTGTAGGATCGGTGATGATCTGGGGATGTACTGTATATATACAGTATATATTTATTTATTTGATACTTCCACCATCTGCATATTTCTAGTTTATTTTCCCTTATTGGTTCATCTAAATGTAATAATTTTATATACCGTATATACTCGAATATAAGCCGAGATTTTCAGCCCATTTTTTTGGGCTGAAAGTCCCCCTCTCGGCTTATATTCGAGTCATATACACCGGGGGGTCAGAGGGGGAGGGGGCGAGGGTGTCAGGTCATACTTACCCGTCCTGACGCTGTGTCTTGAGCCCCCAGCTTCTCCCCGTGCTCTCTCTTCCTGCCTTCAGCGGTCACGTGGTGCCGCTCATTAAAACTCATGAATATGCGCATATCATGAGTTTTAATGAGCGGCACCACGTGACCGCTGAAGGCAGGAAGAGAGAGCGCGGAGAAGCTGGGGGCTCAAGACACAGCGTCAGGACGGGTAAGTATAGCGATACTCACCTGTCCTGCGTCCATGGCTGCTTGCTGCTGTCTGTCATCGGTCAGTGACTTGAGACAGCAGAGGGTGCGGTGACGTGATTAGTGCGCGCCGCGCCCCCTGCAGTCTGGATGTCACTGACTGATGACGTGGCAGATAGCGGTGAGCAGCCATGGACGCAGGACAGGTGAGAATCTGACACCCAGCGACGGAGAGGTGAGTATGTCATTTTTTTTATTTTTACGTGCTGCAGCAGCGGCAGCATATGGGGGAATAATCTTAAGGAGCTTCTAATGGGGGCAGCACATGGGGGAACAATATGGAGCTTCTAATGGGGGCAGTATATGGGGGAACAATATGGAGCTTCTAATGGGGGCAGCATATGGGGGAATAATCTATGGAGCTTCTTATAGGGGCAGTATATGGGGGAATAATCTATGGAGCTTCTAATGGGGGCAGTATATGGGGGAACAATATGGAGCTTCTAATGGGGGCAGTATATGGGGCAACAACATGGAGCTTCTAATGGGGGCAGCATATGGGGGAACAATCTATGGAGCTTCTTATAGGGGCAGTATATGGGGGAATAATCTATGGAGCTTCTTATGGGGGCAGCATATGGGGGAATAATCTATGGAGCATTTCCCACCCTAGGCTTATACTTGAGTCAATAAGTTTTCCCAGTTTTTTGTGGCAAAATTAGGGGGGTCGGCTTATACTCGGGTCGGCGTATACTCGAGTATATACGGTATGTATTATTAATAAAAAATGATATTCTATCTAGAAACTTTTTTTATGTGTCACATTTATAGGTTTAGATATATATATTATAGTGGACACCCAATATCCACATATCTGTCTGTGCCAAGTTGTGGAATATGGCAACACTGGAGGATATTGGGTTCCTGGTTGCTCTTTAATACTTCTGCCATGGTTCCTTCAATTCCTAGACCATTCTTCATTTGTGTAAAATCAGCTTCTCTACGCACACTGGGATATAGTAGCCTCAGACACTCCCCCTTGTTTGGACTGTTCCATTCAAGAGCAAAAGTGAGTATCACTGCCTATCAAAGCACAGTGTGCATAAAGAAGTCTGAGAAACTCCCTCCTACTTGTGTATAGACCAGGTAAAAGCAAGAGGGAATGTCTTAAAGGGGTGGTCCAAAGGCAAATTAATTTTCTATCTAAATCCCTATCTTTTTAATACCATCATCTAAACTCTTTTCTAATTTATTTGCATTAAAATTTCCCTACTGTTCCCTAACTACACTAACTAGTAATCTATTTTTTCCCCTACGTCCTTTTTGATGAATCTTGATTTGAGAATCTCAGTGCATGCTGGGATACCCAAAGCATCCTGAGGGGGCAGAAGCAAAGCATCATAGGCACCCCGTGTTATTTATGTGCGCTATTGCTTTTCACTAAAGGTACTGTCACACTTAGCGATGTACCAGCGATCCCGACCAGTGATATGACGCGGTCAGGATCGCTGGTACATCGCTAGGTGGTCGCTAGTGAGCTGCCACACAGGCAGATCTCACCAGCGACATCGCTGGGGACGGGGGTCGCTACTTACCTGTCAGACGAGGCGATCCTGCGTCCTCCCGCCCGGCTCCACGCTCGTCTCTCCACAGGAAGCTGACGACAAGAAACGGTCCTGGACGTTCTCGCGCAATCAGCAATAACCAGCGGGGGAGCGGGTCGGAGGTAAGTATCAGACACAGAGATATCGCTAGCAATTTCGCTGCTACGTCACAAAAACCAGTGACATTATAGCGATATCGCTATGTGTGACAGGCCCTTTACTTATAGCAGGGTATTTGCTCATTTTGTCTTATCTTAGGTTTTGTCTGTTTAGTGACCAGTGTGAACATGCGCTTACACATTGCATGTATACCAACTCCAGTTCACTGTTTTCAGTTCTGTTTCAGGTTCCTGCATTTAGTGCAGGTAAGGGAGTGGCCTCCCTTTTTTTTGATGGGTGTCCACATTTGGGCCCTTATTCACATTAACCCCTTCATGACAGGAAGTATTTTCATTTTTGCGTTTTCATTTTTTTCTCCCCTTCTTCCCAGAGCCATAACTTTTTTTTATCCATCAATATGGCCATGTGAGGGCTTATTTTTTGCAGGACGAGTTGTTCTTTTGAAAAGACACCATTTTTACCATATCGTGTACTGAAAAACGGGAAAAAATTCCAAGTGCGGTGAAATTGCAAAAAAAAAGTGCAATCCTACACTTGTTTTTTGTTTTGCTTTTTTACTAGGTTCACTAAATGCTAAAACTGACCTGCCATTATGATTCTCCAGGTCATTACAAGTTCATAGACACCAAACATGTCTAGGTTCTCTTTTATCTAAGTGGTGAAAAAAAATTCCAAAGTTTGTTAAACAAAAAAATAATTTGCGCCACTTTCTGATACCTGTAGCGTCTCCATTTTTCGTGATGTCGGGGTGGGTGAGGGCTTATTGGTGCCGGGGCAGTTGTTTTTAATGATACCATTTTGGTGCAGATACAATCTTTTAATTGCCCGTTATTGCATTTTAACCTCTTCATGACATGCGACATACTAGTACTGTGCATGTCGCGTCTCCCCGTTTGATGTGGGCTTCAGCGGTGAGCCCACATCTTTCCCAGCACATAGCAGCTGTTTTGAACAGCTGACATTTGCCCGGAACAGCTGCAGGTGGAATCGCGATCCACCCGCAGCTGTTAACCTGTTAAATGCCGCTGTCAAACTGCATTTAACGTGCGCTTCCAGCAATCGCACTGGAAATCCCGCCCATCGGAGACCCCGTCACGTGATCGATGACGTCTCCTGCAGAGGTCTCCTGCAGTCCTCTATGGCTGTCAATGCCAGATTGTTGGCCGGTGGTCGGCGCTCATAGCAAGTCAGCAATTCTTCTACATACAGGCGATCTGTATCGAAGCATGCCAAAAGTAAAAAAAAGTTTTAAAAAATAGTAAAAAAAAATTTTTTTTAAATATAAAAGTTCAAATCACCCCCTCTCCATTTTTCATGATCTTGGGATGGGTGAGTGCTTATTTTTTGCGTGCCGAGCTTACGGTTTTAATGATACCATTTTGGTGCAATGTTGCCGTGACCAAAAAAACTTAATTTTGGAGTTTTGACTTTTTTCTCGTTACGCCGTTTAGCGATCAGGTTAATTCTTTTTTACATTGATAGATCGGGTGATTCTGAACGTGGCAATACCAAATATGTGTATGTTTGATTTTTTTAAATAATTTTATTTAGAATGGGGCGTAAAGTTGGGTGTTTTAACTTTTATATATTTTTTTATTTTTTAAAAAACATTTTTTTTTCACTTTCGGCATGCTTCAATAGTCTCCATGGGAGACTAGAAGCTGCCATAACCTGATCGCCTCTGCTACATACAAGTGATGATCGGATCACCAGTATATGGCAGAATTACTCACTTGCTATGAGGGCCGACCACCAGGCGGTGCTCATAGCAATCCGACAATGACAACCATAGAGGTCTGCTGGAGACCAATGGTTGTCATGCCAACCCATCGGTGACCCGCGACAGGGGTCACCTATGGGCGGATTTCCGGTGCTCTTACCTGAAGCACGTGTGTGTATCGCGATTCCACCCACAGTTGTTAGAGGCACATGTCAGATTTTCAAAACAGCTGACATGTGCCAGAAAAGATGTGGTCTCACTGCCGGAGCCAACATCATAGGGAGGGTGTCCGACATCGGCGTACTATTATGCCCAATGTTGGAAAGGGGTTAAGGCCATTTTTGACACATGATAAGATTTTAAATAATACTAGAGGTTAGGATGATCCCAACAAGGTGGATGGCTTTCATGCTTTTTTTTTTGTACCTAAAACAGTATTTACTAAGCACCCTATATTATTTATATGCATTATTGCTTTTACTTACTTACAGCACAGTATATGTTCATGTTAGATTTTTTTTTTTTCCAGGTTGCATTGTCCTAAAATATGGTCATCAGAAAATGATGCTGAAACTAGTTGTTACCTGCTATCAACAGTAGATGGCAGTGTCATACAGCATTTTTGCTATGAGTAACCTCAGTACTAGCCATGATTTTACAAATAAGTACCAAAAAAGTGTATTAAGATTTTGATACCTGCTAAGAACTGTGTTTCACGCTTCTAAAATATGGTATCTAAGGAAATATGCCACACTTTTTCACTGCCATATCCTGTAACTATCCAAAAAAACCCTAGTACCTCATTACGAAATCAGGGGGATACAAAGGTAAACGTAAAACACAGTGGGTGATAACAAGAACATGCACTCCTGCAAGAAAATACTTTAGAAAGCTATGTATTATTAATACGAAAGGCTGCCCCAGTGAATAATGCCTCAGGTTTGAATTTGCTCCAGATTGAACTCTGTAAAATATTACATGTATCAACTCGTGGGATCCCGTCCTTCCACGTTTATACATTGCCCATTAGTTATACTTTCTATCATACTATCTTTTTAGTTTTTGCGCATATCTAGTAGAGTAGGACCATATCACGTCGAGCGGGAGGTAAATGAGAAGATTTTTGGGTTCCAAAATAGTTCTTTGTTGCTCCAACGCATTTTTTTTGCCAGATCGCTGACTTTCCCAAGGTAAAGAAACAAATATTTGTGCATATGTGCGTATGTGTATATACATAGTATCAGACACGTCATATGCCTGTATAGGTTTTTTATGTGTGTGTGTATGTATGTGTGTGTGTATGTATGTGTGTGTGTATGTATGTGTGTATATATATATATATATATATACACATATATATGTATATAAATAGTAGAAAAAATGGTGGCAGCCTTCTAGTTTGTAGAGAGTGAAAAAACATGCTGCCAAACAGTGCAAAGGGAGAAAGGTTCTCAGTCAGAACCAAAATGTCTCCATTATTTGCTATTAAATAGCACTTTTTTCACTCTCTACAAACTGATGTGCTGTCTTCATTTTTCTTACTATACATATACACTGCTCAAAAAATAAAGGAACACTCAAATAACACATCCTAGATCTGAATGACTGAAATATTCTCATTGAATACTTTGTTCTGTACAAAGTTGAATGTGCTGACAACAAAATCACACAAAAATCATCAATGGAAATCAAATTTATTAACCAATGGAAGCCTGGATTTGGTGTCACATACAAAATTAAAGTGGAGTGTAATGTCCTTAAAACAAGTCAAAATGAGACTCAGTATTGTGTGTGGCCTCCATGTGCCTGTATGACCTCCATGTGCCTGGGAATGCTCCTGATGAGGTGGCGGATGGTCTCCTGAGGGATCTCCTCCCAGACCTGGACTAAAGCATCCGCCAACTCCTGGACAGTCTGTGGTGCAACATGACGTTGGTGGGTGGAGCGAGACATGATGTCCCAGATGAGCTCAATCATATTCAGGCCTGGGGAATGGGCGGGCCAGTCCATAGCTTCAATGCCTTCATCTTGCAGGAACTGCTGACACACTCCAGCGACATGAGATCTGGCATTGTCCTGCATTAGGAGGAACCCAGGGCCAAGCGCATCAGCATATGGTCTCACAAGGGGTCTGAGGATCTCATGTCAGTACCTAATGGCAGTCAGGCTATCTCTGGTGAGCACATGGAGGGCTGTGCGGCCCTCCAAAGAAATGCCACCCCACACCATTACTGACCCACTGCCAAACTGGTCAAGCTGAAGGATGTTGCAGGCAGCAGATCGCTCTCCATGGCGTCTCCAGACTCTGTCACCTCTGGTACATGTGCTCAGTGTGAACCTGCCTTCATCTGTGAAGAGCACAGGGCGCCAGTGGCAAATTTGCCAATCCTGGTGTTCTGTGGCAAATGCTAAGCATCCTGCACTGTGTTGGACTGTGAGCACAACCTCCATCTGTGGACGTCGGGCACTCAGACCATCCTCATGGAGTCGGTTTCTAACCATTTGTGCAGACACATGCACATATGTGGCCTGCTGGAGGTCATTTTGCAGGGCTCTGGCAGTGCTCCTCCTGTTCCTCCTTGCACAAAGGCTGAGGTAGCGGTCCTGCTGCTGGATTGTTGCCCTCCTACAACCCCCTGCACATCTCCTGGTGTACTGACCTGTCTCCTGGTAGCGCCTCCAGCCTCTTGACACTACGCTGACAGACACAGCAAACTTTCTTGCCACAGCTCGCATTGATGTGCCATCCTGGATGAGCTGTACTACCTGATCCACTTGTGAGTTGTAGAGTCCGTCTCATGCTACCACGAGTGTGAAAGCACAACCAACATTCAAAAGTGACCAAAACATCAGCCAGAAAGCATTAGTTCTGAGATGTGGTCTGTGGTCCCCACCTGCAGAACCACTCCTTTATTGAGGGTGTCTTGATAATTGCCAATAATTTCCATCTGTTGTCTATTCCATTTGCACAACAGCATGTGAAATTAATCGTCAATCAGTCTTGCTTCCTAAGTGAACAGTTTGATTTCACAGAAGTTTGATTTACTTGGAGTTATATTCTGTTGTTTAAGTGCTCCCTTTATTTTTTGAGCAGTGTATATATATATATATATACACTCACTGGCCACTTTATTAGGTACACCTGTCCAACTGTGTGTTAAGACTTAATTTCTAATCAGCCAATCACATTGCGGCAACTCAGTGCATTTAGGCATGTAGACATGGTCAAGACAATCTCCTGCAGTTCAAACCGAGCATCAGTATGGGGAAGAAAGGTGATTTGAGTGCCTTTGAACGTGGCATGATTGTTGGTGCCAGAAGGGCTGGTCTGAGAATTTCAGAAACTGCTGATCTACTGGGATTTTCACGCACAACCATCTCTAGGGTTTACAGAGAATGGTCCGAAAAAGAAAAAAAATCCAGTGAGCGGCAGTTCTGTGGCCGGAAATGCCATGTTGATGCCAGAGGTCAGAGGAGAATGGGCAGACTGGTTCGAGCTGATAGAAAGGCAACAGTGACTCAAATTGCCACCCGTTACAACCAAGGTAGGCAGAAGAGCATCTCTGAACGCACAGTGCGTCGAACTTTGAGGCAGATGGGCTACAGCAGCAGAAGACCACACTGGGTACCACTCCTCTCAGCTAAGAACAGGAAACTGAGGCTACAATTTGCACAAGCTCATCGAAATTGGACAGTAGAAGATTGGAAAAACGTTGCCTGGTCTGATGAGTCTCGATTTCTGCTGCGACATTCGGATGGTAGGGTCAGAATTTGGCGTAAACAACATGAAAGCATGGATCCATCCTGCCTTGTATCAACGGTTCAGGCTGGTGGTGGTGGTGTCATGGTGTGGGGAATTTTTTCTGGGCACTCTTTGGGCCCCTTGGTACCAATTGAGCATCGTTGCAACGCCACAGCCTACCTGAGTATTGTTGCTGACCATGTCCATCCCTTTATGACCACAATGTACCCAACATCTGATGGCTACTTTCAGCAGGATAATGCGCCATGTCATAAAGCTCGAATCATCTCAGATTGGTTTCTTGAACATGACAATGAGTTTACTGTACTCAAATGGCCTCCTCAGTCACCAGATCTCAATCCAATAGAGCATCTTTGGGATGTGGTGGAACGGGAGATTCGCATCAGGGATGTGCAGCCGACAAATCTGCGCCAACTGTGTGATGCCATCATGTCAATATGGTCCAAAATCTCTGAGGAATGCTTCCAGCACCTTGTTGAATCTCTGCCACGAAGAATTGAGGCAGTTCTGAAGGCAAAAGGGGGTCCAACCCCTTACTAGCATGGTGTACCTAATAAAGTGGCCAGTGAGTGTATATATATATATATTTGAAAGATATATAGATAGATTGATAGAATAAAAAGTGGCAAATGATCTGCCATGTACAGTATAATCACAGAGTGACGTTAGAATAGAGTAGATATATTCACTTAGAATAGGCGTGTGTGTGTGTATGTATATATATAGGTCAGGTCAGGCTGTGAGGCAGCGCAGCTTCAGTGACATCACTGCTATTCACTGAAGCTGTGGGCCAAGGCAGCATCTCCTCATTCATCAGTGGTTTACAGCCGGTGCCATCGCATCTTGGCACCATCCTGGTTGTAAACTGTATATCCCCCAGATATGGATTACAGTGTGGGACACAACGACGGTATGGTACATTGTTGCTTTATTATTTTATGTTTATTACAGGAGAATGAGGGTGTCGCAGGAATTAGGAGTACAATAAAGATGGGAAACTTGGTTGTGTTTTATTTCATTAAAATACTTTATTATGTCTGTGTCTTAACCCCTTAAGTATTGGATTAGTAATGGATAGGTGTCTAATTGACACCTCTCCATTACTAAGCAGTGGGCTTGATGTCACCTTACAATACAAGGGTGACATCAACCCCACAACTATTACCACCCAGGGCAAGTGGGAAGAGAGAGGCTAAGTGCCAGAATTGGTGCATCTTAGAGAGGCGCTGTTTCTGGGGTTGCTAGGGGCAGATGTTTTTAGCCAGGGGGAACCAATAACCATGGTCCCTTCCTAGGCTATTAATATCTGCGCCCAGTCGCTGGCTTTCCCTTTTCTGGTGTTAAAAATTGGGCGGGAGCCCACGCCATTTTTTCCACCCAAAATAATTTTTTATTAATTACATACATGTCCCCTAGTTTGCACACACACACTACTAATTGTATTGGTCACTGACATCTATATACAGTGGGGAAAAAAAGTATTTAGTCAGCCACCATGTTGTGCAAGTTCTCCCACTTAAAAAGATGAGAGAGGTCTGTAATTCACATCATAGGTAAACCACAACTATGAGAGTCAAAATGAAAAAACAAATCCAGAAAATCACCTTGTCTGATTTGGCAATTTTTTTTTTGGTAATTATGATGGAAAATAAGTATTTGGTCTTTAACAAAAGTTCATCTCAATACTTTGTTATATATCATTTGTTGGCAAATGACAACACTCAAACGAGAGGAAAAAAAAAAAAAGTTGTCGGATCACACAGCTGAATAATAAAAAACAATTCTTCTTTATTTCACACCATCTACTGTAGCTAGATAGCCAGAAACCCGTAAGAATGTGACTCTGTTTTTCTATTTGTGGATATATCTACACATTTTTATGATGGTGTGAAATAAAGAAGAATTGTTTTTTATTATTCAGCTGCCTGATCCGACAACTTTTTTTTTTCCTCTCATTGCGATCCGACAATCAGACGGAATTTTTTTGATCGTTGCTGGCAAATTCAAGGCTACCAAGCACATTGACATGGTGAGGCATTCCGTTTTTCCCTGCATTTTTTCTGTTGTTGACAACAGTCAAACGTTTTCTGTAAGACTTCACAAGGTTGCCACACTCTGTTGGTGGTATGTTGGTCCATTCCTTCATGCAGATCTCCTCTAGAGCAGTGATGTTTTGGGCCTGTCGCTGGGCAACATGGACATTCAAATCCCTCCAAAGGTTTTCTATGGGGGTGAGATCTAGAGACTGGCTAGGTCACCCCAGGACCTTCATATGCTTCTTGCGAAACCACTCCTTCGTTGCCCTGGCAATGTGCTTGGGATCATTATCATGCTGAAAGACGCATCCACGTTTCATCTTCAATGCCCTTGCTGATGGAAGGAGGTTTGCACTCAAAATCTCACGATACATAGCCCCATTCATTCTTTCATGTACATGGATCAGTCATCCTGATCCCTTTGTAGAGAAACAGACCCAAAGCATGATGTTGCCACCCCCATGCTTCACAGTAGCTGAGTGCTTGACATCCACAGATGGGGGTTGTGCTCACAGCCCAACACCGTGCGACCCTCCAAAGAAATACCACCCCACACCATTACTGACCCACTGCCAAACCGGTCAAGCTGAAGGATGTTGCAGGCAGATCTCTCTCCACGGCGTCTCCAGACTCTGTCACATCTGGCACATGTGCTCAGTGTGAACCTGCTTTCATCTGTGGCGAATTTGCCAATCCTGTGTTCTGTGGCAAATGCCAAGCGTCCTGCACTGTGTTGGGCTGTGAGCACAATCCCCATCTGTGGACGTCGGGTACTCAGACCATCCTCATGGAGTCGGTTTCTAACCGTTTGTGCAGACACATGCACATTTGTGGCCTGCTGGAGGTCATTTTGCAGGGCAGTGCTCCTCCTGTTCCTCCTTGCACAAAGGCTGAGGTAGCAGTCCTGCTGCTGGATTGTTGCCCTCCTACGGCCCTCCTTCACGTCCCCTGGTGTACTGGCCTGCCTCCTGGTAGCACCTCCAGCCTCTGGACACTACGCTGACAGACACAGCAAACCTTCTTGTCACAGCTCGCATTGATGTGTCATCCTGGATGAGCTGCACTACCTGATCCACTTGTGTGAGTTGTAGAGTCCGTTTCATGCTACCACGAGTGTGAAAGCACAACCAACATTCAAAAGTGACCAAAACATCAGCCAGAAAGCATTAGTGCTGAGATGTGGTCTGTGGTCCCCACCTGCAGAACCACCCCTTTTATTGAGTGGGTCTTGATAATTGCCAATAATTTCCATCTGTTGTCTATTCCATTTGCACACCAGCATGTGAAATTGATTGTCAATCAGTGTTGCTTCTTAAGTGGACGGTTTGATTTCACAGAAATTTGATTTACTTGGAGTTAGATTCTGTTAAGTGTTCCCTTTATTTTTTTGAGCAGTGTATATAAAAATATGAAAAAATATGTGAAAAAATGACAGCGCCTGTCCAAATTAGGTTGGCAATAAAAGGGCCCCATTTGCTATTAAAAAAATTGCCCAGGGCGTAAGTCATGGCTTCAGTGTTTGACAGTCTCATTTGTAAAGACCATCATCATTTCTTAGGTCCCAGTTTATATGACTTTGCATGCTTTACAAAATTTTTGCTTTTTGTGTGAATATAGTTTGTGTATGTATGGTGACTGTCCATGTGTCTAGGAGTTACATGAAGCAGCCACATGCGCCGCTCCCAACCTCACCCTTGACTTGAGTTCTTCCATAATGCACTAATGCACTCTGGCTGCAAGTCATCTCTAAGACTGGTTACATGAGGCGTATGAAGCCTTCATAATGACACAGACAGGAGCAGGGCCTCCTCTGACAAATTCTTTGTGGCAGGCAGGTGGCCTGCGGTTACAAGGGTTGGTGAAAAGTCAGCCAGTGTTTGTGTTACTCCACCATGACAGGGGAGCAGTCCGCGTCTCTGTCTTGACATGACGCTTCCAATAAGATGTCACACTAACGATGGTCATTTCTTAGCAGCTGTTCCTCTATTAGGACAATCCTTTGATTTCCCAGGAATGTTTCTATAATGCAGAACATATGAAGCCACTGGCAGCTTATCTCAGGCTTCTGGATATGTGTAGCCGAGTCCTCACCTGGACAACTGATTATCCAGTTTCGACTCTCATTTTATTCCTATAGCTGACTTGAGTATGTCATTATTATTATTATTATTTTTTTAATTCATCATATCATACGGTTCAAGAGATATGGGCCTATTCATTTAGTGATATTTTTTAACAACGGGGCATGGGTGACTCTTTGCATTATTACCCTGCAAGCAGTGACCCATTGGTGAAGACCATAAAAATTAGCATCAAATAAAAAAGCCCATATGTCTAGAACCCTATGGTGGATCTTATATAAAAAAGCAACAAATAACAAAATGCATCCTCAGAGGAGCCACTTTTGACCTGGTGACAGGTCTTTTTTTATATTTTTTATGAATGTTCACCATTGGACACCTTATATTGCACCATATGTATAATTTTTTTGCTGATTTCTAACTCTCAGGGTAAAAGTGTAAACCCTGAGTGCTCTTGAAGTACCATTAAAGGGAATCCGCCCCTAGGTGTTAGCTGGGAGCTACATAATGTAGAGACTGGGATCCTGATTCCAGTGATTTGTCACTTACTGGGCTAGTTTTGATGAAGCCACTGTTTTATCAGCAGAAGAATAATAATGTTGTCATGTTGTATGTTGTCCTTTACATGGCAAGTAGGGGAGGAAATGTGTCTAACCACGCCACTCCTATTATTGGCATCTTTCTGCCTATGCGCAGTGAACACAGAAAGATGTCAGTCAGTGGTATTGGGGGTGAGTTAGAGATCAGCATTCAAAGGAAATGAAGTAAGCAAGCAGACCAGTAAGTGATACATCGCTGCAATCAGGGTGTCTTCTCCTACATGATTCTGTTCTCAGATGGAAGAGCAAAAACTTGGTAACAAATTCCATTTAAGATGCTAAACTTAGATCCTTCTACCTAGACTATAACACATATTGCCCTGAGTGTCAGCCACAGATGGTCCCAGTGCACTACACTGGCCGCCACAGGTACGCCCCTCTCGGTGTTTTTAACAAATGTCCTCCAGATTAGCATGTGAGGTGCAGTTGCTGACTACAGGGGTGTCCATGTACCATGGGTGAGACAATGCTGTGGTTTGCTTATAGGTTAACTAAGTGGGTAGAGATTTCTGCTATAGTAATCAGGCAACATTGTTTGGCCCATGGAGAAAATGACCCATTTTACAGACACATTAAGCACATGTAGAATGAAAGGACACGTTTACTGGAGATGACGTATATGTGTATATTTACTGCATAGAATTTTTGTTGATCAATGAGGAATTGGGCTTTAGTACAAGTTATGCTTATTAATACCGTGAAATGCGTCACTGTGCAGACACAGGTACTTGATAAAGACTACGGGAAGTATCACTCAAGCCATCATTCGCAAACATAAGAATTGTGTAAAAAAAAAAGCCGTTTTTATTGACACCTTTTATTGACTGTAAGATAGGAGAGGATTACAACATGTCTTTATAAAGCTTGAACACACATGTACCTGGATGTGTGTCATCGAGTATGATATAAACATTGACATACTGAAACTAGAACACTCCATATTAATGCTTCCTTCCTTACTGCTACTTCTTCACAACAGTGATTGTACCTTAGAGGCAGCCCATGTGGGTGCTACAGTGCCCTGAAGGACTATTCTAGGTTGGTCTCATCCATAAAACTCATGAAAACAGGATGTGTCACCAGGACCTTCCATTGGATTAGAAATGTGGTCCTTAATATTACCATTGTCCTCTATGTTCATTAGAAGTGTACGTACCAGATAACTTCATAGTTGCGTAGGTTGAAAAAAGACCTAGGTCCATCAAGTTCAACTTTTCTCCCTTACAATTTTTAGGACAGTTTTTTGAGCGTGGGAACCTGAGAAAGAAGAGGAAGCGGGAGAGGATTTGACTTCTGGACACATTTTCTAAGCTATTCTCCATGAAAATGATATTGAAATTTGGGTAAAATTGATCAAGTGTTAAGGAAGAGTGAATTAGGGTAGAGTTATATATTAGGAGGGAGAGGTTATAGTAGGCCTGGTGGTTGATGGGGCCAGTTGTCATCACTGCCAAGTAGGAAACCACCAGTACTTTTAATATATTGTGATGGTAGGTGGTCCCCTTACATATAGAAGTTCAGAAACTACAAGTTACACCTTCAGATAAGAGAGAGGAGCAAACGAGTGGCAAATACAGGTATGGTGGTGGCAGCTTGAACCAGCACAAGAAGTTAATATTTTTTGCTTCCCTAAGTAGCAATTGTACACCACATGTCCTGAAAGACAATAAAGCATCAGAAGAAGTTCTAGAAGAAAGTCTTAAATGTTTGTTAATATCAGAAATCTTATATAAAAAGAGCACTAAAATGACATTGATATAGACCTATGAAGACCAGCTATTTAATCCATCATCACCTGAAAAGAGAAGATGATTAGTAAGAATTTCCATCATAGATGAGTGTAGTGTAGACCATACTGTTGAATTACAGATCCCACAAGACACCACTTTGCTTAAAGTCTATGTCCAGCTTTGGTGCGCCTTCTGTGGTGAACTCCAGCCTTTTCCAATAGTGCACACACCAAAAAAGACAGATCATGAGTTTGTTACTGGGTTCATGGAGAGAAGGGGTGAGTTGTAGCTCCATTATCTTTGGTATTGGGTGGTAATAATTTGGATAGGACTTCCCTTTTAAGAAAAACTGGATTGTTGGCAAACAGAGGTTGGGAGAGAGACGAACACCAGTCACTTCTGTTCTTGGTGATGAGACCCATCACCAAAGTAGGGGTCCATTTTATTTTTTTTGTTATATATCCCCCTCTCTTCTATGTGCCCCATTGTTTTTCTGGAAATCTAGTGATAGACATTATGGTTTCTGAACTTTTGCTGTTATTTTACATCATGTGTGGGATTCTCCAGGAAATCATTAGAAAACTCCGCAAGTAACATCAAAGTATGAAGCTATGATGAAAATACCACTACAGAGATAGAAGATAAAGCTTAGTATTAAAACAAATTGCTTAATTTCTAAATATCAGAAAAAAAAATTGAACGTAAAATATTTACGTTACAGTATAGTATATATACCAGATATATAAAAATCTCTAATGTTGAAAAACCTCCACTAGACAAGATGGCTTCTTTGCCAACTTTGTATCACCAGCATCAGGACTTTTTGTAAAAAATGTAAGGTCTTCTGGTTTAGTTTTTTTCTGGAAATAAAATGTATTAACAGTAAGTAGGTTCCTGATGTGTAATGTGATTCCATATACAGTCTCTAACTAGTCACTTTCAATGAACTTTCATATTAACTTATGTAACCTCTAACGTCTAAGTACCCTCACTTGGTGAAGTCATCACTTAGTGTCTCCCCTTACACTATGCCTCTTAATTAGGAAATTTAAAGTGAAGCTATCATCAGAAGATGATCTATTCTTTAATCAGGTTTTTGAGTTACATGTATTTTTTTAATTCTTGGCAATTTTTCTTTCCTATCACGATCTGTAATTTTACAATTTTCATACTGGCCACCGGAGCTTTTTTCAACTCATACTTTCTGTCCTTACAACAGTTCAGGAAGAGTTTTCAGCAGGATCCTTATCATCAGAGGCAGGAATACAAAGACAGGTAAAATCATCATACACTGGCGATAACACAGGATCCACCAATCACAATAGGCACAGCTGATCCTGCTCCATTTCCCTTCTTAGTGACCTTTGCACACACTCATTACAAAAAGTTGCCTCTGATTCAGTCGATAGCTGTGGATTTCCTGAAAAAATGGAAAGTTAAAGTCTAAAGTTAGCCCCAGTAGCCAGTGTGAAAAGTGCAAGATTTCCAATTTTAATTTTAGGAAATAACATTGACAAAAATTTTAGAAAATAATATTTCATACAAAAAAAAAACAGATTTTCATAAAAGATCATTTTCTGATGACACATTCCCCTTAAGTATAGAATGTAAACTCTAAGATGGGCCACCTTTTAATTACAATGTACGATTCTGAATATGAATCCAACAAGAAAGCATTTTTGGGAAATATAATACTGAAGAACATTACTATTAATCAACTGTATCCTGACCAAAGGCACAACGTGTTCAATAGAAAAGGACCCGCTATAGGACTGCTGGAGAGTTGGGCACATGCCCTGGTAGTTTTATTCCCTTGCAATTCCATGGTGAGGACTAGTGCAGGTCTTCCCTCTAGAGAGGGCACCATAATTGCAATTTCCCATTGTCATGGAACTTTAAAAAGGACACCAACAATGTTAGCATGTTGACTGGCCACATTAGAAATTAGTGGTTGCAGAGCTGAATGAAACATAGTTTTAATTTCTTATTTTTGTGGTTGACATATTAACTTGTAAAGTTTATATGCTCATTTCCTCTTCAACTAAGGGTGCAATGGCAGAGATTCTTCCCCGAGGGTGTTTACTTTTTCCCCTCTATGACATTGATCAATTATATGCAGCAGGTGTCATACAGGGGAAAAAAAAAGAAAACACCCCCAGAGAAGGTCAGACTTGTGTGATATGGCAAGATATATAATGACTCACAGCTCTGCTATTCTCACTGATCTAACTGCCAGAACGTTCTGTGATTAGAAGCAGGGAAGGGGAGTAGACCAGAGCTGTGCGTCAATATAAACACCTCTGCATCTTCAGCTCTCATCTCACAGCGCTGTCATCTCTGCTATATTCCTGCCCACTGACAGTGCAGTGAGATGACAGCTGCACGAAGGAGTGTTTGTAATGAAACACAGTTCTGCTCTTCCCTCCTCCACTTGTAATTACAATAGGTGCTAGAAGTAAGATCATTGAGAAGAGCAGAGCTGTGTGACTGAAGAGAAAATTAGCATATAAACTTTACAGGTTAATATTTCCAAAACCGGTATGAGAAATTAGCAAAATAAAAATATATGCAACTTTGCAGTCACTACTCCATGAAGTGACCAGTGTGACATGCTGAAACAGGTGAACGTCCCTCTAAAAATGAGCCTCGTATCGATTATAGCAGTTTCAGCATTACCTAATGAGAAAAAATATATATAAAGTAGGGGGTTTCAATGGCATCTTAAAGCTTGATTATGCTTTTTACAAAGTATAAACTATAATAAAGTAATATAATGCAAATTATATAAAGTCAATTAAATTAGAGGTGTTGCCCTATAAACAAAATTTCAGGATGATTTTTGGAGACTTGTTAGAGAGGCGCTGAGATAATACAACGTAGTTGTTAACTGCAAAGACCTAAAATGTTGGAAATGTTATCCTTGGTAAAACATTTCATCCAAATATATTCAAATAAATCATATTACCTCTTACAGGAAATGACATATAAGTGGGCCTCATCGAGTTGTGACTTCTGGCTACCAAGGCTATGAAGCTTGTCAGCACTTCTTATAAATTACTTAACTGCCCAGCAGTATCACATGCTATCTTCTGTACACAACTTTCACATACACATTTATACATAGAGATATAATGATTGATGGCCGGCCAGCCCACGCTGCAGATGGCATAAGCCCGGAGAACCTCTACAGGATGAACCACGGCTTCTGCCTTGTTCTTGCCTTGTCTTTGAATCTGACGCAAGGTCTGAAACTATATATTTCTGTATAGGACCTGCTTCTTGTTCAGAAGGGGATGAAGGAACCATTGATCGGGCCAAGGAGACCCATCAGGATCAAGGACGGGATCGTAGCGGACATGCTTGACAGTACAAGCTGGAATCCAGTGCTATTCCTTTAATGGAATTTAGTACATGAAAATGAAGCAGAACATGAAAACCTGATCTGAATAGAGTTTACATGATATGAGATTGGAGAGGAGATGACTGAGGTCAGGCTGTCACCTGAGCACAAATGGGGCACATTTTGCTGGCCAGCAACAAACTCCATTTGTCATTTCTAACATATAATAACACCAGACAGAATAAATAGACTGAGTACATGTGAAACCCTTTGGCTGCCAGTCTAAAATACGAACAGCCAAAGAGTTTACAAGCAGCTGCACGCCACAAAAATGAAGAAGCTCTGGACTATGGAGAGCACCTATATGAGCACCGTAGTGGCCATATATATTTGCCAAATAGAAATAGAGCAATAGCAACCCTTTCTATTAGGGAAGATAGAAATCAGTATTTTTATGCACAATGTGTTCTGAGCACACCGGTCATACTATACATGGGTTTCCAGGATCTACGAATGACCAGAACCGTTCTTTTACTGCTGCCGTGCAACTGCCCTAACAAAGTGAAATTCAGTCCAGAATACAGAAGCCGATGGCACGGGCTCAATGTATAGCCTGAGGAGGAGGACGAGAAGGCGGTGGACCTGGGGGCATTCGGGCAGGTGGTGGACCAGGTGGAGGTTGCCGCTGTGGTGGCTGATTAGGAGGCTGTTTAGGTGGCTGATTTGGTGGTGGCGGACTTGGTGAAGCACTTCTGGCAGGTGGCCTATAGATAGCCTGGCTACCATCAGCTTTAACTCTGGTGAAATTAATACAGCGTCCCTAGAAAAAAAATTGGAGAAAAAACAGAAACATGAAAAGGTAACCAAGATTGTAGGAGGCAGGACAGCAAAATATTCTGCCTCTCCCTCAATCATCTAAATGTTTCCCCGCAGAACTACAGAGAGGCTGCCCTGTACCACACCTCAGGACTGGTAGTCTGGGAAAGACAAAACCTACATTCTTCATTTGACATTTTCTTGATTTTTTTTTTCCACTTGAAATGGAGCAGTATGGACCATACTCATGTGCTGCTCCATTCAAACTCCTGTTCATGGCGTTAGTGGTGGGACAAAGGGATCCCCCATTCTGGTAATCAGTCCCAGTGTTCAGACCCCCATAAATCTCTTTTTCATAATTGAACCAACTGGCTGTCATGTGCACCATGTCCAAGATTCTGCCCTATGTTCTCACCTTGTCCCCTGCTTGCGGCCTCATCAGCGACACTTGGTCGTATCCTCTCCTCAGAAGAGCCCAAATTGCATCTAGCTTACCCTGGAGTGAGACAAGATGTCAGGCGTGAATTCACATGCAGTACGTACGATTGGCAGAAAGGTGTAGATACATAATTCCTTTTTTACCTTAATTGGACTGTACCATTTCCTCTCCTGTGAATTATTACGCCGTGAGTTTTTCTTTGGTTTAGGCTCCCAGGGTTCGAATTCTTCCTCTGGCAGTTTAATGACTGCATTTTTGGGTTTCTCTAGTTTTGCTCCTTCTTCGGTGGAGCCCTTATCACCCCACCTCACCTACAATAAAGTAAATGATACATATACTACATTTTATATATAACATGGACCCGTCATCTGTTCTCATCTGTTTAAGCACTATTTACTGTATATTCTCCATTAAAGGAATATTCTAAAGTGTTGAAGTTATCCCCTAACCATAGGGTAGGGGATAACTTCCCAATCGCTGGGAGTCCAATTGCTGGGGCCTCAAACAAGCCCAATAAATGGAGAGCATGAATGGGGCAGTGGTCGATCGACCATGAGCACATTTGTTCCATTCATTCTAAATAGGACCACTGAAGGTAGCCAAGCACTTCACTTGGCAGGTCTTCGGCACTCCCATTCAGAATGAATTAAGGGAATTGATCACCATTCCATTCCAGTTCTCGGGATCACTTACAAATGAGAATTTAAAATATATCTAATGGATTTGTAAACATCAAAATCTGTCCATTTTACCTCCATCCTCTTGATACCCCCGACTCCTCTTCCTCCATAATAAGATGCATCCACAGTTGGCCACTTTTTCTTTGGTAAGCCATCCTCATCATCAGATTCCTGAATAAGTAAGATTTTGCTCATTAAACATTTCTTTTGAGTATAATCAGTAGGAGAGAATCCAGGTGACCGCCACAAATCCCATTAACCTCAATGCTATGTGTTCATCACAGTGAATGGAGGCTTTCAACCAGAATAAAGGAAAATATGTTTAGTTTATTTTACTCGTTTATAAAGTGCAATTAAATTCCACATCACTTTAAAAACATCATCACTGTCCCCACTGGGGATCACAATCTATATTAATCACTAAACAATATGGCCTAGCTTTCGCATAAGAGATTAATGTTTTATTAGCGATCGGGCCTCTACAAATAAGCAAAAAAGAACAGAAACTTGTCCATCTGAATGAGAATAAACACTGAAGCAGCACAGCCTCTTAGTTCCTTCATGAACGGGATTGGATCCGCACTAATGGTGCATCCTGACAGACCATCAATGAATTAGTCCTAGAAAGTGCCTTTTGGCTTACATAAATTGCAACTATTGACTTAAAGGGAATCTGTCACCAGTTTTGCTACCCCATCTGAGAGCAGCATGATATAAGGGCATAGACCCTGATTCAAGCTATGTGTCATTTCAGGGCTGTTTTCTGTAGTTTTGATAAAATCATAGTTTTCACTGCTGCAGAGCTACCAGTTCTCTGAATGCTCAGCTCTGTATAACCCCACCCACACCACTGATTGGCAGATTTCTGTTTATTATTTATTTATATAGCACCACTGATTCCATGGTGCTGTACATAAGAAGGGGTTACATACAAATTACAGATATCACTTACAGTAAACAAACTTAGAATGACAGAATGGTACAGAGGGGAGAGGACCCTGCCATTTCCAGCTTACATGCTACAGGATGGTGGGGAAGGAGACAGTAGGTTGGTGGGTTGCAGCAGTTCCGGTTTTGGTTGAGGTGATATCTCCAGTAGTGGTGAGGAGGTAGCAGGGTCATTGCAGGCTGTAGGCTTTCTTGAAGAGGTGGGTTTTCAGGTTCCATCTGAAGGATCCAAATGTGGTTGATAGTCGGACATGTTGGGGCAAAGAATTCCAGAGGATGGGGGCTATAAGTCTTGGAGGCGGTTGGGTGAGGAGCAAATAAGTGTGGAGGAGAGAAGGAGGTCTTGGGATGACCGGAGAATTTTGGATAACCAGAGGAGGAAGACCTGGGAAGACTCAGACGTTAAGGTTAGATTTCAGAAAGGCAGATTTTAAGGGATTCAGAAAGAGAATTGGAGGGATACAATGGCTGGATATCCTTAAGGACAAAAATGTCCAGGAAGGATGGAAAATCTTGAAAAATTAAATTCTCGACGCACAATCGTTAACAATTCCGAAAAGAGGGAAGAATAGGAAGTGTTTAAGGAAACCAGGATGGATGAACACAGAACTTAAGCACATGCTGAAAAGGAAGAAAGAAATGTTTATAAAATGGAAAGAGGGAGGCATATTTAAAGAAGAATATAATGCTGTCTGCAGAACCTGCAGGGCACGAATCAGATTATCTAAAGCTGACAATGAATTGAGGCTTGCAAGAGACGTCAAAAGCAATAACAAAGGATTTTTGGGATATGTCAAAAGTAAAAGAAAAGTCAAAGATGCTATAGGATTTTTACAGGATGAAAATGATGAAATGGTAAGACGGGATGTTGAGAAAGCCGAACTTTTAAATTCCTATTTTGCATCTGTTTTCTCTCAGAAAGGAAATGTAACATCAACTATTCTTCACTGTTCTATTAAGGAAATAGAAGAATCCAGGATATCTATAAACAGAAATATAGTGAGGAAACACTTAGCTAACCTAAATGAATTCAAGTCTCCAGGTCCAGATGAATTACACCCAAGAGTATTGAAGGAGATAGCAGAAGAAATTTTTGAACCCCTCTCCATAATCTTTGAAAATTCGTGGAGAACAGGAGAAGCCCCAGAAGACTGGAGAAGAGCAAATGTTGTTCCTATCTTCAACAAGGGGAAGAAGGTGGACCCAAGCAACTATAGGCCGGTGAGTCTGACTTCTTTACCAGGAAAGATCTTTGAACAAATTATTAAACAACATGTATGTCAGTACCTGGATAAGGATGAAGTGATTAAACAGAGTCAGCATGGGTTTGTAACTAATAAGTCATGTCAGACTAACTTAATTTCCTTCTATCACAGAATCACTGATTGGGTGGATCAGTGAAATGCTGTAGATATAGTATATCTTGACTTCAGCAAAGCATTTGACAAAGTATCTCACACAATCCTTATTGAAAAAATGACTAAGTATGGAATGGACAAGGCAACTGTTAGGTGGATTCATAACTGGCTTAGTGATTGGACCCAAAGAGTGGTCGTAAATGGCTGCACATCCAGTTGGAAGAATGTCTCAAGTGGGGTACCACAGGGCTCTGCCCTGGGCCCTGTATTGTTCAACATCCTTATCAATGATTTAGATGAATGAATTGAGGGTAAACTGATTAAATTTGCTGCTGATACAAAGCTAGGAGGGATAGCTAATACTAGAGAAGAGAGTGAGAAGATTCAAAAAGATATAAATAAACTGGAGCAGTGGACAGCAACTAATAGATTGGTTTTTAACAGGGAAAAATGCAAAGTACTACATCTGGGCAATAAAAATGAAAAAAGCATATACAGAATGGGAGGAATAGGGCTAAGCAAGAGCACATGTGAAAAAGACTTGGGTATACTAATAGATCACAGACTCAATATGATTCAACAGTGTGATGCAGCAGCAAAAAAGGCAAATGCAATTCTAGGATGTATTAACAGAAGGATACAGTATAGATCACGTGAAGTCATTATTGCCCTCTACTCCTCTTTGGTCAGAACTCATATGGAATACCGTGTCCAGTTTTGGGCACCACATTTTAAAAAAGACATCAACAAACTGGAGCAAGTTCAGAAAAGAGTGACCAGAATGGTGACCGGTCTGCAAACCTTGTCGTATGAGGAAAGGTTGCAGGATTTGGGAATGTTTAGCTTGCAAAAGAGAAGACTGAGAGGAGTCTTAATAACTGTCTACGAATATCTCAAGGGCTGTCACATTGCAGAAGGATCATGTTTATTCTCATTTGCACAAGGAAAGACTAGAAGCAAAGGGATGAAACTGAATGGGAGGATACACAGATTAGATATTAGAAAAAACTTTTTGACAGTTAGAGTGATCAATGAGTGGAACAGGCTACCACAAGAGGTGGTGAGTTTTCCTTCAATAGAAGTCTTCAAACAGAGGCTGGACAGATATCTGTCTGGGATGATTTAGCGAATCCTGCTTTGAGCGGGGGGTTGGACCTGATGGCCCAGGATGTCCTTTCCAACTCTACGATTCTATGATTCTATGATTAGTTCAGAGACATATGGAGGAGACAGGTTATAGATGGCCTTGTAGGTCAGTATTAGTAATTTGAACTGGATACGCTGAGGGAATGGAAGCCAGTGAAGAGATTTGCAGAGGGGAGAAGCAGAGGAGTAGCGAGGAGAGATGAATTAGTCGGGCAACAGAGTTAAGGATGGACTGGAGAGGTTGCGAGGGTGTTAGCAGGGAGACCACAGAAAAGGATGTTGCAGTAGTCAAGGCGGGAGATGATGAGGGAGTGAACAAGCATTTTAGTAGATTAAGGGTTGAGGAAAGGACGGATTCTGGAAATATTTTTGAGCTGGAGGCGACAGGAGGTAGAAAGAGCTTGGATGTGCAGTTTGAATGACAGGGAAGAATCAAGGGTTACTCCGAGGCAGCGGACTTCCGGTACTGGGGAAAGCGTGATGTCATTAATTGTGATATATACAGTAGGTCAGGTAAGGAAGATCTGTGAGATGGAGGAAAGATGATGAGTTCAGATTTGTCTACATTGAGCTTGAGGAAGCGAGAGGAGAAGAAGGAGGATATGGCTGATAGACACTCTGGGATTCTGGACAGCAGAGAGGTGACGTCTGGGCCAGAGAGGTAGATCTGAGTGTCATCAGCATAAAGATGGTACTGGAATCCATGGGACTTTATGAGTTGACCCAGGCCAAGAGTATAAATTGAGAAGAGTAGGGGTCCTAGAACAGAGTCTTGGGAGACTCCAACAGAGAGCGGGTGGGATGAGGAGGTAGTGTGGGAGTGGGAGACGCTGAATGTGCGGTTTGAAAGGTATGAGGAGATCCAGGATAGGGTGAGGTCTTTGATGCCAAAGGAGGAGAGGATCTGTAGTAGAAGGCAGTGGTCAACTGTGTTGAATGCAGAGAACAGGTCTAGAAGGAAGAGTATAGAGTATAGTCTGTTTGCTTTGGCTGTAAGTAGGTCATTCGTAATTTTGGTCAGGGCTGTCTCAGTGGAGTGATGGGGGCGGAAACCAGATTGTAGATTGTCAAAGTGCAAGTTAGATGAGAGGTGGGATGAAAGTTCAGCGTGTACGAGCAGCTCCAGGAGTTTGGAAGCGAATGGGAGCAGTGATATTGGGCGATAGCTGGACAAAGCCGTTGGGTCGAGGGTTGGCTTTTTAAGGATAGGCGTGATTGTGGCATGTTTAAAAGCAGAAGGGAAGGTACCGGACGTTATCGATAGGTTGAAGAGGTGGGTTAGGGATGGGATAAGTGTGGTGGTGAGGTTGGGGAGGAGGTGGGATGGGATGGGGTCAAGTGCACATGTTGTGAGGTGCGATTTGGAGAAGAGGCGATTAAGCTCCTCTTCAGTGATGTTGGAGGGAGGTTATGGGGTATGTACTCTATATGCACAGTGTACATAAAAAGCTGCCAATCAGTGGTGTTTTCTTGCATCCCAAAAATAAAATAAACAGTCAGAGAAGCGTAAACCACAAACAAGACCAGGACAGTTTCTTACTACTTTGACTTATTTCTATGAGGATGAGGCCACATTTTACATATAAGGTCTATTCTATGCCATCATGATATTGTAAGGCAGCCAGGGTGGTAGTCGTGGCAACGAGCTGTAGTGTTCCCACACCCTGGCGCCCCACAAATGTAGCATAATATCCCTTCTGCTGTATTGGCAATGTGCGCAACAGAACATTCTCATTAATTGTCGGAGTTCCCTCTGCTTCTGTAAACTCTGGCTACAGATCCATGGGTTTCACAAACAACTCCAGATACAATGTCCTTTCTTAGCAGTTCAACTTTACTCATCAGTAGGGTTTTCATTAGATGCGGCACAGTGTGTACAGAGTGACATCCCTAAGACTTTCCCTGTCTTCCTAACAATATATGCTCTTCGTGGACAATCCCTGTCCCATCCTGGCAATCTCTGCTCTTTCTGGGCAATCCCTGTCCCTTCCTGGCAATCACTGCTCTTCCTGGACAATCCCTGTCCCGTCCTGGTAATCACTGCTCTTCCTGGACAATCCCTGGCCTGTCAATCTCTTCTCTTCCTGGGCAATCCCTGTCCCATCCGTGCCTTTAGGCTCACCAGCTTCCTCCCTTTCCCTTTGTCTGGTTTCAGAAGGAAAAAGTAAAAGGCTCGCAGTCTCAGCTTCGCCTAGTCCCAGCTTTAGACCCCGGATCCTCTTTGGAATGGTAAACATTTAAGCTGGTGACTGCCTGCATGCTACTTAGCCTGGGGCCCCTTCTTGCTGAAGCAACCTTATCCCCACGGCTGTCAGACTGTCCCTGTTCACTGCTGCATCTCAACTCCCTCTAATCAGGAAGTCCTAGCACTATACCCTACTGCTCTACACTACACTACTCTGTAACTCCTCCCAGTCTGGAAACCCCTATGCTAACAATATCTACTCTAAGACTCTTATTCCCTACCTCTAGTGTGCCCCACTATTCTAATCCCATTACTATCCTATGCTATCCCTAATCTTATAAACAATACATATCAAATGCATACGTATCACTGCAACATTACATAAACACATGTAATATGAATACTGTGCAAAGAGAGAGGAGGCATATGACGGCCTTGGTCACCTCCTTACAATACAGCAGTTCTTCAGAACATTAGCGCATGATACACAGCTCCAGTGCCCATCTCTGTTCTTTTATTTTGATGGCGCTCTTATGATTTTGGCTGCACGCAGCTGGGAACCTCTGATGAATACCCCCTTGTGTTCACTACACAACAGTGATGTCTGTAGTGTCAATGATTCCTTGGGAATACAGAAAAGTTCCACAGATCATGTATGGAGACGAAAATGCAAAATGAATGTGGGATTCCCAGGCAAAAAATAAAATGACACATGATGATAACACAGAATCAAACTATAGGATAACCATAAAACGCATGGGTCTGCTGATTGCCAGCATGTGCGTTCTTCTGCTCGGAAGCCCCTGTCATGACAACTCTAATTAAAGGGGTTTCTCAAGGGAGAAATTAGTGACATACTGACTGGAGTCTAACTACTAGGAAAAGCCATGTCACTATTCCTACTGCTGGTTCTCCATATGGCAGACAACTTACTAGACCAGAGGCAAAGTGGTACAGCCTGGTGCTGCTGTAAATGCATTCTTCATTGGGGTCACAGCAGTTGGACTCCTGTGAACCAGACATCCATGAATTATCCCTTCAGTGTTTCTCCCTGCCTATTGATTTCAGTAGGTGTCATACTTAGTTTTCCCTGCTGGGGCAGTGCAGATACAGTTCACAGTTACTACGGATGATCAATAACTCTTTGGCACTCTCTTGAAACCAGTGGACCGACTATATCATAATGCAAAATAGTGGCATTCTTGTACCTGGAGTTCTTAGTAATGGTTCACATTTACATAGTGAACTGTGAGGTGTGTAAAGAAAGATTATGCAAAAATTGTTGCATATAAAGAAAAATAAACCCCAAATTATTTGAGAAGGGTTTTTAAAGTTCTGATTTTTTTTCATGGTTGTTAAACATTACTAAATCTATGGTCATACATTAGGACAAAGGGGACATTGTCGAGGCTGTGACGGTAAAGACATATATAGGAATGAATGAAAGGAAGCCTGTGTATATATAGCTGCAGAGTCCAGCTGTATCCTGACAGAAGAGAAGGGGGAAGTTCCAGATAATGTATGGCGCTGTGAATGAGGATTTTGTTGGCTGGTACACATCAGGTTAAATAATGATTAACCTCTTACATTCTAGCAGAGGCATTTTAGTGTTTCAATGGTTTGTGCAGAATTTGTTAGAATATTCATGGATGATATTTTCTTCATACGGTATATTGATTTATCATTGTTATGGGAAGCTATTACTGGAGAAATTATAAATCATGGCAATTCCAGATCATATACTTGTTATATACTGTAAGATAAGGAATGTAATAATAAAAGAACATACAGTATTTTGCGTAAAGGGATTGTCCAGGATCACCTATCTACCAGTTGATCAGTGGAGGTCCAACTGCTGGGATCTGCTCCAATTGGCAGAACAAGGGACTTTTAACCCCATAATGAATGAACTCCATAAGAATGGATCGGCAGTACACATGTTTGTCCAAGGTTCCATTCATTTCCTAAGGGGTTGCCGAGTGCTGCCTTTTGCTGCAGACCCATAGAGAATGAATGGAGAGATGTATTTGTAGGTATTTGTGTGCCCCCAGAGGTGGGAGCCTCTGTCAGGGTCTTTGTCTATATTCTACACATTTCAACACAGCATGCTTTAAGGGTTGGTGACTGATCGCAAATCGATTTGATGCACATCAAATATATGTCACATTTTTAGAAATTCTCTGACCCTGGAAAATTCAAACAATTTGCAACTTGCTTTACATATGGCGCAAGATGGAATCAACCAGAGAGGGAACACGTAAGCTTGGGGTTAGACAGGTGAGTTTTCCCATAATACCTTGCAACTATCATTTAACATTCCACAGGTAATCATGGTAGACTATCAATGCCTATATAAAAACAGTGGCAGGTAATGCACCAGCCATTTTATGGCGACTCTGAATATTGAGAGAACTTCAAAGTATACAGCAAAGACAGATAGATAGATAGAATGTCATAAAACACTGAACAAATAGTGCAGATAGTGTGTGACAGCATTTAAGATCAGGGTATGAGGGACAGAGAACACTACATATTTAACTGACAAGGAGAGAGTAGAAACCTTCTCAACTAATGAATAAACCAAATTAAAGTCCAGATTATAAAGACTTAAAAATATTTTATTAATTACACAATAAAAGAAAAACCAGACAAATAAGACATAATACAATACCATAAGATGTCATAATGTAAGAAGGTAGTTACATAATGAACACATAAGCCATAAGTAAATATAGTGATCATAAAAGTTCCATCCGCAACAATGTGCATATAATTAACAGACAAAGAGTATAAAAACTCAAATAAAGTGCATAGGAAATGTAATAAGATCATAGATACCCGTGATCAATGGCTAAATGCGTCTCCAGCTCCCTCCAACGTACGTTTCGCCTACCATGGCTTTCTCAAGGAAGGCAAAATGTACGTTGGAGGGAGCTGGAGACGCACTATGCACTCTGAGTTTTTATACTCTTTGTCTGTTCATTGTATGCACTTTGTTGCGGATGGAACTTTTATGATCACTATATTTACTTATGGCTTATGTGTTCATTATGTAACTACCTTCTTACATTATGACATCTTATGGTATTGTATTATGTCTTATTTGTCTGGTTTTTCTTTTATTGTGTAATTAATAAAATATTTTTAAGTCTTTATAATCTGGACTTTAATTTGGTTTATTCGTTAGTTGAGAAGGTTTCTGTTGTCTTTCATGAATATCCATACATGCTATATTGGTTGTTGGCTTGACAGGGAGAGAGGTAGAAGAGCCATTGTCTTACTAATTATCATCAATTTACCAAAAGCCATGTATGCTGCAGTCACTTGAACATTACTAAGGGCCCCGTCACACATAGCGACTCACCAGCGATCCCGACAACGATATCAACGTGTCATGATCACTGGTGAGTCGCTACATGATCGCTGGTGAGCTGTCACACAGACAGCTTCACCAGCGATCAGCCCCAGCGACGCCCAGCGCGCGGCGTCGCTGTGTACTTAGTTATCAGCGCGTTGATGCAGGGAGCTAGTAACTAAGGTACACATCGGGTTTCTAAGGGACGTGCGTCACTTAGAAACCCGATGTGTACCTTAGTTACCAGCTCCCTGCATCAGCCCGCTGGTAACTAAGGTACACATCGGGTTTCTAAGCACAGCTCCGTGCTTGGAAACCCTGCGTTTACCTTAGTTACCAGCTGATCGCTGGTCTCCCGCCTGTCACAAGCAGCGATGCGTGCTGGCCAGCGGGAGACCAGCGACCAAAAAAATGTCCAGGGCTTTCCTACAGCGATCAGCGATACCGGCAGGGGGGCCGTTTGCTGATCGCTGTCACACACAGCGATCTCGCTGGTGAGATCGCTGTTGCGTCACAAAAATTGTGACTCAGCAGCGATCTCGCTAGCGTGATCGCTATGTGTGACGGGGCCCTAAGAGTGTGTTTGTATTAATGATCTTGAAAGGAGTTGGATACAGTGCTAAGAAACCTCCGTGTCATACCTGTTTTTTAGGGCAAATGGAGGTTTTGCAAAACTTTTGATTCCCAGAGCATTGATTCACCACAAATTTAATTTCTTTGGAAAATTTGGTGAAGCTGGAGAATTTGAATTTCAAGAAATTCACTCATCTCTAGGTGGTGACAATCGTCTTGTCATAGTCCCACTGGTTTAGAGTGGCTTAGATGTTTATGCCAATTCTCTTTGTTTGTGTGACTCTATTCCAACATTTCTAATACACATTCAATTAAATGTTATCAGGATCTGGATCGGCTAGCCATCTCATGTATAAAGGGGTGTCTGACTCTCCCTCTTCAGTTGCTATCAGGGGAGATAAACATGAAGCAATTTTCCTTTTTTTCACTCCTCCTTTTGTCTTGCAGGCAGATAAACTACTGCTAGATGAGTGTCTAAAGGCCCTGTCTCACATAACGAAATCGTTAGCGAGATCGCTGAAACGTCACAGGTTTTGTGACGCAACAGCGACCTCACCAGCGATCTCGCTACGTGTGACACATAGCGGTGACCGGCCCCCCCGCTGGATATCGCTGATCGTGCTCGAATGTTCTTGGCCATTTTTTGATCGTCGGCGTCCCGCTGGCCAGCATGCATCGCTGTGTTTGACCAAGACAAGCGACCTCGTTGGTGACACAGAACTCAGGGACGCAGGCGTGAGTTGCCAGAGTAGCTGCTGTGTGACAAGGTCCCAACGACCGCCGAGGTCGTTATACAGATCGCCGTATCGTTGCTGCGTCGTTGAATAGATCTGCCTGTTTGACAGCTTACTAGTGACCAAGTAGCGATGCACCAGTGATCCTTACCAGGTCGTATCGTTGCGGGATCGTTGGAGCGTCGCTATGTGAAACGGGACCCTTACTCTGCTCTCCCCATATAGAATACATGACATTCATGATTATGGAGGAGTCAAGAGAAATAACCAAGCAGCTATCTTAAAGTGCATGAGGGCCTTTAAGCAAGTAATCCTTAACTAAAAAAATGGAATTAAAGTACCCCAAAGACTTTGAGCCTATGCTTTGCTGCACAATAAAACATAACAATCAGACGCTGTAATATGGACACATGTTGTGAACCTAGGGTGTAAGGGGTTAATATTGTTATACATTATACATGATGATTTAGGATAGTTTAGCAGTCAATAACTAATATCTCTCTAGGTATATAGTAATTAAATGATTAATATAATTGTGGCCATTGTTGTATTGTTTAGGACATACAGGTGCTTCTCACAAAATTAGAATATCATCAAAAAGTTAATTTATTTCAGTTCTTCATTACAAAAAGTGAATCTCATATATTATATAGAGTCATTGCAGACACAATGATCTAGTTCAAGTGTTTATTTCTGTTAATGTTGATGATTATGGCTTACAGCCAATGAAAACCCAAAAGTTATTATCTCAGTAAATTAGAAAAAATAACAAATAACACCTGCAAAGGCTTTGTAAGCATTTAAAATGGTCCCTTAGTCTTTATCAGTAGGATCCACAATCATGAGGAAGACTGCTGATTTGTAGTACTATGTGGGGGCCCATTATTGTGAAGGAGGACTGGGTAGGGCTCATTATACTGTATGGAGGACTACGTGGGGCCAATTATGCTGTGTACTGGTTGGCCAGTACATTTTCTTTTTGGCCCTCTGCGTGTTTGAGTTTGATATCCCAGGTTTAGGATAATGAAGGGGTTAATGGTGGTCTATAGCATAAAAATACTTATTTTAACTGTAACTAATCAAAATAGGTCTATATATATTTTTTAGAGGATTTGGAACTCTGGCTTTTTGATATATACCCCTATGATCAGAAAGGACACACAGAGTTCATTTTTCTAGTTAAGGAATATGCTTGGAAATATTCTTTTATAAGTGGCTACATCACGCAAATATAATAGACAAACAACCATGTTTAAGAATGACGGTTCCTTTAAGGCAGGGTTCCCCAACTCCAGTCCTCAAGGCCCACCAACAGATCATGTTTTCAGGATTTCCTTAGTATTGCTCAGGTGATAATTGCATCACTTGTGCAATACAAAGAAAATCCTGAAAACATGATCTGTTGGTGGGCCTTGAGGACTGGAGTTGGGGATCCCTGCTTTAAGGTACATGGTACAAAATACAAGAATATAGAGCTCAATACTCACTGGTGCAGGAGGAGGAGGTGGTGGTGGCTCTTTAATCACCTGTCATATAAACCAGACACATATATCAGTAAAATATCAGTGCAGGAGGATGGAGTTTATAGATTTGTGTAGATTATCAAATCATCCCCTTATTACAGAAATTTAGTTTACATGGGGAATAACAGCATTTGATATTATCTATACCAAGAACACTGTGAGAAAATAAATAATGTAGTAATGCTTATCTCTGATGAAGAAAGTACTCCTAAGTTTCACACTTCCGTTTTTGACCATCAGTCAAAATCTGCCGTTTTTGCAAAAAAACGGATCCGCCATTTTTTTTGGCGGATCCGTTTTTTTCCCCATTGATTTGCATTACTGGCGGATCTTGAAGGATGGCCATCCGTCGGATCCGTTTTTTTGCGGATCAGTCAATTCTTTTGCGTCCGCCGAGACGCCTGGATGGTCCATGTAACGTTTTTTGTGCTGCAGGATCCACATTTTTCTAGTGCGCATGCCTGGAGGAATGAAGTCAGGCTGAAATTTAACCCTGAAATCATTTCTGGCGGACAGAAAAAAAAATCTCTCTCTCTCTTTTCCAGTGGGAAAATGTTAGTGCCTATCCATTTGATTGGTGGGGGTCTGATCTGATCAGTAGAAGAGGGGATTTTCATCCCAGACAGGACACTTTTTTGGAGCGGCAGTGCGCTTGCTCCATTCATTCTCTATGGGGCAGTTGCAAAAAGTGATGCGCAGGGCTGAGCAGCCCCATAAGGAATAAATGAAGCAGCGGTTGCGCACTGCCGCTCCATTCTAACAGGATATTGTCTCGTTCTGCCAATCGATGCAGGTCCCACCAACTGGATCCCCCCCAATCACATATTCAATGCATCCATGATAATGTGTTTTCACCTGACAACCCCTTTAAATGTTCCAATACAAGGACCACAAGCAGAGATCTTCAATAGCAAGAAGAATATTGTAAACTTGCAGAGCATTTCATCATACATTCAATATGCTTTACTTGCTGAAAAAAGAATACTTTTAAGTTGCTTCCATGTAAACAACTAATGACTTCATTACCAATACTTACCACGGTGCAGCAAAGTGGCCAGAACCACCAAAGCAGAGCCAAGAAAAGTAGGAGGAAGAGTATCAGGAGGGCAATGAACAGGATGATTCCGGTGCGCTGCGGAAGAGGAAATGTGCATGGGGTGATCACATGATGACTGGAGGGTTCTGGGCAATATTTTAATTAAATGGAATAGGGCACTTTTCTGAAAGGCTAAAGAAACAATCGAGATACATAAGAGTAATACTCGTATATAATGTCCACATACTGTATATATAGAATCCACATAATACTACCATATAGTGGCCAAATATACTGTATATATAGTGGCCAAATATACTGTATATATATACTGTATATATAGAATCCACATAATACTACCATATAGTGGCCAAATATACTGTATATATAGTGGCCAAATATACTGTATATATATACTGTATATATAGAATCCACATAATACTACCATATAGTGGCCAAATAATATATAGGATCCAGAATATATAACTCACAGAGCACATATACAACCACCATCTAGCACCCACAACACAATAATACATAGTGCAAACATAATACCATACACTGCTAAATAATATCAAGAGATCTGTGGGTTCATAGATATCAGGGATGGTAAAAGGCTTAGAGGTGCTAATGCCTGGTGGTCCAGAGTCGTGAGGTTTTAAATGGTCACAACTTTGGCTGCCTTGCACAGAGAAATATTTAAATAGGTTATCCAGGACTATTTTTTTCACTATGGGAACAAAAACTTACAGGATGGTAGTTGCTACCTACTTTCTTTTTGTGCGTTGTGCCGATTTCTGTTGACACAGAATAATCACAGACCGCTCCTGCCAGCAATTTAGCAGCTTCTGCTGACGTCATGTCAACAGAGCAGCAGTTTCTCTTTCACTCTGCTCTGTCAATGGGGAAGGACTGCCAATGTCACACTGCCTAACTGCAGAGAGCCAGCTGTCAATCAGCATATTGGCGGCAGCCACATTCCATCAACAGAGCAACCTGGAAGAGGAAGAGTTACTCTGTTGCAATGGAGCAGCTGAATGGCCAGCAGGAGCGATCAATGACTGCTCTGTGCCAGCGCCGGGTACAAAAGGCAGGAAGTAGGCAACTACCTGCCTCTTAGTTTTTAGGTCCATACTAAAGAAAAAACCCTTGGATAAGCCATTAAAATAGAGACATCGTTATCAGTTCTGGGAATAAAAGTGTTTACTGATGGTCCAGAGTAGTGGAAGGTTTAATGTTAGCCTCCATAGAGGGTTTAATTATATTCCTGGTGGTCAAGATCAGCCTAGAAAATGGGGATTACAGTATAACACCCCTGCATAACCATATATGTTTGAAAAGAGAGGAACAAAATGAAGTTTGCGATTAATGTGCACACAGTTAGTGTATATGCTATAGGTGCACCTGTGATACTTACACAATGTGTACTAGTGATGCTCACAGAACTGGAGATAAAGTTGAGGCCCATGTTCATACTGACCTGGAGATACATCACCCTTAAAAAGAAGATGAAGAAATATAAAAAACTTTATTTTTCATGTATAAAAATTATTTAGCACCATTGTGACTAAATTAGCCATCTTCCTTGCCCACCCTTTGTACCCAGTCTGTGGTAACATATACAACCCTAATGTGTATAACCCATGGTTATCTAGCCTGATCATTTTTTTTGGGCCCTGGAATCGGAACATTAATAAAAGGCATCATAGCAGGAATTACATGCATGTTTTTCTCTCCTTATGAATTTCAACCATCTTGTTTTTGCCGTTCATATTTGCCTATGGTCCATTGTATTTTTGGATTAGTTATTAGACAATCATATTTCAATGTTGGATCTTCCAATATATGACTGTTAAATATCAGGCGATGTATTGGCTCAGACCATGACAGACAGTAGTGTACAAAATGTCTACATATCTGCATGTGTAAACAGGATATTAAATTTCTCATACGTACTGTCCAACTTCATGAATAACCGGAGCAGGACATAGCAGGTAGGTGTCTTGTATAACGGTCGGCTTCTCATCTGGAAGACACATAGGAAATTGACTTTTCCCAGGTAATTTACAGTACTGTGTAGAAATTTTACTCAGGTATGGAAAAATGCTGCAAAGTACGAATACTTTCCAAACTAGAAGTGTTAGGCCGGTTTCACATTAGCGCTTTTTCAGCGCGCGCACGGCCGGGGGTAGCTCCGCCCCCGAGCCGGCTCTCTGCCCGGCGTGCCCGCCCCTTGCTTGTAGCGCCGCCTACTAGCGGACAGCGGCGCCTGCGATCGGCGCACCCTATCTTTAGCATAGGGTGCGCAGATCGTGCGCAGGCCGTGCGCTAGTTGCGCTTTGACCTGCGCTGCGCACTTTTGACGGTGCGCCGTGCGCGCCAAAATCAAACTTTTCGGATTTTGGCGCGCACGGCGCACCGTCAAAAGTGCGCAGCGCAGGTCAAAGCGCAACTAGCGCACGGCCTGCGCACGATCTGCGCACCCTATGCTAAAGATAGGGTGCGCCGATCGCAGGCGCCGCTGTCCGCTAGTAGGCGGCGCTACAGGCAAGGGGCGGGCACGCCGGGCAGAGAGCCGGCTCGGGGGCGGAGCTACCCCCGGCCGTGCGCGCGCTGAAAAAGCGCTAATGTGAAACCGGCCTTAGTAGTTTAGTTTTACCAATTAATAAAATAAAAAGTGAATGAACAAAAGAGAAATCTAAATCACCTCAACACTTGGTGTGACTGTCCTTTGCCTTCAAAACAGCATCAATTCCTCTAAGTTCTCTTGTACACAATTTTTCAAGGAACTCGGCAAGGAGGTAGCTTCAAACATCTTGAACTTTCAAATGGATTTGAGGATTTGCTCAGGATTAATGGTGTCCTCAATGCAGAAAAATACCAGCAGATACTAGTCCATCATGGCATTCCATCTGGGAGGTGGCCAATTGGTTCCAAATTCTTTCAGTAGCAGGACAACCACCCCAACCATACAGCTAATGCCATTAAGAACTATCCTTGGCGTAAAGAAGGATTTGTGCAAACCTACATCTGCAGGAGATCTGTGGTTAGTTCTCCAAGATCTTTTAACAACCTCTCTGCCAAGTTCCTTCTGAAACTGTGGGAAAGTGTACCTAGAGGAATTGATGCTTTGATGCTATTCTGAAGGCAAAAGGTGGTCACACCAAACAAGTTTTTACACACCTGCATTAAACTTTTGTACAGTGCTGTGCATTTCCATAGAACTTGAATTTTACAATGAATTAATTTATTAGGACTACAGTTCTGCAACAGAAGGTCCAACCTTCTCTTCTGTCTGGTGTTGTCACTCACATGGAAGCTAGTGAGCAGGCCTTTCTCGTTAATGAAATGTTGCCATACAAGAGCCTGATACATTTTGCCATCTAGATTTTAGTATTATCCACTGTTCACATAAACAGTTTCATACAGTATCCAGATAAGTATTGCATCCTGAAACCAGATAAATCCCTGGTGCTTTATGGGTCACAAGGTCAATTTCCTGGTGGGCTAGGATCAGAAAGTTTGAAGCTTGAGGCAGTGGTCCTGGCCTTCAGCTTCAAATTATATGTCAGGATGAGCATAACGGCCATATGTAACACCGCGCCAATGCGGTGGGCTGTGATTGGCCAGCTGTGATACACAATGTCACCAAGACTAACACATCATTATAACAGTGGGAAAACAGAAGACTGGCGTGGCACCCGGGTGACAGAAAAGGCAACTACACCAGGAGGAAATGTACATGATACATTCCAAAGTTAGGCCAATCTTCTGAAACTTTGTGGATGATTTATCAAAATCAGTGCACTAAGGCCGGTTTCACATTTGCGGTTGTGTCCACAGCATTTCGTCCGCATCCATCCGCATGCGTCATGCGTACCTATCTTTAACATGGTGTACGCATGGACATGCGTTTGCATGCGTTCGTCTGCGGATGTGTACGCATGCGTCGTTTCCAGGGGTGAGACGTGGCTTGGAAAACGCAATATGTTGCAATTTTGGGGGCGTCAAATATCTGCTGCCATACGCATGCGGACGCATGCGGACAGAGTGCGTCAAAACAACGCGTTACAGTCTATGGGAACGCAGGCGTACACAAGCACATGCATACGCTTTGTGTTTGCATACGCAAGAATTTACCTAGACATGCCCATTGGGGGTGGCTTGTGTACATTCAAAAATTCGCCGGGAAAATAGTACTTGATAATTGTCCGCAACTGCATGCGTGCGTTTGCATGCCTTTTTTGCATGCGTTTGCGGTTGCGGATGATACGCTGCATACTCAACCACAAATGTGAACCTAGCCTAATACAGTCTGCCTGTTCCCATAATTAGCCAATTGGTTGCTACGGCATTGCTCTCCTTTTACCCCATAATTGTTAGATTTTGCCACAGTGTTCTCACTTATAGTTAAGCTGTCATTGAGCCTAAAGCTGCACAGAACTTGACTGATATCACGGGCACTGTGGAAACCATTTCCTCGGACCACCACCTGGAAGGACTCTGAAATGAGAAGACACAAAGCAAACATTCATTAGCTGGTTATAGAAAAAGGGCTTTTCATGGGGCAGCCAGCAATGATAGAATAAATGCCAACATCCTATGACCTACAGCTGAATCATGGCATACTCAGTATCTCATCAGCTGAAATCAAACTCAAGGAAATGCCAGCAATCTGACTTGTAAATGGGGGATTTAATGCAGAGCTGTCACCAAATTTCAAAATATAAACTGCGTACATCACATTACGATTTTTACAATTCTGACCACCAGTGTGTCTTTATGAGGTAATAACTGGAATGCTTCAAGGGATCCCACTGATTATGAGAATGTTTTTTTCATGACAAATTGTACTACCTGTTAGTGGTGGAAAAAAATCGGAAACTTAGCAAAAATTTATAAAATTTCATAATTTTCAAACTTTTAATTTTTATGCCCTAAAACAAGAGTTATGTCACACAAAATAGTTGATAAATAACAATTCCCACATGTCTACTTTACATCAGCACAACATTATAAAAACTGTCACTGTCACAGCACATGCAAGGAGAGCCCAACAAACAGGACCCCAAAATTTGTTGTGCAATTTCTCCTGAATGCACCGATACCCCATATGTGGTCAAAGACTACTTTTGAGGCACAGCGCAAAACTCAGAAGGGAAGAAGCACCATATTGGAGTTCAGATTTTGCTGGAATGATTTGGAGGGTGCCATGTCACATTGGAAGAGCCTCTGAGGTGCCAGAACAACTGAACCCCCCCATAAGTGACCTCATTCTACAAACTACACTCCCAATGAATTCATATAGGGGTGCAGTGATCATATCCACACTGTCACTGAATTTTATACCATTGGGCAGTGAAGAAAAAATAATTACCCTACATTTTTACCACCAAAATTTTGTTTTAGTCCAAGATTTTACATTTTCACATGGGGAAATGGGGAAAAATAGCACCACAATGTCTGCTTGATATAGAAATACCCTATATGTGGCTGTACACTACTGCTACAGCATGTTCCCACCACCTACCTAGATTTAAATGATTGCTCAGAATTTTTACTTGATAATGTCTTTGTTACCAGGATAGTCTCAGATTAAGCTATTGTACTTAGAGATATATTAACTACATGAGACTACTATTTATACTTCAATGTTTTATCTATGTATTTATTCTTGTACATCACTTAAATTTTGTATGTTAATTTTTTGTACATATTTATTTTACAGTGAGGTTTGAAAAAGACCCAGGACAGGGTCGAAACGTCACCTTGTTTTCACTGATACTGCTTTTGTGGTGAACCTTTTTTTGTTAATGAAACAAAACACAAAAATTTCTTTGCAATCAAATTAAATTTTGAGTGCGGCTGTTTTACCTTCTGATTACTGTTACTGGACGAAGTCCACGTTTAGCCTGCACCTACATTGTAGCATGAGTGCGCGTCATTTATCTTTCTATCTAGCCATACAGAGAGATGGAGTTTCCATCTAACTCTCCGAGTGACTTGATTCAGATGAAATCCCAAGGAATCCATTCACTATAATGAGGTATCAGAGGTACTCTGAACTCCATCCGGTCTCTGTTAAATGGTGTCCATCTTTTCAGAAGTGCACAAAACTGTGGTTGTGCATGTCTAAAAAGAAGAACACTGCCAAATCATAGGCCAGATAGCATCCACAGTGACTCCATCTACCTCTTTATAGGGAATCTTCCTCCGGGTTTCTGTCTGAATCACGTATTTCAGATATTTACACAGAAAACCCTAGTGTAAGCGCTCAGCGTAGAGCACAGGATAAATGTGAGCTAAGCCTTACTGCACTCTTTGGGAGACAGAATGAAAAAATCAACAGCAGGTGAAGAATTGTTTTTATTTATTTTTTAGACCATTCATCATGTGGTGATTAAAAGACTTTATTTGTTGTGTCCCATGAATGGTTATGGGTGTGTTGGTGTTAGGTTTGTGGTTAGGGTTATGGTTAGGGCTGAGATTAGGGTTAGGGGTGTGTTGGGGTTAGGGTTGGAATTAGAATTGGGGGTTTCCACTGTTTAGGTACATCAGGGGCTCTGTAAATGCAACATGACGCCCGCAGACCATTCCATCAAAGTCTGCATTTCAGAACGTCACTACTTCCCTTCCGAGCCCCACCGTGTGCCCAAACAGTAGTTTTCTCCCACATATGGGGTACCAGCGTACTCAGGACAAATTGACAACAACTCTTAGGGTCCAATTTCTCCTGTTACCCTTGTGAAAATAAAAATTGGGGGCTAAAAGATCATTTTTGTGGAAAAAAATGATTTTTTTATTTTCACGCCTCTACATTATAAACTTTACTGAAACACTTGGGGGTTCAGAGTGCTCACCACACATCTAGATAAGTTCCTTGGGCGGTCTAGTTTCCAAAATGGGGTCACTTGTGGGGGATTTCCACTGTTTAGGTACATCAGGGGCTCTGCAAACGCGACATGACACCCGCAGACCATTCCATCAAAGTCTGCATTTCAGAACGTCACTACTTCCCTTCCGAGCCCCACCGTGTGCCCAAACAGTAGTTTTCTCCCACATATAGGGTACCAACGTACTCAGGACAAATTGGACAACAACTTTTGGGGTCCAATTTCTCCTGTTACCCTTAGGAAAATAAAAATCGGAGGCTAAAAGATCATTTTTGTGGAAAAAAAATGATTTTTTTTATTTTCACGGCTCTACATTATAAACTTTAGTGAAACACTTGGGGGTTCAAAGTGCTCACCACACATCTAGATAAGTCCCTTGGGGGGGTCTAATTTCCAAAATGGGGTCACTTGTGGGGAGTTTCCACTGTTTAGGGACATCAGGGGCTCTCCAAATGCGACATGGCATCCGATCTCATTTCCAGCCAATTGTGCATTGAAAAAGTCAAACGGCACTCCTTCCGTTCTGAGCTCTGCCATGTGCTCAAACAGTGGTTTAGCCCCACATACGGGGTATTGGCGTATTCGGGAGAAATTGCACAAAAAATTTTGTGGTTCATTTTCTATTTTTACACTTGTGAAAATAAAGAAAAATGGTTTTGAAGTAAAATGTTTGTGAAAAAAAGTTAAATGTTTATTTTTTCCTTCCATATTCCATTCATTCATGTGAAGCACCTGAAGGGTTAATAAACTTCTTGAATGTGGTTTTGAGTACATTGAGAGGTGCAGTTTTTAGAATGGTAGAATGGTGTCACTTTTGGGTATTTTCTGTCATATTGACCCCCTAAACTCACTTCAAATGTGAGGTGGTCCCTAAAAAAATGGTGTTGCAAATTTTGTTGTAAAAATGAGAAATCGCTGGTCAACTTTTAACCCTTATAACTTCCTAAAAAAAAATTATGTTTCCAAAATTGTGCAGATGTAAAGTAGATATGTGGGAAATGTTATTTATTAACTATTTTGTGCGATGTCACTCTCTGATTTAAGGGCATAAATTTTCTAAATTTTCGCCAAATTTTGATTTTTTTAACAAATAAGCGCAGATCATACCTAAAAAATTTTACCACCATCATGAAGTACAATATGTCATGAGAAAACAATGTCAGAATGAGTAAGAACCGTTGAAGCGTTCTGGAGTTATGACCTCATAAAGTGACACTGGTCAGAATTGAAAAAATTGGCCTGGTCACGAAGGCAAAAACAGGCTCGGGTGCGAAGGGGTTAAGGGAGCATAGTCTCCAGAAACGCGTCGAGATTCATACCCAATTGGTATTGTGCTAAAGATTGTGTCCTCCATGTTACAAGTTTTGTGAATAAAGAAATTTTATCTTCACGGAATCGGTTGAGCTGGACATCTTTTTTCTTTTGGTCATTACATGCTTGGACACAGCGGGTCGTGCTCCTGAGGCTTATGAAATTCACTGATTGGTGAACTGGCAACATTTTTTTCTTCTACTATCCGAGGACGCCTAGCATGTGAGTACAACAGTCATACAGTTATCTAAGCAATTGATGGCTAAGGATTTAGAGACTCATACTGCCTTGAAGAGTCAGAATATTATTCTTTGGGTCGGTGCAAGTATAGTGATACCAGATTTATATAGTGTTTTTTATGTTTGACTGCTGTCACACACTAAAAAAATGCCATATTTTGGCCGACAGTCATGTGAAGGCTTGCTTTTTGCAGGACGAGTGACGTTTTTATTGGTACCATGTTCGAGCACATAAAGTTTTTTGATTGCTTTCTATTCTCATTTTTAGGAGGCAGAATGAACAAAAAACAGCAATTCAGGATCTGGTTTTTTTTTTGTTTGTTTGTTTTTTACGCTGTTCCGGGTGTGATAAAATTGATAAGGCAGCTTTATTCTTCGGGTCAGTAGTACTATTATAAATCCAAAATCCTAATAGGTATACTGTAACCTCCACTATTGATAATAAATCATAAGTTCCAACAATAAACCATTCAGAAGGGTTAAAGAGGCATGAAGAGAAAAAGTTAAAATACAATTACACAATAAAAACTATTTTATACAAAAAATAATTATTTTTCCATAGCTTTATTTGGAGAGCTATAACTTTTATGTTTCCAGTGATTGAGCTGTATCATGACTTGCAGATGATGATTTGATGATGTTTTCAGCTATACCATGTTTATTAAGGCTGGTTTCACATTAGCGCTTTTTAAGCGCACGCACGGCCGGGGGTAGCTCCGCCCCCGAGTCGGCTCTCTGCCCGGCGTGCCCGCCCCTTGCTTGTAGCGCCGCCTCCTAGCGCACAGCGGCGCCTGCGATCGGCGCACCCTATCTTTAGCATAGGGTGCGCAGATCGTGCGCAGGCCGTGAGCTAGTTGCGTTTTGACCTGCGCTGCGCACTTTTGACGGTGCGCCGTGCGCGCCAAAATCAAACTTTTCGGATTTTGGCGCGCACGGCGCACCGTCAAAAGTGCGCAGCGCAGGTCAAAGCGCAACTAGCGCACGGCCTGCGCACGATCTGCGCACCCTATGCTAAAGATAGGGTGCGCCGATCGCAGGGGCCGCTGTGCGCTAGGAGGCGGCGCTACAAGCAAGGGGCGGGCACGCCGGGCAGAGAGCCGGCTCGGAGGCGGAGCTACCCCCGGCCGTGCGTGCGCTTAAAAAGCGCTAATGTGAAACCAGCCTTAGATGTGTTTTTTTACTGCATTTTACTACACTTTTTGTTTGGCGCTATGATGAAAAATAACTGTTTTTTTTATGTTCATTGAGGGGGTTTACTAGTGGGATGGGTCATTCCGGAAGATGCGATTGTAAGCACATGTACTTTTTTTGTTTATATTTTTTTTTTACATAGAAATACAAGTTTATGGATACAATATATTTCTATTTTCTTTAATTATTTTGTGATTTTTTAAATTTATTTATATTTTTACATGTATGGGTGTCCTGAGTCATATGGACTCTTAACCGAGTCGATATTAAACCACTATGTTTTGGATAGTGTCTAAATCAGCAGCTTACATCAAAAAATCCACTCTACCTTGGTATCTCTTTGCATATATATTTGAAATATAAATATATATACCGTATTAAAGAAACCTAAGAAGTCAGGTTTTGTTTGCACCCGGAGGGGATCCACACATTTGTTTGCCAATGGGCCTCCACCAATGTTGAACTGGTCCTGTTTAAACGGTCAAGGGTCAAAATTCAGGAGAAAGGGGTGAGGGCCCTTTCTGAGTTTAGCTTTTTGTGTAATCCTTCTTGGACGTTTAACTCAATATCCGCCCACTTAGCTGAATTGGCAGCTGCTCAGTGCCTGAGGAGCAGTTCATGAACCAGTCCTAATCTAAAGTTCTGGAAAGGATCCCAAAGACATGGCTGCTTTCGTCAAAAAAATAGTGCCATATCTGTCCAGGGGTTGTGTATGATATTGCAGCTCAGATCTCTTAAAGTGAATGGACCTAGGCTGCAATACTATGCACAACCTAAAGACAGGTGTGGCGCTGTTTTTCAAAGTAAGCGGCCATGTTTTTCTACTCTTGGACAACAAATATAACTTGCAGGATTGAAGCTTTCTTTGTCCGTACTGGGCGCAGCAGCAGATGATGTACGTGCTATTTACTAACACCACATACTCACTGTAGGAATGTATCCCTCACCACAACTTCCTCCATATAATACAAAGATGCAGATCTGGCATAACAGTAAAATAGTGCAGTCAGCACCAAGAAAAGCAGCCGCTTCTACAAGAGGATGCTGACCATACCTTTCTTCTGATGGTCTGACCACAGGGTATCCAGAAGTCATTGCCGAGATTAGGAAAACATACTTCCCTGGCCCCTGTCCTTGTCGAAAGTACTGTTGCCATCAACTACGGATTGCTGCTGTACAGCCTATAACGTCAGCTTCATATTTTCCACATGACATATTGTAGAGGGAAATGCCCCAAAATGGATATACGGTATATATATATATATATATATATATATATATACTGTATATATACAGTTGAAACCAGATGTTTACATACACTATATAAAATGACATATATGCGTGTTTTTCTCAATACTTGACATGAAATCAGAATAAGCCTTTCCTGTTTTAGGTCAATTATGATTACCATAATTATTATTTGCCAAATGCCAGAATATGTTTTAAGGCATTTTTATTACTTACTGCAAATTGTCTCTACCAAAATGGCGCCGGTGGTGATAAATGTTATTTCCTCTAACAAAATGGCGCCAGTGGCATCTGCGCCGTAGTATCTATCGGATATCAAAAAGTAACTACTGTGTGCACAAGCACCGCCGGCGCCAGCTTGGTGGAGACAATTTTTTCCCCCTAGTAAAATGGCTCCGCTTTTAATGCACATTATACATCTGCCGCCTACCTGCTGAAGGTGATTTTTTTTTCAATATCTATAATAATCAGTATGTAAACAAGGGAGCAGATCAGTGACCTGTCATAAGCCATAAAGATGAATATGTAAGCAGAGCACCACATGAAGACTGCCCCACAGCACCCCCCACTGACCGCCTCAGAGCACAAGCATTTCATTAACTCAAAACTGAAAATAAAGATTAAACATCAACCACAAGACAGATTTCATCATCCAGGTATCATTTTAATCAGTATACCGGCACCAACCTGACACTGTCTGTAGGTTACTGTGCACAATCATGCTGACAGGTTCCCTTTAAAAAAGATGGAATGCAAGAATAGGAGGTGTCAGGTCACAACTGCCTACTGAAGTCTATGAAGAGGGAAGAGGAAAGAGCCCAGTGAGAAAAAGAAAGGCAGAGGGACACACAGACTGCACTGCTGCTTTCTAGTAAATGTTTTACCTCACCTGCGTGCTGGATTCCCAGCTACACTGCTAATTAGGGCTGTACATTGTCCTCCATGCTGCTGCTTCTCAAAGTGTGCTACAGAAAAATGGGAGAGCAAGAAGGCCTCGTGTCTCTGTGCACACTAGGTCAGAGGTGGTTGAGGCTGCAGGAGGAAAACCATAGAATATAAGTAATCTAATTACCAGAAATTGTGTGATTACAAATGTACGCACACAACAGCTTCTTTTGAAAAGTCAGCTGAAATGACAGGTACACTTTAAATACATTTTTAGTCTTTGCGCCCCAAGATTCTGGCAGTTCCAATATTAAATTGAAAAAGAATTTGCTTTCTGCCATTACAATTTTGGAAAGTTAAGCGTCACTTCAAAAGTGAGATACTAGATTATTACAAGGGATGGAAGGCCTCTCATATGATGAGATGATGGAAAAGTCGGGCTTGTTTAGCTTAGAAAAAAAGACGCCTCAGAGGAGTTCTCATTTACATGTATAAATATACAGTGGGGAAAAAAAGTATTTAGTCAGTCAGCAATAGTGCAAGTTCCACCACTTAAAAAGATGAGAGGCGTCTGTAATTTTCATCATAGGTAGACCTCAACTATGGGAGACAAACTGAGAAAAAAAAATCCAGAAAATCACATTGTCTGTTTTTTTTTCATTTTATTTGCATATTATGGTGGAAAATAAGTATTTGGTCAGAAACAAAATTTCATCTCAATACTTTGTGATATATCCTTTGTTGGCAATGACAGAGGTCAAGCGTTTTATGTAAGTCTTCACAAGGTTGCCACACACTGTTGTTGGTATGTTGGCCCATTCCTCCATGCAGATCTCCTCTAGAGCAGTGATGTTTTTGGCTTTTCGCTTGGCAACACGGACTTTCAACTCCCTCCAAAGGTTTTCTATAGGGTTGAGATCTGGAGACTGGCTAGGCCACTCCAGGACCTTGAAATGCTTCTTACGAAGCCACTCCTTCGTTGCCCTGGCGGTGTGCTTTGGATCATTGTCAAGTTGAAAGACCCAGCCACGTTTCATCTTCAATGCCCTTGCTGATGGAAGGAGGTTTGCACTCAAAATCTCACGATACATGGCCCCATTCATTCTTTCATGTACCTGGATCAGTCGTCCTGGCCCCTTTGCAGAGAAACAGCCCCAAAGCATGATGTTTCCACCACCATGCTTTACAGTAGGTATGGTGTTTGATGGATGCAACTCAGTATTCTTTTTCCTCCAAACACGACAAGTTGTGTTTCTACCAAACAGTTCCAGTTTGGTTTCATCAGACCATAGGACATTCTCCCAAAACTCCTCTGGATCATCCAAATGCTCTCTAGCAAACTTCAGACGGGCCCGGACATGTACAGGCTTAAGCAGTGGGACACGTCTGGCACTGCAGGATCTGAGTCCATGGTGGCGTAGTGTGTTACTTATGGTAGGCCTTGTTACATTGGTCCCAGCTCTCTGCAGTTCATTCACTAGGTCCCCCCGCGTGGTTCTGGGATTTTTGCTCACCGTTCTTGTGATCATTCTGACCCCACGGGGTGGGATTTTGCGTGGAGCACCAGATCGAGGGAGATTATCAGTGGTCTTGTATGCCTTCCATTTTCTAATTATTGCTCCCACAGTTGATTTCTTCACTCCAAGCTGGTTGGCTATTGCAGATTCAGTCTTCCCAGCCTGGTGCAGGGCTACAATTTTGTTTCTGGTGTCCTTTGACAGCTCTTTGGTCTTCACCATAGTGGAGTTTGGAGTCAGACTGTTTGAGGGTGTGCACAGGTGTCTTTTTATACTGATAACAAGTTTAAACAGGTGCCATTACTACAGGTAATGAGTGGAGGAAAGAGGAGACTCTTAAAGAAGAAGTTACAGGTCTGTGAGAGCCAGAAATCTTGATTGCTTGTTTCTGACCAAATACTTATTTTCCACCATAATATGCAAATAAAATGAAAAAAAAACAGACAATGTGATTTTCTGGATTTTTTTTTCTCAGTTTGTCTCCCATAGTTGAGGTCTACCTATGATGTAAATTACAGACGCCTCTCATCTTTTTAAGTGGTGGAACTTGCACTATTGCTGACTGACTAAATACTTTTTTTCCCCACTGTATGTGTGGTCAGTACAAAGGACTGACGCGTGACTTATTCCTTCCAAGGACCATACTAAGGACCAGGGGGCACTCATTACGAGTGGAAGAAAGGCGATTCCAACAGCTAAGTAGGAAAGGGTTCTGTACAGTTAGAGCAGTCAGACTGTGGAATGCCCGACCACAAGAGGTAGTAATGGCAGACTTTATATCAGCATAACAAAGTGGACTTTACTTAGCCACATGTCTTCTGTTTTTTGGAATGCTGCATCTTTGTAATCTTTTATATTGCAATAATTCTATTTTTTGGATGTTATTCTATCATTTTTTCTATTTTATAGTAGCTATCTATCCATCTCCTATCTTCTCCTAACAAATTCTCAAAATGAGCAGCTAATGACAGTTCTTTGGATCTGTGAATGTCTTTTGCAGGAAGCAGCAATACTCTTGAGCATGGCAGTACTACTGTTGCTGTTGAGTTAAGTCATAAAACATCTTCTTTGTCTGGCAAGACCTGACATATAAGGCGAAATGGGACTAAAAATCAACCCTAGCGGGCAGGGCCCATCACTCCGCATTTGTTTTAGCATCCGAAGTGAAAAAAAAATGTTAGCCTAACTGCACTGTGGATTCCTCATTCTGGGGGGACCGACTACTGCGTTAATTAGGACTATTGTCAGTAATACAAGCATGAAGTAGAAGTGGCCTCTGGCCATAAGGAGACTGAAGGATTAGAGAGTTATGTATTACCACACTATGGTAGCCAAGAGCAAACCTCTAATACCTCATTGTGGCCATCATAAAAATACCAGACTCGCCATGTTCATATGTACTATGCTAAAGAGGCTGAAGAATGGCAGGTATGACAGGTATGACATCTGAGTCTTGGGCTCGGGCTACTCGGAACTTTCTAATAAAATACTTAGATAAAAATGCAACAAAGGGTGGAGGGTAAAGAAATCCAAAGAGGACAACCTTCAGGATGAGCACATCCCAACTACATTAATCCCAAATAACCCCAGTGAAAAGGAGTGGGCTCCTATATCTCCTTGATTAACCCTTGCTCACAGCCTCCCTTTCCCAAAGTCAAATGTGCCATCCATATTCAGTGTGGCACCCAACGGACTGCTGTTTGGCACAAAATCTCTATGTCGGTGTCACTCAGATTGAGGGGCTTGTTGCTTGTTGGTCCGGAAAACAAAGAGGTAACTTAAACTATATGGCAGTACTTTGAGCACTGTATTATGTGGGCCTTATACTTCCGGAATATGGAAGTATTATTTAGACATTATCAAACTTCAAGGGATTGTCCAGTTTATTTTTCTTTAACTTCTTAAGTTCTTTAACTGTACTCTTCAGCAACCATTCCCACACCCGTTCCCCGCTGTAGACATTTGTGTCTGTTGACATGACTTCAGCGGGGACATCATGCTGATAACATGTGACCGCTGCAGTCAATCACTTAGCTCAACAGTCATAGGAGGCAGAAAACCAATAAGCTGACTAATTGGCTGAAAACTGTCAACAAAGGAAGCAATGGGGAGTGGCATTGGGTAAGTACAGCTGACTTGCTATTTTTAAGTACAGGGAGCCAATGGAATAATTAAAAAAAAAATTAATCCGGACAACCCCTTTAATGCATAATTTGTAATAGACCACATATCTGTAACCTCCTATGTGCCATTTGTAATTCATATTTAAAAAAATGCATACATTTGTGGGGAATTCTAAGAAAACAACTTTTGGCAGCCCTTTTACATGTCGGTATTTAGAGATGAAGTCCAGGTTCTCTAACGAGGAACACTCCTAAATCTATGCAAGATTTGACGACTTTGACATAATGAACTCATCGTGACCGAGTAAACCTTGTGTGGCCAGACCCACCTAATGGATCGGAGAAATCCCAGAAGACTGGCTCAACTACAGAACAAAATGCCTTACACGTAATCCTACTGGCACGTCTCACACTAATCTCTGCACTCAGCCAGCTCCACAGACACACCGGGCACCCATGGGAGCAAGTTTGCTAGACTTTATTTGTTTTTTTTTAAAAACGTCCAGTTCAAATATTGTTGTAGCATTATCTTCAGTAGTAGATAGGGGTCCATATGGCAGTATTTGTGTGCCAGGCAGGGCTATTTAAAATACAGAATGAATACAGGAAAGCCAGCTCACCAATTTAGTTTGGAACACGAAGCAGCAACGATCATCAAACTGTTGTGAAGGATCCAGCTTCATGATCATAAAATGTTCATTTTTCGTGAAAAATAATTTTTACATCCAAGCGATAATTCATGTGTCGAGATGACACGTTTTGGAAGCACGCTAATGGTGGACCTTTTCTATTGTTTGACTAAAATACATTATATGGAGAAAAGTATTGGGACATCTCCACATTACCCCTACAGGAGCTCTTATGACCTCCCATTCTACATCCACAGACATTACTATAGAGATGGTCCCCTTCCCGCAGCTAGAACAGTCTCCCTTCCACAAGAATTTGTTGTCTGTCTGTGGGAATTTTTGCTCATTCTTCCAGATGAGCATTTCTGATGTTGGATGAGGGGGCCAGGCTCACAATCTCCATTCTCATTGATCCCAAATGTATTCAATGGGGATGAGGTCTGAATTCGGTGTGGATCGTCAAGTTCTTCCACACTAATTGCCCACAACCATACCTTTATGGACTTTGAATTCTGCACTGAGGCACAGTCATGATGCAGGGTTGCCAACTTGACATTTCATTTTTCCTGAACAGCTTATCAGAAAATCACGAACAGACAATATTTTTTACGGAATGACACATTGGAAAAACCATAATAACTCAATAAGATTGAGTGTTATGGGTCGCCCTCACAACCAGGGCTGTGGGGTACTCGGTACCGGGCCGGTGTCAGGGGGATGTGTCACAGCAGCAGTGACCCAGTCCGTGGCCCTGGGCACCCAATATCAATGGTGGTGATGTTAATAGTATAGTTTATATGGATAGTTCGTGACGCCACCTGTGGTGTTCGGCAAGGGAGATGTTAAGCCGACGCTGCAGACAGATCCTCTGGGACAGATGGTGGGATGCAGCAATGGTGGTATAGCCCTCCACAGGCAGGGCTGTTGTCCCAGGACAGTGTAGATGTGGGGACACCTTGATGGTGTAGTGTCCAGCGCAGGGAATGTAGCAGTGCTGGCGGACGCAAGAAGGAATGGAGGACACCAGGGCTTGCAGCTTCAACGCTTTACTCACAGTTCTTGGTAACCACTGGTGCCCGCTTCCATGCCGTGTCCTCCGGGCCAGAGACTCAAACAACCTCCCGGGCAAGTTAGGCTTCTCCTCTCCGACACCTACCTTTCCTGAATGACTCCTCCATTGCGCCTTTTAGTATTAAGAGCTCCAGTACCATGGTTACTCTGAAGTTTCTCCTGTCAGATGTTCCTAACAACTCTACTTGTATGATAGACAGCTGTAGCCTGATCAGGGACCTCCTGGATCCCGGCTCTCTATCCGTGTTGCTGTTGTGTCCCAAGTCTTAGATGGGAGTAGTGCATTTACAGCCAACTACTCCACCGGTGTCTGCTGCAGAACCATAAGTGTCCATACAACCTCAGGGACCAGGCCCCGGCCTTGCGCTGAGAACCTATAGGCAGGGTTCCTCTTCCAACCCACAACTCGTCTCAGTTCTCCTACTCCTTCGTTCCGCGCTGTTCCTTCTCTCTCTTATGGAAGCTTAGGTTGCAGTTCTACGTCTCTCTCCTTCTGTTCCTTTCCTAGGGAGCTCGTTCCACTAAGACCAGTCCTCAGCCTCTCCTGACTGACTGCCTTCCTCCGCCTTGAGCTCCCCACAGGCTGACTTCTTGTCAGCCTGCTCTCAGCCTCTCCTCCAGACTGAAATGGACTGACTTCTAATTCTAAACTTTCCCACTCTTTTTATACCTAACTCCACCCACCTCCCAGCACATCTCGTGTTACGAAGCAAGGACCCACGAAAAGTGCTCTGCTATCCTCTAAGCATGGAGCCGCAATCTGGTCCATTGCTGAACTATCCTGTGTGTGGGTGCAGGTGTTGGAGTGTGGAAAGGAGTTCCCAACTTACCTAGATGGTGGGGTACTACACCTTAGGAGAAGGTGCAGTACCTCTGTGGCGACTGAGCCTCAGGGGCGCCACAGTTACATGTATAGCGTCCATAAATCTGACATGGAAGCATGAACAGCATTCACTGTAAACTATAATTACAGTCAAAATAATCTGTGTATACGTTTCTTCTGCTTCAAAAATTCATGGACCCCTCAATTTTTTTTTTACGGACTAGGCAAAAAAGTGCCCTACTTTAATGGACTGTCAGGGAATGTCCAAGCCCCCCTTTAGAGCAAATAGTGTGGGGGCTTCATGGGACTGCGGCACCAACTCCCCCTGTTTACTAAAAGCCTAGTCTAGTTAGGGTTTACTTGGTATGTCCCGTTAGTCCTCTCAGTAGTGGGCTTCTATTCCTCCCCCCCTTCCTTTGTTATGTAATGACTAATGGTACTTACCTTTCGTTGATTGGTTTCTTAGTCTTCAGGTGCCAGGCAGAAATGAGCGACAGGAGTCTGATTGGTGGACAGATTTCGGCGAGAAGCAGAAGAGCCTTTTTAAGCCCTGCATTCCTGTCAGGGGACACACAGCAGCCGGGATTTTGAAGAATCACCCTCCCTTAAGTTATAATGTCGTTGTGGTATTTATTAGATGTTGCTCGCCCAGCTATGATGGGTGGAGACTGGATAGTTTTTAGTGGCTATGGAGTAATGAATGTTATTGTTTATTGGTTTAATATATTTAATATTTGAGGAACCATTAAGGCCTGGTTCACATAGCGTTATGGCAGTCCATTTAACGGATTGCGTTACAAAGCGGAATTAACACGATGTAACGCATCCATTAACGCTACTATACACTGCCATAACATAGCACATGTCTTAATCGGCATGCGTTAGTGATGTGCCGTCATGTTGTGACGGACCCTCGGACGCGGTCTGCAGCATTCGAGGGTCTGTCACTGCTAGCTCAGATGAAGGATCTGCGTTAGCGCGATCGCATAACGCGATCAACATAAGGACTAGCGATAGCATTAGAACATAGTCTAATAAATACTGCGGCCTTTTATCTGCACACTATGTGTCGTGTTTTCATTTTAGTTGGTTAGTTGGGAAGGTGGTGAAGGTGGGGGGGTTTGGTGCCTGCCATCCCATGTCTGGAGGGCTAGCAACCCAGGGGCTGGCATATCATCGGTGAAACTTGTGCAGGTGCACATGGACCCATGAGGTGAGGGGGCCCACTTCCACCTCCAAAGCATTTGAAACTGTACATTATGATGAGCTTTTGGACTCTAAAGCGCCCATATCTTGTTCTTGCCAGGGGACGGTTTAGCGTGGTGTCTCTCAGATGCTGGAGCAGAAAAGGTTCTTCCCCCAAACTCTTCCTTTAAAGTTAGAAGCTACAATTGTCCAAAATGTCTAGTCGTGTTGAAGTGTTAAGATTTCCCTTCACTGGAACTATGGAGCCTGTGGTCCCTGGACGCTTTCACTTTTCAATAATACCTCTTACAATTTATTCTGGCATATTTAGGAGGGGAGAAATGTCATGAACTGACTTGTTACCCAGGTGATATCTCATTACAGTGAGACAGTGATTAGTTCCATGAACTCTTTAAGTTGAACCTTTTTTTAAGTCTATTTTATGTTTTCTCTTTCCTTTAATTTCATCATTTTAGGCGGGAATTGGGATTTCCAGATGCTTTCAGCTGATTCCTCATTTGCGACTTTTTTAAAAGCCACATTTTTGCACAAATGTGCTCCAGTCCCTCCTTTGAGTGATTTTATGTACGTTTAAAATGTTTGCATACATTTTGAGATCCCTTTAGCGTAACATTTTGGGTGGGACACTTCAAAATGACTTCTCAGCTCCTATGTGCTTATTTGAAAAGATTTTTAATCATCCGCCGATGTTCCAGTTTTCAAGAGCCGCTCATTGCACTCTCTGCCAACTGGTTAATCTGATTTCCCTCAGTCACCGAGTCCTTTTCTTCCCCAGTTATTGTCACTCTGACCATCGCTGAATGTGACAGGACAGCACGGAGGACTGGAAAAGGTCATTGTGAGGATTAAATTTGGGTAGTGTTAGCAACGTGGAGAGGAGGACTGCATGGGCTTAGTGCGGGTGATGGCGATGCTTCGGGCCCTCCTCCCCCACATAATAATGAATTCATCACCACTCGACAGCAGGGTGGGTTGCCCGTGTGTTCGCTCACATTGTAGAAATAGACGAGTGATGGAGACATTGGGTTGTCACACATGCCAGCAACAAGCTGCCATCCCACTGGAGCGGAAACACATTGCTAATGTACACTTCAATCTGAGCCTTGTTCTTAGCAACAGGACATTTATTGTCCCTGTTCCTACAAATCTTGGCTGCTGCCCCTACATCGGTCGTCATATAGTCGACATCTGAAGAACAGCAGGAAAAGGTCTTCCTCTAGTATTATATACACGATTAGAATTTGCAGATTTTTCAGCAGCAAAAACCAGAGTGTTAGCAAGAAAACTCCGTTTATCTAAATGGGCGAAAAACTATGAAAAAAATTGACATGCTGCAGATTTGATAAAAAAAGCTTAGATGGTTTAAATTTGCAAGGAAATGAAGCAGCATGTGAATGAGATCTCAGAAATCTTATTCAGTTTGCTAGTATTGTAAAACAGAAAAAAAGGGTAAAAAAAAATGGCAAAAATGAACAGTGTGAACAAGTCCTAACTTTGCTTTTGACATAACAATAACTTACTATACACCCGGATGCTAGGGTGTCAAATTCTCCTCATGGCTATTCTGGTGGGAATAGGCTACACTTCGTCCTGTCACCTTTGCAATGGGGTGACAAGAACTTGTGTAGGACTCGCAACTTCAGGAGTACTGTATTAGCTAACAACTTGGTGGGAGATTGACCCAAGGATCATGGAAGTTTGAGCAGTGTGGGATCTTCATATCGTGAAGGGGCATCAAACTCTGTGGTGGGGACGTTGAAGGCATCATACAGTGTAGCGGTATCAGCCTATATGTGGCACTGTGATGGCATCAACGAGTGGGTGACTATGTGGGCATCATACTGTGTGGAGGAGGAACTTGAGGGCATCAAAGTAGAGGTATCATCCTATATGTGGCACTGTGATGGCATCAACGAGTAGATGACTATGTGGGCATCAGACTGTGTGAAGGGGCACTGAGAATTATAATGTGTCTGGGGACATTATGGGGAGCGTTGTGAGGATATTATAGTGTGTGAGGGGCATCTTTTGGTTGTCACACTGAGTAGAGGCCATAAAAGGTATACAAAACAGTGTGGTAAGATAAAGGTGCTTCATTAGGGGCACTGTTTTGTGGGAGATGGTGCCGTCTACCCTGATTACAGCAATGAGCCGTAAGAATTACACAGTCCTCTGTATGGCCCCACTTACAGCCCTTTTGTCCTCTGGCTCTGGTACAATGAAAGTCTTTGGAACTGAAGTCATCATGATGACATCCTTACTGCAGAATGTAGATTAATGCTGAATTGCTGAAATGAAAGCCCTACTATATAATAAGTCATTTCATTCTAATATGATATGCATTATTCCCAATAGGAGACATACACCCTTTTAATAGCTTCAATTCCAAAAGTACATCTGCTTCTTACGCCTCCTGTCCCAAAAGTCTATTATAAGTCAAAGCCTAAGAGATCACGCAATGGGATGCAAAGGAAAATGCCAGAGATGCTCACAATATTTCTCTGTATAGGCCTGCTAAGCCCAGCTGACCCTATGACTTCTTATGCTATACAGCTGTAAGGTAGAATCTAATATACAGCTCCGGCAAAAATTAAGAGACCACTTTCAAATGTTCAGTTTGTCTGATTTTTCTCTTTATAGGTATATTTTTTAGTAAAATGTAAACTGTTCTTTTAGTCTATAAACTTCTGACAACATGTCTCCGAATTTCCAAGCAATAAATTTTGCATTTTTTTCTGAAAATGAGAAATGGTTAAAAGAACAAAAAAAATGCAGTGCTTGCAGAACTCAAATAATGCTAAGAAAACAAGTTCATAATCATTTAGAAACAACAATACTAATGTTTTAACTCAGGAAGAGTTCAGAAATCAATATTTTGTGGAATAATCATGATTTTTAATCCCAGCTTTCATGTGTCTTGGCATGCTTTCCACCAGTCTTTCACACTGCTTCTGACGCAAAAATATAAGCAGTTCTTATTTGTTTGATGGCTTGTGACTATCCATCATCTTCTTGATTACATTCCAGAGGTTTTCAATGGGGTTCAGGTCTGGAGAATGGGCTGCCCATGACAGGGATTTGATGTGGTGGTCTCTTAATTTTTGCCAGAGCTGTGTACTTACCTTGTAATGTCTTCACATCCTGTTCCGTCCAGATGTGTCCGGATCCCAGAATTTCAAGCTGCGGAAGTTCACCGACCACCATATTGGGACACCCAAGTGATGGGTGTCTCAATATGGAAACTGCTGTTGGTACCAACATCTTGCGCGGTACCACCAGCGCAACACCGTCACACCACCCATCCACACACACACACTGTATATGCCGTACACACCACACACACACAAACACACACTGTATACGCACTACACACACACACTGTACACACCGTACGCACCACACACTGTATACGCCGTACGCACCATACACACACACTGTATACGCCGTACGCACCACACACTGTATACACCGTACGCACCATACACACACACTGTATACGCCATACGCACCACACACACACACACACTGTATACGCCATACACACACTGTATACGCCGTACACACACACTGTATATGTTATACGCACCATACACAAAGGTGAGAGCATATGGGGTACACAGGTCAAAGAAGAGATGACATGAGAGGATAAGACAGCAGATGGGGGAGAGAGAAAGAGCACAGGGGTGAGACAGACAGAGCACAGGGGGGAGACGGCTAAAACGAGACAGCACATGAGGGGAGAACACAGCACAGAAAGGAGAGAGACATTACAGCATTCAACTGGAAGTTCAGGGAGTTTTGTGAGTAGTGGTCATTCTGCAGAGAGGGAGGAGGAGCCCAGTTGTCCTCATCACGTAGAGTCATCATCAGGGAGGTGCATCTGTTAGTTGTCCAGCTTTAATAAAGCCGACCAAATGCAAAACCCAACAGAGCATAATGTTACTGTCACACAATAATACTACTGCCACATTAGGGTCCAGATTACAGCCATATAAAATCCAAATGCAGAAAGTAAGGGTATTATGGATGTACCACCAATACAAATCTCAAACTGTATTGAAACCATCCTTAAAGACAATTTTTCAGTAAGATTAACCCTAAAATTACAAATAAGGGCCTGAATGTCTTTGAAAGCTAAATCCATTGACATTTTCATATCTGCTGTTTGTTGCTTCATTCCTGAAAAATCAGAATTTTCATTCATATCCAAATGAGGAGTTACAATGGGGAGAAAAGCATTTAGTCAGCCACCAATTGTGCAAGTTCTCCCACTTAAAAGATGAGAGGCCTGTAATTGACATCATATGTAGACCACAACTATGAGAGTCAAAATGAGAAAACAAATCCAGAAAATCACCTTGTCTGATTTGGTAAGATTTATTTTGCAAATTATGGTGGAAAATAAGCATTTGGTCATTAACAAAAGTTCATCTCAATATTTTGTCATATATCCTTTGTTGGCAATGACTTAGGTCAAACGTTTTCTGTAAGTCTTCACATGGTTGGCACACACTGTTGGTGGTATGTTGGCCCATTCCTCCATGCAGATCTCCTCTAGAGCAGTGATGTTTTGGGCCTGTTGCTGGGCAACACTGATTTTCATATCCTGCCAAAGGTTTTCTTTGGGGTTGAGATCTGGAGACTGGCTAGGCCACTCCAGGACCTTCATATGCTTCTTACGAAGCCACTCCTTCGTTGCCCTGGCAGTGTGCTTGGGATCATTATCATGCTTAAAGACCCATCCATGTTTCATCTTCAATGCCCTTGCTGATGGAAGGAGGTTTGCACTCAAAATCTCACAATGCATGCCCCATTCATTCTTTCATGTACACAGATCAGTCGTCCTGGTGCCCATGCAGAGAAACAGCCCCAAAGCATGATGATGCCACCCCCATGCTTCACAGTAGGTATGGTGTTCTTTGGATGCAACTCAGCATCCTGTCTCCTCCAAACACGACGAGTTTTGTTTCTACCAAACAGTTCTACTTTTGTTTCATCAGACCATATGACATTCTCCCAGTACTCTTCTGGCTAATCCAAATGCTCTCTAGCAAACTTCAGATGGGCCCGGACATGTAGTGGCTTAAGCAGGGGGACACGTCTGGCACTCTAGGATCTGAGTCCCTGGCGGCGTAGTGTGTTACTGATTGTAGCCTTTGCTACGGTGGTCCCAGCTCTATGCAGGACATTCACTAGGTCCCCCCGTGTGGTTCTGGGATTTTTGCTCACCGTTCTTGTGATCATTTTGACCCCATGGGTTGAAATCTTGCGTGGAGCCCCAGATCGAGGGAGATTATCAGTGGTCTTGTATGATTCCATTTTCTTTTTATTGCTCCCACAGTTGATTTTATCACACCAAGCTGCTTGCCTATTGCAGATTCAGTCTTCCCAGCCTGGTGCAGGGCTACAGTTTTGTCTCTGGTGTCCTTCGACAGTTCTTTGGTCTTCACCACAGTGGAGTTTGGAGTGTGATTGTTTGAGGTTGTGGACAGGTGTCTTTATGCTGATAACAAGTTCAAACATGTGAGTGGAGGACAGAGGAGTCTCTTACAGAAGAAGTTACTGGTTTGTGAGAGCCAGAAATCTAGCATGTTTTTAGGTGACCAAATACTTATTTTCCACCATAATTTGAAAAATAAATCTTGTCAAATCAGACAAGGTGATTTTCTGGATTTGTTTTCTCATTTTGACTCTCATAGTTGTGGCCTATCTATGATGTCAATTACAGGCCTCTCTAATTTTTTTTAAGTGGGCAAACTTGCACAATTGGTGGCTGTAAGTGCTCTGGGCGTGACAGAGTACTTCCTGATCCCCTCCCTCCCAAGGTTGTTTCCCGGATAAGCACCAGCCTCTTTAGCTCACTGTCTGATTTCCTTTTCTGGTGCTTGAAGCTAAAGCTACTGATGCTGGGTGGGAAAACAACATCTGGACGCATGGCCTCCATAAGAAGTCTGCCTTGCCCACAGGGCTGTGGAGTCGGTAAGCCAAACCTGCGACTCCGACTCCGACTCCTCAATTTCCCTTACACCGACTCCGACTCCGACTCCACGACTCCGACTCCGACTCCCACACATATTGCTTATATTTAAGTGAAAAATTTATTGTAGTACAATGTGAACCTCAGACATTTAATCATTTTTATGATCCCATAAACAAGATATTTAGATAGAACAGAATATATATTGGTGTACTACCCGGTTTTCATTCTTTTTGGTACAGATACGATATGGATAGACAGATATGGATAAATGGATAGATAGAGCAGATTTCTAATCTGCTTTTGCTATTGAAAACATTATCTATGAGCTCAAAAACCTTTCAGGTGATGCGGTTTTTTAAAAAGATGATCAGCTTTTGCAGCTGAAAAACGTATCCTCAAAAAACACAGGAAAAACGCTGTGTGTGAATGTAGCCTTAGATCAGGAATAGAACAGCCATTTATAGGACATTTCATAACTTTCCCAAATTCCTATGAAAAAATATTCAGCACATCCTGCATTGAACTACTGTACCCAATTTATTATATATTTTAGGAGTCGGAGTCGGTCCATTTTATACCGACTCCAACTCCGACTCCGACTCCACCAAAATGAGCACCGACTCCGACTCCACGACTCCGACTCCGACTCCACAGCCCTGCTTGCCCAGAACACTTAACACCTCATTTGGATATGAATGAAAGTTCTGATTTCTCAGGAATTCAGCAACAGATAAACAATATAAAAGTTTGGATGGATTTATCTTTCAAAGACCTGTATGCTCATGTAACAACACAGCATTTTTTCTTAATTATGCCAGACATATTATTCAGTAGTATAGAGAAAGAAACGTGGCACAACCGTTGCGGTGCTCAGGTAGGATCCCAAACCAATAGTGCAAATAAGTAAAACCTGGCACTCAACTTATTTAGCTGATATAGTAGAAATTTTATTGAATAGTCAGCTGACTATTCAATAAAATTTCTACTATATCAGCTAAACAAGTTGAGTGCCAGGTTTTACTTATTTATATTATTCAGTAGGTCGCATGAGCCATTGTTCATATGAGTCTGCACGTTGACTTTTGTTGTATGTTGATTTGTAGAATGTCTGCTGATTACCTATTGTATCAGCCCTGCAGTTTACTATTCCGATAAAGCTTGGAGGACAAAGATGCAGGTTGATTGAAAATCAATGTTTGCTAACATGTGAATGTCTGCTGATTACTAGAGTTGAGCGATACCATCCGATACTTCAAAGTATCGTATCGGATGGTATCGGCCGATCTTTAAAAAAAGTATCGGTATCGCCGATTCCGATACCGGAAGTCCCATTCAAGTCTATGGGACTTCCGGTATCGGAATAAGAAAAACCCTTTCCTGCCCTTGTACAGCCTCTCTGGGGTCTGTACGGGCCTTTCGGGGGGCTGTGCCGGCCTGCCAGGGGGTCTGTGCAGGCTCCGGTGGTCTGTGCAGGCTCCGGGGGGCTGTGCCGGCCTGCCGGGGGGCTGTGCCGGCCTGCCGGGGGGCTGTGCCGGCCTGCCGGGGGGCTGTGCCGGCCTGCCAGGGGGTCTGTGCAGGCTCCGGTGGTCTGTGCCGGCCTGCCGGTGGTCTGTGCAGGCTCCGGGGGGCTGTGCCGGCCTGCCGGGGGGCTGTGCCGGCCTGCCGGGGGGCTGTGCCGGCCTGCCGGTGGTCTGTGCAGGCTCCGGGGGTCTGTGCAGGCATCGTCCGATGGGACTACAAGTCCCATCGGGCGATGCCTGCTACCATGACAGTGATTGACACATTAGCCAATGATGGGACAGTAGTAGTCCCATCATCCGGCTAATGTGTTAAATGTAAAAAAAAAAAAAAAAAAAAAAAATTACATGCTACATTCATACTACATACTACATACATGCTACATTCATACTACATACTACATACATGCTACATTCATACTACATGCAACATACATACTACATATATACTACATGCATGCTACATACATACTACATGATACATACTACATATATACTACATGCATGCTACATACATACTACATATATACTACATGCATGCTACATACATACTACATGCTACATGCATGCTACATACATACTACATGCTACATGCATGCTACATACATACTACATACATGCTACATATATACTACATACATACTACATATATACTACATGCATGCTACATACATACTACATATATACTACATGCATGCTACATACATACTACATGCTACATGCATGCTACATATATACTACATACATGCTACATATATACTACATACATACTACATATATACTACATGCATGCTACATACATACTACATATATACTACATGCATGCTACATACATACTACATGCTACATGCATGCTACATACATACTACATACATGCTACATATATACTACATACATACTACATATATACTACATACATACCACATACATACTACATGCATGCTACATATATACTACATGCATGCTACATACATACTACATATATACTACATGCATGCTACATACATACTACATGCTACATGCATGCTACATACATACTACATGCTACATACATACCACATATATACTACATACATACAATACATTCATACAATACATACATAGACATACAGTACATATAACATAGAGTAACATACTTACCAATACTTGTCACATTGTTCCCCGAAGCCATTGTCGTCTACGGAATAAATATTAACATAACAAACCACAAAAATACTCACCCACGATCCGAAGCAGTCCACGAGTGTGTCCCACGACGATCTTGGGTAGAGAACTGCAGCATCAGCTGATGCTGCCGTTCTCTACGGGCTGCAGGAATCCAATGACGGAAGGTAGGTATCCTTCCGCACTGTATTCCTCCGCCACTTAAAAAAAAAAAAAGTCCCTAGTCTCACTTTATGCCATTGCTGTGTGGGAATTTCCCACACAGCAATGGCATAAAGTGAGACTAGGGACTTTTTTTTTTTTTAAGTGGCGGAGGAATACAGTGCGGAAGGATACCTACCTTCCGTCATTGGATTCCTGCAGCCCGTAGAGAACGGCAGCATCATCTGATGCTGCAGTTCTCTACCCAAGATCGTCGTGGGACACACTCGTGGACTGCTTCGGATCGTGGGTGAGTATTTTTGTGGTTTGTTATGTTAATATTTATTCCGGAAAGACAATGGCTTCGGGGAACAATGTGACAAGTATTGGTAAGTATGTTACTCTATGTTATATGTACTGTATGTCTATGTATGTATTGTATGAATGTATTGTATGTATGTAGTATATATGTGGTATGTATGTAGCATGTAGTATGTATGTAGTATGTATGTAGCATGTATGTAGTATATATGTAGTATGTATGTAGTATATATGTAGCATGTATGTAGTATATATGTAGTATGTATGTAGTATATATGTAGCATGCATGTAGTATATATGTAGTATGTATGTAGTATATATGTAGCATGCATGTAGTATATATGTAGTATGTATGTAGTATATATGTAGCATGTATGTAGTATGTATGTAGCATGCATGTAGCATGTAGTATGTATGTAGCATGCATGTAGCATGTAGTATGTATGTAGCATGCATGTAGTATATATGTAGTATGTATGTAGCATGCATGTAGTATATATGTAGCATGCATGTAGTATGTATGTGGTATGTATGTAGCATGTAGTATATATGTAGCATGCATGTAGTATGTATGTAGTATGTATGTAGTATGTATGTAGCATGCAGTATGTATGTAGTATGTATGTAGTATATATGTAGTATGTATGTAGCATGCATGTAGTATGTATGTAGTATGTATGTAGTATGTATGTAGTATATATGTAGTATGTATGTAGCATGTAGTATGTATGTAGTATTTTTTTTTTTTTTTTTTTTTTTTTTTTAACATTTAACACATTAGCCGGATGATGGGACTACTACTGTCCCATCATTGGCTAATGTGTCAATCACTGTCATGGTAGCAGGCATCGCCCGATGGGACTTGTAGTCCCATCGGACGATGCTTGCACAGACCCCCGGACATCAGCACAGCCCCCCGGCAGGCCGGCACAGCCCCCCGGCAGGCCGGTACAGACCCCCACAGGGTGCACAGCCCCCCGGCAGGCCGGCACAGCCCCCCGGCAGGCCGGCAGAGACCCCGGGCAGTCCACACAGCCCCCCGGCAGGCCGGCAGAGACCCCCGGAAGGCCCGAAATGACGGCGCATCATGATGCGCACACACCGCGCATCATGATGACGTCAAGCCGTCAATCAACTGAACTTCCGATTCCGATGCCGAATTCCGATATTGAAAAAATATCGGAAGTCGGTATCGGAATTCCGATACAGCAAGTATCGGCCGATACCCGATACTTGCGGTATCGGAATGCTCAACACTACTGATTACCCTTTGTTCCAGCCCTGCAGGTTAATTGAACACTTGAACAATGAGGGATTACCTACTACCACCTTCCAACAATCCCGTGAAAGAATGCACTGTGATTTAAATGTGGGATTTGCCTCTGTTTCCAGTGAAACTCTACAAGATAGCAGCCAAGAAAGCATGGCACCAGTTGGAGGAATGCAGATTTGCTCCACTGACCATCACTGCACCCTGATAAACATTTGGAGAACCCAGTTTGCGACAATCAGGTCACCTGACCACACACCTCAATGTATTCTCTCAGCTTCCTAAACTTGCTTGCTGCTACCTTCTCTCTGTGGATGCCTACAAAAGTGGGGTGCCACTGGTTGGGATAGTTGGCCCTGCAAGCCCCAAAGTCACAGATGTTCTAATTCCCGTGAGCCAGTGGAAAAGTGAGACTCTGTTATTTGTAGCATCTTGTGAACTTGCTGGGACTGTACTGTATGTTATTGACTTTTGGTGATCCAATAAAGTATTACCACAGTGTGTTACCCTCACCCTGTGTCGTCTGAGTAGTATCTGCCCACAGAAAAGAAGTACTAGATTTCAGTGGGGTGAGCTCTGGTCGACATGGTCTTTCTAAAGACAGACAGGCCAGCGGACCAGAGCACCCACTGATCCTCGTGTCTCCACAGCTCACATATGCAGATGGAGCGCAAAGTGGTACAAAAAATGAAGTGGTAGTTTTGAGAGCCCAGAAATTTCTAAAGACAGCACTGCCATTTCCTATATCTTGTCATATCTCCCAAGTGGTATAATAGTGGTATTACATTTTATTGTAACACAGCCCTCTGATGATCTGATATGATGACTGAACCTGAAATTATGTACACTGCTTAAACTAAGAATAGATCTCTACAAAGTATCAGTCTATTGTAAGGGCTAAAGGAAATTTTTCATTAGGTTTTTGCTATGTAATCTGACAGCAGCATGATGTAAGGGCGGAGACCCTGATTCCAGCAATTAATCACTTAGTTTACTACAGCAGTCATGATATAGTCACAGTTTTCTTTGCAGCAGATCTATCAGAGCTCAGCTGTTGATCTGTGTATGACCTCACCCACACCACAGGTTTCTGTGTGCATTGTATAGTGCCAGAAAGCTGCAAGTCAGTGGTGGAGGAATGAGTGGACTAGGATGCATGAGGGCAGTTGTCCTCTATTAATAATTTCTTGCTGATAAAACAATGATTGTATTGAAACAGCAAAACAAAGCCCAGCAAGTGACACATCCCTGTAATAAGGCTCTCTTCACACACTTTATAGTGCACTCAGATTACGTAGAAAAAAAAACCTGCTGATAGATTCCCTTTAATTGAGAATGAGAAACATGGAGTTATTTTTTTTTAACAGTGACATAAAAAAGGAAACCAGGGCAAATTCCCCACCTCCTTATTTGCTAAGAATATAGCTCCTCTGCAGAGTTTTTACATGTCGTCGCCACCCAGATGCCCCACTCCAGTTATATGCTCTGCTTCTACTGTAGAGCATATAACGCTGTTACAGAGCTGTTATAGAGCTGTACAGGGCAGCACGGTGGCTCAGTGGTTAGCGCTGCAGCCTTGCAGTGCTGGGGTCCTGGGTTTGAATCCCACCAAGGACAACATCTGCAAGGAGTTTGTATGTTCTCCCCGTGTTTGCGTGGGTTTCCTCCGGGTACTCCGGCTTCCTCCCACACTTCAAAGACATACTGATAGGGAATTTAGATTGTGAGCCCCATCGGGGACAGTGATGAAAATGTGTGCAAACTGTAAAGCGCTGCGCTATATAAAGATTATTATTATTAGAGCGACATAAGGTGGGGGACATAGCACTTAGTGATCTAGTTAAGGAAGCGATCTTTCTTGGTCATGCTTGAAGATAATCAGAAAGCCTCCTGACTGACTAATACACTCTGCAAGTAAGTAGCATTGACCTGGCAAGGCCACGGTAAAATATTTTAATTTCTTTTTTTTCCAAGGCTTTCCATTCCTGTGGTAATGATACACTCACCCCCAGCGCAGACACTGGACGGCTCAGCAGCCAGGATTTCAATGCAGAATTTCTTCAAGATCTGAAAGAAGAAGCAGTTCTCTGTTTAGCCCCTTCTGGAGGCTAAGATTAAGTTGTAGAAAAATATTGCATGGCCATTACTGCTTATACTAGCCAACAATTCAGACCTCTGTCCCTCTCAGGGGCTGAAGACAAAGCAATGAATATGGTCACGAATATTTAATATCCTACATAACACACCACGATGACTGTGGTACAGTATACGAGACAGAACCACAGTTCAGATTACTTCTATCTCAGACCATGTGTCTCTCATGAAACCAGTAGCATCTCATGAAACCAGTAGCATCTCAATACCCGGCACTCCCGCCGGCACTCGGGACGGAGTCTGCGGCTGCATGTATTTCTATGCAGCTCAGCGCTCCGGTCCGAGTGCCAGCGGGAGTGTCGGGTATTGAGATGTGAGACTCGTGCAAGTTTCTCGAAAGTGACCCCGGCCTAACTGGGTTTTCTGGTTTTGAAAAACCCTTATTCCCCAACAGCAGTTTCTTTAAAAAAAAAAAAAAAAAAAAAAAGACAACCTAGCTTTACTCACCCTCCCCAGGTCGAGCCCTCAGACTGCTGCTCCTAATGTCTGCCGACAGTGAGCTCAGCGGCTGTGAGCGGCTTGTGCCGTCTACTCAGGCAGGCATAAACGCTAAATTCACTTATTGGCTGCAGCGCTGCCGACCTGACGTCAACGTTGCAGACACTTGGAGCAGCTATGGACCTGGTGAGGGTGAATAAAATCATTTTATTTTGTTTTTTTTCTTTTTAAACAAACTGCACCTGTTTGAAAAAAGGTTATTATAAAATCAGAAAACCACTTTAAGGCAGGCCATGTGCTGCTATAGGGCCTCTGTTAAAAGAAGATCTTTCTGGATTGTTCTCCTTTCCATTAAAGATGGGTGGTGAGAACATCGTTGGGGATGTGGTCTCCAAAAGTCCTGAAAATGGATCTCCTGCTGTGTGTTATTGTGAATCAGCACTTAAATTGTGACATGGTGCAACCTTTGGACTAACCTTTTCAATCCTATAATAACGCACAATTTTGTATACAGGTGCACCTCACAAAATTAGAATATCATCAAAAAGTGAATTTATTTCAGTTGAATACAAACAGTGAAACTCATATATTATATAGAGTCATTACACACAGTGATCTATTTCACGTGTTTATTTCTGTTCATGTTGAGGATTATGGCTTACAGCCAATGAAAACCCATAAGTCATTATCTCAGTAAATTAGAATACTGTATAACAGCAGCTTGAAAATTGATTTCAAAATCCAAAATGTTGGCCTAGTGAAATGTATGTTCAGTAAAACACCTCAATACTTGGTCGGGGCTCCTTTTACATCAATTCCTGCATCAATGCGGCGTGGCATGGAGGCGATCAGCCTGTGGCACTGCTGAGGTGTTATGGAAGCCCAGGTTGCTCTGATAGCAGCCTTCAGCTCGTCTGCATTGTTGGGTCTGGTGTCTCTCATCTTCCTCTTGACAATACCCCATAGATTCTCTATGGGGTTAAGGTCAGGCGAGTTAGCTGGCCAATCAACCACAGTGATACTGTTGTTTTTAAACCAGGTATTGGTACTTTTGGCAGGGTGGACAGGCGCCAAGTCCTGCTGGAGAATGAAATTTCCATCTTCAATAAGCTTGTCGGCAGAGGGAAGCATGAAGTGCTCTGAAATTTCCTGGTAGACGGCTGTGCTGACTTTGGTCTTGATAAAACACAGTGGACCTACACCAGCAGATGATATCGCTCCCCTAACCATCATCAATTGTGGAAACTTCACCTCAAGCAGCTTGGATTGTGTGCCTCTCCACTCTTCCTCCAGACTCTGTGACCTTGATTTCCAAGGTCTGGTGTGAAGTATCCACAATCAGTGATAATTTAGGGAGCTATGTCATCTGCTGGTGTAGGTCCACTGTGTTTTATCAAGACCAAAGTCAGCGCAGCCGTCTACCAATAAATTTTAGAGCACTTCATGCTTCCCTCTGCTGACAAGCTTTTTGGAGATGGAAATTTCATTCTCCAGGAGGACTTGGCTAAAAACAACAGTACCACTGTGCTTGATTGGCCAGCAGAATCGCCTGACCTTAACCCTATAGAGAGTCTATGGGATATTGTCAAGCGGAAGATGAGAGACACCAGACCCAACAATGCCGACGAGCTGAAGGCTGCTATCAAAGCAACCTGGGCTTCCATAACGCCTCAGCAGTGCCACAGGCTGATCGCCTCCATGCCACGCAGCATTGATGCACTAATTGATGCTAAAGAAGCCCCGAACAGGTACTGAGTGCATTTACTGAGCATACATTTCAGTAGGCACTGACCCATTCAGTCCCACCATTCAACATCAGAGACGCTCTCACAAATCACTTAACCATCTGCTCCCTCTTTCTATCCTTCTTCTCCTAGTCGCAGGAGACATTGCTCCCAACCCTGGTCCCCCATGTTATAGAAAGTCAAACCCCCCAACTGCTACACTCAGAAACCCCTCTAATCTTATTAATATTCCCTGCTTGCCATCTGTCTCTCTTAATTGTGCCCTTTGGAATTCTCGCTCAGTGTGTAACAAACTCTCCTTCATTCATGACGTTTTCCTTTCTAATTCTCTTAACCTTCTGGCTCTTACTGAAACCTGGATCCAGCAGTCAGACACTACCGCTGCTGCTGCTCTTTCATATGGTGGACTACACTTCTCTCATACCTCAAGATTAGACAATAGAGCAGGTGGAAGCGTTGGTCTGCTCCTATCACCAAAATGTACCTTTCAGGTTATCCCTCATGTACCCTCATTTGTCTTTCCTTCTTTTGAGGTCCATGCCGTCAGACTCTACACCCCCTTCTCCATGCGAGTGGCGGTAGTATATCATCCTCCCGGCCCCTCCCATCAGTTCCTGGATCATTTTGCCACTTGGCTTCCACGTTTTCTCTCCTGTGACATCCCTACCCTCATCATGGGCGATTTCAACATCCCCATTGCTCTTCCCCTCTCCCCATCTGCTACTCACCTTTTATCTCTAACCTCCTCGTTTGGCCTTTTGCAGCTTACTAATTCTCCAACGAATGAAGACGGAAACTCCCTCGACTTGGTCTTCTCTCGGCTTTGTGCAGTGGATGATTTTGCAAACTCCCCTCTCCCGCTCTCTGACCACAACCTTCTTTCATTCTCTATCAAGAACTGCCAGGCTGGTCAGGTCACCCCCACTGTCCATAGTTATAGAAACATACAAGCCATTAACACCCAGAAACTTATTAAGAACTTGCAGTCTTCATTGGCCCCTCTCTACTCCCTCTCATGTCCTGATTCTGCATTGAAGCATTACAATGAAACACTTCAAAGTGCCCTGTATGAATTTGCATCTCCTATACATAGAACACCACAACACAGACGGCGACAACCCTGGCACACCCTGCAAACACGTTTCCTGCAGCGGTGCTCCAGGTGCGCCGAACGTCTGTGGAGAAAATCCAACCTACCCGAAGATTTCATCCATTATAAGTTTATGCTTCGAACATACAACACTGCCTTTCACCTCTCAAAACAAACCTATTTCAACACCCTCATCACCTCACTGTCCAATAACCCTAAACGTCTCTTTGACACTTTTCATCTCTACTCAACCCAAGAGTACAGACCCCAACCACGCAGCTTCGAGCTGACGATCTGGCCAATTACTTCAAAGAAAAAATTGACCAGATCCGACAGGAAATTATGTCCCAATCACCTCATACCATGCACTGTCCTCCCTCCCTCACTGCATCTAGCTCACTCTCTGATTTTGAACCAGTCACAGAAGAAGTAAGCAGGCTCCTCGCATCTTCTCGCCCAACCACTTGCACCAGTGACCCATTTCCGTCACATCTACTCCAGCCCCTTTCTTCTGCTGTCACCCCTCACCTAACTAAAATATTTAACCTCTCTCTCTCTTCTGTTATCTTTCCCTCCTCATTTAAGCATGCCGTCATACATCCACTACTTAAAAAAACATCCCTCGACCAAAACTATGCCGCTAACTATAGACCTGTCTCTAATCTTCCCTTCATCTTTAAACTCCTGGAACGCCTGTTCCACGTCCGTCTGATCCGCTATCTCTTTGATAACTCTCTTCTCGACCCTCTCCAATCCGGCTTCCGCTCTTTACACTCTACTGAGACTGCCCTCACTAAAGTCTCTAATGATCTACTAACAGCTAAATCAAATGGTCACTACTCCATGCTAATTCTCTTGGATCTCTCTGCAGCATTCGACACTGTGGATCATCAGCTCCTCCTCACTATGCTCCATTCCATTGGCCTCAAGGACACCTTTCTCTCCTGGTTCTCTTCCTATCTCTGACCGCTCCTTTACTGTATCTTTGCTGGCTCCTCCTCCTCTCACCTTCCCCTTACTGTTGGGGTTCCTCAAGGATCAGTCCTAGGCCCCCTCCTCTTCTCTTTGAACACTGCCCCTATTGGTCAAACAATCAGTAGATTTGGTTTCCAGTACCAACTCTATGCTGATGACACCCAATTATATGCTTCTTCTCTTGACATCACACTTGCCTTTCTAGAAAACACCAGCGATTGTCTAAACGCTGTGTCTAACATCATGTCCTCACTATATCTGAAACTGAACCTGTCAAAGACTGAACTCCTTGTGTTTCCTCCCGCTACTAATGTACCTATACCCGACATTGACATTTCCGTGTGTGGTTCCACTATTAATCCCCAGCAACATGCCCGCTGTCTTAGGGTCATGCTTGACTCCGAACTTTCCTTTGTCCCCCACATACGATCACTGGCTCGCTCTTGTTATCTGCACCTCAAAAACATTTCTAGAATTCGACCTTTTCTTAGGCTAGTTTCACACTTGCTTTTTTTGGCAGCGCGTTTTTCCCGCAAAAAAACGCATTGAAAAAACGCATACATAAGCATACAACTGCTGCGCTTTTTTCAAGCATTTTTATGAGCATGCATGAAAAAAACGCAGCGTTTTTATGCGTTTGTATGCGTTTTTAGTGCGTTTTTACCGCGTTTGCGTTTTTTTCCAACATTTTTAGGTGGCCCCTCACACTACCCAAACCATGACTTTACTAACCCTAACCCTGACCCTAACCCTAACCCTAACCCTGACCCTAACCCTAACCCTGACCCTAACCCTTAACCAAATCATACTTAACCCTAACCCAAACCCTAAACCCTAACTAACCCTAACCCTAACCCTAACCCTGACCCTAACCCTAACCCTGACCCTAACCCTGACCCTAACCCTTAACAAAACCATACTTAACCCTAACCCTGACCCTAACCCTAACCCTAACCCTAACCCTGACCCTAACCCTAACCCTAACCCTGACCCTAACCCTGACCCTAACCCTTAACAAAACCATACTTAACCCTAATCCTGACCCTAACCCTAACACTGACCCTAACCCTAACCCTAACCCTGACCCTAACCCTTAACAAAACCATACTTAACCCTAACCCTGACCCTAACCCTAACCCTGACCCTAACCCTAACCCTAACCCTGACCCTAACCCTTAACAAAACCATACTTAACCCTAATCCTGACCCTAACCCTGACCCTAACCCTTAACCAAACCATACTTAACCCTAACCCTGACCCAAACCCCAACCCTAACCCTGACCCTGACCCTAACCCTAAACCCCCTTAACTAACCCTAACTCTAACCCAAACCCCTAAATTCCATGGTTAAAAAAAAAAAACGCATATGCAAAAAAACGCATACATGAGCATGCCAGTGCGCACATATGCGCATCCATAGGCTATAATGGCCATTTTTAGCGCAAAACGTGCGCATATGTGCGCATGCGCTTTTTTGCAGGGCCAAAAAATGCAACATGCTGCGTCTGGAAAATACCAACGCACACCCCAAAAAAACGCAGCGCATGAAAATCGCATACATGCGCTTACCAGCGCGCAGGTATGCGCACCCATGTTAAATATAGGGGTAAAAACGCATGCGCAGGTATGCGTTTTTTTCCAGCGCTAAAAAACGCAAATGTGAAACCAGCCTTACTTTTGACTCTGCAAAAACTCTTACTGTTTCTCTTATTCATTCTCGCCTCGACTATTGTAACTCTCTTCTAATCAGTCTCCCTCTTACCAAACTCTCCCCCCTCCAATCTGTCTTGAATGCTGCTGCCAGGATCATATTCCTCGCCAATCGTTACACCGATGCCTCTACCTTGTGCCAGTCATTACACTGGCTACCCATCCACTCCAGAATCCAGTACAAACTTATTACCCTCACCCACAAAGTTCTTTATGGCTCAGCACCACCCTACATCTCCTCCCTTGTTTCAGTATACCATCCTACCTGCGCCCTCCGTTCTGCTGATGACCTGAGGTTAGCATCCTCAATAATCAGAACCTCCCACTCCCGTCTCCAAGACTTTACACGTGCTGCGCCAATTCTTTGGAATGCACTTCCCAGGTCAATACGATTAGTCCCCAATCCCCACAATTTTAAGCGTGCCCTGAAAACTCATTTATTCAGACTGGCCTACCGCCTCAACACATTAACCTAATCTATCCCTATGTGGCACAGCCAAAAGTTTTTATCATAACCAGGTTCCCCGCATCATGTTCCCACATGCTTTATGCATCCATTAGCCCTCCGAGTCTGTACTGTTACACACTTAACATTATGGCTGGTCCATACAATCAGGGCAATTATTACCACCCACCTATCGTGTCTCCCTTTTTTCCTCATATATTGTAAGCTTGCGAGTAGGGCCCTCATTCCTCTTGGTATCTGTTATGATCTATGTCATTATTGTTATGCTGTAATGTCTATCGTCTGTACAAGTCCCCTCTGAAATGTAAAGTGCTGCAGAATATGTCGGCGCTATAGAAATAAAATTTATTATTATTATTATTATTATTATTATAGGCCAACATTTCGGATTTCAAAATCATTTTCAAGCTGGTGTTATAAAGTATTCTAATTTACTGAGATAATGTCTTTTGGGTTTTCATTGCCTGTAAGCCATAATCTTCAACATTAGCAGAAATAAACACATGAAATAGATCACTCTGTGTGTAATGATTCTCTATAATATATGAGTTTCACTTTTTGTATTGAAGAACTGAAATATATTAAATTTTTGATGATATTCTAACATGATATGCACCTGTATATATACAGTATATAACACTAAAACTCAGATTCAATTTATGATACGTTCCTTTTAAATGACAGATGGACATTATTTCCGCAATGTCAGGTTCTTTTCCTACACAGTGGCATAGCTATGAGATTAGTGGTCAGTGGGTCATGCCAGAACTATTAGGGTCTTACAGTATTTTTATAAAGTCCTACTAATTATGCCATCACAGATATCACAATGTGTATACATGTACACTTCTAGGAAAAGTCCGTATATATAAAGTATCTGCCAACTCGCCCAGAAAGGGAAACATAAGAAAAAACAAGTTAGATTATAAAAGCTTAGTAGAAGAAGATTTCCCAGGAACTTTCCTACGTGTTTCAAACAATGATGATCTTACTTACAGTATAGACTCAGACCATCATGGTGCGAAACGCGTAGGAAAGTTGTCGGTAAATCTTTTCTAATGATCCAATAAATTGCTGTTTTTCCTTATTTTTCCCTTTCTGGACTTTTCCTTGATAATGACATATAGCTTTGATCCGTGCATTCTCCATTGGATAAGTTTTCTATGTATACTTCCAGGTATATTTCTACTTATCATGATAACACACTACCTTGGTGGTTCCTATCATTATTTGAGTTTTTAGATCATTTGCTTTGGGGGTCAGCCATTTCTAGTTCTGTTACAGACAGCCAATAGAAAGGTATACTCACTGAGTCAATAACTCCATGTAAAGCCTGGAATCCACCAGTCACTGGGAACACATGGTCGAGGGTGTCCGCAATGGTAGAGAGCTGGGGGACAGATGGAGACCTCATTAAGAACTTGTTAATGAAAATTACAATTTTTTTTTCTACATATTCTACCAGTTTCTCGATCTTGGTAATTCAGCGTCACTAAAAAAAAAGAACATGGAATATGCGAAACGTTCTGCTTCTATACAGTCCAGCGGTGTCCCGTTATTCCTGATTATGGTGGTCTTAGATCATGGCAAACTAGACAGTTGCTTAGGGATCAGTTTCCTAGGGACCCCAAAGATTCAAATTCACCTTCATATCTAAACATAGGTAACATCTAACGCAGTATGGTGGTAATATCTGGGAAATTAATTGCAGTCTTATATGTTTTTATATTATTTGAATTTTTGATTATTATTTTCTGCACCATATGGCAGTATTTTGTGGAGTATGAGTAATGCTCATATATGGACACCTTTTGTGAGAAGTAATAGATATTATATGGCATAATTATTTGGATATTGTATGGGTGTATTATGTTTGCATTATATGGCAGCAATATTCAGACACAGTGTGGACATATTATTACGGCATAGTATAGCAGTATTATTTGGACAATAAGCTTCCTACAGGCACTGGATAGCAGTATTGCATGGGCATTCCGTATGTTATGTGAGCACTATTCGGTAGTATCATTTGCAGGTGTAACTGGTAATATTATTTTACATAAGCAGCTTGTAAGTAAATCTGTTGGGTTCACATATCAGCTCCGAGCACATTGACACAGCAGGCATCCATATTTAGATAGAAAAACGCTGCATGCAACTGACACCACTGGGCACCGTACTATACCAATAGGAGGCCATCGGATCAATTTTCTCATTTGTATTAAGAAGCAGACGAAAGTTATGGTGGGAACAGTGGCCATGTTTAAAGGGGGCTTGATATGTTGGACAGGATGTTGGGCCTATTTTGCTTATTGAGCTGGAAATATGAAGACTTCTGCCATGTAAGGTAGATATATCAGTACATAACGGAAGGTGAGGTCATGACCACAGATATAGAATCAGATTTATGGAATATATAATCAATATTTCATTGAAGATCTATCAATTGCTATAAATATTATTTTTTTTACTCGCTGTTTTCCTGAATCTGGCATAGCTCACCTTTCGTTCTTGCTGCTCTCCATTTCTGAGATATGGACCTTTTTCCCTGTATATATATCTAGCCTTTTGAGTCAAATGGGCATGATACTCAAATCTCTATGGCAGTCTTCTTGAGGACCACACCCCCATAGCTCTAAAGGTTAGACTTAAAGGGAATCTGTCACCTATTTTTCTGCCTATAAGCTGGCACCGCCATCAGGGGCTTCTCTACAGCATTCTGTAATTCTGTAGATAAGCCCCCAATGTACCCAGAGAAGAAAAAGGAATTATATTATACTCACCCAGGGGCAGTCCGGTCCGTCGCCTCCCATCTTCTAGCGGTGACGTCTTCTCTCCTGCCCGTCGTGGCTACGGCGCAGGCGCACTGTTGAGGGCAGAGCAGAGTCCTGGAGTGCGCAGGCGCCGGTAGAGGTCAGCGACTCCCTCCGGACCCGAACCGCCCCTGGGTGAGTATAATATAACTCCTTTTTCTTCTCTTTCAGGGTAAAAAGGGGTTGTCTGGTCTAAATAGATAAGTCTGCAGTCACTCTGTGTGACTCCAGACTTGTGAATCCCCCCAGAGCACGCACTGTGGGCCACAAGGATTTGTTGGTTTCAGAGCCGGGAACAGCGGTGGTATATGTATTATACATACTCCAGGCCAAGAGCTAGGCCGAACCTTCTAGTTGGACACGCAGACTAGGTGGCCTCATCTCTATTCGGGGAACAAGTGTATGGAGGGAGGCCACACCCATTTGAAGGGCTCAGGCCGGGAGTATGTATACTGTAACTTATATATACTCTCCGGTCCCAGCTCTGAAACCAGTGAACCCCTGTAGCACACAGAGCGTGCATTGGGGGATTCATAAGTCTGCAGTCACACAGAGAGACTGCAGACTTATCAATTTTTACTGGACAACCCCTTTAAATAGAGGGAAGAGAAAGCCGTATCTCAAGAATGGAGATGTGCAGCAGAAATAACAACAAAAAACAGCATCATTTACATCAGATAAAAAAGGCGTATTTAAAGGGAATCTATCATCAGATTTTTGCCACTTAATATGAGAACAGCATAATGTAGAGACTGAGACTCTGTTTCCAGTGATATATAACTTAGTGGACCGCTGGTTGTAGTTTTGATAAAATCACTTTTTTATCAGTAGGATATTATCATCACTAGACGACTAGTAAACCCACTGCCATGTAGTCCTCTATGTAAAACAGCTCTGTATAACCCCGCTCCCTCCACTGATTGGCACCTTTCTGCTGATGCACAGTGTACGCAGAAAGCAGCCAATCAGAGGTGTGAACAGGGTTATATAGAGCTCAGCACTTGGAGAACTGGTAGATCTGAGTAGGATAAAACTGTGGTTTTATCAAAACTGCAGCAAGCAGCCCAGAAAGTGATACATCACTGGAATCAGGGTCTCTGCTCCAGCATTATGCAGTTCTCAGATGGGGTAGCAAAAACCTGGTGAGAGATTCTCTTTAAAAGATCTTTTGGGAAAATCCAATGAATGGAGAAAATAAAGCTTTTACAGCAAAAACAATCTTGATCTACTTTGGTTTTAGTTTAAAGTGACCATGTAGTGTTTCCGCACAGGTGTAATAATAATTGTGGATAATGTGGCGGTAGTGACATTAGCGCTATAGTCCATTCGTATGTATAATCAGATCCTGCCCTCAGTGTCCCTGCTGCACATATTGGCTTATGACAGCCTGGCTGCTTCCATCCTGTCTGTGTCCATGTAAATCTGCCTCACTGCCCTCGGCCGTCTGTCCCTCTGCTTCAGATCATGGATTCAGACTTGAGGATCTATTTAATGTAACGTGGAATGAAAGCACATCATACAAGATGGGAACAAATGAGCAGCAAGGGGACTCCTGCAGCGGAATCCAAAGGGAGTCGAAATGTGCAACAAATTGTATATGGAAGCATGGTCGTAGGGATTTTGTGGCGTAGAGAAGCTAGCACCCTGTCACTTCTATAAATGTTACATCTAATTTAAGAAAGGGCACAGTGCCAGCTCTTACAATTGCTGCATATAAAGTGCGTAGCGTAAACAGACTGCAGTACATTGTCTGAATATTACCTTTATACTGCCATACATCGCCCACATCACAGTGTCATACATTGCCCTTATAACACTACCGTGCATTGCCCACAAAATAGTGCCATTCCTGTTGTGAAAGAAAAAGCGCTACTCAATGTTCAGATGATACTGACTGCCATACAATGCCTTGTAATACTCTCATATAGTGTTATAATAATACCAGCAGAAACCAGAATCCTTTTCACAATGCACTTCAATGGCAACAGACCGTCAGAGGCTATTGGTCATTAATTACAGAGATAGAAATCCAGGTACTGAAGGGTTAAGACGGTAGAGTCATAATGAAAATGAATGGGCAAACAGGGTAATAACAGGTACAGTCACAAAGGGTATAACGTAACCACATGGCCATGGTAGTAGTACTAGTGGTAGTAACAGCAGTAACGGTAATAGTAGAAGCAGTAGTAGTTGTAGCAGTAGTAGGAGTAGCTGCAGTAGTAGTAGTTGTAGCAGTAGTAGTAGTTGTAGCAGTAGTAGTAGTTGCAGCAGTAGTAGGAATAGCTGCAGTAGTAGTTGTAGCAGTAGTAGGAGTAGCTGCAGTAGTAGTAGTTGTAGCAGTAGTAGTAGTTGTAGCAGTAGTAGGAATAGCTGCAGTAGTAGTTGTAGTAGTAGTTGTAGCAGTTGTAGCTGTAGCAGTAGTAGTTGTAGCAGTAGTAGTAGTTGTAGCAGTAGTAGTTGTAGCAGTAGTAGTAGTTGTAGCAGTAGTAGCAGCAGCAGTAGTAGTTGTAGCAGTAGTAGTAGTTGTAGCAGTAGTAGCAGCTGCAGTAGCAGTTGTAGCAGTTGTAGTAGTTGTAGTAGTAGTAGCAGCAGCAGTAGTAGTAGCAGCAGCAGTAGTAGTAGCAGCAGCAACATTAGTAGTAGTGGTAGTAGAAGTAGTATTGTTAGTACCAGTTATAGCAGCATTAATAGTAGTAGGAGTAGTAGTGGTGGTGGCAGTAGTAGCTGTAGCAGTAGCAGTAGTAGTGGTGGTAGTAGTAGTCAACAGTACCAGTGAGAGTAGTAGTAGCAACAGCAATAGTAGCTGTACTTACCTGTGTTTCATTAAAGTCTTTTACTCCCACGCAGTAAACAATAGCACCCAAACTGCGCGCTCTGTCCGCCTATAAAATACAATATCCACAGATAGTGTGACTGATCTCAGCTACTCCATATTATATCTTATACAGAATTATCTAAATAAACACCGGTCTTTTAAGATGACCTAGAGTAGACCAGTCTTTATCAGTAGAGGTGGCCCATTTTGATAGGTGCTGCTAACGATCTCATGCCTGTTTGGATATTCCATCTGTTCGCTGTTCCTACCCTACTATGAGAATCTGCAATCTCGTTATTTATCAATAGTAACCAAAAATGAAAACTGCTTCCTGCATAAGCCTTCAAGCCCTGTGCTTCAAAGGCTTTATCTAGGAAAAAATAACCTAATATGTAAAGACATAGTAGTATATCCATTTATGGGAAAAGCTACAAAATAATATCCAACTGTTTCAATAGCTTGATGATCAACGTTGGGTCAATGGTATGCACATTCTGTAAAAGCTGCATCACACACCCAAACATGACATAGACAAGGCCGACCCTCAAAACGTAACATCACAGCAAAATGGAGACTTGTAAGAGAAGCCTCTGTCACCTACAGAGGAGCTACAGAGTTCTGCGGCTGAAAATAAGCAGGGCACACCTCAGCCATAATTTTGTATACCATTGGCCTCTATGGGAAGGTGGCAAGAAAGAAGCCATTACTGAAGAAAAGAAGCGTCCAAGAGATCCTGCTTATGGGAAAACATTTTGTGCTCAGTAGAGACAGGAAGGAGGTCAAAATTCCCAGTGGCATCACTATGTTCAGGTAAAGTGCCACATGCCACGCTTCTCCTCAGTATCCACTGGGCAATATATTAGAATTGATGGACAAATTATAAGTATATTTGGAGATAGTAGAAAAAAGCTAAACTGAAGATTCAGAGAAAGTGAGAGAAGACGAGAGAGAGAGAGAGTGAGAAGACAAAGAGCGTACAGTGGCGAAAAAAAAGTATTTAGTCAGCCACCAATGGTGCAAGTTCTCCCACTTAAAAAGCTGAGAGAGGCCTGTAATTGACATCATAGGCAGACCACAACTATGAGAGTCAAAATGAGAAAACAAATCCAGAAAATCACCTTGTCTGATTTAGCAAGATTTATGGTGGAAAATAAGTATTTGGTCACCTAAAAACATGCAAGATTTCTGGTTCTCACAGACCTGTAACTTCTTTAAGAGGCTCCTCTGTCCTCCACTCATTACCTGTAGTAATGGCACCTGTATGAATTTGTTATCAGTATAAAGACATCTGTCCACAACCTCAGTCACACTCCAAACTCCACTATGGTGAAGACCAAAGAGCTGTCGATGGACACCAGAAACAAAATTGTAGCCCTGCACAAGGCTGGGAAGACTGAATCTGCAGAATGAGAAAAAAAATCCAGAAAATCACCTTGTCTGATTTGGCAAAATTTATTTAGCACCTTATGGTGGAAAATAAGTATTTGGTCATTAACAAAAGTTCATCTCAATATTTTGTCATATATCCTTTGTTGGCAATGACAGAGGTCAAACGTTTTCAGTAAGGCTATGTGCACACGTTGCGTATTCCGCTGCGTTTTTTTCAGCGCGGAAACGCAGGTAAAACCGCAGGTAAAGTGACCTGCGGTTTGGTCTGCGGTTTTGCCCTGCGGTTTCACACCTCTACTATGGTAGAGGTATGAAACCGCTGCGGAAAACGCACAAACAATTGACATGCTGCGGTTTGTAAACTGCAGCAAAACCGCGCGGAAAAAACCGCCCCGTCAGCACAGCATTTTTGAAACCCCATAGGGTTTCATTGTACTGTAATTGGTCTGCGGAACTGCTGCGTTTCCGCAGGGGCAAAACCGCTGCGGAAACGCAGCAGAAACCGCACCGTGTGCACACAGCCTAAGTCTTCACAAGGTCGGCACACACTGTTGGTGGTATGTTGGCCCATTCCTCCATGCAGATCTCCTCTAGAACAGTGATGTTTTGGGCCTGTCGCCGGGCAACACGGACTTTCAAATCCCTCCAAAGGTTTTCTATGGGGTTGAGATCTGGAGACTGGCTAGGCCACTCCAGGACCTTCATATGCTTCTTACAAAGCCCTTCATTGCCCTGGCAGTGTGCTTGGGATCATTATCATGCTGAAAGACCTATCCACATTTCATCTTCAATGCCCTTGCTGGTGGAAGGAGGTTTGCACTCAAAATCTCACAATACACGGCCGATTCATTTTTTCATGTACACGGATCAGTCATCCTGGTCCATTTGCAGAGAAACAGCCCCAAAGCATGATGTTGTCACCCCCTTGATTCACAGTAGGTATGGTGTTCTTTGGATGCAACTCACCATTCTGTCTCCTCCCAACACGACGACTTTTGTTTTTTCCAAACAGATCGACTCTGGTTTCATCAGACCAAAATCCTCACGATACTCTTCTGGATAATCCAAATGATTTTTAGCAAACTTCAGAAGGGCCTGGACATGTACTGCACTGCAGGATCTGAGTCCCTGGCAACGTAGTGTGTTACTGATGGTAGCCTTTGTTACGGTGGTCCCAGCTCCATGCAGGTCATTCACTAGGTCCCCAGTGTTGTTTTGGGATTTTTTGCTCACCGTTCTTGTGATCATTTTGACTTCACAGGGTGAGATCTTGTGTGGAGCCCCAGATCGAGAGAGATTATCAGTGGTCTTGTATGTCTTCCATTTTCTTATTATTGCTCCCACAGTTGATTTCATCACACCAAGCTGCTTGCCTATTGCAGATTCAGTCTTCCCCGCCTGGTGCAGGGCTACAATTTTGTTTCTGGTGTCCTTCGACAGCTCTTTGGTATTCACCATAGTGGAGTTTGGAGTGTGACTGTTTGAGGTTGTGGACAGGTGTCTTTTATACTGATAAGAAGTTCACAGGTGCCATTACTACAGGTAATGAGTGGAGGACAGAGGAGCCTCTTAAAGAAGAAGTTACAGAAGTCTGTGAGAGCCAGAAATCTTGCATGTTTTTAGGTGACCAAATACTTATTTTCCACCATAATTTGAAAAATAATTCTTGCCAAATCAGACAAGGTGATTTTCAGGATTTGTTTTCTCATTTTGACTCTCATAGTTGTGGCCTACCTATGATGCCAATCACGGGCCTCTCTCATCTTTTTAAGTGGGAGAACTTGCACAATTGGTGGATGACTAAATACTTTTTTTCCCCACTGTAAGGGTGAGTGCACACAGTGCGGATTCACCTGCGGATTTTTCTGCGCGGATTTGCGTGTAAAGCCGCAGGTAAAGTGACCTACGGTTTTCCTGCGGAGGTACCAGCGGTTTTCCCCTGCGGATTGACACCGGACAATGGAACAGGTGTCAAACCATTGCGGAAACCGCAGAAAGAATTGACATGCTGCAGATTTAAAACCGCAGCAAATCCGAACGGAAAAATCCGCAGCATGTGCACTGCGGATTTGAAATCACATTGGCTAACATTGTACTGTACAATGCCTGCAGTACTGCTGCAGATCGGCCAAAAATGCTGCGGATCCGTAGCAGAATCCGCAGCGTGTGGGTATCCACATACCCTAATATTGGTGGGATCGGCCATCTAACATGTATGGGGTCTTGTGACTCTCCAGGGACAGGTAATATCAGGGAAGGGAAGATAAGGATAAGGCCTATTTTCTCCGGAAGGCAAACACTGGTGTGTAGCAGGGACTTTCACCGCTCTGCCCATCATTGACAACACATGAACACTTCCATGTGTATGGAGGAGTCATAAGAAGTAGCTGTCAGTTATCTCATGGAAACGGACAGCTAAAATGAGAGCGTGTGAGGGTGAGGGTCTCTGATGTACCTCTTTTTCTGCATAGTAGAACTGGTTTTGCTGCAGTTCTCCATCAGTAAGCGCTATGATAACACTCGCCGCCCTGTTACCTGAGGGTAAAAATGCAAGTATCAGTCACGACAATGACATTTCCTATCCATTATATGTTTGTTTTGTCTTATCATACAGTGGTTCATTATATATCTGCACCTCACAAGGTCTACAAGTATTAACGCATAGAAGTCCATGTTTCATGATAGTGAGCGGGATTTCCCATCTATGAGCTACAAATTAGGAGCAGACCTACGTCCGTGCAGTCCATTCATTGAACAGGGGCCGCGGGGGAGAGGGGGCCCCTCCAGCACTGCATGGCTAATTATTTCAAATTAGCCATGTGGAGCGCCACGGAGCCGAGGCGCAAGAAGGAGAGCAGCGCTGCGGGTCCTGAGGAGAGCCATGAGGTGAGATCAGCGTCAGTGCTGTGCTGCGCTGCCGCTGTGGGGTAGGAGAGGACGAGACAGACTGACTGTCACTCAATGTGCGTGTGGCGCCGGCTGGATGGTGGCTGCAGCCACAGGTCAGTGTGTGTCTGTCTGTGAAGTCACTGTGTGCCATGCCCCTGCCCATAACTAAATGCTGCAGCTCAGGAATGTGCGGACAGTGTGGATGGATCCTCTTGGTCAGGCCTGCCCTGCCTGCTCCAGGTAAGAGTACCAGAGCTGAGCGGGACTGAGGGACTGGGACCAAGGCAGACATGATTTTGGGGGGCTCCTGGGGGAGAACTGAAGCATGGCAGGCATGATTTTAGGGGGCTCCGTCCTGGGGGAGAACTGAAGCATGGCCTGGATGCTCATGAATGGGGGGCCCCTGGCCTGGGGAGAAGCATGGCCTGGCTGCTCATGAATGGGGGGCCCTGGCCTGGGGAGAACTTGAAGCATGGCCTGGCTGCTCATGAATGGGGGGGCCCCTGGCATGGGGAGAAGCATGGCCTGGCTGCTCATGAATGGGGGGGCCCCTGGCCTGGGGAGTAGCATGGCCTTGGCTGCTCATGAATGAGGGGGCCCCTGGGGAGAAGCATGGTTGCTCATGAATGGGGGGGCCCTGGGGGAGATGCTTGGCTGTTCATGAATGGGGCGGCTCATGGGGGGAAAAGAAACATGAATCGGGCGGCCCACATAGGGGGAGAAGCAGCATAAACTGGGGGGGCCACATGGGGAGAAGCAGCATAACCTGGGGGGGGCACATAGGGCGGGAAGCACTATGCCAAAAGTAGACCGCATATGGGGGAGAGCATTATGAAACAAAGGGAAATGGGGGTGCCTATATATATTACCTGGAGGCTGTCTTGGGCTATATATGTTATTTAGAGGCTATGCTGGGCTGTATATATTACCTGGACGCTGTTTTGGGCTGTATATATAACCTGAAGGCTATGCTGGACTGTATCTATTACCTTAAAGCTATGCTGGACTGTATATATTCCCTGGAGTGGAGGCTATGCTTGGCTATATATATCACCTGGAGGCTATGCTGGGCTGTATATATTACCTGAAGGCTGTGCTGGGCTATATATATTAACTGGAGGCTGTGCTGTGCTGTATATATTACCTGGAGTCTGTGCTGGGCACTGTATATATTACCTGAAGGCTGTTGCTGGACTGTATATATTAACTGGAGGCTATGCTGGGCTGTATATGTTATTTGGATGCTGTGCTGGGCTGTATATATTAACTGAAGGCTATCCTGGGCTGTATACCATATTTTATTTGGAGGCTGTGCTGGGCTGTATATATTAACAACTAGAGGCAATGCTGGGCTAGTGGGATATATATGTTATTTGGAGGCTGTGCTGGCCTGTATATATAATTTGGAGGCTGCAACTGGCAAATAATTAATACAGCCCAGCAGCACCCTACAGATATTATATCCAGCCCTGCATAGCCTCAATATTAGATATACAGTATATTTACAGTGGGGAAAATCTGCAGCAAAAATTGACATGGTGTAGATTTTCCCACTCTAAAAAATGCAGCATATCCACTGTATATTTTAGTGGCACCATGTAACGCGGATTTAGCACAACTGCACTTGCCGCTGCCGGCCTCAAGCCCGATAAAGAATGAATGGGGCTTGCCGGATCGGTGCCACAAGTCGCCCGTTAGGTGGCAGAGGTGCGGAAGTTACATAACTTTGTTGCCCTATGAAGGGCGGGGGGGAGGCCTGAAAGATTTCTTGCACAGGGGCCCACTACAGTCTGTGTCCGCCCCTGCTACAAATACATATAAATAATGGGTGTCCAATGACATAAACAGCTCCAATACATCCATATTGTAGTGTATAGATCAGTTTGATCTACATATTATGATATACCATATATTATATATCTATACTGATAGTGCATGCAACCCTGAAGTGGTCATCTAAAGGTGGAGTGCACCTTTAAATCTGTACTTTACATGTATTTTGGATTGATAATGGCGGAGGACGTCCTATATGACAGTGCTTCCACTGTTCCCCTAGAACCATCATTTCACAGATCGATTAATTTAATTTCCTTTTGGATTTCTATGTTTCTAGCATAATTCATGATTACTGATATGGCTCACACTATTTTCCTCTGAGTACACCGTTATCATCTTAAGTATCTGTGATTAGTGAAATGTTCATGCTGTATGTTTAGTTTGAGTATTCTAAGTATAGTTATATTTTTATATTGTCTTTATTGTATGTGCACAATATTATATTTGAAGATAAAAACTGGAAACAAATGGGTTAATCTGCGCTGCCGTTGAAGAAAAATGAAGATACATTACTTCTTCATTGGGATAAACCACGATATCATGATGAAGAAGTTGGAAAACCTTGAAACGCGTTGACAAACCACTTACATTTGGATAATACGGCTCTTCATTCTTCTTCAATGGCAGCACAGATTAATCCAATTGTTTCCAGTTTTTACCTTATGTATCTCTTTGTGTGTCTGCAGCAGCCTTAAAGGGGTATTCCCATCTCCAAGATCCTATCCCAGTATGTAGTAGGTGAAGCAATAATATTAGGAAATACCTCCAATTAGAGAAGTAGTATAGTTCTTCTGATTCGCTATGTCGCTCACCCCATGTGCAGGGCATTGCAGTAGCTTAGGTATCCATGGTTATGACCACACATGTAGTGGCAGTTAGTTGCTTGTTGTCGTAACCATGGATATCTAAACTACTGCAATGCCATGCAACAAAGTAAATCAGAAGAACTATACTACATTTCTAATTGGAGATATTTGATAATATTATTATTATTACACCTACTACATATTAGGATAGGACTTTGGAGATGGGAATACCCTTTTAAACACAACCATACCAGGTGAGCACCACTGTGCATGTTCTCTTAACAACTTTAACCCAGATAAGACCCTATTTGCGCTCCAGTGTTCATCATTTAAAAATGATATTGCACAGAGTTGTTATTATTATTATTATTTGATTTATTATTATTATTTGATAATTATGTAAAGCTTAATTAAATGGGGTTGTACATGTATGATTTTTTTTATGCTGATGTGCTATGTGAAAATAAACATAGCTGTAACATGTCTTCAATAAAGCACATGTGTAATCAAAAGAGTCTAGTCAGCACTTATTGCTCATGTCTAGGGATGGCGACCCATGTGCATATAGGAAATGAAGACTAGCATTCACTTTTCACAAGAATACAGCCCATGTGACCGCTGCTGCCAATTACTGGGCTCAGCAGTTTTGACCAAACTACCCTGGCATCACCAGAGAAACAAGCAATTGGCTGCAGCGGTCATGTATGGTATATCTGCAACATCACCACTGTCAAGAAAGACTGGAGTCACGGGGAAGTGTCGCTGGAGCAATGGGAGGTGAGTAACAGCTACGTTTCTTTTCTTTAACATACAAGAAGCACCTAAGAATACAAAAAAATCAAACATGGAAAACCCCTTTAGTTCTTTTGGTTATTAAGTTCTATTAAAATAATCACCAACTAGCCTACATTTCCAAGTGTGCTACAGTATTATTGTATACTAATAGTGTTTATTGAGCACCTCATTGCTTTTAATTTACAATTCACCCCAGAGGAAGCCACAGCCTGCGGCGAAACACATGGGGATCCTACCTACCACATCCCTGTCAGTCCTTCTTGTGTGTATTAGGTATAATTTTATGTGTCTGTGTCATCTTATGGTGTACTAATATTAATTATTGAGTACTTCACTGTCTGAAGTTTACAATTGATCAGTGAGGAAACCACAGGAAGCAGCAAAATGTGTGACATTCTCATAGAAACACATTAAGCTGTCACACTTCGGTCAGGAGACCATTGTCTGTCACTGCATTGGGGTTCGTTCTCAGACTGATTTGTACAGACATCTGAAAGCTCCCTGAAATTACTACTTTTGTCTCATAAGTTGCATAAATACATTTTTCTTCTACATATGCACTGTTTATTTTGTCTTTTTAGTGCTAGACATTAGCAATTGTGGTTCTTTTTTTCTTGATTGTATGTATTTTTGTATAACCATTTATAGTAAATAGGGCATAATAGATACCAATAACTTACTTCCACCATTCTCCAGGTTGATCTGCTCGTTCGCCTGTGAAAAATACTCAGTATCAGCCGTGATGTCAAAATACATGAGTGAACAACTAGAAACATTTTTTTAATTAGTACTGTTCATGCCTTCTTGACGATTATGGCGTGAAAATAGGAGTGAATTCTAGGAGACGTTGAGACTTTATTTGTAGCAAATATAAACTAACCAGTTTATATTTCATCTGTCAGTCCTAAGCTGTCTACAATATCTATATATAAAGTATATTCATGCTGAGTAGAGTGATACCTTGATAGTTGTGATCTGATGTTTTATTCCAGAGAAATCCACATACACAGAACAGTAGAACTGTCACAATTGTCACAAAACAAACAGATTTTCTGCAGCTCTCACAGCTTCGCTGTATTGTAACACTATTGCAAACCTGTCTGCCTGTGAGATAGAAGCTGAAGCTGAGAGGAACCTACAGATGTGTCAGTTGTACCCACACACAGCTCTGCAGTGAGATCAGGAGAGCAGAGACCATTCATTACATATCATACCACAAGCACTGTGAGAAAATTCAGTGCTTGCGATGATCTCCTAAAGGTCACCGCAGTTCATCGGGCCACTAACAGTGAAGTGTGGGAACGCAGCTTCAATGACCGGCGGTGACCTCTATAACAACACTGCCCATCACTGAATCTGTGCTCACAACACCTCATTGAATCCTGCTCTTCAGCCTGGATGGTCGCATCTTGGCACCGTCTAGGTTATAAAGCAGTTATCGCTGAGATGGATTACAGAATGAGGGACATGGTTGTTTATTATTTTTCTATTTTTACAGGGGGACAAGGGCTTCAATGGAATGGGTGTAAGTTGAGAATAGGGTTGTTTATTTTTTCCTGTTTTACAGGGGACAAGAGCTTCAATGGAAAAGGCGTAAGGTGAGTATAACTGTGTTTTTTATTTTTAGATAAATGTGTTAAACCAGGTGTTTTGTATTATTTAAAGTAAAGGACTTTATTCTTGCTGTGTTTATATTTACAATATGACTATGGGGTTAGTAATAGATAGGCATCCTATAGACGCCTGTCCATTACTAACTTCTGGGCTTGATGCAACCTGACAATACAAAGGTGACATCAACCCCCTCAGCCCTATTACCCCACTTGCCACCGCCAAAGGGTAAGTGGGAAGGGCGATGCTAAGAGACATATTTGGCACATCTTATGGATGCACCATTTTGGGAAGGTTGACAGTTGATGTTGGTAACCTGGTGGGGGGGGATATCTCTGACCCCTTCCCAGGCTATTAATATCAAACCACAGCAGTCTGTTTAGTCTTCGCTGGTTTGAATTTATAGGGAGACCCTATGTTATTGTTTTTTCTGGGGTTCCCGGTAAATTCACCAGGAAAGGCTAAGCCAACAGCTGTCAGCTGTTATGAATAGCCTGGGAACCTTATGGGGTATTGTCCCTTGTCCTTCATTAACATCAGCCCACAGCCGTGGGCTTTCCTTCTGCTGGTTATCAAAATTGGTGAGAGCCCACATGTTTTTTTCCCATTTAATTATTTATTTTCACAGGAGGTACACACCATGGATTGAATACAACTCTTATCGTAATGATGAGAGCTGTCATCAGCAGTCAGGCGGAGCCTGGGAACAGTGCAAACTGTATCGTTAGTTCCCAGGCGCCGGTACGTGTCACGTGTATGGCACACAAATGTAACACACAGACATATGGTCAGCAAACATGGACACACGGACTGCACAAGGATGTCACATACATATACACGGACATGGATCTCACCAGAACTGGTTTTCCCTGTACAGAAATCACCAGGTCGTGTGAAGGAGACCTTAAAGGGAATCTGTTACCCCTTTTTTCGAATATGAGCTGCCGACACCAACATCAGGGGCTTATCTACAGCATTCTGTAATGCTGTTGAAAAGCCCCCGATGTAACCTGAAAGAGAAGAAAAAGGAGTTATATTATACTCACCCAGGGGCGTTCCGGGTCTGGTTTTGGTCTGATGGGTGTAGCAGTCTGCTCCGGAGCCTACCATCTTCTAACGATGACAGGGCAGAGCAGTGCGCCTGTGCCAGAGCCACGACAGGAAGGAAAGAAGAGGACGGCATTGTATGAAGACGGGAGGTGCTGGACCGGACGGCAACACCCATCGGACTGGCCCGGACGCAGGGGTGAGTATAATCTAACTCTTTTTCTTATCTTTCAGGTTACATCGGGGGCTTATCTACAGCATTACAGAATGCTGTAGATAAGCCCCTGATGTTGGTGCCGGCAGCTCATATTTGAAAAAAGGGGAGACAGATTCCCTTTAACCAACTTTGTTATATGTGCATTAGATCTTATTATGAGCCAAATTGTACCAATTTGACAAAGTTTAAGTTTAAAAAACAGCTTAAGTTACCATTTTGAAACCTTCATGCATAAAAGTGTCACCTCCAGGTGCCTCGTTATAAAGCTTCTGGAGACCTTTACGTATAAGATCTCTGTGAAGGACATAAAAACAACCACAATGAATGGTAACAATCAGCACAAGGTGCATTTTTATTGATTTTTTTTTAAAACGGAACCCACCAATAATCATTTAGTAAACACAAAACAGAATTATGGCAGGAAAGAACATTTTGTATCCCACATCATTTCACCACGTGGAAGTCTTTGACCCAATGTTTCCCCCCCTTGCAGAACTTCTGCTAAGACATATTGACCCATAAACAAAGTCTGAAGTGCATAGCTCCTACTTTGTGAAATAAAACATCAATCAAAGCAAATTTCAGTTTTTAGGTTCCACAGAACCGAAGGATAACATTAAACCCATTTTAGTAGTAAATCTCACACCGCCAACCAAAAATTCTGTAAAATCAGTGTCTATGAATGGATGTATTGCTCCGCAATCACAGCAGTGCTTTACCTTTTCTCAGTCAACTTCATGATTGTTGTAGCCCGGGAGGAGAAGACAATGAACGACATCCTTAGCATTGGACTGTATCAAACACAAAGATTCATAAAATCAGGGAAATCCAGTGAATGCATGAATTATGCACAATATCTACAATACACAATAATATGCAAAGTACTGTATTAACAGAGAATTGACAATATACTATCACAGCCTCTTTCTGAGAAAGTGAGGAGAGATGAATACAGAGCCTTATTTATGAGGATAGTGACTGTTGTTATCATATAGCTTTATATATTTGTCCGTCAGTACAAAACAACTGCCATTAACTCGCACTCTGCTGATCTGACTCAGTCTACACAGCAAAGCTGACAAGTGAGATCTGAGAGACAGGAAATGTCTGCCTATAATATTGGCTATAGTTTAAAAAACAAGCAAAAAAATTTCAACAAATATAGTTATAATAAAAACATGATCATATTATTATATGTATGCATCCTAAGAGTTAAACATGTCTTCCTTCCACAGTGATGTCAGATGAGAATTTCTGAAAAAAGTGCTCTTCCAGCTGGAATAGCTCTGTCGTTCTCACAGATTAATTGATCCCATGTGGATATATTGTGGTAAATGGAAAACATTCTACCTTTGTCACACAGAAGTTACTATATACTGGACCTTTTTATGGCCAGGGGAGTTGGACAAAGCGTTAACGGACACGATATGATACTTGGGAACAGCATTGAGCACGATAAACCTGCTGTCTATACAAGTAGGAATATCTATCGGCCTTATCTTTTTACAACAGTTAGCTCAAGAAGTATGTTTGAATGTTAGCCCTAGGGTAACAATTATTGGAGAAGAATCATATGGAAAGCCTAATTAAAAAGATACACCTTTATTTAATATCTAAAACCCACCAGTGTGTTTCTCTTTGTGGAGAGCACGTACCACCTCTTGGTGGGTTTTAGATAATAAATAAAGATTGATCTTTTTAAATTAGGGTTTGCAACAGTTAAATCCCATAGAAACAAAAACAAGTGGCAGACCAATGCATAAGAAATTGTAAAACCTTTAATTTTTCCATACAAATTGTCAGAATTTCATCTAAGGCTAGAGCTATGCATAGCAAGTATAGTACAAGTACAAAGTAAACTAAGTAAAAGTGCAAGCACAGCAATACCAAAAGGGAGCGCTGGGCCGAATGTCCACATGGGCGTCAGGACTTAACTTTTAAGTGCTCTTAGCACGCTCCTGCAAGGGAACATAGGGGCAAATGTAACAGGATCAGATGTTTATTTTCATCAGCTAGGTTGCAAACAAGGTGTTAGGACTATGTTCATATTACATTTTGACCATAAGTCAGTGGCTCTGTGGTGGTTTCTGTTTGAAACCCTGAAAAACAGCATTAGGGAGGAACCCCCAACATGGCCATTTACTTTATTGAGGCAGAGTCTAGCCTCCATTTCAGCAGTGTCCGAAAGTGTTGGGGGTTAGGCCTAAATCTTAGCCACATACCCACTAACCCGTGTCAAAAGTGCAATATTAACATAACCTAAAGCCCATTTGCTATAGTTCCATCTCCAAAGGAAACCCGACATGCCCAACATTGTCCTACATTTTCTTATTTCTCCACATTACAGTAGAAATATGGACTGAGATTATGAAAAATTCTAGCTTGGAGGATGAGAAAGGTGAGTGGATCACTAGTAGACACTGTATGTATGATCGCAGGTTATTCATACATACCTTGTGAATTTTTCAGTAAGACTTTCAACAAAGTGGTAAATTTCATGCCAGTGGTTCTTCACACTCCCGGACCTGTGGAAAATACCATAAGAAGATCAATCAATGGTCATTAGGCTAGGGCCACACTACTGATTTTCTCTCATCCAAGAAAATTGGGCCGAGTATGCTAATCACACTCTGATCAAACTCTGATCAGATTTTGATCACAGCGTGATCCAAGTTTCTCGGATGTGGAGTATAAGAAAAAAAATCTCCATGCACTCCATTCTGTCATCCAAGTGTGGTCCAGATGTTCCATGGACCAATAGAAATGAATGGCTGAGTAAAATCCTGCAATCGATGCTGCAATTTTTACCTTTACATGGAGGTTTGTAATACTACAGTGAGTAGTGAGGGGCTCATACATATGGATGGTTGTAATACTACAGTGAGTAGTGAGGGGCTCATACATATGGATGGTTGTAATACTACAGTGAGTAGTGAGGGGCTCATACATATGGATGGTTGTAATACTACAGTGAGTAGTGAGGGGCTCATACATATGGATGGTTGTAATACTACAGTGAGTAGTGAGGGGCTCATACATATGGATGGTTGTAATACTACAGTGAGTAGTGAGGGGCTCAAACATATGGATGGTTGCAATACTACAGTGAGTAGTGAGGGGCTCATACATATGGATGGTTGTAATACTGCTGTGAGTAGTGAGGGGCTCATACATATGGATGGTTGTAATACTACAGTGAGTAGTGAGGGGCTCATACATATGGATGGTTGTAATACTACAGTGAGTAGTGAGGGGCTCATACATATGGATGGTTGCAATACTACAGTGAGTAGTGAGGGGCTCATACATATGGATGGTTGTAATACTACAGTGAGTAGTGAGGGGCTCATACATATGGATGGTTGCAATACTACAGTGAGTAGTGAGGGGCTCATACATATGGATGGTTGTAATAGTGCTGTGAGTAGTGAGGGGCTCATACATATGGATGGTTGTAATACTACAGTGAGTAGTGAGGGGCTCATACATATGGATGGTTGTAATACTACAGTGAGTAGTGAGGGGGTCATACATATGGATGGTTGCAATACAACAGTGAGTAGTGAGGGGCTCATACATATGGATGGTTGTAATACTACAGTGAGTAGTGAGGGGCTCATACATATGGATGGTTGTAATACTGCTGTGAGTAGTGAGGGGCTCATACATATGGATGGTTGTAATACTACAGTGAGTAGTGAGGGGCTCATACATATGGATGGTTGTAATACTACAGTGAGTAGTGAGGGGCTCATACATATGGATGGTTGCAATACTACAGTGAGTAGTGAGGGGCTCATACATATGGATGGTTGTAATACTACAGTGAGTAGTGAGGGGCTCATACATATGGATGGTTGCAATACTACAGTGAGTAGTGAGGGGCTCATACATATGGATGGTTGTAATACTGCTGTGAGTAGTGAGGGGCTCATACATATGGATGGTTGTAATACTACAGTGAGTAGTGAGGGGCTCATACATATGGATGGTTGTAATACTACAGTGAGTAGTGAGGGGCTCATACATATGGATGGTTGTAATACTACAGTGAGTAGTGAGGGGCTCATACATATGGATGGTTGCAATACTACAGTGAGTAGTGAGGGGCTCATACATATGGATAATTGTAATACTGCTGTGAGTAGTGGGGTGCTCATACATATGGATGGTTGTAATACTACAGTGAGTAGTAAGGGGCTCATACATATGGTTGGTTGTAATACTGCTGTGAGTAGTGAGGGGCTCATACATATGGATGGTTGTAATACTACAGTGAGTAGTGAGGGGCTCATACATATGGATAGTTGTAATACTACAGTGAGTAGTGAGGGGCTCATACATATGGAAGGTTGTAATACTACAGTGAGTAGTGAGGGGCTCATACATATGGATAATTGTAATACTGCTGTGAGTAGTGGGGTGCTCATACATATGGATAATTGTAATACTACAGTGAGTAGTGAGGGGCTCATACATATGGATGGTTGTAATACTGCTGTGAGTAGTGAGGGGCTCATACATATGGATGGTTGTAATACTACAGTGAGTAGTGAGGGCTCATACATATGGATGGTTGTAATACTACAGTGAGTAGTGAGGGGCTCATACATATGGATGGTTGTAATACTACAGTGAGTAGTGAGGGGCTCATACATATGGATGGTTGTAATACTACAGTGAGTAGTGAGGGGATCATACATATGGATGGTTGCAATACAACAGTGAGTAGTGAGGGGCTCATACATATGGATGGTTGCAATACAACAGTGAGTAGTGAGGGGCTCATACATATGGATGGTTGTAATACTACAGTGAGTAGTGAGGGGCTCATACATATGGATGGTTGTAATACTGCTGTGAGTAGTGAGGGGCTCATACATATGGATGGTTGTAATACTACAGTGAGTAGTGAGGGGCTCATACATATGGATGGTTGTAATACTACAGTGAGTAGTGAGGGGCTCATACATATGGATGGTTGTAATACTACAGTGAGTAGTGAGGGGCTCATACATATGGATGGTTGCAATACAACAGTGAGTAGTGAGGGGCTCATACATATGGATGGTTGCAATACAACAGTGAGTAGTGAGGGGCTCATACATATGGATGGTTGTAATACTACAGTGAGTAGTGAGGGGCTCATACATATGGATGGTTGTAATACTACAGTGAGTAGTGAGGGGCTCATACATATGGATGGTTGTAATACTACAGTGAGTAGTGAGGGGCTCATACATATGGATGGTTGTAATACTACAGTGAGTAGTGAGGGGCTCATACATATGGATGGTTGCAATACAACAGTGAGTAGTGAGGGGCTCATACATATCGATGGTTGTAATACTACAGTGAGTAGTGAGGGGCTCATACATATGGATGGTTGTAATACTACAGTGAGTAGTGAGGGGCTCATACATATGGATGGTTGTAATACTACAGTGAGTAGTGAGGGGCTCATACATATGGATGGTTGTAATACTACAGTGAGTCATGAGGGGCTCATACATATGGATGGTTGTAATACTGCTGTGAGTAGTGAGGGGCTCATACATATGGATGGTTGTAATACTACAGTGAGTAGTGAGGGGCTCATACATATGGATGGTTGCAATACTACAGTGAGTAGTGAGGGGCTCATACATATGGATAATTGTAATACTGCTGTGAGTAGTGGGGTGCTCATACATATGGATGGTTGCAATACTACAGTGAGTAGTGAGGGGCTCATACATATGGATAATTGTAATACTGCTGTGAGTAGTGGGGTGCTCATACATATGGATGGTTGTAATACTACAGTGAGTAGTAAGGGGCTCATACATATGGATGGTTGTAATACTGCTGTGAGAAGTGAGGGGCTCATACATATGGATGGTTGTAATACTACAGTGAGTAGTGAGGGGCTCATACATATGGATGGTTGTAACACTACAGTGAGTAGTGAGGGGCTCATACATATGGATGGTTGTAATACTACAGTGAGTAGTGAGGGGCTCATACATATGGATGGTTGTAATACTACAGAGAGTAGTGAGGGGCTCATACATATGGATGGTTGTAATACTACAGTGAGTAGTGAGGGGCTCATACATATGGATGGTTGTAATACTACAGTGAGTAGTGAGGGGCTCATACATATGGATGGTTGCAATACTACAGTGAGTAGTGAGGGGCTCATACATATGGATGGTTGTAATACTGCTGTGAGTAGTGAGGGGCTCATACATATGGATGGTTGTAATACTACAGTGAGTAGTGAGGGGCTCATACATATGGATGGTTGTAATACTACAGTGAGTAGTGAGGGGCTCATACATATGGATGGTTGCAATACTACAGTGAGTAGTGAGGGGCTCATACATATGGATGGTTGTAATACTACAGTGAGTAGTGAGGGGCTCATACATATGGATGGTTGCAATACTACAGTGAGTAGTGAGGGGCTCATACATATGGATGGTTGTAATACTGCTGTGAGTAGTGAGGGGCTCATACATATGGATGATTGTAATACTACAGTGAGTAGTGAGGGGCTCATACATATGGATGGTTGTAATACTACAGTGAGTAGTGAGGGGGTCATACATATGGATGGTTGCAATACAACAGTGAGTAGTGAGGGGCTCATACATATGGATGGTTGTAATACTGCTGTGAGTAGTGAGGGGCTCATACATATGGATGGTTGTAATACTACAGTGAGTAGTGAGGGGCTCATACATATGGATGGTTGCAATACTACAGTGAGTAGTGAGGGGCTCATACATATGGATGGTTGTAATACTACAGTGAGTAGTGAGGGGCTCATACATATGGATGGTTGCAATACTACAGTGAGTAGTGAGGGGCTCATACATATGGATGGTTGTAATACTGCTGTGAGTAGTGAGGGGCTCATACATATGGATGGTTGTAATACTACAGTGAGTAGTGAGGGGCTCATACATATGGATGGTTGTAATACTACAGTGAGTAGTGAGGGGCTCATACATATGGATGGTTGCAATACTACAGTGAGTAGTGAGGGGCTCATACATATGGATAATTGTAATACTGCTGTGAGTAGTGGGGTGCTCATACATATGGATAATTGTAATACTACAGTGAGTAGTGAGGGGCTCATACATATGGATGGTTGTAATACTACAGTGAGTAGTGAGGGGCTCATACATATGGATAGTTGTAATACTACAGTGAGTAGTGAGGGGCTCATACATATGGATGGTTGCAATACTACAGTGAGTAGTGAGGGGCTCATACATATGGATAATTGTAATACTGCTGTGAGTAGTGGGGTGCTCATACATATGGATAATTGTAATACTACAGTGAGTAGTGAGGGGCTCATACATATGGATGGTTGTAATACTACAGTGAGTAGTGAGGGGCTCATACATATGGATGGTTGTAATACTGCTGTGAGTAGTGAGGGGCTCATACATATGGATGGTTGCAATACTACAGTGAGTAGTGAGGGGCTCATACATATGGATAATTGTAATACTGCTGTGAGTAGTGGGGTGCTCATACATATGGATAATTGTAATACTACAGTGAGTAGTGAGGGGCTCATACATATGGATGGTTGTAATACTACAGTGAGTAGTGAGGGGCTCATACATATGGATGGTTGTAATACTACAGTGAGTAGTGAGGGGCTCATACATATGGATAATTGTAATACTGCTGTGAGTAGTGGGGTGCTCATACATATGGATAATTGTAATACTACAGTGAGTAGTGAGGGGCTCATACATATGGATGGTTGTAATACTGCTGTGAGTAGTGAGGGGCTCATACATATGGATGGTTGTAATACTACAGTGAGTAGTGAGGTGCTCATACATATGGATGGTTGTAATACTACAGTGAGTAGTGAGGGGCTCATACATATGGATGGTTGCAATACTACAGTGAGTAGTGAGGGGCTCATACATATGGATGGTTGTAATACTACAGTGAGTAGTGAGGGGCTCATACATATGAATAGTTGTAATACTACAGTGAGTAGTGAGGGGCTCATACATATGGATGGTTGCAATACTACAGTGAGTAGTGAGGGGCTCATACATATGGATAATTGTAATACTGCTGTGAGTAGTGGGGTGCTCATACATATGGATAATTGTAATACTACAGTGAGTAGTGAGGGGCTCATACATATGGATGGTTGTAATACTACAGTGAGTAGTGAGGGGCTCATACATATGGATGGTTGTAATACTACAGTGAGTAGTGAGGGGCTCATACATATGGATGGTTGCAATACTACAGTGAGTAGTGAGGGGCTCATACATATGGATAATTGTAATACTGCTGTGAGTAGTGGGGTGCTCATACATATGGATAATTGTAATACTACAGTGAGTAGTGAGGGGCTCATACATATGGATGGTTGTAATACTACAGTGAGTAGTGAGGGGCTCATACATATGGATGGTTGTAATACTACAGTGAGTAGTGTGGGGCTCATACATATGGATAATTGTAATACTGCTGTGAGTAGTGGGGTGCTCATACATATGGATAATTGTAATACTACAGTGAGTAGTGAGGGGCTCATACATATGGATGGTTGTAATACTGCTGTGAGTAGTGAGGGGCTCATACATATGGATGGTTGTAATACTACAGTGAGTAGTGAGGGGCTCATACATATGGATGGTTGTAATACTGCTGTGAGTAGTGGGGTGCTCATACATATGGATAATTGTAATACTACAGTGAGTAGTGAGGGGCTCATACATATGGATGGTTGTAATACTGCTGTGAGTAGTGGGGTGCTCATACATATGGATAATTGTAATACTACAGTGAGTAGTGAGGGGCTCATACATATGGATGGTTGTAATACTGCTGTGAGTAGTGAGGGGCTCATACATATGGATGGTTGTAATACTACAGTGAGTAGTGAGGGCTCATACATATGGATGGTTGTAATACTACAGTGAGTAGTGAGGGGCTCATACATATGGATGGTTGTAATACTACAGTGAGTAGTGAGGGGCTCATACATATGGATGGTTGTAATACTACAGTGAGTAGTGAGGGGCTCATACATATGGATGGTTGCAATACAACAGTGAGTAGTGAGGGGCTCATACATATGGATGGTTGCAATACAACAGTGAGTAGTGAGGGGCTCATACATATGGATGGTTGTAATACTACAGTGAGTAGTGAGGGGCTCATACATATGGATGGTTGTAAAACTGCTGTGAGTAGTGAGGGGCTCATACATATGGATGGTTGTAATACTACAGTGAGTAGTGAGGGGCTCATACATATGGATGGTTGTAATACTACAGTGAGTAGTGAGGGGCTCATACATATGGATGGTTGTAATACTACAGTGAGTAGTGAGGGGCTCATACATATGGATGGTTGCAATACAACAGTGAGTAGTGAGGGGCTCATACATATGGATGGTTGTAATACTACAGTGAGTAGTGAGGGGCTCATACATATGGATGGTTGCAATACAACAGTGAGTAGTGAGGGGCTCATACATATGGATGGTTGTAATACTGCTGTGAGTAGTGAGGGGCTCATACATATGGATGGTTGTAATACTACAGTGAGTAGTGAGGGGCTCATACATATGGATGGTTGTAATACTACAGTGAGTAGTGAGGGGGTCATACATATGGATGGTTGCAATACAACAGTGAGTAGTGAGGGGCTCATACATATGGATGGTTGTAATACTACAGTGAGTAGTGAGGGGCTCATACATATGGATGGTTGTAATACTGCTGTGAGTAGTGAGGGGCTCATACATATGGATGGTTGTAATACTACAGTGAGTAGTGAGGGGCTCATACATATGGATGGTTGTAATACTACAGTGAGTAGTGAGGGGCTCATACATATGGATGGTTGCAATACTACAGTGAGTAGTGAGGGGCTCATACATATGGATGGTTGTAATACTACAGTGAGTAGTGAGGGGCTCATACATATGGATGGTTGCAATACTACAGTGAGTAGTGAGGGGCTCATACATATGGATGGTTGTAATACTGCTGTGAGTAGTGAGGGGCTCATACATATGGATGGTTGTAATACTACAGTGAGTAGTGAGGGGCTCATACATATGGATGGTTGTAATACTACAGTGAGTAGTGAGGGGCTCATACATATGGATGGTTGTAATACTACAGTGAGTAGTGAGGGGCTCATACATATGGATGGTTGTAATACTACAGTGAGTAGTGAGGGGCTCATACATATGGATGGTTGCAATACTACAGTGAGTAGTGAGAGGCTCATACATATGGATAATTGTAATACTGCTGTGAGTAGTGGGGTGCTCATACATATGGATGGTTGTAATACTACAGTGAGTAGTAAGGGGCTCATACATATGGTTGGTTGTAATACTGCTGTGAGTAGTGAGGGGCTCATACATATGGATGGTTGTAATACTACAGTGAGTAGTGAGGGGCTCATACATATGGATAGTTGTAATACTACAGTGAGTAGTGAGGGGCTCATACATATGGATGGTTGTAATACTACAGTGAGTAGTAAGGGGCTCATACATATGGTTGGTTGTAATACTGCTGTGAGTAGTGAGGGGCTCATACATATGGATGGTTGTAATACTACAGTGAGTAGTGAGGGGCTCATACATATGGATGGTTGTAATACTACAGTGAGTAGTGAGGGGCTCATACATATGGATGGTTGTAATACTACAGTGAGTAGTGAGGGGCTCATACATATGGATGGTTGTAATACTACAGTGAGTAGTGAGGGGCTCATACATATGGATGGTTGCAATACTACAGTGAGTAGTGAGGGGCTCATACATATGGATAATTGTAATACTGCTGTGAGTAGTGGGGTGCTCATACATATGGATGGTTGTAATACTACAGTGAGTAGTAAGGGGCTCATACATATGGTTGGTTGTAATACTGCTGTGAGTAGTGAGGGGCTCATACATATGGATGGTTGTAATACTACAGTGAGTAGTGAGGGGCTCATACATATGGATAGTTGTAATACTACAGTGAGTAGTGAGGGGCTCATACATATGGATGGTTGTAATACTACAGTGAGTAGTGAGGGGCTCATACATATGGATGGTTGTAATACTACAGTGAGTAGTGAGGGGCTCATACATATGGATGGTTGTAATACTACAGTGAGTAGTGAGGGGCTCATACATATGGATGGTTGCAATACAACAGTGAGTAGTGAGGGGCTCATACATATGGATGGTTGTAATACTACAGTGAGTAGTGAGGGGCTCATACATATGGATGGTTGTAATACTACAGTGAGTAGTGAGGGGCTCATACATATGGATGGTTGCAATACAACAGTGAGTAGTGAGGGGCTCATACATATGGATGGTTGTAATACTACAGTGAGTAGTGAGGGGCTCATACATATGGATGGTTGTAATACTACAGTGAGTAGTGAGGGGCTCATACATATGGATGGTTGTAATACTACAGTGAGTAGTGAGGGGCTCATACATATGGATGGTTGTAATACTACAGTGAGTCATGAGGGGATCATACATATGGATGGTTGTAATACTGCTGTGAGTAGTGAGGGGCTCATACATATGGATGGTTGTAATACTGTAGTGAGCAGTGGGGTGCTCATACATATGGATGTTTGTAATATTCCAAAGAGTAGTGGGGTGCTCACACATATGGATGTTTGTAAAATTGTAATACTACAGTGAGTAGTGAGGGGCTCATACATATGGATGGTTGTAATACTGCTGTGAGTAGTGGGGTGCTCATGTAGGGAAGGTGACCTGACGGACGGACGGACCTGTCAGTATAGAGAAGGAAAGGTTTGCACAGTGCAGATAGTTGTCAGTTACTACAGGGGGAAACAGCTAGAAAAGTGTAGTGGACGTGCAGTACCTGGGTTGACCATTAGAGGGCAGGGAGGAGTGTGAGCAAAGGACTTGACATCAGCTTAGGGCTTAGGAAGCCGTTGGTCATGAGGGGCGGAGTTACAGGGAACCAGGAAGGGTATATATACTGAGGGAGGGTTCCAGAAAGTTCCAGTCCCCAGGGGGAGCTCAGGTGACAGGAGGACTACGACAGTTTGTGCACTCTGAGGAGAATTGAACCAGAGGGACTGAGGAGAGAGAACGTCAGGGGGGTGGTCCTAACAGGAAAGTACCGCAGAAGAGACGACACACCGGGTGTGGGACACCGTATTTGACACGACGCCTGACCAGTAAAATTGCTGTTGGTTTACGGGCCTAAGTCGGCCACAGTGACGGACCTGTCAAGAGCTTCAGTGAAGAAGGGACGGTACGTGCATGTACGTCCCTAGTGTGAAGGTACGGTGTGTAAACGGGCCCTAGAAACGAAGGGCCGAGAGGTGAAGAGAAATGCGGTGTACTGCAGAGGCCGTCAGGCTGACGGCGAGTGAAATAAACTTGGACCTGTTGCACCCAGAACCTGCCTCCATCTTGTCTCTGTTTTGTCTCTGCGCGGTAAGAGAGGGACCACCCCCCCAGTCCTCCCCACGGCCCTACACTCACACATATGGATGTTTGTAATACTGTAGAGAGCACTGGGGTGCTCATACATATGGATAATTGTAATACTGCTGTGAGTAGTGGGGTGCTCATACATATGGATGTTGATAATACTACACTGAGTAGTGGGGTGATGGGTGGTGGTAGATGTGGCTAGTAGTACATAACACACATTACATGTGTTATAATGTCATGAGCAAATGAGGCTCATTAGAACTCATGACGATCATCTGTTATCTCAGGGGGAAGTTTCAATTGGCCAAATAATTTCCTTGCAGTGACCACAAACGGAGACCTCTTTTAAATAAATGTCTGACATTGCAAACTATTAGTGTGTTGGAGAAGCTAGAGTCTAGCCACTAGTCTACTCCTTCTTTGCAGCTCCCCATAATCACTCTTCCTACTCTTTGCATTTTAATAGGATATATAGACAGAGAAAGTTTTTAAAAACTTACAGAAAGACACAAGAAAAGGTACAAAAAATTACAGAAACTTAAACATCATGCTGTTGTAGTTTATATTTGGGGCAGTTAACTCAACAATAATTTTGAAGCACCAGAGATGACAATGATCCATGTTGTTGCTTGACAGCGCTATCAAAACTGCATGTCTCAGTGGTGTGAATATGGAAAGAATTCGGTAATTATCACTCCAGACTGTCTGCAGACAGTAACAATATATTAGACACTTACTAAATATAGTATTTACAGCGTTCATCACATTGCTAAGTATTTCATACCTAGTACTTTCTTGTCTAAATTACATCTATGAAAATTTTAGGCACAAAGTATTGAACGTGACCAGCGGAGGCTCTGCGGTCTGTAGTTAGGTACCAACAGGGCCGGAATAGCCATCTGGCAATTCTGGCAAATGTGAGAAGGGCCTGTCTTGTCGTGGGCTGCCTTGTCTGCTACATTGTTATCAGAATCTGCATCCTCAAGAAACCCATACTGTTAACAGTTGTGAAAGAGCACAAAATCGCTGGCTCCATCATTTACCCTAGCAAGCCTCAGGATCATCTGTCTGTGATCAGAACCAACAGGGGATGTCGGTGGTGTAATGACGTTACTGCATCAAGCCGTTAGCATCCATTTTTCTTTTTGGGTGGGTTGTGGGTGACCATCACACTAGATTGGGTGCTGTTAGTTGGACCATCATAGTGTATAAGAGGCTGTGGGGTGAACCACCACACTATATATTGTTCAGTTGGGGGGACCATCATACTACATAGGGGGCTGTTGGGAGGACTGTCATACTATATGGCTGACTGTGAGGTGGAACGTCATACTATATAGGGGGCTATGAGATGAACCATCATACTATATGGAGGGCTGTTGGGGGTACCATCATACTTCACAGGAGCTGTGTGTTGTACCATCATAATATATAAGGAGTTGTGGAGCGTTGGAGGGACCACCATACTATATGGGGGACTGTGAGGTGGACCATCATACTATATAGGGGGCTGCAATGTTGAACATCATACTATATAGGAGGCTATGAGGTGAGTCATCATACTATATGGGAGTTGTTGGGGGTATCATCATACTATATAGGGGCTGTGAGGTGTAACATCATAATATATAAGGAGCTCTGATGTGAGCCATCATACTATACAGGGGCAGCGTGGGGACTGTCATACATTATCGGGGCTATGAGGGATCTATCATACTGTGTGGTGTGGCTGTGGGGGCACCATTTTACTGTGTAAGGTGGTTGTGGAGGACATCATACAGTGTGGGGAGGCTGTAGTGGAAATTATACTGTCTGGAGGTCTATGGGGTACATTATACTATGTTGGGGCTGTGGTGACCATCATAGTGTATGGGATGGTTATGAGGGCCATCATACTGTATGGTGGCTGTGGGGTCCTCACATTGTACGGGGGGCTTTGGTATACATCACCCTTTATATAGGAGCCTGTGCTGGACATAGTAACATAGTTAGCAAGGCTGAAAAAAGACATTTGTCCATCCAGTTCAGCCTATATTCCGTCAGAACAAATCCCCAGATCTACGTCCTTCTAAAGAACCTGATCACTGTAAGATACAATATAGTTATTCTCCAGGAAGACATCCAGGCCTCTCTTGAACCCCTCAACTGAGTTCGCCATCACCACCTTCTCAGGCAAGGAATTCCTGATTCTCACTGCCCTAACTGTAAAGAACCCTCTTCTATGTTGGTGGAAAAACCGTCTCTCCTCCAGATGCAGAGAATGCCCCCTTGTGACCGTCATCTTCCTTGGTATAAGCAGATCCTCGGAGAGATATTTGTATTGTCCCCTTATATACTTATACATGGTTATTAGATCGCCCCTCAGTGGTCTTTTTTCTAGACTAAATAATCCTAGTTTTTCTAGTCTCTCTGGGTATTGTAGTTCCCTCATCCCCTTTATTAATTTTGTTGCCCTCCTTTGTACCCGCTCTAGTTCCATTAGATCCTTCCTGAGCACCGGGCCAAAACTGTACACAATACTCCATGTGCGGTCTAACCAAAGATTTGTACAGAGGCAGTATAATTCTCTCATCATGTGTATCCAGACCTCTTAATGCACCCCATGATCCTGTTTGCCTTGGCAGACGCTGCCTGGCACTGGCTGCTCCAGGTAAGTTTATCATTAACTAGGATCCCCAAGTCCTTCTCCATGTCAGATTTACCCAATGGTTCCCCGTTCAGTGTGTAATGATGATACTGATTCCTGCTACCCATGTGTATAACCTTACATTTATCATTGTTTAACTGCATCTGCCACCTTTTGGCCCAAATTTCCAACTTATCCAGATCCATCTGTAGCAGAATACTATCTTCTCTTGTATTGATTGCTTTACATAGTTTTGTATCATCTAAAAGAATATCGATACTTTACTGTGTAAACCTTCTACTAGATTGTTAATAAATATGTTGAAGAGCATAGGTCCCAACACCGACCCCTGTGGTACCCCACTGGTCACAGCGACCCAGTTAGAGAACATACCATTTATAACCACCCTCTGCTTTCTATCACTAAGCCAGTTACTTAACCATTGACACACATTTTCCCCCAGACCGAGAGGTGCGGCTCAGGATGGACTGGAGTAGGAGTGCCGGACTGAAGTGTAGACTGTGAGGCTGGAACGTGGAGAGATGGCTGGAGCGGAACACCGGAGACAGGACTGGAGTAGGACTGTAGGAGTGTGGATAGCTGGATGGAGCAGGAACACCGGAGGCAGGACTGGAGTAGAATGGAACAGGAACACAGGAACAGGACCGGAGTAGGATGGAACAGGAACAGGACTGGAGTAGGATGGAACAGAAATGCTAGAGCAGAGCAGGAGCAGGAGGGAACAGGACTGGAGTAGGATGGAACAGGAACACAGGAACAGGACTGGAGTATACCGCAGGGAACACGGATGACAGGGTTGCGAGGCTGCTGCAGGAAACACCGAGGACGGCACCAAGAGGCTGCAGAGAGCACAGGAGGAAGCAGGGTCCAGTGTGCAAGGTAACACAACGATCAGGCACCTCCCTCAGGGGGAAACGGCCTGATGTGGCCCCGTCTGGTCTGCCATTGGTCCGAAGGTGCTTCCGGGTCAGGGCACAGCCGGAGCACAAGAAGCAGAAGGGAGGTGCGGCCGCGGCCTATGGCGCATGCACATTGCATGCAGAGATGGCGTAGGCCGCGAGCCCATCACGGGTGACCGCCGTGGCCGTCGGGTGGCGAGAGGCTGCGGCGTGGGGGCGGAGGCCGGGTGAGTATGCATAGACGGTGTGGGATCAGAGGCCGGGTGAGTATGTCGGAGCGGTGTAACACGTATTAAGTGCGGGAACGCAGTTTACTACGTTTGTGTACTAATTTACATAATGGTGAATCTTGTGACACAGCCAGAAGTACATGACACAGAAAGTGGAGGAAAACACAGAAAGAGGTTCCCTCCTATTTAATAAATTAATATTAATTTAAAAAAAAATAATGAGGGGTTCCCCTATAATTGTTAACCAGCCAGAGTAAAGCTGACTAATGGGACTGGTATTTCAGGCTGGTAAGGATCCAATATCCATGAACCTTACCAGCCTGATAATACCAGGCCGCAGCAGTCTGCTTACCTTGGATAGTTAACAAAAATAGTGGGATCCCCTCCAACACAGTGTGGGGTCCCTCTATTTTTGTTAACCAGCCAAGGAAAAAGCAGACAGCTGCAGCCTGATATTATCAGGCTGGTGAGGCCCATGGATTTTGGCCCTCACCAGCCTAAAAATAGCAGTCAGCAGCTACCCCACAATTGGCGCATCCAAAGATGCACCAATTGTGGCACTTTACCCGGCTCTCTCCAGTTGCCCTGTAGCGTGGGCAAGTGGGGTAATATTTGTGGGGTTGATGTCACCTTTGTATTGTCCAGTGACATCAAGCCCATGGACTAGTAATGGAGAAGCGTCTATAATACACCTATCCATTACTATATCCTATAGTTACATGGTAAATAAAGCCAGAATAAAGTCCTTTGATTGAAATAATGACAGACTCCTTTAATAATCTTAATTAAACCATACTTACTGCATTGCCTATTCCACCGAAGCCCTCATCTCCTGTAAGAGAAATAAAATAAAAAAGCAACAGTACACCATACCTGTCCGCCAAGAAGATATACATACTGTCCCACGACGAGTCCATCTCCGCTACATCTGGATGCCTTTGGCTGAATGGTGGCATTATGCCACCACTCAGCCTGACATCCAGACACAGCGGAGCTTGTAAATGACCACCGAAGATAACTCGGTCTCCGGCGGTCACATGCAGCAGTTCTCACGGTCAGCTGACTGGAGATAACCCTGGTGGTCACGTGCATGGCAGTTCTCGCGGCCAGCTGAGCTCATCGCGAGAACAGCAGTGGACGCGAATTTTCAGCTGTGTCACAAGGTAAGACATTATTTAAATTAGTTCACATGAGCAGTAAGCTGCATTCCCGCACTTAATACGCATGTGACTATAAAGATAATGCAGTTTTACCACATCTAATGATAGTGAATAGGTAATTTACGCAGCGGAGACTGAGTGTCTCCACAACATAAGTAGCCATGCTGCGGTCTGGAAAGATGAGCTGCATGTCCGTTTACGCAGGGAAGCCGTAGGTGTCTCTGAACACATAACGGAGTTGGAATTTCATGAAATCCCATCCACTATGCTGTAACATCTGGCTGCTGCGGGTTAGACGCTGCGGATGTACCCAGCGTCCAACCCACGGCGTTTACTGACCGTGGGAACATACCCTTAGTGTTAAATCGCATTTGTTAATTCCTCGAAATCCTATAAATTTGTTGAGGTAGATCCGTCTCATTGGTTTGTTTGGTAACAAATTGAAGGAGGTGCAGAGCCTGTTAAACTTACACTGGCCAGTTTTGAAACTGGATAGGTATATTGGAAGTTTGTACGCGTCAGTAAAATATCAAAAGAAAAGGAAACGAAAGGAAGGAACTTAAATGACTATCTGGTGCATAGTCATCTACCACTACAAGCACCAAGTACAACATGGATAAACAGAAGCAACTTTAAGGCTGTGTGCCCACGTTGCTTTTTTTTAAGCGTTTTTGATGCGTTTTTCGGGGTCAAACCGCATCAAAAACGCTTAAAAGAAGCATCCCATTCATTTTAATGCATTTTGGCCTTTTTGTGCCAATGGATGCGGTTTTTACCGCTAAGGAAATGCTTAGCGGAAAAAAAACGCATCAAAAATGCATGTTTTTTCCACAAAAAACGCACAAAAATTGCGGCAAAAAACGCGCGTTTTTTTCCGCGCGTTTTCTGGGAAGGAGACCCGTTTCCTGAGCGTTTAAAAACGATACTGTGGGCACATAGCTTAAAGTGGCATTCTCATCTCCAAGATCCTATCTCAATATGTAATAGGAGTAATAATAATAATATTAGCAAATACCTCCAAGTAGAAATGTAGTATAGGTTTTCTAATTCACTCTTTCCTCATGTGCAGGCATTACAGGACCTTAGAAGTTTATGAGTGCTATATCACAACTTATAGGCTGGTCAGAGCCGTAATATGGTTAAGGACAAGATGATCTAAACAACCCATGGCTTCGATTTATATTTTACTCAAAAAACTCAAACAATTCTCTACTTACTATTCAGACAAAAATTTGCAGAGATGAACTCTTTTTGGCAACGTAAACAAAACTTTGAGGTTTTTCAAACCAAGAAACTATGTGCAAAATTGCTTATCGGAAGAATCTGGGCTGGAGAGAAACAAGCAAACAGTAAAGCAAGTCTATCAAAAGCGGAGTTGTCAGCACTTCAATGTGGGGCTACAATGTTTGTGAAGGCCAACTCAGAAGGTGGTCCTAAAACTCCAAAGGTGACCAACAGCCATTTCTGGAAACCACCGCTTTTCAATACTAAGCCGACTACCCTATACTCAAACAATGTTCATCCACGCACAATTTACAATTAATATAAAAGACAATGCGCAACAACACTATTTTGTGCTCGATTAATGCCACCACTCACTGTTTAATAGTGTAGTTCACGACTAGATTAATACTGTAGTTTAGTGCTAAATTAATACTGTGATCCAGTACTTAATCTATAGTCTTACTAAAGCCATCATTCAGTCGTCCATTAGTCCCTTTATTCAATGCTCTAATACTTCTACAATTCATTGCATATTTAATACAGCCATTCAGTGCTCAATTAATAGCGCTATTGGGTCGTCAATTAATATGGTCAGCTAATAACTCCATTCATTTTTCAATTCATGTTTTCTATGAATGTTTCACATAAAGTTATTTCTTCGTTCATTAAGTACCTTCCAGAGAACATAAATTATAGTGTAGGCACGTTATTGATCACGTTGACCATGATGACCAGAATGAATTACAGTGTACAGATACTACGCAATGCTATCATTCTGCACTGAAAGTATGACCATTAGGTAATGAAGACATGGTCTTTGAAATTAATTGCAAATGTATTATATGGTAACAGAAAACCTTTGGGTAGAAGGTTTCGGAGTCTTATCTTCTGTTGATTCCACCACGATATAATGTGTTCTTCAGCAGTGTACAGTAACCATGGCAGCATACAGGGCTTAAAGAGGATGTCCACTACTTTTATATTGATGGCCTTCCTTTAGGATAGGTCATCAATGTCTGATCAGCCGGGGGTTTGGCACCCGGCCCATTAGCCGTTATCGGTGACGGCAGCTGCAGGCCGGAAGTACTTACTCTACTTGTAGTGGCTGCCGGAGGGTACTACATGTCCACCTCCTATACAAACCAATAGGAGGCGGATGTGCAGTAACAAACCCTGGCCACTACAAGTAGACGGCCAGCTCCGCAAGTAAGAACTTGCGCCCGGTGGCTACCACCACAGATAACAGCTGATTGGCGGGGGTACCAGGTGTCAGAACCCTGGCTGATCAGATGTTGATTACCTATCCTAAGGATAGGCTATCAGTGTAAAAGTAGTGGACATCCTCTTTAATAATACATGTACAGTGCCTAAGACCTGTGTGATATATTCAGGACTGGCTGAATACAAAGTGGGGCCCCAAATGCTAATATAATTGTACCACAGACAAGCTTACCGTATATCAGACCAAGTGTGATCTACTATATTGAAGTGGCTTGTTGGCTTATTTACTGGCCACTTGGATGGAGAATAAGGCTATGTGCACACGTAGCGGAACTCTCGCGGAAGTTACCGCGAGAATTCCGGAATTCCATTCCGCGGGAAAATCGCATTTTAAATTCCCGCGATTTTCCCACGGAAAAACTAGCGATTTGCAAGCGTAATTAGCTTGCAGAATGCTAGCGTTTTCCAAGCGATCTGGAGCATCGCTTGGAGAACTGATTGACAGGTTAGTCACACTCGTCAAACATAGTGTTTGACAAGTGTGACCAACTTTTTACTACTAAGGCTGCCTATGTGGCATCAGTAGCAAAAGATAGGATGTAAAAAATAATTAAAAAAATAAAAAATATTGTTATTCTCACCTTCTGGAGTCCTGCGCAGCCTTCCCGCCTCTCTCCACGCTCCCGCTACCAGAAATCCTTTGCAAGAATGACAGCGAGACGTTGCGCTCCCGCCCTGTTTTCCCGCTGCAGTTTTCCATGCAGTGTACAGTACCATGTTATCCTATGGAAAACAAAAACCACTGTGCACATGCTGCGGAAAATTCCGCGTGGAAACACTGCAGCTATTCCATTATAGGAATCCGCAGGTGTAAAAACGCAGGCCAAATCCACAGGAAATCCGCAGGCATTTTGACCTGCGGATTCTGCAGATTCCGCGTGGAAAAATCCGCACACGAATCTGCAATGTGTGCACATACCCTTAAGCTTGGAGGCCCTTTTGCAGATGGAGGACTAGTCTTTCCCTTCCCAAGGCCCAGCATAACAGTGTTATATAATGCTGCCATCATGTGTCACTGCAAACATGTATACTGTATGGACCAGACAATGCCTGCCTCATTCAATACCATAAGATATGTGCCAACTTATTTCTGCCCAAATAATATGATCATACAGTGAAAAACATCTAAAACACTTTTTCATTGAAATCAATGGTGGTCACAAGCCTCAGGTGCAGGTTATCTGTGGCTCTAACTTTTCCAACCACATAGGACGTGTGCCCTAGGCCTGCACATTATTTACCAAGTCACAAAAGTCAGATGAAAGGGTCTTCTAATTATTGACAAATGACTGTGTGACATCAGCAGAGGAAATGGAAGCGAGATAGTATCATCGGCATGACATGGGAATCTGTGAATGTCCCAACAAACACACTAAATATCTCCTTAACGATCTTCCTGAAATGCACCAGCAGAAGTCCAGCTCTTTGTGGTAAGAGTGGGCCGACCCAAGGCTTCGACATCCATTACCGGAAGCCTGGATCGTAACCCTTTCATGAATGGCTCCGACTCGGATCACTAGTAGGAAAGCTACGGTATATGCTTAGTTACCAGAAGATGAGGAGCAAGCTTTGAGGGGAGGGTGGAGAATAAAGCGAATGTCCACTTTTTAGCACCACATAATTCACGGGACTGAAATTCCGTAGAGTATTTCTACATTCAAACCACAGTACAAATGCAATAGAACCAACATATCGCTCCCTGCCACACATAGCACATATGTATCTATATTAACAGGTATACTTAGACATACAGCTATTTGACCAGGCATACCGGAAATATACATTATAGTACTAGATATATATTTACTGATACTCTGCTAGGCAAAGAACACGTTCATTGTAACCTACTAGATTTAGCATGTTAATAGTACCATATATAACACAGGTAAAATACTGGGATTTACAGAACCCCAATATATAGCACAAACTGTATATACTGTACATTCATATTATAGGATATACTGTTATGTACAATTCTACTGCCCAGCATACCAAATATACATTACTCAACATTGAAACTGCAGCAGCTAGAAGGAAACGTCATAGAATTATGGACATCTCAGGATGGAAAGTCATTTTAATGATATGCAAATGATGAAAAAATGGGAACAAAATGTTCAAAACATCCCGATTTACTAAGTATTGAGTATTAGTACCACGCACAGAAATACACACACTTACATGACTTGGCTGCTATCAATAAGGATATTAATGGTTGTCAGAGGAACGTTCTCCATGCTGAGTGCACTTGGGGAAATCATCAAGATCCGCTGCTGGCAGCTCAATTTGCAATTGATGATGACTGATATCCCAGATGTGCTATATGGGACACAAGTCCAAAGATGCTGCAGTGCATGGTAGCACATTTAGACCATGCAGGCTGCTCATAGTAGAATGAGCAATATGTTGCCTAGGGTTATCTTGTTAGAAAACTGTTCCTGTGACTCTTTAGAGAAATGGGCGTATCACTGATTCCACAACCAAATGAATGTAACGCCATACTTGGAATGAAAACTAGAAGGTTCCAGCTACCTTACATTATGCCACAACACACCATAATTCCAGGAGTAGGATCAGTCTGACATTCCCTTATGAAGGCCTCACCATGGCGTTGCCCACCTGGTCTCCATACCAATCTTCGCCTGTAATTGCAGCCAAGACAAAAGCGAACTCATCGCTGAAAAGGATACACCTTCATTCTAGCCTCCATTCCCACCTCGATGAGCACCATTATAGTCGTTGAGAGTGGTGGCGTGAGGTCATTTTGAACACCTGTTGCTGGACATCTAACTTGTAGCCCAATGTCGTTCCAGCGCATTTTGATGATTTAAGTAGAGTAGACAACTTAAGCTTAGTATTTGATGCTAAATTTTACCTGCATTACAGAGTGGATCAATCGCGGAACCAGTTATACGTCAATTTCTCAAAAGTGTCCTAAGAGGTGGTTTTTCATGTTGTTCTTGGTCCTTTCAGCATGGCTGAAACATTCTACAATGGCCTACAGCATCTTCAATCTTTTCTTCCATTGAGCACATCTGGGACGTCATTGATCGAATTGGTATACACACAGACATGCAAAAGGTACTCTTCGAATAGGAAAATACCTAGAGCAGTTTGCAAAAGAAGAGCGGTCCAAAATTCCATTTGAAAGGTTTAAGAAGCTTTTTCATGATTACAGGAAGCGATTGATTGCAGTTATTTATTCCAAAGAATATGCAACCAATATGTAACCAATTTATTAAGTTGAGGGTGTCAACACTGTCTGTCCCATTTTTTGGAGTTTCATGTGAAATTATGTCCAATTTGCCTTTTTTCATTTTTTTGTGTTGTTCCAATACACACAAAGGGAATAAACAGATGTATAACAAAACATGTGTAACTGCAATAATTTTCTGAGAGAAATACTTAATTTTCTTGAACAATGACAAGGGTGTCAACACTTTCAACCATGACTGTATATATAAAGGAGGAAGCAAAGCAACACCAGTCCTTCGAGATGTGGGTTCAATCCTCAAAATCCATCAGCCAGTGGAAAAATTATAATGAATAAAAGAAAAAGACGTCACACTCCATTCCAAGCAAAACACAGGTGAAAAAACGTTATTCCACGCCCAAAGTACACAATGTTGTGGCTCAGGGTATGAGGCTTTCTCAAGTCACTTGGACATAGTTCTTTCACCTGTTTTCTGTTTATATATATATATATATATATATATATATATATATACACACTGTATATATTGTGGTGCAGTGACCCCTGTGACAGATAGAAGGCGCTGTATGGGCTTCCCAGGACATGCATGCAGGCGTTTCCTTTATTGTGATGGGGAAATGGTGAGTGGCAGGATTGTAAATGGCCAATATGTCTCACAAGGGTGGGTGCCTTGTGATGGAATCTGGAATGTGTATTGATCAGCAGAGGTGCTGCTGAGGGTTTGTTACTGTGTATAAGGGAAGCTTCAAGGTGACTTGGTGAGATGGGTGGAACCAGTCACCTACAAACCCACCCAGGGGTGTGTGTCTGAATGCCCAAAGTAAAGCCTGTATGTGTATGGCTGGGTGTGTGTAATAGGACCTGTAGTGAGGTCATAACCATGTGATCCATACCTCACCTGTGAGTGTGGTTATGTACCATATAATGTGCCTGAGGTCTGGACACATGAGAGAGAGTGTGTGCCTGAATGGTTCAGGGTGCAAGGTCCTGGAGGGTCAGTATTTGGAGATTCTGGGAGAAGAATCGGATCCCTGGAGCACGTGCTGCGACCTTGGACCTGGTGAGGCATGAGTCTTAGACGGTCTCAGGAGGGGACGGACATCCTGAATAGCACCCGCTGAGGCCCTGGACCTGGTGGCCGGTGTGTTGGGAGACCCTGGGAGGAAAATTGGATCCCTGAATAGCACCCGGTGAGGCCTGTGTGTTGGACGGTTCCAAAGTGGGGACGAACGTCCTGAATAGCACACAGACAGGCCACGTGTGTTTGCAGAGTCAGTGACGGCACTGCATTGGGGGAGCTACTGTCCGTCTGTGGATCTGGACTGTCAGGTGGCCTGGTGAGCAAGGCGTTGTCCGGGACGGTGACCCCAGTTTGGCAGCTTCCCTGAGAGAGAGTACTGACAGGAGTCAGCGTGCGAAGCAGGAGCTCCTAAGAGGTAACCCCGGACAGGGGGAAATAACTGTTGGTGCTTGTGAGGTTCTATTAACTTTAATGAACTGTTTAGCGTGCGGTCGCCCACAGTCACTGGACAGAGAGGTCCAGCATGTTTAGGGGCTGCAAGGAAAAGCCATAACCTGTAAATGTTCTGGACTATGTGTTAAGCCTGTGAAGTGTAACATGGCCTACAGTGGTTTATGATGCTTGAATAAACCAAAATGGACTGTTTATGTGAAAAAACCTGTACATGACCCTATTAATCTGCTGCCAAGTGAGTGTCTCCCAAAACTAACAATAAGCGCTACCTTACTATATATATATATATATAGACACACACACACACACACACACACACACACACACACTAGAAATAGGCCCGATGCTATTGCATCGGGAGTGCGGTGAAATGAGCATCCGCCGGTGGGTGGCTCAGCCAATAAGCGGTGCCGCGAGGCTTTGGCAGGAGATTTGAATTCCCCCGCCCTGCCAGCTGAGCCAATGAGTGGTGCAACGTGAAATTTGAATCCCCTGCCAAAACCGCGAGGCATGGTCCCCTCACCCCCCCTTTCCTGGTATGCATGGCCCTCTCACCCTCCTTTCCTGATATGCATGGTCCCCTCACCCCCTATCCTGGTATGCATGCTACTTCTCACCCCCTTATCCTGACATGTAGGGTTCTCTCACCCTATTAAACTGCACACATACAAAAAAAAACATTTATACTTACCATTCTTCCCTGTGCTCCAGCGCCGTCAAGTTCTGCAGGAGGGCGGGGGAAGAGCGCCGGAGTATGCGCATGCCCATACCGCGCTGTCCAGCGACATATTGCTAGAGGCACACTGCAAATGTGTCTTCAGTAAAATGGCACCGAATAATATGCGCATGCGCGATTCCGACACCGCACTCCTACCCCGGTCTCCGGTGAGAAGAGAAGCACCGCGCGGTCAAGTAAGTATGTAAGTAATTAATCCCCCGCCCCGCCAATGAGCGGAGCCGCGCGGCTTTGGCGGGGCATTTGAATCCCGCTCCGCTCATTGGCTGAGGCCAGGGGTACGGCTTGGCGGGGGATTCAAATCCCGCACGGCAACGCTCATTGGCTCAGCCGGCGGGGGATATGAATCCCAGCCGCTCCGCTCCGTACACCTCGTAAACACACGGCTCCCCTCCGTACACCTCGTACACACGCGGCTCCACTCCGTACACATGTGGCTCCATACCGTACACCTTGTACACACACAGCTCTGCTACATCCACCCTGTAAACCCCTCCTGACCCCACACATAAACTTCCCCTCATCCAGCACCATGACAACCAGCACAGCAAAGTCCGGCACATACCGAGACCCCGATCATATGACCCTTGACTCCTCCTCTCCTGTGACCTCATCACAGGTCCTGTGCGCACAGATCAGCCAGCGTCAGGCCAATTGCAGCCTTGCAGCCAAGGAGCTGCACAGCCAATGAGCGGCTGCAGCTCCGCGATCGGACCCTTAACACTCCGGGCCCCTACGACAGCTGCGACCACGGTAGATAGCCCTTGCTTGGGTGTTCCAATAAGGCGGTCAGCTTGATTGGCAATTATATAGTAGATACTGTGACAAAATAAATTTGGAGCCATTCAGACAGCTTCCTTTGGCACCAGCCAAGTTCATTCAAAATCTGTGTGCGCAAGTTTGCCTAGGAGAATTAATGCTTACATTCTGCTTTGAATGCAATGGGCGGTCACACCAAATATTGATTTGATTTCTCTTTTGTTCAATCACTTTGCATTTTGTTAATTGATAAAAATAAACTATTATCACTTCTATTTTTGAAACCATTCTTACTTTGCAGCATTTTATTCCACATCTGCCTAAAAGTTTTTATATATACTTTATATTTGTGGTTGATCGGCTCACTCGGCTGCACACGGAGGTAGACACGGGTACACCTCGGTTTTAAGAACTTCCTTGGGTTTATTGTAGGTAGCATAAACCCATAAAGAAGAATACAGTCCACTGGGCAAAACAGAAAAACAAAACAAAATGGTGGCAGAACAGCCCTTCTGTGAGCGGAGTCCCTCCCACTCACGGCTGGCAGAACACACACTGTTCAGTTTCTCACGTCCATGCAGCACTTTCATGGAGTGCTCCTTCTCCAGGCAAACGCACTGAACACTGAGAGTTTTTCCCTTCAGCCATTTAAGCCCAGACCAAGTGACTGATCACATGACTGTGACCTCACCAAGGTCCTGTCAGCACACAGTGCTGCTAGCTCTGTAGGGGGTGATATGGGGGGCCACTCTCCCACCCGCTCTATGAAGGTCCCCCTAAAAACCAGCCTATAACATAACTTAACCCTCGCAACACTTACTGTGCTGGAGGAAATACAACTCTGGATTTTATATCACTGAACGCCATTAGGCGTAGTGAAACAAATCTCCCCTCTATTACATCACCAGGTACTCTGTCACAAGATATATATACACTCACTGGCCACTTTATTAGGTACACCATGCTAGTAAGGGGTTGGACCCCCTTTTGCCTTCAGAACGGCCTCAATTCTTCGTGGCAGAGATTCAACAAGGTGCTGGAAGCATTCCTCAGAGATTTTGGACCATATTGACATGATGGCATCACACAGTTGGCGCAGATTTGTCGGCTGCACATCCCTGATGCGAATCTCCCGTTCCACCACATCCCAAAGATGCTCTATTGGATTGAGATCTGGTGACTGAGGAGGCCATTTGAGTACAGTGAACTCATTGTCATGTTCAAGAAACCAATCTGAGATGATTCGAGCTTTATGACATGGCGCATTATCCTGCTGAAAGTAGCCATCAGATGTTGGGTACATTGTGGTCATAAAGGGATGGACATGGTCAGCAACAATACTCAGGTAGGCTGTGGCGTTGCAACGATGCTCAATTGGTACCAAGGGGCCCAAAGAGTGCCCAGAAAAAATTCCCCACACCATGACACCACCACCACCAGCCTGAACCGTTGATACAAGGCAGGATGGATCCATGCTTTCATGTTGTTTATGCCAAATTCTGACCCTACCATCCGAATGTCGCAGCAGAAATCGAGACTCATCAGACCAGGCAACGTTTTTCCAATCTTCTACTGTCCAATTTCGATGAGCTTGTGCAAATTGTAGCCTCAGTTTCCTGTTCTTAGCTGAGAGGAGTGGTACCCAGTGTGGTCTTCTGCTGCTGTAGCCCATCTGCCTCAAAGTTCGACGCACTGTGCGTTCAGAGATGCTCTTCTGCCTACCTTGGTTGTAACGGGTGGCAATTTGAGTCACTGTTGCCTTTCTATCAGCTCGAACCAGTCTGCCCATTCTCCTCTGACCTCTGGCATCAACAAGGCATTTCCGGCCACAGAACTGCCGCTCACTGGATTTTTTTTCTTTTTCGGACCATTCTCTGTAAACCCTAGAGATGGTTGTGCGTGAAAATCCCAGTAGATCAGCAGTTTCTGAAATACTCAGACCAGCCCTTCTGGCACCAACAATCATGCCACGTTCAAAGGCACTCAAATCACCTTTCTTCCCCATACTGATGCTCGGTTTGAACTGCAGGAGATTGTCTTGACCATGTCTACATGCCTAAATGCACTGAGTTGCCGCCATGTGATTGGCTGATTAGAAATTAAGTCTTAACACACAGTTGGACAGGTGTACCTAATAAAGTGGCCAGTGAGTGTATATATTATATTCATAATAGCTGCAGAAGATGACCGAAGTGGCACCGATAACAGACGATAACAGAAGACAGCAGCTGATACCACTCCGGCAGTAAAGCAGTAAAGTAAAAACAAACACTGGAGTGGTGCTTTAAAACAACACCAGATTTTCACACAAGTCCTACAAGTAAATAAAAAGAACAAAATGAGTCAAAATTTCAAAAACTATAGACTTTTTTTAAATGAGGAAAATTATTCCATATCCCATGTCTATGGCAAAAGTATTTGAACCTTTATGATTGGCACATAATTTAAAGGTGAAATTAGAGTCTAGTGTAGACCTTTCAATTAATAGGATGACACTCAGGTGTGACTCAGCAATCTGTTATATGTAAAGAAGATGGATCTATCAAAGTCTTATCTTTACAACACGTTTGTGGAAGTGTATCATGTCCCAAACAAAGGAGGTTTCTGAAGACCTCAAAAGTAGAGTTGTTGGCATTCATCAGGCTGGAAGCGGTTACAAAATAATTTCTAAAGAGTTTGGACTTAAGCAATCCAGTCAGACAGATCAGCTCCAATTCATCAAGACCACTGATTTGCTCACCAGTCTTTAAGAGAGGGCATGGTGAAGTTAGAGGCTCCTGATTCATGAAGAGGCACACCACTCTTAATGAATCAGGAGAGTCTGACGAGTCGCATGTGCCTTGACGCAAATCTTACTCCAGTCCATGATTTCAGCAATATATCTGACATAAAAAACGTCACAGATTGTCATGAATTAGAGGAACTGTGGCTTCACTCCACCACCTATTTTGGTGGAGCTGGGAGAAACTGGTGTGAAAACATCAAAAGTTGCAGAATGTTTTCAGAATTCTGAGCTGTACAAAATGTTGCCACTTTTCAAAGAATTTACGCCAGTTTTCTGGTAAAATTGCTTTGATGAATTTGGTCCATTGCGTATTAATGGAGGGAATTCAGAACCAATATTACCCTCCCAAGGAATGGTCAACCACCTACAATAACTCTAGAGCAAGGTGTATCATAGTCCACTAAGTGACAAAAGAATCGAAGGTCACCTCTAAACAGCTAAAGCCTTCACTAGCATTAGCTAATGTTAATGCTCATCAATCCACCATCAGAAGAATACAATGATATGAACGTAGCACAAAGTCACTCACAGTTAACGGAAAAAGGGAAGACCTGCTACAGAGAGACACAGCACCCACATACAACTGGTCCCTAAACAGACTAGAAAGACCCAAACAACACAACTCAATAACACCACCTTAGACCTGGCTCCCTAAAAAGCAAACAAGGGTTTCTCATGCCCTCTTAGGAACTAGAGGGGAGGCCGCAACACACTGCCAACAAGAGAAGAGGAAAGTGTGCAAGAAGATACAAAACCCAGGGTAAGAAAATTAAAACACGGTCATATATGGTATAAGGGGAAAGCTAAGGAGAGCCAAAGGAACTGGAACAAGTATAGCCTCCCAGAAACCTAAACAGGTGAAAGGAATAGGAACTGGGAAGAAAAACAAACAGACACACTGTAGGAATTCGTATTGTGCTTACCATAGCAAGCTAAAACCCTTAGCTGAAGGGCTGGATCTCCTAATCCCAAGTCCACCTAAAAGTATAGCCAGCAATGAAGTGCAGTGAAGGCTGAATATATAAAACCCAACCCAGAATGTGATAGGGCAGACCAAAATGGGACTCACCTGGAGAGAAGCAAACCAAGAAGGGGGAACATAGACAATTGGAACCATCAGCATTTGGACAGGGAAGAAAAGGCAATAGCTCAGTAGACAGGGAAACCAACCACATAGCAACAGGTCAGCAGATCGCAGGATTGCAAGGAGAAAACAACTGCTCTCGAAAAAGAACTTTACTTCACATCTGCTGTTGCTAAAGATCACCTGGATAAATCAGAAGGCTATTAGGACAATTTTTTATCTGCACATACTTTTGCCACTGACAGACATTTCATATTGGATTATTTTCCTTCTTTAAAAAACTATAAAGTCTAATATTTTTACTTATTTGCTTGACTTGTTTTTCTTTATCTACTTTTCGGACTTGTGTGAAAACGTAAAGTTATTTTAGGTCAAATTTATGAACAAATGTGGTAAATGCTGAAGGATTCACAAACTTTCAATCACCACTGTAACCAAGCTGTAATAAGCCATAGTTGTCCATATCATTAAAGAATTTTACACAACAAAGCAGGTTATCTTTTATCAAATAGATGCTGAATAACTTGCTGGTCCCATCGTTTAGTTCCCCAGCGATCCCAAGATCGAGGCTCAGGAATCTCAAAAAAGTGGCTCTCTTGCTGCAAATTGAATATAGCAAAGGTGCACATGCTCAGCCTCCACTCCTTGCTTTGTCAATAAAAATGCTGGAGAAAGCCATGCAAACGTTCCGCTTTTCAGTGGCTGGACTCCCAGCGATTAGCAAGTTACCCCCATACCCTGTTTTATTTGCAGATAAAACTAGGCAGGAATTATATTAAATTAAAAATACCTGTGATAAGGGTTTTCCAAGACTGTATAATTAATGGCCTATTTTCAGAACAGGCCATCATTATTGAATTGATGCGAGTTTGATTTTGGCGCCCACGGCGCACCGTCAAAAGTGCGCAGCGCAGGTCAAAGCGCAACTAGCGCACGGCCTGCGCACGATCGGCGCACCCTATGCTAAAGATAGGGTGCGCCGATCGCAGGCGCCGCTGTGCGCAAGGAGGCGGCGCTACAAGCAAGGGACGGGCACGCCGGGCAGAGAGCCGGCTCGGGGGCGGAGCTACCCCCGGTCGTGCGTGCGCTTAAAAAGCGCTAATGTGAAACCAGCCTTAACTAGACACTGCACAATCAGAAGGCTGCATATAACCCTTTAGGAAAAAAACTCTTCCAAACCACTTTAAGAAACTCTTCAGAAAAAAATGCTTCCAAAACCTCCCAAAAAAGTTTCCTCAAGTGGGTTCTGCTTGAAAATGTGTGGTTTATGGATTGCTAAGGCTGGTTTCACATTAGCGTTGTTGTGCGCAGCGCATCGTGCACATTCATGCGCATGTGTCATGCGTACCTATGTTTAACCTGGCGTACGCATGGTCTTGCGTTTGCATGCATTCGCGTGTGTTTTTGTGCGCATGCGTTTTTCGAGGTGTGCGCCTAGACGCGCCGGACTCAATATGTTGCATTTTTGGGTACGCCCAGAGGCATCAAAAAATGTATGTGTACGCTTACGCACGGAATGCGTCAAAACAACGCATTACAGTCTATGGGAACACAGGCGTGCGCATGGACATGCGTACGCCTGCGTTTGCGTACGCATGCGTGTTAAGAGTAAACATGTCTAGACACTGGTTTAAACCACCCCCTTCCCATGACACACGCCCACTGGTGTCCCACTGGTGGAGTCTGTTTCAAGGATTTTTCAAGGATTTTCCTCCTGTGAAATGTGACACCTAGAAAACGCATGCGCATAAAAAAACAAACGCATGCAAAAACGCATGTGCATTTTTCCATGTAATTATACTTGCGCACAATGCACTGCGCACAAAGACGCAAATGTGAAACTAGCCTAAGAAAAAAAGAAACTCAGTGTGAACGGAGCCTAAAGCATGATTGAGTACTCGAGTGCTTGGTGTTTGGTGACCTCAGCAATGGATTTTTCATTCTACAGTACAGTATACTGAGGGTGTTGCCTTTTTAATCTCAAATTTTACAGTGATCTAGTACAAGTGCCAAATGTAGTTGCAATCTGCAAGGATAGGCTCATTTTCATGGAAGGCAGCCACAGCACTGGGGTCGTCCAAAGTGGACAATCTCTTTAAGTGGACAGTGCTCCATTTAATTTGGGTATATTAGTTAGTTCAGGAATGCATGGGATTTAGCAGGAATCTAATACTAGGGCTTTGTGTTGTAGTTTGTTGTCATGAATATACAAGGCAGTCCATACAGAATAATGGAAGGAAGATTTAGTATCAGGATGTATACAAAGACAATATATCTACATTCTGAGATTTGTACCGGATGTTCGTCTAGTAACATCGTGTACAGGCAAAACCAATCATTTCTCCTAATTCCTTGGAGGTGATAAACTTCAGCGGTGCTCAGTATATGAGCTGTTTACAGCCTGCCAAGTATGTGTGAGTGCATGTGTCTGCACCTCGCTTTGTTTGGGTGTGTGGTGTGGCTCGGGGTATCCGCAGCTCTAGCTGTCTGGTGTTTGGATTTCTGTGACATGCAATTATGTGTGGTTTTATATCTGCAGGGTTTTTTTTCCAGGTATATAGAAGTGTGTATGTTGTATGTGTGCGGGTGTATCTGAAATTCTATTTGTACGTATCTGTGTGATGTGTTGTATGTGTGCTTGCCTGTACATTTCTGCATGTATCTGTGGGTCTATGCGTGTCTGTGTGTGGGTGTATGTAGCTACAGTTCTGGTTGTTTGTGTGTGCAGGTATGAACTGGGACTGAAATTCAGCCCTGGCATTTGCAATCACACAGGCCCATGTTGTCTTCATCCCCAAGCACCAGATGGGATGTATTACTAATAATACCCTGGATGGAGGAAATCAAGATTTACTACAAGACCAATATTTCTAATAATACCTGTGGCCTGCTGGGGTAAGTGACCGAGTCAGCTACTTTGAGCTCCGTCACAACTCTTAACAGTATGGCTGTCTTGAGAACACTGATTCTGTTAACAACGTAGCAGACAAGGCGGCCCATGACCAGACAGGCCCTTCTGGCATTTGCTAGAATTGCCAGATGGCCAGTCCAGCCCTGTATGTGTGTGTGTTTGTGTGGTGTAGGCGTGTTTATGTGGTGTATGTATGTGTGGTGTATGTGTGTGTGTCTGCTTGTGTGTCTGTGTGCTGTATGTGTGTATCTGTATGCTGCGGATTTGTGTGTCTGTATTTGTGCAATTAAGTCTGTTTCTATCTGTGTTAGGCTAGTTTCAGACTAACATTCTTGGGCGCAGCGCAGGGCCACCGCTAAGCCCCGCCCCAGGCTGCGCCCCCTCCGGTCAGTTCCTCCTCTGATCGCATGAGGCTGCATGCGATCAGCGTATCCTATATTTAGCGTTGGATACACTGATCGTGCGCTGGTCTGATTTTGCTGGCGCTGCGCACTTGCTTTTGACACTGCGCCCAGAGCACAAAAATGCAACACAGTGTTTTTTTGCGCTGGGTGCAGTGCCAGCAAAATCAGACCAGCGCACGGTCAGCGCACGATCAGCGTAATATAGGATACCCTGATCGCATGCAGCCTCATGCGAACAGAGGAGGAACTGACCAGAGGGGGCGCGGCCTGGGGCAGGGCTTAGCGGCGGCCCTGCGCTGCGCCCAAGAACGCTAGTCTGAAGCTAGCCTTATATGTGTATATCTGACTGTGTGTGGTGTGGCTTTGTGTGTCTGTATTTGTGCAGTTTAGTCTGTTTGTATCTGTGTTATATGTGCGTATCTGACTGTGTATGATGCAGCTTTGTGTATCTGTATTTGTGCCGTTCAGACTGTTTCTACCTGTGTTATCTGTGTGTCTGTGTGTGGTGCGGCTTGGTGTGCCTGTATTTGTGTAGTTTAGTGTTACGTGTGTGTCTGTTTGTGGTGCGGCTTTGTGTGTCTGTATTTGTGTAGTTTAGTCTCTTTCTATCTGTGTTATGTGTTTATCTGACTGTGTGTGTGTGTGTGTGTGGTGCGGCTTTGTGTTTGCATTTGTGTAGTTTAGTCTCTATCTGTGTTATGTGTGTCTGTGTGTGGTGCAGCTTTGTGTTTGCATTTGTGTAGTTTAGTCGCTATCTGTGTTATGTGTGTCTGTGTGTGGTGCAGCTTTGTGTTTGCATTTGTGTAGTTTAGTCGCTATCTGTGGTATGTGTGTGTCTGTGTGTTAGCGGTTTCTGAAGTTGTCCGTAAACACACATACACCGCAGCTCAGTCGCTGACGCAGCATCAGGTCACTGCTTCAGAAACCTAACAAAGAGAGTTTTATGCAGTCTTTCCCGAGCCCACCTCAGCATGGATCCTCCAGCCAGCCTCACTACAAAGCCCACTGTCACCAAATGGTCAGCAGTGTGCAATGCTGTACACGTCAATGCGCCACAACAAGTAACCATGTGCACAGTGTAGTCATGTAACACCTCAGACCATCATGGCAAGTCTTACCAAGTGATGTGTCCATCTGTCACATGCTCTGTACAAAAACTAGGTCCCAGCTCATGCGCTTCTTATGCCCTGTCTGAATTATCCCCAGGGAAGGCCGCAGTATTGATCGACCATAGGCCTGACCAGCAGCAGGAAAGCCACCGAAAATGCTTCACATAATGGAACCTCCAGAGACCTTCACGGGTTATTCCATTATTCTTAAGTACACAGAAAGGAAAGCTTCTTGAAATATTCAATGCAAACCTGTACGTCAATTTAGGCTGAGGATCAGGGGGGCAAATACTTTTGTTCTCAGCCAGACATTAATCCCATTGATGAAGGAATGTACATAGCGTACTACATGTTACATGCTAGTGCAAGGAATTATTGAGAGCCCTCAATTATAGAGGTGTGGGAACTGGTGGGACATTTTCCCCCAGTGTGGGTGCCAACAGCTTGGGCAGCAATGCCCCCGAACAGTAGGATTGATGGAAGTAATGGCACATAAGAGTCAGGATTTTCCAGAACGTGAATACACAAGTCAAAAGACTCAGGACATTTATATGTTACCATCTTTTCAGTTAGCCATTAAAAGGTATCAACCACTGAGGACTCTCAATTCTAAATATTCTTCAGGACATTTAAGAATGTAGAGCGGTGAAGTAAGCGGATAGAGTAGTGAGGGTCTACCAGGTCCTGGGGCAGGTTGGCGGCCTTAATCTATGGCGGGGCTCTTCACCTTGTATGCACTCTGCTCCACTCTCTTAAGACAAAACTTAGCCCATTTCTTGAAAACTCTGCCTTTGTGGCGTCCTACATGCCTGCCTTCCCCTCACATTCCCCCTCTAGACACTCACTTGTCAAGAATGAAGTACAAATCAAATGCCCCATCACAGGACCGCTGTTCTTCAGTCTCTTGAGCCTGGCACCACAGGGGGAGTAGGGCAACAAGGGCTAGTAGGATCCCACTCTTCATGGCCCAGTGTTTCCCTGCGTCTCCTCACCCAGGACTGAGGGAGAAAGGAGGAGGCAAGGGGGGCAGCAGCCAGGGGTGGGAGAAAGGGATGGAGGAGGAAGAGGATGTTAGGGAGGAGGAGAGGAATGTCTGTCTATGCTGCTGAAACCCCAGGGGGAGAGGCTATTAACCCATTCAGTACACAGGCAACTGAGGCAAGCACATGAGGGTTTTGCACGTGGAAAGAAACTTTATGGCAGGCGTGGGACCTTGCACTAGAAAGGACCCACAGGACAAAATGCAATAAGATGGTATTCTTGCAATTACAAAAATGCTCAGATATAGCAGAGCTTAGTGTGTCATCCAACTATTAGTGTTCACAGAACCCTGGTATCTGAGGATAGATAATTCAATAGACAAACACTACGTCATACAGGCACTGTATATTAGTTCTACTAGTGTATGTATGGAGGTGCTATATAGGCATCTTATGGTGGATAGATAGATCGATAGATAGATAGAGAGATAGATAGAGAGATAGAGAGATAGATAGAATGTAGACAGAGGGTTTTCAGTTTTGAGAACAACCCTGTTCTCCAACTGCAGTTCAGTTTTAACAGCAAAGCTGCGCCTTACTCACCAATGCTGGGTCCAGTGCTAATACATCATTGCCGCTCACAGTGTCAGTTGTTTACAGTGCTGACATCACTTTGACAACGCTGCGGGCAATCAATGGCTCATGTCGTCTACTCGGGCAGAGCTGCTCATCTCACTGATTGTCTGCAGCGCCATTGACTTTACGTCAGCGCACTAAACAATAACAGACCCCAGGACTTGTGGCGTAAACTCATCAGTGGACCCAGAGATGTGAGTAAAACACAGTTTGCATGTTTTTTTAAACAAACCGCGCCTTGGGGAGTGGACGTCTCAGAAAACAGACAAACCCTCTAACTTAACATTCTCAATGGCTTGTGCTTATTGCTTATTTTCCCTACATAGTGCACCCCAAAAATATTAACAGACAATGCTCATACAATACCGACCTACACTGCCTAAATAAAGCTCCCATTCATTGCCTAAAAATAGTGCCATACAATGCCTGAAATAATACCATCATACTGGGTCCATACCACCATACATCAAACAGGTTACTGCCTTGAGCAATTTTCCAACCTCTAAAACTGACCCTGCTTGATTTGTCTTCTTCGTAATATCCACATAGGAAAATCTGTGATAGGACATATTGCTACATTTGCCGAACTTGGCTTTGGTACACATGTAGCAGCGGCTGGTAATGATTGGTTGTGGAGGCAGAGATGAAAAGTTGAAGGGTATGAGGCTATAGAAGGGCTGAGGTCAGTGCTTAGAGAGCAAAGGAAGAGACCACATTTCTTCTGGGTGAGGAACAGAGGAGTGCAGCCTAGTGGTTCACCACCGATGGTCAGGAGACTCATTTTGGTGGCATTAATGTGATTAGTCTTTTTGAAAATACTTTTGTTCCCCAACATCCACAAATTTTGGCAAAGCAAATTCTGTGTATGAAGTGGGCAAATGGCTATTAAAAACCTGGAGAAAACAGTTGCTGAGGCTTCTTAGACCTGATCCAAGATGTAGCCGAAAGCCACCGTGTAGGACTGCAAAATCTCTATCGAAATCCCATTAGCCTGGGAGACGGGTCACGCGACAACAATTCCTAGATAGTCAGACTAGAAAAACATCTGTGCAGCTTCTCTGATTTTGGAGTAAATAAGTTGCACGGGAGTCACATGCATTGAAGTCTATGGCAAGTGTGTCACGTGTGAATTGTGACCAGTGATAGGAAACATTTAGAAACATTTGCAACTTTGTGTATGTTCTAGGTCACAGCGCGGCACCGTGCCACCATATTCAGTGTTGCAATGTGTCACACAACATGTCGTAGTGTAGCCCTAACTTTAAAGGGAATCTGTCATATCCAGAAATGGATATAATGGTAATCTGCAGGTAAATAGAGTTAAAACCCTGTGTAACCGACTTACTGGAGCAGCAGCTGTAGGGAGAAAGTGAAGTTATATTCTCCCTGTGGCCACTCACTTCCAGTGATCAGGGTGGTGCAGTCAACACTCACTACATAGTGAGTGGAGGTATAAGCATCTGGCACTTTGACTGGCAGTCTGCTCTGTAATCGCTATCACAGGCTGCTGGGCTGGCTGTCAATCACTGTGCCGGGGAGGAATTACAGAGACTCACTGTGTAGTGAGCAGTGACCGTTACCGCTCCAATGACTCGAAGCGAGAGGCTGCGGTTAGCGTAAAACTTAATTTTCTCCCTGTAGGCGCTGATCCAGTAAGCCATCTCAATAGGAATGAAATGCTATTTATCAGCTACTATGCCTATATCTGCGGGTATTAAGAATTTCTGGGTATCACAGTTTCCCTTTCATAGCTAGACCATAACGGGAGACTTTAGCTCAACTCTCTACAGTATCTAGAGAGGTCACATAGACTTCATCTCAGGTTGGCTGCTGGCTTTTGCCTAAAATCAATTGGCTCCCATCATTTGCACACTAAAGTCAGCTGCCGGCTTAAGAAGAGGACGCCGGGCGACTGTTGAGCGAAGGAAAGGTAAGTACAATGGTTTATTTTTTTTCTATGTATTAAAGAACAGCGGCAGAATGGGAGACATATAACAGCATGAGGCCCAGGATCAAGGACATATACCAGGATAAGGGACATATTACCAGACTGGGGGATTTATATAGGATGGGGCCAAGGATAAAGGATACCTATCAGGAGGGGGAAATATATAGCAGGAAGTTGGATCTATATATACCACGATGGAGAACATATATATATCAGGTTGTGGGGGCCGGGACCAAATCTTGCTTTGGGGCCCATCAGACTCTAGTTAAGCCACTGTGGATACGGACCTTAAAGCCACTTTATGCAGTAGTAGTGCAGTTCAAAATTCATGTACTCAAAAATCACAAAACTGTTGCATATGTTTGTGTATTACTGAAGTCCTAGCAGATTGTATCTGTTCACATTTGACATATTTTGTATGGTAGTGCTGTTTGGATTTTTTTTGTAGCATATATTTGGGGGTAGTGACTGTTTCCATGTTTGGCTGAGCACTCCTCCCATCTAAGCTGTTTTTCATTTTAGCTGGACCCTACTTGGCCTTTAATTTTGTAGGCTTTAGCAAAGGAGAAGTAAGGTAACATTTTTAAATTTAGGATCTGATTAATGGTTTTTTGCCTTGTAGTGGCATACAGAAACACCCAAATTTGCCAATCTCAATTTTTGAATATAATCCATATAGCAGAAATTCAGTTGAAAAATTCATATATTCAGATTGTGTAAAAACTGAAACCTATACGACTGGAGTAACCAGATTTCGGCAGGCTCCTTATCATCAGAGGCAGGATTATAATGATAGGTAACACCTCTATATACAGCTGATAACACAGAATACACCAATAGGAGATGTCACATCTGGCCCTGCTCTTTCTCCCTTCACAAAGACCTTTACTCCTTCATTAGATGTTTCCCAAAAGATAGCCTAGCCTATTGCTAGTAATGTACATGTCAATCTCCTGAAACAACCGATAGATTTGGACTAAAATATTCCCAGTGGTAAAAGTGCAAGATTTCTAATTTTCATATTTCATACAGATTGTGAAAAATATTGCAAAAAAATACATTTAACACAAAAAAAGCTGATTAAAACCAAAAAAAAAAAAATTTTCAGATGGCACATTCCCTTTATATCACTTGTCCCTGAAACAGTAAAGATTTAGAGTCATTTTTACATAATCCTTGAGAAAACATAAAATAACCTTGGTGACCAAATGAGTCAGAAAGACAACACCAAAGAAGTTAAGTATCAGGTGGAATTATTGTGAAAATGTATGGCAAATATTGGCCAACATACATTTTAGAATCTCTCTTAAGAGGTCCCCTAGCTCAGTTGTCCGAGAAACCTTTTATTTATCCATGGGAACCTCTGGATAGTCTTACTGACTACACAGAGCCTCTATATGTATAGTTGATCCATTTCATGTGTAATGCCTTGAGTATTGCAGTTGAGTTCCACTGAAGTAAGTTATTTTAAAGGTATTGACCGTTACTTTTCATTGACAGTCTATTATTAGGATAGGCCATCAATATCTGAATGGTGAGGGTGCAACAATGGGCACCCATATGGATAGAATGTTAGTGGCACTGGATGCATCCAAAAGTTCTTGGATGCCACCAGAAGACAGGAGTTCCATAATTTTCATAGTGGCAATGGCTGGGTACTGCAGATCCACCCCCTATTATGATTATTAGAGAGTCGATATGTAGCACCCAGACACAGCAACCACAGCTTCTGTGTTCCAGCAGCACCCAAAAGCTCCGTGTGAAGTGTGGAGGCACTGTGTAAGCACTACGCTGGATAAGGTCGAATCCCAGAGTGGACCCTCTGGACCGTGGCACCGAGGGACCCCGGACGAGCAACCAGGTGGACACGACCCCTATACAGGGACCGTTAGGAGCAGGTCCAGGGGTTCGAATGCCACGGCAGCCGGAACCAAGAGGGGCGGCTCTGAATGGAGTACAGGAGCTAACACAGGAAGACGGGACTGGAGTCAAATAGCAGATGTGGACACGGGAGGACTGGATCGGAGTCAGACAGCTGGTACGGACACAGGCAGGCAGAACTGGAGTCGGGTAGCGGATACGGACACAGGCAGGCAGGACTGGATTCGGGTAGCGGGTACGGACACAGGCAGGCAGGGCTGGAGTCGGGTAGCTGGTACGGACACAGCGCAGGCAGGGCTGGAGTCAGGTAGCGGGTACGGACACAGGCAGGCAGGGCTGGAGTCAGGTAGCGGGTACGGACACAGGCAGGGCTGGAGTCAGGTAGAGAGGCTGCAAGGAAACACAGAACCGTCAGTGGGAAGCAGGCTCAGTGCAAGACAGGATCGGGACCTAGAGCTGCTGTATCACAACAACGATCAGGCGCCTCCATTATGGGAGGGCGGCCTGATATACATGTAGCTGTGCCCCCATTGGTCCGGCGGTGCTACCGGGTCAGGGCACCGCCGGTGATGCCATCAGAGATGGAGGCTCAGGCGCGACCTACTGCGCAGGCGCAGAGCCCATAATGACGTCACCGGCCGGGGGCCGGACAGAGGAGGACGCCGGCGCCAGAGCAGAGGGAGGAGAGGCTGCAGCGTGGTGTCAGCACGAGCACGCGCGGAGGAAGGCCCGGGAAGGTGAGCGTCTGGATGCTCGGGGACCGTGACACACTGTTTGCTGTCTCTATTTAGCCTGCCACAAGCCATTGATGTTATCTCAGACAAGTTCGATCCTAGTATGTCCAAATTGAACAGTATGGTATTTGGGTTTTATATTTTTTATCTGAAGAACACTTTAAATATAAATTATGAGTACTTTAGAAAGAAAAATGTTTTGTCTTTTCTGTTTTTTTTAGCATCACTCACCATTGTCTCTATACCTGTTACGGGTTTACCGCGAAAGAGAGGAACCTGAAGACAGCAGCGTCTGATTCCTCCTACTCCTGCACTGTTTAGAAGCACTTCAACTTAAAATTAAACTGTGCAGGTTTCTTTTAGCAGTGCAGGGGATAATCTCCTCAGTTGAGAGCTCTTGGAAGCTTTCCTTCATTAAGGCCCTCAGCTGTTCACTGTTAGCCACTCCCATCTCCTATATAATCTGTGCCCTGGTTAGCACTCCCATCTCTAGCTTTATGCTGCATGGTTAGGAGATGGTGATTTGTGATTATTGTTTGAGAAAACGTTTGGTGGATTTATCTGAGACTGTTGCTAGGTTTTGTGTGTGTGCTAATTCCTCTCCTTTTCCAACTTTGGTTTTACCCCATCCTCAACCTCTGTTTGTGTGAGTATATTTGTATGACTGGTATTTTCCTTTATTCCTGTTTGTATTACCTTGTTAGTCTGGTTGGTGTATTACTGTACATTACTACTCCCCTCTTCCCTGAGTGGGGGAAGGGTACAGATGGCGGGCGGATTTCAGAAGCTAAGACAAGGTACGTGGCCCCAACATTTTCACCATCAGAAGTTATCTGGAGAACAGGGCGAACTAGGGCACCCCTAGCATTAGGCACAGGAAAGGAGCCCCTGGTCCCAGGACACCTGACAACAGAGTCGTGACAGTACCCATCTCAGCTTCATATATACGGTACCTGGGAGTGTGAATTATACCTGGGATTTTGATGAGCTATTGCTCTTCCAATGGCTCAGGTTCAGATAAAAAGAACCAGAGGTGGAGCTCAAAGGAAGAAGAATGATCTTTTGGTGCATTTTCTAGTTGTATGTCAATACCAGAGCTGGTCTAGAAATTATTAGTGGATTTAGAAAGGTGCTTAAAAATAATTGACAATGGATGGCAATTATTGGATGATCAGGATCTCATGGGGAAGTTCTACTGTAAGGGTACTGTTACACTTAGCGATGCACCAGCGATCCCAACCACGATATGACACGGTCAGGATCGCTGGTGCATCGCTAAGTGGTCGCTAGTGAGCTGCCAAACAGGCAGATCTCACCAGCGACATAGCAGCGGTCTGGGGTCGCTACTTACCTGTCAGATGAGGCGATCTTGATGTCCTCCCGCCCGCGTCCACGCGTCGCTCGTCGCCACAGCAGGAAGCCCATCAGGAAGTGGCCTTCGAGAAACGGCCCAGGACGTTCTCGCGCGATCAGCGATAACCAGCGGGGGAGCCGGTCGGAGGTAAGTATCACACATAGCAATATCACTAGCAACATCGCTGCAGCATCACAAAACTAGTGACGTTATAGCGATATTGCTAGCGATATCGCTTAGTATAACAGGCCCTTTAGATAGCCCTGATATTACTAAGTCTTTAGCATTCTACAGAACATGAATGTTAGGTGTTGGGTTCCTGCAGCTGCACAGTGGGAATCCAGAGTCTTGCATTCAGCGTCTCCCATTCTCCATCGACCGCAGAGGACCCTGCTCAGCAGTCCCGTCGTTCCGAACCCTCTGCTCAGACCAACTCTGTGGGTCTGGCTGTTGCTGCCACCTCTGGGCCAGAAATAGCAACGCAGACTGCTCAGCAGCAAGCCACTCCAGAGGCTAAGTCCTTCTGTCGCTCCACTGAGCATGCTCACGAGACGATCTCCCATTGGAGATCGGGAGTCACATGCACAGGTCCTTCTCCAGATCTGATTGGTCCATCTCAGGGATCTGGAGACTTCCGGAAGGTCCCGGCTATAAAAGGTTTGCATGGCCGCTCGGCAGGATGGCACATCAATGCGAGCTGTGGCAAAAAGGTTTGCTGTGTCTGTCAGCGTAGTGTCCAGAGGCTGGAGGCGCTACCAGGAGACAGGCCAGTACACCAGGAGATGTGGAGGGGGCCATAGGAGGGTAACAACCCAGCAGCAGGATCGCTACCTCCACCTTTGTGCAAGGAGGAACAGGAGGCGCATAAATGTGCATGTGTCTGCACAAACGGTTTGAAACCGACTCAATGAGGATGGTCTGAGGGCTCGACATCCACAGATGGGGGTTGTGCTCACAGCCCAACACCATGCAGGATGCTTGGCATTTGCCACAGAACACCAGGATTGGCAAATTCGCCACTGGCGCCCTGTGCTCTTCACAGATGAAAGCAGGTTCACACTGAGCACATGTGACAGATGTGACAAAGTATGGAGACACCATGGAGAGTGATCTGCTGCCTGCAACATCCTTCAGCATGACCGGTTTGGCAGTGGGTCAGTATTGGTGTGGGGTGGCATTTCTTTGGAGGGCCGCACAGCCCTCCATGTGCTCGCCAGTGGTAGCCTGATTGCCATTAGGTACCGAGATGAGATCCTCAGACCCCTTATGAGACCATATGCTGGTGCAGTTGGCCCAGGCAGGGCTGGCATTAGGGACAGGCAGACCAGGCAGCTGCCTAGTGCCCCCGCTCCCCCAGGGGCCCCCAGCTAGCAGCACATCACGCAGCCGCTATGGGGCCCCTGTGAGGCAGGGGGGCCCGCCTGCCACCAGCACCAACTCCCCCGCCACATTGAACTATACCAGCGTCATAGACGCCGGTACAGTTCACAGCAATGATGGAGGAGAGTGTCAGTTGATGCTCCTTCTCCCATCATTCCCCGCTCTGCTTCTGACACAGCGGGTGCACGATGACATCATCGCACTCACTGTGTGCCAGGCAGAGCAGGAGACAGCCAGAAGCAGAGCGGGCATGAGGAGAAGGTGAGGAGTGTTTTTTTTTTTTCTTCTAATGTAACAGTGACTGTGGGATCATTCTCGGGGGGGGGGGAGATGCAAGCAGTGCTGTATACCATGGGGCTGTGCTGACTGCATTCCATGGGGCAGTGCTGTCTGTATACAATGGGACTGTGCTGTCTGTATACCATGGGGCTGTGCTGTCTGTATACCATGGGGCTGTGCTGTCTGTATACCATGGGGCAGTGCTGTCTCTATACCATGGGGCTGTGCTGTCTGTATACCATGGGGCTGTGCTGTCTGTATACCATGGGGCAGTGCTGTCTGTATACCATGGGGCAGTGCTGTCTGTATATAATGGGGCAGTGCTGTTGTGAAGGGTTAAAACTAAAATCAAAGCTGAAGTTTCGTTTTATCCATTCTCTGAAGGTTTCGTTTCTCCATTTCTGTTGCTGTAAGATAAATTTTTGTAATTGGGATGAAAAGTTTAGGCTGTCGTGAAACCAGACTGTTCCCATCAGGTACAAGATAGGGGAGGCGGGGGTGTAGAAATCTGAAGAATATGTCATTATACTACTTTCTGTTTGGATACGGACATATATGCAGTTTCCGGTTATTTTCTTGCAATATTATTGGCTTATAAAGTGAAATGATGCTATTGGTAGTTGAGAACTTTGCATAATTAAGCAAAAGATTATAAAAGAAGTGACTAAAATAAAGGGGACTAGTGATCTGTCTCGATCCTCCCGTACAGAGACCCCCGTCTCCGTGTGGTCATTTGAGTTGCTAGCAACACTCTGTGGAATAATTTGGACATCACTGGCTCAACCGTGAAGGGTTAATTTAGCCCTCCCTAAATAGCTACCTCGACAGCTGGCCGCCCAACGTGGGGCCCCCAAATAGGGATGCCTCTGCCCCCGGAGGACAACAAGACAAATGACCCTCGGAGCGGACACAGGTGCTGGAAAATTGGGACTGATCATCCCCCACAACAACCACGGTAAGTTGGCAGTTATACTGTTCAGACTGACCATTGGTGTGGTTTTCCTGTGCTTGTTGCTGCAAAGAGGATCTGAGGTTTGTCCCCGTGGTGGGGTTATTCATGGGTGGAATCGTATAGAGATGTAGTCCCGTTAGGGGCCCAGTGCTCGAACCGTACCTCATAAGGGACGGACACCCCGGATTGACCAGTGATTGTGGCTCTCTTTATAGTCAAAATATCCTGAAGTCCTGATCACTGTTAGATTGGGCGTGGTGAAATGATCGAAGACTGGGTAGGATACGTAACTCAGGTATATATAGATAGATATATATATAACCAGAGGTGTCCGGAGGGATAGTCTGAGACGCCCTCCTCCTTTCACTGAGTACCGCGTTGCATTTTGAGCATCCCAGAGGGGGATTATTGACCCAGTGGAACAGAGACTGAAACGGCCGCCAGTACTGTGCACAACTGAAGTAAGGATATTTAGCTCTAAATGAGAGAATCCGTGGAAGGAAAAGAAGAATTTTGTGGCTTGGCACATTAATTGTGTGACAAAGGTGTTAGGAAGAACAGAGGAAGTGAATTCTGATTCCCACACAGCAATGGCATAAAGTGAGACTAGGGACTTTTTTTTTTTTTAAGTGGCGGAGGAATACAGTGCGGAAGGATACCTACCTTCCGTCATTGGATTCCTGCAGCCCATAGAGAACGGCAGCAACAGCTGATGCTGCAGTTCTCTACCCAAGATCGTCGTGGGACACACTCGTGGACTGCTTCGGATCGTGGGTGAGTATTTTTGTGGTTTGTTATGTTAATATTTATTCCGTAAAAGACAATGGCTTCGGGGAACAATGTGACAAGTATTGGTAAGTATGTTACTCTATGTTATATGTACTGTATGTCTATGTATATATTGTATGAATGTATTGTATGTAGTATGTATGTAGTATATATGTGGTATGTATGTAGCATGTAGTATGTATGTAGTATGTATGTAGCATGCATGTAGCATGCAGTATGTATGTAGCATGCATGTAGTATATATGTAGTATGTATGTAGCATGTAGTATGTATGTAGTATGTATGTGGTATGTATGTAGCATGTAGTATGTATGTAGTATGTATGTATGTAGTATGTATGTAGTATATATGTAGTATGTATGTAGCATGTAGTATGTATGTAGCATGCATGTAGTATATATGTAGTATGTATGTAGCATGTAGTATGTATGTAGCATGCATGTGGTATGTATGTAGCATGTATGTATGTAGCATGCAGTATGTATGTAGTATATATGTAGTATGTATGTAGCATGTAGTATATATGTAGTATGCATGTTGCATGCATGTAGTATATACACTCACTGGCCACTTTATTAGGTACACCATGCTAGTAACGGGTTGGACCCCCTTTTGCCTTCAGAACTGCCTCAATTCTTCGTGGCAGAGATTCAACAAGGTGCTGGAAGCATTCCTCAGAGATTTTGGACCATATTGACATGATGGCATCACACAGTTGGCGCAGATTTGTCGGCTGCACATCCCTGATGCGAATCTCCCGTTCCACCACATCCCAAAGATGCTCTATTGGATTGAGATCTGGTGACTGAGGAGGCCATTTGAGTACAGTGAACTCATTGTCATGTTCAAGAAACCAATCTGAGATGATTCGAGCTTTATGACATGGCGCATTATCCTGCTGAAAGTAGCCATCAGATGCCTGTTCTTAGCTGAGAGGAGTGGTACCCAGTGTGGTCTTCTGCTGCTGTAGCCCATCTGCCTCAAAGTTCGACGCACTGTGCGTTCAGAGATGCTCTTCTGCCTACCTTGGTTGTAACGGGTGGCAATTTGAGTCACTGTTGCCTTTCTATCAGCTCGAACCAGTATGCCCATTCTCCTCTGACCTCTGGCATCAACAAGGCATTTCCGGCCACAGAACTGCCGCTCACTGGATTTTTTTTCTTTTTCGGACCATTCTCTGTAAACCCTAGAGATGGTTGTGCGTGAAAATCCCAGTAGATCAGCAGTTTCTGAAATACTCAGACCAGCCCTTCTGGCACCAACAATCATGCCACGTTCAAAGGCACTCAAATCACCTTTCTTCCCCATACTGATGCTCGGTTTGAACTGCAGGAGATTGTCTTGACCATGTCTACATGCCTAAATGCACTGAGTTGCCGCCATGTGATTGGCTGATTAGAAATTAAGTCTTAACACACAGTTGGACAGGTGTACCTAATAAAGTGGCCAGTGAGTGTATGTAGTATGTATGTGGTATGTATGTAGCATGTAGTATGTATGTAGCATGCATGTAGTATGTATGTAGTATGCATGTAGTATATATGTAGTATGTATGTAGCATGTAGTATGTATGTAGCATGCATGTAGTATATATGTAGTATGTATGTATGTAGTATGTATGTAGTATATATGTAGCATGTAGTATGTATGTAGCATGCATGTAGTATACACTCACTGGCCACTTTATTAGGTACACCATGCTAGTAAGGGGTTGGACCCCCTTTTGCCTTCAGAACTGCCTCAATTCTTCGTGGCAGAGATTCAACAAGGTGCTGGAAGCATTCCTCAGAGATTTTGGACCATATTGACATGATGGCATCACACAGTTGGCGCAGATTTGCCGGCTGCACATCCCTGATGCGAATCTCCCGTTCCACCACATCCCAAAGATGCTCTATTGGATTGAGATCTGGTGACTGAGGAGGCCATTTGAGTACAGTAAACTCATTGTCATGTTCAAGAAACCAATCTGAGATGATTCGAGCTTTATGACATGGCGCATTATCCTGCTGAAAGTAGTCATCAGATGTTGGGTACATTGTGGTCATAAAGGGATGGACATGGTCAGCAACAATACTCAGGTAGGCTGTGGCGTTGCAACGATGCTCAATTGGTACCAAGGGGCCCAAAGAGTGCCCAGAAAAAATTCCCCACACCATGACACCACCACCACCAGCCTGAACCGTTGATACAAGGCAGGATGGATCCATGCTTTCATGTTGTTTACGCCAAATTCTGACCCTACCATCCGAATGTCGCAGCAGAAATCATGACTCATCAGACCAGGCAACGTTTTTCCAATCTTCTACTGTCCAATTTCGATGAGCTTGTGCAAATTTTAGCCTCAGTTTCCTGTTCTTAGCTGAGAGGAGTGGTACCCATTGTGGTCTTCTGCTGCTGTAGCCCATCTGCCTCAAAGTTCGACGCACTGTGCGTTCAGAGATGCTCTTCTGCCTACCTTGGTTGTAACGGGTGGCAATTTGAGTCACTGTTGCCTTTCTATCAGCTCGAACCAGTCTGCCCATTCTCCTCTGACCTCTGGCATCAACATGGCATTTCCGGCCACAGAACTGCCGCTCACTGGATTTTTTTTCTTTTTCGGACCATTCTCTGTAAACCCTAGAGATGGTTGTGCGTGAAAATCCCAGTAGATCAGCAGTTTCTGAAATTCTCAGACCAGCCCTTCTGGCACCAACAATCATGCCACGTTCAAAGGCACTCAAATCACCTTTCTTCCCCATACTGATGCTCGGTTTGAACTGCAGGAGATTGTCTTGACCATGTCTACATGCCTAAATGCACTGAGTTGCCGCCATGTGATTGGCTGATTAGAAATTAAGTCTTAACACACAGTTGGACAGGTGTACCTAATAAAGTGGCCAGTGAGTGTATATGTGTTATGTATGTAGTATGTATGTAGTATGTATGTGGTATGTATGTAGTATGTATGTAGTATGTATGTGGTATGTATGTAGTATGTATGTAGCATGTAGTATGTATGTAGCATGCATGTAGTATGTATGTAGTATTTTTTTTTTTTTTTTTTAACATTTAACACATTAGCCGGATGATGGGACTACTACTGTCCCATCATTGGCTAATGTGTCAATCACTGTCATGGTAGCAGGCATCGCCAGATGGGACTTGTAGTCCCATCGGACGATGCTTGCACAGACCCCCGGACATCAGCACAGCCCCCCGGCAGGCCGGCACAGCCCCCCGGCAGGCCGGTACAGACCCCCACAGGGTGCACAGACCACCGGCAGGCCGGCACAGCCCCCCGGCAGGCCGGTACAGACCCCGGGCAGTCCACACAGCCCCCCGGCAGGCCGGCAGAGACCCCCGGAAGGCCCGAAATGACGGCGCATCATGATGCGCACACACCGCGCATCATGATGACGTCAGGCTGTCAATCAACTTTGAACTTCCGATTCCGATGCCGACTTCCGATATTGAAAAAATATCGGAAGTCGGTATCGGAATTCCGATACAGCAAGTATCGGGCGATACCCGATACTTGCGGTATCGGAATGCTCAACACTAATTATCACAGTTCCGCTCCAGAATACAATTCCAAGATGATGGTCAGATGGTTCTTACGTTATATAATCCCTATGTAGATGAAGACAGTGAGGAAATCTGTATTTTGTATGCCCTTCTTACGGTTATGATGGCCCTGATAGGCTCAGATACACCCCCCAATATTGCCTGAGGATCAACGACTCACCCCATACCTCTCAGAGATACCATCTAAACTCTGTTCAAAAGGGCCAAATGATATAGGGAAAATGCCAGTAGAACCAGTAAAAGTGTTTCTCAAACTTGGTGCCTAATCCACATACTCTTTTGTCCCAAATACCCCAGGATGCTGCTTGGTTTACAGTCATTGATCTTACCAATGCCTTCTTTAGCATTCCGTTACACCCAGACTGCCAGTTTCTATTTGCATTCACTTATCAGGAACAACAGTTAATATGGACAGTTATGCCACAAGGGGCCCAAAACAGTCCCAACCAGTTTGCAAAAAATATGAGCAGGTGTCTTTTGCCATTGCTGCCACTGTTAGCCTCCTCAAGTATCTGGCAGCACTGAACTGTCGGGTTTTGGCCTCGAAACTTCAGTTCTGCCTTGGTCAATTGATATTCTTAGGTCACTGTCTCCTACAGGGTGCCAGACACCTCGCAGAAGAAAGAAAAATAGCTGTCAGCTCCCTTCCTTTCCCAAAAGATGAAACTGAACTCCAGCGTTTTCTTGGACTATGCACTTATTTTTGTCAGTGGATACCGGATACATCCCGCATAATGCAACCCCTTTACAATGCCTTGAAAGACGGTATAATGAACTATAAGGAAAGATGGCAGTGATGAGGATTACCTCCAACATGACTGTTCCCAATTTCTGATAGAAGAAACAGCTACTCCACCAAATGTCAGTGAGAATCCACTTCCAAATCCTGATTTGTTGTTACACACGGATGGTTGAAAATATGCTGATGAGTTTGGTAGATTCCACACGGGATACGCTGTTACCACAGAGGACACTGTAGTGCATGCAGCTGCGCTCACTATCAGCACAAGAAGCAGAACTCCAGGCTCTGTCTACTGCATGTACTTTGGCCAAGAACAGACGGGCTAATAGATACATGGACTCACGGTATGCATTTGGTATTGCTCACGATTTTGGGGCTCTATGGGCCAATCGAGGGTTTATTACTACTGCCGGAACCCCAGTGAAAAATGCTGAAGCTGTTAAAACCCTCATGGACTCAATCAAATTACCTACTCATGTGGCCATTATCAAAGTTAAGGCGCACGGTCCTAGGACCAGTCCACAGACTGTTGGCAATGCATTTGCGGATATGCAAGCAAAAGCCGCCTCTCTTTGAACCAACCATACCAACTATGGTGACCACACGCTCTCAGCATAAACAGTTACAAGAAGCACTGACCCTACAAGAACCTGATGATCTACAACAGACTGAAGTTTTCTGTCGGACCCCGCGAGATCGCTTAATGACGATGCAGAGAATGTCTCCAAAGGAAGAGGTGAAGCAAAGGAAGACTGATGGGACACGTATGGATAATGGTCTCTGGAAAAAAGGACGAACTCGTGTGTCTCCCTAAGCGGATGTACCCTGCTATTGCCACATGGGCACATGGACCTATATATCGAGGAAAGAATCAGGCCCTCGCACTGGTGCAAAAATTCTACTGGGCCCCGGTTCTCCAGTTGGCCTGAAGCATTCCCTGTTACCAACATGACTGCAAAGACCACATCGAAGAAACTGGTGATGGAAGTTATATGCAGATATGGGTTTCCTGAAGTTGTTGAAAGTGATCAAGGTCTGGCCTTTTCTTCTCATGTGTACCAAAAAGTTCTGACAATGCTTGGATCCACTGTAGCCCTCCATACTCCGTACCACCCACAATCCAGTGGGAAAGTTGAGAGGCTGAACGGCACACTGAGGGAATAATTGACCAAAATGATGCAGGAGACTACGGCTCCATGGCCAGAGCTCCTACCCATTGTACTATACCACATCCGTACTACCCCTATTTCAAAACATGGCTTGTCCCCATATGAGATATTGTTTGGTGCTAGGCCCCCAGTGGCAAATTTACAGCCTCAGCAGTTATCAGAAGAAACTGACCGTGCTGTTCAATATGTTATTCGGCTTAGTAAAAATCTTGCTAACACCCATGCTCTAGTTTCTTCTTCTTTTCCAGATTCAGCAGAAACCGACACCTGTCATAACCTGAAGCCTGGTGATTTGGTAGTCGTGAAAAGGCATGTCAGGAAGCACAGACTAGAACCCTTGTATGACGGTCCCTATCAAGTTCTCCTCATCACCCAACAAGCCAATAGCAAATGAAGGGGACATAATGTTTTAGTTTTTCGCATTTTCCATATTATTATTGGTAGAAGTTAAAAGTTAAAGTTAGAAGATATTCAAAGACTCAGAGATCAATATAAAGACAATGATCGTAATAAGGACAGTTGGTGGTCAGACACCTTCTCCTTTCTCAATCCAGCCAATTGGTTTAAGGGAATTGGGGGCTGGATAGCTGGGATCTTACAAAGCTTGCTACACATTGCTGCCTGTATCCTTGTTGTATATGTGATGCTAAAACTTGTTTTTTGGTGTATTCCTGTATGTATTAGGAAATTCTGCACTAAGACAGCTAATGATGATACCAAAGGTGTCTTTGCCCCTGCTCTTCTCTGCACCGATCTCAAAAGGCTACCTGATGAAGATGTTGAAGCCAAGTGCATGGCCATCTTCAAAAGATCTCCACCACTGTCATCAAAAATTGTTATTCATAAATTGTAGCATACAGGGGGGACGGGTGCGCCGCGACAGCTATGACTGGTAACACAGCATCAGTCATGTGAAGACCAGTACCACTCAAGCTGTTAGCTTGGGATAGCACCTCTGATGCTGCATATGTGTTAAAAACAAATTATCTAGGGGGAATGTGAAGGGTTAAAACTTCTCTGAATGTTTCATTTCTCCATTTTTGTTGCTGTAAGATAAATTTTTGTAATTGGGATGAAAAGTTTAGGCTGTCGTGAAACCAGACTGTTCCCATCAGGTACAAGATAAGGGAGGCGGGGTGTAGAAATCTGAAGAATATGTCATTATACTACTTTCTGTTTGGATACGGACATATATGCAGTTTCCGGTTTTCTTGCAATATTATTGGCTTATAAAGTGAAATGATGCTATTGGTAGTTGAGAACATTGCATTTTTTAAGCAAAAGAGTATAAAAGAAGTGACTAAAATAAAGGGTGATCTGTCTCGATCCTCCCATATAGAGATCCCCGTCTCCATGTGGTTATTTGAGTTGCTAGCAACACTCTGTGGAATAATTTGGATATCACTGGCTGAACCGTGAAGGGTTAATTTAGCCCTCCCTAAATAGCTACCTCGACACTGTCTGTATGCAATGGGGCAGTGCTGTCTGTATACAATGGGGTAGTGCTGTCTGCATACAATGGGGCAGTGCTGTATACAATGGGGCTGTGATGTCTGTATACCATGGGGCAGTACTGTATACAATGGGGATGTGCTGTCTGTATACCATGGGGCTGTGCTGTCTGTATACAATGGGGCAGTGCTGTCTGTATACAATGGGGCAGTGCTGTATACCATGGGGCTGTGCTCTCTGTATGCCATGGGGCTGTGCTGTCTGTATACCATGGGGCTGTGCTGTCTGTATACCATGGGGCCGTGCTGTCTGTATACCATGGGGATGTGCTGTCTGTAAGGGGCTGCATTATATTCTGTGGGGGGTTACATTATATTCTGTGCAGTGGCTGTATTATGCTCTAAGGGGTGGCTTAATTATACTATAAGAGGGGGGCTGCATTATATTCTATGGGGGTTACATTATATTGTATGGGGTGTCTGCATTATGCTCTATGGGGTGGCTGCATTATACTATATGTGGGTTGCATTTTACTGTATCAAGGACTATGGGGAATACATTATACTATATGAAGAACTATGGGGTGCATTATACTATGGAAAGTGAATTGTACTACATGGATGACTGGTGGTGTATTATATTATATGGAGCACTATGAGGAGTGTATTATACTATATGGAGGACTGAGCAGTGTATTTTAATATATGTGGAGTGTATTATACTATATGGAGGACTATGGGGCACATTATATTAAATGGAGGAATATGGGGTGTAAACTGTAGATGTGCTGCTGATAACATACTGTATGGGGACTGATTGATCCATTAGTGATCGTTCTGTCCCCATCATTCTTTCCCAGCCAGTGGAAAGAGACCGGGAAACAAGTGCTGAATGATTTCAATATTGTTGATCACTCATTTAGCGGCCTGAACTCAGCGCATGTAAATACCTCCAAAATGCTTCTGTGTGATGTGCAATATGTCAGCATGTGGGGCCCTATTTTAAACTTTGCCTAGGGCCCCACTTTGCCTAAAACCGGCCCTGGCCCTGGGTTCCTCCTAATGCCAGACCTCATGTGGCTGGAGTTTGTCAGCAGTTCGTGCAAGATGAAGGCATTAAAGCTATGGACTGGCCCGCCCGTTCCCCATACCTGAATCCGATTGAGCACATCTGGGACATCATGTCTCGCTCCATCCACCAACGTCACGTTGCACCACAGACTGTCCAGGAGTTGGCGGATGCTTTAGTCCAGGTCTGGGAGGAGATCCCTCGGGAGACCATCTGCCACCTCATGAGGAGCATGCCCAGGTGTTGAACAGTAGGGAGGTCATACAGGCACATGGAGGCCACTCACAATACTGAGCATCTTTTCCTTGTTATGAGGCATTTCCACTGAAGTTGGATCAGCCTGGAATTTGATTTTCCACTTTGATTTTGAGTATCATTCCAAATCCAGACCTCCATGGGATATTAATTTTGATTTACATTGATAATTGTTATGTTTTATTGTTCTGAACACATTCCACTATGCAATGAATAAAAAATTGCAACTGGAATATTTCATTCAGAGATATCTAGGATGTGGTATTTTAGTGTTCCCTTTATTTTTTTGAGCAGTGTATCTTGGCTCCTATAGAGTGCTGCTGTGTTTCCTTTTTCTATATAATGCAGCTATCACAGCTGGCACCAGTTCACACCTAGGAGGTGCTGGTCAGGTTTTTTCTTTATAGATAGATGGATAGAGAGATAGATAGATATGGGATATCTAGATAGATAGATATGGGATAGATAGATAGATACAGTTGTGGCCAAAAGTATTGACACCCCTGCAATTCTGTCAGATAATACTCAGTTTCTTCCTGAAAATGATTGCAAACACAAATTCTTTGGTATTATTATATTCATTTAATTTGTCTTAAATGAAAAAACACAAAAAGAATCATCCTAAAGTCAAATTGGATATAATTCCACACCAAACATAAAAAAGAGGGTGGACAAAAGTATTGGCACTGTTCGAAAAATCATGTGATGCTTCTCTAATTTGTGTAATTAACAGCACCTGTAACTTACCTGTGGTACCTAACAGGTGTTGGCAATAACTAAATCACACTTGCAGCCAGTTGACATGGATTAAAGTTGACTCAACCTCTGTCCTGTGTCCTTGTGTGTTCCACATTGAGCATGGAGAAAAGAAAGAAGACCAAAGAACTGTCTGAGGACTTGAGAAATCAAATTGTGAGGAAGCATGAGCAATCTCAAGGCTACAAGTCCATCTCCAAAGACCTGAATGTTCCTGTGTCTACCGTGCGCAGTGTCATCAAGAAGTTTAAAGCCCATGGCACTGTGGCTAACCTCCCTAGATGTGGACGGAAAAGAAAAATTGACAAGAGATTTCAACGCAAGATTGTGCGGATGTTGGATAAAGAACCTCGACTAACATCCAAACAAGTTCAAGCTGCCCTGCAGTCCGAGGGTACAACAGTGTCAACCCGTACTATCCGTCGGCGTCTGAATGAAAAGGGACTGTATGGTAGGAAGACCACACTTCTTACCCTGACACATAAAAAAGCCATGCTGGAGTTTGCCAAAACTTACCTGAAAAAGCCTAAAACGTTTTGGAAGAATGTTCTCTGGTCAGATGAGACAAAAGTAGAGCTTTTTGGGCAAAGGCATTAACATAGAGTTTACAGGAGAAAAAAAGAGGCATTCAAAGAAAAGAACACGGTCCCTACAGTCAAACATGGTGGAGGTTCCCTGATGTTTTGGGGTTGCTTTGCTGCCTCTGGCACTGGACTGCTTGACCGTGTGCATGGCATTAGGAAGTCAGAAGACTACCAACAAATTTTGCAGCATAATGTAGGGCCCAGTGTGAGAAAGCTGGGTCTCCCTCAGAGGTCATGGGTCTTCCAGCAGGACAACGACCCAAAACACACTTTAAAAAGCACTAGAAAATGGTTTGAGAGAAAGCACTGGAGACTTCTAAGGTGGCCAGCAATGAGTCCCAGACCTGAATCCCATAGAACACCTGTGGAGAGATCTAAAAATGGCAGTTTGGAGAAGGCACCCTTCAAATATCAGGGACCTGGAGCAGTTTGTCAAAGAAGAATGGTCTAAAATTCCAGCAGAGCTTTGTAAGAAACTCATTAATGGTTACCGGAAGCGGTTGGTCGCAGTTATTTTGGCTAAAGGTTGTGCAACCAAGTATTAGGCTGAGGGTACCAATACTTTTGTCTGGCCCATTTTTGGAGTTTTGTGTGAAATGATCAATGTTTTGCTTTTTGCTTCATTCTCTTTTCTGTTTTTTCATTTAAGACAAATTAAATGAAGATAATAATACCAAAGAATTTGTGTTTGCAATCATTTTCAGGAAGAAACTGAGTATTATCTGACAGAATTGCAGGGGTGTCAATACTTTTGGCCACAACTGTAGATAGATAGATAGATAGATAGATAGATAGATGGATGGATAGAAGGTGTAACACAGCTACACCTCCCATCAGTCTGCATGCTTAGCTAGCTCAAATAATCCTTTTGGATTTTCAGTGTTTCTGACTAAGGGAGCCTGAAAGATGAGAGTAGGGAATGGGAGGAGGGAGCCTCTCTGCCACGTATATAAGATCTGGAATCTGCATATCCAGAAGTCCCTTTTGCCCAAGCGCAGATGGTATGATCCAGGGAGCTGCAATCTGATTATTATTATGAGCCTGTAGTTGTCCTGGCATGTTCCTCCAGCCCACATTTGTCAGTGGTAGAAGATGTCTTTGCATTTTACATCTCCTATGATTTCTTCTACTTTTATGCTACATAATTTAACCCTTTGTACCACAAGAAATTGAAAACAGGTTTGTGCTTAAATCCTTTTATTTAATTCAGAAATCATAATATAGTTTTGGGCTTGTGCTTTATATCTTCATCAAGACAGGATCTCAGGAGAATCGTCCGCCTTTGGGAAGCTAATGCCTTCACTGTTTGAGCACTTGGATGCTTTTCTTCATATGGGTGTAGCACTGATGGAAGTCTGAGGTGGTGTGAGCTGCATGTCTAGTCTGATCAGAGGTCATGGAGCGCCTTGGTCTCTTCTCTGGACTTTACAATGCAGCTCTGCTTCAGGTTATCGATAGGGTAAAAGCACAAACTATTAGGGTATGTGCACACGTAGTTTTTAGTCTCTGCGGATTTTGTAGAGAAAACCGCAGGAAATCCGCAGGACAAAGTGCTGCGGTTTTTCTGCGGTTTATCTGCGGATTATCTGCGTTTTTTCTGCGGTTTTGCCCTGCGGTTTTACACCTCATAATGGATGAGGTGTAAAACCGCAGCGTTTCTGCACCAATTGACATGCTGCGGATTGTAAACCGCAGCAAAACCGCGCGGAAAAAAACGCAGCATGTGCACAGCTTTTTTTTATTTCCATAGGAAATAAAGGTACTGTACAACGCAGCAAAATCTGCTGCGTTTCTGCAGAGCCAAAAACGCTGCAGAAACGCAGCAGAATCCGCAGCGTGTGCACATACCCTTAAGGAATAAGTGCACTGCACACACGTGATTTTTACCGTTAAAACAAAAAATGAATCACATAAACTAAAAGCAAGGAAACCATCACATATCTACAAAATCCTTAGAGGGCTTTCTAGTTTTTTTTGTAAAACACCTGTCTTTGGCCGCATTTTGTTTTGGAAAAAAACAAACTGTACTTGTAGCGTGGAATCTCCACAACTGCTCCCAGTGTCTGTTATTGTCTGCAGCGCTGATGCCATGTTGTCAGCACTGCAGCCAAACAGTGAGCTCAGCGTCTCTGAGTGGTTTGTGCCACCTTCTCCAGCAGAATGGTAGCTTAAGTGACCCACAGGTTTTTTATAAACAACTGCAGCCGGGAAACAGAGGTTTTCTGCAACCGGAAAACCATTTTATAGGCGCGCATTTAGAAGTCATTGCAAATTGGTCCAAGATCTGACTGGCTTCGGCTCTTCCGACCCGAACCTGACAGCTTCAGAGAGATATATGAAGCTGTCACTCTCGAGTCTGGAGGCCCTCAACCAGTCTGTGTATTGAGATCCAATCTCGGACTGATTTGCACGGAGTTAATGAACCCTTAGACTCAACCGGTGAAGTTCTTCACACTTTATATATTGTCCATGTATTTTATTGTTCATAGGGAAGTCCTAATTCTGCATAGTACTAGTCCTATGCAATTCGAAGTTTTTCAGTCTTCCCATTAAGGCTTCTTTTACATTTACCGTGTTTTTGCTGGCCGTTTTTGCGGTCCCAATAGATTTCTATGAGCTTGCAAACTTGGCCCGCAAAAATTCCACGGTGTGCCATATGGCCATGAGGGCCGTATTTGCGGCTGTGAAAAAAGATCGAGTCTGCTCGGTCTTTTTCACGGTTTACGGTTTTTGAGGTGCACCGTCACTTCCGGTTATGCAGAACGCCATTTTTTCCATTACTTCCATAGTACTGGAAACCTGAAAAACAGCGATCCGCAAGTTTTTTGGGGTCCATTATTGCAGCAGACCATGAAAATTGCTGCAATACGGCCCGCAAAAACAGGCTGCAAAAATCCTGGTAAGTGTAAAAGAACCCTAAAGGATAGACAGCTGCCCAGGTAAGGTCTGCTATCATCTTGTTCCACTATTCAACGGGGTTCTCTGCATTGGGCAGTCCCTGCTATGAAAGATGCCTTGACTATACACATCACAAAGAGTCAACTCTCAGCGTTCAGCTGTAATCTGTGAGGAAAGCTTGAATTAAGTGTTAAATTTCCCTGCAGCACCAGCTCAGGTGATATAAGGTATTACACTATGCCTTTTCAAATTGACGAGTTGTTTGTGTTATGTTAGACAGAATAAGTCCTCTGGGCTCTTTGTAGCTGCCCTCCACTATGGTCAATAGATGAGGAATCTAAAAGACTCCCTTCTATTAACTCATAATTCCATATAGGGTTTAAAATGTTTTTCTAAACTGGATCAGCACTTTTAACCACCAAGCGAAGTATGCACAAAAAATCCATTTACAAATTTGTGTTTACAGGTTTCATTTCCAGATATGCCAATGAATGCGTGAAGCAAATTTGTTCAAAAGTTTAACGATGCCTCTCACTTCCCCTTGTTTTCTTCTCATTGTGTTGCTTTGCTTTCTTCTTTCCACAAGGATCTTACTACTACAGACATTTATGACATATTCACTTGTCCATTATGCCATGCCTGATATATCAGTTTCCTTCTCTCCACCTATTTTGTTATGCAGTTTGACAAATTTACTCTAATTTACATGAGAACTGGATATAAAATATTACACAAATCCACACCAACTCATAGCTGCTGTACTACATTTGTTCTGCTGCAGACTGTGTATCGACTTCATTCGCCTCTGGGAAGGGGAGAGAAGGACCCAGCAGGGATCGGCTCTCTGGCGCCACCACTTGCCCTAGGTCAGTCAGGGAACTGCGCCGAGGGCAAATAGTCACCAGAAAGACTTTCCTTATAGGTACGAGTTATTGAGGTGCTCCCAGTGAGGGTGGATATACTGTATATCACCAGTCCAGCCTGGGGATATATATATATACCTCCTTGCCGTCACTGTCAGAGTGCCTCACTAGCACAGTGCGGTATGCTGCCACTAGTTCCTTGTTCAGAATACAAGCCCCATCCGAAAACAGGCTTAGATCGGGTCAGAAAGAAACCCTGGGGGTTAGTGTATAATATAACTAACTGAGCGTGGGGATTGTGATAAAAAAGCAGCCCAAGATTAATTTTATACTTAATTGCCGAAATTCGCACTAGATAAGTACAGGTATATATATATATATATATATATATATATATATATATATATATATATACAGAACATTATACAAGTATACAGATAAGAGTGTAGTACAAGGTTAGGGTACAGATAGGTTACAATTACCGTGTTATGTAGCATGTGACCACAGGGAGGCGCTGATGGATCACAGGTCCAAATCTTAATTACATGATTCAGTCTGGCCACATCAGGTAACGGTCTTCCTGCCAGTAGAAAAACAGAGCTCAAAATGAGGAGCTGCCTCATCTCCTAGGCTGCTCCCTCCCACACTCTGCTCCCACCCCTGAGCTGGCCCGCCTCCCTCCTCCCATATCTGAGAATATCGTTTTCCAGGCCAGAACCATGAGTGTCCATAACTTTCTGCCCGAAGCTCTAAATAAGCCGGCACCGGAGCCACTGGTTTCTGCTGGATTTTATCGGTGCATAGAGACTAAATACAGCTACAGTATTTAATTCCTGGCAACTATGCTTTGTAACTCAATAACATAGAGTGCTAGGAGTGGCTGGATGGGCTCGAGGGGGAAGGAATGCAGATTCTGATAATGCGCTCGGCTAGGCTCAGAGATATTGCATTCTGTTACTATAGGACAATTTTTAGATTCCATATCTCAGAGCCTTGCACTGGTTAACCTGGCATCTGTTGTGCCACAATGGCAGTCTGAATTAAATAAAGGAAGCCAGTTGGCTTGTAGTTGCACAAGAGTTCACACTCTGTGCTAATTGCTGAGGACACATTGTCTATGCCTTTTGGGCCCCCCTGGAGAGGGGCTTCAAAAGACTTCTTGCTAGAGTTAATTAAAAAAAAACATTGTTTCTGGGGAATCCCAAGGGTGGGGGCCTGAGTTTGGGAGCAAGTATTTTGGCCCACAGCATCTGATAGAGAATTCCATCAGATAGAAAAATGATATCAAGTAGATATCATTTACCCATATCTCACAGAGGCCTATGTCCATTTTACGCTGGTCTTAAGTGACTGAGTCCTTGTGTGTCTATTCCTCTAATAAAGTCTGTAAGAGTTAAGGTTACCATACCATTACTGACGAAGCGGCAGCAAAACATGCGTGCGTTGGAGTGGTGTGTGCAGGGGGGCGAGGAAGAGCCTTTTGGTTAGTATTATATTTTTACATACTATCACTAATGCACCTTATTATTATTGTCTGTGGCTGTTCACATTGAGAGGTGAATGATACCTCTGGCACATGCACTTTTCCTTTTCTTATGCACAATTGCTCAGAGATTAACTACTCTATTGCATATTTCAACTACTTTGGCACTTGCAATAATTATGCCCTGCACTTTAATTTGATGAGTAGGAAATCCCTCATATATAGTAGATTTAATCACTTGATAATCATGTATATATATTTTGGTTACATTTATTAATTGATGTTTATATAAAGATAAATATTATTAATTAATTCTATTTATATTTTGTGGTTGCGTATTTTTTTCTTGTCAGCCATTGAGGTCTTTTCCATGCCCCCTGCATACATTGGTGTTTTTATATATTTTTAATTTTTTTTATTTCATATCATTATATATGATTTTTGTGTGAGAATAAGAATGAAATCTCTTTTTTGAAACATCTTGTCTTTGTTATTAATATTTTATGCTAGTATCCCTTTGTGGGATTTTTAAAAAAATGATTCATTTATGGTTAGTGCTTTGAATATCTTTTGTTTGGGCTATATACCATACCATTTAAACCTACATCAACAGAACCTGATGATTTGGGTGAGATTGGGTGATAGTCTATCATGCATAACACATTCGCCTGATGTTCCTTCATCATAATTCAGTGAAAACAAAAGATTGGACATTTTCCGTTTAACCAAGTCTAATCTCCTGCTATACAAATTAACTCTTCATCAAAGGCCTTGACCTCTCTGAAGAGTCAGTTTGCATATATAATTTCCCAGAGGAGCATTGCAAGGCTTATTAGCCTCCTCACATTGGCATGCCAGTGTAAGGGGAGGCCAGGACAGTAGTCGTGACCAGAGGTACTGCAGCATCGGTGTCCCGACCTTCCCCTACAGAAAATTGTATTCTTCTTCTCAGCATACCTTATCTTCAAATTCCGGTTCCCCCAGGCACTTCCCAGGTGATGACGATCCCTCTTTCAGGCGACCCCCAATAATGGAGACACAGTCTAGGATAACTTGAAAATTCTCTTTTCTTAATTCTTCGCACGTTGCATCCACAGTTGGCACATCATGGGATTCACTTGTTTCCTTATCTTTCCCTGCTTTGCTGTCACTTCTGTGCAGTACACGCCCGGACAGGACCATCTTAGACTGCTCCCCAGTTACTTCCTGGCCATGATGACAATTCCTTCTGTCTGTTTCACCCCAGACTCTAAACCATCAGTCACCAGGTTTGGTTGCCTCTGGTAAGGCATCCAGCCCTTCTGTACCGATCTCGTCAAAGCTCCAACTTCCCTTATCTCCACAGTCCAACCGATTCCTGCCCTAAAGGCATCTGCCCAGGTGATAAGTCGCCACATCTTTCCTTCCCGGTTCTGGCCCACTGCTATTTTGCGCAGTGGCCGTGGATAATGTGGGCTGCAGAGATTAACATTACATTGCTGCCGAGCTGTCTGGGCCTATAGCCCATGTGGACACTTGGGCACCCTGTCCCCGTCTGACTTAACTTTCTAGAAACTCCTATCTTACCACCCGGCAGCCCCTCCTATACTTAACCCCCTATAACCATACTATAAACTATACCTACAGTGCACACTAGTATGCCCCATCTAAGGGCCCACAAAGGAACTACACCTACCTTTGACTATAAGAACTATAATACTAAGGTGCCCTCCTCTAATGTCCCAAAAGGATGCACTTTCCCTGAACTGTATATGAGCATTGGTACACATCATCACATTATGTAATATTATTTACAGCATTACACTAAAGGAACACAACATGCTATAATACAGTTCTTCAAAGAATGGTAACACATGACTGAATGTGGCAGTACCGTAAGTGTGAGCGATAATACATTAATATGTAGCAGTAATCATAGACATTACCAACATCAGAATAAGTAAACATTAACAGATGGAAGACAATTAGAGGAAGGGGAGCAAGGAGGTAACTCCATCTCACCCCCTTACACCAGGCATGTCACTCTCCACAAGGGGAAATGTTACCCCTTTGATATCCTGCTCTCACACAGAGGCCTTAACTGAACCAAGCATTCATCTACAGGATGAGTTGGATTTGATAAAAATAGCTGTTGACTGACCAAGTGTTTGGCTAGCAGCTTTAAGGAAATAGCAGAGCAAGTTCACATCTCCATCTGGTCTCTTCCCATATGCTTCTACCAAAAACTGAGAGATCTCCATTTTACATATCGATTGGCATGGTGCTCTTACTTTACCATATTAAAATTGTCTTTTCCATAGACTGAGCATTATCTGTGTATAAATAAATAAATCAACATTATATTCCCTCTGCAACTCCAGTGCAACCTCACCATGGTTGTTCCCTGTCTTTGTTGACACGGTTGCAGTGGTAATGTCACGGTTGCAGTGGTGATGTCACTACTACAGTAAGTAACAAATGTCTCATAGTTATGTATGGTTCTTGGAAGCAATAACTCATGTCACGTGCCATTTCTTTGTGTTGATCATCAATGTGTTACATCTGTGTTTGAACCCTCTCCTATAACCTCTGCCTATCTAGCTGGGGAGCTGCACATTTGCAATGTGGATGGCACTCGGTCGTATTTAACATTAGCGTGGCATGGACTTGTGGTGCCTCTCAGCCAGTAAATCCATGTCTTATTGTTGAGAGATGGTTATTAGTTGTAATCAGCTCTCTGTTGTGAGCCTTGGGTGGAACCACATCCTATTTATCCCCCCAGCAGCTCGCTGCAATCTGCCAGTTATAGATTTATTTGTACGCTGGTTGCTACCCTGTATTTCTGCTATCTGATCTCATATGCTATCTTCCATTGCTGATAGCGGATTGACTTGAACCTTTCTCTGCCTTACTATTCTACCTCCTACCTTGTCCTCCTTTATTTGACATTTCCTACCTCCTGATTTTGTCTCTGTGTCTTGTTTTGTCCTGTTAGTGCTCTCTGTTTTGACATGGCTACTATGAACCTCCTCCTTCGCCAGCTTGCTCCAATCCCCATGAATGTAACCCAGGGGTCTTGTTCAGATCCATGTATAGGGGCTAAAAGGTAAAAGGCCAGAATTTCCTTGGGATCTACTGTGCAGAGCAACTTTTGCAAAATCTATCCGTGGAAGTCCTATTAAGAACTGCCATGCCTCCATATACAGTACTTACCATATTTTTTGGACTACAAGATGCACCGGACCATAAGACGCACCCAAATTTTCAGAAGGAAGATAGGGGAAAAAAAATAATGTGCCAAATGGGGGTCCATCTTACAGTCCGAATTCAGCTTACTCAGTAGTAATCAGCAGTGCTGGTGGAGCGGGGTCACAGGAGATGTTCGGTAGTCCGGCGATATGACTCCCATCCCAGGCTGGTGCGGCAAGTGCGGTGACCTCCGGGAAATCCCATCCCAGGCTGGTGCAGCAGGTTCAACAGTGGTGCTCGGAGCTCCGCCGGCATATCCATTGCTGCGAGGCGGTAGCCTCCAGGAAATTCCATCCCAGGCAGGTGGGTGGGATTGGATTGACATCATTGCGTCTTATGGTCCAGTGCGTCTTAAAGTCCGAACAATACGGTATATAAATATGTGAGTGAGATATTGTTGGTAGTGGATTATTCAGGATACTCTCCAAGCATGTGACAACAAAGCTTCTTTATTCAGGAACAAACAGTAACAATATATGATAAGCTTAATAGATCAGGAATAAATCATTTGTGTGTCTCTATCTGTGTCATCTGTTAGGAGTCAGATTTCTGCCCTGGCTATGCAGAGATCTAGACCCTTACATCCTGCAGTCTCCTGCTATCCGTCCACTGCAGGAGAGTTTGCAGAAGAGGTTGCTTTTCAGCAACTCTCTCCGGAGGCTAAGTCCTTCACCCCATACTCTGAGCATGCTCCTGGGACAACCTCCCATTGGAGCTCAGGAGTCAGGTGCTCAGGTTCTGCTCCTGATTCCATTGGTCCAGCTCAGGGTTATGGAGACTTCCGGAAGGTCCCGTACACTATAAAAAGTGCGCATGGCTGTTCCGCCATGCGCTAGTATTTTCATACTGCTGCTGTGTGTATGGTATTGTATGCTTGGACTGGTGGATTACTTATTATGAAACCCCTTCCCTCTGATATTACGATTGTGTGGGCAGCCGCCAGTAGCAGCGCTAGCGCGCTCCAGCCATACCTTGTGCAGCAGCTAAGCGTCCTGCATTGCGCCAGCGTCCTTGCAGCGCCTTGCTTGCGGCTCTGTTCACGCCGCTCTGCAGTTGCAGCTTATTTCTGCGTCCGCGGTTGCGACGCCAGCACACTTGTTACTACGGTAGGTGTCGGAAGTAGTGACGTTTTAACTACTCCGGTTTTTGCCTACCGCATGTGTGTCGCTGAGGCCCTGTGTTACTAACAGGCTCAGCGTTACTTTTCTATTTTTCCTGTAGCAGCTCTGTGCACTTAACAGAGACTGCTTGATTGCACCTGGGTGATATAGAACCCCGTGCACATTACCGCCACAGTGCTCTGTGTCTTCTAGCTGCGGTTTTTGCATCTGCCGCACGGTGGACCCCGGGCGGCGAACACGTTTATTTATATTTTTTAAGCGTGTTCTGACGCCGTAACATCATCTTCCATACACAGGCACAGGAAAAACAGGAAATACAGTCACATGCTCTCCCTGTGTGAGCCTCTGGGAGTTTTTTTTTTTGTTCTAACTTTATGAACAGCATACAAATCTAGTAACTAAACACTCAAAGACAGTAATAGAGTTGTTGCACCAAACATATTCCAACAAACATATAATCAGTGCTTTGTGCGTGTAGTTTACTGTATATGTTTTTTTAATAATTAATTTCCTTTTAGAAATAAAAAGGACCGGAATCCCTATGTCCTTTGAAAAGCCAGCAATTTATCTGTCACTTACAGTAAAATCACAGCGTGACCCGACAAAATAAAATAGATATAAACACATAGAATAAATAGATATAAGGATATCAGTGACATATATAATTAGAACAGTGCTTGTGCAACTTACTGTATATTTTTTTTAATACTAAATTATTTTCTGAAAAAATGGGCTTGGGATTCCCAACATTTTATTACCCAGCAGAAGGAAAGCTGGGGGCACATGTGTATAGTGTCACGGGTATGTCACGGGAAAACGGGAGATGAGGAATCTGGGCTCCTGCACTGCCCCTAGATCTAAAGGGGGACTCTATCTGTCCTTAACTTGGGGGTACCATTGAAGGTAGAGAGGCCCAAGCCCAAGTTACCACCTTGTCCCTATCTCCTGTTTAACCCTGAGATAAACCCCCAAACTCCACCCCAGGAGGAGTACAGCAAAGGATATAATAAAATAGAAAACAACAAGGGTTAAAGTATACAACTGCACACAGCTAACTTAATAGGCAATGCAATATACGTGTGGTATAAACACGACACTAATAACGAAGTAAACAACATACTTCACCAAACTCGTAGGTGAAGTCATGAGTAACAACAACAGAAACTTCAATAGTGGACCGGTTTGCAAGGAATGTTCTTGGCCATACTAAAAGGAATAAGTTGTTCTCAGCAACCTCAGCCAGAATTCAAAAAGTTTACTCCTGCCAAGCTGGACATCAGTGAATTAACCAACATCTATGCCCAACCTCAGCAACAGAAAATGCCAAACGCATCCGGACACTTGCGGACAGAATGCGTCTAAACAACGCATTACAGTTTATGGGAACGCATGCGTACACAAGCACATGCGTACGCTTTGCGTTTGCATATGTAAGAATTTACATAAGACACGCCCATTGGGAGTGGCTTGTGTACACTCAAAAATTCACCGGGAAAATAGCATTTCCAATCATCCGCAACCACAAACGCATGCATGCATGCGTTTTTGCATGCATTTGCGGACGATACGCTGCATACTCAACCGCAAAAGTGAACCTAGCCTAAAGGTACTGTCACACTTAGCGATGTACCAGCGATCCCGACCAGCGATATGACGCGGTCAGGATCGCTGGTGCATCGCTAGGTGGTCGCTAGTGAGCTGCCACACAGGCAGATCTCACTAGCAACATCGCTGGGGACGGGGATTGCTACTTACCTGTCACACCAGGCGAACCTGCGTCCTCCCGCCCGGCTCCACGTGTCGCTCGTCCTCACAGCAGGAAGCGCCGCAGGAAGCTGACGACGAGAAACAGTCCTGAACGTTCTCGCGCGATCAGCGATAACCAGCGGGGGAGCCGGTCGCTGGTAAGTATCAGACACAGAGATATCGCTGGCAATATCGCTATAACGTCACTAGTTATAGCGATATTGCTAGCGATATCTCTTAGTGTGACATGCCCTTAAGACTGCACAACAGACTCCCCAGTGTGAACAGAGTCTGAAGCCAGCATGACATATAGCCTGCGAAGGAGGTAATATCCATGGAGCTTCCCAGGCTATTAATATCAGCTCACAGCTGTATACTTAGCCTTTCCTGGTTATTAAAATGTGTGACCCTCCCAAAAAAAGGACATAAGGTCCCCCCTATATTTAATAACCAGCAAAGGCTAGGTAGACAGCTGTGAGCTGATATTATTAGCCTTGGAAGGGGCCATGGATATTGGCCCCTCCCAGAATAAAAACATTAGATCTGAGCCACCCCAGAAATGGCGCATGCATAAGATGCACCAAATCTGGCACTTAGCCTCACTCTACTGACTTGCCTTGGTGCTGTGGTAAGTAGGGTGATAGTTAGGGAGGTTGATGTCACCTTTGTTATGTCAGATGACATCAAGCCCAGAGGTTAGTAATGGAGAGGCGTCTATAAGACACCCCCATTACTAATGCCATAGTGATATTGTATTAAAAAACACACACCCAGAATAAAGTTCTTTAATTGAAATATTGACACAGACTCCTTTAAAGAATCTAAATTAAACCAAACAAGCTATACTTACATCAGTGCCCAGTGCACTGAAGCCAATGTCCCCATAACAGAACTAAAATTATAAACAACATTCTTCACCTATCCGCCGATAAAATAATCCTGCCATCCAGCAGAGACACTGAGCTGTGTGTGCTTGCCCAGCTCAGTGCCTCGCAATGAACATTCACCTCACTAATGTCAACGCAAGCATGAGAAAGTTCTTACGCTTGCTGTGCCATCAGAAAGTCCTGCGAATTCACAGCTAATGAATTGAGCTGAGGCTATAAAGAAGTGAACAGTAAGCTGCAAAAGCACTGTACTAATTATATATGTAACTGGTATCTTTATAGCTATCAATTCTATACAAAAATAGAAAACTTATGGAGGGAGTTGAAGCTCTGAGTTGCCAAGCGACAGCCTCACAATCTTAATTATTTACAGATGATCTGCAAAGTGGAGTGGACCAAAATTCCTCTTGACTAGAGTTGAGCGAAACGGGTCGAACAATTTCAAAAGTCGCCGACTTTTGGCAAAGTCGGGTTTCATGAAACGAAACCCGACCCTAGGATGAGGTCGGCCACGAGGTCGGCGACTTACGCGTCAAAGTCGCGTTTCAAAAGTTTGTTTAGCGCTCTTTTTCAGCCAATCAGGATCCATGGACACTGTGGGCAACGTGATGACATAGGCAGGGGTCACCACCATCTTTCAGAAGGGCATGCAAGTGATTGGCTTGCTTTGGTGGGCGTCACAGGGGTTATAAAAGGGCGTGCATGCCGACCGCCATCTTACTTCTGCCGATCTTAGCATAGGGAGAGGTTGCTGATTCTGTAGGGAGAGCGTTAGGCAGGGAAGAAGACAAAAAAACTGCTTCTGCTGCTAGCGATTTTGCCTGTGCAACACACCAGTCACTGTGTGTGCAGTGCAAGGGGAGGCTATATTGTGGTGGATCAGCGGTGTTGGTTGTTAGGCTGCCTTCTAAGGCTTCCTGACAGCTGCATTGCTGTTTCCCCACTGCTCTGCAAACTGATTTTTTAAAAGCAATCCCAATTTTTTTTCTGTCCTGCTAAGGTACTGAGCGTGCATTTATTCACACCATACAGCGGTGTACTCTCCTCACACAGTACCGTGTAACGGCTGTTATCACAGCCACAGTGAAGCTATCTGTGTGTCACTGTGGAAGGATAAGTGGAGGACTTGTTCCGTTCTTACAGACCTACACTCTAGGGAGATTCCTATTCTGCCCAATTCTACAATTCACTTTTTTCACACCTGTGCCATCGAGCCTGTGACATAGCGCTCTGATATTCAGTGGGCCTCACACAATCCAAGTGTCCAGTGTCCACAAGTGTCTGCAGAAATTCAAAATCTCCCTTATCCTGTAGTCACTTTTTTCACACCTGTGCCATCGAGCCTGTGACATAGCGCTCTGATATTCCGTGGGCCTCACACAATCCAAAAGTGTCCAGTGTCCACAAGTGTCTGCAGAAATTCAAAATCTCCCTTATTCTGTAGTCACTTTTTTCACACCTGTGCCATCGAGCCTGTGACATAGCGCTGTGATATTCAGTGGGCCTCACACAATCCAAAAGTGTCCAGTGTCCACAAGTGTCTGCAGAATTTAAAAATCTCCCTTATCCTGTAGTCACTTTTTTCACACCTGTGCCATCGAGCCTGTGACATAGCACTGTGATATTCAGTGGGCCTCACACAATCCAAAAGTGTCCAGTGTCCACAAGTGTCTGCAGAAATTCAAAATCTCCCTTATCCTGTAGTCACTTTTTTCACACCTGTGCCATCGAGCCTGTGACATAGCGCTCTGATATTCAGTGGGCTTCACACAATCCAAAAGTGTCCAGTGTCCACAAGTGTCTGCAGAAATTCAAAATCTCCCTTATTCTGTAGTCACTTTTTTCACACCTGTGCCATCGAGCCTGTGACATAGCGCTGTGATATTCAGTGGGCCTCACACAATCCAAAAGTGTCCAGTGTCCACAAGTGTCTGCAGAATTTAAAAATCTCCCTTATCCTGTAGTCACTTTTTTCACACCTGTGCCATCGAGCCTGTGACATAGCACTGTGATATTCAGTGGGCCTCACACAATCCAAAAGTGTCCAGTGTCCACAAGTGTCTGCAGAAATTCAAAATCTCCCTTATCCTGTAGTCACTTTTTTCACACCTGTGCTATCGAGCCTGTGACATAGCACTGTGATATTCAGTGGGCCTCACACAATCCAAAAGTGTCCAGTGTCCACAAGTGTCTGCAGAAATTCAAAATCTCCCTTATCCTGTAGTCACTTTTTTCACACCTGTGCCATCGAGCCTGTGACATAGCGCTGTGATATTCAGTGGGCCTCACACAATCCAAAAGTGTCCAGTGTCCACAAGTGTCTGCAGAAATTCAAAATCTCCCTTATCCTGTAGTCACTTTTTTCACACCTGTGCCATCGAGCCTGTGACATAGTGCTGTGATATTCAGTGGGCCTCACACAATCCAAAAGTGTCCAGTGTCCACAAGTGTCTGCAGAAATTCAAAATCTCCCTTATCCTGTAGTCACTTTTTTCACACCTGTGCCATCGAGCCTGTGACATAGCGCTGTGATATTCAGTGGGCCTCACACAATCCAAAAGTGTCCAGTGTCCACAAGTGTCTGCAGAAATTCAAAAATCTCCCTTATCCTGTAGTCACTTTTTTCACACCTGTGCCATCGAGCCTGTGACATAGCGCTCTGATATTCAGTGGGCCTCACACAATCCAAAAGTGTCCAGTGTCCACAAGTGTCTGCAGAAATTCAAAATCTCCCTTATCCTGTAGTCACTTTTTCACACCTGTGCCATCGAGCCTGTGACATAGCGCTCTGATATTCAGTGGGCCTCACACAATCCAAGTATCCAGTGTCCACAAGTGTCTGCAGAAAATCTAAATCTCCCCTGTCCTATAGACACCTTGTACCTTGTTTTACATTACTATATAGTTTGTTGGATTTTGTCTATATTTCTACCAAAAATGAGGAAGGCTGGTGGAAGAGGCCGTGGAATTGGGCGGGGGTTGGCAGCTGGTAATGATGGTGTTGGATCTGATGGTAGTGGCAAAAGCAAAATAGGACCGAATGCAGGAGGTGTTGAGCCTGCGTCATCGTCTGGCTCCATAAGGCTTCGAAGGCGTAGTTTTCAAGGAGTTGGCAAACCGCTTTTAACGCCAGAGCATCAGGAAAAAGTTTTGTCTTACATTGCTGACTCAGCCTCCAGCTCTATCGCCTCCTCTTCTGAAGTTGTAAAAAGTAAAAGCACTGAGTCATCATTGGAGGCTCATGTTCATGAACCACACCTTTCCTTGTGTCCTTCACCCCAACCAAGATTGAAGGATGACGCAGGCCATACTACTGATTACTCCATGGAGCTGTTTTCACATACCATGCCTGGATTATCAAGTGAAATGGTTAATTACCCAGGCCAAGATGAATCTGACATGGAGTGCACTGATGCACAGCCGCTGATAGATTATTCTGCTGGTGCATTCACTCAGAGCACTACATTGTCCTCGCAGTGTACAGAGCCAGATTCTGACCCTGATGAGACTCAGGTGCCCCTTCCCGCACACTATACCACCATACACGGTGACACAGAGGAAGGTGCACATGAGATTGAAGAGGAGGTGATGGATGACCCAGTTGTTGACCCAGATTGGCATCCATTGGGGGAAGAGGGTGCTGCTTCCAATAGCTCAGATGAGGAGCATCCACAGCAGACATCGACATCGCAACAGCTGTTATCTGGCAGGCCCGGAGCACTCCAAAGACAGGTTCCAAAAATCAAAAGAGTTGCTGGACAGCTTGTCCAGAGGGTCAAAAGATCACAGCGTGCTAGGCCGCAAAATGTCTGCCAAAGTAGGAAGAGTGCAGTGTGGCACTTTTTTTAACAAAATCCTCATGATCAGGCCAAGGTTATCTGTAAGAAGTGCACAAAGACCTTTAGCCGAGCGAAAAATCTGAAAAATTTGAATACCAGTTGCATGCTTAGACATTTAACCAGCATGCACTTGCAAGCGTGGACACAACACCAAACCTCAAGTGCCACATGTGCAACTGATCACAAAGAAGGTAGTCAGCAACGCTACATTGTTTCCCCCACTGTAAGCCCACCGGTTAGCACAGCAGCAAATGTTAAGGTGTCGTTGCAAGGCCACAGCAGTCAGGGAATTCCACTGTTATATCAACGAAATACTGAATCTAGGCCATCAGAAAGAACACCAACTCCATCACCATCATCAACCCTCTCTCAGTCCGCCCTGTCCACCGCTACTTCCACCATATGCAGCTTTCAAGTCCAGCTCACCCTCCCAGACACTATGAGTAGGTCAAGAAAGTACTCAGTCACTCATCCGCGTACACTGGGTTGGAACGCCCACATTGCCAAACTAATCTCGTTTGAGATGATGCCCTATCGGTTGGTGGAAAGCCTCCTCCTCCTCCTCCTCCAGAAGGGAAAGCTCGTCCACAGAGCGCAGTCGTACGAGCACTCCATCTGCAGCTGCCACTGTTGCACACGAGGTGTCCCCCTATCGAGCAGCTAGTGGAAAGCGTCAGCAGGCTGTGTTGAAGATGATGTGTTTGGGCGACAGACACACCGCCGAGGTGCTGGCCGAGTACTTGAAGCGACAAACTGAGTCATGGCTGGGCAGTGTACATCTTGAGGCAGGCAAGGTAGTTAGTGATAACGGCCGTAATTTTGTGGCAGCCATAGCCCTTTCAAAACTCAGCCACATACCTTGCTTGGCTCACACCTTGAACCTGGTGGTGCAGTGCTTCCTCAAAAATTATCCGGAGTTAACAGCCCTGTTCCATAAGGTGCGAAGACTGTGCGCGCACATCCGCCGGTCGCCTGTACACTCCGTTTGTATGCAGAAGCTGCAGCGATTGCTCCACCTTCCCAACCACCGCCTCATTATCGACATTGCAACAAGGTGGAACTCCACCCTGCACATGGCGGAGCGGCTGTGCGAGCAGAGGCAGGCCATAATGCATTTGTGGGAGGATACACGGCCAGGCACTTTGAGAGCAGACATGGAGTTGACAGGTGTGCATTGGTCGAAGCTGAAAGACCTCTGTAAAGTCCTTCAGTGTTTTGAGGAATGCACACGGCTGGTAAGCGCAGACGACGCCATCCTAAGCATGAGCATCCCACTTATGCGTCTGCTCATGCAAACTTTGACGCACCTTAAGGAGCAGGCATCTGCAGCCAATGTTGACGAGGAGGAAGAGGTGGAGGGAATCCTTGATGACATTCAGCCATTGTCTGCTCAGGGACCTCTCCTGGACGAGTTGGAGGAAAAAAGGAGGAGGAGGATGATGATGGGGATGATTACTTAGGGGAGGAGGATGCATCTCGTGGGGCAAGTGAAAATGTTGGCGTGGCAAGGTCTGGTACAGGGTTTGTGCGTGACTGGAGGGATGTGGATTTGCCAGAAAGTGCTCCTCCAACCAGCACTCGCAGTGCATCATTGACACCGGGAACATTGGCCCACATGTCAGATTATGCCTTGCGGATCCTAAAAAGGGACCCCCGCATTGCCAAAATGATGAACGATGACGACTACTGGTTGGCCAGCATCCTGGATCCACGCTATAAAGGCAAATTACAAAACATCATGCCACAGGAGAACCTTGACCCAATATTGGCTAATAAACAAGCAACTTATCCCAGTGCCTTCTGGGATAAGTGAAGAGTCTCCGCGAGCTCAACGATCACTGGGTTTTGGCCGTTGCAGCTGAAAAGAGGAAATCGGAGAAACCAGGGGAAGAGTCTTGAGGAGATCATTTGCATATTCCCAGTGCCTTCTGGGATAAGTGAAGAGTCTCCGCGAGCTCAACGATCACTGGGTTTTGGCCGTTGCAGCTGAAAAGAGGAAATCGGAGAAACCAGGGGAAGAGTCTTGAGGAGATCATTTGCATATTCCCAGTGCCTTCTGGGATAAGTGAAGAGTCTCCGCGAGCTCAACGATCACTGGGTTTTGGCCGTTGCAGCTGAAAAGAGGAAATCGGAGAAACCAGGGGAAGAGTCTTGAGGAGATCATTTGCATATTCCCAGTGCCTTCTGGGATAAGTGAAGAGTCTCCGCGAGCTCAACGATCACTGGGTTTTGGCCGTTGCAGCTGAAAAGAGGAAATCGGAGAAACCAGGGGAAAAGTCTTGAGGAGATCATTTGCATATTCCCAGTGCCTTCTGGGATAAGTGAAGAGTCTCCGCGAGCTCAACGATCACTGGGTTTTGGCCGTTGCAGCTGAAAAGAGGAAATCGGAGAAACCAGGGGAAGAGTCTTGAGGAGATCATTTGCATATTCCCAGTGCCTTCTGGGATAAGTGAAGAGTCTCCGCGAGCTCAACGATCACTGGGTTTTGGCCGTTGCAGCTGAAAAGAGGAAATCGGAGAAACCAGGGGAAGAGTCTTGAGGAGATCATTTGCATATTCCCAGTGCCTTCTGGGATAAGTGAAGAGTCTCCGCGAGCTCAACGATCACTGGGTTTTGGCCGTTGCAGCTGAAAAGAGGAAATCGGAGAAACCAGGGGAAAAGTCTTGAGGAGATCATTTGCATATTCCCAGTGCCTTCTGGGATAAGTGAAGAGTCTCCGCGAGCTCAACGATCACTGGGTTTTGGCCGTTGCAGCTGAAAAGAGGAAATCGGAGAAACCAGGGGAAGAGTCTTGAGGAGATCATTTGCATATTCCCAGTGCCTTCTGGGATAAGTGAAGAGTCTCCGCGAGCTCAACGATCACTGGGTTTTGGCCGTTGCAGCTGAAAAGAGGAAATCGGAGAAACCAGGGGAAGAGTCTTGAGGAGATCATTTGCATATTCCCAGTGCCTTCTGGGATAAGTGAAGAGTCTCCGCGAGCTCAACGATCACTGGGTTTTGGCCGTTGCAGCTGAAAAGAGGAAATCGGAGAAACCGCGCGCCTGTCAGCGCGCGAATTTTGGCTCATCTTTCATCTTTTTAAGAAATCTCAAGATGGAAGAGGCCAGGAGCCATTTGGTGAGCTGCATTTCTTGCTACATGTTCACAGATTTACCAGTGGAAAAGCCAAACTTCACATGCCACAAATGCAAGCTTGTGACCCTGTTGGAGGAAAAGTTGCAAAATCTCGAAGAGAGGTTAGCTACATTGATGATCATTAAGGAAGGTGAAGAGTTCTTGGACAGAGCAGAATTATCTGTTCATGTTACAGAAAGAGAAGAAATTCGAAGTGCACCTGAAGAAACAGAGGAATGGAGACATGTGACCCAGAGAAGCAGGAGGATCAGGAGGCAGTCAGCACCCATACTGCTCAGAAACCAGTTCCAGGCTCTCACGCAGGAAAACGATGAAGAAATACATCAGGATAAGACTTTGCCAACAAACAGCAACCTTGTACGCCTTCAGAGTCCTCCTGGATGGAGAAAGAAAAATGTTGTGAAGAAGAAACGGAGAGTGGTGGTCATGGGGGATTCCCTGTTGAGAGGAACAGAGGCCGCTATCTGCAGACCGGATATAACTTCAAGAGAAATGTGCTGTCTTCCAGGTGCAAAAATTAAAGATGTGTCTGACAGGATATCAGGACTCTTCAGACCTACAGATGACTACCCATTCCTGCTACTACATGTGGGGACAAATGACACCGCAAGAAACGACCTGGAAACCATCTGCAGAGACTTTGAAGACTTAGGCAAGAAAGTGAAAGAACTGGGAGCGCAGGTGGTCTTCTCTTCCATCCTCCCAGTGGATGGCCATGGAACAAGGAGGTGGAATAAGATTCTGCAGGTGAACAACTGGCTACGTCGATGGTGCCGTCAGCAACGATTTGGATTTCTGGATCACGGAGTGAACTACTTATACGATGGACTACTTGCTAGAGATGGGGTGCACCTTACGAAGACTGGAAAGCAGGTATTTGGAAGTCGCCTTGCTACACTTGTAAGGAGAGCTTTAAACTAGAACAACATGGGAAGGGAAGCAAAAGACCAGAAAAAGCCTTACACCTGACAAATGCTACTGAGAACTCTGCTATTAGAAGTGGAAAGGAAGAACAAAGACGAAAGAATCTAATTAAAAAAAATATTGGAGAAAGAGAAACCAATCACAAACTAAAATGTTTCTATACTAATGCACAAAGCATGGGCAACAAACAAGGAGAATTGGAACTACTAACACAGGAAAAGAAATATGATGTCATTGGAATCACTGAAACTTGGTGGGACGATACACATGATTGGAATACAAGACTAGAAGGATACAACTTATTTGCAAGAAACAGACTTGATAAACGAGGAGGGGGTGTCGCATTGTATGTTAGAAATGCGTATATCTGCACAGAGATTGAAGCTTCAGAGACTGGGAGTTCTGTGGAAACTGTTTGGGTAAGAATACAAGGACAGAACAATGGAAAGGACACCATTGTAGGCATTTACTACAGGCCGCCTGTGCAAGCTGAAGATATGGATGAACTCTTTATGCATCAAATGGCCAAGTTCTCCAAAAAATATGACATAGTTGTCATGGGAGATTTCAACTATCCAGACATTTGTTGGGAATCTCTCTCAGGTAAAACTAACAGGTCAAGGAAATTCTTATCCTCTCTTGCTGACAACTTTATCTTCCAAAAGGTAAAGGAGAAAACAAGGGGAACTGCTACCTTGGATCTAATCCTTATAAACAGGGAGGAAATGGTTGAGGAGGTAAAAGTGGCTGGGACCCTAGGAGGTAGCGACCATGCTATTTTAGAATTTTGGATAACTAGAGGCGGAAGACCTGTGAAGACTCAGACGTCAAGGTTAGATTTCAGAAAGGCAGATTTTAAGGGATTCAGAAAGAGAATTGGAGGGATCCAATGGCTGGATATCCTTAAAGACAAAAATGTCCAGGAAGGATGGGAAATCTTGAAAAATGAAATTCTCAAAGCACAGTTGTTAACAATTCCGAAAAGAGGGAAGAATAGGAAGCATTTAAGGAAACCAGGATGGATGAACACAGAACTTAAGCACATGCTAAAAAGGAAGCAAAAAATGTTTATAAAATGGAAAGAAGGAGGCATATCTAAAGAAGAATATAATGCTGTCTGCAGAACCTGCAAGGCACAAATCAGATTATCTAAAGCTGAAAATGAATTGAGGCTTGCAAGAGATGTCAAAAGCAATAATAAAGGATTTTGGGGATATGTCAAAAGTAAAAGAAAAGTCAAAGATGCTATAGGATTTTTACAGGATGAAAATGATGAAATGGTAAGACAGGATGTTGAGAAGGCTGAACTTTTAAATTCCTATTTTGCATCTGTTTTCTCTCAGAAAGGAAATGTAACATCAACTGTTATTCACTGTCCTATTAAGGGAATAGAAGAATCCAGGATATCTATAAACAGAAAGATAGTGAGGAAACACTTAGCTAACCTAAATGTATTCAAGTCTCCAGGTCCAGATGAATTACACCCCAGAGTACTGAAGGAGATAGCAGAAGAAATTTTTGAACCCCTCTCCATAATCTTTGAAAATTCTTGGAGAACAGGAGAAGTGCCAGAAGACTGGAGAAGAGCAAATGTTGTTCCTATCTTCAAAAAGGGGAAGAAGGTGGACCCAGGCAACTATAGGCCGGTGAGTCTGACTTCTATACCAGGAAAGATCTTTGAACAAATTATTAAACAACATGTATGTCAATACCTGGATAAGAATGAAGTGATTAAACAGAGTCAGCATGGGTTTGTAACTAATAAGTCATGTCAGACTAATTTAATTTCCTTCTATGATGGTATTACTGATTGGGTGGATCAAGGAAATGCTGTAGATATAGTATATCTTGACTTCAGCAAAGCATTTGACAAAGTCTCTCATACAATCCTTATTGAAAAAATGACTAAGTATGGAATGGACAAGGCAACTGTTAGGTGGATTCATAACTGGCTTAGTGATCGGACCCAAAGAGTGGTCGTAAATGGCTGCACATCCAGTTGGAAGAATGTCTCAAGTGGGGTACCACAGGGCTCTGTCCTGGGCCCTGTATTGTTCAACATCTTTATCAACGATTTAGATGAAGGAATTGAGGGTAAACTGATTAAATTTGCTGATGACACAAAGCTAGGAGGGATAGCTAATACTAGAAAAGAGAGAGAGAGGATTCAAAAAGATTTAAATAAACTGGAGAAGTGGGCAGCAACTAACAGAATGGTTTTTAACAGGGAGAAATGCAAAGTACTACATCTGGGCAATAAAAATGAAAAAAGCATATATAGAATGGGAGGAATAGGGCTAAGTGACAGCACATGTGAAAAAGACTTAGGTATACTAATAGATCACAGACTGAATATGAGTCAACAGTGTGATGCAGCAGCAAAAAAGGCAAATGCAATTCTAGGATGTATTAACAGAAGCATACAGTCTAGATCACGTGAAGTAATTATTTCCCTCTACTCCTCTTTGGTCAGACCTCATCTGGAATATTGTGTCCAATTTTGGGCACCACATTTTAAAAAAGACATCAACAAACTGGAGCAAGTTCAGAAAAGAGCGACCAGAATGGTGACCGGTCTGCAAACCCTGTCTTATGAGGAAAGGTTGCAGGATTTGGGAATGTTTAGTTTGCAAAAGAGAAGTCTGAGAGGAGACTTAATAGCTGTCTACAAATATCTAAAGGGCTGTCACATTGTAGAAGGATCAACTTTATTCTCATTTGCACAAGGAAAGACTAGAAGCAATGGGATGAAGCTGAATGGGAGGAGACACAGATTAGATATTAGAAAAAACTTTTTGACAGTTAGAGTGATCAATGAGTGGAACAGGCTGCCACGAGAAGTGGTGAGTTCTCCTTCAATGGAAGTCTTCAAACAGAGGCTGGACAGACATCTAACTGGGATGATTTAGCGAATCCTGCTTTGAGCAGGGGGTTGGACCAGATGGCCCAGGAGGTCCCTTCCAACTCTACGATTCTATGATAACTCTGGTAAATCGGTTGCTTGAGGCATTCCCAGCACACAGCAGTGGTGATGGTTCTCACACGAGCCGTACGGGCCGGGGGCAGCTTGGCAGAGGTGTTCATGGTGCACACAGCAGAAGTGGCGTTGGAGACAGAGGTTTCATGACAATGTTGTGGACTGATTTTTCAAGTACCGCTCACACAACTGGTAATACAGCATCAATGGAAAGTGACAGGAGACAGCAGTTGTCAACTATGGTTACAAACTACTTTTCCTCCCATATCGATGTTCTCCCACACAGGTCATTCCCCTTTGACTATTGGGCCGCTAAACTGGACACCTGGCCTGAATTGGCACAATATGCCTTACAGGAGCTCGCTTGCCCAGCTGCAAGTGTGCTATCGGAAAGAGTCTTCAGTGCAGCTGGATCAATCCTGACAGAAAAAAGGACCCGTCTGTCAACCGAAAATGTGGATGATCTAACCTTCATTAAAATGAACCATGCATGGGTTTCCAAGGATTTTGTCCCACCTTCCCCTGATGACACATAGGGTGACAGAAAAATGGCTTGCTTTGGTCCACCTCTTCCTGGGACTTGACCTATTTCACCTTTTGCATCAGCTGAATGTCCAACATCAACATATGCCATTTCTAAAACTCCCTAACTGTGCAGCCTCCCCCCCCATGGCCGGGGTCACCACCTAGCGCACGACACCGTGCGAGTGCCGTTGCCCTGGACAGGTGGGTAGGCCGATTCTTGGGCGCGGGCACTGGCACAGGGTCCCTCATAGTGCAATCAAGTGTCTCTGACGGTGGTGGTGCACACCCGCCGTCAGACACACCGCTGTACTATGAGGGGCCCAGTGCCAGTACCGACGCCCACGAGGGGACCCCCCTTGCTTGGGCAGGGCCCCAGCATTTGCAATCTTTACCTCTCCCTGCTCCTCCGCTGTGTAGTCTGGGCCGTCAAATCCATACTGGGCCTAACACCGTCTGAGCCTGCCTCCTGATGTATAGACATATCTTTTGAATGTGTACGCTATCCATACATGTTATCCGGGGATACGGTACCCTTTCTCACCTTTGTGCAATCACGTGCAAGCCATACTGGGCCTAACACCGTCTGAGCCTGCCTCCTGATGTATAGACATATCTTTTGAATGTGTACGCTATCCATACATGTTATCCGGGGATACGGTACCCTTTCTCACCTTTGTGCAATCACGTGCAAGCCATACTGGGCCTAACACCGTCTGAGCCTGCCTACTGATGTATAGACATATCTTTTGAATGTGTACGCTATCCATACATGTTATCCGGGGATACGGTACCCTTTCTCACCTTTGTGCAATCACGTGTAATCCATACTGGGCGTGAGAACGGCTGGCGAGCTGTTAAGCAAGCTACAGCACCTGTGGTTTGCACACGTAAGTTTTTCATTTTTTCAGGAATGTCGGTTAGGCCTAATTCCGGAACTGCGGTTGACCTGCACTTACTGGAAAATCATCGTTCGCAAGTAATAATTGTAATCAGTGATCCCCATCACTAACGTTGTTCAGCGGGTTATCTGCACCTGTAAGCGACAAACGCTGGCCTTTTCAGTGTAGCGCACATGCAGCCACGGACATGTAAGGGCATGACACACCAGTTATTGGCCAATCTCATGTGCCAGAGCCTCACGTGTCCCTCTGGTAAGCCGGACTCGGACCGCGGGGCATGACGGAGTCTCGTTCGTTAACGGAATTAAGCTTGCAATGTGTGCATCTGTTCTGTAGCTGGCATGGTTGAGGTTGCCCGTGTTGAGTCAAATTACGCCGTAGGCTCCACTCCTGGTGGTGCCCTTCTGGACATTCCTTTAAGGTTCAGCTTTGCAACCATACTGCCCACGTAAAACAAACACTTTGCCCTCATGAACGCTGTTTGGAGGATCATGACTCGTGGGAATAACGCCGCCCAATCAGTTAACCTGCTAGAGAGATCCTTCGTTGCTCCCAAGCATGACATCACACTCCCTAGGAGGATGGTAATGCCACTGTGGCGACCGTACTCCTGGGGGCGACACAAGTGCACTGATGCCCAGCCACTGCTCGATGAATCTGCTGGTACATTGACCCAGACCACTACATTCCCCTCGCACGCTACACGGCCTGAATCTGACCCTGATGAAACTCAGGTTACCCTTCCCATATACAGTTCCATCTTACACGGTGACAAAGAGGAAGCTGCAGATGAAAGTGCATGTCCGGCCCACCCGCCATCAGACACACCACCGTACTATCAGGGGCCCTGTGCCAGTGCTGTCGCCAACGAGTGGGCCCCCCCCTGCTTGCTCAGGATCACAGCACTTGCAAGGTTGAAATACTGTGCAGTGAGATGGAAGATGGGGACGACGAGGAGTCCAGACTAGTACAGGGATTCCCTAGCGAGGAGACTTATTTCATTGTTTTCAATGTTGGGACAGCAATTTTTGGGGAGCACTATACTCTGGAGAATGATAGATGGGGCCCACCATACACTAGAACATTCCAAAGGTGGACATCAGACACTGGAGCAGCATTTACAGGGCCCATTATACACTAGAGCATTAGAAATGGGGCCCATTATGTTTGGAGCATTATTTGGGCCCATAAGACAGTGGAGCTTCATCCATGGGGACCAACATATACTGTAGCATTATGTGGAGCGCATCATATACTGTTTCAAACATTATATGGGACCAATGATTCTGTATGGAGAAATAGATGGGCCTCGTCATGATATGTAAAAAGTGTAGTATTTTTCATTGTACTATACCGCTATTTCTCTGCCGTATCGGAGCATGATGAGTTGTGGTATGTGTTAAAGGGGCGCTCTTTCACCCAGGGCACATGAAAACCTGGAGCCAGCCCAACCCCCCCCCACAACTTTAGCCAAATAACCCCCATTTTTCAGTGCGTAACTTGTATTATGAAGTTAATTAAGGTTGACCAGCTTAAGTAAAAAGAATTGATGCTTTTGGCATTCAAATGAGCACTGTAGGTGTGTTTCCTGTCCTCCTCTCACTGCCGACTTTTATTCCCCATTGACTTACATTGGGTTTCGTGTTTCGGGACGACCCCGACTTTTCCCTATAATCGGCCGATCTTGCTCGACCCGACTTTTGGAAAAGTCGGGTTTCACGAAACGAAACTCGACCATAAAAAAACAAAAGTCGCTCAACTCTACTCTTGACAAGTTCGCAAACCTCATCATCAACTACAAAAAACGTCTGACTGCTGTGCTTGCCAACAAGGGTTTTGCCACCAAGTATTAAGTCATGTTTACCAGAGGGATCAAATACTTATTTCTCACTGCAAAATGCAAATAAATTTATATAATTTATACAATGTGATTTTCTGGATTTTATTTTTGATATTCTATCTCTCAATGTTAAAATTAATCTACCCTTAAAATTATAGACTGTCCATGACTTTGTCAGTGGGGAACCCACAAAATCACCAAGGGATCAAATACTTATTTCCCCCACTGTATATACTAGGACTGGGTAGGATATATACACTCTCGTTCCATGTGTACCCAAAATCAGCCTCATCTATGTTGTCTTGCTATATACATATGCTTTTGATATTTTTTATGTTTACTTGTATAAATATATATATATATTTTATTTGGCCTATGAAATATTTTAAAATTTCTATTGAGATTATATATAGTTATTGTTTTTGACCCAGATATATGGATTGTGGCTTTAGAAGTTTCTTTATGTTTAGAATTAGGAAAAAAATCCCAATTAATATTTCAGAACGGGTCCAGAATTAAGCATTAGGTTTGCATTTCAGTATATATTTTTTAGCCTTTTATGAAGCAATTTGCTTAAATTGTCATTTATTCCCAATGCAGCAATCAAATCCAATCACCTGTGCACAATTCTGCTCCGTCCCAGTGAACATTTAGCTTCTGGGCACATTGAGGAGGAACATGAATGTTCTGCGTGTGCAGAATGGAGATGTCGTGACTGCATTATGCTTCTTTTTGCATTGATGTGGAAAACAGGTCGCCTGGACTGTTGGTGGGTAGAGATTATGTCCAACGATAGCTCTGCATTCTAGTTTATGTGCACATCATTTTATTACATGCATATGGTAAAAGTCTTTTAGTCCAATTTTTTAAAGTCTGGAAGTCCTAATAATATGGTAATCAATAAACTAAATCTGGTCATACACAATAGATAGCTGCTGGACTAACTATCCTTGGCTTGACCACTACCTGTCACTGTAGGAGCATAATGGAGGTCCCTTACACATTAGATGGTCGGTCACCTTTATTCAATGTGCAAGAGGGCCTTTAGTCCAATAACAGGTTGACAAAAATTAACTTAAAATGGAACTGTACTTTTAACAAACTTTTCATAAGTAAATAGAACAGGAGAACTTCCACGTCTACCTACCAGTTCTGATGAAGTTCCATAAAAGCGAAACATTATGCATATTCTGTGAGAGGATCTTTTGTTAAATAAATCACCAGTTTTCTTAATTTACTACGAGTGCCAAGTTCTAAGTCTATCGCATACAAGGAAAACTGACAATTAGGAGAATAGAACTGCCCATTAGACTTGTATGCATACTGCTCTGCCTTCTTCCACGTATGACGCTGTGTGGATTCCAGCATATGGCTAAACCCTTAATCCACTCCCAGAAACAAGACTGTATGGGTGCTTAAGTCTATATTTATTGGGATGATATGGACAACAATGGGAGATAACAGATGGTATAGTAGAACATAGTAGTAGATGAGATCGGGGGTTGTTGTACAAAGTTGTAGATGATATCAGAGATTGTTGAACACAGTTATCGATGATTCAGGTAAAAACTATAAGAAACAGATAATGCAGTATGTCAGTACTGGTATATAATATACAATACACAAATGCTGGCAGGTAATCACAGCAATACAAGGTACTATCACAACAGTAGCAATGATACAGGATGCTGTTATATCGGTAGCATGCATTATAGAAGCTGAGCAATACAACATACACAGCAGTAAAAGGGAAAGATATCTTAAACAACTAATGGCTGCCAGCTTTGCACTCACTGAACCGAGGATGCATACAACTATCATGCAGTGTACTAGCAGGAGCTGAACATGCATTGCAAATATCATGAGGCATGCATTATGGCCAGCTAACACAGATGCATAGCACAGTTTACATAAATGCATTTAACCTTACCGGAATCCACTTGTTATAAGCAGTGGTTTTGCAAGGAGTTGAGCACATGTGAGCTACTCAGGAGTTCGGCAGGAACGGTTATATGATGCAAACCCGAGTAAGGAGCGGTTCTGAACAGTTAGCCATTTGGGGGAACAGAAGATTCCAAACACATGAATAAAGGCCCCGTCTCACACAGCGATCTTGCCTGTGATCTCGCTACATGTGACTCGCAGCAGCGATCGGTCCCCCTGCTGGATATCGCTGATCATGCAGGAATGTCCTGGGCCATTTTTTCATCATCAACGTCCCACTGGCCAGCATGCATCGCTGTGTTTGATCGCTGGATCGTTGCTGCTTCGCTGAAGAGATCTGCCTGTTTGGCAGCTTACTAGCGATCATTTAGCAACGCACCAGCGATCCCTACAAGGTCGCATAGTTGTCGGGATCGCTGGTGCGCCGCTAAGTGAAACGGGACCCTAGGAGAGAGAGAAAGGCAACTATGACACCTAATGGCCATAGCTGGAACAGCACTTAAAACATCTTGCTGCACAGAATGGGCAGAACACATACAGTCACGTGGGATTTCAAGGTGACTGTATGCATAATGTATAGCAATCTGATCAGCTCCTCCTGCTCTACAATATGCTGCCTGCAGATCAGATGCAATTGTCAACATGACAGGTTTGCCTTAAAACAGATCATCTGACGCTTTCAACTGAATCCACATCCCTCCTACGCAGATATACTTGAATACAATGACTGCGCAAAGAACCGTTGTCTTTCTTCCCCACCATTTGCACTTGTAGAACACTTGACACTGGTATTGTCGATCTTTCGGTGAAATAACCGCATAGCTGGCCATTAACTTCCCCTACCTCATGACCACCCAAAATGTAATTTTTCAATGAAAACTATGACACTGTAGTTTGGATAATTTTGGGCTTAGTAGCCTTTGTTTTAATAAACTGATAATAAATTCAAGTTTTATACAGTGGGTCCGGAAAGTATTCAGACCCCTTTACATTTTTCACTTTTTGTTTTATTACAGCCATTTGGTAAATTCAAAAAAGTTCATTTTTTTCTCATTAATGAATACTCTGCACCCCATCTTGACTGAAAAAAACAGAAATGTAGAAATTTTTGCAAATTTATTAAAAAGAAAAGACAATATATCACATGGTCATAAGTATTCAGACCCTTTGCTCAGACACTCATATTTAAGTCACTTGCTGTCCATTTCCTTGTGATCCTCCTTGAGATGGTTCTATTCCTTTATTGGAGTCCAGCTGTGTTTAATTTAACTGATAGGACTTGACTTGGAAAGGCACACACCTGTCTATATACGACCTCACAGCTCACAGTGCATGTCAGACCAAATGAGAATTATGCGGTCAAAGGAACTGGCCAAGTTGCTCAGAGACAGAATTGTGGCAAGGCACACATCTGGCCAAGATTACAAAAAAATTTCTGCAGTACTCAAGGTTTCTAAGAGCACAGTGGCCTCATAATCCTTAAATGGAAGAAGTTTGGGACCACCAGAAGTTTTCCTAGACCTGGCCGTCCAGCCAAACAGAGCAATTGTGAGAGAAGAGCATTGGTGAAAGAGGTAAGGAAGAACCCCAAGATCACTATGGCTGAGCTCCACAGATGCAGTAGGGAGATGGGAGAAAGTTCCACAAAGTCAACTATCATTGCAGTCCTGCACCATTCAGGCTTTCATGGCAGAGTGGCCTGATATAAGCCTCTCCTTAGTGCAAGACATATGAAAGCCCGCATAGAGTATGCTAAAAATACACATGAAGGACTCCCAGACTATGAGAAATAAGATTCTCTGGTCTGATGAGATGAAGATAGACCTTTTTGGTGATAATTCTAAGCGGTATGTGTGCAGAAAACCATGCACTGCTCATCACCTGCCCAATACAATCCCAACAGTGAAACGTGGTGGCAGCATCATGCTATGGGAGTGTTCTTCAGCTGCAGGGACAGGATGACTGGTTGACATTGAAGGAAACATAAATGCGGCCAAGTACAGAGATATCCTAGATGAAAACCTCTTCCAGAGTGCTCTGGACCTCAGACTTGGCCAAAGGTTCACCTCCAACAAGACAATGACCCTAAGCATACAGCTAAAATAACAAAGGAGTGGCTTCAGAACGACTCTATGACCATTCTTGACTGGCCCAGCCAGCGCCCTGACCTAAACCCAATTGAGCATCTCTGGAGAGACCTGAAAATGACTGTCCACCAATGTTCACCAGCCAACCTGACTGAGCTGGAGAGGATCTGCAAGGAAGAATGGCAGAGGATCCCCAAATCCAGGTGTGAAAAACTTGTTTCATCATTCCCAAGAAGACTCATCGCTGTACTAGCTCAAAAGGGTGCTTCTACTCAAAGCCAAGCATAGGGTCTGAATACTTATGACCATGTAATATTTCAGTTTTTCTTTTTTAATAAATTTGCAAAAATTTCTACATTTGTTCTTTTTCAATCAATCGGTGCAGAGTGTACATTAATGAGAGAAAAATTAACTTTTTTGAATTTACCAAATGGCTGCAATGAAACAAAGAGTGAAAAATTTAAAGGAGTCTGAATACTTTCCATACCCACTGTACCTTCAACTTGCTGGCGTCTGAGTCGAAGTGATAGGCCGGGGTCAGACTTGCAAGTACAATGCGAGAAACTCTTGCGAGTCTCTCACATCAATACTTCCGCCAGCTGGGCTTCCACTAGGAATTTCGGGACCCCATACTGGCAAAATTTTCGGGCCCCCTTGAGACTCCGCCCAGGCTCCACCCCAGCTCCTCCACACCTCGAACCTTCCACAGTCCCACCGCCCGCTCTTGGAAAAATTCATCTTCTACACCTCATCCTCACCAATCTTATATTAACAATTCCTAGCAAACACCAGATCACATACATAGAAAGCAACTTTTGTTTTTGCCAAAAGAATTTTTAGGCCACCACCACGACAAGGTAGACTCTTCTGGCCGGGCCCTACTCTACGCTTACTTTTTAAACATTTCCTAAAATATCAAATACTTTTTTTAGGTATATTTTCATTTATTTTTCTTTAAGGGAATGAGTCACATATATTTTAGAATGACCATTAATACCACATACAAGGGACAAAAACTGTCACACCATGACCAGACCATATATTACCACCTCATTGTGACCGAATAATACCACATACAAGGAACAAATACCTCCATAGCGTGACCAGATCACATATTACCAACACATAGCGACCAAATAATACCACATACAGGGAAAAATACTGCCACACCATAACCAGATCACATACTAGCACCACAGAGTGACCGAATACTACAATACTGACCATTAATAAAAAAACACAACACTAATGCCTCTGTATTTAGTGTCAGTGTACAGGTAATACTGTGATCATCAGTGACATTATACACAGGAGCTCTGTATGTAGTGTATAGTGTACAGGTAATACAATGATCACCGGTGATATTATGCACAGAAGCTCTGTATATAGTGTATAGTGTACTGGTAATACAGAGATCACCAGTGGTATTATACACAGGAGCTCTGTGTATAGTGTACAGGTAATACAGTGATCACCAGTGACATTATGCACAGGAGCTCTGTATATAGTATACAGTGTATAGTGTCATTGTACAGGTAACACACTGCCTCACCAGTGACATCTCTAGCTGAAATCCCTCATCTTTGCTTTTCTTTTTCATGCAGCACAGACCACCATCATTTCTTCCAGCTAAGACTCGTCTCTGCATAAAATAACACATAGTTACCTAGAGCCCTGCTTCCAGAGCACATTGCCCACTTTTTCCCTTTCTTCTACGCTAGACATCTGAATACAGATGTGCACCCGCCATCAATATATAACTAGTTATTATGCAATCCACCATTCTAAATATAAATTATAATCCAACACTGTGCCCCCACCAACTATAAATAGCCATTTTCCCCACCTAATAAATATATACATTAATCAGCCCCTGTACTATTTCCCCCAATTCATTACCAGTCACTGCATCCTCAATGCCCCCACTGTATGCCTCCCTCTCCCCCGATTCATTATATTTACACACACCTTCCGCCCCAATTCATTATCATGTCTTCTCTCTCTCCCACCCCCACCCTCTATTCATTATCAACTGCTGTCCCCCCACATTCAATACATCTTTTACTCCCACCACCCTCAAAATTCATCATTATTTGCTCTCCCTAGATCTTCATTTGCTCTCCCCATCCCCCACCTTCAATTCAATTGCTGTCCCCTATCCCTCATTTCATCATTTGCAGTCCCCCTCACTTCATCATTTGCTGTCCCCTTCATCATTTGCAGTCCCCCTTCCCCCATTCTTCATCATTTGCAGTCCCCCTTCCCCCCTCACTTCATCATGTGTAGTCCCCTTACATTCATGTACAGTCCCCCTCCCCCATTTCATCAAATGCAGTCCCCTTCTGCTCATGTGCATTACCCCATCTCCTCCCTTACATCATCATTTGCAGCCCCTCCATCATTTGCAGCCCCCTCCATCATTATTTGCAAATTGCAGCCCCCTCCACCATTTGCAGCTCCCCTTTCATCCTTTGCAGAACCCCTCCATCATTTGCAGAACCCCCTCCATAATTTGCAGCCCCCCTCTATCATTTGCAGCCCCCCTCCATCATTGGCAGCCCCCGCTCCATAATTTACAGGACCCCCTCCATCATTTGCAGCACCCCTACATCATTCGCAGCAACCCCCTCCATCATTTGCAGCACCCCTCTATCATTGTCAGCCCCATCTCCTTCATTGGCAGCCCCCTTTTATCATTTGCAGCCCTCTCTATCATTGACAGCCCCCCTTTAATAATTTGCTGCCCCCCTCCATCATTGGCAGCCCGCTTTCATCATTTGCAGCCCCCTCCATCATTTGCAACCCCCCTCCATCATTGGCAGCCCCCCCTCCATCATTGGCAGCCCCCCCTCCATCATTGGCAGCCCCCCCTCCATCATTTTCAGCACCCCCTCCATCATTTTCAGCACCCCCTCCATCATTTTCAGCACCCCCTCCATCATTTGCAGTACCCTTCTCCATCATTTGCAGCACCCCTCCATCATTTGCAGCCCTCCTCCATCATTTGCAGCAACCCCCTCCATCATTTGCAGCACCCCTCCATCATTGGCAGCCCTCCTCCATCATTGGCAGCCCCCCTTTCATCATTCGTAGCCCCCCTCCATCATTATCAGCCCCATCTCCATCACTGGCAGCCCCCCTTTATCATTTGCAGTCCCCTCTATCATTGACAGCCCCCTTTAATCATTTGCAGCCCCCCTTCATCATTGGCAGCCCCCTTTCATTTGTAGCCCCCCTCCATCATCAGCCCCATCTCCATCATTGGCAGCCCCCCTTTCATCATTTGCAGTCCCCTCTATCATTGACAGCCCCCCTTTAATCATTTGCAGCCCCCCTTCATCATTGGCAGCCCCCCTTTCATCATTCGTAGCCCCCCTCCATCATTATCAGCCCCATCTCCATCATTGGCAGCCCCCCTTTCATCATTTGCAGTCCCTGCTATCATTGACAGCCCCCCTTTAATCATTTGCAGCCCCCCTCCATCATTGGCAGCCCCCCTTTCATCATTTGTAGCCCCCCTCCATCATCAGCCCCATCTCCATCATTGGCAGCCCCCCTTTCATCATTTGCAGTCCCCTCTATCATTGACAGCCCCCTTTTCATCATTTGCAGCACCCGCTCCATAATTTACAGGACCCCCCTCCATCATTGGCAGCCCCCCTTCCATCATTGGCAGCACCCCTTCCATCATTGGCAGCACCCCCTCCATCATTTGCAGCACCCCCTCCATCATTTGCAGCACCCCCTCCATCATTTGCAATACCCTTCTCCAACATTTGCAGCACCCCTTCATCATTTGCAGCCCCCCTCCATCATTTGCAGCCCCCCTCCATCATTTGCAGCAACCCCTCCATCATTTGCAGCAACCCCCTCCATCATTTGCAGCCCCCCCTTTCATCATTTGCAGCCCTCCTCCATCATTGGCAGCCCCCCTCCAGCATTTGCAGCCCCCCTTTCATCATTGGCAGCCCCCCTTTCATCATTGGCAGCCCCATCTCCTTCATTGGCAGCCACCTTTTATCATTTGCAGCCCCCTCTATCATTGACAGCCCCCCTTTAATCATTTGCTGCCCCCCTACATCATTGGCAGCCCGCCTTTCATAACTTGCAGCCTCCCCTCCATCATTTGCAGCCCCCCTTCCATCCTTGGCAGCCCCCTTTCATCATTTGCAGCCCCCTCCATCATTGGCAGACCCCCTTTCATCATTTTCAGCACCCCCCTCCATCATTTGCAGCACCCCTCCATCATTTGCAGCCCCCCTCCATCATTTGCAGTACCCTTCTCCATCATTTGCAGCACCCCTACATCATTTGCAGCACCCCTACATCATTTGCAGCACCCCTACATCATTTGCAGCACCCCTACAACATTTGCAGCACCCCTACATCAATGGCAGCCCCCGTTTCATCATTTGTAGCCCCCCTCCATCATTATCAGCCCCATCTCCATCATTGGCAGCCCCCCTTTCATCATTTGCAGTCCCCTCTATCATTGACAGCCCCCCTTTAATCATTTGCAGCCCCCTCCATCATTGAAAGGGGGGCTGCCATCATTTGCAGCCTCCCCTCCATCATTTGCAGCCCCCCCTCCATCATTGGCAGCCCCCCCTCCATCATTGGCAGCCCCCCTCCATCATTGGCAGAACCCTCACCCATTTAATTAATTTTATAAAGAAAAAAAAATTTTTCATACTCACCTCACAAGCAATCCCCAGCAGGCACATATCCTCACGGTAGATGCTATACCTGGAAGAAGCCCATACATACTATCATTTTCAGCAGTGAATCAGGACTTGGAAGGAGCCCATACAGTCTAGTGCATTCACTACTGAGACAGCTAGAATGTATGGGCTGTAGTCAGGACCTGGAGGGAGCCCATACATTCTAGCTACAACCATGTCCAACACCTGACCAGAAGTCCAGGGGGGGGCAGAGGGAGTCGGAGCTGCACAGCCGTCAAGGAAAGATGGCTGTGTACAGCTCCGAGAATGCTCCCGGGCCCCGGTGCCGACGTGTGCGCCATAGGCACGCAGCTCACAGCAGAACATTAGTGCACGATGGGACCCCAGCCCGATGAGCAGAAGCACAAGAGGTGGGGTATTACACGTCTGCCCTGGGCCAACATGTCTGGGCTACTGACTGGGGACAGCAGCTTCCTCCCATCTTTCTGCTGCTGCTGGCCCAGCACCCCAAATTAACTGTTCACTGTCCCTAACTGTACACAGCCCTTAAAGAGGAACATCCACAATACAATACAAGGCATAACAAATACAGCACATACATAATACATTTATGTAAGGTGCACGGGGGCCACACAGAATGAGAGGGCGCAACTGAGGGAACCTGCCACCTCCTTAAACCTGCCCCCCATCTGATGATGCCAGCCAACTGCGCCTCCAGGCAGTCGGGTGGTTGAGACTCCACTGCGGCCCTCAAACTTTCCAGGACTTGGGCTGTGGAAGCTATCCTGAGGTAAACTCCTATACTCTGCAGGGGATCTGTTCTTGATCCCTGAGAGCGTGATAAAGCAGGACCACTCCCCTTCTTGTCCCTATAAGTCCTCCAAATTTGGGTCCTCCCTCTAAGCACCCCCACTCCCTCCAACCCATTATCATGCCGGCCTCCGCCAACACTGGAGGGGGGTTCGACTGTACTCAGGCCTCTTTTACTGTGTAGTACGTGTGCCGACTAGGGGGTGGACCCTTTTTACCGCGAACAGACTGGAGACAGAGACTGACGTGCGTTCAAACAGGTTCCTCTTTATTGGCCGTCCTCCCAATGACCACAGCAACACGACAGCAACACGACAGCTCCTACGCACAGGCCCGGGTACCTTTCACCTCCTGCTTTCCCTGAAAGCAACATCCCTTGCGGTTCTTCCACTATGGCTGCCTTAGGCCCAAAGCCACAGTGCTTCCCTTGACCGAGTCCATCTGTCTGGTACCCCCGGTCGTCCTCTTTCCTGCGGCTATCCTGTCAGGGCCACCCCCTGTCTCTCCTTCCAGTCCCTTCCGAAGCTCGTCCTTCTTCTGTCTCTTCCTATGTTGAACTCCTCCTCCTGGACTGGCTTCCCTGGGGCTCTCTCCCTTTTTATTCCCCTGCCTGGGAATTCCCCTCTTTAGCCCCCGTAACTCCGCCCACCATGACTATGCGGTTTCTTAAGCATTAGCAGCTGTTAAGTCCTTTTTCTGCTTTCTTTTGTCTCCCTCTAGTGGCCAAACCTCAGTACTGCACCGTCTCCTCCTGCTTTTCTTTGTCTCCCCCTAGTGGCCAAAACCCGATCCTGCACCATCTCTTCCAAACTCCAGCTGTTTCCCCATACGTATACACCAGTTCACGTCAAGTATACCTACTGCACATCTTACATTTGCTGTTCCTCTTCAGACAGGCCCATAGGTCAGTCCACTTCCCTACAACTGTGTTAAGGTTTACTTAGGAGACATTCAAATAGCACTTTTACAGTATTAGGATTTGCTTAAGGGACAAAATTTCTATTGAAAAATGTTAAAATACACTTTTATTATGTAGGTAGTGCATTGGGAAATGTTTTTCCAAGTGGCAGCCATAAAAATGCACTATTAGGCTATGTGCCCACGTATGCAGAATATTTCTGAATGAAAACCGGACTCCTTTCCAGAAAACGCGTGTTTTTTTTCTGTGCGTTTTCCGTGCATTTTTGCCCAAAAACGCGCGATTTTGATGCGTTTTTTCCACGCGTCCTCAGTCTCATACAAAATAGCTAAAAACGCTGCATTTTCCTCAAAATTATTGAGCATGCTGCGTTTTTTACCGTTTGCGTTTTCTTGGGAAAGTGATCGAAGAATTGCACCGCCTGTAACAGATTGAAAAATCTCGGATAACGCCTTACCAGGGAAATGGGGCCTGTGAACGATTCAACCGCACTCTGATTCAGATAGATGATGTGAAACATGTTGTACTAAAATAGTGGCATGAAGATGAAACATAAAACATAACAAAAAAAGAAAGATGAAACATAAAAAGTAAATGTCACCTAAAGTACCATAAGGACATATAATATAGACCAACTGCAAAATAGTATATATCTATAAGGAAAACGAGAAAAACAGTCATATAGGCCAAATGATAGAAAAATATCACAAATCTTTATTTAGCACACAGGAATCAGGAACAGACATAAACAGGGTTAAAATGTGCAATTCACACAAGCACCCTTACAAGGGCCAGTCAAACCACCAAAAGAGAACAATATTGGTACCATAATGCAGTGATCCACAAATTCATGGTCTCACAGCCAGCCTGCTGCTTAGTATAGGGAGCAAAAAGTATAGCTTGCACAAACTATAGGGCATAGTCACAGAATAAATAATTATAGTAAAATAGTAGTAATCAATTACCTATATGGAGTGCAGCACCAAAACTGTAAACGGGTGGTGGGTACACCGGCCCACCCCGACGCGCGTTTCAGAGATTATCTCCTCCCCCTGTGTCCACCTGGGTCCAAGAACATCATCATCGTCTGCAGCCTCTATATCATCTGATGCAGACCAGATTTCAGGAACTAGAGCATCCAGAAGCAACTCCTCTTCGAGGGACAGCTCTCCAAGCTGGGGACCGGGTGTTGGTTCGAAATAAACGTTCGAGATAAACTGGAGTATCGGTGGGAGAAGAACCCATATTGGGTGAAGCAAAGAATCAACTCTGAAGGGCCCATCTACGAAATTCAACCAGAAGGGGAAGAAAACGCTTCTACACGAATAGTTCACAGGAATATGCTATGACCCTGTTTGTCAAGAGATCCTGACCAGATAGAGGAAGTGCAAAATGCTCCTGTAATACCCCCCAATTGTCACTGATTGTGAAGAAGAAGACGGTCCTGAACAACCGCCTGTAGATCTAAGAGAAGGACGAGAGCTTGAAGTCCGTGAAGTAGCTGTCCCATTGGAAATGGGTGCTTCCTAGCCTTAACCTGTACAACCTGACTTGAATACCCAATTTGACACAGCTACTCCTTCTGAGTTACGGCGCGCCAAACGGACAACAGCTGGCATACTCCTTAACCGATACAATCAAGGCCAATTTATTTAGCAACAAATCGTTCAAGGAATAGAATGTCAACACGTATTACAAGAGCTCTTGCCCATGGAATGGCGAGCAAATGGAGAGGGGGAGTGTAGGAAGATGGACCGGACCGGGGGTACCTCTCTTGCGCCGGTTCCAGAACTGTCAGGTCTGTCACCGTTGTTGCCCAAGGGAAAGCTTTCCGACCTGGGCTGACCTTTGCACTCTACAGCAGGGGGTGTGTCTTTAATAAAAGGCGCTGTGCCCAGGAAAAAGGGCAGAGACTTGGCGGGAAGACAGAGCGAGCAACAGGGGAAGGTTGGTGCTCTGTCCCTCGAGCCTCATGATAGCGCAGGCCCACGCTGTAGATTCCCTGCGTCCAGTGTACCCATTGCCTCCTATGACCGAAAGATGCAGACTCTACGGGCCGGTGGTTGCTGCACGCCTAAGACAGACCAGGTGACTTAGTTAGAACTGTGTAATTCCTCACCTGCATATTACAGCCGAGCTGAGTCATGCTCCGGCAGTAACACAGACTGCTCTGCATCCCGTATGATGAACCTTGGATCAAGAACCCCGCTTAGGACAATGAGGGATCACTGCCATCACCGGGAATCGGACCCCCAGCTTCTTCAGGACTACATCGGAGACATCACACGCCACTTGCGTGGGCGCCATCATTGGAACCTACAGCTCTGGAAGCCGGCGGATTGATAAGTTAACACAAGCCTAAACAGCAACATTTCCAGGGCAAGCAGTCTGGGCCTGTGGGTGCGTGGCTGGGTATTTTCTTTTGTGTTCCAAGGGCTGGGGTAGGGACATCTGAACGCTGCACTGAGACAAGGAATTGGATGTGGTTGATGATGGTGATTACAAATTTGCAACAACAGGTGCAGGGGAAGGCATCTGAGCCTGCGTCATGGACAGGGGATTGGAAAGCATGCAGCACAGGGGAAGAGGCAGTGGTGTCACCTGCAAACACTGATTGTGGACCCAAGCATTCAGCCCACCTGGGTGCTTTGATGACATGTGTCAGTGCTGGTTATGATCTATGATCTGGCCCTCGCTGATCTTGGTGCAATAGGTTTCAAATTATCGTTCTTGTCTTGTCCACACTTTCTTTAAAAAAGTGTGAGTCTAAGTAACACCTAATTCTTGGCCTGGGAACTCGATGCATCTGGGTGCTCTGGGGAACAGTTGCCTACTCTTTCCCTCTGGCCATGCAACTGCCTCTTCCTGCCTGTTGCAGTGCTGCGGATTACACCTTCTCTGCGTGTTAGGCATCAGATTCCTGGCACTGCAGAGCGGGAGTCCAGAGCCAGACATCCTGCAGTCTCCCATGCTTCCTCGACCACTCCAGGTGTTGCTCAGCAAACACAGCAAGCCAGGCTTGCTGCTCAGACTCACTCTGACAGCCTGGATGTTGCTGCCACCTCTGGTGCAGCAATAGCAGTGCAACCTGCTCTGCAGGTAACTGCTCCTGAGGCTAAGTCCTCATGCCGTGCTACTGGGCATGCCCGCAACTTGACTTCTCACTGGAGAGCAGGGGTCACATGCTCAGGTCCTACGTCGGATCTGATTGGTTCTTCCCAAGCTAATGGAAGGTCCCGGAAGCGCATCGCTATAAAAAGCCCGCTTGGCGGCTCGGCGATGCGCTAGTGTAGCATATTATGCTGTGTGTATGGTGACGGATGTGTGGACTGATGACTGACGCATTATGAAACCCCCTCCCTCGGATATTACGAATGGTGACAGAGAGTTGGATAGTCAGTCTCAGCTTGTGGCAAGCTACACGCCACGTGATCCTCGCCTACACTAGCGTCCGTCGGCACCCGTGTCTCAGCGCCGACGTCTGCGGCTTTACCTGCCGCTGCGCTGCACTAACCGCAGCTACTCTTGGTCGCTGTTGCGACGCCACACGCAGGCCTCTGTGACATTAACAGAGCCGCGTCTCGGCATCACATTGCCTCTAGCGACTCTGTGCCAGAACAGAGCCGTCCTTAGCGTTCGGGTGACGTTAACCCGAGCGCAGTACCTCATTGATTAGGTGCATCTGCCATTGTTCAGCAGCGGTCTTGTCACCTACCGCACGGTGGACTCCGGGCGGCGAACGCACCTCCTGTTATTTTATATTTGGTGCGTTCCGCCGTCCTAACATTACACTAGCGCCAGGGTCTGGGTGACAATGGCAGACGTGCAGCAGCTGCAGCGCTACATTCGGCAGCTGGAGAGCAGGTTGGCGGCTATCGAGAGCACCAACTCAGCTGCGAATGCTGCGCTAGCTGCCGCCCATACGGTCGCTGAGGCCGTCTCACGTGTGCCCACACTTTTGCCCTCGCCAACAATCTCTTCCCTCCCGCTCCCCGATAAGTTTTCGGGTGAGAGCGCCACCTGTAGGGGATTCGTCAGTCAGTGCTCCATTCACCTGGAGTTGCTGGCTGCACGGTTTCCTACAGAGCGGGCCAAGGTGGGCTTTATTGTCTCCTTGTTAGCTGGCCGGGCATTGCAGTGGGCCACACCGTTGAGGGAACGTGATGATCCCGTGGTTCAGGGGCCTGCTCAGTTCCTCGCGGCTCTGAAGCAGGTCTTCTTGGGACCATGGGTCACGCACGATACGGCTCTCCAACTGTTAGCGTTAACACAAGGGTCACTCTCGGTTAGCCATTATGCTGTCCGGTTTCGGACATTGGCTTCCGAACTGGAGTGGCCGGACAAAGTGTTAGTCCCAGTGTTCTGGAGAAGCCTAGCTGAGCACGTCAAGGATGCTCTAGCCACCCGAGATATTCCCACAACTCTGGAGGAATTGACCTCCGTCTCCACCCGTATTGATCTCCGGTTCACGGAGCGCAGGCTGGAGAGGACTCAATCCAGACATAAGATTAACCTGGCTCCCACCTTTACCGAACCGCTGAGCCATTCCGCTCAGGAGCCTCCCTCCATCGAGCCCATGGAGGTATCTCGCACCAGTACTAAACCACGTCAGGTGCGGGGCTCTGTGCGCTGTTATTACTGCCGACACTTTGGCTACTCGGCTGGCACATGTCCTCAGCGGCTAAAGGGATGACCCTGTTCCATGGTGGTAGGTGGTGGCCAGTCCCAGATGGGGCCCTTTTCGCCTAAGCCAGTATTCCAGGGTACTCTGGATAATGGTTCCTCCACCTGGGAGGCAGAGGTTACTCTGGACTCCGGGGCCGAGGGGAACTTTATGTCCTCGAGTTTTGCCCAGAGTCACTCTATTCCCCTGGTATTACTCCCACAACCTCTGACCATCAGGGTGGTGGATGGGGCACCATTGCCGTCTCAAGTGACCCATCAGACAGTCCCACTCGGTTTCGCCATGTCCCCCTCACATCGGGAGACCCTGTCCTTGCTTATTATGCCTCATGGCATCGATCAGGTACTCCTCAGGGTTCCCTGGCTTCGTTGTCACTCCCCTCACATTGATTGGGCGTCGGGGAGAATACTGGGCTGGAGCAAGGACTGCGAGGGAAGGTGTCTAAGGGACAGTCTTCAGGTAGCGTCTACAGAGCTGCCTACAGATCTCTCCACGCTTCCTGAACCTTACCATCAGTATGCGGACGTCTTCTCTAAGAAGTCTGCTGAGACACTCCCGCCGCACCGTCCCTATGATTGCCCGATTGACCTCCTGCCGGGCACAGAACTTCCTCGAGGTTGTGTCTACCCATTGAAAATGGGGGAAGCCAGCACTGCTTAAGGTTAGGACGCATAAATTGGAGTGCATATGCACATAATGTCTAGCTGTATTCAAAAATGAGATATTTAGCAAAAAAATTGATCAATTCAATTGAGCCACCCCGCCGCGCCAAGGCAATCTCATATGGGGGGTCCTACTCTATATATTTTTAATAAATGCTGTGCCATTACGGCCTCCTAAATACATTTAGAGCATGACCACATCAAGTGCAATCTGTACCTGAACATTACTGGATCGCTCCCATGAAGCCAGATGAAGCAAGGCCGCAATGGCACAGTGAATAATAAAAATGTAGAGTAGGACCCCCCATATGAGATTGCCTTGGCGTGGCGGGGTGGCTCAATATATTGATCAATATTTTGCTAAATGTCTCATTTTGAATGCAGTAAGATATGTCATGATCACGTGTGTCAGGACGCAGATGTTACCGCAAGGCGGACCCATAACACACGTGGCCCTGGATACACCGCCTCCAGTGGGGCGAATTTAAATAATAAAGCGTGCAGGTGGATACGCCGCCTCCACCTGGCGAATTTGGGTATTACACGTTATATACATAAAATCTGGAAACCCCGCCTCCAGTACGGCGAATTTAAATAATAAAGGGAGAAACCTGGGAAACTTTAACAATGGTGGGCCCTTTAATAGGGAAAAGGGAATTGGAGACCTCCTGAGCTCCCCTGAGCCAGTGTCCCTGCACTCCTAACGCTCCCTATGCCGGTTTCGCACCGGGCGCCGCACGCGTACCTCAACGCCCTTGCTCACCCTGAACCTAAACCCTCACTAGGGAATGGGTCGGTGCGGAGACTAATCCCACCACTGCACTAATAACACACATGAGGAAAGAGACAATACAGGGGAAACACCACTTAGCTTTGCTCTGTTGCGTGCGCTCCTAGCAACAGAGCCCTCCACCTGAGTGCATCTTCTCCTCCACCCGGATCCATCACCATAACAGGATCCTTCACCTTAGTGCAGCCTCGGAGCAGAGTCCAACACCAGTTGCAGCTGCTTAGTACCAGAGTCCCAAGGATGAGTTCAGCTGCTGACACGAAGTCGAGCATGCTTGAGTCCAGCTCAGCGGCCAAGTCCCACATGGTGAGTGCCACTCTCCATAGTCGCCACTCCACCAGCCCATGCAGACACTTCCCGCTGACACCATCACTGCGACCCCACCACGCCATGCCAGCCCTTCGTCCAGACACCATAGCTGAAACACATCCCCCCTGGCTAAGCTGCGCAGGACTCCTCACCACCTCCATCCTTCATCCAGGCTCTCCAAAAACAGAGTGAACACAAACTCACAATATCACAGGCAGTGAGTGAACCCCCTGAGCACACCTTTATAGGGTGTCACACCTGATCCATAATTAAGTGCAAAAAACCCTAAAGTGCAATACCACTCACCACCACCGGGGACAGTCAAGACACCTTGGAACTTTCCAAAGTAAAAAAAGTTCACTTTGTGCTTTTAATACCGCCAGATCCAACACTGGATCATGACAAGATATGTGCATATGCACCTCATGTTATGCGTTCTGACCACTAGCAGTGCTGGCTCTTCTCTTTTTTTATTGCAAATTGGTTTTGTGGCTGACCACCACTGTTGCCGTGCACGCTGGGTCATGTTCGCCATCTTTTCTGTGTTTATTGTGATTGATCTAGGCTGCTGTGCACACTCACGGCAGCCCCGCCCTGCCCCAGGCTTTATTTATTTTTGCATCCATGTCTGAGCCTGCATTGCCCTTCATCTGTGTTTGCTGGTCAGGCAGTGTGTGGAGGTCAAACCTGAGATGTCTGTGTTCAGACCTGGTTGGCCTTCAGCTGCACCTGCTCCATCTGGCTGCACGGGAGTGATGCAGATATGCTTCAGGTATGGATTGCATTTGATATGGTCTTGCTTTTAAAACATTTAGGAGGCCGCAATGGCACAGTGAATAATAAAAATGTAGAGTAGGACCCCCCATATGAGATTGCTTTGGCGTGGCGGGGTGGCTCAATATATTGATCAATATTTTGCTAAATGTCTCATTTTGAATGCAGTAAGATATGTGCATATGCACCTCATGTTATGCGTTCTGACCACTAGCAGTGCTGGCTCTTCTCTTTTTTTATTGTGTCTACCCATTGTCTCTTCCGGAGACAGAGGCAATGTCCCAATATATCCGGGAGAACCTGGCACGGGGCTTTATCAGGAAGTCGGTGTCACCGGCTGGGGCAGGCTTCCTCTTCGTTCAAAAGAAGAGCGGAGACTTACGTCCCTGTATCGACTACCGGGGTCTCAATGCCATCACGGTAAAGAATAAGTACCCTCTCCCGTTGATCTCCGAGTTGTTCGACAGGTTGCGTGGGGCGCGGCTATTCACAAAGCTAGACCTACGAGGGGCATACAACCTGATCCGTATTCGCGAGGGAGACGAATGGAAGACAGCTTTTAATACTCGGGATGGCCATTATGAATATCTGGTCATGCCCTTCGGCCTTTGTAATGCGCCCGCTGTCTTCCAGGACTTCGTCAATGACGTCTTCCGTGACATTCTTTCTACCTCAGTGGTGGTCTATCTGGACGACATCCTCATCTTTTCGCCGATTTGCCCACCCACCGGAAAGATGTCTGCAGGGTATTCGACAGCCTGTGGGCGAATTCCCTGTTCGCCAAGCTGGAGAAGTGTCAGTTTGAGCAGGAGTCCTTGCCATTTCTGGGCTACGTCATCTCGGCCCAGGGGTTGGCTATGGATCTGGCCAAACTGCAAGCGGTTATGGACTGGCAGGAACCCCATTCTCTTAAAGCGGTGCAGCGCTTTTTGGGGTTCGTTAATTATTACCGTCAGTTTATACCTCACTTCTCCACTCTGGTAGCTCCTTTGGTTGCTCTCACGAAAAAAGGAGCTAATCCTAAGGCGTGGACCGAACAGGTTTCTAAGGCTTTTTCCTCCATAAAGTCCCACTTTGCAGGCGCTCCCATTTTACACCGTCCCGATGTGGATAAGCCATTTATCCTTGAGGTAGACGCTTCTTCCGTCGGTGCAGGAGCAGTCCTTTACCAAAAGGATGCTCAAGGTCGGAAGCATCCCTGATTCTTCTATTCTAAGACCTTTTCACCGGCGGAGAAAAATTACTCCATCGGCGACAGGAGCTGCTGGCCATGAATTTGGCTTTCTCCGAGTGGAGACATCTCCTGGAGGGAGCCCGGTTCCCCTTTCAGGTGTTCACGGACCATAAAAACCTGGTCTATCTTCAGACGGCCCAACGCCTGAATTCCTGTCAGGCCAGGTGGTCGCTCTTCTTCTCTCGCTTCCGCTTCACCCTGCACTACCTCTCCGGGGAGAAGAACATCCGAGCAGATGCCCTCTCGCGCTCGGTGGTCTCAGCGGAAGAAGGAGAAGCTGAGCCCCGGTTAATTCTCCCTCCGGAGAGTTTTACGACCGTGGCTCATATCGCTCTCGAGTCGGTACCGCCAGGCAAGACCTTGGTGCCCCCTCGGCTACGGCCGGAGGTTCTTGCCTGGGCACATGCCTCCAGGCTAGGTGGCCATTTTGGTAATAAACGGACCACCGAACTCCTGGCAAGGTCATATTGGTGGCCACATATGGCTCGAGACGTCAAGGCATACGTGAAAGCATGCGTCTCGTGTGCCCGGAACAGGCCTTCTAGACAGAGGCCGGCGGGGCTCTTGTTTCCCCTGCCAGTAGCGGATAGACCATGGGAAATGGTGGGCATGGACTTTATAGTTGGCCTGCCCAAGTCCAGGGGCAGTACGGTCATCTGGGTGGTTACCGACCATTTTTCCAAAATGGTACATCTGGTGCCACTCGCACGCCTACCTTCCGCCCGAGGTCTGGCCGTCCTGTTCATTAAGCATGTATTCCGTTTACATGGTATGCCGGACAAAATCGTAAGTGACTGAGGTCCCCAGTTTGCGTCTCGTTTTTGGAGTGAGCTCTGCAGCTTACTCAGCATCGAGCTAAATCTGTCCTCCGCCTACCATCCCAAGACGAATGGCTTGGTCGAAAGGGCCAATCAGACCTTGGCCACCTATCTACGACATTTTGTCTCTGCCAGGCAGGATGACTGGGCATCCTTGCTGCCTTGGGCTGAATTTGCCCTAAACAATGCGGTGGCCGATTCCACTGGTCAGACGCCTTTTCTCCTAAATTATGGTCAACACCCACGCGTCCCTGTCCCAATGCCGGTGTCCTCCACTGACTCCAGGGTGGCAGACTGGGCAGTGGAGGCCCGGGACATTTGGGATCACACTCAGGATGCTATCCGGGCATCTAAAGAAAGGATGAGGGCGTCCGCCGACACGCACTGGCGACCCGCGCCAAGCTTCTCCCCTGGCGACATGGTGTGGCTCTCCACCCGGAACATTAAATTGCGGGTCGAGTCTCCCAAGTTCGCACCACAATACATTGGACCGTTCAAGGTCCTCGAGCGACTTAGCTCAGTGGTCTACCGCCTGGCTCTTCCTCCACATTTGGCCATATCGGACGTGTTTCATGTGTCCCTCCTCAAACCAGTTCACATGGTCCGGTTTTCTGAGCCATCCACCGGGTCATCAGACTTATCGTCTGACGAGTATGAGGTTAACGCCATCGTGGGGCGCAGGTTAGTCCGTGGCAAAAAGTTCTACTTGGTGGACTGGAAGGGTCATGGTCCCGAGGCTCGGACCTGGTGGAGAATATTCATGCACCGCTCCTGGTCGCTGCTTTTGAGCGCAGTGAGGAGGGGACCCTAGGGGGGGTAATGTTAGGCGTCGGATTCCTGGCACTGCACAGCGGGAGTCCAGAGCCAGACATCCTGCGGTCTCCCATTCTTCCTCGACCGCTCCGGGTGTTGCTCAGCAAACACGGCGAGCCAGGCTTGCTGCTCAGACTCGCTCTGACAGCCTGGATATTGCTGCCACCTCTAGTGACTCTGTGCCAGAGCAGAACCATCCTTAGCGTTCAGCACATCTGCCATTGTTCAGCAGCGGTCTTGTCGCCTACCGCACGGTGGACTCCTGGCGGCGAACGCACCTCCTGTTATTTTATATTTGGTGTGTTCCGCCGTCCTAACACTGCGCTGCTATCCTCACTATGCATGGCACCTTCCCAGGGTTGGGTCAGTCAATTCATTGCCCACCACCTTGTCTTCCACTTCCGTACTGGTCCTCCTGACTTGTTGACTTAATAACATCACTTGTTGGCAACTGTATCTCATCATCATCTACCACTTGAGATACTAATTTCCATTCCCCACTTTTGTCGCCATCTGACAGTGGCTGTTCAAATATTTGGGCATCACTACACAATAGCTCCTCATGTTCCTCTTGAAACATGCAGGGTAAGAGGCCAGAATCAATAAATGTAAAGAGATCCTCGGACAGTCCAAGTGTGGTGTCACTGTTCTTCTGGGACTCACCATGGTGTGAAGAAAGAGGATCAGTATGAGAATTATGTAGTCCAGACTCTTGGCTAGTGAGATTGGACCATGTTTGCACTGTTTTGGCTTCAAGAGTGGTGGCCTGTGCCCTAATGCAAAGTGAGACAGGAAGCTAGGTTTCGTGGATGAGCATGTTTGTCATGCTCCCAAAGCAGACATAATTTCACCTGGCCCACAGCCTCGGCCTCTGCGTGCACCATCAGCAGTACGCCCACTTCACTGTCCTTTACCGTACGCCTTGCGCATTTTAAATTGGGTTTATATTTATATGCCTGCAAACATTCCAATATAGGTAGCCCTGAAAAAGACTTTTCTTTTAACGGCGCAGCAGTAGCTGTATACAAGTTCTGCAATAGCAATATTAATCCCTGCCTAGATGCCTCTAGTCCAAAAATATTCCTCCACTGAATACAGGTAACAGTGGTTTTTCTAGAGAAAGGACAGTATGTAGATGTGAAAAGGACTTTTCTTTTTGATACAGTAGTGGTATACAAGTTCTGAAGTCAATGGACTTTTCTTTTTTGATGCAGCAGTGGTATACAAGTTCTGAAATCAATGGAATCAATGGTGTTATATAAATAAATAATTTCATTAATTAATAGTAATAATAATAGCAATATTAAACACAACTTTTTGAATACTCTAAAATAAGCTTTCCCTTCTATGTCAAATCTCCCTGAACTGCTTCCTGAGGTCATGATGGCGAGCATCGCATCACCGGGTCTTATATTAGACCCCAAGATGCGATTCTGCCGGCCAATCACAGTAGTGCCAGTATCCAACATTATTATTGTGTATGTCTGGCAATCCCTGCATGTGAATTGGCTGTCTAACAGGCACCAATCATGCAGGGAGGGGACTCGAATATGGCGCTGGAGCACCCGCGATACTTCATCAAGTAACAACCACTGCTGAGCACACTCACTCAACACTAAAGTCTACAGTTACAGTTTTGAAGCCCCCACAGCAGTAATTTTCATTATAATGTCATAAGTAATATCCTGGGATAATGTACTGGTCAGCTTGTGTATTATAGCATATCATGTTTTATAAAAGCATAACATATTATTTTTAGCTTTTTTCAGTTGGGGATGAGCAGCTACGTGATTAGTTCAATGGCTTTGCAGCACTGGCATCCTGAGAATGGCATCCCTGGTACATGCCCTTATAGAATACATTCAGAAAACATGACATTTCAATAACAATTATTAGTGCATATAACCCTCCAGTTCTCTTCTAAATATGAAAAAAAGACAAAAATCAGAACCCCTTCTGTAAATACGGAACCAAAACCATTAAACAAATACCGATCCCAAGGCAGACACCCCAAACAATATCAGATCCCAGACAAACACAGAGGCAGGGCCAACCCTCTAAATAAATACTGAGCTCCTATAAAGAAACCTCCAGATAAGATTCCCAAATAAATACAGAAGCCAGATCAGACGCCCTAAACTATTACAGACTGCAGACCAGAAAAGAACCCTTAGTGGCTGTGTGGTCTTTCAGATCGAAACAGAACCTTTACCCACAAAACCACACAGTATTGCGACCCACCATTTGGCTAATCTATAAAGAATCAGCATTATGTACACAGCATAACATAACATGAATTACATACATTACAGACTGGCAGGAACAAATAACCGATCAGTGTCATAGAAAAATCAATGAGTATGTTTACTCTACAGTAAAAAGATAAACTGCAATAGTGCATGAACATAATATAGGGTGCTCAGTTAAAATAATTTTGATAAAAAAATGTAAAAGTCATGCCACCACATCATGGTGACCCAATTTAGGATGGTCCTAATCTCCAATATTAAAACCTTGCCATTTGTCAAGTGACGTGCATGTAGATATGGGCTGAGAAGAACTGAAACCTGACTAGTGGACTCACAGCTATGGAGAACCACATGATTGTAATGTCCAGCTCAAAGAAAAGGCTGGCCACTACTATTTTATATATAGAATGTGAACAAGAAGACACTGGTGGCAAACATGCGGCAAAAGACACTTCGGGAAATACTGTGCCGACGTCGAAGTGTCTTATTCCAAATCAGTGCAGGCATGCCTATGTCTTAGATGTATTAAATGTCAAGTGCACATAACCTAATAGTGTTGATCAGGTTTTTAAATCTAAAATTAGCGCCAGTCTGCACTACGCTTTATCATAGGGCAGAGGTAGCAAACCTTTTTTATAGTGTCTAATTCACATATCAAACAGAAATTAAGGTAAACTATCATAAATCGTTTTTAACTGAAAAGAAATCCAATGTAATTTTATTTTCATTTTTCTCTAATTTACCAATATTTTTGGTCCTGATATAGATGGAGTAACAAAGGCCCTACAAACCAGTGATTGTAAAACAAAACCTGCAAATGCAATGTTACTCTCTGGGCTCAAGGACCCAATAAAGGGAGTCTGCAATCTCTAAAATGCTAATTACTTAAATTACGTAAACATTTATATAGAGAACTTTGACCCTGTAAAAATCAAGCCAGCAGTATAGCTTTTGCGGTATTAGCGGCTGAGAAATTGACTTAATCCATATACATATGAGGTGGCCTCAGTGGACCCTTGGGTTGGCAAGAGCTCAATGCACTGTAATCCCCAATTTTGCATCTCTAGAACTCCCCTCTGATCCTGATTGATAGCACTGCGCAACAAATTTCAGGGAAGTTCTTCTCCCCTGAGAAAATTTTATTGTATCTTATAGATTTTGATATGCTGAACATGAATATGTGCTCCAAAAGTCTGTATCACGTAAGGTTTTTAACACCTTCATGACCGGAGCTTTTTTCGAATTTTTGTTTTCGTTTTTCACTCCCATTCTTTCCAGAGCCATAACTTTTTTATTTTTCCGTCAATATGGCCGTGTGAGAGCTTATTTTTTGCAGAACGAGTTGTACTTTTGAACGACACCATTGGGTTTACCATGTCGTGTACTCAAAAACGGGAAAAAAATTCCAAGTGCGGTGAAATTGCAAAATAAGTGCAATCCCATACTTGTTTTTTGTTTGGCTTTTTTACTAGGTTCACTAATTGCTAAATCTGACCTGCCAATATGACTCTCCAGGTCATTAAGAGTTCATAGACACCAAACATGTCTACGTTCTTTTTTATCTAAGTTGTGAAAAAAAATTCCAATGTTTGCTAAAAAAATTTGAGCCATTTTCCGACACCCGTAGCGTCTCCATTTTTCCTGATTTCGGGTTGGGTGAGGTCTTGTTATTTGCGTGCCGAGCTGACGTTTTTAACGATACTACTTTTGTGCAGATGCGTTCTTTTGATCGCCCGTTATGGCATTCTGGCATTTTGATTTTTTTTTCTCACTACGCCGTTTAGCCATCAGGTTAATCCTTTTTTTATTGATAGATCGGGCGATTCTTAACGCGGCGATACCAAATATATTTGACAGCAGCATTTAGCTACTTAATAGGTGCAGGCAGATCGCGATTCCGCTCACGCCTATTGCGGGCACATGTCAGCTGTTAAAAACAGCTGACATGTTGCTGCTTTGAGGTGGGCTCACCGCCGGAGCCCACCTCGAAGTGGGAGATACTGCCAGCTGGCGTACTATTTTGTCAGCTGGCAGTAAGGGGTTAAGAAGCAACAGTTTATAGTCTACATTATGACGTCCGAGACGCTACATACATGTGCATCGATGCCAGTAGCAAAAGCAATTGTTCAAAAGTGTTTTGCAGACGACTTTCGTTTATAATCTGTGTCAGATGCTTCTCGAATAAGATTCCAGCAATATTCAGCCAGCATTGACGTACTCCACTTTCCCTGGTACTTTTTCTCCATCAGCACAATGTCTTGGTGAAATCTTTCACTGTGTTCATCGCTAACAGCTCCAAGATTGGCTGGAAAAAAGTCCAAGTGAGAATGTAGAAAATGCATTTTTAGTGACATATTGCATTTCATCAAATCATATGCTGTGAGCATGTTGTCAAAGTTCGATGCCCTGCTGTTGCCAAGGAAGTTGAAGGTCACATCTTTAAAGGCTCTCCATGCCACTTGTTCAGCACCTTGTAAAAGACCATCAAAGCTATCGTCATTCATTATATCTCTGATCTGTGGGTCAATAAAAATACCTTCTTTAATCTTTGCAACACTTATTCAAGGAAATTTCTGTTGCAAGTAAGAAAAGGCTTCCGATTCTTTGTTCATTGCTTTGACAAAATTCTTCATAAGCCCAAGTTTAATATGCAATGGAGGGAGAAATATCTTTGCTGGATCAACGAGAGGATTATGTTTAACATTCTTCTGTCCAGCAACCAGGTTTTCGCGGAGTGGCCAGTCCTTTTTGAAATAGTGCATTTCTCGTGCACGACTGCCCCACTCACAAATAAAATAACAATACTTGGTATATCCAAGCTCCAGTCCAAGGAGAAGTTGCAACAACTTTTAGATCACCACATATGTTCCAGTTATAATTTCTATAATTGTTGTGGGTCAACAGTAACTCCATATTCTCATACGTTTCTTTCATATGTACAGCATGTCCAATAGGTATCGAAGGATAGATATTTCCATTGTGTAGTAAAACAGCCTTCAGGCTTAAAACTGACGAGTCAATGAACAGTCTCCATTCCTTCGGGTCATGTTCGCATCCAAGAGCACCAAACAACCCCAAGACGTCGTTGCAAAAGGTTAAACTGTTGACATGGTTGAATAATTGACTAAGGTCTTCTTGACGACTGCAAAAAACAGAAACTCTTATTCCTGGTAATAAGAGATTCTGTTCCCAATAATTATGCCTGCCTCTTTGACAATTTCAAATCTCTGACCAAGTCACTCAGATCAGCTTGACTGAACAGATGTGGATTAGTTGTAGAAGTCTGGGTCTGCAGCAGTTTCATTTTCCACTGACATTGTTAGTTCATCTTCGTCATCCTCCATTGTCCATACTTTGGGCGGCTTTGGAACATGAAGACTTTCATCGTGTGGCACTGGTCTTATGGCTGAAGGAAGATTAGGATATTCTATTGATTTCTTGTTCTTTGCTGAATATCCTGTTACATTTGTAAGGCAGAAGTAGCAATCTGTTACATGAGCTCTCTGCTCTGCTCTCCATATCATTGGGACAGCGAACAGCATAGAAGGTCGTGATCCATTAAGTCATGCTCTAAGTATGTCAGTATTGTCTGTTGATTCCTCCCCTGCCCAGGAGATGTGGTATGCTCCATACCTTCAAAGGGAATCTGTCACAAGGTTTTTGGCACCTAATCTGTGAGCAGCAAGATAACTTAGAGACAGAGAACCCTGATTCCAGCAATGTATTACTTACTGGGCTGCTTGCTGCGGTTTTCATAAAATCACTGTTTTATGAACAGGAGATTATTACTAGAGGAGAGGACTAGTAAACCTGCTGCCATGTAGTCCTTTATATTCATAAGCTCTGTATAACCCCACACTTTCCACCGATTGGCAGCTTTCTGCCTATACACAGTATACTTCAGGGGTGGACACACAACATGTGAAGCCTGTGTGGCTGCATCGGGGCCCAGAGGTGGAGGGGGGACCATGCTGAGTGACAAATAATGAGGGCAATTTGGCATGTTTCGCCGGCCCCGAGGCTCCTGGAGGCTCCTAGCCAGATTGTCCTCATGTGCCACAGGCAGGGAGCGATCCCTGCAGCTCTGCTGCCTACAGGAGATAATGGCAGTGGAGTGGGATCCGTCCTGTGCTTATTGCCCACGCTTCCCATCTGACACGGCAGCGTGGCTGGATGACAACATTATTCAGCACGCATCTGTGTCAAATAGAATGCTGCCGGTGATGGTGTTGCTGTGGCTGCCGGTGATACTGCGGCTGCCAGGTAATGTTCGGAGAGGCGAGTGGTACTATGTGTTGTGTGTGTGGCTGCAGGGGAACCTGCAGAGAGTTGAGTGATGCTGTGTGTGTGTGTCTTTGTGTGTGTGTGTGTTGGTGGTGAAGAGGGCAATGATGAGGGTGGTGGGGAGAAAGCAATAATGAAGGCAGTGGAAAGGGCATTGATGGGGTGGTGGGAGAGAAGGCAATGATGGTGGTGGTAGCAAGGGCAATAATGATGGCGGTGGAAAGGGCACTGATGGGGTCATGGAGGAGAAGGCAATGTGGAGGTGGTGGAAAGGACAATGATGGGGGAGTGGGGGAGAACAATGATGGGTTGGGGGATTGGACAATTATGGGAGTGGTGGGAGAGAACAATGATTGGGGTGTTGGAGATGGCAATGATGTGGTGGGAGAGAAAAATGATTGGGATGGGGAGAAGGCAATGAAGCAGATGGTGGAAAGGGCAATGATCAATGATGGGGTGGTGGGGGAGAAGACAATGATGGAGGTGATGGAAAGGGCAATGATGGGGGTGGTGGGGGAGAAGGCAATGATAGGGTGGTGGAAAGGACAATGATGGGGTGGTGGGGAGAACAATGACTGGGGAATTGGAGAGGGCAATGATGGAGGTGGTGGAGTAGAGCAATGATTGGGGTGGTGGAGAGGAAAATGATGGAGGTGGTAGGGGAGGACAATGATTGGGGTGGTGAAAAGGACAATGATGGAGGTGTTGGAGAGGGCAATAATGGGGTGGTGAGGGAGAACAATGATTGGGGTGGTGGAGAGGGCAATGATGGAGGTGGTTGAGAGGGCAATGATGGGGGTGGTGGAGAGGGCAATGATGGAGGTGGTGGGGGAGAACTGATTGGGGTGGTAGAGAGGGCAATGATGGAGGTGGTGGGGAGAACAATGATTGGGGTGGTGAAGAGGGCAATAATGGGGGTGGTGGAGAGGACAATGATGGATGTGGGGGAGAGGACAATGAGGGATGTGGGGGATTGGGATGGGAGTAAGGGGGACTTATAATGGACTTATGAACAGGAGGACGCGGAAGAGGACATTAGATATGGATGTGAAATGAATTGAGTGGTGGAGGATGGTACTAAAGCCCTGATAGCGTCCTCCCCCCATCTCACAATTCATTGTGATGTTATTGGGGACTTAAAATTTATTAGGGAGTGGAAGAGGAGGGGGTAAGGTGCCTAGGACTCTTTATAATGAGGTGAAAGGTGGGAGAAGACGCTATCAAGGACTTGTAATGAATTGGGAGGTGGCGGAGGATGCTCAGTACCTGATGGCATCTTCTCCCACCCCAAAATTCATTATGATGGCTATCAAGGACTTATAGTGAATGATGGGGACACAGGACAGGGACTAAAGCTATGTGCACATGTTCTGGATTTGCAGGAGAAAATTATGCTACATATCCTAATGTGTTGGCAGGAAGGACACTGCGTAAAACACATTTATTTTTTTGCAACGTTTTTGCGTTGCTTGTGTTACATATTTTCCCTCACTAGTACAGGTGAAATACTCTGCAAGAATTGACATTATGCAGATTCGAATTTGCAGCAAATCTGCAAGGAAAAAATAAGCAAAGTGTGCATGAGACTTCAGGGATCTCATTAACTTTGCTTGTACTGTAAAACCTTGCATATATTCCGTGTGCACATAGCATTAATTGGGGAGAGTTACAGACTGAATAATTTATATTAGTGGGAGGCAGAAATTATAGTTAATGGGGGGCGCAGCGCTGCTTATCACTTTATAGTTTTAATGGTGGGGTACATATCTGTATTGAGAGGGGAGACACAAGTATGTATACAATGTATGTGATCCTGTTATTTTCAGGGCTGCGATGATCATCATGACAAGCTGAGTCGTGGCTGTGAGATGTCGACATGAAGGTCTGACCAGATGGAGAAGAAACAGCTGAAAACGGCTCTAATTAGGTGAGACATCAGCAGTAAGTGCCTGGATGTAAATATTATTCTGTATCTGTTCTGTGTGACTTGGAGTAATAATGTTATCTGTGAAATCCCTTATTCTACATTCTCACATTTGTGTGAAATGTCCGTGTGCTTCCAGGTTTTTTTATCGGATGGCACACGGACTCATAGAATTTTATAGGTCCATTCACACGTACATGAAAATCACGGATCTGAGAATGAGATCTGTGAGGATTAGAGAATGTCCCCTTCTGATTCGATTTTGAGGATCAGAATAGGACATGCTCAATGTGTCTGTAAAAGTGGGCAGCACGCCGACCCTGCACACAAATTCAGGAATGTAGCATTATTATGCATAGCACAGTCTCTTAGTATAAAGTGTATTCGCTTATATATAACACAGTCCCTTAGTATATAGTGTACTCACTTATTATGTATAGCACAGTCCCTTAGCATATGGTATACTCACTTATTATGTATAGCGCCGTCCTTAGTTACATAGTATTCTCTTTTATTATGTATAACACCATCCCTTATTACGTACCATCCTCTCTTGTTATATATGGTGCTGTCCGTTATTATATAGCTTCCTCTGCTGTAATGTACAGAACTGTCTCCTACATAGTGTATTCTTGTTACTTTTGTTTTTTACATGAAACTTGGATAATATTTCATAAGCTCTTTTAAACCTGATCTAATTTTGACCAAAAGAACTCAAGGATTTGTAAACAATATTGAAAAACATTATCTCAACTTCCCCTATTATTGAAGATGATAATACGGTTAAATGTGTCCCCACTCAGATGCCCTCCAGGGCTTTCAGGTCTGTAACCTCATTGTCTTGTCATCATCCCTTCTTCATGACTGGCTGTTCCTAACATCCCCCTCCCGCTCCGTCTCTCTTTTATTCCTTCTATCTGTGTCAGTGTCACAGTCTTGTCTGTTGCCTCCTGTAAGCAGATGAAGGTCAGGATCACAGGAATCTTCTGCTTTTGAAGACCAGCAGATGAGCAGAACCTTCTGGTTGGGTGAGGAAATGTTGTGATTTTTAACATCCTAAAATGTAGAGGGCTACATTATCCCCAAAAAGGGCATGGTTACATTTAGTGATGGCACAGGTCAGTGGTTAAATAATTTGGAAGCAACATCTCACCATTGACCTTTGTAGAAGATTTTGAGTTGTATATAGGTCCTTCTTCCCCTGGGGCAAAGATTCCATTTAGTGTCATAACCTTAAATCTTAATACCTTGGCCAAGGCAGATTGGCTTGTTGGCACTCTCTTTGTGTCTTGCACCACATGGCACATATCCCTCTAAACTTTGATCAAAGGACAAGTGCTTGTTGTTTATACTGCCTACCTGCCAGCCGTAAGGAGTATTTGCTCTGTATGGGTTTAGGACCTCTGAGTGTTCGCAAGAAGTTTTCCGTTCAATAACAGCAAGCATGGATATGAAACGTGAAGAATTTATCAAAAAATTGTATAATTTATGGCAAATTTTTAGTGTTCTCACTTCAACTCCGCCGCCTTACATGGTTCAAATAATGCACTTTAATAATAATTTTGACGTAAATTATGCCAGTGTAACTTTTTAAGCATGACGGTAAAATATTAGGAGTGGGAGACCAATGTGTCAAATTTTGCATGTAAATGGTGAATTTTTACAACATTTTAAATATGTTAATCAGCAGAAGAAAATGTTGCACCAAAATATAGTTTTGCACAAACTTACCTTTTTTAAGGCATATTAAAAATGATTGCAACATAAATGTATTTGTTCCATGTATTTTTAAGACAATTAAAACTTATCTATAATAGCTTTGAAACTTTTAAGTAGAAATGCATTTATAAATATGTTGAACCAAAAGATTAACGATACCAATTTGTTTGTCATTTTTAAGTTTCACTGTAGTTACTAAAAATGACATAATAAATGTAAAACCGTAATAAATTGATGACAATCTTTTTTATTGTAGCATAATTGCATCTTATTTACAAAAGATAAACTTTTCCATAGACTGAGGTGGACCCTTTAGAGGACCAGAGGTCTGCTGCTGGATCCTGGCTCTGCCACAAATATGGACCCTCCAACAAAAGACAGTTTAACAGGAGATGTTTTTAGAGCCAATCGCTTACCACTGGGGTCTGTTTTTATATGATGATGAATAATTCACCAGATCCTATTGATGATATGTCCTAGGTGTACAATGATATTATAGAATCGTGGAATGTTAGGGTTGGAAGTGATCTCAAGGGTCATCGTGTCGAACCCCCTGCTCAGGGCCGTATTTCCCATTAGGCACTCGTGGGCCTGGGCCTGGGGCGGGACTCTGCGGAGGGGCGGCACCTCAGCAATGTTTTTTTTTCCCTCCGGTAAGTCCATCCCTCCACCCCCTCCGTCGATGACATCATACTCACCTCCTGGCTCCTCCAGTAGTGCCTGCAGCTCTGATGATCTCCGGCGCCGCTATGCTTCCTGACTGTGTGCGCGGTCACGTGGTACCGCTCATTACAGTAATGAATATGGACGCCACTCCACTCTCATAGGCGTGGTGCCCATATTCATGAGCTTAATGAGCGGTACCATGTGACCGCGCACTCACACAAACAGGAAGAACAGATACCGGCGCCTGGCTAGAGGAGTCATGCAGCAGCAGCAGCAGCCAGGTGAGCCAGATGGAGAGTGAGCGGCGTGGGGGGGTAGTGAGCGGCTGGGGGGGAAGAGGGAGCGGCGGTGGAGCGGCAGTGGAGGAAGAGGGAGCGACTGGGGGGGAAGAGTGAGTGGCTGGGGGAGAAGAGTGAGCGGCTTGGGGAATAGTGAGCGGCTGGGGGGGAAGAGTGAGCGACAGGGGAGGAAGAGGGAGCGGCGGGGAAGGAAGAGGGAGCGGCTGGGGGAAGAGTGAGCTGGGGGAAGAGTGAGCTGGGGGAAGAGTGAGCGACTGGGGGGAAGAGTGAGCGGCGGGGGAAGAGGGAGCGGCGGTGGAGGAAGAGGGAGCGACTGGGGGGAAGAGTGAGTGGCTGTGGGGAAGAGTGAGCGGTTGGGGGGAAGAGTGAGCGGCTGGGGGGTAAGAGGGAGCGGCGGGGAAGGAAGAGGGAGCGGCTGGGAGGGGAAGAGTGAGCTGGGGGAAGAGTGAGCTGGGGGAAGAGTGAGCGGCTGGGGGGGAAGAGTGGGCTGCGGGGGGGAAGAGTGAGCGGCGGGGGGAGAGTGAGCGGTGGGGGAAGAGTGAGCGGCTGGGGGGAAGAGTGAGCAGCATGGGGGAAGAGTGAACTGGGGGGGAGAATGAGCGGAGGCTGCATTCAGTGCGCTGGGGAGATGGCTGCACTAGGGAGACGGGTGCACAGAGGAGATGTCTGCACTGGGGAGATGGCTGCACTGGGGAGACGGCTGCACTAAGGAAATGGGTGCACTGAGGAGATGGCTCCACTGGGGAGATGGCTGCACTAAGGAAATGGGTGCACTGGGGAGATGGGTGCACTGGGGAGACGGCTGCACTGGGGAGACGGCTGCACTGGGGAGACGGCTGCACTGGGGAGACGGCTGCACTGGGGAGACGGCTGCACTGGCGAGACGGGTGCACTGGGGAGACGGGTGCATTAGGGAGATGGCTGCACTGAGGAGATGGCTGCACTGAGGAAATGGGTGCACTGAGGAAATGGGTGCACTGGGGAGATGGCTGCACTAGGGAGATGGGTGCACTGGGGAGACGGCTGCACTGGGGAGACGGCTGCACTGGGGAGACGGCTGCACTGGGGAGACGGCTGCACTGGGGAGACGGCTGCACTGGGGAGACGGCTGCACTGGGGAAGACGGCTGCACTGGGGAGACGGCTGCACTGGGGAGACGGCTGCACTAGGGAGAAAGGCTACTTTCACATCAGCGATTTTTGCCAAAGTGTCTGCATTAGTCATACTCACCAATGGGTGAAGCAGCACTAAAAGTGCCTAGGGCAGCATAAACTCTAAATACGGCCCTGCCCCTGCTCAATGCAGGATTCACTGAACCATCTCGGACAGATGTCTGTCCAGCCTCTGTTTGTAGAGGCTCAAAAAGATATCAAACAATATCAACAAAGATGTTTATACAGAAAGATGGTGGATAGAGATGAGCGACTTTGCCTTTTTTCGGGTCGAGTCGGGTTTCATGAAACCCGACTTTTGCAAAAGTCGGGTCGAACGTAATCGGCCGATTATCGTGAAAAGTCGAAGGCCGACTGAAACACGAAACCCAATCCAAGTCAATGGGGAAGAAAAGTCGGCAGTGAGTGGAGGACAGGAAACACACTTACAGTGCCCATTTTAATGCCAAAAACATCAATTCTTATTACTTAACCTTGTCAACCTTAATTTACTTTATAATAATAGTTAGGCATTAAAAACTGGGGGTTATTTGGCTAAAGTTGTGGGGGGGTAGGGCTGGCTCCAGATTTTCGTGGGCCCAGGGCCAAAGAGTGTCACTGGGCTCCATTAACACATGCCACAATTCAGGATCCTCTGATACGGCAGAGAAATAGCGGTATAGTACAATGAAAAATACTTCACTTCTTACATCACATGACTGATATCCATTTTAAGTTCTCCAATAGCTCCAAAAACGGACAGTATATTACTCCATACAGTATTATGGCCACCGCATAGTGCGCCATACAGAGTAATGAGGCTCATATATTTCTCCATAGAGAATCATTGGTCCCATATAATGTTCGATACAGTATATGATGAGCTCCACATAATGCTACAGTATATGTTGGTCCCCATGGATGAAGCTCCACTGTCTTATGGGCCCAAATAAAGCTCCATATATAATGGGCCCCATTTCTAATGCTCCAGTGTATAATGGGCCCTGTAAATGCTGCTCCAGTGTCTGATGTCCACCTTTGGAATGCTCCAGTGTATAGTGGGCCCCATATATCATTCTCCAGAGTATAGTGCTCCCCAAAAATTGCTCCCAACCTTTAAAACAATTAGATAAATCACCTCGCTAGGGAATCCCTGTACTCTGAACTCCACGTCGTCGCCATCTTCCAACTCTCTGCACTTGGACTGTTTAGGCAGAGGGCGTACAGACGTGATGTCATCGTGCTCTCTGACCAGAATGTCACTGTCAGGAAACGCGGAAGACGTCACGGCGGTGGAGCAGGGAGAGGTAAGTATTTCAACTTTGCAAGTGCTGTGATCCTGAGCAAGCAGGGGGGGCCCACTCGTTGGTGACGGCACTGGCACAGGGCCCCTCATAGTACGGCGGTGTGTCTGACGGCGGGTGGGCACCGGCAGAGACACTTTTGCGTACTATGAGGGGCCCTGTGCCAGTGCTGTCGCCCATGAGTATGCCCCCCCACCTGCTCAAGGAACCTGGATTTTCATCTACACCTTCCTCTTTGTCACCGTGTAAGGTGGTATAGTATGCGGGAAGGGGCACCTGAGTTTCATCAGGGTCAGATTCTGGCTCAGTACACTGCGAGGACAATGTAGCGCTCTGACTGAATGTACCAGCAGAAAAATCTAGCAGTCGCTGTGCATCAGTGCACTCCATGTCAGATTCATCTTGGACTGGGGAATTCATGATTTGACTTGATAACCCAGGCATGGTATGTGAAAAGAGCTCCATGGAGTAATCTGTAGTGTGGCCTGCCGCATCCTTCACTTTTGGTAGGGGTGAAGGACACAAGGAAAGGTGTTGTTCCTGACCAGGAACCTCCACTGACGACTCAGTGCTTTTATTTTTTTAAACTTCAGAAGAGGAGGCGATAGAGCTGGAGGCTGTGTCAGCAATGTAAGCCAAAACTTGTACCTGAAGCTCCGGCTTTAAAAGCGGGTTACCTACTCCCAGAAAAGGGAGCCTTCGAGGCCTTGTGGAGCCAGATGATGAAGCAGGCTCAACACCTCCTGCCTTAGGTGCTATTGCGCTTTTGCCACTACCAGCAGATGCACCACCACCACCATCAGTACCAGCTGGCAACCCCCGCCCACGTTCACGGCCTCTTCCACCATACTTCCTCATTTTTGGGAAAATGTACCCAAAATACCACTAGCTATATGGTACTGTAAAACAAGGTACAAGGTGTATATAGTATTGTGGAGAATTTGAATCTCCCTAGAGATTTTAGGAGGCTGAACAATTATCTCAGGCCCACTATAGATTACACCTCAATTTAACAGGCTGAAATTGGCTGGTGTATGACAAAGTACAAGGTGTATATAGTATTGTGGAGAATTTGAATCTCCCTAGAGATTTTAGGAGGCTGAACTATTATCTCAGGCCCACTATAGATTACACCTCAATTTAACAGGCTGAAATTGGCTGGTGTATGACAAAGTACAAGGTGTATATAGTATTGGGGAGAATTTGAATCTCCCTAGAGATTTTAGAAGGCTGACAATGATGCTCTCAGTCCAAGTATGGCAGCAGGCAGCCTAATAAGCAGGACTGCTGCACATAAAAGTGTGGAAAAATGAACGCTTGGTAACTGTGCAGAAAAGAGGAAGAAAAGTATTTTTGCTTTTAAAAAAGCAGTTTGCACAGCAGTGTGCAAACAGCAATGCAGCTATCAGGGAGCCTTATAAGGCAGCCTAATAACCAACAGAGCTGATGCACAAAGATAGAGCCTCCCCTGTCACTGCACACAAACTGTTGTGTTGTACAGTGGAAATCGCTATCAGCAGAAGCAGTTTTTTTGGTTCTTCTTCCCTGCCTAACGCTCTCCCTTATTCAGAATCAGCAGCAGCAACCTCTCTCTATGCTAAGATCGGCAGAAGTAAGATGGCGGTCGGCGTGCACGCCCTTTTATAGCCCCTGTGACGCCACACAAAGCAAGCCAATCACTTGCATGCCCTTCTCAAAGGTGGTGGTGACCGCTGCCCATGTCATCGCGTTGCCCGCAGTGTGCGTCCTCCATCATTGGCTGAAAAAGGGCACTGGAAGCATCTTTTGAAACGCGACTTTGGCGCTCTGGTAGCCGACCTTATGGCCGACCTCACGCTATGGTCGGGTTTCGTTTCATGAAACCCGACTTTAGTGAAAGTCGGCGACTTATGAATTTGACCGACCCGTTTCGCTCAACTCTAATGGTGGATGCTCAGAATTATTTCTTCTGGTGTCCCAGAAAAGCCCAGTCTGATATTGATGATCCTATGGCTTAGCCAAGATAGAGTTAGCTGACATCAACCTTACAGAACAACAGAGCCAGCTCTTGAGGCTGAAATGGGGTCAATAAGTTAGGGAAGCTAGGTCACGGTGGCACTGTCCTATCCCATGGGTGAGCTGGACTTGACCCAAGTAGGACTTTATTTTTACTAAGTAACCAGTACACTGGTGCACGGTATAAAGCCTGCCTGATAATTGTAGGTGTAAGCACTTGAAGACATAGGAGAAACAGGCTGGAGTCGTACAGAGAAGCTGGTGACATGACAGGGCAGATACAGTATATCGCTATACAAAGTCTGTGCATGTTAGAACGCTAGCTGTGGCTCAGCTATACTTGAGCTCCTGCTTTGGAAATTAAAACAATGTCTGGAAGTCATCTATCGTTTCAGGAAGTAACTAAGATTTCTAACTACAAGGCATCGGAAATTATTAACACTTGATGCAATATTTCAGTTTTTAAAGGGGTATTATTGAAATTTTGCAGACAAACATACTGTATATCTCCGGGTGCAACTGCACTTTCTGTCTTAGTCGCAAATGGACTCTCTCTGGGTTTAATGCATTTAGTGGATGTAATCTAATGTGGTGTACTTAATTATTTGTACTAAATGTCCAAATGGGGGTCTGTATGTGGGGGAGACAGGGCAAAAGCTTAGAACAAGGAAGAATGCTCATCGTCACACAATAAGAGAAAAAAGAATGGATCTACCGGTGGCAAAACATTTTTGTATGATGGACCACGGCATCAGGGATATGAAATTACTGGTATTGAAAGGTAACTTCACATCTCAGAGAGACAGGAGGGTCTGAGAGTATAAATGTATGGCGACCTTTGACACTCTCAATGCTGGAACGAATGTGTCGCATGGATTTATGTCTTTTTACATCAATTAAGGAATTTGCTCCTAAGACCTTGTGGGGGCATCACAACACATTAGGAGACCCCAATCAGAGGACAATAAAACATCCGGACTCCTTATCTATGAACTGGTCCAATATTTATGTTTCTCCCTCTCCCATAATTATGATTCTGCTTCACGTCACTTGTCTCATCTATTGCATTTTTTCTGTACTGTGTTGTGCATAAATATGTGACTTCAGATTTTGTATTAGTCCAGCCTGATGAAGAAACCTGAGTAGTCTCGAAAGCTTGCAATGTGTTACCATCTTTTCAGTTAGCCATTAAAAGGTATCAACCACTAAGGACTCTCAATTCTGAATATTTTTCTATCTACTGGCTAACATGGTACAAAGATATACATCTTTCCTGTATCATCTTTCCTAGTGATTTTTGTTTTGGAGGTTCCTTGAAAGTTTGGGGCTGCATTTCACCAAATAGAGCTGGGAAATTGGTCAACAGGGGGTCAGTTAATGAACTGTGCCGTCCACCCATGGTAACTGGACGGAGTAAGGTCCAGCATGTTTAGAGACTGCAACCTAATGTCGTGTTTTGGTGCCTGTTTTGTTCCATGGACATTAATGAACTGTTCGGTGTGCGGTCGCCCACGGAAACTAGACAAAGGTGTCCAGCATGTTTAGTGACTGTATTAAAGCCGTGTACTAAGAAATGTTATGGACTATGTGTTAAGCCTGTGAAGTGTAACATGGCCTACGGTGCGGTTTATGAAGGAAATAAACCACATAGACTGTTGTTTAAGCTAAAGTGTTCCTGTGTGCCTTAAATCTCGCAGCCAAGTGAGTGTCCCCCAACACACACAGTGCGCGCTATCTTACAAACTATATGGTGTTGCTGTATGTAACACAAGCGATCAGATGTAGATACTTGTCCATCAGTAAATCATCTGAGTGGGTTCAAATTTATTCTGCAGCAGTTCAACGACCCCCAACATGCAGCCAATGTCATTCACAACTATCTGCAGTGCAAATAACAAGGAGTCCTGGAAGTGATAATATGGCTACACAGAACCCAACATTATGAAGGGAATTTGCACAAGTCTACATCCACAAAAGGTCTGTGGTTAGTTCACTAAGATGTTTGGAACAATCTTCCTGCCAAGTTCCATCTAAAACTGTGTGCCAGTATAGCTAGAAGAAATGATGCTGTTTTGAAGGCAACAAGCAGTCACATCAAATATTGATTTGATTTAGATTTCTCTTTAGTTCATTCATTTTGCCTTCTTTTCTTGTGACCGCAAGTATGTGATTTGCATACTTCCAGCTACATCCCATTAAACTGTGACCGGCCTCATTGAATTCACTTGTATTGAGTGAGGCAGCGCACTTCTAGTCAGCACATGATGGCATGTAAGCAAATCACATACTTGCAGTTGCACACCCGCTGGCTCCCAGCGCAAGCACTTGAGAATCCTGACAGTGCGAGCACTGTACACTGTGATGACTCACAAGCCTGACGTAACCCCAAGCCTGGACTCCTTTGAAGCTCCAATTTTTTGCTTTGCATCCTTTCTTCCACACCTGTTTCTAACTTTTCCACAATATTGTAAATGGTGGGCAATGGGCATGTAAAAAAAAAATGACACAATAACTCATTCATAGATCACGAGTAATACTTTCTCCACTTCTCAAATAATAACATCTACCAGTGGGTTAAATAAGTAAAAGAAATAATTTTAGAGCAGTGAATTAGGAATATAAGTAAATCGTATGTCATTTAGCAGTTTGTTTGACTACATTGTTCTTGTCTTGGATGTCATTATTTATCTGTCTTGTATATACCAACCTCAGGGCACTGCCAGCATCAACCGGCCTCTTCTGCAACTGACAGGAAGCTCAAGAATTCTTGGAATCAGGTTGACAGAAAAAATACCAACATGTATTGTAAAAATAGAAATAACTGCTACTCAAACAGAGCAACAGCTGGGAGTGGATGTGTTGGATGAAATATCTTGTGATTTTTCTTTCGTACACTACTCAAAAAACAAAAATTCAAAATATTCAAAATATTTTGTTTCTCTTTTACTTCTGCTATTATAACAATAACAGATGTGACTTTTTAGGTAGGGTTGTAGGGTTTTGTGGGATATACATTTGTTTTCCATGATACAGTGCAGTTTAAGGAGTTTTCCTGGATTTAGGACCACTCCACTAATCAGTAGAACAAGGACAAAGGCACCAAAGACTATAGTGGCCCTTTAACACTCATACGAGTCAATGTTATTCAAGTAGATCAGACCTCTTATCGATCAAATATTGAGTTCTATGAATAGGTCCTTAATATTTCAGTCCCTGAATTGGATTATAATTTAATAAATTCAACTTTTTCTAATGACAAGTGTCAATATAGTTAAAGTGGTGGTCCAAAACTAACATTGATTTAATCCTAATTGTCTATTTAATGTAATAATTAAATCATTTTTCTAATACACTTTAATTAAAAAGTCCCTATCATTCCCTCTCTACTCTATGCATTCCTCACTCTACTCTCTACTCTTTATAACTGCTTTTATTTGCCTACTTCTCGATTGATGACATTTTGTTTGAGAATTAAATGAGAAGTTATCAGTGGGCAGAGGCTGTGGTAATTTAAGGGATTCTTTCAAGACAGAGAGTGGCATGTACAGAGTGTGCCACCTAAAAGACAACCGCTTGTGTGGTTTGTAATGCTCATAGACCTCATTGATAAAAACTATGAAAAACTGTCTGTTGCCCATAGCATACCAATGAGAGCTCAGCATTCATTTTAACTGGCAGTGTAAGAAATGTATGAGATGAAAGTCTGACACGAACATGTGTGTAGATGAGGTAGATTGAGAGTGGGCTTGGTCTTTTATCTCTTCCTGTTCCATCAAGAAGCTAACAATAGAATCCGCCTGTTAATTTGTTGTTTCATGGTCCCAGCACGGATTGTTAAAGCTATTTCAGGATATTCTCCTTATTTGCTTCCTCGAATGTGGGCAACTGGGAGATACTATATGTTACATATCTAGTGTTCAAGTCCTAGGTTGTACCAGGTGTGATCCAGAGTGCGAAAATTAATCTCTTCAAACTCAGCTCAGGGCAAGTAATTGGGAGACCCACCGCCATTGTAACATGCATCAGTTTACTCATTCCAATTTAAACAATTGTTTTAATGTTTTGTGTCTGTTTTAATAGGTACTCATTAAAAGTTAATTTTTATCAGATATACCATTGGTACATAAGGTTATTTTTTTGTTGGTTTTCGAGTCAATAAGCTTACCCAGTTTTCCGTGGCAAAATTAGGTGCCTCGGCTTATACTCGTGTCAGCTTATACTCGAGTATATACAGTAGTCAAAATCTGCACCCCCTGGATCACAATCAATTGCCTAGGGCACCCATACACACCTGTCAATATTGATATGTTCGCCTGACATTAGTGATGTGTTTTGGGGGGGCTTAAAAGCCCACTCAATTCTCCTAAATATATCTGCATCCTAAAACACTTTTTTGGTTCTTATATTGTGAGTGTATGTTTTAATTCCATTACAGTGTACCTTGCCAATTCCTCTTATTTTACTGCTGTCTTAGGCAGTGACTTATTGCATGAAGTATAAAATTAGCTGCCACCAGCAACTATGTGAAGTACACAGTGCCAAATCTGACTAATCAGAGCTACCAATCCTGGAAATTCAAGGTAAAGATACTGCCATAAAGAGAAATTATGTGGAAATAGACACAGGAGTCCAGGCCTGACCCACTACCAGAAGACTGTGTAAAAAAGGATCAATTGGCACAAAGCACCATCTTCAGATTGGTTGATGATCAGATTGCACATGTATGTAAATGTGAAACTGCAAAAGAACTGTGAGAACAGATGCAGAAAGTGCATGAAAGGGTAAAGCTCAGCAAGAAGCTCTGTTTAATGAGAAAGCTTTATCAGTCGAAACTAAATAAGAGCCAAGATATGCAGGATTACATAAGAAATACTCTAAAAATTGTGGAATGTCTGCGGGGATTTGGGGAAGATCTAAAGGATTTCCATGTTGCTGCACTACAACTAGTCATATGACTAATAACAGAAGCTTCTTCTCTAATCTTGACTAAAGTAAAGGCCCCATCACACACAGTGGTCTCGCTAGCGAGATCGCTGATTTTGTGACGCCACAGCGATCTTGCCAGCAAGATCGCTGTGTGTGACGGGGATCAGCGACCGGCCCCCCCGCCGAGTATCGCTGATTGCGCTTGATCGGCCTGGGCCATTTTTCGATCGCTGGTCTCCCGCTAGCCAGCACGCATCGCTGCGTGTGGCAGCGAGAGACCAGGAAAAGGAAAAATCAAAGATGAGTTGTACTAGCCAAAATGAAAGAAAAAGGTATACACTACTAAAAATCAACAGCACACGAATTGTATCCATGTATAGCACAGGCGTCTTTCACATAGAGACCTAGAAGCAATAAGAAAGTTAGTTCAAAAACAACTTGCTGATGGTAATACAGTCAATCTGTCTAATCAGGCAATGAAATGTACTATCTGTTTTAAAGGGAAAAATATAAAAAAAATCCTTTCCTAAGCATAGTACTAAGAAATCAGAACAGTTTTTGAACTTAATACAGATTTTTGTGGTCCAATGAGTATTTATACTCCTGGATAGAAGAGATATTTTCTCACATTTATCAATGATTATTCAAGATAAACAATTGTCTATCTGCTTCACAGCAAATATGAAGTTCCAGAGAAACTTGACATATATCTCGATGAAGTGTATAACAAATTTAAGAAAATGACAAAAATTTTGCCTGCAGTTAATGGAGCTGAATATACAAGTTAAGAGACGCAAAACATTTTAAGGAAAAATTGAATTGTGTTTCATACCACTGTAACATACAACCCTGAGCAAACTGGTGTAGCGGAAAGAAGGAACCAAACACTTTGTCAACGTGGAAGAAGTATGCTATTTGATTCTGATTTGCCAACAACATATTGGGGTGAAGCAATCATGACAACTTGCAGTCTTCAAAACAGACTACCAGATAAAGCTACTGAGAAAACTCTATTTAAGCAATGCAACTGCAAAAAGCCTGAAATACAACACATAAGGAAATTTGGAAGTAATGTATTTGTACACATTCTCAAAGAAAAACATATCAAGTGGGAATCTCATGCAAAAGAGGGTATCCTGGTGGGCTACAGTGAAACCTAGAAAAGATACAGAATCCTGCATCCAGAAACAAACAAGGTCACAATAAGCAGAGACATTATGATTGATAAGAACTTTGTGTCGCTCAAGTTTCATCACATCATACCAGTAGTCCAGCTGAAGCAACAATCTCAGTTACAATATCAAAATAACAAGGAAAAGGATGTTGGTTAGGTTCTTCAACCACTGAAAAAGCAACAGAAAAATCGGGTAAACTTGAAATCGGGAAATCATCGAGATTAAACAAGGGTATACCAGCTAAACGTCTATCCTACTTTGTCAAAACACTACCTGAGTCAGAGCCACAGTCATAGAAAAAAGAAACTTGGCACTCAACTTATGATAAGGAAATCCAGATTTTTTATTTAGGCAGTCACAAAAGCAGAGGACGTTTTGGTCCCAGTTGGACCTTCATCAGTCCGACTGCTGTAGGAATGAGTAAGTATAGATACAGGGCTATATGTGCCTGTAGGTGAAGATGGCGTAGCAGCAACCGTAATTAGAGTTTAGTCCTGCAATTATGAGAAGGGATGTATAGGTCAAAGCTGACCAAAAGCAGGGATTTGAAAAGCAGGCGCTGTGCTTAGCTTCTCCTACACTGACCCGGAATCCACCCCTTCTCATAAGGGGCCCATCACATCCCTATCTGCAGTCCTTTGGTACTCTTTGTGGAGGGTATTAGTGTTATGCATGAGTGTGTTAATTTTATTCCACCAAGAGTAGCCATAGTGTAGCTTCCCATATACACAAGCTCATTTATAGAAGCCAGGACTGTTTTGTTGGTCAGTTTCTGGATCTTCCAATTATAGTAAAAAACAGCACATGGCTTAGTGCAGATGTGGGATAACATTATCACATACAGTGCTGAGGATTGCTCCATGTAAATGAAGCAAAACAAACCCCTATTGACTCACAATATTATTTATTGATGCTCATTTTGGGAAGAAAGTCTGAATATGTACTGTAAAATGACAAAGGGAAGAAAGGTTCTATGCCAATTGACTACTAGCCTCTTAGCCCAGCTTTTTGCTATGAGCAAAATGTCGGGTTATTGACCAACCATGGAGCCTCGTGCGGAACCAAGTATAGAAAGTAGCGCTTTTACTTTGTTGGAAATTGGCTGGATTCGCAGCTTTAGGACTCCTCCATCATACATTAGTGCCCTTTCCCAGGGTTTAGGCTGTCTTCACTTGTTGCCATGCTGCATTTTGTGTAATGGAATTTTCAAAAATCTATTTTTCAAAGCTTTGTGGTTCTTTTGCCTTTTCCACAAAAAAGCAATGTGTCCACAAGGGTCATTCTCCTGCAACCAAGTCAAGGGAAATGTCTGGCTGGCCATAGCTCCTTCTACAAAGCATACACATCCTCAAAACAATTATGTTTAAAAGACACTTTTATTATTTTATTTAATTTATACTTATTAAGAAATTAATTTCCATGTGGGCCATGATTTGCAGTTTTTGTTTTGGAGTGATAGATTTCAAAGTTTGCTTTACAATGCTGCCAGGGTACCATAGGAAAGAATAAAATAAGGTCTACTGGTGCAAATACCAACACACCCAAAACTAAATTCTTTGGCAATAATCCTTGCTGTTTCTTCGCCATATCTACGTTCATGAGTGGATCTCAACTCTTCCCTTTAAATGTCCTTAAAATATGTAAAAAAAAAAGTTTGGATCTGCAAGTGTATCATCTTATTCTGTGACAACACATTTTTGGGTGTGGAATTTTTTTTCTAGTAATAGAAAAATGTGGAAATTCCTCCTGTTGCCACTAGGGGGAGCTCACAGCATTTAAACTTAATATTTCGCTCTAGGTCAGCAGCATACATGACTGTGCAGCGAGCTACCTCCTGTGGCCACTGGAGGCACACCCATGCTTCATCCAAACAAAATAATAATTTACTCTATGAATATAAAAGGTTAAATGGGTTAATTTTTTTCTTAGGCATAGGTTGTCATAAAATAACAAACAGAGGCATACTTATCTGTTATTCGCTGCATCAAACCAGGGAAGGTGGCTCTGATCTTGTCAGCTTCGGACTGCTCCATGAGGCTGTCAAAGAACTGCTGAATCTTGTGATTGGCTGCACTGGTCAGGTGACTGAAACGGTGTGTCATTGGATATTGCTCTGGTGGGTAAGATGGACGTCGTTGTCAGCACTTCCAGAGCCAATGCCAGCTAGTAGAGTGGTCTGTGCTGGGTGACAGAGGTAGCTTCCATTTGTTATTTTATAACAGTCCATGCCTAAAAAAATAGATGTATGCAGGACAACCCATTTAAAGGGGATACTGAGAACATAATAACAAAAAAAATGAGCAATGTGCGTAAGCACTAGCAGGCAGATAGTTGCTACCTACCTGCCTGTTGTGCCTGGCGCCATTCTCCAACAGCACAAAGCGGTCATAGGCTTCCGCTGATGTCACGTCAACTCAGCGGCAGTATGTCTTCCTTTTCACAGGGTGGGACTACTGGTGTCACCACCATGAGCATGTTTACCACCATGAGGTTTTACATCCTCTATTAGTTAAAATGAGTCCACCTTAACTTGCCTGCAACTTACACCTGACTCCTAAACCGCAAAGCTGTGACGGGTTATAAATTCCAAGTCACGTCACTTTTTTTTTTTTTTTTTTTTACATAAATCACTTTGGTAAACTTATAAACTAGAAGTCCCTGCAAAAGCATTAAAGGGACTAGATTTGGCAAACCTCCAACTCACAAAGAGTCATCCTACAGCACTCAGGAGAGGAAAAAACCCCTGTGGAGGAAACCTCTAGGGAACCATGGCTGAAGGGTGGCCCTTCCCTTGGGCTTAGAAGGTTAATGCTGTTAACTCTTTATAGCCATGATAAAATTGAACCTGGTAAAAGATATACAATGGCAAATTTTAAAAAATACAATAGAGCATTCATCATAATACAAGTAATAATTAAAATGTTTTAGGACAGTGATTATAAACAGTGCGGGAGGGCGGGTAATGTATCCTCCAGTTCATCCTGTGAAAGAAAGAGGGGGAGAGAGAGAGCCAGAGTTACCTCCTCTATATAAGCCCCACCCTCCTCACAGTAACACACCAGGCACAGACATACTGAGCTCCTTCCTCTTAAAGCAACATCATTCTTGATTAAAATCTACACCGCTATGCAAACAAAGCAGGAGTTAAAGGTCCTCCGAAAGTCATGTCCTCCTCCACCTAGTGCTTCGATGGATTCTTGTTCCTCCTTGAGCACCCACTGGACTAAATCTATTGTTAAGCATGTTCTATCCTATAGACTAAACCTATTGTACTTATCCTATGTCCTATACCATTGCTAAACCACTTGCTAAATAAACAGTACTTATATTATCCCTAGTCTAATCCTCTGCTTACCCTGCACTACTCACATTATACATTAACACTTTACATTACTTACATGCTGTACATTGCCATAACATTATATAAGATGCATATCACTATTCACATTATATGCAAAACTACATAACACTATACATATTGTGCAATTGTTGTCTTTTGGGACAGGAACAGGGTAAGACAGTCCACATCTCTACAGCTCTCCATACCCAGTTCTATTCTGAGAGTTTTCTTTGAGATTACTAATACACTTCCCTACTGTCCACCAAATAACAGTACTGAGCCATCCAGTCCACTACATATGACTGTTCTGCCCTCACTAATTGAAGCAGACTTCATGTAGCTTAACAGGCAGCTAAACTGCTATACTGGGGTCCAATAAGGGAGACTGTAGTTGAATCTGTATTTTATTGAACGTAGGGTATATTGGTGCGGTGAAACTACAATAGAAAATATATACTCAGAATCAGTACTGGGTTCATAGAAATACATAATATACATAATAGCTAACCAGGGGAGAGCTAACTAAGCAGGGTGATCTAAGACAGGAATTAGATGTGGGAAGCGTGATTACCTACCACAGATGTTGACACAAGGGGAGTAGAGGAATGAGATGTTCACAGGAAGCAGGCTTGAGAGAAAATGGCGAACTGGAGGGAAGAATAGGGCTGGACTGAACCATAATGCTTTGCAAATTTACCCAGAATACATTGAGAATTGGAGGGAAAGAGAAATTAGAAAGTGAAACTAAGACACACAATAACAATGCAGTTATGACTTTGGTCAGTAGATAGAGCCAAAGATACAGAAAACATTAAACCTATGGCTGAAACTGAATATTCTGGATATTCACAGCAAATCATTGTATATATACAAACAGACAGTCAAGGATCATGAATTATGTCAGAGACAGAACAATGTAACAAACCATTCAAGTTCTTGAAATACATTAGTCACTAATTGCTCCAAAGCTGAAGTTCATCTCAACCCTTTAATGATAAAGCAATTTCCTAGACTTAACATTTGACATTACAAAGCCTCATGTATAATATACTAGTTGAATTACCCGGGTTCACAGAGGTCTGCTTGGTTTAACTGTTTGTTTTTTGTGTATGTTTAAAAACTTTGTTTGCTACTGATATGAAGCCAAAGTTATTATCCACTTTGCTGGAACCGTGAGACGCTTCATTTTTTAAGCAGATAAAACATGCAACATCAAAAAGTTGATTAAAGCTCATCATGGGAACGTAGCCCTAGAGGACTGAAACATGGTGTAAAGCTTTCCAAACCACCTGATTTGCCTATAACCCAAATTTGCAGCAGATTAGTCTGGTGTAAGCAGAATCCTTAGAACAGAAAACATATTAATAATCCATCAAACCCTATACCTAGTGGTGAGGGGGGCTATAGTAGCGAGGGACAATCCAATAATTCATGAAAACACAAGAAAAAATAGAGCACAAAAAGTCCCAAATAAAGAATAAATCAAAGTTTATTCAAAAACATATTGGACATAAAAGATAGGGGGTAGCAAATTTCAGACAATGTGGATAGTTGAATACACAGGTGTAACGCACAAGGTCCACATTTATTTTAGTGGATGGGAAGACCAAAAAATAGCAGCAAAATACATAAAGTGCCAGTGCCTATAAAGTTAAGGCACCCATGCATGTACATGTCTCCATGAAGATAACAAGACTAAATATCTCAAAATACAGATGAGTTAATGAAATAGTACAGAGAAATAACTAGTCTACAGAGACAAAAAGTGAAGGGTCCACACTGGAGACATGTACACATGTGGTCAAAATTGTTGATACCCCTCATTTAATGACAGAAAAACCCACAATGGTCACAGAGATAACTTGAATCTGACAAAGGTAATAATAAATTAAAAATATATGAAAATGAACAAATGAAAGTCAGACATTGCTTTTCAACCATGCTTTCACAGAATTTTTTAAAAAATGAAACTCATGAAATAGGCCTGGACAGAAATGATGGTACCCCTGAAACTAATGTGACAAAAGGGACATGTTAAATCAAGGTGTGTCCACTAATTAGCATCACAGGTGTTTACAATTTTGGAATCATTGAGTGGGCCTGTATAGAGGGCTACAGATACTCACTGTGCTGTTTGGTGACATGGTGTGTATCACACACAACGTGGACCAGAGGAAGCGAAGGAAAGAGTTGTCTCAGGAGATTAGAAAGAAAATTATAGACAAACATGTTAAAGGTAAAAGTTATAAGACCATCTCCAAGCAGCTTGATGTTCCTGTGACTAAAGTTGCACATATTATTCAGAAATTTAAGCTCCATGGGACTGTAGCCAACCTCCCCGGACGTGGCCGCAGGAGGAAAATTGATGACAAATCAAAGAGACTTATAATACGAATGGTAACAAAAGAGTCCAGAAAAGCTTCTAAACAGACTAAAGGTGAATTTCAAGCTCAAGGAACATCAGTGTCAGAAGTGGACTTCATGGGAGACGACCAATGAGGACACCATTGTTGAAAAAAAATCATAAAAAAGCCAGACTAGAATTTGCCAAACTACATGTTGACAAGCCACAAAGCTTCTGGGAGAATGTCCTATGGACATATGAGACTAAAATGGAACTTTTTGGCAATGCACATCAGCTCTATGTTCACAGACAGAAAAATGAAGCATATCAGGAAAATAACACTGTCCCTACTGCGAAACATAGAGGAGGCTCTATTACGTTCTGGGACTGCTTTGCTGCATCTGGCACAGGGTGTCTAGAATCTGTGCAGGGTACAATGAAATATCAAGACTATAATGGGATTCTAGAGAGAAATGTGCTGCCCAGTGGCAGAAAGCTTGGTCTCAATCGCAGGTCATGGGTCTTGCAACAGGATAATGACTCAGAACACACAGCTAAAACACCCAAAAATGGCTAAGAGGAAAACATTGGACTATTCTGAAGTGGACTTCTATGAGCCCTGATCTAAATCCTATTGAGCATTTTTGGAAAGAGCTGAAATATGCCGTCTGGAAAACGCAACCTTAAAACACTAGACAACTGGAGCAGTTTGCTCTTGAGGAGTGGGCCAAAATACAGAAGTCTCATTGACAGTTACAGGAATCACTTGATTGCAGTAAATAACTATTTGCTTTTGTGTTCCATTTTCTTGGCAAACATTTAGAGAAGCTTTTGTATTTTTTTGGCAAATATGTCAATAACGTTAGGTCCTACTGAGCTGCAATCCTGTGTAAATTCTTCCAAAGTTCTTGGTTTACCTATGTGGCAAATTTGGGACAGATTGGTCCATTTAATTGATTGTAAATTAACATTTGCTTTTGGTTTTGTTTACTTGTCTTCCTTTTTGTCTAAAACCTTGAAATGCCTGATTTATCTATATGCCAAGTTTGGTGCAAATTGGTCCAGTCGCTTTACAGTACATAAAGAATAGACAAAAGATTTTATATATATTAGCTATGAACCCGTTCTACGCCCGGGTGGTGGGCATTTTTATTGGTATATGGTCTGCCATCCTGATATGTGCTGCACCCCTCATTCCTATCCTGGTATGTATGGTATCCTCACCCCCCAATCCTGGTATGCATGGTACCCCTTATCCATATTCTGGTATTCAGGGTTCCCTCACCCCCCAATCCTGGTATGCATGGCACCCCCTCATCCCTATCGTGGTATGCATGGTACCCCCTCATCCCTATCGTGATATGCATGGTCCTCTCACCCCCCTATCCTGGTATGCATGGTGCCCTCACCCCCCAATCCTGGTATGCATGTTCCCCTCACCCACCTATCCTGGTATGCATGGTCCCCTCACCCCCACTATCCTGGTATGCATGGTCCTCTCACCCCCCAATCCTGGTATGCATGATCCCCTCACCCCCTTATCCTGGTATGCATGGCCCTCTCACCCCCCTATCCTGGTATGCATGGTCCCTTCACCCCCCAATCCTGATATGCATGGTCCCCTCACCCCCCATCCTGGTATGCATGGCCCCCTCACCCCCCCAATCCTGGTATGCATGGTCTCCTCACCCCCTATCCTGGTATGCATGGTCCTATCACCCCCCTATCCTGGTATGCATGGTCCTCTCACCCCCCAATCCTGGTATGCATGGTCCCCTCATCCTAATATCCTGGTATGCATGGCCCTCTCACCCCCTATCCTGGTATGCATGGTCCTCTCACCACCCAATCCTGGTATGCATGGTCCTCTCACCCCCCTATCCTGGTATGCATGGCCCTCTCACCCCCCTATCCTGGTATGCATGGTCCCCTCACCATCCTATCCTGGTATGCATGGCCCTCTCAACCCCCTATCCTGGTATGCATGGTCCTCTCACCCCCCAATCCTGGTATGCATGGTCCTCTCACCCCCCTATCCTTGTATGCATGGCCCTCTCACCCCCCTGTCCTGGTATGCATGGTCCCCCTCACCCCCCTATCCTGGTATGCATGGCCCTCTCACCCCCCTATCCTGGTATGCATAGTCCCCTCACCCCCCTTTCCTGGTATGCATGGTCCACTCACCCCCCTTTCATGGTATGCATGGTCCCCTCACCCCTCTTTCGTGTTTCGTGGTATACATGGTCCCCTCAGCCCCCAATCCTGATATGAATGGTCCCCCTCACCCCTGTTAAACTGCACACATTAACAAAAACCCATTTATACTCACCTTTCTTCCCTGTGTCCAGCTCTGTCCTGTTCTGGGCATGTTGTGGTGCCGGACTCGGCGCCTGCGCAGTCCTCGCTTTCCGCTGCCATGTTCTTGAAGACACACTGCAGTGTGTCTTCAAGAAAATGGCGGTGGTAAGCGCAGGCGCTGATTCATGTCTGGAGTGGGCGTGTTGTGGTGCTGGACTCGGGGCCTGCACAGTTCTCGCTTTCCGCCGCCATGTTCTTGAAGACACACTGCAGTATGTGTTCAACAAAATGGCGGCGGTAAGCATGGACTGCGCAGGGGCCTATTCCGGCACTACAACACCCCCACTCCAGACACCTGAAGACGCAAGACCCCGCCGGCAACAGCCACACCGGGTTCGGTAAGGTGTTGCGGAGATCGCGGTAAGCGTTCAGTGCTTACGCATTACTGTGATCTCCTGGGGGTCTGCGTCACTCTGTGGGGGATGCGTCACTCTGGATCCAGACTGCGCAGGCGCGCCGCTCTTGCCCAGTCTATAGAGGCTTCAGACAGAGTGACGCTTAGCCCATTGTATTATAGATAAACAGTGTATATATATTATTATACATAAACTATGTATATACAGTACAGTATATATTTAAAATGTATAATAGAATCATGATACCATCAGCTAACCCACTTTAGACCACCACCAGTATTACATGTTATTACCATCTCTGTAAGGCAGCATTCACACATTCAGCATTTGGTCAGTATTTTATAGACATGGTGAGGTGTTTCTACTATACTTTTCCTCTGATTTGTTCCACTCTTGGTTTTAACTTTTGAGGTAAAATACTGACCAAATACTGAATGTGTGACCATGGCCTAAAGAGCAGTAATTCAATTGGAAACCCTCATATAAAAGCTCTGAGTTTGTATAGGTAGATTTGACTTGTCAAAGCATACTTGTTCTTTAACCATATATTTCCCCAGTAGACATACCAGAGGATCCGGATGTCACGTTATTACACCTACTCCCGGTCTTACCTGGTGGTTCCATGGACAATAGACTGGAAGACTTTACTCAAGAAGGTGTGAGTTCACCTAGAGCCTCCCATCACTTCCACAGCGGGGAACCACGATTAGTTCTTTATTATGGACAATTCTCCAGGATGCTAGGTCTACAAGAGCTGCGGTCTCTTCATAATGGTAAGAAAATGCTTCATTTTAATGAGTACATATCAATAGGTAGCAAATTCAAATTTCAAATGACATCTCATTGTATGTTCTAGGGTGCTACAGTCATGTGAAGAAGTAAGCAGTAAGCATATGCAGTTCTTCTTATTTTTTACCTTGTGGCATAATGACATTTGATGTTTATTCAAACACGATATGTAGATGTGTCACTAAACAAAAAGAAGAGAATTGACTTCACAATATTTATTAACCCTTTCACGACATCCACCGCACATGTACAGCATTGCGGGAGGTCAGTCCAAGCACCGGCGTGATCAAAAGCGGATGTCAGCGCTATATGACAGCTGACACCCTGCAGCATCAGTGCTAGTGCCGATTAAGGGTGTTTAACCCTTGTGATGCCGCTGTCAATAGAGACAGTAACATTGATAGGCTTAGCGCAGGAAGGATTGTGATCGCGTTGTGCCGATGGTTTCCATGTTGACCCCGGGCCGAAAGATGGCTGTGGGGTCACCCAGGTATGTTGGTGTGTAAGCTCATGCTCAGAGAAGGAGCTGACAATCCTCCTCCCTATGGGAGATGCACTTACCTAATGCCTGCAATGCAAAAGCATTGCAGAGTATTACATCAGTGATCAGGGTCGGGAAAATTGATGTCCCATCCTTGGACAAGGTAAAAAGTTTAAAAAAAAAGTTTTAAAAATTGTAAAAATAATTTTTTTAAAAAACCCAGAAAATACAGAACAAAAAATGTAAAAATATTAATTCAATAAATACTTATATTTATGTAAAAACAAAAATAAACAAATACAGTACGCATATTTGGTATTGCTGCATCTAGAAAGACAAGATCAATAAAACTGTCCCACTAGTTAACCCCTTTAGTGAACACCGTAAAAAAAAAGTAGCAAAAAACAATGCTTTTTCATCACACTGATGAACAAAAAATGGAATAAAACAAGATAAAAAAAGTCAAATGTAAATAAAAATGGTATCTCTGCTAACATCATCTTGTGCTGTGAAAAACAAGCCACCATACAGCTCCATCAGCGGTAAAATATAAAAACAATAGCTTTCAGAATAAAGCGAGAGCTTTTTTTTATTAAAGGAATCTGTGACCTATGTTTTCGTACATAAGATGCGGCCACTACCATCAGGGGCTTATCTACAGCATTCTGTAATGCTGTAGATAAGCCCCCGATGTAACCTGAAAGATAAGAAAAAGGAGTTAGATTATACTCACCCATGGGCAGAGTACTGCAGTGCGCAGGTGCCGGACCTCTCTGACCTTTCATGACACCTGCGCACTGCAGTACTCTGCTTTGCCCTCAACAGGGCAGAGCAGTGTGCCTGCGCCAGAGCTGCAACGGGAAGCAAAGAAGAGGATGTCATCGCTAGAAGATGGGAGGCACCGGACCGCGACACCCATCGGACCCGGACCGGACCGCCCCTGGGTGAGTATAATATAACTCGATTTTCTTCTCTTTCAGTTTACATCGGGGGCTTATCTACAGCATTACAGAATGTTGTAGATAAGCCCCTGATGGCGGTGGCCGCATCATATATACGAAAAAATAGGTGACAGATTCCCTTTAAATTGTTTCTGTTGCGTAAAAGCTGTGGACAGGGGGTGTCTGTGTACAACTGAGCCAAGCTGGCCTTACGTGTCCCCAGGGGGTGCAAGCGGGGGGTCACACTATGTGATCCTTCTGATGTAATAGTGACGTCAGGCGGGGTGGCGCGGTGCGGTTTCATCACACAAGCACTTTGCAATTTACTTATTAAAAATCCTCTCCAAAAATGGAGAATTTTTTACATGTTATAGTGTACAGTTCGATGCCTAGGTTGCTGGCAATCCTGCTGTGCCCACCTGGTCACTTACCTAGAGATGTAGTGCAAAAATGAGCAGGCGCCACGCTTTAGGTTCTTGCTTCGCTCTGAACCTAACAGGATTGCAAGATCCAGCCAGCTTCAGTCCCCCTGTGCGTTTCCCATGCACCAGAGGCAAAGCTAGCAAAGAGCACAGTTGGGACCAGCAGCACAATCATGTCGCTGGTTCAAACTGTCAGTTTTCAGATTTACCCCACTTCCAGCAAAGCATGAAGTCTGGAGCAGTGAGCTCCTGAAGCTGCATTCTGAAACAACGCCAAGTCTATTCAAATTATATACTGTATTTGTGGGAGGTATAGAAGCAGGAGGGAAGGAAGGAAGGAAGTTTTCCATGCATAAAAAACTTGATGGCATAGATGGAAAAAAAATTTCATGGAGGAGTGGAAAAATATTTCCATTCGGTGTCTGGGATAAAAAATAGCAATATGTGATAGATTGATAATAGTTTTAAGCCGTAGACACTTATATGAAGCGCACGCTGAAGGCTGTATCTGCTTGAGGAGGTAGAAACAGCGAAATGTGAAAAAAGGTTCTAGACATTGAAGGTGCAATTTTTTTATCAAGATCCTGCTGTTTTGGTGCCTCGGCTTTGCTGAACTTTTGGTACCCAGCTCTACTGAACACTACACAGTAGCTGCTCAGATCAGGGCAGAGAGCTTGGCTATCATTACAAATAGCAGAAAAAAAGTATAAAGTTCTAACATTCTAGGAATGTGTTCATTTTTCCCTACCTTCCTCTTTTTTGACACCTCCAGCTTATGATTGGTCAACATCATGCAGGGGGAAAAGTACACACCCCCAGAAACAAATCTCTTGTAATGCTCCGATAAGCTAATCATAAATTATAACCTAAACTTTACAAGCTAATATCCCCACAGCAGAGAGGAGAAATGGAAAAATAATATATATATATACATATATATATATATATATTACTCAGCTCTGCAGCCACTCCTCCATGATGTGGCCAGTTTATTATGCTAAAACCAGTTAAAGGTCATCTCTAATGTGATATTTTTAATTTATAATTTTGTTTTCTATTGTCTGTTTTTGACAGAACAGGACGGAGTGCCAAGTAAACGGATAAAACATGGCACCAATTTTCATAGCTTGGCAAGGGATTTAGAGGAAGGGGGTACCAGACTTTCAGAAGAAGAAAAGTCAAGACTCCTTGACAAAACTGACAATGAAGCTGATAAGAAAGATTTCTTGTTGGGAATGGCCTCTGGATTTAGCAATGTGGTATGGAAAAGGGTAAAGGCTGAACTACAAGAGGCCAAAAGGAGCGCCTTTACAGAAGTGAACAGAATGAGGAGTGCCGGAGATCAAAGGGGTAGTGCCTTCTCACCTGTGCCTAGTAGAATGGGAAGTAAAATAAACACCATGTTCAGGTCTGGAAAGAGTTTTAGAATCAATGATTTGAGAAATTCTGTGGATATACCAGTGGACCATGGATATAATAACTATTTAACACAACATGAATGCGTGGCATTTCCTAATTCTTTGGCCATCGTCCCTCTTTCAGAGTTGTGGCCTAAATGTGAAACACCGTCATCACCACAGGTCCTGCCACCAACATTCACAACCCTAGGATCTACAGCACAGATCTGGTGTGCCAAATGCAGACTTTCTTTCCACATGACTTCAGACTTGGTCCTACACATGAGATTGCGACATAAGAAAGAGGCAGGATTTGAAATCCAAAGCAAAAGACCAAGAGAACTACAATTATCGTGTCCCATATGTTATGCCTATTTCAGGGAGCGCCATCACTTGTCCCGTCACATGACTTCCCATTGTTAATGACTAACTAGCATAATAAGAGGGACCTCCTTAAATGGCCTATTTAGGGTCCTCAGGATACAGCTTTTTTGTATTATTTTGCATGAACATACCACCTGATCCCAGCAGTAAAATGGCCGACTGATTGGCTGTATACAAGCCGATTGGTGGTTGTTTCTTGGTCTGTTTAAATAGTCTGACCAGACTTTTATGTGCACAGAGCATCATGTTATCGCCACCAGGACAATATGATGCTGACAACAATGATTTCACGCTTGCACAAAATTTGTATTCCTTAATCCGTCCAAATTATGTCAGTGTTTTAAATTACTTGCCAATTGCAGTCTAACCCAATTTCCAGGGCTGCTCCTGTCCTCTTCTGGTCCTAGTCTGAAGTCAGACTAGCCGGGTCACACAAAAGATCGTGTGGACCAAAGTTGCTTTCTCAGTATAGCTCTAAGGAGTCTCAACCTGAGTCTCATAGATTTAGCGCTCTTGCAGATGATTGTGCAAAACGGTTCGACCTCGGACTGGCCGTAGATCTCCCAACCTGAGCATGACAGTCTCATAGAAATACGTAAAGCAGTCATGTTCAAGTCGGAAGACTACCGGGCAGTCTGTGAATTGGGGTTCAATGTTGGACCAATTTGCCTGGAAGTCTCCATGAGCTCATACACTGGGAAAGCAGTTATCGCTCCACACAGTAGACTCTATATGAACTATCAAAACTACAGAATGGTCACAAAGGACCAGAACAGGAAGCTGGAAAGGATGATCATTGGTAAGTTTCAATAGACTTACACACCATTACATAGATAATTTCCCCATGGTGGGATGATTAAAAGATTATCTTATTATCTTATCTTATAATTAGGATGAATTGCAAAATAAAAATTTGATTGATGAGCCTGTTTTAATGGGCTAATACTCAGGAATCAGGAATGAATGTTCATATCAACACTAGTTTCCCAATTATTGGCCCATCTAAACAGACCCTCCCTCCCACTATATTTTAAAGAGGTTTTCTCGTGTTACATGTTTTACTTTATTCGAATCTATCTAAAAATTAGAAAATGAGCTTCACTAACCTCTCTGCTGCTACCCCTTGTCTTTGTTTATATGGCAGCAACCAATGGAAGGGGATAAACCTATATACACTAAGGTGCTACTATTGTTTATTGGGGGTAATCCTCTGGGTGTACTGTGAGGATTTAAAAGTCTACAGTCACATAGAGTTCAAAACGGTTTCAAAATGACAAACCTTGATTACTTCTTTAAGGCCGCAATGTTAGTAGTGCTGACAATAGAAACACTTTAAAGGAGTTGTCCACTTTCAGTAAATCTTATTTCCCATGTGCAGTTTGTTAAAAGAAATTCTTTACTCATCACCCCCAGGTCCACTGATGAGTCTTTGGCAGTTTTCTCATTGTCTGGTAGTGGCTGTGCTGCTGATGTCCCGTTGACAGCACAGCAACTAACAGTCAGCTGCTCTGCCCATGTAGACCGAATGCCCCACTCAGAGCCGCTGATCTCAGTGACTAGCTCCCGCACTGTCAATATGCTGTCAGTGACACAGCCAATACCAGACAGCTGGACCCAGGGACGGTGAGTAAACATAGAGGGAATGTCCCACCCAGAGCTCCTGAACTCAGTAGTTAGCTACTACACTGTCTGCCTGATGTCAGCAATGCAGGCAATACCGGACACCAGTAGCAGCTCCAGAGCCGGACCTGGGGACAGTGAGTAAACATAGATGGAATGCCCCACTCTGAGCCGCTGAGCTTAGTGATTAGCTGCCATGTTGTCAATGTGATGTCTGTACCACAGCCAACGCCAGATAACAGAAGCTGCTCCAAAGATGAACCTGAGGATGGTTAGTAAAGCTCATTTCTTTATAACTAAGGTTGAGCGAATAACTTCGGATAAGCACTTATCCAAATAGCTATAGCACTTACCGAATAGCTGAATACCTGGAGCACTCCCGAAAATCAGCAGTTCAGCGCTGCAGTTGCATGTGTCGCGGCTGTTGTGCTCTCCATGAATGTGTTGTGACTGTCAAACAGCCGTGACACATGCAGCTGCAGCGCTGAACAGCTGATTATCGGGAGCGCTCCAGGTATTCAGCCATTCGGTAAGTGCTATAGCTGTTTGGATAAGCACTTATCCAAAGCTATTCGCTCATCCCTAGTTGTAACCATAGGCATGTAGTTATAAACATATTGTGGGCCAGTTAAGGTGCACACTGTCTGAGACATGTTATAGTGCCCAAAAACAACAGTGAAACCATAATTTGGTAATCTTGAACTGTATTGCTGGCATTAAACCCAGAAGCAGATGATGCAGGTACATAGAGATATATCTGTACTTAGCAGTTTATTTCAATGTATCTGTATTCTAGATGTGAAGAAAAAGTCAGATTTTGTTGTTCCTATATAACTACTAAAAAACAATAAAGAAACTGTTACAAAAATGTAATTTTCTCTTTTTTTGTGAGTCTCCCAGGGAGTTAAACTCAAAACCTCTATAATTCAAGACAACTGGTAAAGCTTTGAGCCACAAGCTCAAGTGATGTCACTGTGAGACGTTTGTATACATGAAGCTACAATGCAGCCCCTGAGCCCACAGGTAGATGATACAGGTACATAGAGATACATCTATTCAGAGCAATGTATTTCTATGTCTCTGTACTATAGAGGGACAATAAAGGAAAGATATTTTTTTTCTTCATATAAATTACTAAAAAATTGTAAAAAAAAATCATATTTACTGCGCTTTTAAAAAAAAAAAAAAAATATGACAAACAAAACACAAAAAAACTAGATGTCCCTGTAATTGTAATGACCCGCAAAACACAGCAATCTGATTATTTATGCTGATTGGTAAATGGCATGAAAAAAGGAGTGATTGATTTTTTTTCTCTATTAAACCCATGAGGTACATGTTCACATGTAACGTATATGCAGCATTTTCTTCTGCTACTTTTATTCTGCATGTGTCCACACCACATGACACAATAACAATCGCCTTTGATTATTGCATGTTTCTTTAATGCGTTTTCCCTCTTATTTTATGTGTTTTTGCTGCAAATGTGAATCTGTGTTTTCTATGCTTTTTAATACTTAAAGCTTTTAAAGCTGTGATTCTGCGCTTAAAAAATGTGACAGCTTTTTTTTTTATATACCTGTATTTCTTTCAGGCTCTCCATAGAAGTTTATTCTCTTAGTGACAGAGCCAATATGCAGCTTAATGACCAGGCAAATTTTTACAATACTGACCACTGTCACTTTATGAGGTTATTAATCTGGAAAGCTTTAATGGATCCCGCTGATTCTGAGATTATTTTTTCGTGACATATTTTACATATTTTACTTCATGTTAGTGGTAAAATTTATTCGATATGACTTGTGTTTATTTATGAAAAAAACGGATATATAGTGAAAATTTTTAAAATTTTGCAATTTTCAAACTTTTAATTTTTATACACTTAAATCAGAGAGATACTGTATGTCACCAAAATACTTAATAAATAACATTTCCCACATGTCAGCTTTACATCAGCACAATTTTGGAACCAAAATTTTTGTTTGTTAGGAAGTTATAAGGGTTAAAAGTTGACCAGCGATTTCTAATTTTTACAACAAAATTTACAAAACCATTTTTTTAGGGACCACATCACATTTGAAGTCACTTTGAGGGGTCAGTATGACAGAACCCAAGTGACACCATTCTAAAAACTGCACCCCTCAAGGTGCTCAAAACCACATTCAAGAAGTTTATTAACTCCTTTACGTGCTTCACAGGAACTGAAGCAATGTGGAAGGAAAAAATTAACATTTAACTTTTTTTTTACAAGCATTTTATTTCAGAACCAATTTTTTTTATTTTCACAAGTGTAAAAAGAGAAAATGAACAACAAAATTTGTTGTGCAATTTCTCCTGAATATGACGATACCCCATATGTGGGGGTAAACCACTGTTTGGGCGCACAGCAGGGCTTGGAACAGGAGGAGCGCCGTTTGACTTTTTCAAAGCAGAATTGGCTGGAATTGAGATTGGATGGCATGTCACATTTGGAGAGCCCCTGATGTGCCTAAACAGTGGAAACCTCCCACAAGTGACCCCATTTTGGAAACTAGATCCCTTAACGAACTTATCCAGATGTGTGGTGAATACTTTGAACCTCCAAGTGCTTCACAGAAGTTTAGAACGTAGAGCTGTGAAAATAAAAAATCATTTTATTTTCTACAAAAATGATTTTCTGGAGTCAAAATTGTCACTACAGCTGTAGATAAATTCCCAAAGGGGTATAATTTCCAAAATGGGGGTCACTTGATTGGATATTTTGCTCTTCTAGCTCTTAAGGGCTCTGTATATGGAGTTTGCAAACTACTCTAGGAAAATCTGTGCTCCAGGAGGCAAATAGCGCTCCGTCCTTCCCCAATTGCAGTACAGTAGCAAAGTCCCTCACCGACCTTACCACCAAACGATATGCCCGCAATCTCATCTGGACCCCAGAGTGCGAGTCCACATTACTCCAGTTGAAAACCCAGCTAGCCCAAAGCCCAGTCCTGACTGCTCCTGACTTCCACTGTTGGTTCATAGTCCAAACAGACACATCGGACACCAGATTGGGAGTCGTACTCAGTCAAGTGGGGGACGATGGTCAGGAACACCCGGTAGCCTGTTTCCCAGAAGCTGTTGGACCGGGAGAGGAAAAAAAATGATTGGCAGGCCCTAAAGAAATTGCAGACCTACCTCTACAGCAAGGAATTCACAGTCTTAACTGACCATAATCCATTAAATTGGCTAAATCGGACTGTTGGCGACAACGGACGTTTACTTAGATGGTGTCTGGCCTTACAGTCCTATAATTTTCCTATCTCCCATAAAAAGGGCAAAGATCATGGAAATGTCAATGGACTGTCCCGACAAGTTTGATTATTGTATTTTTTCAAAAATTTTTTATGGTGAGTGCATTATACTGTATAGAGGCCTATTGAGAGCATATTATAGTATAATGCCTATTGGGGTGCATTATACTATTTAGAGTCTGCCTATGGGGACTGCATTATACTGTATAGCGGCCTATGGGGAGTGCAAAATACTATAGAGGCCTATTGCGGTGCATTATACTATACAGAGTCTGCCAATGGTGTGCATTATGCTACATAGAGTCTGCCAATGAGGAGTATATTATACTATAAAGAGTCTGCCAATGGGGACTGCATTATCCTATACAGAGTATACTTATGGGGAATGCTTTATACTATATAGAGTCTACCTATGGGGAGGGCTTTATACTATATAGAGGCATATGGAGAGTGTATTATACTATAGAGGCATATGGGGGAGTGCATTATACTATATGTAGGCATAGTTGGAGGGCATTATACTTTATAGAGGTCTATGGGGAGTTCATTATACTATATGGAGGCATATGGAGAGTGTATTATACTATATGTAGGCATTTGTGGAGGGCATTATACTATATACAGACTTATGGGGAGTGAATTATACTATATGTAGGCATATGTGGAGTACATTATACTATATAGAGGCCTATCTGGAGTGCATTATACTGTATGTAGGCATATGTGGAGTGCATTATACTATATAGAGGCCTATGGGGAATGCATTATACTATATGGAAGCTATGGGGCGTACATTTTACTGTATAGATGACTATGGGGAGTGCATTATACTATATTGAGGACTATCTGGTGCATTATACTATAGGAGGCTATTTAGAGGGTCATCATACAGTGTGGGGATTACAGTGAAGTGGCCATGATACAAAGTGGGAGATAATGTGGGGTCTTTGTACAGTGTGGGGGCCATCACACAGTATTGGAGCCATCAAACAGTTTTGGGGCTACGAAGGGGTCAGTATACTGTGTGGGGGGTACTATACAGTGAGAGAGAGCATTATACTGTGTATAAGAGAGCATCATACTGTGTACAGAGGAGCTGTAGGGGGAGACTCAGGACATTATTAAATGTAAAGTGGGCATTTATTGTTATAGGTGAACTCAGGTTATTGTGACTGTGAAAGAGGCACACAGGGCATTATTACTTTCTAGTATGCAAAATGTAGGCACTGTTTTCTAGTATACTTACACACGGTATTAGTATATTCAAGAGAGTTGTTTTACCATCTAGAGGGCACACAGTGCCACACAGTAGATGCAGTTATAAGGACACACACAGCAGCGGCTCAATACTGGGATATCAGCAGGATGAGGAGATTGTGCTGGTTGGGAATAGATGGGGACAGTGCAGGAAATGTGAGAAGTCATATCTGTCTATGTTGTAATCTCTGCAGACGAGTCCTGGCTGGAGAAGTTGTCTTGGCGTTCTGGGCCAGGTGGAAAAAACATGAAAAGTGAACGATTTCATCAGAAAGAACATCAGTCACCATCTGTAACAGCTGTAATCTCTTATATGTTCTGAAGGACTGGTATCTACCACTGACCATATGGTTGTAATATCAGTGTTGATCTTTGTATAGAGATTATATTCAGCAACAGCACGGTCATCTGCTGAGGTTCTCCTACATTCACTATTAGAGTGCACCACCATAGTTGTAATCAGGGATTAGTGGTTAGGAGCTGTAAGGTAGCGCTGTTATTCAAGTAGGGGATACTCGCTTAGCCACCACAAAACCAGATCCGGCACGGGTTTTCCATAAAACAATTATAGTCCATGCGGTTTATTCAGCATCATAAACCCACAGCAGTGATATAAAGTTCATCACATCAGCATAGCGTCCATGACAGAGTTCAGCTCTGTAACCCCTGTGGTCACACAGGTAAGGCATACACAGGCTCTTCAGCCTCAGTTATCTCATCCACGTCAGGGTTTCCTCATGAATGCTTCACCTCATCATGCTGCAGACGTGCATTCCCTCCAGGGAATCATCAGGCACGTGCAGCCATTCAACACAGCATTCTTTGCTGTCAGGAAGACAGCCCTCATCTCTCCCAGACGGGGCCTTCCAAAACGGACCAACCAGGGACCTGCATTCACTCCATGTGACCTACCCTGGCCACCTTATATGGTCCGTAGCCACGCTCACCAGGTCACATGGCTATGACCTCACCATAGGTCCTTGAACCATTCTCACACACTTTACAATATCGTTCTCAACCACTCCCCTGGGTGGATTTGTAGGTAACTAGTCCGCCCGTCTCCCCAGCTACCTGGAGACTTCTCCCGTACACATTGAAACAGCACCTCAGCAGTATCACTGCTGATCAACACCCACATAAGTCTCCATCTCAAGGCCACCCACCTTGAGATACACATCGGTCATTCCGTATTCTGCCATTCATCCTCTCTCCTAGGACATCCACACAGCGCCCCCTAGCGGACACAGTGGTCACTATACCACAGGGCCCACTCAGAAGTTCCTATCCCCCCGAACCATGCTCCTTTCCTGAGTGCCGGCGGCAGTGCCGGGTATTAAGATGCGAGACTAGTCCGAGTTTCTCGCATGTGTGATCCTGGCCTAATTTGTGATCTCTGTGAAGTTAACATTGATCAGTCTGAATTGAACGTTGATATATGTAATTGACTGTTCAGACTGAAATCTAGAATGATTTGGTGGTCTATCCCCTGATTGTGATCAGCAATCAACAAGGGTTATTGGCCAGTGTATTGCAACCAATAAAAAGAGTCTCTCAGCAGATTTTTGCTATGTAATCTGAGAGCACCATGATGTAGTGGAAGAGACCCTGATTTCAGCATATATCACTTACTGGGCTTTGTTTTGCTGTTTGAATACAATCAGCGTTTTATTAGCAGGAGGATATCACTCGAGGACAAGCTGTCCTCATACCTCCTAATCCAACCACGCCCCAACCACTGGTTAGCAGCTTTCTGTCACTATACACTGGACAGAAAGCTGTGGAGGTTATGCATAGCATAGCTTGGAATGTTCAGCTAACACTACAACAAAGAAACTTGCTGCACCCAGTAAACTAAGTAAAATATTGCTGGAATCAGGGTCTCTGTCGCTACATCATGCTGCTGTCAGGTTACATATCAAAACCTGCTGTCAGATTCTCCCAAACTGTGGACAGCATGTATCAGGCACTGGCTGTACGATCACAGCCACATATGTTTGCCTCTGAAATGCTGCATCATTTCAGAGAAAAACATGCTTTTAAGAGCAACCCGGGATGGAGCCATGCTGTGTACCAGTTACACAGGCGCGTCCACAGTGGCTTCTCTCCATCTGCTGACAGTGACTGACAAATCTCTGCCTTTATGGGCACATATTAACATATTAAAAGTATGGCAGCCTTTAACCCCTTAAGCCCCAAGGGTGGTTTGCACGTTAGTGACCAGGCCAATTTTTACAATTCTGACCACTGTCCCTTTATGAGGTAATAACTCTGAAACGCTTAGATGGATCCTGGTGATTCTGACATTGTTTTCTCGTGACATATTGTACTTCATGTTAGTGGTAAAATTTCATTCAAATAACTTGCGTTTATATGTGAAAAAAACAGAAATCTGGTGAAAATTTTGAAAATTTTGCAATTTTCCAACTTTGAATTTTTATGCCCTTAAATCATAGAGATACGGCACACAAAAAACTTGATAAGTAACATTTCCCACATGTTTACTTTACATCAGCACAATTTTGAAAACAAATTTTTTTTTTCTTAGGAAGTTATAAGGGTTAAAAATTGACCAGCGATTTCTCATTTTTGCAACACCATTTTATTTTTACGGACCACATCACATTTGAAGCCACTTTGAGGGGTCTATATGATAGAAAATACTCAAAAGTGACACCATTCTAAAAACTGCACCCCTTAAGGTGCTCAAAACCACATTCAAGAAGTTTATTAACCCTTTAGGTGCGTCACAGGAATTTTTTGAATATTTACAAAAAAAAAAAAAATGAACATTTAACTTTTTTTCACTAAAAAAATACTTCAGGTTCAATTTTTTTTATTTTACCAAGGGTAACAGGAGAAATTGGACTGCAAAAGTTATTGTGCAGTTTGTCCTGAGTACGCTGATACCTGATATGTGGGGGGGAACCACTGTTTTTGCGCATGGCAGACCTCAGCAGGGAAGGAGCACCGTTTGACGTGGTCAGAACTTTGAACCCACAAGGGCTTCACAGAAGTTTATAACGTACAGCGGTACAATTAAAAAATCATATTTTTTCCACAAAAATGATCTTTTCACCCCCAATTTTTATTTTTCCAAGGGTAACAGGACCCTAAAAGGTATTGTTCATTTTGTCCTGAGTACGCTGATACCCCATATGTGGGTGTAAACGACTATTTGGGCACATGGCAGAGCTCGGAAGGGAAGCAGCGCCATTTGACGTTTTTGGCTGGATTTGAGATCGGACACCATGTTGCGATTGGAAAACCCCTGATGTACCAAAACAGTGGAAACCCCCCACAAATGACACTATTTTGGAAACTAGACCCCCCAAGGAACTTATCTAGATGTGTGGTGAGAACTTTGAACCCCCAAGGGCTTCACAGAAGTTTATAACATACAGCCGTACAATTAAAAAATCATATTTTTTCCACAAAAATGATCTTTTCACCCTCAATTCTTATTTTTCCAAGGGTAACAGGACCCTAAAAGATATTGTGCAATTTGTCCTGAGTGCGCTGACACCCCACATGTGGGGGTAAACCACTATTTGGGCGCATGGCAGAGCTCAGAAGGGAAGCAGCGCCATTTGACGTTTTTGGCTGGAATTGAGATCGGACACCATGTCGCGTTTGGAAAGCAGCTGATGTACCAAAACAGTAGAAACCCCCCACAAATGACACCATTTTGGAAACTAGACCCCCAAGGAACTTATCTAGATGTGTGGTGAGCACTTTGAACCCCCCAGTGCTTTACAGAAGTTTATAACGCCCGGGCGTGAAAATAAAAAAATCGTATTTTTTCCACAAACATGATCTTTTAGTCACCAATTTTTTCATTTTCCCAAGGGTACAAGGAGAAATTGGACCCCAAAAGTTGTTGTGCAATTTGTCCTGAGTACGCTGATACCTCATATGTGGGAGAAAACTACTGTATGGGCACACGTCGGGGCTCGGAAGGGAAGTAGTGACGTTTTGGAATGTAGACTTTGATGGAATGGTCTGCGGGTGTCATGTTGCTTTTGGAGAGCCCCTGATGTACCTAAACAGTGGAAACCCCCAACAAGTGACCCCATTTTGGAAACTAGACCCCCTAAGGAACTTATCTAGATGTGTGGTGAGCACTTTGAACCCCCCAGTGCTTCACAGAAGTTTATAATGACCGGGCATGAAAATAAAAATATCGTATTTTTTCAACAAACATCATCTTTTAGTCCCCATTTTTTTTATTTTCCCAAGGGTAACAGGAGAAATTGGACCGCAAAAGTTGTTGTCCAATTTGTCCTGAGTACGCTGATACCTCATATGTGGGAGAAAACTACTGTATGGGCACACGTCGGGGCTCAGAAGGGAAGTAGTGACGTTTTGGAATGCAAACTTTGATGGATTGGTCTGCGGGTGTCATGTGCGTTTGGAGAGCCCCTGATGTACATAAACTATTGAAACTCCCCACAAGTGACCCCATTTTGGAAACTAAACCCCCCACGGAACTTATCTAGATGTGTGATGAGCACTTTGAACCTCCAAGTGCTTCACAGAAGTTTATAACGCCTGGGCGTGAAAATAAAAAAATCATTTTTTTCCACAAAAATGATATTTTTGCCCCCAATTTTTTATTTTCCCAAGGGTAACAGGAGAAATTGGACCCCAAAAGCTGTTTTGCAGTTTATCCTGAGTATACTGATACCCTATATGTGGGGGTAAAACACTGTTTGGGCGCATGGCAGAGCTTGGAAGGGAAGGAGCACCATTTGACTTTTTCAACACAGAATTGGCTGGAATTGAGATCAGACGCCATTTTGCATTTGGAGAGCACCTGATGTGCCCAAACAGTGGAAACCCCCCAATTCTAACTCCAGCCCTAACCCCAACACACCCCTAACCCTAATCTGAGCCCTAACCCTAACCCTAATGGGAAAATGGAAATAAATACTTTTTTTTAATTTTATTATTTTTCCCTAACTAAGGGGGTGATGACGGGGGGTTTGATTTACTATATATGGCGGTTTTTATTTTTGGCAGCTGTCGCACGCTAAAAGACGCTTTTTATTGTAAAAATAGTTTTTGCATCACCACATATTGAGAGCTATAATTTTTCCGTATTTTGACCCACCGAGTCATGTGAGGTCTTATTCTTTGCGGGACGAGTTGACGTTTTTATTGGTACCATTTTTGGACACCTGACATTTTTTTATCGCTTTTTATTCCGATTTTTGGGACGCAGAATGAACAAAAACCAGCGTTTCATGAATTTCTTTTGGGGGGGTGCGTTTACACCGTTCCGCGTGCGGTAAAATTGATAAGGCGGTTTTATTCTTTGGGTCAGTACGGTTACAGCGATACCTCATTTAGGTCGTTTTTTTATGTTTTGTCGTTTTTTTGCAATGAAAACTATTTTATATAAAAAATAATTATTTTTGCATCGCTTTATTCTGTGAGCTATAACTTTTTTATTTTTTGCGGATGATGCTGTATGGTGGCTCGTTTTTTGCGGGACAAGATGACGTTTTCAGCGGTATCATAGATATTTATATGCGTCTTTTTGATCGCGCGTTATTGCACTTTTTGTTCGGTGGTATGATAATAAATCATTATTTTTTGCTTCGTATTTTATTTTTATTTTTTAAGTGGTTTGCTAAAGGGGTTAACTAATGGGACAGTTTTATAGGGCGGGTCGCTACGGACGCGGCGATACCAAATATGTGTACTTTTATTGCTTTTTTTTTATTTTCAAAAAATGAATTTATTGGGGAATATTTTTTTTTTTTTACTAATTTATTTAGCGATTTTTAAAAAATTATTTTTACACTTTTTTTTTACTTTATTACATAGTCTCAGGTGGTTTAACATAGTCCAACATAGCAATGAACATAGTACTTTTTCCTATCTAGAAAAAAGGACGTTCATAATGGAATGAACAAAAAGGCAACTCCCTTAGAAATATATAGACCTACATAGAAGACGGAGTATGACGCCATGGAGTCAATAACAATAATTGGTTATGATGTCAGAAATTATTCGCTCTTTATTAATACAGGTGCATAAAAAGTGTACATTACAGAATACAATTATATGATCAGATGTCGGATATGACACTACAAAGAGAAGGGGATGGATGCACCGCACATGTATGGTAAATGCAATAGTACAAAAAATAAGTTTTCAAAGCCCCAAGAAAATGCATGAAAACTAGTGCCCACGCAAAAAAGTCTCACACTTAAACATCTAGTGTTGCTATCGGAATAAAGTGCATGGCACAAAGCATGGGGAATTCATGCAAATACTTTGCAATAAAGTGCTGTGTGCAAAAAAAGCATGGGGGATTTTGCAGAAAAGTGATCATGCTTACCCATAAAGAAAATGCATGTGTGTGGCGTCCAGTCCCAAAGCCCCTACGCACGTTTCGCGCTAGGCTTCATCGGGGGGCATGTGTGGTACTGCTAGAGGTGCGGGGTATAAATGACTAAAGACCAGGTGTCCGAAATTAGCATCACTGCGGGAGGAAGTGAGCGCATGAGAGGCGGGCCCCGATCGCGGCGCGTCACATCCGGCCATCATTGCCTGTGGGAGGGACAGGGAGAGATACAGCTCTCCTGACGTCATTGTCCCGCCCCAGGTGGAGCTGACGCCTTCAGAGACGCCCACTGACCATGGGACCAGCCGCGCATGCGCAACCACGCAGCGGCCATTTTAAGTACTGGCCAGAAGAGAGGGCAGGTGGAAATAAAAGCGCGGAACAAGCGCAATATAAAGAAATGAAATCACAAAAATATCTAAGCAAATCTTCTGTATAGATGATGTCTGATAGTGATTATAGCACCCTCTTATTCTTTCAATGTAATGTCATCATTAAACTGGGACACAGCCCACTTAAGATTAAACATAATAGTCAGTCTATCATAGATCATAGTATCTAAGGGGTGCAATATATCCTGCTATCAAAAATCTAGCTTAGTGTATTATAAAACTAAACAGAAGATTACAGAACTAAGATACTTTGTAAAATCAAGGAGATACAATATTGAAATATAATTCCAAAATTTATATAAAAAGCAAGGAAAATAACAATAACATATCCTTCTGCGCAAGAAAATGAGGTTCCACGCAATTGAATATCCACAATTTCCTCCAACATTCCAGATAAGCTTGATAAGGACATATGGTCAAGAGTAACCCCGCATAAAGCATCCAATAGCTCAAACTGACTGTACACTGAGGAAGGATGAATAAAAACAACAATTAAAAACAAGAACAAAAGCAATTTATACACGAAAGTGTATATAACAGTCAGAAGGACATAATGAGACTAAAGAAAGGGGGCAAAAGATAGCTTTTCATTGAGTCCATGAGGTGTCATGGAACCCAAAGTGACTATCCATCGGCACTCAAGTTGGGCTAAGATCTTCTTATAATCTCCACCCCTAGTCCCCAAGTGTACTCGATCGATCCCCTTGACTTTAAATGACCGTGGGTCACAATTATGGACTTGCTTGAAGTGCCGAGGGATAGTCTTCAATGTTGTAACATCCAAAGTCTCCTTAGCCACCCTTATATCCCTAACATGTTCCCTAACTCTAGTACGAAGCTCCCTGGAGGTGAGGCCCACGTAGATCAGGTTACATCCACATACAGCATAGTACACCACATATGTGGTGCTGCAGGAGATATAATTTGTAATGTGGTATTCCATGCTACCATCAGCCGCCTTAAAGGTGGTTGCCCTAATGATGTTTTGGCAAGCCACACATGAGCCACATGGGTAACACCCCCACCTCTGGGGCCTAGCACCGAAAGGGTTAGTGGGTTTAGCCACATAATGACTTCTCACAAGAAAGTCTTTCAAATTCCTGCCCCTTCTAGCAGTCAAAAGGGGTCTATCAGGTAGAATTCCCTTTAATGTCATGTCTGTTTGTAAGACAGACCAGTGTTTACCCATGATCTCTCTAATCCTGTGCCACTGATTATTGTAAGTCATGATGCACGTAAGTGGTTGTACTCTAGATGTACTGGCACGCTGTTTAGAATCAAGGAGTTGTTGGCGGGGGGTCCTCCTGGCACGAGAATAGCCCGACTTAATGTTTCTCATACTATATCCACGATCTCTGAATCGCTGGGCAAGGTCCCGAGCCTGATCCTCAAAGATCCCATCAGTGGAGCATATTCGCTTCATTCTCAAAAACTGACCCACAGGAATGGCTCGAATGGTTGAAATATCATGGGCAGATGATGCATGTAGTAAGGAATTGACAGACGTGTCCTTCCGAAATACATCAGTTTGAATTGCACCATCCCCACATAATTTGATCTTAACATCCAAAAAATCAATCTCACCCGCCGCCACCCTGTGGGTCAGTTTAATATTACGACAATTTTGGTTTAAACCACCGATGAAATCGAGGAGGCCAGACTCGGTTCCCTGCCAGATTATGAAGACATCGTCGATGTAGCGATACCAGCACTGCACATGGGACGCGGCACATGCACCATCTCCGAAAACCTCCCGCTCCCAGTGTCCCAGGAAGAGGTTAGCGTAAGATGGCGCACAGGCCGCGCCCATTGCAGTGCCGCGTCGCTGTAGATAGAATTTGTCTTTAAAGGTGAAATAGTTGTGAGTTAAAATAAACTCAAGCAATTCTAGGATCAATGATCGTAGGGCCAGGTCTAAATTACTCATGCCAAGGAAGAACCCCACAGCTTCCAATCCATCTTTATGTCCAATACATGTATACAGAGATTCTACATCAATCGTAGCAAACAGCATATCTGATTCAAGATGGAGACCATCTAATTTCTTCAGGACGTCCGTAGTGTCTCTGACATAGGAGGGCAGCGTCTCCACTAAAGGGTGAAGATAATATTCAATGAACTTACAAATGGGATCGCAAAGCCCTCCCATGCCAGAGACAATCGGACGTCCAGGGGGATCCACTGGATCCTTATGTATCTTCGGCAGAAGATAGAAGGTGGGGACCACCGGATTCTTGACTAACAATCCGTCAAAAATTTTTTTAGGAATAATACCCTGGTGAAGTGCAAGATCCAAAATATCATAAATGGCTGCACTGAATGAACTAGTGGGATTATGCGGAAGAATGGCATACGACTCTCGATCTCTCAACTGCCGAAAGGCTTCTTTTTCGTACTTTAATGTTGGCCAAATGACCACATTCCCCCCTTTATCTGCTGATTTTATAACAATATCCTTTAAGGATTTAAGCTCTTTTAGGGCAACTCTATGGGCCCTTGTCAAATTATCCCCCTTATGTGTCCTTGTCAAAGCTTTTATATCCTCAACTACCAATTTATTGAAGATCTCGATCGATGGACAGAGGGAAAAAGGGGGGAATGTGGTGGACTTTGGCACAACAGAAGTAGGAAAAATACCTGAAGGGTTGAGTGATCCCTCCTGTTCTAATTCCTCCAATATGCCCAATGCTTCCTGTTCTGCCGACGAACATAAGGTGGTACTATCAACCGATTTCGTGTGAAGTTTGCGTAGTAAGACTTTTCTTAGGAATAATTGTACGTCCTTCATGGCTGAAAAAAAGTTAAAATCATTAGTAGGAACAAAATTCAGACCCAGACTCAAAACCTCAAGTTGATTTTTAGTCAAAGAATGGGTGGAAAGGTTAATTACCTCTAAGGCATTCCCAGATTTAGTTTTTCTCTCCAGTGATTGTGGTGGAGTCATTTTACGTTTATTAGAGGATTTACCCCTAAAATGCCCTTGTCTTCCCATAGCAAATCTTTCTTGATGAATATTAACACGATGGCCACTACTTTGTGGCTCCTCGTCCATAGACGAGGCTGACGAGAATGAATTGTGATGAGTTCTGGGCATGGATTGAACTGGCATTTGTTTCTTTCTCCATCGATATACCTGATTGTTCTTATAATCTAACTGATCCCGCTGATACTTTTTAGTTTTTGAAGCCACAATCTCCTTCTCCCACTTCGAAAAATCATTTTCGAGCTGTTTTAATAATTGTGAAGATTCTTCTGTGGAAAGTGTGCTATTAAGGGATTCCTGCAGATTATTAATCTCCAATTCAATTTCTTGAAGGGAGGTTGTATTGGATTTTATGAGTAACCCCATATATCCCTGTGAACAGCCCGAGGACAATTCCTCCCACTGTTTTTTCAATGCTTCATCTTCAATAGAAAAAGAAGGAAAAACTTGTACACGGAGGCCTCTTGGAATCAGGCCCTTATCCAGGTATCTTTCAAGGAATGCCTTATTCCACCACAAACGTATTTTCTTATTACATAGGTATTTGAGTCTAGATACTGATTCATCCGTTACTCTTGTATTTAAAACCACACTAGTGTCATCACCAAAAACCTGATCAAGTTTAGAAAGCCACGTCTTTTCACGTGCCTTGTAATCCATGCTGCTGGATGAAGCTGTGAATACACACAGAAAAATAGACAGTTTAACATAGTCCAACATAGCAATGAACATAGTACTTTTTCCTATCTAGAAAAAAGGACGTTCATAATGGAATGAACAAAAAGGCAACTCCCTTAGAAATATATAGACCTACATAGAAGACGGAGTATGACGCCATGGAGTCAATAACAATAATTGGTTATGATGTCAGAAATTATTCGCTCTTTATTAATACAGGTGCATAAAAAGTGTACATTACAGAATACAATTATATGATCAGATGTCGGATATGACACTACAAAGAGAAGGGGATGGATGCACCGCACATGTATGGTAAATGCAATAGTACAAAAAATAAGTTTTCAAAGCCCCAAGAAAATGCATGAAAACTAGTGCCCACGCAAAAAAGTCTCACACTTAAACATCTAGTGTTGCTATGGGAATAAAGTGCATGGCACAAAGCATGGGGAATTCATGCAAATACTTTGCAATAAAGTGCTGTGTGCAAAAAAAGCATGGGGGATTTTGCAGATGCTAATTTCGGACACCTGGTCTTTAGTCATTTATACCCCGCACCTCTAGCAGTACCACACATGCCCCCCGATGAAGCCTAGCGCGAAACGTGCGTAGGGGCTTTGGGACTGGACGCCACGCACATGCATTTTCTTTATGGGTAAGCATGATTACTTTTCTGCAAAATCCCCCATGCTTTTTTTGCTGCTTTTTTTGCACACAGCACTTTATTGCAAAGTATTTGCATGAATTCCCCATGCTTTGTGCCATGCACTTTATTCCGATAGCAACACTAGATGTTTAAGTGTGAGACTTTTTTGCGTGGGCACTAGTTTTCATGCATTTTCTTGGGGCTTTGAAAACTTATTTTTTGTACTATTGCATTTACCATACATGTGCGGTGCATCCATCCCCTTCTCTTTGTAGTGTCATATCCGACATCTGATCATATAATTGTATTCTGTAATGTACACTTTTTATGCACCTGTATTAATAAAGAGCGAATAATTTCTGACATCATAACCAATTATTGTTATTGACTCCATGGCGTCATACTCCGTCTTCTATGTAGGTCTATATAGTCTCAGGTGGGACATCACTGTCCTGTGACAGATCGCTGATCTGTCACATCACAGATCACTGTGACAGATCAGCAATCTGTCACAGGCAGTTCTGCAGGCAGTGAGGAAGTCAGCTCCCTACAGGCCCCCGTCGCCATCTTGGATCCGAGGGCCTGTAGGAAAGGAGTCCCCCGCAGCAGTGCTGCACATTGCGCTGCCGTGTGGGGCTCAGGGAAGCACGGAGGGAGCCCCCTTCCCTGCCGATGCTTCCCTTTAACCCCTGGTACACCGCGATCGTGTTTGATCGCAGTGCACAAGGGGTTAACGTGTCGAGGGCGGTCCATGACCGCCCCTGACACATTGTGCTGGGTGTCAGCTGTGATAATCAGCTGACACCCGGCCGTGATCAGCGGCGCTCACCACGTGGGCGCCGCTGATCGCATTAGACGTACTATCCCGTCCTTGGGAGTTAAGTCCCAGGGCACATGGATGGGATAGTACGTCTAATGGCAGAAAGGGGTTAATAGTATGTCTTCTCTGAAACGCAGCAGTTTCAGAGAAAAACATACATGGCTGTGATTGTACATGCAGTGCTTGATACTGTACATGCATCCCACGCTTTGAGTATTATGTATCATCTGTCAGGTTCCCTTTAGGCAATTAATGTTGTGTACTCTGATTGGTTCACTTGTGTGTGAAGAAACACCCATGGGCGGAGATACCGCCAGTTCACCAGGTGCGACTGCACCGGCGCCCAGAGCCTCCAGGGGGCCCTTCAAGGTGGCTAATGATGAGGGCAATCTGGAGGCTTTCTCTGGGCCCGAGGCTCCGGGGGCCCCTGGCCAGATTGCCCTCATGTGTATCTGCGGGCAGGGAGCGATCCAAGCAGCATCGCTGCCTACAAGAGAAAATTACAGTAGCGGAGCTGCAAGGATCATCCTGCTCCCTGCCCACTGCCCACGCTTCATGTCTCTGACACAGAGAGGAGCTCTGCTGAATGACATCATCATTTAGCGGCCGCTGCTGTGTCAGAGCGAGGAAGCACGGGTGATGCTGCAGACAGGTGAGAGGAGAGAGGTGGTGTGTGTGTATGTCTGTGTGTATGACTGTGTGTGTATGTGTATGTCTGTGTATGTATGTGTGTATGTCTGTGTGTGTCTGTGTGTGTAGGTGGAGCCTGGCCCTGAAGGAGATGGGGACATGAGGAGAAGACTGTGATGGTGAGAGAAGGCCATGATGGGGGTGATGGAGAGAAGGCATTGATGGGATCATGGGAGTGATGGTGAGAAGGCAATGATGGGAGTGATGGAGAGAAGGCAGTGATGAGGTGATGGAGAAGGCAATGATGGGAATGATGGGGAGAAGGGAGTGATGGGGAGAAGGCAATGATGGGAGTGATGGGGTGATGGAGCAGGCAATGATGGGAGTGATGGGGAGAAGGGAGTGATGGGAGAAGGCAATGATGGGAGTGAAGGGGTGAAGGAGCAGGCAATGATGGGAGTGATGGGGAGAAGGCAGTGATGGGGTAATGGAGAAGGCAATGATGGGAGTGATGGGGAGAAGGCAGTGATGGGGGTGATGGGGAGAAGGCAATGATGGGGGTGATGGGGAGGGGAATAATGGGGTGGTGGAGGAGGAGGAAATGATGGAGGAAGTGGAATGGGCAATGATGGGAGTAGTGGGGGAGAAAGCAAAGATAGTGGTGGGGGAGAAGAAAAGGATGGAGGTGGTGAAGAGGGCAATGATGGGGTGGAGGAGAGGACAATAATGGGATGCGAGGGGAGGAGGACAATGAGGGTTGTGGGGAATTGGGATGGGAGGAAGGGGGACTTATAATGGCCTTAGGAACAGGGGGAGGTGGAGGAAGACATTGTTATCGCTTATTATGTCTGACACAGTCCCTTAGTATATAGTGTACTCTCTATGTCTAACACAGTCTCTTAGTATATAGTGTATTCACTAATTCTGTATAACACCATCTTTAGTTATATAGTTTCCTCTTTTATTATGTATAACACGTCCCTTATTCCGTACCATCCTCTCTAGTTATATATGGTGCCGTTCCTTATTATATAGCTTCCTCTGCTGTTATGTATAGTGCTGTCTCTTACATAGTGTATTCTTGTTAATTTTGTTATTTACAGTGCCCTCTTTTATTACACAGTCCCTCTTTTTAGATATAAAATGACTGCTGATCGAGGAGCCGGTGACCAAACTACCAGTCCATCAGCTCCTCCATTAGAAAGGAAGCTTTCCCATGCTCCATCAGCCATCATTGCATTATACAGCTAACAAGACAGGACGGTATGCAATAAAAAACAGGGCTCTATATAATTCAATATGTAAGGGACGGTACTGTACATAACAAGAGAGGGCACTGTGTAAGGGACAGCAGTATACATAAAAAAGGAGACTATGTAATATATATATACATGTATGTGTGTGCGGCTATATAATATATATATATATATATATATATATATACACACACACACACATGTAGCTTTGACGCCATAAAAGGAGGGGGGCCCAGACACATCTCTTGCACAGGGGCCCCAAGCTATCAGTGTCCACCCCTGGAAACACCATACTTATTTCAACAAATCAAAAGCTAATTCTCATTGCTTGCTATGTGACATAATTTACCACTTTCAAGTTCTTTCCTGAGGACAATATCACTTTGCAAAATTGCTTGAAAACCCTTCTACTTTTACTGCTGGCACCAGAGAATCCTGACAGCGTGCAGTGCGCATTTTGAGAAGTCTGCAGTCACATGCAGTCTTAATGCTTCTAGGATAAATTAAAACAATATTGGGTTACCCCATCAGTACAGAAACACATCTGTATAACCCCCATCAGAACAGAAACACAGCATCAAAATCCTCATCAGGACAAGAATACATCACAAGAACCACCATCAGTACAAGAATACATCACTAAGCCCAGCATCAGTACATGGTACATCAATTGTAATGTCAGGTGAGACCCATATAACATTTGTATTGCATGAACCTACAACTCCCAGTACGTTCTTAACAATGGTAAGGAGATACTGGGAGATGTTGATATCACTTATCATTAGACTGCGGACCATACACTAACTACAGTACTGATGAGAATTAGTCAGCATCACAAATTTTTTTTTACATCCAAGTACCTTATAGATGACGTCTCTGATTGGAGCCACTCTTTCTTTTCTTCATCTTGTCTAGATGCCATGATGGCTTTTCACAGTCACAGCCCGTTTCTGCAGACTTCCATCTTTTACATTCTTGTGCAGCACATCCCCACACAATATTCTTAAAAATAGCAGTGTCATTATAATGCACTTGGATAAAAATATCTTCCCTATGCTGAGCCTCTGAATAGATAATTGCCCCTCACTATATTCATGCACAAAATATGACCCACAAACTGTCCCTCTTATGATATATGCCCTTCACACTGCCCTCTTATTTCCTTACTAGGCCTCCTCTTCACACTGTCCTCTCACACTGTGTCCATCCCTATAGGGCCCATTTTTTTGTACTGTGCCCTGAAATCACACTCCCCTTCCTTGATATACTGTAACCATCTGGTTATGCCCTTATACTGTCCCCCGATGCCATCCCCCCACACTACTCAGTCTCTATTTTGTGGCCATTCACACTTTTCTCTCCTATACTGTTTCCTCACCCAATTCCCCTCAATAGTCTCCTTACATATATCCCTCTCCCTCCTCATACTGTCTCCTCACATATTTGCCCCCTTGCTCTCCATACTGCCTCCTCACACATCCCTCTGAATCCCCATACTGTGTCTGCCCCCATCCCATTACTCTCGCTCCTGATGCAATGTCCACATACATCCCCCTCTCTCCTCATTCTGTATCCACACACATCCCCCCACTCATCATACTGTGTTTGCACCCATCCCCTCCCTCGCTCCCTATTCTGTGTCCACACCCATCCTCCCACTCACTGCACTACCATACTGTGTCTGCATCCATCCCCTCCCTTGTTCCTCATTCTGTGTCCGCATATATTTCCCCCTTGCTCCTCATGCCGTGTCTGCACCCGACCCCCAATTTACCGTACTGCGTCTGCACCGATGACCCTTATATTGTCTCCTCACACATGCCCCCATATATCCCCTTGCTTTTCATACCGTTTCCTCAAATTTATTCCACTTTCCATCCTCCCCCTCCCCATATTGTGTCCGCACCCATCTCTTCCTCAAACTGTGTCCTCGAATCTTAGTGTTTTCCCCTATTGTAATAAATACCTGGTGTTTTCAGCTCAACTGAAGCACTTACCACCAATGTTGCTCACACTTCTGCAGCGCCAGGAGTGACGCTAGCATCATGATCACATGAGCTGATCACTTTGCTGATGTCACCCTGACCCGACAGCCAGGGCTTCAATTTTACTTGCACCTTACAGTTGTGACTACAATTGATCACTGGGAGCCGTTGGACTGCAGCTTTTCTGAGCCAGCTGTCAGTTTGACAACCAGCTTAGAGAACAACCTACTCCCGGTCCAGGGGGCCACAAAATGTAAAAAAGCAGCCACTAGGTAGACACCTCCGACCGCCGCATCGGTGGCCCGATGGCAGCCCCATTGCCAGCTGCACCCGGGAGAGATGCCCCCCTAGATATGCCTCTGCATGTATTACTGGTGATAGGTGATGGAAAGTGATTAGTATAAATATAAAAAATACAGGTATTTACTTGAAACAATATTTTATTTGAAAAATGTTACTGCAGAAAAGACTTGTGAACGATGTAAAGCAATTGATCAGCCTTAAAGACCATCCTTTATGAATATAAATGGAACCAAAAGTGAATATAATATACCTTCATTCTGGTACAGAGCTCTAAATCCCCTACACTGACATAAAGCTGAATGATACAACCAGGCCCGGATTGGCAATATAACCAACCGGGCATTTTCCCGCAGGGCCGCTGTCACGTGGGCCGCGGGCGGCAGGGCCGCTTGCCAGCTGCTGCGGCCACTGTTGCTCCTGGCGCCGGCCCTCTGCGGGCACGGCGGTGATAGTTTCCAAGTTCCTCCCGCACTGCAGGGAGATAAGCCGCCACGCCCCCCATCCTCGCCTTAGCATGAGACCCCCTCCCCCCCGCAGCCACTCACAGCGTCGCACTCGCTTGCCTGCTCGCTCTGTTCGCAGGACCTGTGATGAGGTCACAGGAGGGGAGGAGTCAGGGGGTCACATGATCAGGAGCCTTTGTCCAGACCCCCGATTATGTCACCCCTGACACCGCCCCTCCTGTTACCTCATCACAGGTCCTGTGCGCTCAGCCTTGCCTCTACAGTCTGCAAGACTCTGCTTTGCTGTTGTCATGGTGCTGGTTGAGGTAAGTATGTGTGGGGTCAGGATTTACAGTGTGGATGTAGCAGAGCTGTGTGTGTATGAGGTGTACGGAGCGGAGCCGTGTGTGTACGAGGTGTACGGAGCAGAGCCGTGTGTACGAGGTGTACGGAGCGGAGCTGTGTGTGTACGAGGTGTACGGAGCGGAGCCGCGTGTGTGCGAGGTGTACGGAGCAGAGCCGTGTGTGTACGAGGTGTACGGAGCGGAGCCGCGTGTGTGCGAGGTGTACGGAGCGGAGCCGCGTGTGTACGAGGTGTACGGAGCGGAGTCGTGTGTACGAGGTGTACGGAGCGGAGCCGCGGGTGTACGAGGTGTAAGGAGCGGAGCCGCGTGTGTGCGAGGTGTACAGAGAGGAGCCGCGTGTGTGCGAGGTGTACAGAGCGGAGCCGTGTGTGCGAGGTGTACGGAGCGGAGCCGCGTGTGTGCGAGGTGTACGGAGAGGAGCCGCGTGTGTGCGAGGTGTACGGAGCGGAGCCGCGTGTGTACGAGGTGTACGGAGCGGAGCCGCGTGTGTGCGAGGTGTACGGAGCGGAGCCGCGTGTGTGCGAGGTGTACGGAGCGGAGCCGCGTGTGTGCGAGGTGTACGGAGCGGAGCCGCGTGTGTGCGAGGTGTACGGAGCGGAGCCGCGTGTGTGCGAGGTGTACGGAGAGGAGCCGCGTGTGTGCGAGGTGTACGGAGCGGAGCCGCGTGTGTACGAGGTGTACGGAGCGGAGCCGCGTGTGTGCGAGGTGTACGGAGCGGAGCCGCGTGTGTGCGAGGTGTACGGAGCGGAGCCGCGTGTGTACGAGGTGTACGGAGCGGAGCCGCGTGTGTACGAGGTGTACGGAGCGGAGCCGCGTGTGTGCGAGGTGTACGGAGCGGAGCCGCGTGTGTACGAGGTGTACGGAGCGGAGCCGTGTGTACGAGGTGTACGGAGCGGAGCCGCGGGTGTGCGAGGTGTACGGAGCGGAGCCGCGTGTGTGCGAGGTGTACAGAGAGGAGCCGCGTGTGTGCGAGGTGTACGGAGCGGAGCCGCGTGTGTGCGAGGTGTACGGAGAGGAGCCGCGTGTGTGCGAGGTGTACGGAGAGGAGCCGCGTGTGTGCGAGGTGTACGGAGAGGAGCCGCGTGTGTACGAGGTGTACGGAGAGGAGCCGCGTGTGTGCGAGGTGTACGGAGCGGAGCCGCGTGTGTACGAGGTGTACGGAGAGGAGCCGCGTGTGTACGAGGTGTACGGAGAGGAGCCGCGTGTGTGTGAGGTGTACGGAGCGGAGCCGCGTGTGTGTGTACGAGGTGGAGCCGCACGTGTACGAGTTGTACGGAGAGGAGCCGCGTGTGTGCGAGGTGTACGGAGCGGAGCCGCGTGTGTGCGAGGTGTACTGAGAGGAGCCGTGTGTGTGTGTACGAGGTGGAGCCGCACGTGTACGAGTTGTACGGAGAGGAGCCGTGTGTACGAGGTGTACGGAGAGGAGCCACACGTGTACGAGGTGGACAGAGCGGAGCCGTGTGTGTATGGAGTGGAGCCATATGTGTACGGGATGTACGGAGCGGAGCCAAGTGTGTACAAAGCATACAAAGCGTGCTTTTCCCACGGACACAGGAGTACACGGCGGAGCCCCGAGGAGCATTTTAAAACACACACATGACGTTCCACCTGAAGTGATGTGCTGGAAGCTGACCGGAAATGAGATAATTTCTTGAGGAGATTGTGACGGAACCAGGAATGCTTCAGATCCATCACCGTGTCCTCCTCCGACAGCGCGGACAGCAGGATCGCCTTGGAATCGGGGATGCCGGCCATGTGAGCGGATCATGATAGGTCCTGCACCGGGAGGCTCAGGTGGGCACTACAATGGGAGCCGGGCTGCTATAGTATCTTTGTAGAATCTTTCTTTATTTCTTTCTCTCTTTTTCTTTCTCTCTCTGTTCTTTCTTTCTCTCTCTGTTCTTTCTTCCCCTCTTTCTTTCTTTTTCTTTCCTCTCTTTCTCTCTGTTCTTTCTTTCTTTTCTTTACTTCTTTCTTTCTCTCTCTGTTCTTTCTCTGTCTCTCTCTGTTCTTTCTTTCTTTCCCCTCTTTCTTTCTCTCTCTGTTCTTTCTCTGTCTCTCACTGTTCTTTCTTTGTCTCTCACTGTTCTTTCTTTCTTTCCCCTTTCTTTCTCGCTCTCTCTGTTTTCTTTTTTCTCTCTCTCTCTGTTTTCTCTCTTCCTTAGTGCCAGTCAGTGTGCCCATAATGCCAGCCACTGTGCCCTCAGTACAAGTCAGTGTGATCAGCAGTGCTAAATGGGTGCGATTAGATGTGGACATGGGTGTGACTAGTTGTGAAATGGATGTGGCTGGGCGTGGCCAAAATTTGCAGCTGCGCGCGCCGCAGTCTTTGTCCATCTTTCCCTTCTTCAAAAGTTGGGGGGTATGATAGGGGCAGCTATGACCAGGGGGTCTGGTTGCCCAATAGAGAGCAGTTCTGCCAGGAATTCTGTCACCATGCATACAAAAGGGGACAGAGATTTGGGAGGAGTACTATACCTAAAAGCAATAAATAGGACTGAGCTGAAATACTGGGCACAGCTGTGACTACATGTTATATAGTCGTGTTAATCTCCTCTCACTTCTTGTAGCCTACAAGTGTACAAAGATATTATATAGTCACCATGTGACTAGTGGGCCTGTGTAACTTCAAATGCCAGGGCTGAATTTTAGTCCCAGTCCGGCCCTGGATACAACTCCTTATGCCCACAGACAGGGTTGCCAAGTTGATTTTTTTTTTTTTCTGAACAGTCAAGAATTTTTAAGGAAATATTGTAAAACCAAAACCAAATTGTAAAATTTTAAGTTAAAAAACCTGATATAAAAATCTGAATAAGTTTCATCAAGCTTCAAAAAAATTACTTTTTTTAACAGAGAGGGGAAAAATGGGTTCTATTTTTCGGACTGTCCTGTAGTTTCTGGCTGGTTGCACACCGGACACAGCCACTTGAGGAAGGTTAGAACCTAATTGATTACTATTACTTTTTGATTTCAAAGTAAAAACATGTACAATACAAAATAAAATTGTGGTACTGTGTTAGCCAGAAGTAAAGTAAAGTAAAAACAGAATGCAGTGTGCGCCCTCTAGTGACAGCAACAGAATTTTAATGTTTTACTCAGCAGGCGATATTGAGAAAAAGACAGCTCTCATCAATAGGAGGTATTTGTTAGATATATCTCAGAGTGTAAAAAGGTGGGCATTCACTTTATAGTCACAAAAACTACAATGGGCAAGTGATTATTACACAGGACAGATTAATACATACAGAAATTACTTTTATAACAGCTAATGTATACATTGTTACATTCAGAACACATAGAACTATTGGGTTTCTGCATATAGTACTAGAGTGTGTAGCGCAAATGATCCTACTTTGTACATACAACATGCCACACATGCTACATTCATGTATGGAAAGTATATAAAAATTAGAGTATATTTGATATTATTCTTTTCGGTTCTAATGCACATAAAAATATTCTTCCTAAACCCACACATAAAATAGTCATCTGTCACCTACTGCCTTATAACTGAGAGGCCAGGATCTGCTTTGCTTGCTGCAGAGCTGTTTCAGAGGGCACCTCCAAGTCAGGTAAGACCCCCTTTCCTTCCCAAGAATCTTTGGGCTCACTCATAGCTGATCGCAATGAAGGTATGGTAAGGTACAGGTGGGTATCATCCACATGGTAGGTCTGCGGAGGGTGGCAGCCTCCGCTTGTTTTTTCCCCAATGATAGATGCCCTTCCCAGTCTTTTCATTATGTAGACAAACTCCTCCGCTGCCCCCTCTGTTACAGAGCTGGTCAGAATGATGAGGGGTTTCGCAGAACCGTATGGAACACCTGCACAAATAACAAAACAGAAAATTAAATCTTTCCAAGACTTAGAGATTAGGTCATCTGTACAAAGCCCAGCACATGCTTGCCATTTTTCTTGCTTATAATACTGTCATACTACTGTATAGTGCCAAGATAAAACAGCCATAAACTGCCCACAAAATGCCACCACAAATTATGCAAGGATTTGTCACAATTTGATTATTTAGCATTTATTTGTTGTGTCTCCCCCTAGCATCCCTCTTATTTTGTCCTTTCTCTCCTTTTGCACTGTGGGTTGCAGAGTGTTGGTCTGTTGTGACTAGTGATATGGGACATATTCAAGAAGAAAGAAGAGGAGAAACTTGGCACTGTGAGGCTATGTAAGTCTCTGTTATCAGTCCTCTTTTTCCTGGGGACTGACCTTCCAACCTTATTAACATTTTGCTACAGACTAGGTTTACTGAACCCACATAATAAACTGACAATGAACTCATCAAGAAAAAGTTGATGGATGGATAGACATGTTAATGATATGGAAACAACATTTTTAAAATATCTCGATAATATTAAGTATCAAATTATTTGGTTCTAGAACCAAGGGAATGCAATGCTGAGCTCTTGGTGTACCTCGAATGAAGACTAGCACTATTTAAAAATCTTGATCCTACCTGCCCATATAATTGCAGGCTTTTACCCTTGGAGAGGCATCATGTCAGGTTTAGGGTCCCAGAAAAGGGGTACACCTTGTCACTGGCTGTTGGGCTCACACTAATTGGCCAATTTGTGCACTCTAAGTATCTTAGTTTTTTTGACATGTTTTCTACAGCAGTAATGCAGTTCACCAGCAGAACGGGGGATATTATTATAGCAAGGGCCAAGGATGGGGTGAATTATACCAAGAAAGGGCCCAGGATGTGGAACAATACCAGAAGGGTTCCAGAATGGGAAAAATTATACAAAGAAGGAACTCAGGATGTAGGACATTATACCAGAAAGGGGCCCAAGATAGGGATCATCATATCAAGAAGGCGCTCAGGATGGGGGACATTATATAAGGATGGGGCCCAGGATGAATGACATTATTACTGGAAGAGCCCCAGGATAAGGGAAATTATTGCAGAATGGGGCCAGGATGGTGGAGATTATTCCAGGAAGAGGCCCAGGATTGGGAACATTATTACAGAATGGGGCCACAATGGCTGATATTATTACAGGAATGGACCCAGGATGGAGGACATTATTACAGGAAATAGCTCAGGATGGGAGTGTTATGAGTGGCGGAAGGCACTAAAAAAAATAAATAATTAAAGTGCCTTCGCCGCTCGGGGTCCACCGTGCGGCAGATGGCAAAACCGCTGCTAAGGGAGGCAGTGCACTACAGCGGTAGTGTGCACAGGGTTCTAAATCACCCAAGTGCAAAAGAGGCAGTCTCTGTTATGGGACACAGAGCTGCACAGGAAAATAATAAAGAAAAGGTAACGCTGAGCCTGTTAAACGCACAGGGGCACAGCGGCACACGTACGGTAGCCGAACACAGGAGTAGTTAAAGTGGCACTACAACCAAACGGACTTACCGTAAATGAGCATGTGCACGGCGTCGCAACTGCGAACGCCACAGAAGTCTGCAACCGCAATAACGCAAGCGCGATGCAGGACGCTTTGCTGCTGAGATGGCTTGAAGCTTGAGCGTGCTGGCGCTAGTGCTGCTACTGGCTGACCCAATCACTCACACACTCGTAATAACCGAGGGAAGGGGTTTCATAATAAGTCATCCACCAGACCAAGCATCCATCAACAAACATACAGCAGCAAGTATCAGAAAATACTAGCGCATGGTATAACGGCCATGCGCACTTTTTATAGTGACCGGGACCTTCCGGAAATCTCCAGAGACCTCAGCTGAACCAATGGAATCAGGAGCAGGACCTGAGCACCTGACTCCTGAACTCCAATGGGAGCTCATTCCAGGAGCATGCTCACAAGATGGCAGAAAGGACTTAGCCTCTGGAGATGAATGTGAGGATCTGGATCTCTGCATTAGTATGGCAGGACACAGATTCCTAACATTCCTAACAGGGAGACATCATTACATGGAAGTCAAACATGTAGGTCTTTATATGATATAAAAGGCTATAACTACAAGGGCCTATATATTTGAACAGCTAGCATGTGAGAGTCTACGTCCAAATTTTTGTTTGGGGGCCCCCGGACTCTAGTTACGCCACTGATGTTCAGTATATGGTGGAAATATTTGGTTATGGTCTGGTGGTATTATTTGTCTCTAATATAGCCAGATTTATGCTAATAGAGTCTTTGTACAGGTGTAACATGATGCAGGGCAGTATCCATGGGCGAGGTATTCGTCTTCCATGCCACGGCACTCTACATGAACATGGGGGTCCTGGTTGGGTATGTGGGCTTTAAGGGGGCACTACATCTTTGCAGGCCTCATGATGCCATTGACTTCAACTGGCAAGGACTAGATGTTGTAGAGTTCAGTGAGGGAGACTACCACTCAAAAATTAACTGTATTTTATGGAACATCACCGTAGGGAGGGGTATGTACAGTGGATGGTGGGTACAAAACCTCATGGATGTTTCTCTTAACACAACGGAATATCTTCATACACATTCTCTCATTCGATTCTGCTTCAGTTATTTTCTCTGCCTTCACCACAACCCAGCAAAGTGCTATGGGAATTTCTCTTGTCTCCAATAATGGCTCTAGAGTCCAGTCCTGTACTTCAATCCGCTCCAGTCTCTGTAGCGCGTCTACTCTACAGTTCCATCACCAAGCATAGCATGGCGCGCGATGAAGTGATGTCATGGCGCCTGCTTTGTCAGATGCAGAGGAGGAATGATGGGAGAGGGAGTGTCACCTGATGTGCTCTCCTCTATCATTGTTATCTTCATAAGTCAATAGTACACAAGAAAGTAAGCAACATAATAATAAATCTTATCAGAGAAATCTGCTTCTTTCTCTGCCAGGACTGTTCTTTAACCCCTTAACGACCGCTGATACGCCTTTTAACGGTGGCAGTTAACGGTACTTATTCCTCAGTGATGATTTTTAAAGACACTGTGAAATAAGGGTATAGCGCCCCCCAGTGTTGGAAAATATCCGGGGTCAGTTTTTACTGTCTCCAGTGTTGTGATCATAAAAAAAGTCAGATTTCTCATTCATTTCTCTCTCCTCTGATATGGTCTAGCATACCAGAGGAAAGAGAAATGGGGTCCACCGAGCCGCCATGTACCTCCAGCATAATAATAATCTTTATTTTTTTCCTGGACCCTCCGGTTCCATCCTTCGGCCTTCCATGTCATCTTCTTGTAAGAAAATCGCAGGCGCATGTGCAGTGCGCCCGCCGAGATCTGCCAGCCGAGACCTGGCAACAGTGGGAGATTTTTCCTATTGTTTCATTTTAATCACTGTGTGCTAGACACTATCACAGTGATCAAAATAAAAAATAATAGTAAATGAAACCCCCTTTATCACCCCCTTAGTTAGGTAAAAATAATAAAATAAAATAAAAATATTTTTTTCCATTTTTTCCATTAGGGTTAGGATTGGGGTTAGGGTTGGGGCTAGAGTTAGGGTTGGGACTAGGGTTAGGGATAGAGCTATGGTTAGGGTGGAGCTAGCAATAACACAAGACTGACTGGCATATCCAAACTAGTGTGAATAGGTGCATACCAGGAGCAGCTACTTCAATATACAATATACAAAAAAAAGGGTTGCACTCTATTGTGCTAAAGCATGTCAATGTGAAATATCAAATATGAATAGCAATATGGCTTTTTTGAATATTAGAAAAAAAATTAATGAGATGCTTTGCACAAAATTTGGCCAATTAATGTCTGCCCTTTTCACACTAGTTTGGATATGTCAGTCAGTCTTTTGTTATTTCTATGTTAGCTATCTGACAGAGCACTCCACCTTTCACCTTGTGGTGATTTTAATTACAGCAGGTCCCTACCAACCCATAAATGCAGGCTTTACTGAGAGAGGTGTCCACATTCACCCAGGAATTCAGACATCAGCCAAAAGCCCCCGTTACACACTGCGATATCACTAGCAATATCGCTTTAAAGTCACCGATTTTGTGACGTTTCAGCGATATTGCTAGCGATATCGCAGTGTTTGATACTTACCTCCGACCGGCTCCCCCGCTGGTTATCGCTGATCGCGCGAGAAGCTCCTGGACCATTCCTCGTCGGTCACTTCCTGCTGGGCTTCCTGTGGCGCCGATGAGCGACGCGTGGAGCCGGGCGGGAGGACGCAGGATCGCCGCGTCTGACAGGTAAATAGCGATCCCCGTCCCCAGCGATGTCGCTAGTGAGATCTACCTGTGTGGCAGCTCACTAGCGACCACCTAGCGATGCACCAGCGATCCTGACCGCGTCATATCCCTGGTCGGGACGATGGTTGATGGGCAGACATTAATTGGCCACATTTTGTGCAAACCATCTCATTCACTCTTTCCTAATATTCAAAAGCCATATTGTTATTCATATTTCATATTTCACATTGACATGTTTTAGCCCAATAGAGTGCAACCCTTTTTTTGCATATTGTATATGGAGGTAGCTGCTCCTGGTAATCACCTATTCACACTAGTTTGGAAAGGCCAGTCTTTTGTTATTTCTATGTTAGCTTATTGACCGAGAACTCTGTCCTTCACCATATGGTGATTTTAATTACAGCAGGTTCCTACCGACCCATAAATGCAGGCTTTACTGAGAGAGTAAATTCAGACATCAGCCTAAGGCTGGAGTCACACAGTCGTATTTCTCCTGCGATATTCGCATCGCACTGCACGTACTGTCCGGTACCTTTCCTGACCTGAGCATGACAGCGTGATGGATTACTATGTAGCTGTCAAGCTCAGGTCAGGAGGGCCTACAGCCAGTGCAAGTTTTATGATGCAATTCTTGCACGAGAAATATGGCCGTCTGATTCTGCCCTGTTGTTCACACAGGTCAGGGACCCATCAGATTTGAGACCACCTTGATGATGGTTGATGGGCAGACATTATTAGGCCAAATTTTGTGCAAAGCGTCTCATTCATTTTTCCCTAATATTCAAAAGCCATATTGCTATTCATATTTCATATTGACATGCTTTAGCACAATACAGTGCAACCCTTTTTGTATATGTGTATAGGGTTGGGCTAGGGTTAGGGCTAGGGTTGGGTCTAGGGTTCGGGTTGGGGTTAGGGTTGCGTTGGAGTGACAGTTGTGGTGTTGTGGTTACATGGTGTTAGGGTTGTGGTTAGGGTTATGGTTGAGGTTAGGGTTGGTATTATGGCTAGGGTTGGGATTAGAGTTAGGGGAGTGTTGTGGCTAGGATTATGGTTGTGGTTAGGGTTGGGATTAGGGTTGGGGCGTTGTTGGGTTTAGGATTGGGGTTAGCGCTGTGTTAGGGTTAGGATTGGGGTTAGGGCTGTGTTAGGGTTGGAGTTAGAATTGGGGGGGGTTTCGACTGTTTAGGCACATCAAGGGGCTCCAAACGCAACATGATGCCTACCATTGATTCCAGCCAATTTTGCATTCAAAAAGTCAAACAGTGTTCCCTCCCTTTTGAGCCCTGCCATGTGCCCAAACAGTGGCTTTTCCCAACATATGGTGTACTCAGGAGAAATTGCACAACAAATTTTGTGGTCCATTTTCTCCTGTTACCCTTGTGAAAATAAAAAAGTTGGGGTCTGAAGTAAATTTTTTGTGAAAAAAGTAAAATGTTCACTTTTTCCTTCCATATTGCTTTAATTCTCGTGAAGCACCTGAAGGGTTACTAAACTTCTTGAATGTGGATTTGATCACCTTGAGGGGTGCAGTTTTTAGAATGGTGTCACTTTTGGGTACTTTCTATCTTATTTACCCCAAACTCACTCCAAATGTGAGGTGGTCCCTAAAAAAAATGGTTTTGTAAATATTGTTGAAAAAATGAGAAATCGCTGGTCAGCTTTTAACCCTTATAACTTCCTTACAAAAAAAAATATGTTTCCAAAATTGTGCTGATGTAAAGTTGACATGTGGGAAATGTTTTAAGGGCACAAAAATTAAAAGTTTGAAAATTGCTACATTTTTGCCGAATTTCCGTTTTTTTCAGAAATAAACCCATATCATATCAAAGAAATTTTACCACTAACATGAAGTACAATATGTCACGAAAAAACATTCTCAGAATCAGTGGAATCCGTTGAAGCGTTCCAGAGCTATAACCTCATAAATTGACAGTGGTCAGAATTGTAAATATTGCCATGGTCATTAAAGTCAAAAATGGCTCGGTCAGACGGTCACTAAGGGGTTAATTCTCAAAATTATCAATTCACAGGTACAATATGTGAAGGCAGATTTTTACGCTACTGAGAAAGGAGATGAGTGCTGCTACTGATCAGGTAAAGGGAAGAGTGTGAAGGACGAGGAGGAAATGGAGCTCCTCCCTCTTCTATCTATATAGAATCTCATCAGTAGCAGCCGCCATCTCCTATCTACGTAATGGGAAAGTCTGTCTTCACTGAATACAGATTTTACCTTAGAATTGAGAATTTTTAGAATGAATGAACAGTCCTGGCAGAGAGAGAAGCAGATTTTTAGTATAAGTTAAGTTATATTACAACATTTCTTCTTTTCAAGCTACTATTGGCTTATGAAATAAAAATTAAAACTATGGTTACCCTTTAAAATGCTGTTATGGGAAGGTGGGCACCAACAAGAGGTATTATGCAGTGTACAATGTTGCTTTAGTCCCTTCTTACCTGCAATTTTAGACAGTGTCCACAAATCAGAAATGACATTTGCAGTTCGACTGTAGACTTTATCTAACAGAACAGGGGTTGTCTCATCAAAGAAATAGGAGCAAAGTGCAGGGATGGAGTTGGTGGGACCTCCAATGTTGAATCTGAGCGAAAAAGAAACGTTAACTCTGTTAATGATTATTTTACAAAATACTGTACATGACATTTTTATTGTTCATACCATAAGACAGTGACTTAAAAAGACTAGATTAATGTATTTATTTTAGAATCATATAATGTTAGAGTTGGAAGATACCTCAAGGGTCATCGTGTCTAACCCCCTGCTCAATGCAGGAATCACTAAACCATCGCAGACAGATGTCTGTCCAGCCTCTGTTTGAAGACTTAAATTGAAGGAGAACTCACCACCTCTCATGCAAGCCTATTCCACTCATTGATCACCCTAACTATCAAAAAGATTTTTCTAATATCTAACTCTATCTTCTCCCTTTCAATTGCATTCCATTGCTTCTCTGTGTCCATGTGCAAATGAAAATATTGATGATCCCTGTACACTGTGAGATCCCTTCAGATATTTGTAGACAGCGATTAAGTCTCCTCTTAGCCTTCTTTTTTTGCAAGCTAAACATTCCCAGATCCTTTAACAGTTCCTCGTAGGATATACTTTGCAGTCCGTTTACCATCCTGGTAGCTCTTCTCTGAACTTGCTTCAGTTTTTCAATGTTTTATTTTTTAATGTGGTGCCCAGAACAGGACACAGTATTCCAGATGAGGCCTGACCAAGGAGAAGTAGAAGGGGATAATTACTTAATGTGATCTAGACTCTATGCTTCTCTTAATACATACTAGTACTGTGTTTGACTTTTTTGCTGCTGCATCACACTGTTGACTCATGTGCAGTCTGTGATCTATTAGTATATCCAAGTCTGTTTCACAAGTGCTGTTGCTTAGCCCTATGCCTCTCATTCTGTATATGTAATTTTCATTTTTCTTGCCCAAATGTAGAATGTTGCATTTCTCTCTGTTAAATACTATTCTATTAGTCGCTGTCCATTGTTAAAGCTTATCTAGATCCTTTAGAATACTTTCTGCCTTCTCTAGTGTTAGCTATCCGTCCTAGTTGACCTTCCGTTCCCTTATCTAGATCACTTATAAAAATGTTGAGCAACACTGCAGCCAATACAGAGCCTTGTGGTACCCCATTTGAAACTCTCTTCCAATTGGATGTGCAGCCATTTATTACCACTCTTTGAGTACGATCACTGAGCCAGTTATGAATCCACCTAACTGTCAATCCAATGCTTGGTCATTTTTTCAATAGGGATAAAATGAGATACTTTATCAGATGCTTTGCTGAAGTTGAGATATACTATATATATCACTACTATATCTATCATATACTCATCTTACCCCAGCAAGTCCAGCAGCAGACAGCGGTAGGTCCCGGGCAGACGAATGCATTGATGTCACGCCAGGACTCACATCGCTCCGCTCTGGACCTGCGATTATTTAGTCCACAGGACTAAAGCGGCCTACAGTCTATAAAACGGAAAGCGGTAGTCAGGAGCGTACATAGAAATCAAGGGGCCCTATAGTAGAAGTACTAATTAGATGACCCCCAAAAAAGAAATAAATGTATATTTAACGGGTTCACAGAAGACTATATCTCACAATTTTGCAGCCTTTACAAAGTAATTTTCCTCCTAGTGAAGTCCCTGTCATTGCACTCATAAAGTATGATGTCAACAAACATGCCCAGCAAATATTGTAAGATAGAAATTCCTCCACAGTACCCTCCACACACACAGTATTTTGACCCTGCTGTACCTCACCCCTCATCTTGACCCAGAAAAGTATGGTGACCTCAACACAGTATGATCTCTCAACAGCACTCCAGTATAATGGGCCTACATACAGTATAATGGCCCCACACCTCTCAACACTGTATAATTGCAATGAAGTGAAAATCCAGCTCAACGATGAAGTGAAAACACAATTCTTTATTCATATGAAAAAAATACTCCAAAAAGACATTGTTAACCCATCACCAGTAATATACAGTACCTATAGTGGGCCTCAATAGTAATTACAATAGAGACGACTCCTTTAACAGTATAATAAAACACAGGAGAAACATTGGAGTCCAAAGCTATTTAACCCCTTAAGCCCCAAGGGTGGTTTGCACGTTCATGACCGGGCCAATTTTTACAATTCTGACCACTGTCCCTTTATGAGGTTATAACTCTGAAACGCTTCTATGGATCCTGGTGATTCTGACATTGTTTTCTCGTAACATATTGTACTTCATGTTAGTGTAAAATTTAATTCATATAACTTGCGTTTATTTGTGAAAAAAATGGAAATTTGGTGAAAATTTTGAAAATTTCACAATTTTCCAAATTTGAATTTTTATGCCCTTAAATCACAGAGATATGGCACACAAAAAACTTAATAAATAACTTTTCCCACATGTTTACTTTACATCAGCACAATTTTGGAACCAAATTTTTTTTTGTTAGGAAGTTATAAGGGTTAAAAATTGACCAGCGATTTCTCATTTTTGCAACACCATTTTATTTTTACGGACCACATCACATTTGAAGCCACTTTGAGGGGTCTATATGATAGAAAATACCCAAAAGTGACACCATTCTAAAAACTGCACCCCTTAAGGTGCTCAAAACCACATTCAAGAAGTTTATTAACCCTTTAGGTGCGTCACAGGAATTTTTTGAATATTTAAAAAAAATGAACATCTAACTTTTTTTCACAAAAAAAATACTTCAGGTTCAATTTTTTTTATTTTACCAAGGGTAACAGGAGAAATTGGACTGCAAAAGTTATTGTGCAATTTGTCCTGAGTACGCTGATACCTGATATGTGGGGGGAACCACTGTTTCGGCGCATGGCAGACCTCAGAAGGGAAGGAGCGCCGTTTGAATTTTTCAATGCAAAATAGGCTGGAATTCAGATCGGATGCCATGTTGCGTTTGGAGAGCCCCTGATGTGCCTAAACAGTGGAAACCCCCCACAAGTGACCCCATTTTGGAAACTAGACCCCCCAAGGAACTTATCTAGATATGTGGTGAGAAATTTGAACCCACAAGGGCTTCACAGAAGTTTATAACGTACAGCGGTACAATTAAAAAATCATATTTTTTCCACAAAAATGATCTTTTCACCCCCAATTTTTATTTTTCCAAGGGTAGCAAGACCCTAAAAGTTATTGTGCAATTTGTCCAGAGAATGCTGATACCCCACATGTGGGGGTAAACCACTATTTGGGTGCATGGCAGAGCTCGGAAGGGAAGCAGCGCCATTTGACGTTTTTGGCTGGAATTGAGATCGGACACCATGTCGCGTTTGGAAATCCCCTGATGTACCAAAACAGTAGAAACCCCCCCACAAATGACACCATTTTGGAAACTAGACCCCCCAAGGAACTTATCTAGATGTGTGGTGAGCACTTTGAACCCCCCAGTGCTTCACAGAAGTTTATAACGCCCGGGCGTGAAAATAAAAAAATCGTATTTTTTCCACAAACATGATCTTTTAGTCACCAATTTTTTTTATTTTCCCAAGGGTACAAGGAGAAATTGGACCCCAAAAGTTGTTTGCTCAATTTGTCCTGAGTACGCTGATACCCCATATGTGGGAGAAAACTACTGTATGGGCACACGTCGGGGCTCGGAAGGGAAGTAGTGACGTTTTGGAATGCAGACTTTGATGGATTGGTCTGTGGGTGTCATGTGCGTTTGGAGAGCCCCTAATGTACCTAAACAGTGGAAACCCCCCACAAGTGACCCCATTTTGGAAACTAGACCCCCTAAGGAACTTATCTAGATGTGTGGTGAGCACTCTGAACCCCCCAGTGCTTCACAGAAGTTTATAACGACCGGGCGTGAAAATAAAAGTATCGTATTTTTTCAACAAACATCATCTTTTCGTCCCCATTTTTTTTTATTTTTCCAAGGGTAACAGGAGAAATTGGACCCCAAAAGTTGTTGTCCAATTTGTCCTGAGTACACTGACACCCCATATGTGGGAGAAAACTGCTGTATGGGCACACGTCGGGGCTCGGAAGGGAAGTAGTGACGTTTTGGAATGCAGACTTTGATGGATTGGTCTGTGGGTGTCATGTGCGTTTGGAGAGCCCCTAATGTACCTAAACAGTGGAAACCCCCCACAAATGACCCCATTTTGGAAACTAGACCCCCTAAGGAACTTATCTAGATGTGTGGTGAGCACTTTGAACCCCCAAGGGCTTCACAGAAGTTTATAATGCCCTGGCACGAAAATAAAAAAATCGTATTTTTTCCACAAACATGATCAATTAGTCTCCAATTATTTTATTTTCCCAAGGGTAACAGGAGAAATTGGACCGCAAAAGTTGTTGTCCAATTTGTCCTGAGTACGCTGATGCCTCATATCTGGGAGAAAACTACTGTATGGACACACGTCGGGGCTCGGAAGGGAAGTAGTGACATTTTGGAATGCAGACTTTGATGGATTGGTCTGTGGGTGTCATGTGCGTTTGGAGAGCCCCTGATGTACCAAAACTATTGAAACTCCCCACAAGTGACCCCATTTTGGAAACTAGACCCTACGGAACTTATCTAGATGTGTGGTGAGCACTTTGAACCCCCAAGTGCTTCACAGAAGTTTATAACGCCTGGGCGTGAAAATAAAAAAAATCATCTTTTTCCACAAAAATGATATTTTTGCCCCCAATTTTTTATTTTCCTAAGGGTAACAGGAGAGATTGGACCCCAAAAGTTGTTTTGCAATTTGTCCTGAGTAGGCTGATTCCCTATATGTGGGGGTAAAACACTGTTTGGGTGCATGGCAGAGCTTGGAAGGGAAGGAGCACCATTTCACTTTTTCAACGCAGAATTGGCTGGAATTGAGATCAGACGCCATGTTGCATTTGGAGAGCACCTGATGTGCCCAAACAGTGTAAACCCCCAATTCTAACTCCAACCCTAACCCCAACACCCCCCTAACCTTAATCTCAGCCCTAACCCTAGCCCTAACCCTAGCCCTAATCCTTGCTCTAACCCTAACCCTAGCCCTAACCCTAATGAGAAAATGGAAATAAATACATTTTTTTAATTTTATTATTTTTCCCTAATTAAGGGGGTGATAACGGGGGGTTTGATTTACTATTTATGGCGGTTTTTATGTTTGGCAGCTGTCGCACGCTAAAAGACGCTTTTTATTGTAAAAATAGTTTTTGCATCACCACATATTGAGAGCTATAATTTTTCCGTATTTTGACTCACCGAGTCATGTGAGGTCATATTTTTTGCGGGACGAGTTGATGTTTTTATTGGTACCATTTTCGGGCACGTGACATTTTTTGATCGCTTTTTATTCCGATTTTTGGGACGCAGAATGAACTAAAACCAGCGTTTCATGAATTTCTTTTGGGGGGGTGCGTTTACAACATTCCTCGTGCGGTAAAATTGATAAAGCGGTTTTATTCTTCGGGTCAGTATGGTTACAGCGATACCTCATTTAGGTTGTTTTTTTATGCTTTGTCAGTTTTATGCAATGAAAACTATTTTATATAAAAAATTAGTTTTGCATCGCTTTATTCTGTGAGCTATAACTTTTTAATTTTTTCGCGGATGATGCTGTATGGTGGCTCGTTTTTTGCGGGACAAGCTGACATTTTCAGCGGTACCATAGATATTTATATGCGTCTTTTTGATCATGCGTTATTGCACTTTTTGTTCGGTGGTATGATAATAAATAATTTTTTTTGCTTCTTTTTTATTTTTATTTTTTAAGGGGTTCGTTAAAGGGGTTAACTAATGGGACAGTTTTATAGGGCGGGTCGTTACGGACGCAGCAATACCAAATATGTGTACTTTTATTGTTTTGGTTTTTTTTATTTTCAAAAAAAGAATTTATTGGGGAATATTTTTTTTTTTTACTAATTTATTTAGCGATTTTTTAAAAATTATTTTTACACTTTTTTTTTTTTTTTTAAACTTTATTACATTGTCCCATGGGGGACATCACTGTCCTGTGACAGATCGCTGATCTGTCACATCACAGATCACTGTGACAGATCAGAGATCTGTCACAGGCACTGCTGCAGACTTCCCCATCTCTGCAAGCGCAGGCAGTGAGGAAGTCAGCTCCCCAAAGGCCCCCGAAGGTCCCCGTCGCCATCTTGGATCCAGGGGCCTGTAGGGAAAGAGCCCCCCGCAGTAGCGCTGCACATTGCGCTGCCGTGGGGGGCTCAGGGAAGCACGGAGCGAGCCCCCTCCCTGCCGATGCTTCCCTTTAACCCCCCGGTACTCCGCGATCATGTTTGATCGCGGTATGCAAGGGGTTAACGTGTCGGGGGCGGTCCGTGACCGCCCCTGACACATTGTTCCGGGTGTCAGCTGTGATAATCAGCTGACACCCAGCCGCGATCAGCGGCGCTCACCACGTCGGCGCCACTGATCGCTATGACGTACTATCCCGTCCCTGGGAATTAAGTTCCAGGGCACATAGACGGGATAGTACGTCTGATGGCAGTAAGGGGTTAAATGAAGTCAATTTTTTATTATTCCAAAAAAGAAGGCACATGAAACAGAAACACGACAAGTTTAAAATGTATTTAAATGAGGCATCTAATAATAAGGTAACCCTGAACCAATCGAAAAACAGGTCAGCACTGATGTGTAATCAAAAAAATCTCAAATAGACAATCCTACTAGAATGTAAGTAGGTCAGATACTATATTTTGGTTCCAAAACATAAGAGCAAACAAAGATCTTATCAGGTGGAAGGTGCTATAGCATATTGCCACATCTTGGTCTAGTGCCTTTGATCATCTAACCATCCCCTGGTGTGCTGGCCCCAGCTGCCAAATTATACCCAACCAGCTCCCACAATCCCTCTCTCCTGACCCTGTAGTGTGGCCTATATATGTAGTAGTTGCTAAGGGGAAGCACGCAAGTGTGGGGTGCAGCACGCAAGCATCCCATAAGCAAAGCATCACAGAAGCTAAGCATCCAGCAAAACGGCAGTTATACATGGCAGTTAGTCAGGGCAGGAGTCAGGTAACCCACACTTTGCCTTCCCCTTTAACCATGTGCTTTATTTTTATCCTCCTGTGTTCCCTTGCCATCCACATTCATCACCCTATCCCCCCTCCATCACGACTCATACACATCAGCCCCTCTATACTTCCTTCTCCCATGTACAGCTCCCACGCACTCCTCACCTTCCTGAGAAACCTCAGCCCATCTTGCCCAAACACATCGCAGAAAAAAACTACTTGCAATTCCAACAACTATTGGCTCTTTATCTTCCTTCTCCTACTGATTTCAGGGGACATCTCCCCCAACCCTGGTCCACCATCCCCCAACCTCAACCCCTACCCTACCTCATATCGAAACCACAATAATCTGATTAACATTACTTGCACTCCCTCATCTCAATCTTTTAATTGTGCCCTCTGGAATCCACGGTCTGCTTGTAACAAGCTTCCTTTCCTACACAACTACTTTCTGAACAACTCTCTTAATCTGTTGGCCCTCACTGAAACCTGGATTCAGGATTCTGACACTGTCTCTCCTGCTGCCATTTCCTACGGTGGCTTACAATTCTCTCACTCCCCGAGACCCACAAACAGACCTGGTGGTGGAGTTGGCATACTCCTGTCCCCACAATGCACTTTCCATGTCATCCCCCCAGTCCCATCACTCTTATTCCCTTCTTTTGAGGTCCACACCATCAGGCTCTTCCGTCCCCTCTCCCTCAGGGTAGCAGTCATATACCGGCCCCCAGGCTCACCCACCCACTTCCTTGACCACTTTTCAGCCTGGCTGCCACACTTCATGTCCTCAGATCTACCAACCCTCATCCTGGGAGACTTCAACATCCCCATTAACAGCCCTAATTCCACATCTGCATCCCAGCTTCTATCACTAACCACCTCTCTAGGCCTCTCACAGCTTTCAACCTCTGAGACACATAAGGACGGTAACACCCTTGATCTGGTCTTCTGCCGGCTCTGTTCAATCTCCCACCTAAATAACTCACCGCTTCGACTCTCTGACCACATCATTCTCTCCTTCATGCTCACAAATCCTCGCCCACCTCAGCTCATTCCTACCTACCACACAGTCAATAATCTACAAGCTATTAACCCTCAGACACTTTCAGATTCCCTACACTCATCTCTGTCCCCAATCTCCTCTCTTTCCTGTCCTAATCTGGCTGTTCATCACTACAATGACACTCTTAGAAGCACCCTTGACCAAGTAGCTCCCCTCACCCTTAGAACCTCCAAACGCAGAGTAGAACAGCCCTGGCTCACATCGCAAACTCAACTTCTCCAGCGATGCTCCAGGAGTGCTGAACGCCTATGGAGAAAAACCTGCACACCAGAAGACTTCATCCACTTCAAATTTATGTTAAGAACCTATAACGCTGCCCTTCACCTTGCCAAACAGACCTACTTCACCACCCTGATCTCCTCACTAGCCAACAACCCCAAGAAACTTTTTGACACTTTTCACTCCCTCCTCAGGCCAAAAGCACAAGCCCCTATCACAGACATTTGTGCTGATGACCTGGCCTCCCACTTTACAGAAAAAATAGATAATATCCATCAAGAAATCTGCTCCCAACCACCAAGTGCTGTGACTCCCATCCCTTCCTGCATCTCCCCTGGCTCACTCTCCACATTTGATCCCATCACAGAAGAAGAAGTCTCCAGACTCCTCTCTTCTTCTCGTCCGACTACATGCACTACCGACCCCATTCCCTCACATCTCCTCCAGTCTCTCTCTCCAGTCGTCACAACCCACCTAACTACAATCTTTAATCTCTCCCTCTCCTCGGGCATTTTCCCATCCTCCTTCAAACACGCCATCGTTACTCCATTACTAAAGAAACCTGCTCTAGACCCATCCTGCACAAACAACTACAGACCAGTCTCCAATCTCCCCTTCATCTCTAAACTTTTGGAACGCCTAGTTTACTCCCGCCTTACCCGTTACCTCTCCATTCACTCCCTTCTAGACCCTTCACAGTCCGGCTTCCGCCCCCTACATTCGACTGAAACTGCACTCATCAAAGTGACCAATGACCTTCTGACAGCAAAACGTAATGGACCACTCTCTGCTCATTCTTCTTGACCTATCTGCAGCTTTCGATACTGTTGACCACCATCTCCTACTCTCTAGGCTCCAGTCACTAGGCATTAAGGACACTGCTCTCTCCTGGTTCTCTTCCTATCTCTCTGACCGCTCCTTCAGTGTTTTGTTCTCTGGCTCCACGTCATCTCCTCTTCCTCTTGCTGTCGGGGTACCTCAGGGCTCAGTCCTTGGCCCCCTTCTTTTCTCTCTCTACACGGCCCCAATTGGACAGACCATCAGCAGATTTGGCTTTCAGTACCATCTTTATGCTGATGACACACAACTATACACGTCTTCCCCCGACCTTACCCCCGCTGTACTACAGAACGCCAGTGACTGTCTGTCCGCAGTCTCCAATATCATGTCCGCTCTCTATCTGAAACTCAACCTCTCCAAAACTGAACTTCTTCTGCTCCCGCCATCTACTAACCTCCCTAAATCTGACATTTCCCTCTCCGTGGGTGGTACCACAATAACACCCCGGCAGCAGGCGCGCTGTCTGGGTGTTATGTTTGACACCAATCTCTCCTTCACATCCCATATACAATCCCTTGCCCGCTCTTGCCGCTTACACCTAAAGAACATCTCTAGAATCCGCCCTTTTCTCACTATGGAAACAACAAAAACCCTCACTGTTGCACTGATCCACTCTCGCCTGGATTACTGCAACGCTCTATTAATTGGCCTCCCCGTCACTCGACTATCCCCTCTCCAGTCCATACTTAATGCAGCGGCCAGGATCGTCCATCTGGCTAATCGGTACTCGGACGCGTCCGCTCTTCGCCAGTCCTTACATTGGCTGCCCATTCATTATAGGATCCAATTCAAAGTACTTGTTCTCACCCACAAAGCTCTCCACAGTGCGGCACCCCCTTACATCTCTTCTCTCATTTCTGTCTATCGGCCTAGCCGATCGCTGCGCTCTGCAAATGACTTTCGACTAACCTCTGCACTAATCCGTACCTCCCACTCCCGACTCCAAGACTTCTCCCGTGCTGCTCCTATCCTCTGGAATGCTCTACCCCAAGAAATCAGGACTATCCACAATTTGCATAGTTTTAGGCGCTCCCACAAAACACACCTGTTCAGAGCGGCCTATCACATTCACTAATCAAAGTCATTCTCTGTGTAAGTGTGCGTGTGTAGCCCATTCACTATCTCCATCCATCCTTCACTCCCGCAAGATGGCTGGACCTTCATTGTAAACACACCATTGTAAATACACACCTGTACTTTGTATCTCCCTCACCTCATTGTAGATTGTAAGCTCTCACGAGCAGGGTCGTCTTATTTCGTCTTATTTTGCTTTAATTATTGTATTGTTAACGTTGTTACTTATGACTTGTGTTTTGAAACTGTTAAACTGTAAAGCGCTGCGGAATATGTTGGCGCTATATAAATAAAGATTATTATTATTATTATTATTATTAATGCATATATGGATACTGAGTAAAATTCTTTGTGACTGAATTTTACATAAATTATTGTACGTTGCCCAAATGTTTTAACTCAGCAATGTCGTACTGCAGCAATATAAATGATATGCCGCAGAAAGAGGGGGTAAAACCCTCAACAAGGTACATATGCTAAGAATACCTGTATGAGTTCCATCAAGTTAGGAACAGCTGCAGAAGGACATTGTCGTAAATCTGAATGTCTAAAAGGATAGCCAATCCAGGGATATTGGAAACAGAGCGTGTGTGTCCATGTAATGGAGCTTTTCATGCATCCAGAGAGTGGCAAAGTTAATCCTCCATTATTGATAGAATTGGTTATGCGTTGCCCAAAAAAGTGTCTCTTTATGTAGAAACTAGATTATGGCCCGATGCTATAGCATCGGGAGGATGCGATAGCATCACACCTCTTGCCTTGTTAACCCTCAACACACACACTCCTCTCACCTTTCACCATCTCCACTCACTCTTTCACTCCACATACGACCCCTTCTCTCACTCCGTCTCTCATACTCACGCCGTCATCGCCGCTGCTCCACGATCCCCGACATCTTCTTCCGCCGGCGCCATCCTGGATCCAGACGTTGTCCACGCCGGCGACATGTTCTTGCGGCGACGCCATCTTGAGTATCGCGGGATTTCGCCGATCCAAAATAGCGTCGCCGCAAGAACATGTCGCCGGCGTGGAGGACGTCTGGATCCAGGATGGCGCCGGCGGAAGAAGATGTCGGGGATCGTGGAGCAGCGGCGATGACGGCGTGAGTATGAGAGACGGAGTGAGAGATAGGGTCGTATGTGGAGTGAAAGAGTGAGTGGAGATGGTGAAAGGTGAGAGGAGTATGTGTGTTGAGGGTAAACATGGAAAGAGGTGTGCGGTGACGTCACCGGTTACAACTGGACGGAAGTTGTTACAACCGGAAGCTGCTTAGGTCATTTATTATTATAGATAAGTGTGGCTGATATCAGCATGATAAAGTCCCAACGCAATACATGTGCCTAGTGACCTATATGGAACTCATCATGCCAAGAGCAGCCACACAAAAAATACGACCACAAAGAATCGACTCATACAACTCACAATCAAATAGAGGGCAATATGAGTGGTAAAATTAGGAGGTAACTGTGCCTGAGAAATGATAAATATTAGCCAGTGCTAGGTATGCATGAGAAGAAGCTCAAATAATCTGAAATAATGTACCCATCACGGCAAAGTATGACAAATGTGCTGGCCTGGAACCCCATCGCACGTTTCGCGGCTATAGTGCAGCTTCCTCGGGGGGGCGTCAATTCTTTATTCATTCAGATTTTTGCAAAAATAGAGGATAAAATTCAGCATAGTACGGACAAAAAGTTGCGCTATCAACGCGTTTCAGGTGTCACAGCACCCTTAGTCATGAAAACAAGCATTTTTTAACAAAGCACTTTTATACTGAAGTCCAAAAAACACACCAGTAAAAAACAATTAGCATAACTAATTGACACAAATAACTGACAGGTGAAGACAGACATGATTAAAATCAAGAATGTGAATTTCACATAACATAAGGGGCCTTTACACAAAGCGTCACCGATTTTGTGACGCAGCAGCGATATCGCTATGTCTGATACTTACATACGATGCTGAATTTTATCCTCTATTTTTGTAAAAATCTGAGTGAATAAAGAATTGTGTTTTCACTTCATCATTGAGCTGTATTTTCTCTTCATTGGAATTCTATACGCCAAGACACGGCGGTTCCGTGCTCCGAGCGTCATGATGTCCTCCTGATCGGTGACCTGGATTGTTTTATATTCACTGTATAATTGCGCCAACATTACGCTCCACACAGTGTGATGGTCCCAAAAAACCTTCACACTGTATAATTGCTTGTATACAGTATAAAGTCTCCCACATACACCTCCGAATATTATAATAGCCCCCACATTGCCTTCCATATAGTATAACACTTTCCATAATCCTCCATATAGTACACTGCACTCCCTGTAGTCTTCCATATATTATACTGCACTCCCTATAGCCTTCCATATAGTATAGTGCACTCCCCAAAGTCCTCCATATAGTATAATGTACCCCATAGTCCTCCATATAGAATAATGAATCCCATAGTCCTCCATATAGTATAATGCACTCCCCATAATCCTCCATATATTATAATGTACCCCACAGTCCTCCATATAGAATAATGAATCCCACAGTCCTCCATTTAGTATAATGCACTCCCCACAATCCTCCATATAGTATAATGCACCCCATAGACCTCCATATAGTATAATGCACATCCCACAGTCCTCCATACAATATAATACACTCCCCATTGTCTTCCGTACAGTATTATGGCCACCACAATGTTCACGCTGATTTAAAACAAATAATACAATACTTATCTCTTCTCCTCGTTCCCAGGTTACTCCATTCTGAAACGCTGCAAACCTCAGCACAATGGGTACCATGTAGTAACGTCATCGCACCTACTGCGCTGAGACGTCAGACCCCAAGGAAGAATGATGGAGGTTACTAGCTCTTTTATCATTGCTTTCAACTCTATCAGCATTCAGGATGCCAAGACAGTTGAACTTTCGATTATGGACTGGGGCCCCCATGATGGCCGTGTGGCCTGATGCCATCATTGACAGTACAGGGAGATTGTGCTTTGACGCAGAGTTTAACTGTATTGGCATGGTGCACACTTCAATATGGTTAAAAGTAGCGTAGCTATGGGTAGACCCTTCAGAGCATGGAGCCCCGGGTGACTGCACATTCTGCTCCCCCAGCAGCTGAGCTAATGTGTACACAACCTATTTGTACTATTTACAGTGCGTTGCGAAAGTATTCGGCTCCCTGGAAATTTTCAACCTTTTCCCACATATCATGCTTCAAACATAAAGATACCAAATGTAAATTTTTGGTGAAGAATCAACAACAAGTGGAACACAATTATGAAGTTGAACGAAATTCATTGGTTATTTTAAATTTTTGTGGAAATTCAGTTTTCAATATTCAGTTTGCAATATGATCACTTGCACAGTGCTCCTTGGGATGTTTAAAGTTTTGGAAATCATTTTGTATCCAACTTCAGCTTTAAACTTCTCCACAACAGTATCACGGACCTGCCTGTTGTGTTCCTTGGACTTCATGATGCTCTCTGTGCATCAAACAGAACCCTGAGACTATCACAGAGCAGGTGTATTTATACGGAGACTTGATTACACACAGGTGGATTATATTTATCATCATTAGTCATTTAGGACAACATTGGATCATTCAGAGATCCACAATGACCTTCTGGAGTGAGTTTGCTGCACTGAAAATAAAGGGGCAGAATAATATTGCACGCCCCACTTTTCAGTTTTTGAATTTCCACAAAAATGTAAAATAACCAATACATTTCGTTCAACTTCACAATCATGTTCCACTTGTTGTTGATTCTTCACCAAAAATTTACATTTGGTATCTTTATGTTTGAAGTATGATATGTAGGAAAAGGTTGAAAAGTTCCAGGGGGCCGAATACTTTCGCAAGGCACTGTATGTGTACCGTATAGTAGATATGTTGCTGTCAATCCAAGTTACGCAAATTGCATTTTGGGGGGTGGGAACTGAGTCTAATGAGATTTCTGAAATCTCATGCACATGCTGCTAATTATTTCTTTGTAGACTTGAACCTTTATCATTCAGCAGCATATCAATTCTTTCAGATTTTTTGCAGCATTTATCATCCATTCAAATGAAGAAAAAAAGCAAGTAATAATGTATCAAGAACGAGGCAAAAAACAGGTACATTTTATGCAACGTTTTTCCTACCAACACTCTGGTGTTTGCAGTAAATACTAAGTGTGTGCACATACCCTTATACACTGAGTAGTGCTTTTAAAGTAAAACCTACCATAGTTATAGCTCTGTCCTCTGTCCTAGAAGATTAAACTTGAACACTAGGAGATGTCTTGGAGGACTGAAATACTAAGCAAATTCTGAACAAACCGGACTAGCCAACCTACCTCAAGTCAATGATTAAGGCATCTGTATCAACAACTTTCCTCCAAACATGTTCTACTAAAAGATCTGATACTTGGTGAAGAATCTCACAGTCGGCAAACATATCAAATCTTAAGTAACCAATGTTCTTCTCAAACACATCAGTGTGAAAGGAAAATTTGATGAGGTCCTCAAACATCTCAGGAGGCGGTATCTGAAAGAAAGAAATAGCATAAGTGACATTATAAGGCTCAAGAAATCAAACCAGTCAGAAATGGCTCATAGAGCACTGATCAGAGACACTGCTGGCAGACAGAGATGTGAATGCACAAGACTAAGAAGTGATCCATTGTGCCACCAGTACTAGGCCGGAGTCCGCAATGTAGCAGCACATACTGTAAGTACTCGTCGTGGGAGCGCGGTTAGGTAAGAATTAGTTTGTTATTCTTTGCCAGGCACAGTGGAGGCATTATTACTGTGGTGGGGATGGTATAATTATAAGGTGGCACAGGGGGGCATTAATACTATAGGGTGGTTCTATTTTACCTCTTTCAGATGTCAGTGTGTCCCATACATGTGGTGACAATTTTCACACGTACAGGAGACAGATACACACGTAGACCCATTCAAATGCCCATGTCATTGTGTTTCTATAGAAAGTGTGTCAGCCAGCAAAATATGTTGACATGTCCGCAGTATGGGCCGCAAGACATCCCGCACACGTGCATATGGATGTCCTTAGTGTGACATGTACCGGCACCTGAGAAACAACGATACAGTAAATGCTGTTCCCCGGCGTTGGGTGCTGAAGACAGCTCTCATCATTGTCCCCCGCTCTGCTGGCGATCAGCGCGAGCAGGGTAGAATGTTGAGAGTTATATTCAAGTGATAAGAGTGAGAGCAGGCGGCGGCTGATGGTACTACTACTCCTATCAGCCTATGGCTGCTGCTACTAATAATAGTGAGAGCAAGCGGCGGCTGATGGAAATATTCATCACCCGCCAACTGCACTATAAATAAGTAAATGAAAAATCCAGAGTGGGTTCCCCTGTATTTCTGATGACCAGCCAGGCAAAACTGACAACTGGGGCTGCAACCCTCAGTTGTGAGAATTAGCAAGGCTGATTATCAAGAATAGAGGGGTCCCCATGCGGTGTTTTTAATTTTGTAATTACTGTGGCGCAACGCCTACGGTATGTGTTGGGGAACACTCGCTTGGCAGCGGATTAACGTAGTCAGGCACGGGTTTTTCACAAAAAATAGTCCATAGGTTTATTTAAGTGCCATAAACTGTGCCATTAAGCCAGGTTGCACATTACCGGCGTACACATAGTCCATTACTTTATCACATAAGCTTTACCAAGCATTCACTAGTCACGCCTGTCTTTCTCCAGTCACCGGGTGACTGCACAGTTCAATAACTGACCTTATCCAGTGCACACAGTTCTTTCCCCATGCCCGGGGTTACCTCTCAGGAGCTCCTGCTCCACAGACTAACCGCCTGTCAGTCCTGGTTCCTGGGGAAGCTGCCGAACTGGGATCACCGTTCATGCGCCCCGTGCACTACTGACAGTCCAAATCCTCAGATGGAAGGTAGCTCCCCCAAACGCAGTGCCTTCACAGACTCCTCAAACACACGTGGCCTGTCCGGGTGCTATTCAGGACATTCGTCCAACACCCAGGCCACCGGTACCAAGGTTTCACCACGTGCTTCAGGAATCTGATCCTACTCCCAGGATCTTCCAACACAGACCTTCCAGGACCTTGCACCCTGAACCATTCAGGTACACACACTCTGACCATGTGACCAGACCTCAGTCACATTATATGGTTGTAAGTGTAGGGAAGGTGGACTGACGGGCGGACCTGTTTGCAGTGGGAAGGCAGAGGTGTAGTGTATTGTGTGTGGACTGTTAGAGGGAAAGATGGGAAACAGCTGGAGATAAAGAGGAAGAGTGCAATATTGGAGTTTGACCATTAGAAGGCAGTGGAGAGTGCGAGGATAGGACTGAACAACTGCCATTGGCTAAAGAAACTTTCAAGTTATGGGGGGCGGGGTTACCTGAACGGGATGGATAAAAGGCTGAGAGAAGGTTCTGGAAAGGTCAGTCAGTGAGAGGAGCGCAGTAGACAGGAAGGTCTGCTGAGGAGAGAGGACAGACAAGAAGCTCTGGAGGGGACTGACAGTGAAAAAAGGTCACGGGGGGGTGGCCCTGACAGGAAGGGCCGCAGATAGAGACAGACTGTGGTACTAGAAAATGAACGGATTCGGACTGGTAAAACACTGTGGTGGTAGGCCTAGGGCAACCACAGTGGAAGAGCCGCGTGGGACGTTAATTGGCGAAAGGAAGAAAGTGAAGGTACCCGGGCCTGTTTGCGAAGTCGAGCAGTTGTAGTGTGGAGCTGCAGAGTCAGTCGAGAAGCTGCTGTGTGAAGCTGTGGAGTTAGTCGAGCAGCTGCTGTGTAAAGTTGCGGAGTCTGTCGAGCAGCTGTTGTGTGGAGCTGCGGGTCGTGGAAAGTACGATCAATAAAAAAGACCTGTTGGACACGATCCTGTCTCTGTCTCGAGTCTGTCTGCGGGCAGTAACGGACCACCCCCCTGTCGGTCACCCTACCTACATAACCACCCCCATGGATGGGCGGTGCATGTGTGGTTATTCAATTCCCGCCCAGCTCTATGACTAACCCTATAAACCCCCTTTAAATAAACACAACAAACTTGTGGAACTATAAGTCCCAGCATAACCATATCATTTTCAGCTTACAGCGCAGAGGACCTATGTGACACATACTGGACATTTACAATAATGCCAGTCCTTAATTCACCATCATAATTATGCCTCCAAGCGTATCCTGAAGCGCACACACAGCGCCCCCTAGCTGTAACAGAGGTTACTGCATCACATTACTTAAATAAATAATTTGAAAAACTGTCGTGGGGCTCCCCCATTTTGGACAACCGGCCTTGCTAAAGTAGACAGCTAGGAGCTGGTATTCTCAGGTTGGTAAGGGGCCATTGATATTGACCCCCCCCGGTCTAAAAATAGCAGCTCACAGCAACCCAAAAAAGGCCAGGCTCTACAGGTCAAGTGAGGTTCATAGTTTTGGGGTTGATGACACCTTTGTATTGTCAGGTGACATCAGGCCCACAGCTTAGATGTGGAGACACCTATAAGACACCTATAAATTACTAATCCTATAGTTGTATTGTAAATAAAGACACAGCCAGAATAAAGTCCTTTATTTGATATCAAAACAAAACACTAACTTTTTTATTTAAAAATATCAAACACTTATACTCACCTAACGCCTAATTCCATTGAAGCCCTTGTCTACTGTAATAAAACAAAAATGAAAAAAACACAACAATATTCCTCACCTGTCCATCTTTATGTCCCATGCCGTAATCCATGTCTGGGGATAAATAGTTTTCAAACTGGATGGTGCCAAGAAGCTACCATAAAGGCTGAGAACCATTGGTAAATGAGCTGCTGTATTACTCAAAGGAGGCACAGGGGGACATTTATACTATAGGATGGCTGTATTATGCTAAGGAGGCATAGGGGGACATTAATACTAAAGGGTGACTGTATTACTCTAAGGAGTCACTGGGGACATTAATACTATAGAGTGGCTGTATTACTCTAAGGAGGCACAAGGGGACATTAATACTGTAGAAAGACAAATGGGGAACTTTTACTATTTCAAAGCACAGGGAGGCACTATTGCTATAATGAAGTTTATTGGTTGGTTTATTGCAAGCAGCAAAAAGTTTGTAAATGTTGATCATAATAAGCCTAGTTTACGATGTCGGTTGCATAGTTTTGCTTCAACTGTATAAGGAGACACAGAGGGCATTCTTACTTCAGAGAGCCACATGGGGCATTATTACTATAAAGAGGCCCAAGGGGACAATATTACTATAAATAGGCAGATAGGAGCAGAGGCAATTATTACTATAAGTATGAACACAGGGAGCATTATTACGGTATAGAGGCACAAGGAGGAGGTTCGGGGCATTATTACTATTAGGAGGCAGATGGCAGCACAGTGACTCAGTGGTTATCACTGAAGCTTTTCACCGCTGGGATCCTGTGTGCAAATCCCACCAAGTTCAACATTGGCAAGGAGTTTGCATGTTCTCCCTGTGTTTGTGTAGGTTTCGTCTCACACTCTAAAGACATATTGATAGGGAATTCAGATTGTGAGCCCCAAGCAGGACATGGATGACAATATCTGTAATGCGCTGTGGAATACGATGATGCTGTATAAGTAAGCACAATAAATAATAAATAGATGGGAGTACAGGAGAACATTATTACTATAAGCAGGCTAAGAGGCAGCATTATTACTATAAAGCGCACCAGGGTAATTATTAGTATAAGGAGGAGTAGGAGGCTGTATGACTATAAGGAGGTGCAGAAGGCTGTATAATAATTATTATAATTATTATTATAAGGATGGCAAAGGTGGGGCACTATTACTATAAGACCTCACGGTTCTGTATAACTAGAGTTGAGCGAAACAGGTCGGTCAGATTCAAAAGTCGCCGACATTCGCCAAAGTTTCGCCAAAGGTTTCGAAACCCGACCATAGAGTGAGGTCGGCCAAGCGGTCGCTGACCCGAGCGCCAAAGTTGCGTTTCCCATAATGCTTACAGGCACCTTTTCTCAGCCAATGAGCAAGGACGCACACTGTGGGCAACGCGATGACATGGGCAGCGGTCACCGCCATCTTAGAGAAGGGCATTGCAGTGATTGGCTTGATTTGTGTGGCGTCACAGTGGCTATAAAAGCCCTGTCTGCCGTCCGCCATTTTACTTCTGCCAATCTTAGCATAGGGAGAGGTTGTTGCCGCTGTTTCTCAATAGGGAGAGTGTTAGGCAAAAAAGAAAAAAAGATAGGCAGGAAAGAAAAAAGAATCTGTGCTTCTGCTGATAGAAACTGTGCTGTACAGTGACAGGGGAGGAGTTTCTTGCGTGCAGCAGCGCTGGTTATTAGGCTGCCTTATTAGGCTACCTGATAGCTGCATTGCTGTGTGCACACTGCTGTGCAGACTGCTTTTTACACAGAACTCATACTTTTATTATTTTTTGTACACAGTTACCGAGCGTTAATTTTTTCCCACACCGTATAGAGCTGTACGCTCCTCACAAACTACCGTGTACCAGCTGCTATCACGGACAAATACATGCTGGCTATCTGTGTGTGACTCCGGAAATAAATATACAGAGATTTAAATTTTCCCCTACACCATATTCAGCTGTCCACTTCTGATACAGTACCATATATCTGCTATTTGGATTACGGTCAAATCGATACTGAGACAGTGTCTGTCTGTGACTCCGGAAATATATACTGAGATTTTAATTTTTCCATACACCGTATAGAGCTGTACGCTCCTCACATACTACTGTGTACCGGCTGGTATCACGGACAAATACATGCTGACTATCTGTGTGTGACTCTGGAAATAAATAAACGGAGATTTAAATTTTCCCCTACACCGTATTCAGCTGTCCGCTTCGGATACAGTACTGTATATCTGCTGTTTGGATTACGGTCAAATCCATACTGAGACAGCGTCTGTGTGTGACTAAGGGAATATATAAAAGGAGATTTAAATTTTCCCCTACACTGTATACAGCTGTACGCTTCTGATACAGTGCCGTATATCTGCTGTTTGGATTACGGTCAAATGCATACTGGGAGAGCGTCTTTGTGTGACTCCGGAAATAAAAACGGAAATTTAATTTTTCCCCTACACTGTATAAAGCTGTACGCTTCTGATACAGTACTGTATATTTGCTGTTTGGATTACGGTCAAATACATACTGGGAGAGCGTCTGTGTGTGACTACGGGAATATATAAAAGGAGATTTACATTTTCCCCTACACTTTATACAGCTGTACGTTTCTGATACATTACCGTATATCTGCTGTTTGGATTACGGTCAAATACATACTGAGAGAGCGTCTGTGTGTGACTACGGAAATAAATTCCGAGATTTAAATTTTCCCCTACACTGTATACAGCTGTTCATTTCTGATACAGTACTGTATATCTGCTGTTTGGATTATGGTCAAATACATACTGGGAGAGCGTCTGTGTGTGACTAAGGGAATATATAAAAGGATATTTAAATTTTCCCCTACACTGTATTCAGCTGTACATTTTTGATACAGTACGGTACATCTGCTGTTTGGATTACGGTCAAATACATACTGGGAGAGGGTCTGTGTGTGACTAAGGGAATATATTAAAGGAGATTTAAATTTTCCCCTACACTTTATATAGCTGTACGTTTCTGATACAGTACCGTACATCTGTTTGGATTACGGTCAAATACATACTAGGAGAGCATCTGTGTGTGACTAAGGGAATATATAAATGGAGATTTAAATTTTCCCCTACACTGTATACAGCTGTACTTTTCTGATACAGTACCATACATCTGCTATTTGGATTACGGTCAAATACATACTGGGAGAGTGTCTGTGTGTGACTAAGGGAATGTATAAAAGGAGATTTAAATTTTCCTCTGCATTTTATACAGTTGTACATTTCTGATACAGTACCGTATATCTGCTGTTTGGATAACGGTCAAATACATACTGGGAGAGCGTCTGTCTGTGACTACTGAAATAAATACCGAGATTTAAATTTTTCCCTACACTGTGTACAGGTGTATGCTCCTCATACAGTACCATATATCTGCTGGTATTTTTGGTGCATTTTCCCTAACATGAGGAAGTTTGGTGGAAGAGGCCACAGACGTGGGTGGTGGGCTGCTGGTACTGATGATGGTGGTTGTGCATCTGCTGGTTATGCCAAAAGCACAACAGCAGTTAAGGCAGGAGGTGTTGATCCTGCATCATCATCTGGCTCAAGAAGGCCTGGAAGGTTCCCTTTTCTGGGAGTAGGTAAACCGCTTTTAAAGCCGGAGCATCAGGAACAGGTTTTGGCTTACATGGCAGAAACAGCCTCCAGCTCTATCGCCTCCTCTTCTGAAGTGTCCAAAAATGCCAGCACCGAGTCATCAGTGCAGGCTGCTGGTCAGGAACAACACCTTTCCTTGAGTCCTTCACCCCCACCAAAAGTGAAGGATGCGGCAGGTCACACTTCTGATTACTCCATGGAGCTCTTTTCACATACCATGCCTGGGTTACCAAGTCAAATCCTGAATTCCCCAGTCCAAGATGAATCTGACATGGAGTGCACTGATGCACAGCCACTGCTAGATAATTCTGCTGGTACATTGACCCAGAGCACTACATTGCCCTCGCAGTCTACTGAGCCAGAATCTGACCCTGATGAAACTCAGGTGCCCCTTCCCGCATACTATACCACCTTACACGGTGACACAGAGGAAGGTGCAGCTGAAATTGAAGAGGAGGTGATGGATGACCCAGTTGTTGACCCGGATTGGCATCCATTGGGGGAAGAGGGTGCCGCTGACAATAGCTCAGAAGAGGAGAAGGATCCGCAGCAGGCATCGACATCGCAGCAGCGGTTATCTGGCAGGCCCGTAGCTGTCCAAAAACGTGGTAAAAAAACAAAAAGAGTTGCAGGACAGCTTGCCCAGAGGGTCAAATTAGCACAGAGTGCAAACCCTGAAAATTTATACCATAGTAGGAAGATTGCAGTGTGGCACTTTTTTGACCAAAATCCTATTGATGAGGCAAAGGTTATCTGTAAGAAGTGTGGAAGGACCTTTAGCCGAGGGAAAAATATCCGAAATTTGAATACCAGTCGCATGCTTAGACATTTAATCACCATGCACTTGCAAGCGTGGACAGACTACAAAACCTCAGGTAGCACATGTGCACCTGCTCCGACTGAAGGTAGCCAGCAACGCTCCATCGCTTCCGTCACTGTAAGCCGACTGGTAAGCACACCACCAGCAAGAAATGTTGAGGTGTCGTCGCAAGGCCAAAGCAGTCAGGGAATCACAATGTTTTTGCAACGAAAGACTGAATCTAGGCCAGCACCACCACTATCACCATCACCAACCCCCTCTCAGTCCGTCAGGTCCACCACTAGTTCCCCCATATGCAGCTCTCAAGTCCAGCTCACCCTAGCAGACACTCTGAGTAGGACAAGAAAGTACTCATCCTATCATCCGCGTACACTGGCTTTAAACGCCTATGTGGCGCCCCTAAGGCTCAGTCGCCACAGAGGTACTGCACCTTCTCCTAAGGTGTAGTGCCCCACCAACTAGGTAAGTTGGGAACTCCTTTCCACACTCCAACACCTGCATCCCACACACAGGATAGTTCAGTAGATCCTCCCAGCAGCTTCAGGCTGGGGGTAGCAGAGCACCCTTCGTGGAACCCTGCTTCATAACACGAGATGTGCTCCGAGGTGGGTGGAGTTAGTATAAATGAGAGGGAAAGTGGAGAATTGCAGTTCAGTCTGGCAGAGGCCAGTGAGAGGGCAGGCTGACAGGAGGTCAGCCTGAGGGGAGCTCAAGGCGGAGGAAGGCAGTCAGTCAAGCGAGGCCGAGGACTGGTCTTAGTGGAACGAGCTCCCTAGAAGAGAGATAGAAGAGAGAGTGCTGCAGCTGCCTCAGTGATCTGAGCCAGCTGGCACGGGAAAGAGAAGGGAAGGAGAAAGACGTAGACCTGCAACCTAAGCTTCCATAAGAGAGAGAAGGAACAGCGCGGAACGAAGGAGTAAGAGAACAGAGAGGAGTTGTGGATTGGAAGAAGAACCCTGCCTATAGGTTCTCAGCGCAAGGCCGGGGCCCGGTCCCTGAGGTTGTATGGACACTTATGGTTCTGCAGCAGACAGCGGTGGAGTAGTTGGCTGTAAATGCACTACTCCCATCAAAGACTTGGGACACAACAGCAACCGATTTGCGAGCCAGGACTCTGAGAGGAGTCCCCGATAGAGGCTACAGCTGTCTGTCATACAAGTAAGGTTCGAGGAACATCTGACAGGAGGAATTCCAGAGAACTACGGTACTGGAGCTCTTCACATTAAAAGGCACAATAGAGGAGTCATTCAGGAAAGGCACATGTTGGCGGAGTGTTGGAGAGGAGAACCCTGACTTGCACGGGAGGTTGATTGAGTCTCTACCCCGGAGGACACGGCACGGAGGCGGGCACCAGTGGGTACCACGAACTGTGAGTAAAGCTTTGAAACTACAAGCCCTGTTGTCCTCCATTCATTCGTCGCTAACACCTTCAGCACCGCTACATCTGGGTACCAGCATCTATACCATTCTGTGCCTCTCCTCATCCATTGCACCTACACTGCCCTGGGACTACAGCTCCACCTGTGGGGAGCTACACCATCTTTGCTGCACCACACCATCAGTCCCAGTGGATCTGCATGCAGCGTTGGCTCAACATCTTACTTGCCAAACACCATGGGTGGTGTCACAAACTATTCAATTAAACTATAACACTATTGACATCACCGCCATTGATATTGGGCGCCCAGGGCCACGGACCGGATCACCGCTGCTGTGACACATCCCCCTGACACCGGCCCGGTACCGAGTACCCCGCTGCCCTGGGTGTGAGGGGCGACCCACCTACATTGCCAAACTGATCTCATTAGAGATGATGCCCTTCTGTTTGGTTGAAAGCGCAGCGTTCCGAGAGCTCATGACCTATGCTGTCCCACGCTATGACCTACCCAGTCGGCACTTCTTTTCTAGAAAAGCCATCCCTGCCCTCCACCTGCATGTGAAAGACCGCATTGTCCATGCACTCAAACAATCCGTGAGTGGAAGGGTGCACCTCACAACAGATGCATGGGCCAGTAGACATGGCCAGGGCCGTTACGTGTCCATCACTGCGCACTGGGTTAATGTGGTGGATGCAGGCTCCACAGGGGACAGCGGCGGTGGAACAGTGCTGCCTAGCTCACGGTATAGGAAACAGTTGGCTGTAGGCGTTCGACCCTCCTCCTTCTCCAGAAGCGAAAGCTCGTCGACAGAGCGCAGTCGCACGAGCACTCCATCCGCAGCTGCCAGTGTTGCACACGAGGTGTCCCACTATCGAACAGCTAGTGGTAAGCGTCAGCAGGCTGTATTAAAGATGATGTCTTTGGGCAATAACAGACACACCGCAAAGGTACTGGCAGCGAGAAACTGAGTCATAGCTGGGCAGTCTACATCTTGAGCCAGGCAAGGTAGTCAGTGATAACGGCCGTAATTTTGTGGCGGCCATAGCCCTTGCAAAGCTCAGACACATACCTTGTCTGGCTCACACCTTGAACCTGGTGGTGCAGTGCTTCCTAAATAATTATCCGGAGTTAACAGCCCTGCTCCATAAGGTGTGAAGACTGTGCTCGCACATCCGTCGCTCGCCCGTAGACTCCAGTCGTATGCAGAGGCTGCAGAGATCACTCAATCTCCCTAAGCACCACCTAATCATAGACGTTGCAACAAAGTGGAACTCCACCATGCACATGGTTGAGAGGCTGTGTAGTACGTGTGCCGACTGGGAGGTGACCCCTTTCTTCGCCGCGAACAGACTTGAGTCAGAGTCCAAGGTGCGTCGAACAGGTCCTCTTTATTGGTCATACTCTCTCGACCCGCAGCACCACACAGCAGCTGCTCAACTCCGCACACAGGCCCGGGTACCTTCACTTGCCTCCTCTCCTCTATGACATCCCTCGCGGCTCCTTCATTGTGGCTGCCTTAGGCCTACCACCACAGCGCTTCGCCTGCCCGAGTCCATCAGTCTTGTGGTACCCCCAGGCTCTCTCTCCGTCTGCGGCTTCTCCTGTCAGGGTCACCCCCCCTGACCGTCTTCCTCAACAGTCCTTCCTGGAGCTTCTCCTGTTTCTTCCTTTAGTCTTCTCTTCTGAGCTCCCCACTCTAGACTGTCCATTCTGGAACTCTCTCTCCCCTCTTATATCCCCTCTCTCACTGGGAATTCCCCTCTAGAGTTCCTGTAACCCCACCCCCCATGACTGTGCGTTTTCGTAGCCATAAGCTGATGTTAAGCCCTGCTCTCACTGCTCCCTACTCCCATCTTGCGGCCAAACTGCAGTACTACACCCATCTTTCCCTTCTCCAGCTGTCTCCAATCTATAAATGCAACAGTCCACCTAAAGCACACTATACCTTTACCTTCCCACTGCAGACAGGTCCGTACGTCAGTCCACTTCCCCTACACGCCTCTTCCTTTGTCCATTGTCGTCCTTGACAATCTCGCTCCCTCTCTTTGTCGTTCTGAAGCTTCCCCACCTTCTCCTGTCGGACCAGTTGTTGAGCCAGGCCCGCGAAACGCGGGGGGGCTGAACCAAATCGGGAGCAATCATGCTCCGAGTAGCTTACGGCTTACTCGCCAGCGCATACGCCACTATGACAATTCCTTCAGGTTGGGTCAGGACCACCCGGACTACTCTACGGGTGCGTACCCCCCACTTTTCTCCCCTTCTGTAACATCTTACAATTTGGAGCGCAATGACTGAGGCCCTAACCTACCAGGTTATCGTCAGGCTTCCTCCTTTTCTTTTGGGGTTTTTTGTGGTACTGGGGATCTGACATAGGGACCATTGTCTGTTTCAATCTCATCTGTCTCTTTTGTCCTGTCAAATCAAATAGTCATGGTCGGCGTTTTTCTCTTCACTCTGAGTACCCGGGACCTGTTGAACATTTTCATTTTTTCAAATAACATTTTAAATCAACTATACATATTATACATAGTTGCAACATGTACTACGTTTTGATGGGTATAACATTGACCCTATTCCTACAACATTCTACATTAGTTATCATACTATGCTTAAACTATTCACAAGTTCTGTTACCTATATCTACCAATCTCATTATGCAATATTCCAAACATTACCAAAACATTTTTTTCCCTCTTAGTTTTAACCATTTAAACTAGTCACTAGTGTTGAGCGATACCATCCGATATGCAGAAATATCGGATCGGATTGGATTGGCCCGATACAAAAAAGTATCGGGTATCGCCGATTCCGATCCCGGAAGTCCCATTCAAGTCAATGGGACAGAAATATCGGAATTAAAAAAAACCCTTTCTTCACTGTACATCCTGTTCGGGAGGGGGGAAGAGTGTGGGCGGTGCATGGGCAGACACTGTGTGTGTCTGTGTGTGCGGCCGGGGCCTGTGCGGGCCTCTCGGGGGTCTGTACAGACCTGTTGGGGGCCTGTGCCGGCTGCCGGTGGTTTGTACGGGCCTCTCGGGGGCCTGTGCCGGCTGCCGGTGGTCTGTGCGGGCCTGCCGGGGGCCTGTGTCGGCTGCCGGTGGTCTGTACGGGCCTCTCGGGGGCCTGTGCCGGCTGCCGGTGGTCTGTGCGGGCCTGCCGGGGGTCTTGTGTGTGTGTGTGTGCAGGCATCATCCGATGGGACTACAAGTCCCATCGGGCGATGCCTGCTACAATGACAGTGATTGACACATTAGCCAATGATGGGACAGTAGTAGTCCCATCATCCGGCTAATATGTTGAATGTAAAAAAAAAAACATACTACATACATACTACATTCATACAACATTCATACATACTACATACATGCTACATATATACTACATTCATACAACATACATACATACTACATATATGCTACATTCATACAACATACATACTACATACATGCTACATATATACTACATTCATACAACATACATACCTACTACATACTACATACATGCTACACATATACTACATTCATACAGCATACATACATACTACATACATGCTACATTTATACTACATTCATACAACATACATACATACTACAAACTACATAAATGCTATATATATATACTACATTCATGCAACATACATACTACATACATGCTACATATATACTACATTCATACAACATACATACATACTACATACATGCTACATTCATACAGCATACATACATACTACATACATGCTTCATATATACTACATTCATACTACATACATACTGCATACATGCTACATATATACTACATTCATACAACATACATACATACTACATACATACTACATACTACATGTATACTACATTCATACAACACATACTACATACATACTGCATACATAGTACATACTACATACATACAACATGCTACAGACATACAACATACATACATACATACTACATATATACAACATGCTATAGACATACAACATACATACATACTACATACATACTGCATACTACAGACATACAACATACATACATACATACTACATACATACAACATGCTACAGACATACAACATACATACATACTACATACTGCATACATACTACATACATACTGCATACAATACATTCATAAATTCATACAATACATACATATAGACATACAGTACATATAACATAGAGTACATACTCACCATCACTTGTCACTTTGATCCCCGAAGCCAGAGTCATCTGTGGAAAAATATGAAAATAACAAACAAACAATATACTCCCTGATCCGCAGAAATCCAAGCACTGTATTCCTCCGCCACAGTAAAAAAAAAATAGTCCCTGGTCTCACTTTATGGCAAAAGCTGCATGGGAACTTTCTCACACAGCAATGCCAAAAGTGAGACTAGGGACTATTTTTTTACAGTGGCGGAGGAATACAGTGCGGAAGGATACCTACCTCCCGTCTCTGGATTCCTGGTGCCCCGCAGAGAGCGGTCGCATCAGCTGATGCTGCTGTTCTCCACGGGAGATCGGCGTGGGACACACACGCGTGGATTTCTGCGGATCAGGGAGTATATTGTTTGTTTGCTATTTTCATATTTTTTACAGTGAGAATGACACTGGCTTCGGGGAACAAAGTGACAAGTGATGGTGAGTATGTACTCTATGTTATATGTACTGTATGTCTATATGTATGTATTGCATGAATGTATGAATGTATTGTATGCAGTATGTATGTAGTATGTATGCAGTATGTAGTATGTATGTATGTTGTATGTCTGTTGCATGTTCTATGTATGTATATATGTTGTATGTCTGTAGCATGTTGTATGTATGTAGTATGTGCTATGTATGTAGTATGTATGAATGTAGTATACATGTAGTATGTAGTATGTATGTATGTATGAATGTAGTATATATGTAGTATGTATGTAGTATGTAGTATGTATGTATGTTATATGAATGTAGTATATATGAAGAATGTATGTAGTATGTATGTATGTTGTATGAATGTAGTATATATGTAGTATGTATGTATGTTGTATGAATGTAGTATATATGTAGCATGTATGTAGTAAGTATGTTTGTTGTATGAATGTAGTATATATGTAGCATGTATGTAGTATGTATGTATGTTGTATGAATGTAGCATATATGAAGTATGTATGTAGTATGTATGTATGTTGTATGAATGTAGTATATATGTAGTATGTATGTATGTTGTATGAATGTAGTATACATGTAGCATGTATGTAGTATGTATGTATGTTGTATGAATGTAGTATACATGTAGCATGAATGTAGTATGTATGTATGTTGTATGAATGTAGTATATATGTAGCATGTATGTAGTAAGTATGTATGTTGTATGAATGTAGTATATATGTAGCATGTATGTAGTAAGTATGTATGTTGTATGAATGTAGTATGTATGTAGTATGTTTTGTTTTTTTTTACATTCAACACATTAGCCGGATGATGGGACTACTACTGTCCCATCATTGGCTAATGTATCAATCACTGTCAGTGTAGCAGGCATCGCCCGATGGGACTTGTAGTCCCATCGGACGATGCCTGCACACACACAAGACCCCCGGCAGGCCCGCACAGACCACCGGCAGCCGGCACAGGCCCCCGGCAGCCGGCACAGGCCCCCGAGACGCCTGTACAGACCACCGGCAGCCGGCACAGGCTCCCGACAGGCCTGTACAGACCCCTGAGAGGCCCGTACAGAACACCAGCAGCCGGCACAGGCCCCCGAGAGGCCCGTACAGACCACCGACAGCCGGCACAGGCCCCCCCGACAGGCCTGTACAGACCCCCGAGAGGCCCGTACAGACCCCCGACAGTCGGCACAGACCCCCCGCAGTCGGCACAGACCGCGCATCATGATGCGCACAGACCGCACATCATGATGACATCATTTCAGCAGCCAATCACAGCCACAACAGTGGCTCATAGCATTATGGGAACTTCCGATTCCGGTATCCGATATAGAAAAAATATCGGTACTCGGTATCGGAATTCCGATACAGCGAATATCGGTCGATACCCGATATTTGCAGTATCGGAATGCTCAACACTACTAGTCACTATCCCCGTTACTTCACGGACATCATTCCTACAATCTTATCAAACTGCGCATCATTATCATACTGCTTCATGATGCATTTTTAAATATTTTTCAACAATACTTTTAAACAGACTTCCTTTGCGAACAGCACGTCCACACAACCCCGCTGCATCAAGAGTCAGGTATTTTACCCCGAGGGGACGCGGAACAGTCCCCATGCTGCGCAACAGCACACAACAGTCCCAGTTATCCATTTTTTAAGGATATGCCGGGCCATCTCCTGATGGCTGATGTTTTGCTGGCAACAAGGAACTCCACAGCCGTGGAGCCTCCGGGATGCTTGAAATGTTTCTGGGCCCCGAGTGTTCTCATTGTCCAGGACCCAGGAGTACATCTCCCTCCTGAGATATGCATTAGAAGGGGTCAAGGAAAGTTCCATGGCGCACATCCTGCGCCATATCTTTGCTGGGAACCAGGCCCTGACACGGGCTGAAGAGAGCTCCGCCACCGCAGCATCTTTAAATGGCGGAAGAGTCTTAGGGGCAGAGAAGTCCTCAGTCGCCCCTGAGCATGGATTAGCACGTCCTCCACAGGGCCCGGTGACCCTCGGGGGTGCCTGGCGTGCATGTCCAGTGACAGGGGCTCCAGACCCTGCGTCCCTACTGGGGGACAGCGTTGGAGCCCAGCAGTCCACCACCGGTGGTGGCGTGGGCACGCTCATCTCCGGCGACGTGGTGGTTCCACTCCATTTGGCTCCCAGCTCCTGCAGCTCCAACCACAAGCAGGGGGCCGGGGACACCGACTGGCAAAAAGCAGAGCTGGGAAGCCGGGGTCCGACAGCGTGGATGGCAGACGGCTCTGCAGAGGCGGCGGAGCCCAGCGGCCAGGCCGCAGCCGCGATCTGGAGTGCGGCAGCCATAAGTGCCGGTGAGTAGGCCGCGGAGCCTGACAAGTAGGCCGCAGCCAGAGTTGGAAGCGGAGCAGAGGCAGCCTTGGTCATCGGTGAGCAGGCCGCGGAGGCTGACAGCTCGGCCACCGCGGCGGTGTGGAGCGGGGCCGAAGCTGTGGCAGGCCCCGATGGATTGGCCGCCGCCGGGATGTGGAGTGCGGCAGGGGTGGCCGCTGGTCTGTTCCGCGCTGGCGATGCGGGACGGGGTGCCGCCAGGCGGAGTGGCTCGGGGTCATTGATCAGGGCATTGGTCGGCCCTGCGGGGGCCGCAGAGTCATCGGGAGCATGGGGCATGTGAGCGGGAACTGTCTGCGGGGCTGCCGGCCAAGCCGGGGGAACGCTCACCTTCCCCGGTGCCGCAGCTCCCTTCAAGCCGTTCCACTGCTCTTCCAGGGGTCGGTGCGGGGAGTCGCTGGTCTCTGCTGCTCCTCCGCAGCTCCCGGTCCTGTCATCTAAGGTTCGCTGCTGTTCGTCATCCCGCCGTCCGACAGGACCAGCCTCCAGGCCTGATGGTTCCGCAGGGACGGTCAGCTACAGCTCCTCCAGCGGCTGCTCCTGGTTGTCCTATGTGGCTGCACGCTCCTCCGATTCTTTCAGGCGCTTATACGCCACCACCATCCTGCAAAGTTCTTTTCCGCTCTGGATCCGCCTGATGATAGCCAGCAATCCTGAACACAGTCCAATTTTGTAATCCACAGGGGAAATCTTCAACCCTTTCAGCTTGGGTCCTTGGAATCTTCGGGACAGGCTTACCGCAGAAGATGGAGTATTGGCGGCAATAATCCTGCTGACTACGCCAAATGTAGTACATGTGCCGACTGGGGGGTGACCCCTTTCTTCGCCACGAACAGACTTGAGTCAGAGCCCAAGATGCGTCCATCAGGTCCTCTTTATTGGTCGTACTCTCACGACCCGCAGCACCACACAGCAGCTGCGCGACAAACTCCACAGCACCACACAGCAGCTGCTCAACTCTGCACACAGGCCCGGGTACCTTCACTTGCCTCCTCTCCTCTATGACATCCCTCGCGGCTTTTTCACTGTGGTCGCCCTAGGCCTACCACCACAGCGCTTTGCTTGCCCGAGTCCGTCGGTCTTGTCGTACCCCCAGGCTCTCTCTCTGTCTGCAGCTTCTCCTGTCAGGGTCACACCCTGACCATCTTCTTCAACAGTCCTTCCTGGAGCTTCTCCTGTCTCTTCCTTTAGTCTTCTCTTCTGAGCTCCTCACTCTGGACTGTCTGTTCTGGAACTCTCTCTCCCCTCTTATATCCCTTCTCTCACTGGGAATTCCCCTCTAGAGTTCCTGTAACCCCACCCCCATGACTGTGCGTTTTCGTAGCCATAAGCTGATGTTGAGCCCTGCTCTCACTGCTTTCTACACCCATCTTGTGGCCAAACTGCAGTACTACACTCATCTTTCCCTTCTCCAGCTGTCTCCCATCTATAAATGCAATAGTCCACCTAAATCACGCTACACCTTTATCAGTCCACTTCCCCTACAGCTGTGCGAACAGAGGCAGGCTGTAATGCATTTGTGGGAGGATACACGGACAGGAAGTTTGAGGGCAGATATGAAGTTGTCGGGTGTGCAGTGGTCAAAGCTGAAAGACCTCTGTAAAGTCCTTCAGTGTTTTGAGGAATGCACACGGCTGGTAAGCGCAGACGATGCCATCATAAGCATGAGCATCCCACTTATGCATCTGCTCATGCAAATTTTCACGCATATTAAGGATCAGGCGTCTGCAGCGGAGAAGGAAGAGGAGGAGGAGGGAAGTCTTTATGACAGTCAGCCATTGTCTGGTCAGGAAACTGTCCTGGACGAGGTGGAGGAAGAAGAGGAAGAGGAGGAGGATGACGGGGATGATTATTTTGGGGAGGATGCTTCTCGGGGGGGCAAGAGAAAATGTTGGCTTGCCAAGGTCAGGTACAGGGTTTGTGCGTGACTGGAGGGATATGGATTTGGCAGAGTGCTCCTCCACCCACTACTGTCAGTGCATCATTGACACCGGGAACATTGGCCCACTTGTGTGATTATCTTTTGCGGATCCTAAAAATGGACCCCCACATTGTCAGAATTATGAAGGATGACGATTACTGGCTGGCTGGCATCCTCGATCCACGATATAAAGGCAAATTACAGAACATCATGCCACAGGAGAACCTAGAGCTAATATTGGCGAACAAGCAAGCAACTCTGGTAAACCGTTTGTTAGAGGCATTCCCAGCACACAGCAGCGGTGCAGGTTCTTCCATGAGCCGTACTGGGCCAAATGGAAGAGGTGTTCGTGGTGCACACAGCTGAACTGGCATTGGAGACAGGGGTTTCATGACCATGTTGTTGACTGATTTCTCGAAGACCGCTCACACGACTCATAATACTGAATCGATTGCGACAGGAGACAACAGTTGTCAACTATGGTTCAAAATTACCTCTCCTCCCCTATCGATGTTCTCTGTTATGATTGAGTCACCGTAGGAGGCAAAAACAGAAATGCTAGCTAAGTCCAGAAAACCAGAGAAGTTGGCAGCTATCGGATTGCAGACCCCTGAACTTATCAACACAACTAGCAGTAGCCGTGGGCGCTTCCTACGATGCCCTAGACCCCTCGATCACAGCCGGAGAATTAAATAGGCCTAAAGAAAGAAAGGGGAAATCTAAACTGCCCCAGAGCAGACCCCAAAGCAATAGGCAGCCCCCAACATATAATGACGGTGAAGCAAGATGAAAACACTAACACAGACAGAAAGATAGACTGAGCAAAGACAGGGCCCAAGCTAACTACATAGGAAAGGACAGGAAGGCTGCTGTCTGCAATCCGTGAAAAACCCTATGAAAATAAGAGCCAACAGACTGACAGTGAAAAAGGCCCTGAAGATGCTAGGCTTCAAAAAGCTATGTCAGTACTCAGGAATATTCTGAAGACAGAGCAACAGGCAAAAGGAGATTCAGCTCACCCCAGCAGGGAATGGCAGAATCCAGAAAAGCAAGGAAAACAAAAACAAAACACAAATGCAATAGGCAAAGCAAAAAACTTAGCTTTAGGGGAGCAGGAATCAGACTGGTGTCCTAGAAGTCCACAGAGAAATCACCCGCAGGGCAGAAGGGCGTCGGCAGCCTTATATCCAGTCTGTGAATCCACTCAGCCAGTCATCCTCATTAGACTCAGGTGCCTGATAATCAGGCTCATTACCTTCCTTTACCAGAATAGGGAGTTCACAAGACCTCAGTGACGAAGGGGAAAATGAACTCACAACAGTACCTCCCCCTTGAGGAGGGGTCACTGAACCCTCAACCACGCCACCAGGGCGATCAGGGTGAGCCCGATGAAAGGCATGCACCAATCTTTTGGCATGAATATCAGAGGCAGAGACCCAGGAATTATCCTCCTGACCATAACCCTTCCACTTAACCAAATACTGGAGTCTCCGTCTAGCCAAACGGGAATCCAGTATTTTCTCTACCTCATATTCCATGTTACCTTCAACCAATACAGGGTCTGGAGGTGCCACCCCAGGAACAACTGGTTCAACAAACCTCTTCAACAAGGACTTATGGAACACATTATGGATTTTAAATGTGACAGGAAGAGCCAAACGAAAAGAGACCGGATTAATAATCTCCAAAATCTTGTAAGGTCCAATAAATCTAGGCTTAAACTTAGGAGAAGCCACCTTCATAGCAATATTTTTTGATGATAACCACACCATATCACCAATCTTAAACTGGGGACCAATGGTCCTATGTCGATTAGAAAACCGCTGGGCCTTTTCCTGGGAGAGAGATAACTTATCCACCACTTGGTCCCAGATCTGGTGCATTCTCTCCACCACAGTGTCAACACCTGGGCAGGCAGAAGGCTCCACCTGCCCTGAAGAAAATCGAGGATGAAACCCAAAGTTACAAAAAAAAGGTGACATCAAAGTGGCAGAACTAGCTCTATTATTTAAAGCAAATTCGGCCAAGGGCAAAAATGAAACCCAATCATCCTGATCAGCGGAAATAAAACATCTCAAATACGATTCCAAGGTCTGGTTTGTTCTCTCTGTCTGCCCATTGGTCTGGGGGTGAAAAGCAGAGGAGAAGGACAACTGAATTCCCAGCTTAGAACAGAAAGTCCTCCAAAATCTAGACACAAACTGAACTCCTCTGTCAGATACAATGTTCTCAGGAATCCCGTGTAAGCGAACCACCTGTTGCAAAAACAGGGGCACCAACTCAGAGGAAGATGGCAACTTAGGGAGTGGTACAAGATGAACAATCTTAGAGAACCTATCACAAATCACCCAAATAACAGTCATTCTTTGAGAGACCGGCATATCAGAGATGAAATCCATTGAAATATGGGTCCATGGCCTCCTGGGGACCGGCAAAGGCATCAACAACCCACTAGAGCGAGAACAAGATTTAGACCGGGAGCAAGTCCCACAGGACTGCACAAAATTCCTGACATCATGAGACAAGGTGGGCCACCAAAAAGAGCGACTCACCAGATCTCTAGTACCAAAAATACCTGGATGACCAGCCAATGCAGAGCAATGAACTTCAGACATCACTCTCTTCTTCCACTGGTCAGGAACATACAACTTTCCACTGGGACAACGCTCAGGTTTGTCCTCCTGGAACTCTTGCAGCGCAAGTCTCAAATCGGGCGAGATGGCAGAAAGAACTACCCCTTCGCCTAAGATGGTAGCAGGCTTGGTCACCACAGGAGAATCAGCAAAGAAACTCCTAGAGAGGGCGTCTGCCTTGACATTCTTAGTTCCAGGAAGAAAAGAGACCACAAAATCAAAACGTGTAAAAAACAAGGCCCACCTAGCCTGTCTAGGGTTCAAGCGTTTAGCCGACTCTAGGTAAATCAAATTCTTGTGGTCAGTGAGGACCACAACTTGATCTTTAGCTCCCTCCAACCAATGTCTCCACTCCTCAAATGCCCATTTCATGGCCAACAGTTCCCGATTCCCCGCATCATAGTTACGTTCAGATGGAGAGAACTTTCGGGAAAAGAAAGCACAGGGATTCATTTTAGATGTTACAGGATCGTTTGGGACAAAACAGCTCCTGCACCAATCTCAGAAGCATCCACCTCTACCTGGAACAGGAGTGAGACATCAGGTTGCCGCAAAACCGGGGCGGAGGTAAATCTTCGCTTCAGCTCCTGAAAGGAAGCAACAGCCTCCGGAGACCAATTCAACACATCAGCACCCTTCTTAGTCAGATCAGTCAATGGCTTGGCAATACTAGAAAATTTTGCTATAAATTTCCGATAAAAATTAGCAAAACCCAAAAACTTCTGGAGGGCCTTCAAAGAAGTGGGCTGAACCCAATCATAAATGGCCTGTACCTTGGCCGGGTCCATTTCAATAGTTGACGGAGACAAAATAAATCCCAAAAATGAAATCCTCTGTACTCCAAAAAGGCATTTCGATCCTTTGACATACAGGGAATTCTCCCTCAAGATCCGGAACACAGTCCGAATATGTTCCACATGAGAATCCCAATCCTTGGAGAAGATCAAAATATCATCCAGATAGATAATCAAAAATTTATCGACAAAGTCTCGGAAAATATTGTTCATGAAGCACTGGAAGACAGAAGGGGCATTAGTGAGCCCAAAAGGCATCACCAGGTACTCAAAATGTCCCTCCGGAGTATTAAACGCCGTCTTCCATTCATTCCCCTGCTTAATGCAGATAAGATTATACGCCCCCCTGAGGTCAAGCTTGGTAAACCAGCAAGCACCTCTAACTCTAGAGAATAGATCCGAAATCAGGGGTAACGGATACTGATATTTAATAGTAATTTTATTGAGGGCACGATAATCAATACAAGGCCTTAAGGAACCATCCTTTTTGGCCACAAAAAAAAAAAACGGCACCTAAGGGTGAAGAGGATGGTCTAATATGACCCTTCTCCAACGCCTCCGCCTCCTTAATATAGGACCGCATAGCCTCGTGCTCGGGTACAGATAAATTGAAGAGCCGACCCTTGGGAAATTTACACCCCGGGCTTAGTTCAATTGCACAGTCATAACTCCTATGAGGAGGCAAGGACGCAGACTCATTCTCACTAAATACATCATAAAAGTCTGCCAAATAGTCAGGAACATCATGCGACTGAGGAGAGGTGGAAAAAACCGGAGCCTCACCAAAGGCACACCGACAACCCCAACTCACCACAGACACAGATTTCCAATCCAAAACTGGATTATGAATTTGCAACCAGGGAAACCCCAGAACAATGGCATCATGCAGACCATGCAACACCAAAAATCTGCAATTTTCTTGATGGTCTGGGGCGACCCGCATGACCACCTGGGTCCAAAACTGAGGTTTATTTTTAGCCAAAGGAGTAGCATCAATCCCCCTCAAAGGGATAGGCGTCTGCAGAGGTGTCATCGGAAATCCACAATGTTTAGCAAAATCCAAGTCCATTAGGTTTAGCGCTGCTCCCGAATCCACAAAAGCCTTGGCGGAAAATGTGGACAGGGAGCAGATCAGAGTAATTGCCAGAAGAAACTTAGCTTGAACACCACCAACAGAAAACGTGTGTGCAAAGCGTTTTTCTCATTTAGGACAAACAGAAATAATATGCGAGGCATCTCCACAAAAAAAACACAGCTTATTACGCCTTGTGAACTCCTGACGTTGCGCCTTAGACAAAACTCTATCACATTGCATAGGTTCAGACATCTGTTCAACCGGTGGCAACACCTCTCGTGCAATCCTGCGTTCACGCAAACGCCGACCAACCTGAATGGCTAATGACATAGAATCGTCCAGACCAGAGGGAACAGGAAATCCCACCATAGTATCTTTTATGGCTTCTGACAAACCCTTCCGAAAGAGAGCAGCCAAGGCATTATCATTCCATGTAGTAAGGACCGCCCACTTTCAGAACTTTTGACAGTACAACTCTGCAGAATCTCGACCCTGGTTCAATGCCAACAGGGTCTTTTCAGCCTGATCAATAGCATTAGGTTCGCCATACAACAACCCCAAAGCTTGAAAGAATGCGTTCACATTAGTCAGAATAGGATCATCTGGTTTCAAAGAAAACGCCGAATCCTGGGGATCGCCACGCAGCAAAGAAATGACGATTTTAACCTGCTGCGCGGAGCTCCCTGACGAGTTAGGCTTCAAGGCAAAAAATAATTTACAATTATTTTTGAAACTCAAAAATTTAGATCGATCCCCAAAAAATACATTAGGTGTAGGGATCTTTGGTTCAACAGCATGCGAATGAGCAAGGTAGGCGGAAATTCCCCGCACTTCCGCAGCGAGCTGCTCCACACGATCAGACAATTGCTTTATCTCCATTGAGAGAAAAAAAAATTCCCCCTACGGCCTCAGAGATATAGAGGAAAGAATATACACACACCTTTTTTTTTTTTTTAAAGCACAATTCTTTCCTGCTATTGAGTACCCTAGGATCTGCAGTATGGCGGGTGATTCTGTTATGATTGAGTCACCGTAGGAGGCAAAAAGAAATGCTAGCTGAGTCCAGAAAACCAGAGAAGTTGGCAGCTATCGGATTGCAGACCCCTGAACTTATCAACACAACTAGCAGTAGCCGTGGGGGGTTCCTACGATGCCCTAGACCCCTCGATAACAGCCGGAGAATTAAATAGGCCTAAAGAAAGAAAGGGGATATCTAAACTGCCCCAGAGCAGACCCCAAAGCAATAGGCAGCCCCCAACATATAATGACGGTGAAGCAAGATGAAAACACTAACACAGACAGAAAGATAGACTGAGCAAAGACGGGGCCCAAGCTAACTACATAGGAAAGGACAGGAAGGCTGCTGTCTGCAATCCGTGAAAAACCCTATGAAAATAAGAGCCAACAGACTGACAGTGAAAAAGGCCCTGAAGATGCTAGGCTTCAAAAAGCTATGTCAGTACTCAGAATATTCTGAAGACAGAGCAACAGGCAAAAGGAGATTCAGCTCACCCCAGCAGGGAATGGCAGAATCCAGAAAAGCAAGGAAAACAAAAACAAAACACAAATGCAATAGGCAAAGCAAAAAACTTAGCTTTAGGGGAGCAGGAATCAGACTGGTGTCCTAGAAGTCCACAGAGAAATCACCCGCAGGGCAGAATGGCGTCGGCAGCCTTATATCCAGTCCGTGACTCCACTCAGCCAGTCATCCTCATTAGACTCAGGTGCCTGATAATCAGGCTCATTACCTTCCTTTACCAGAATAGGGAGTTCACAAGACCTCAGTGACGAAGGGGAAAATGAACTCACAACAGTTCTCCCTCACAGTTCATTCCCCTTTGACTACTGGGCCTCTAAACTGGACACCTGGCCTGAATTGGCACAATATGCCTTACAGGAGCTCACTTGCCCTGCTGGTAGTGTGCTATCAGAAAGAGTCTTCAGTGCTGCTGGAGCAATCCTGACAGAAAGAAGGACCCGGCTGTCGACCCAAACTGTTGATGATCTCACCTTCATTAAAATGAACCATGCATGGGTTTCAAAGGATTTTGTCCCACCTTCCCCTGATGACACATAGGTTGCCAGCAAAATTGCTCGCTTTGTCCTCCGACTTCTCCAATTCCTCCATTTGCAGCTGCTGAACGTCCAGCCTACACCTCAACATATGCCAGTTTTTCCACCTCCCTAACTGGGCTGTCCCCCCCCAGGGCCGGTGTCAGCACCTGGTGCACCCGGGCAAGTGCCTGGGCCCTGAGCAGGTGGGGGGGCCTACTCATGTGCGATGGCACTGGCACAGGGCCCCTCACAGTAGGCCGGTGTCTCTGACAGTGGGGGGCCCACTCGCCGTTACAGACACCGTTGTACTATGAGGGGCCCTGTGCCAGGGCCGTCACCCACGAGTGGGCCCCCCTGCTTGCTCAGGGCACCAGCACTTGCAATACTTACCTCTCCCTACTCCACTGCTGTGACCTCTTCTGCATTTCCTGAAAGTGACATTCAGGTCAGAGAGCACGATGACATCACGTCTGTACGCCCTCTGCCTGAACAGTCCAAGTGCACACAGCTGGAAGATGGTGACACTGAGGAATCTAGAGTAGAGCAGTGCCCAGCGAGGAGAGGTATTTCATTTTTTTAATGTTTGGGGCAATATATGGGAAGCATTATACACTGGAGAATTATATATGGTGCCCATCAAACACTTGAGCATCATAGATAGGGCCCATTATACACTGGAGCATCATATGGGCCCATCATACTTTGGAGCATTATAAATAGGGCCCATCATACACTGGAGCATCATCTATGGTGCCCATCATAGACTGGAGTATCATATACGGGGCCCATCATACACTTGAGCATTATAAATGGGGCCCATTATATATGGAGCATTATACACTGTTTGTATAATTATTATTAGGCAAGTTGTATTTGAGAGTATTCTTTTTATTATTGAACAGCAACTATGTTGTCAATCAACCGAAAAGACTCATAAATTTCAAAGCTTCATATTTTTGGAAGTTGGAGTGGTTTTTTTTTTAGATTTGGCTATCTTAGGAGGATATCTGTTTGTGCAGGTAACTATTACTGTGCAGAATTATTAGGCAACTTAATAAAAACCAAATATATACCCATTTCACTTGTTTGTTTTCACCAGGTAAACCAATATAACAACACAAAATTTAGAAATAAACATTTCTGACATTCAAAACCAAAAAAAAGGGACCAACATAGCCAGCTTTCTTTACAATGAAACTCAAAAGCCTTCCATCCATAGATTCTGTCAGTTGCTTGATCTGTTTACGATCAACATTGCGTGCAGCAGCCACCACAGCCTCCCTGACACTGTTCCGAGAGGTGTAATGTTTTCACTCCTTGAAGATCTCACATTTTATGAGGGACCACAGGTTCTCTATGGGGTTCAGATCAGGTGAACAAGGGGGCCATGTCATTATTTTTTCTTCTTTTAGACCTTTACTGGCCAGCCACGCTGTGGAGTATTTGGATGCATGTGATGGAGCATTGTCCTGCATGAAAATCATGTTTTTCTTGAACGATATCGACTTCTTCCTGTAACACTGCTTGAAGAAGGTGTCTTCCAGAAACTGCCAGTAGGTCTGGGAGTTGAGCTTCACTCCATCCTCAATCCGAAAAGGTCCCACAAGTTCATCTTTGAATGATACCAGCCCATACTAGTACCCCACCTCCACCTTGCTGGCATCTGAGTCAGAGTGGAGCTCTCGGGCCTTTACTGATCCAGCCTCGGGCCCATCCATCTGACCTATCAAGAGTCACTCTCATTTCATCAGTCTATAAAACCTTAGAAAAATCTGTCTTAACATATTTCTTGGCCCAGTCTTGAGTCGTTTTATCTTATGTTTCTTGTTCAAATGTGGTCATTTTCCAGCCGTCCTTACCTTGGCCATGTCCCTGAGTATGGCACACCTTGTGCTTTTTGGTGCTCCAGTAACATTGCAGCTCTGAAATATGGCAAAACTGGTGTCAAATGGCATCTTGGCAGCTTCACGCTTGATTTTCCTCAGTTCATGGGCAGTTATTTTGAGCCTTTTTTATCAACACGCTTCTTGCGACCCTGTTAGCTATTTGCCATGAAACGCTTGATTGTTCAGTGATCACACTTCAAAAGTTTGGCAATTTCAAGACTGCTGCATCCCTCTGCAAGACATAGCACAATTTTTGACTTTCCAGAGTCTGTCAAATCTCTCTTCTGACCCATTTTGCCAAAGGAAAGTAAGTTACCTAATAATTAAGCACACCTTATATAGGGTGTTTATGTCATTAGACCACACCCCTTCACATTACAGAGATGCAAATCACCTGATTTACATAATTGGCAGTTGGCTTTCAAGCCTATACAGCTTGGAGTAGGACAACATGTATAAAAAGGATGATATGATCAAAATACTCATTTGCCTTATAATTGTGCACACAGTGTATAGGCCCATCATACACTGGAGCATCATATGGGGCCCATTATATATGGAGCATTAGATAGGCCCATAATACAATGGAGCATCATCCATGGGGCCCATCATATACTGGAGCATCATATGGGGTTCATTATTTATGGGGCATCATATAGGGTATGGAGCATTATATGGAGCACATATGAGGCCTATTCTGTATGGAGCATTATATGAAGCCCATTCTGTATGGAGCAGTATATGGGGCCCATCAAATACTGTATGGAGCTTTATATGCGACTCATTATACTGTATGTAGCAATATGTGGGGCTCATTCTACTCTATGTGGACCGTCCTATACTGTATGGCACATTATATGGGGACCATCATATACTGTAGCATTATGTGGAGCTCATCATATACTGTATGGAACATTATATGGGACCAATTATTCTGTATGGAGCAATATATGGGGATCATTATTCTGTATGGTGCACTATGTGGTGGCCATAATACTGTATGGAGGAATATACTGTCTGGTTTTTGAGCTATTGTAGAATTTAAAATAGATATCAGTCATGTAATGTAAGATTGAAGTATTTGTCATTGCACTATACCAATATTTCTCTGCCGTATCGGAGCATCATGAATTGTGGTATGTGTTAAAGGGGCCCACTGACACTCTTTCGCCCAGGGCACACGAAAACCAGGAGCCAGCCCTACCCCCCCCACAACTTTAGCCAAATAACCCCCAGTTTTCAATGCATAACTATTATTATAAAGTAAATTAAGGTTGACAAGCTTAAGTAATAAGAATTGATGTCATTGGCATTGAAATGGGCACTGTTGGTGTGTTTACTGTCCTCCACTCCCTGCCAACTTTGCTTCTCCATTGACTTGCATTGGGTTTCGTGTTTCAGTCGGACCTCCGACTTTTCACGATAGTCGGCCAATTTCGTTCCACTCGACTTTTGAGAAAGTCGGGTTTCATGAAACCCGACTCGACCCTAAAAAAGGCTAAGTCGCTCATCCCTATGTATAACTATAAGGAGGCTCAAAATTATTGTATAACCACAATTGAAGGCAAAATTATTCAATCCCCACCATTGCAAATTAGGCTTATTATCAAAATGTACAAACTTTTAGCTATTTTCCATAAACCAATCAAACAAATACAATTTAAATACTTGAATACCACTAAAGGCCCCGTCTCACATAGCGAGATCACTAGCGAGATCGCTAATGCGTCTCGCTACATGTGACACGCAGGAGCGACGGCCCCCCTGCTGGATATCGCTGATCGTGCAGGAATGTCCTGGGCCATTTTTTCGTTGGCGTCCCGCTGGCCAGCATGCATCGCTGTGTTTGATTGCTGGGTCGTTGCTGCGTCACTGAAGAGATCTGCCTGTTTGGCAGCTTACTTGCGATCATTTAATGATGCACCAGCAATCCTTACCAGGTCGTATCGTTGTCGGGATCGCTGGTGCGTTGCTAAGTGAAACGGAACCCTAATATAGCAAGAGGTTTCTTCAAATTCAACACAAAATACCACTTTTGTTTACTACTACAGTCTCAGAATTCTTCAGCCTCCTGAATAGAATCCATCAAAGGAGCCAACATGCACAAATGAAGTGTTGCCTCAAACAATCCTGCTAATCAAGAGCTTCATTAAAACACAACACATACCCAGACTTGATAGAGCAAGGGTGAGGAACCTCAGGCCTGCGGGCCATTTATGGCCCAAAATGACCTTTTCTCCAGCCTCCAGGCAGATTCCTGGGGACCACAGTGCTTGGGCCTGCAGCTGTCTTCTGATGGCCATCTGTCGCGAACAAACATAGGTATGTCCGGTGGATGACACAACATATATATATATATATATATATACAATGGGATGATGAAGGAGTAAGGGCCTCATGGTAGGGGAGGGGGATGGGACACTTCCTGACTCCAACCTGTGCCTGTCCCTAAGCTCCCCTAACGCAATATGTCAGTCCTCCCCCCGCCGATGTCAAGTCCCTAGTCCTTGGCTGTCACCTCTACTAACTCTGGCTAGTGCACTGGCCGGTAAGGACGCTAGCCTTGCCACTGCAGGTAATATTCCCAGGGAAAGAGACAATCAAGGGACTGACAGAAAGAATACAACTTAGCTCAGAATCTGCTGCTCCACAGCAGCAGAGTAAACGGCACCAGATAAACAGGACTTCAACAGAGGAAATACCACAGTCAAAGGAAAACTCCATGCACCTAGATGGTCTGCATAGAAGTAACTCTGTAACCGATGATCAGCTGTTGGGTCATGCACGTATTTAAAGGGAGGTGGGAGTGATTACCAGCCAACATCACCTGACAAGCCTAAAAAAGACACCAGCAAGAGACTGACATTAACTCTTGTTGAAAAAAGGAAAAAAAAACATTTAAATTCCAGCATTACCAGAGCTGCCACAATCCCTTAATGATTTGTGACACATCCATCGTTTTAATTTCTTCTTGCTCTGTGAGTAAGCGCTGTTCACTACTGAATGCTGAGACGTGTGCAATGAAAGATTACGTCCTGACACAAGTGCCAGGGTCAAGACTTAAGTCCCCGTCACACACAGCAATCTCGCTAGTGAGATCGCTGCTGAGTCACAAGTTTTGTGACGCAACAGCGATCTCACCAGCGAGATCGCTGTGTGTGACAGGTATCAGCGACTGGCCCCCCTGCTGGGTATCGCTGATCGTTCTTGAAAGCTATTTGAGTCGTTGGTCTCCCGCTGGCCAGCACGCATCGCTGCGTATGGCAGGCAGGAGAGCAACGATCAACAAGCAGGAGCTGGTAACCAAGGTAAACAGTGGGTTTCTAAGCGCCGCGCGGCACTTAGAAACCCTCTGTTTACCTTAGTTACCAGCGCGCTGGTGCAGGGAGCTAGTAACCAAGGTAAGCAGCGAGTTTCTAAGTGCCGGGCAGTGCTTAGAAACCCGCTGTTTACCTTGTTTACCAGCTCCCTGCATCAGCGAGCTGGTAACTAAGGTACACAGCGACACGCCCGTTCGTTGTCGCTGGTGCTGATCGCTGGTGAAGCTGCCTGTTTGGCAGCTCACCAGCGATCATGTAGCGACACACCAGCGATCCTGACAAGATCATATCGTTGTCGGGATCGCTGGTGAGTCGCTATGTCTGACGGGGCCCTTACTTTGTGGGCGGAGTTAGCGCACAATTTGTAAGGACAATTTGATGGCATAAATATCCAAATGGCCCTTGGCAAAAAAAAAAAAAAGGTTCCCAGCACCTGGGCTAGAGGATTGTTGACTTTGTCATTTGATTACATGTTAGATATATGGTTAAGTCAAGAGAGTGGTCCAAAAAGTTAAGAGAAAAGGTATTTGTCTTGCACAAAGAGAAGGATACCAAAGCAAAAGTATTGAATGTTCCTAGAGATACATTTCACACACAATTCAAGCAAGGTTCACAAGTTCATAGTTACAGGAACACTGGCTACACTACATAGATGTGGCAGAAAGAGAAAGATATCACTAGATGCCACCAGATTCCTGAGGACTCAGGAATGGTCAATGATCCTAGAGTAACTGCAGAAGACCTACAGAAAGATTTGGTGGTGACATTCACTGAGGTTTCAGTTTGTTCAGTAAAGTACATAAAAAACGCAGAAAGTCTTGACTTAGGAATGTATGACTAATCGGCCTTCTACACATAAACATCTGAAACCCCCCTTATTCTCACTTAAAGGGAGTCTGTCACCCCATTTTAGCCCTATCAGCTGCTGGCATCGCCATCAGCGGCTTATCTACAGCATTCTGTAAGTCCCCGATGTAACCTGAAAGATAAGAAAAACAAGTTAGATTATACTCACCCTGGCGTCCGGTCCGGTCCGATGGGTGTCACGGTCCGGCTTTGGCGCAGACGTACTTTATCTGCCCTGTTGAGGGCAGAGTAAAGTACTGCAGTGCGCAGACGCTGGACCTCTCTGACCTTTCCCGGCGCCTGCGCACTGCAGTGCTTTACTCTGCCCTCAACAGAGCAGATAAAGTACGTCTGCGCCAAAGCCGCAGCCGAAGTAAGAAGCGAAAAAAATTGCAGCATGCTGATTGTCCTCGTATCGTTCTCAGACGAGACTCGCCAATGCAAGTCAATCACACAGCATTCAGGCAATGCAAGTGCTGTCCAATATTTACTCCCCCATGTCCTGGAAAACCCGACATTTCATCTGCCACGTACAGTAAAATCACAGCGTGACCCAACAGAATAGGGTCCTGCAGAAGCACCAGGAAGGCGTGAAACAGCCATAGTCCATCAGGTCTTCTGTATCACTTGAAAAACACCCCTGACACCTGCACCTCCACCTGTAACTATACCGTCTTTTTAATGGATTAAATCACGTATAAAACAGGATGGGGTGAGTGGTGCTATTCCTTTCTTCTTTGATATTTCATGAATGCAATTGCACCACCCTAAAGAGATCCCATAAGGAGATTCAAGAGGATTAGGTCGTGTTTACACACTATTGCCATAATTGGTGCTTAAGAACGTTATAATTCCTGAGACATTATTATTGTTATTATAGTTTAATCAATAAAAGATATTTTTAAAATCTCAGAATCTTTAGTTAGGGTCTATTTGCCATCCGGCAATTTGTAAATTATACTGTCAACCCTACGCTGAACTGGATAGTTACTTTTGTTGAAGGCACAATCATTTTTGACATCTTAGTGGTTTCTGTGGAGTATCAGCCGATCACTTGTTTTTGCACAAGGTTTAGTGTATACTGAAGCAAACTTGTGCAAAAACAAGTGATCGGCTGCTAACAACTATGTTTCCTACAACGCCACCACAGGGGAAATTAAGCATTACACAGTGTCCATTCAAATCAATAGTATGTGTGGTTACAGCTCAGGCCCTCTACAACTAGAGTTGCTCTTTTTAGGCAATCTCTATTCTGACCAAGTAACGATGATCCTGAACAGTGGGTCGCTCCTTAATAAATTAAAATTTCACAACAAAATTCAGCTGAATTACGTTCTAACATTACTTCATCATTCTACACTGCCCTAAGAAAAAAATAATGTATATAAATGACAGAAAAGACAGTATTGTATATAGATTACCTGCATGGGCACAACGCCTGGGATGCGATCCTTGGAGTTTTCAGGTATGAATACGGCTTTCAGATGGGCATCTCCAGAAAGTGTCTGAAGATCATGGTTTAATTTCTCAGCTAACTCCACTTCAGAGTTTATCATTTTGTAGTCTATTTTGTTCACCAATGACAGTAGTTTTGAGGCCACCTCTGCCCCGGTTTCTGCAACTGCGTAGTTATCTGCTATGAGTTTTCCTGCAGTCTGAATGACTGAGGGTATCTTGGAGCGCAGGATAATAATACGGTGGGCACTATTCATAGCTTCATTAGCTTGAATTATTACATGGGGCTCTACTCCCGATACACTCCATACTTTACCAGTCACTGAACTGATCACTACTTGATTTGGAATTGATGCATAAAGGTGGCTTTTTTCTACTTTGTACATACCAACAGATAAGGATACCCCACTTGTCGGTTCCCCAATGATAGTTGCTCTGTTCAGATCCTTCATTGATCTTGTAAAGGCTTCAGCAGCTGATCCAGTCATATGACTTGTAAGGACATAAATGTCTTTAGTAGATCCATATCTTTGGCCTGCCACGACCGGTAGAGTCCAGATTTCTGTGCCTGTAGATGTGCTACGGTCATATACTGTGTACAGGTGTTGCAGAGGCTCTGGGTCAAAAAAATAGGAACAAAAAATGGGGATAGCAGTGGAGTAACCACCAGTGTTGAATCTCATATCGATAATTAGGGAACTTGTGTCAACAAGCTTATTCCAAACAAGACTAACTAGTTGGGGGCCAATAGCTTTAATAATCTCTGCATCAGCCATCATGTCAAACCGAAGATAACCTACGTTTCCTGGTAATACTTGAATTTTGAATAAGGCGTCAATGATGTAGCTGAGTTCTTCAGGAGATGGGATCTTTGCTGTTTTTTCTTCTAATATTTCAGGCTCTATATCACTATAAAAAACATGAAGTCTGTGATCTCCTGAGAACTCCTGAATGTCAGATGTCAGTTGAGAAGCTAAAGACTCTAGGTCTACCACAGAGCGGTACCTACCCTCAGATAACTTGTGTTGGAGGGCCTGACTAACCTTGAAAGCCACCTCTGGAATCGCATAGTGGACTTCTAAAAGTTGTCCTGTGCCTTCTACCAATGCAGACACTTCTGGATGAAATGCAATTATCTCTTTAGATTTGTCTAATGCTTCTTCTGCCAGCACAATTGCATCTGGAACTACACCTCCCCCAAGCCAACATTCACCATTGTTATCTATAAAATTGATTACTGGTACTGTAACAGTTAATTGAGTTTCTTCCAGATTGAATACCTGAGAATGCATAAGAGTCCCAGAAGTAATTTCTCCAATGATAGTTGCCCTGCTTAATGACTGCATCAGGTAGGCAAACTCCTCTGCAGCTGTGGATGTTTTGTGGCTAGTCAACACATAGACGTCTTTCTTAGACCCATAGGGTTTTCCTAGAAGTTTAGGAAAGCTGTAGAATTCTTGGGTAGAGTTGGCAAGACGGTCAAATGTAGTAAATAAATGGATTCTAGACTCTGGCTCTTGAAAGTAGGACAAAAGTAAAGGAACAGCTGCAGATGGCCCACCAGTGTTGTACCTTAAATCTATAATTAGATTTTCTGTGTTACTAATTTGATCCCAAACTTTGGTGACAATATAAGGACCTAACTTGGCAAGAATGGAGATATCAGCAAACTCGTCGAAGCGGAAATATCCAATGTTTCCTGGAAGGATGTTAACTTTAAAGACGGTGTTGACCAAAGCTTGGAGAAGATTTTTGTCGCCTGGTAAATCTTTTGCAGAAGGATAAACTTCCGGAATTGTTGGAGTATCTAATTTGCCTCTTAATATTAGCCTTGGGTCCTCAGTAATTGAGTGAAGTTCATAATTTAGCTTAGAAGCAAGATCTTCCTCAGAAATGACTGCTGCATAGTCTGTATTTGAAAGGTGCTTTAGTAAGGTTGGTATGCGATCATAGAAAGCATAAAAGTTGCCCAAGATCGCTCTGAGTTGATGTAATACATTTGAAATTTTAGAACGTACAGACAGAATGGCCATGGCTTTATTCAAAGCATCTTCTGCATTAACAACCACACAAGGAAAGACTCCAGCCACTTCCCAACTCTGCCCAGTCAGAGGGCTGATAGACCTAGCTACTGGAACAGTGATATAATAATTTGACTGGCCAATCTTTATCTTCTGTATGTCCAAGGAGCCACCTGCAGTTTTCTCCCCAACAATAACAGCCCTGTTCATGTGCTTAAGAATGTATGCAGCATCTTCAGCAACACCTTGAGTGAACCTGCTTGTAAGCACAACCACATCTTTATCTTTGCTGTACCTCTCACCTATCAGTGTAGGCAATGTTCGCAGTTCAGAGGTGGTGTTGGAGGCTCGGTTGTAAATGGTATCAATGTGGACCGCAGGTTCAGCTTCACATAGGTAGGAAACAACAATGGGAACTCCAGAGATCTTCCCCTGAGTGCAGTACCTTAAATCAAGGATAAGAGCAGAACTTGGCATCAATTTATTCCATATGTTTTTAACGAGCAAAGGGCCAATTCTTTGTAGTATATCTTGGCCTATTATGCAGTCAACACGAAGATAGCCAATGTTTCCCGGGAGGACTTCATATTTAATAGCTTTTTCAACAAGGAGTTGCAGCTGCTCAATAGTTGGGATGATCTCTACATCTTGTTTCACCATTGTATCAGTTGGCTCATATGAGACTATGAGACGAGGATCATTCAGGGAGCCTTGCACTCCAGCTGTGAAGACATTAGCCAATGTATATGGATCAGAGATGTGTAGAATTTCTCCACTTTTTATTGCTTGCTCAATAGTTTCTTGCATTCCTACCAGATTCTCTGGAAAGCAATAGTTATCCAGAAGGACTTTGGCCATGTCCAGCACAAGAGAAGGTTTAAACACAGGGTTACTCCAGGCATTGGAAAATATAAGCAGAAATATCAGTCTGTGATAGAAAGGAGGCATATTGGGCAAATCTGCAAACTCAATATTCCTGTCTCCTCCGCCGTGTTCAGACTCTGCTTCTAGGACCGAGAGTGAAGAATTAGAACAGGGCAAGAACAGCAAATTCTCTTTTATCTCTGCTAAACCTTTAATCACATTAATGTAATGATGAGCATCAGCAGAAGGCTTTTTCTGGGAAAACAGAGTGCTGCCTTGAATGTGAGCATCTGTTCTGGTAACTCAGTGAAAAATTAGCTAATGTCACACTTTACGTAACTCTGAAGGTTTGCTGAAGGATTTTGAAGCTGCATAGAAGTAATAGAAGTACATTGTTGAAGTTCAAAAATATTTGACCAAAAATTATTTATTTTTGCTTTCCCTAATGTAGGCCATATACTGTTCTGCCTTCAGGCAGGCTGACACATTGTGCACTCCAGCAAACAGCATAAACCACAGCTCTGTCTTCCAAAATAAGCAGACTGTTCTCTGTAGTCTAACTTGTTTATTGAACAAACAGTTCAACATAAGTACCAAGGTCATAATCAAATAATATATGTAGATAGATGTAACAAGCCCCAATAAATTTGGTACAAAAAATCATGGAGAGAAAATATAAAACATAACTTTTAATATTGTATAAAAGCTACCAAACGATAAAGTGCGATTAAAAAACACTAAATCAGTTGCCACAGACTATACAGTGGAGTGTCTGTTTATATTTCCACACCAGATCACCCAAAGTACATACATGTGGCTAATTCCATGTCCAAAAGTGAAAAAAACCTGGACAGACTGATACAACTAGATAACAGACAATGTGAATAACAACCACAGTCTTATCATGAATGGTTACTTAACCAGAGGCGTATATAGCCCCTATCATACTTGGCTTAAACAGAAAAATAACCCATTCATGTCTAGAGAGGAGACATCAAAAACCAAACCAGTAGTCCATAAATATACTCAATAAAGGAAGGATCTCACCTATATGTCTGGAAGATGCCGATAATCAGATGTCCATCGGAGTAGAAACAAGTCAGGAAGCAGGGAATTACCCTAATCAAACCCTGTAGGGGCTAGCAAACCTGACACCCATGACTCCCGCCCTAACAAGGGCAGTCCACATCTGACCCTCACAAAAATAGCCCTGCAATGTCCCTATGCATCCCGACGCGTTTCGTCATTTACTGACTCTTCAGGGGATCTAACTGCAAGTGCTGGACGTAACACATAGTAACCAGGCTGTCACCTAGGAGGGAGCCTGGTTACTATGTGTTACGTCCAGCACTTGCAGTTAGATCCCCTGAAGAGTCAGTAAATGACGAAACGCGTCGGGATGCAAGACTGAGCCACATGAATTAAACAAGCAATGGCACGAACAAGTGAGTTCCAAGTTGAAAACTTGCCGAAATGGTGGGATTTGAGATGATTGTCTGAAGTCACTGTACTTAGAGCAGATACCTGAGGACGGATTTCATCATCTGCATCTGGATCTACCAGTTCAAAGGTGTCTGGTTCATCACTGTAAGGCATTGAACGGCATAAGAATGCAGGGCCCGTAAACCAGGTTGTGCCCTTACGGTGTCCAGATTCAACGGATCAAGTTGCGTGGTCCTCAGGATGGTGGTGTGTGGACACATAGTGCCACTGTTTAGGGCAAGTGGATCTCCTTATCCTTAGCACCCTATTGCTGATGTAAACATAAAAGCATCGAGTTTCATTGCAAATGTACCCAAGCACTACCTTGCTGTCTGAGTAGAACTCAACGTCCTTGATTTCAAGGTCAATTTCTGTCAAGATAAGTTCAGCTAACTCTACTGCTAGCACAGCCACACAGAGTTCCAGTCTGGGTATTGTGTGCTCCTGGACTGGCGCTAGTTTTGTCTGGCTCATAACAAGCCTTACATGGCATTTATTTCTGATGTCAGTAGTTTTCAGATATGCTACTGCTGCAATCGCTTTGGTTGAGGCCTCACAGAAGATACAGAGCCTTTGAGTCTTGAATTCTGTTGATGGCACTGAAGCGTATGGTCGTGCCACGAAAAGATCTGACAAGGCTTCTAAAGAATTCTTCCATCTTACCCACAGATCTCTCTTCTCCATGGGAAGTGGATCATCCCATTCAGACATCTCTTGGGTGAAGTCTCTCAACATCATTTTACCTTGGATAGTTACACTGGTTACAAATCCTAGAAGATCATACAGGCTGTTTATCTCGGATAGGATGCCTCTACGTGTGAAAGGTTTTCCTTCTTCGTTGATCCGAGAGGTAAATGCATCTCTCTTCAAATACCAGAGCAAACCAAGGCTCCGTTGCATGGGAAGGGAGTTAGTGTCCAAATCCAAGTCTTTTAGATCAGTTGAGTAATCTTGAGAGGGAAAAGCTGCCATTATTCTTTGGGGTATAAGACCTGGGTCTGGACGGGACTTCATACACACTTTTATGGGTAATTATTCCTCACTATTTCCTCCTTCACCATGCACTAGATGATGTATATGTAAAGGCACAACACTGTGTCAACATGAGGTAATTATAGTATTGGCAATGTTTATTTACCCTTATCATATGATGTTTACCTAGCGGTATAGTGATTGATATGTACTAGGCGATTTCAGCACTGTGTATTTTCATTTATTTGCTCTCTCTATATCGTTTAGCACATGTTTTGGAATGGTTTAAGAGTTTAATGGTGACATTTTAACTGGTACATGTGTTATTATGTAGTCTGGTCCTGTATCTTCTGGTCATTTTATTGACCCATGGAGTTAGTCACATGATTTTGATATATGCCCATGCAATTTTGTAATATATTATATAACCTTTGTATAATTTTTTGATAATTTATTAAAAAAATAATTTTGGATAGATACATTCTTTCTGAATTTTTGGCAACATATACTCTTTGTTTCTCCTTGCTTGTAGCATCATTCTTTGGCTGTTGGAAGCAATTTTGTGCAGCCTCAAGTTGGACAAAGCGAGCCTTTCCTGTGTCCTCTTTAGGAGAATGACCGCCGATTCATCTGTGGGTGTGGATTTCAAGCAGTTGTCCACGTAGAAATCCTTCTCCACAAACGATCTAACTTCCGACCCATAATTTGCCTTGCCTTCCCCGGCTGAATGTCTAAGACCATAGATGGCGACAGCAGGGGAAGGGCCATTACCGAAGATGTGTACTTTCATCCGATATTCCATGATGTCCTTGTAGGGGTCATTATCGCGGTACCAGAAAAACCTCAAATAGTTTCTATGTTCTTTTTTGACAAGGAAGCAATGAAACATCTGTTGTATGCCAGCCATGAATGCCACTGCATCTTTGCGGAAGCGAAGAAGTACTCCTAGAAGTCTGTTGTTGAGGTCTGGGCAAGACAAAAAGACATCGTTTAGCGAGACACCTTCATATCTGGCGCTTGAGTCAAATACTACTATTATCTGACCAGGTTTCTAAAGGGCATGTCACACTAAGAGATATCGCTAGCAATATCGCTATAACTAGTGACGTTATAGCGATATTGCTAGCGATATCGCTGTGTATGATACTTACCTACGACCCGCTCCCCCGCTGCTTATCGCTGATCGCGCGAGAACAGGCTGGACTGTTTCTCGTCGTCAGCTTCCTGCGGCGCTTCCTGCTGTGACAACGAGCGACGCGTGGAGCCGGGCGGGAGGACGCAGGATCACCGCGTCTGACAGGTAAGTAGCGACCCCCGACCCCAGCGATGTCGCTAGTGAGATCTGCCTGTGTGGCAGCTCACTAGCGACCACTTAGCGATGTACCAGCGATCCTGACCGTGTCATATCGCTGGTCGGGATCGCTGGTGCATCGCTTAGTGTGACAGTACCCTTAGGATGATACACGCCAAAAATGGGTAGATACCAACATTCCTCGGAATCTTGAAGTAGAGGTGCAATTTCTGCATGGCCATTCTGAAGTATTTTCTCCTTGAAGGCAAAGAAGTGCTCTCTCATTTAAGGTTCCTTCTGAAATTTGCGTTTGAGAGAGACAAATCGACCATAGACGGGTTCTCTGTTGTTGGGTAAGCGTTGCCTCTGGGGTTTAAGTGGTAGAGGGGCCATCCAACTCTTTGACTCATCTCTTACCATCTCTCAATCCATGATGTCCAAAAACAGTCTGTCTTCTATGGTCATTGCTACCTTGTTGTCCTCTCTTGTTCTGTGGAAAACTGTTCACCCTATGTGATCTTCGTCGCCATCTCATGTGTGGTCTTCACAGGAAGGATCAGCTAATGGACAAGGTACAGGAGCATTGTGTGGCAACTCTTTTACCAGGAAACTACTTTTACATGGCTGGAAGAGAGACGGACGTTCATTTTCAAGTGTATAGGTAAGCATGCTATCGACTAAGGCCGGCTTGTGTGCTCCTCCTAGGCAGACGTCTCCTATGATGACCCATCCAAGGTCATGTCTCTGTGCGTACGGAGGAGCGTTCCTGGAGCCATTTATTCATTCTCTAGCCTTGTGGACTTGTAGTATATCTCTTCTCTGAAGTAGAGCTATTGGCAGGGCCGGTTTTAGGTATAGTGGGGCCCTAGGCAAAGTTTAAAATGGGGCCCCAAATGCTAACATATTGCACATCACACAGAAGCATTTCTGTTGTATTTACATGCGCTGAGTTCAGGCCGCTAAATGAGTGTGATCGACAAAATTGAAGTCGTTCAACACTTGTTTCCCGGCCACTTTCCACCGTCTGAGAAAGAATGATGGGAACAGAACGATCACTAATGGAACACTAAGGGTGTGTGCACACGTCGCGGTTTTTGCTGCGCATCCGCAGCGGATTTGGTCCTGCGGATCCGCAGCAGCTTCCATGCGGTTTTACAGTACCATATAAACTTATGGAAAACCAAATCCACCGTGCACATGCTGCGGAAAATTCTGCAGCATGTTACTTCTTTTTTGCGGAACCGCAGCTGCAGTGTACGTTCCGGGACATGCAAATCAATCAATCTCTCTCTCTCATCCAGACTGACAAACCACACTAGAACCTGCATCAAATCCGCTGTACACATGCTAGGAATCCGCAGGAAAAATGCATGTGTTTTACCCTGCGGTTTCTTCCAAGAGATATGGATTCTCTGCAGAAAAAGCCGCAGACTAATCCGCAACGTGTGCACACACCCTAACAGATCACCATACAGTATCATGTTATCAGTAGCACATCTACAGTTTACACCCCATAGTCCTCCATATAATATAATCTGCCCCATAGTCCTCCATATAGTATAATACACTCCTCAGTCCTCCATATAGTATAATACACTCCTCTGTCCTCCATATAGTATAATATACTGCTCATAGCCCTCCATATATTAAAATACACTGCTCAGTCCTCCATATAGTATGATACACTCCTCATAGTTCTCCATATAGTATAATGCACCGCTATAGTCACCCATGTAGTACAATTCACTTCCCATAGCATAATGCACCCCATAGTTCTTCATATAATGTATTCCCCATAGTTCTCGATACAGTATAATGCAGCCCACACATAGTATACTGCAGCCACCCCACAGAGTATAATGCAGCCCCGCCATACAGTATAATGTAACCTCCATAGAATATAATGCAGCCCCCTCTTATAGTATAATGCAGCCACCCCTTAGAGAATAATGCAGCTACCGCAGAGTATAATGCAGCCACTCCACAGAATATACTGTAACCCCAATTAGAATATAATGCAGCCCCACCCCCCATATAGTATAATGCAGCTACCCATAGAATATTTGGCAACCCCCTCATAGGATATAATGCAGCCCCTTATATAGTATAATATAGCCCCTCCATAGAACACAATGTAGCCCTCCTCATATAGTATAATGCAGCCCCCATCGAATATAATAAATATAATACAGCTCCCCCATAGAATATAATGTAGCCCCAATTAGAATATAATACAGCCTACCTCCCCATAGATTATAATGTAGCCCCCCATATTATATAACACAGCCTCCCCCTATAGAATATAATGTAAAATGTACCCCCCATGGTACAGTCATGGCCAAAAGTATTGACACCCCTGCAATTCTGTCAGATAATACTCAGTTTCTTCCTGAAAATGATTGCAAACACAAATTCTTTGATATTATTATCTTCATTTAATTTGTCTTAAATGAAAAAACACAAAAAGAATTGTCCTAAAGCCAAATTGGATATAATTCCACACCAAACATAACAAAGAGGGTGGACAAAAGTATTGGCACTGTTCGAAAAATCATGTGATGCTTCTCTAATTTGTGTAATTAACAGCACCTATAACTTACCTGTGGCACCTAACAGGTGTTGGCAATAACTAAATCACACTTGCAGCCAGTTGACATGGATTAAAGTTGACTCAACCTCTGTCCTGTGTCCTTGTGTGTACCACATTGAGCATGGAGAAAAGAAAGAAGACCAAAGAACTGTCTGAGGTTTTGAGAAACCAAATTGTGAGGAAGCATGAGCAATATCAAGGCTACAAGTCCATCTCCAAAGACCAGAATGTTCCTGTGTCTACCGTGCGCAGTGTCATCAAGAAGTTTAAAGCCCATGGCACTGTGGCTAACCTCTCTAGATGTGGCCGGAAAAGAAAAATTGACAAGAGATTTCAATGCAAGATTGTGCGGATGTTGGATAAAGAACCTCCACTAACATCCAAACAAGTTCAAGCTGCCCTGCAGTCCGAGGGTACAACGGTGTCAACCCGTACTATCCGTCGGCATCTGAATGAAAAGGGACTGTATGGTAGGAGACCCAGGAAGACTCCACTTCTTACCCCGAGACATAAAAAAGCCAAGCTGGAGTTTGCCAAAACTTACCTGAAAAAGCCTAAAACATTTTGGAAGAATGTTCTCTGGTCAGATGAGGCAAAAGTAGAGCTTTTAGGGCAAAAGCATCAACATAGAGTTTACAGGAGAAAAAAGAGGCATTCAAAGAAAAGTACACGGTCCCTACAGTCAAACATGGCAGAGGTTCCCTGATGTTTTGGGGTTGCTTTGCTGCCTCTGGCACTGGACTGCTTGACCGTGTGCTTGGCATTATGAAGTCAGAAGACTACCAACAAATTTTGCAGCATAATATAGGGCCTAGTGTGAGAAAGCTGGGTCTACCTCAGAGGTCATGGGTCTTCCAGCAGGACAATAACCCAAAACACACTTCAAAAAGCACTAGATAATGGTTTGAGAGAAAGCACTGGAGACTTCTAAGGTGGCCAGCAATGAGTCCAGACCTGAGTCCAGAACACCTGTGGAGAGATCTAAAAATGGCAGTTTGGAGAAGGCACCCTTCAGATATCAGGGACCTGGAGCAGTTTGCCAAAGAAGAATGGTCTAAAATTCCAGCAGAGCATTGTAAGAAACTCATTGATGGTTACCGGAAGCAGTTGGTCGCAGTTATTTTGGCTAAAGGTTGTGCAACCAAGTATTAGGCTGAGGGTGCCAATACTTTTGTCCGGCCCATTTTTGGAGTTTTGTGTGAAATGATCAATGTTTTGCTTTTTGCTTCATTCTCTTTTGTGTTTTTTCATTTAAGACAAATTAAATGAAGATAATAATACCAAAGAATTTGTGTTTGCAATAATTTTCAGGAAGAAACTGAATATTATCTGACAGAATTGCAGGGGTGTCAATACTTTTGGCCATGACTGTATATAACACAGACCAGCTCACCATGGAATACAGCCCAGCATGGTATATAGCCCACCATGGTATAATACAGCCCACCATGGTATAATACAGCCCAGCATGGTATACAGGCTGTATACCATGCTGGGCTGTATATCATGTTGGGCTGTATAATACAGCCCAGCATGGTCTAATACAGCCCAGCATGGTATATAGCCCCCCAGAATGGTAAAATACAGCCCAGCATGGTATATAGCCCCCCAAGAATGGTATAATACAGCCCAGCATGGTATAATACAGCCCAGCATGGTATATAGCCCCCCCAGAATGACATAATACAGCCCAGCATGCAGCATGGTATATAGCCCCCCAAAAAGGTATAATACAGCCCAGCATGGTATATAGCCCACCATGGTATACAGTCTGTATACCATGCTGGGCTGTATACCATGCTGGGCTGTATAATACAGCCCAGAATGGTATAATACAGCCCAGCATGGTCTAATACAGCCCAGCATGTTATATAGCCCCCCCAGAATGGTATAATACAGCCCAGCATGGTGTAATACAGCCCAGCATGGTATATAGCCCCCCCCAGAATGGTATAATACAGCCCAGCATGGTATATAGCCCCCCCAGAATGGTATTATACAGCCAGCAAGGTATAATACAGCCCAGCATGGTATATAGCCCCCCCAGAATGGCATAATACAGCCCAGCATGGTATATTGCCCCCCAAAATGGTATAATACAGCCCAGCATGGTATATAGCCGCCCAAGATGGTATAACACAGCCCAGCATGGTATATAGCCCCCAGAATGGTGTAATACAGCCCAGCATGCTATAATATGGCCTAGTATGGTATATAGCCCCCCCAGCATGGTATGATACAGCCGAGCATGGTATAATACAGCCCAGCATGGTGTAATACAGCCCAGCACTGTATATAGCCCCCCCAGCATGGTATGATACAGCCGAGCATGGTATAATACAGCCCACCATGGTATATAGCCCCCCCAGAATGGTGTAATACATCTCAGCATGGTATATAGCCCCCCCAGCATGTTATGATACAGCCAAGCATGGCATAATACAGCCCAGCATGGTATATAGCCCCCCCAGAATGGTGTATTACTGCCCAGCATGGTATATAGCCCCTCCAGCATGGTATGATACAGCCCAGCATGCTATAATACGGCCTAACATGGTATATAGCCCCCCCAGCATGGTATGATACAGCCGAGCATGGTATAATACAGCCCAGCATGGTGTAATACAGCCCAGCATGGTATATAGCCCCCCCAGCATGGTATGATACAGCCGAGCATGGTATAATACAGCCCACCATGGTATATAGCCCCCCAGAATGGTGTAATACAGCTCAGCATGGTATATAGCCCCCCCAGCATGTTATGATACAGCCGAGCATGGCATAATACAGCCCAGCATGGTATATAGCCCCCCAGAATGGTGTAATACAGTCCAGCAAGGTATAATACAACCCAGCATGGTATATAGCCTCCCCCAGCATGGTATGATACAGCTGAGCATGGTATAATACAGCCCAGCATGGTATATAGCCCCCCCAGAATGGTGTAATACAGTCCAGCAAGGTATAATACAACCCAGCATGGTATATAGCCCCCCCAGAATGGTGTAATACAGTCCAGCAAGGTATAATACAGCCCAGCATGGTATATAGCCCCCCAGAATGGTGTAATACAGCCCAGCATGGTATATAGCCCCCCAGCATGGTATCATACAGCCGAGCACGGTATAATACAGCCCAGCATGGTATATATCCCCCCCAGAATGGTGTAATACAGCCCAGCATGGTATAATACAGCTCAGCATGGTATATAGCCCCCCCAGAATGGTGTAGTACAGCCCAGCATGGTATATGGCCCCCCAGCATGGTATAATACAGTCCAGCATGGTATATAGGCCCCCAGAATGGGATGATACAGCAGAGCATGAAGTTCCCTTAACTTTCGCCTTTTGAGGTTGTGGTCTCCATTTTTCTGGATTTTTTTTTTGTTTCTGCAGAGGGTGCTGGCTACTAAATTTTGTGGCCGCATCCAGCCCACCAGCAGTTCCTGCCCCACGAGCGTCTTTTTTTCACTCTTACTGCTTTGACTGCTTGTCAGTCCTTGTATAGCTCCGTCATGTTATGTGAAGAGTAACTTGTTTTTCAGTTTTTCTTTAATTGTTATGTCATGTTATTTGTTGATAGGTCTTGCCTGTTTGTACCGCTTCTTTCTGCAGGGTTAATACTCCAAAGGAAGCAGATTCTCGGCTATCACAGCCACTTCTGGCCTTACATACCATGGGTTTAAAGGTATTATCTCTAAATGTAAAGGGATTAAATTCTCCGCATAAAAGGTCATGGGTCTGGAAGGAGGCAGGGAAGGCGAGTAGTGATGTTTTGTGCATTCAAGAATCACATTTATTAGCCCAGGATAATGGTAGAATGAAAAATGTTAATTATCCTCATCAGTTTTTTGCCAATAATGTCCACAAAAGGGCGGGTGTGGGAATCCTCATTAAAAGCTCTGTAGCCTTCCAGCTTGAAAGGGTGGTGGGGGACATTGAGGGGAGATATGTCATTTTAATTGGTCTACTAAACAATGTGCAATTTACTATTGCTTCAGTGTATGCTCCCAATGTGGGCCAGTTGAGATTCATACGTAAATTTTTGGAGACTTTTAGGGGAATAGCAAAGGGTTCCTCGGTGATATGCGGAGACTTAAATGTCCCTATGTGTAAATTCCTAGATTGTTCCCACCAAGCCCCGGCCAGAAAAGAGATGGGCCACCTGATCCGTGAGTTTCGTTTTCATGATATATGGCGATATGCTCATGCAGGAGAGACTACTCTTTTCACTCCCTAAGGTTTAATACCTACTCTAGAATAGATTATATCTTAGTAGATGATTCGTTACTGTTGGGTTGTGACCAGATTAACATTGGCCCCATTACGTGGTCGGACCACGCGCCCCTTATGTTAACAATTTCACATGAGGGTCCTACCCGGTCTCCTTCCAAATGGAAACTGAATGATTATATCCTCACTAACCAAGGTACCAGCGATGAAATCGTTTGGCAATTAAAATAATTTTTTGCCATTAATGATAATCAAATGGTCTCGGATGAAACTCTTTGGGCGGCCCATAAGGACTTTGCTAGAGGTGTCCTCATCGAAGTTGCAGCAATGGAGAAAAGGGAAAGGTTAAAAACATTTAATGATATTTTGTCTAAACTCTAGCTCCTGGAAAGGGCAAACAAGGCCCACCCCTCTGACATTTTCCTTGATTCTATTAGAGGTCTGAGAGATCAGCTGAGATCGATTATGCTGTATCCCTATGAAAAAAATCTAAAAAGCTTAAATCCAAATTCTATAGCTTGGGTGATAGAGCCGGTAGGGTCCTAGCAAGTCGAGTGAAGAAAAGGGAGGTTTGGATGGCCATTCCCTTTTTGATTAAGCACGACGGGTCCAAAGTTTTAAACCCTACTCATATAGCTAGTGAGTTTAAAGAATACTATTCCCAACTATATAATCTCAAGTCAGATCCTAAAACACACCAGCCCACAAAGGGTGAAATTTCTTCTTTCCTTGCTAAACTAAATTTGCCCAAACTTTCCCCCACGGCTCTGGCTGCTCTTAATGCCCCCCTTACTGAGGAGGAAGTAGTTTGGGTTATTAATTCCTCTAAGAGACTTTCTGCCTCCGGGCCAGATGGTTTTTCTAATTCTTACTACTGCCAGTTTGCGCACATCTTGGCTCCATTTTGGGTTAGAACGTTCTCACTATGGAGGGACTCATCTGATATCCAATCTGAAAGCTTGGCTGCGACAATCACTACTATTCCTAAACTGGGGAAGCCTCCAACCTCTTCTGGTAACTTCAGACCTATCTCTCTTTTGAATTGTGATGTGAAGTTATATGCAAAAGTCTGGGCTAATAGACTCCTCTCAGTTTTGCCGGCCCTGGTCTCCTCTGACCAAGTGGGATTTGTCCCAGGGAGGCAGGCTAGAGATGGCACTAGAAGAGTGATTGATTTGAAGGATTTTCTTGAGTCCAGTGGTACCCCCGGTGTATTCCTGTCTCTAGATGCGGAAAAAGCATTTGACAGGGTACACTGGGGCTATGTGGACGCCGTTTTGGACACATTTGGTTTCTCTAGTAATATAAAGGGTGCTATTATGGCCTTATACAAAAAACCAAATGCTTCGGTCTGTGCAGCTGGCTTCTATTCTGATAGATTTGACCTGACTAATGGGACCCGCCGGGGTTTCCCCCTTTCCCCTATAATTTTTGCTTTAGTCATGTAGCCCCTGGTGGAGTCCATTAGGCTCAACCCGGAAATCTCTGGAGTTAAAATAGGCCCTGTAGAGCATAAGATCGGTCTATATGCAGACGATGTAATTCTCTCTTGCACTGATAGTGAAAGATCATTGATAGGGATCAAAAACGCTCTCCTTGAATTTTCTAAGATTTCATATTACAAGCTAAACGAAGGAAAATCGGTTCTCTTCTCGGTTAATGTTCCACCATCTGTTAGAAATAGAATCTCCTCACTTGTCCCATATACTTGGGCCCGGGACGGCTTCTCGTACCTAGGACTAAGGATTTGTAAACTTTCCAATATTGTCAAACAGAATTTTAATACTCTGCTTGATTCCATTCGAAAGGACATAGACAATCAAATACATTTACCCCTTTCTTGGATGGCGCGCATTCAGATAGTTAAGATGATGTTCCTACCAAAAATTATTTATTTATTCCGTTGTCTTCCCTTGAGGTTCCCCAAGAGGTTTCTCTCTCTTCTGCAGGCAGTTGTGAGCAGATTTACTTGGGCAGGAAAGAAACCTAGGGTTGGTATGTCTACCTTATTTTATAGTTATTCACATGGTGGTCTGTCCTGAATTTTTATTTGTACCATAAAGCAGCAGTTCTAGAGGCGTTAAGGGAGTGGTATGATGATTCTAGTTCTCACAAATGGGTGCTTGTGGAGAAATACTTGGCCCCGCGTGGGACTTTGAGATTTCTACTGGAGGCCCGAGTGCTTAGTTCCTTTGCCCCCTCTCTTCCCTTGCAGACAATGAAAGTGGCATTTTCTTACTGGTCTGATCTGGTCTCTTCTCGTCAGGTGATTAAATTTGAGTCTCTCTCTATTAGAGCCTCGGAGCTTCATGTGGATGGCCTCACGTTAGGCAATTGGATGAGGAATGGTATTGTGGTCATGAAAGATATCCTCTTAATTCAGGAGTTGAAACCTTTCTCTGTCCTAATGGATGAATTTGGCCTTCACAGAAATAACTTCTACCAGTACCTGCAAATGCGCCATTTTTTAAATTCATGTGTATTTCCCTTATCCTGCCATAATGCTGTTTGCTCGCCAATACAGCGGTTTTTTAGTTCTTCCTCTTCTCAAAAACACGGCCTCTCGGTAGTATATAAAGTGTTTAATTCCCCCGGTAATGGTCCTAAACAAGCGTATATGAGGCGCTGGGAAGGGGCTCTTGCTTTCTCCTCAACCCCGGACCAATGGTGGTCCGCTTCTGGCGACTTGCAGAAATATTCCTCCTGTATCAATCATCTTGAGCAGCTTAAGAAAGTTCACTTTGACTGGTATTACACCCCGCTGAAGATTTCCAAATTCCGTGGTTCCTATCCCCGATCCTGCTGGAAGGACTGCTCGGGTGTTGGATCCCTAGGGCACGTGTGGTGGGATTGCCAGCTCATCTGGCCTTTTTGGGAAGAAGTGTCTAACATTATTACCTCAGTTACAGGCCTGGCTGGAAGTTTGAGCTGTCCGCTAGCGGTTTTGGGGATTGGTTTACATATATTCCCTGGCGATCTGAGACCAATTGTATCACACATTCTAATAGCAGCACGTATTTGTCTGGCAGACCACTGGAGAGAAATAACTATCCCCTCTAAATTGGAAATTATCCAAAAAATCAATAAACATTACCAATACGAGCTCCTTCTGACCTCAGATATGTTTACCAAAAATAAAATAAGGAATCGCTGGTTCCCCTGGGTGGTGTCCAAATTCTCGTCCTTCCAGTCCTGATTGGTGGACCTGTGATCTTATTACCTATCATCCCTACCTTTGCTTCCTATGTTGCACATTATATCCCCTAAGCCTACTATGCAGAATTTTCAGCTGTTATCTGTTTCTACTTTGAATTTTATTGTCCTGCTGTTATAGGACAAATTTTTCAACTGTCCGCATGTTTGTTGCGGTGTATAATCTGTTTTATATAAAATCTTAATAAAAATTATTGATATAAAAAGGTAGTGAAGCTCGGGGTTGGATCGCTGGTAATCGGAATGGGCTGATCGATATGATGCACCAGGGCTGTCATCTACGCCAGAATGTTGATGGACATACTCTGCGACGCGTTGCGCTGGATCTTGCTGCTCTAGATCTGGTCTGAGAATGTTGCTGCGTCTTTCATAATCAGGATCTTTCATAGCTTCCATATATTCTGCTGTCTCTTTGTCTGCAGCAAGTCTTTCTAGTTCTGCCTGCAGGCGTGTGGTTTCGGCTTGCAGGTGTGCAGCTTCCGTATCTTGATCTGCTTGTCTCAGCTTTAGATGCATCTCTCGTTCGGCGAAGGAAGATCTTGCTTTGGCTGCCTCAGCCCCGGCGCAAGCAAAGGCAGCTAGCTCTGCTACTGACGATCTGCTGGAGCTTGCTCGTGACCTCGTTTTGAGTGAGGATGTGCTTTTCCGAGACATTGTGCATTTAGCTGAGTACTGCTGAGTATATTGGAGGGAAATAGTCTATGCGCAGCAGCTTCCGCATGGCGGGAAAGATGTAGCACTTCTTGGCGGGCTGTAGTAGTGTTCTGCGGCTATATGGCAGCTGCTGTGATACCCGTATGCGGAGCAGTGTGGGTGTTAGCGGTCCCGTACAGTCTATGCAATCACCGCGTGCGACCGGCGGTCCTTTACTGAGCCCTGGGCTCTTATTCTCTGCGGCTGTAAGGCGGCTGCTGTAATACCCGTATGCGGAGCAGTCTGGGTGATAGCAGTCCCGTATAGCCTGGGTTACCACCACTTGCGACCAGTGGCTCCTTAAGTCTTATTCACTATTGCAGGCGTCTAGCATCTGTTTTACTAGGCCCTGGACTTGTCTCCTGCGGCTGTATGACGGCTGCTGTAGTACCCGTATGCGGAGCAGTTTGGGTGATAGCAGTCCCTTACAGCCTGAATTCACTATCACAGGCATCTGGCAATCTGTTTTACAGGGCCCTGGACTTGTCTCCTGTGGCTGTAAGGCGGCTGCTGTAGTACCCGTATGTGGAGCAGTCTGGGTGATAGCGGTCACTTACAGCCTGAATTCACTATCACAGGCGTCTGGCATCTGTTTTACTGGGCCCTGTACTTTTCTCCTGTGGCTGTATGGCGGCTGCTGTAGTACCCGTATGTGGAGCAGTCTGGGTGATAGTGGACCCTTACAGCCTGAATTCACTATTGCAGGCGTCTGGCAATCTGTTTTACTGTTCTGCCTTCAGGCACGCTGACACGTTGTGCACTCCAGCATACAGCATAAACCACAGCTCTGTCTTCCAAAATAAGCAGACTGTTCTCTGTAGTCTAACTTGTTTATTGGTGAAGAGTATAGAACATGCGGTAAAACTGTAAGAATACAAATGACATGCATAAGTATTGGGCAGATGATCACAGTTAACAAAAATACAGAAGCATTTAGTGTGATGCAAACTACATAGAAAAAAACACAGGTGTCTAATTACATCTCTGATAAACTCTCAGCACACACTGCATTGAAAGAAAGATTAAGCTTACCAGATATGCTTTACCTGGATAACGAACTCAAATTGGAGAGTTAACATGGAGGACAGGTAAACACATGCATCCTATGATATACACAGAAGGAAAATGGCCCTTCTTTGTCCCAGAATACATTGCTTCCTTCCCACAAAGCATTGCTTCAATCCCATGTGCATTGCTTCTGTTAAAGTCACAGACTGAAAAATGTTATCAAAGACACTGCTATAAATTCAGCCACCACTAGATGGTGCTATAACTAACCCAGCACATAATGCAAACATTCTTTGCCCTATTCAGAGTGCAGAACATATACAGTTAAGGGTATGTGCACACATGTGCATATATTGAAGCAAAAACGCTCACCAAACTCTCTAAGACACAACCAAGCTGAAAATGCTTGATGAATTGGTAGGTCACTTCATTTAATCACTTGGCATTTTAGGAACCTTGAAGATGTTAAAAGATACTCAAAAGTATGAACAAATAAATAGCTAAATAAAGTGTGGCGGAAAATTCTGAGTCTAGGGGGCTACAGGTTGAGGAAGTCTGATTGGAATGAAATGTGGATCGAATGGTACTAGAAGAAGTAAGTACTATATGTTTTAGACTATAAAATGCACTTTTTTCCTCCCAAAATGTGGAGGAAAATGGGGGGTGCGTCTTATAGTCCAGATGTACAGGCTCTAGCTGTGATGGGGAGGTGGGGGGAGCGGTTTCGGTAAAGCGGCGGGTCACAGAGGCAGGAGCTGACGGCTCCAGCTAACTCCTGTGCCCGCTGCTAAAGAGAAATTAATATTCACTGCATTCCACGCCCATGGGCGTGGAGGGCAATGAATATTAATTTCCTTCTGGCATCCTGGTATGAATGGCCCCATCCCGTTCCTGGTATGATTTGTCCCATCCTTTTCCTGGTATGATTGGCCCCATCCCGTTCCTGTTATGATTGATCCCATCCTAATTCTGGTATGATTGGCCCCATCCCGGTCCTGTTATGCATGGCCCCATCAGAAAAGATTAAAAAAACCAAACCATTACACTTACCTTCCTCCGCTCCCTTGCTCCGGTGCCAGAATACTCACCGGGACTGTTCATTTCAGAGAGCAGTGAGTATTCATTCCTCTTCAGTAGCAGCAGTGTCAGCTGCCTGCTTCCTGCTGCTGCCAACGGTCAAGTGTGCTAATACTTAAGAAAAATGAATATTCAGAATATTAATTTCTCTTAAGTATCGCCAGAAATCTTGCATGTTTTTAGGTGACCAAATACTTATTTTCCACCATAATTTGAAAAGTAAATCTTGCCAAATCAGACAAGGTGATTTTCTGGATATGTTTTCTCATTTTGAAAAGTGTAAGAAGTCACTCTGATTGTAAGTGTTCCATGTCTACAGCCCATAATTCTGATATGGAGACATCAGCTGCATTCACTTTAGATTGTAAAATGATAATAATCCAGGTCGATAACCATGCTAAGCATGCCGAGATGAGGAGACTTAAAGCCGCAATGCTCCTCTGGGAAATGTGCAAATTGTCTCTTCGGAGAGGAAGAGGACTAGAACTCTAGTGCCACCTATTGGAAGTAGCAATCCTAAAAGTCAATGTCCACCCTTTAACGATCCTTGTTACATGACTTAGGATAAAAGCCATTTAAGTTATTTTCATCACTTAAATAAAAAAGAATCTAGACATGTTTGGTGAACAATTGTGGAATTGCACTTTTTTTGGTAAAACCAATGGTGTTATTCAAAAGTACAACTCGTCTCGCAAAACACAAGCCCTTACATGACAATATTGATGGAAAATAAAAGTTATTGCCGTGGGAAGAAGGGGATCAAAAAATGGAAATGCAAAAACTGAAATACCCCTGGTCCTTAAGGGGTTAATCATTCCTATATTTTTATATTGTAAGCTAACAGTACCACCTGCTGGCAATTTGCTGTATACATTCTAGTTCAGTTTGCAACGTATTATGGGAAGTTCCCAGGGCATTGTGGGATTGTTCCTGTTGCATTGTGGTCTTATTATGACACTGTGAAAGGAAAAGCAGCCATTGCTCCTGTACGCTCCTGAGGAGAAACCACACCACTCGTTTTTCTGTCATGCTCCTTGTAAACAGCCTGCTCTTAGTATATTTGGCAGACCACTGTCTATGTGTTACAGTCCTGTGTTTATACAGTGGTGGCCAAAAGTACTGACACCCCTGCAATTCTGTCAGATAATACTCATTTTCTTCATGAAAATGATTGCAATCACAAATTCTTTGGTATTATTATCTTCATTTAATTTGTCTTCGATGAAAAAACAAAAAAAGAATTGTCCTAAAGCCAAATTGGATATAATTCCACACCAAACATAAAGAAGGGGGTGGACAAAAGTATTGGCACTGTTCGAAAAATCATGTGATGCTTCTCTAATTTGTGTTATTAACAGCACCTGTAACTTACCTGTGGCACCTAACAGGTGTTGGCAATAACTAAATCACACTTGCAGCCAGTTGACATGGATTAAAGTTTAACTCAACCTCTGTCCTGTGTCCTTGTGTGTACCACATTGAGCATGGAGAAAAGAAAGAAGACCAAAGAACTGTCTGAGGACTTGAGAAACCAAATTGTGAGGAAGCATGAGCAATCTCAAGGCTACAAGTCCATCTCCAAAGACCTGAATGTTCCTGTGTCTACCGTGCGCAGTGTCATCAAGAAGTTTAAAGCCCATGGCACTGTGGCTAACCTCCCTAGATGTGGACGGAAAAGAAAAATTGACGAGAGATTTCAACGCAAGATTGTGTGGATGTTGGATAAAGAACCTCGACTAACATCCAAACAAGTTCAAGCTGCCCTGCAGTCCGAGGGTACAGCAGTGTCAACCCGTACTATCCGTCGGCGTCTGAATGAAAAGGGACTGTATGGTAGGATACCCAGGAAGACCCCACTTCTTACCCTGAGACATAAAAAAGGCAGGCTGGAGTTTGCCAAAACTTACCTGAGAAAGCCTAAAACGTTTTGGAAGAATGTTCTCTGGTCAGATGAGACAAAAGTTGAGCTTTTTGGGAAAAGGCATCAACATAGAGTTTACAGGAAAAAAAAAGAAGCATTCAAAGAAAAGAACACGCTCCCTACAGTCAAACATGGCGGAGGTTCCCTGATGTTTTGGGGTTGCTTTGCTGCCTCTGGCACTGGACTGCTTGACCATATGCATGGCATTATGAAGTCAGAAGACTACCAACAAATTTTGCAGCATAATGTAGGGCCCAGTGTGAGAAAGCAGGGTCTCCCTCAGAGGTCATGGGTCTTCCAGCAGGACAATGACCCAAAACACACTTCAAAAAGCACTAGAAAATGGTTTGAGAGAAAGCACTGGAGACTTCTAAGGTGGCCAGCAATGAGACCAGACCTGAATCCCATAGAACACCTGTGGAGAGATCTCAAAATGGCAGTTTGGAGAAGGCACCCTTCTAATATCAGGGACCTGGAGCAGTTTGCCAAAGAAGAATGGTCTAAAATTCCAGCAGAGCATTGTAAGAAACTCATTGATGGTTACCGGAAGCGGTTGTTGGCAGTTATTTTGGCTAAGGGTTGTTCAAGCAAGTATTAGGCTGAGGGTGCCAATACTTTTGCCTGGCCCATTTTTGGAGTTTTGTGTGAAATGTTCAATGATTTGATTTTTGCTTCATTCTCTTTTGTGTTTTTTCCTTGCAAGCAAATTAAATGAAGATAATAATACCAAAGAATTTGTGATTGCAATCATTTTCAGGAAGAAAGTGAGTATTATCTGACAGAATTGCAGGGGTGCCAATACTTTTGGCCACCACTGTAAGTACGTTTGCTGTAATAAATAAGTAATCATCCACTTGTCTTTACCTCATGTTGCTGTGTACTGCAGACTATTTGTGTTTTATGCTCTGTGCAGTTATGTATTCTGAAATGCTCCTGTTATTGCATCCTATAGTTTCACCCTTTCCTGTCACAGCTGCAATCAGTAAAAGAAGGTTACAACTTTATAGCCTTTTTCCTAAAGAAGACAGGGGGTTTAGCTACATGACTCATTACACACCATGCTAACGTGTATGAGGACAGAATAATCACAACAAAGAAGCTTAAAGGGAACCTGTCACCAGGTTTGGCCTATACAAGTTACGTCCACCATCTTTCAATCCTGATATACAGCACTCTCTATATTGCTGTATATCAGCCCCCAACCCAACACGAAAGACAAGAAAAAGAGCTTTTATTATTCTCACCTGTAGGGTGTTGGTCTTGGTGTCACTCTTCTTGGTCCAGCACCTCCCTTCTTTTGCTATCCTCCTTGCTTCGTGTAGATGACGTGTCCCTATGTCATCCACGCAGCCTCCCCGGCATTGTGCTCCTGCACAGGCGTTCTTACTGTATCTGCCCTGTTGAGGGCAGAGCAAAGTCCTGCGCGCTGGTGCCAGGAAACTGTAATGACCAGAGGTCCGATTCTATTGTGGTTTGGGCTGTGCAGATTGGAGAGAGAGAGTTATTTTTGTATGTTCGTTGTTCCTGGAATGAAAACTGCAGCTGCGGTTCCGCAAAAAAGAAGTTACATGCTGCGGAAAATAAACCGCAGCAAATCTGCGTGGAAATGTCCGCAGCATGCGCACAGCGGATTTGGTTTTCTATAGGTTTGCATGGTACTGTAAGCCGCATGGAAACTGCTGCGGATCCTCAGCAAAAACCGCAACGTGTGCACACACACCCTAAAGCATGACGCACCAAACAGAGACAAAAAAACGAGGCATCAAAAAACATGATAGAAACACATGTAAAAAAAATATGCTCTAAATAATGCAGTCGAAAAAAACGCAAGTAGCCAAATAGGGGCAGAAATGGTGCAGAAAATCTACAACTTCAAAACTCACAAAATACTCATTGTGGGAACGTAGCCTAACCATGTCAGATTTTAATGACACCAAAGCCTGGTTCACATGATTGTATAAAAAATTGTTCAGAGTTTTATACAAAATAAATAAATACAAGCAAAAACATAGTATCTCCAATCCAATTACTAACTCATTCTATCAAGAAATTAGAAAACTCTATATATAATAATAAACACATTTTTATTACACACAATAACAATTCTTTTTCATAAAAACACAAGGGCCCAAAGGTAGTACACGACAAGACAACAAACGGTACCCTCTGCACATATTCCACCGGTAGTGAATCAGTGGTATGTCTGCTTAAATCTTATATGTGCCCTGTGGTGAGGACTGCCCTGCACTATTGGAGCATCTTTATGCACTGTTTGCACTTTGAAATATTTATTTTTGATGCATCTGACTACAGATATACTGTATATATTAAGTTATGATACATACTAAATAGTGCCTGGTACCTTCCACAACACACATATAAGGAACTTCTCAAGGGATCCAGGTGAGAATTGGCAATGTTAATGGGATACCATTGCTTTATTTGCCACTAGATGGTGGTTTAACCCCTTACCTACAATGGACGTAATATTCCGTCCATGTGACCCTGGACCTAATTACCATGGACGGAATATTACATCCCAGCGATCAGCGGCGCCCACGTGGTGAGCACCGCCGATCGCGGCCGGGTGTCAGCTGATTATCACAGCTGACACCCGGCACAATGTGTCAGGGGCGGTCACAGACCGCCCCCGACACGTTATCCCCTTGTACACCGCGATCAAACACGATCGCGGTGTACCGGGGGTTAAAGGGAAGCATCGGCAGGGAGGGGGCTCCCTCCGTGCTTCCCTGAGCCCCCCACGGCAGCGCAATGTGCAGCGCTGCTGCGGGGGTCTCTTTCCCTACAGGCCCCCGGATCCAAGATGGCGACGGGGGCCTTCAGGGGCCTGTAGGGAGCTGACTTCCTCACTGCCTGCAAAGCGCAGGCATGAGGAAGTCTGCAGAACTGCCTGTGACAGATTGCTGATCTGTCACAGTGATCTGTGATGTGACAGATCAGCGATCTGTCACAGGACAGTGATGTCCCACCTGGGACAGGGTAATAAAGTTAAAAAAAAAAAAAAAAAGTGTTAAAAATAATTTAAAAAAAATCACTAAATAAATTAGTAAAAAAAAAAAATATTCCCCAATAAATCCATTTGTTCAAAATAAAAAAAAAAAAAACAACAATAAAAGTACACATATTTGGTATTGCCGCGTCCGTAGCGACCCGCCCTATAAAACTGTCTCATGAGTTAACCCCTTTAGCGAACCCCTTAAAAAATAAAAATAAAAAATGAAGCAAAAAATAATGATTTATCATACCACCGAACAAAAAGTGCAATAACGCGCGATCAAAAAGACGCATATAAATATCCATGGTACCGCTGAAAACATCATCTTGTCCCGCAAAAAACGAGCTGCCATACAGCATCATCCGCAAAAAAATAAAAAAGTTATAGCTCGCAGAATAAAGCGATACAAAAATAATTATTTTTTATATAAAATTGTTTTCATTGCAAAAAAATGACAAAACATAAAAAAACGACCTAAATGAGGTATTGCTGTAACCGTACCGACCCGAAGAATAAAACCGCTTTATCAATTTTACCGCACGTGGAACGGTGTAAACGCACCTCCCCAAAAGAAATTCATGAAACGCTGGTTTTTGTTGATTCTGCGTCCCAAAAATCGGAATAAAAAGCGATCAAAAAATGTCACGTGCCCTAAAATGGTACCAATGAAAACGTCAACTCGTCCCGCAAAAAATAAGACCTCACATGACTCGGTGGGTCAAAATATGGAAAAATTATAGCTCACAATATGTGGTGATGCAAAAACTATTTTTACAATAAAAAGCGTCTTTTAGCGTGTGACAGCCGCCAAACATAAAAACCGCCATAAATAGTAAATCAAACCCCCCGTTATCACCCCCTTAGTTAGGGAAAAATAATAAAACTAAAAGAAAATGTATTTATTTCCATTTTCCAATTAGGGTTAGGGTTAGGGCTAGGGTTAGGGTTAGGGCTAGGGTTAGGGTTAGGGCTAGGGTTAGGGCTAGGGTTAGGGCTCAGATTAGGGTTAGGGGTGTGTTGGGGGTTAGGGTTGGAGTTATAATTGGGGGGTTTCCACTGTTTGGGCACATCAGGTGCTCTCCAAATGCAACATGGTGTCTGATCTGAATTCCAGCCAATTCTGCGTTGAAAAAGTCAAATGGTGCTCCTTCCCTTCCAAGCTCTGTCATGCGCCCAAACAGTGTTTTACCCCCACATATGGGGTATCAGCCTACTCAGGACAAATTACAAAACAACTTTTGGGGTCCAATTTCTCCTGTTACCCTTAGGAAAATAAAAAATTGGGGGCAAAAATATCATTTTTGCGGAAAAAAATGATTTTTTTATTTTCACGCCCAGGCGTTATAAACTTCTGTGAAGCACTTGGGGGTTCAAAGTGCTCACCACACATCTAGATAAGTTCCGTGGGGGGTCTAGTTTCCAAAATGGGGTCACTTGTGGGGAGTTTCAATAGTTTAGGTACATCAGGGGCTCTCCAAATGCACATGACACCCGCAGACCAATCCATCAAAGTCTGCATTCCAAAACGTCACAACTTCCCTTCCGAGCCCCGACGTGTGCCCATACAGTAGTTTTCTCCCACATATGAGGTATCAGCGTACTCAGGACAAATTGGACAACACCTTTTGGGGTCCAATTTCTCCTGTAACCCTTGGGAAAATAAAAAATGGGGACTAAAAGATGATGTTTGTTGAAAAAATACGATATTTTTATTTTCATGCCCGGTCGTTATAAACTTCTGTGAAGCACTGGGGGATTCAAAGTGCTCACCACACATCTAGATAAGTTCATTAGGGGGTCTAGTTTCCAAAATGGGGTTATTTGTGGGGGGTTTCCACTGTTTAGGTACATCAGGGGCTCTCCAAAAGCAACATGACACCGGCAGACCATGCCATCAAAGTCAGCATTCCAAAAACGTCACTACTTCCCTTCCGAGCCCCGACGTGTACCCATACAGTAGTTTTCTCCCACATATGAGGTATCAGCGTACTCAGGACAAATTGGACAACAACTTTTGGGGTCCAGTTTCTCCTGTTACCCTTGGGAAAATAAAAAAATTTGAGACTAATTGATCATGCTTGTGGAAAAAATATGATTTTTTTATTTTCATGCCTGGGCATTATAAACTTCTGTGAAGCCCTTGGGGGTTCAAAGTGCTCACCACACATCTAGATAAGTTCCTTGGGGGGTCTAGTTTCCAAAATGGTGTCATTTGTGGGGGGTTTCTACTGTTTTGGTACATCAGGGGCTTTCCAAATGCGACATGGTGTCCGATCTCAATTCCAGCCAAAAACGTCAAATGGTGCTGCTTCCCTTCCGAGCTCTGCTATGCGCCCAAATAGTGGTTTACCCCCACATGTGGGGTATCAGCGCACTCAGGATAAATTGCACAATATCTTTTAGGGTCCTGTTACTCTTGGAAAAATAATAATTGAGGGTGAAAAGATCATTTTTGTGGAAAAAATATGATTTTTTAATTGTACCGCTGTACGTTATAAACTTCGGTGAAGCCCTTGTGGGTTCAAAGTTCTCACCACATATCTAGATAAGTTCCTTGGGGGGTCTAGTTTCCAAAATGGGGTCACTTGGGGGGTTTCCACTGTTTAAGTACATCAGGGGCTCTCCAAACGCGACATGACGTCCGATCTGAATTCCAGACAATTTTGCATTGAAAAAGTCAAACGGCGCTCCTTCCCTACTGAGGTCTCCCATGCGCCGAAACAGTGGTTCCCCCCCACATGTCAGATATCAGCGTACTTAGGACAAATTGCACACTAACTTTTGCAGTCCAATTTCTCCTGTTACCCTTGGTAAAATAAAGAAAATTGAACCTGAAGTATTTTTTTTTGTGAAAAAAAGTTAAATGTTCATTTTTTTTTTAAATATTCAAAAAATTCCTGTGATGCACCTAAAGGTTTAATAAACTTCTTGAATGTGGTTTTAAGCACCTTAAGGGGTGCAGTTTTTAGAATGGTATCACTTTTGGGTATTTTCTATCATATAGACCCCTCAAAGTGGCTTCAAATGTGATGTGGTCCCTAAAAATAAAATGGTGTTGCAAAAATGAGAAATCGCTGGTCAATTTTTAACCCTTTTAACTTCCTAACAAAAAAAATTTTGGTTCCAAAATTGTGCTGATGTAAAGTAAACATGTGGGAAATGTTATTTATTAAGTTTTTCGTGTGCCATATCGCTGTGATTTAAGGGCATAAAAATTCAAAGTTGGAAAATTGCGAAATTTTCAAAATTTTCGCCAAATTTCCATTTTTTTCACAAATAAACGCAAGTTATTTGAATGAAATTTTACCACTAACATGAAGTACAATATGTCACGAGAAAACAGTGTCAGAATCACCGGGATCCATGGAAGCGTTTCAGAGTTATGACCTCATAAAGGGACAGTGGTCAGAATTGTAAAAATTGGCCCGGGAGTTAACGTGCAAACCACCCTTGGTAGTGAAGGGGTTAATAAAGAAATATGAATAGCAAATGAATTTCTGAGCTTAATAAATAACATACTCATGGATCCCACCAATTGGGATATATTAACTTGATCCCTTTTTTTCCCTATTAAATACTCCCTTTTTCTCGGCACAATCAGGTTTACAATTTTATCTAATATATAAAGCTTGATGTGGGTGTGTATATATGTGTGTATGTATGTCTGGGATTGGCATCTACACCGTTGCAGCTACAGCCACAAAATTTTGCACAGTCACACGTCTGGACCCCGAGAGCGTCATAGGCTATGTTGTGAGGAGACTTTTTAACCCCGCGCATTCCAATTCACCAAACAATTTTGCCCCTATCTACGTAATGGGGGAAAAGTGAAAGGAAAAGTGTTGGAGGCAAATTGACAGCTGCCCGATGTGAACAAGGGGGACTGAAAGAATGAGAGCGATGGCGCCAAAGAGAACATACCGTACAGTTGCTAAGGTGGGGCCCTGACATGAGATACTCACCACACACGGGGATATGAACACTCACACAAAATGCGCCACACACTACCACGTGCTTCACCACATATACCACCCTCAGCACACATTTCACCTCACATACACCAACCTTGCCACATAAAAGTCGAAACACAAAACTTGCCACTCTGTCCCAGAGCTGTTTAAAAGATGAAAAATGAGCTGTGATTGGTTGCTATCAGCAACAGTTTTCTTTGTAGACAGTTGTGGTAACTGAGGCCTATTATTCTTATTATTTCTATGGTGTTATCGTCCTTCTGTAGAGCTGGAAATAACACAATTTATTACCGTGCCAACACAGACCACCCTCTGACACAGACTGCAGGGGGAGCCCAGTATCACACAGGATAGGATTAGATACACGGCTCAGCAGACAGTATCACACAGGATAGGATTAGATACACGGCTCAGCAGTCAGTATCACACAGGATACGATTAGATACACGGCTGAGTAGTCAGTATCACCCAGGATAGGATTAGATACACGACTGAGCAGTCAGTATCACACAGGATAGTATTAGATACACGGCTCAGCAGTCAGTATCACACAGGAGAGGATTAGACACATGGCTCAGCAGTCCGTATGACACAGGATAGGATTAGGTACACAGCTCAGCAGTCAGTATCACGCAGGATAGGATTAGATACACGGCTCAGCAGGCAGTATCACACAGGATAGGATTAGATACACAGCTCAGCAGTCAGTATCACACAGGATAGGAATAGATACACAGCTCAGCAGTCAGTATCACACAGGATAGGATTAGATACACAGCTCAGCAGTCAGTATCACACAAGATAGGATTAGATACACAGCTCAGCAGTCAGTATCACACAGGAGAGGATTAGACACATGGTTCAGCAGTCAGTATCACACAGGATAGGATTAGATACACAGCTGAGCAGTCAGTATCACACAGGATAGGATAAGATACACAGCTCAGCAGTCAGTATCACACAGGATAGGAATAGATACACAGCTCAGCAGTCAGTATCACACAGGATAGGATTAGATACACAGCTCAGCAGTCAGTATCACACAGGATAGGATTAGATACACAGCTCAGCAGTCAGTATCACACAGGAGAGGATTAGACACATGGCTCAGCAGTCAGTATCACACAGGATAGGATTAGATACACAGCTCAGCAGTCAGTATCACACAGGATAGGATTAGATACACGGCTCAGCAGACAGTATCACACAGAATAGGATTAGATACACGGCTCAGCAGTCAGTATCACACGTGATAGGATTAGATACACGGCTCAGCAGTCAGTATCACACAGGATAGGATTAGATACATGGCTGAGCAGTCAGTATCACACAGGATAGGATTAGATACACGGCTCAGCAGTCAGTATCACACAGGAGAGGACAAGACACATGGCTCAGCAGTCCGTATCACACAGGATAGGATTAGGTACACAGCTCAGCAGTCAGTATCACGCAGGATAGGATTAGATACATGGCTCAGCAGGCAGTATCACACAGGAGAGGATTAGATACACAGCTCAGCAGTCAGTATCACACAGGAGAGGATTAGACACATGGCTCAGCAGGCAGTATCATACAGGATAGGATTAGATACACAGCTCAGCAGTCAGTATCACACAGGATAGGAATAGATACACAGCTCAGCAGTCAGTATCACACAGGATATGATTAGATACACAGCTCAGCAGTCAGTATCACACAAGATAGGATTAGATACACAGCTCAGCAGTCAGTATCACACAGGAGAGGATTAGACACATGGCTCAGCAGTCAGTATCACACAGGATAGGATTAGATACACAGCTGAGCAGTCAGTATCACACAGGATAGGATAAGATACACAGCTCAGCAGTCAGTATCACACAGGATAGGAATAGATACACAGCTCAGCAGTCAGTATCACACAGGATAGGATTAGATACACAGCTCAGCAGTCAGTATCACACAGGATAGGATTAGATACACAGCTCAGCAGTCAGTATCACACAGGAGAGGATTAGACACATGGCTCAGCAGTCAGTATCACACAGGATAGGATTAGATACACAGCTCAGCAGTTAGTATCATATAGGATAGGATTAGATACACAGCTCAGCAGACAGTATTACACAGAATAGGATTAGATACACGGCTCAGCAGTCAGTATCACACGTGATAGGATTAGATACACGGCTCAGCAGTCAGTATCACACAGGATAGGGTTAGATACACAGCTCAGCAGTCAGTATCACACAGGAGAGGATTAGACACATGGCTCAGCAGTCAGTAACACACAATAGGATTAGATACACAGCTCAGCAGTCAGTATCACACAGGATAGGATTAGATACACAGCTCAGCAGTCAGTATCACACAGGATAGGATTAGATACACGGCTCAGCAGTCAGTATCACACAGGATAGGATTAGATACACAGCTCAGCAGTCAGTATCACACAGAATAGGATTAGATACACGGCTCAGCAGTCAGTATCACACAGGATAGGATTAGATACACAGCTCAGAAGTCAGTATCACACAGGATAGGATTAGATACACAGCTCAGCAGTCAGTATCATATAGGATAGGATTAGATACCCAGCTCAGCAGACAGTATTACACAGAATAGGATTAGATACACGGCTCAGCAGTCAGTATCACACGTGATAGGATTAGATACACGGCTCAGCAGTCAGTATCACACAGGATAGGGTTAGATACACAGCTCAGCAGTCAGTATCACACAGGAGAGGATTAGACACATGGCTCAGCAGTCAGTAACACACGATAGGATTAGATACACAGCTCAGCAGTCAGTATCACACAGGATAGGATTAGATACACTGCTCAGCAGACAGTATCACACAGAATAGGATTAGATACACGGCTCAGCAGTCAGTATCACACGTGATAGGATTAAATACACGGCTCAGCAGACATTATCACACAGGATAGGGTTAGATACACAGCTCAGAAACAGGATATGCCAAAGGAGTGGACATTTTCATTCCAAGAATTCCACTCATTCCATCTGATTTGTTTTTTTATTTTAAACGCCTCCAGTTTCCAGTTCAACTGCTATTTGCAATGTCCATTAACAATGCTCAGGGACAGTCCTTGAAAGTAGTAGGGATCGATTTGCAATCTCCATGCTTTTCTCATGGTCAACTTTACGTGATCTGTTCAAGAGTCGGAACTGCCAAAAATCTGTTCATCTTTGCACAGTAAGGAAAAACCAAACATGTTGTTTATCAAAAGGCTCTTGAATGAGTTGAAAATAAAATACTATCAATACTTGGGTAATCGTTTAGTTAATTTGTGTTGCAAATCTGTAGTGTTAAATATATGATGTGAAATGTTTTTATGTGCAATATAATCATTATAATTTGTTAAAGCTAACCACAGTTGGTTACTATGCCCAGGCAACGCCAGGCTCTTCAGCTAGTATGAAATATTTTCCATTGTGAAGTTTTGCTTGAGGATATTTTATGAAGTTCCACCTTTATGATTTAGAGACATCATTTTTTATGAGGAGAATTTACTGTCTATATAATGCAATAAAATTTACTCAATAGTAAATAATAGTAATAATAATAGTAATAATAGTAATAAGACAACACACGGTACACTTGGGTAAAGAAGTGGTATCAATTCATTCAATAATGAATTGATACCACTTCTTTACCCAAGTGTACCGTGTGTTGTCTTATCATGTACTACCTTAGGACCCTTGTGTTTTTATGAAAAAGAATTGTTATTGTGTGTAATAAAGATTTGGTTATTATTTTAAATAGAGTTTCTTGATAGGATGAGATTTCATACAAAAAAAGTCTGATAATTTTTTTGCCACTTATCATCCTCGTGCGGTCTGTATACAATCTGTTTTCTACAGCAGCAATCATTTACAAGATCACTTAAACCCCCTTCACACATAGCGAGATCGCTAGCGATTTCGCTAAAGCGTCACCGATTTTGTGACGCAACAGCGATATCGCTAGCGATCTCACTACATGTGACACCTCCGACCGACTCCCCGCTGGATATTGCTGATCGCGCAAGATCGTCCTGGTCCATTTGTCGTCGTCGGCTTCCTGCTGGCGCCGAAGAGCAACTCATGGACACGGAAGGAAGTCGTCACCAGAGCTGCAGTCTGACAGGTAAGTAACGACCCCCGACCGCTGCTGCATTGCTAGTGAGATCTGCCTGTTTGGCAGCTCACTAGCGACCATTTAGCGATGCACCAGCGATCCTGACCGGGTCATATCGTTGTCGGGATTGCTGGTTCATCGCTAAATGTAATGGGACCTTTACAGTTTCCTATGTTACAGAAATTCAATGTATCTGTAAAATTTACACACCCATAGGCTTGAATGGGTGCAGTTCATCTGATTTATGGAAGTAACTAGTGTATGCTATGATTTTTATCACTCACAGATTAGGTAATTGAAAAAATCACTTATCTGAGCAGCCCACTTGAATAACATTGGTCTTAGTGTGGTCCGTTTCTTTTCTCGGACAGCAATTGGACCAAAAATACGGTCATGTGAATGAGCACTTATTCAGATTTTTTTTATTTCTATTTTCTTATTCTTGATTATTATAGTATTTCCTTTTATATCAAACCAGCTGAAGAGCCCGGCGTTGCCTGGGCATAGTAACCAACTGTGGTTAGTTATAACAAATTATAATGATTATATTGCTCATAAAAACCGTGCATCTAATCCTATCCAGTGTGATACTGACTGCTGAGCCATGTATCTAATCCTATTCTGTGTGATACTGTCTGCTGAACCATGAATCTAATCCTATTCTGTGTGATACTGACTGCTGAGCTGCATATCTAATCCTCTCCTGTGTGACACTGACTGCTGAGCCGTGTATCTAATCCTATTCTGTGTGATACTGACTGCTGAGCTGCGTATCTAATCCTATTCTGTGTGATACTGTCTGCTGAGCTGTGTATCTAATCCTATTCTGTGTGATACTGACTGCTGAGCCATGTACCTAATCCTATCATGTGTGTTACTGACTGCTCAGCCGTGTATCTAATCCTATTCTGTGTGATACTGTCAGCTGAACCGTGTATCTAATCCTATCCTGTGTGATACTGACTGCTGAGCTGTGTATCTAATCCTATTCTGTGTGATACTGTCTGCTGAGCTGTTATCTAATACTATTCTGTGTGATACTGTGTGTTGAGCTGTGTATCTAATCCTATCCTGTGTGATACTGTCTGCTGAGCCGTGTATCTATTCCTATCTTGTGTGATACTGACTGCTGAGCCATGTATCTAATCCTTTCCTGTGTGATACTGAATGCTGAGCCGTGTATCTAATCCTATCCTGTGTGATACTGTCTGCTGAGCTGTGTATCTAATCCTATCCTGTGTGATACTGACTGCTGAGCCGTGTATCTAATACTATTCTGTGATACTGTGTGCTGAGCTGCGTATCTAATCCTATCCTGTGTGATACTGTCTGCTGAGCCGTGTATCTATTCCTATCTTGTGTGATACTGACTGCTGAGCCGTGTATCTAATCCTTTCCTGTGTGATACTGAATGCTGAGCCGTGTATCTAATCCTATCCTGTGTGATACTGTCTGCTGTACCGTGTATCTAATCCTATCCTGTGTGATACTGGGCTCCCCCTGCAGTCTGTGTCAGAGGGTGGTCTGTGTTGGCACGGTAATAAATTGTGTTATTTCCAGCTTTACAGAAGGACGATAACACCATAGAAATGATAAGAATAATAGGCCTCAGTTACCACAACTGTCTACAAAGAAAACTGTTGCTGATAGCAACCAATCACAGCTCATTTTTCATCTTTTAAACAGCTCTGAGACAGCTTGGCGAGTTTTGAGTGGGGACTTTTGTGTTGACTTTTATGTGGCGAGGTTGGTGTATGTGTGGTGGTATGTGTGCTGAGGGTGGTATATGTGTGGAAGCACGTGGTAGTGTGTGGCGCATTTTGTGTGTGTTCATATCCCCGTGTGTGGTGAGTATCTCATGTCAGAGCCCCACCTTAGCAACTGTACGGTATGTTCTCTTTGGCGCCATCGCTCTCATTCTTTCAGTCCCCCTTGTTCATATCTGGCAGCTGTCAATTTGCCTCCAACACTTTTCCTTTCACTTTTTCCCCATTATGTAGATAGGGGCAAAATTGTTAGGTGAATTGGAACGCGCGGGGTTAAAATTTCGCCTCACAACATAGCCTATGACGCTCTCGGGGTCCAGACGTGTGACTGTGCAAAATTTTGTGGCTGTAGCTGTGACGGTGCGGATGCCAATCCCGGACATACATACATACACACCCACATTGAGCTTTATATATTAGGCCTGTTTCACACATCAGTTTTTTTGTTCAGTCAAAATCTGCTAAAATGGCGGATAGCGTATCCGTTCCTGTACTGATCACAACGTTTGTCACGAGAGAGAATTTTTCTGCCGCCAGAACAGAGTTTAGGGTTAAATTTGCGGCTGAGTGATGTCTTTCGGGCATGCGCAGTGAGAAGTGCGGATCCTGCCGCCCGAAAAAACGTTGCATGGCCCGTTCGGGCATGTCGGTGGACGTAAAAAATTTGGCGGATCCGCAAAAAAACGGATCCAATGGATGGCCATTTGTCAAGATCCGCCGCTAATGCAACTCAATGGGAAAAACGGATCCTCCAAGGAAAATGGCGGATCCGTTTTTTTTGCAAAACGGCAGATTTTGACTGATGGACACAAACAGATGTGTGAAACAGGCCTTAGATGTGAACTTTGATTGATATCCTTACATATGAGAAACAGTCATTACAATTTCTTTGAATCCAATTCAAATCATCTAATGACTGAAGAAGTGAAGGAGTTAAACTGACATTTCCATGAAATGTGTGTTGAAAGAAGGAGACATTAAACCGTAATTAATTCAAGTAATTAGGCTTTGCCTTCTGTATCCTAGTGCTATACGAGAACACATACAACACCATGTTCCTGGCCAATAGAATTTAGACAAGAGGTTAACGTAGGAGATGAACTTTTCAACCTGTTAAATGACATAAAGCCGATAAGTGTCCTCTAATCCTGATTCCAGACTTACGAGAGCTGATGGGCTTTGTCTATGCAAAACAGAGTAAGCATGATGATATAAATGGGAGGAACAAATGACTGAATGCACAAAAAATAAGCAAAACAAATCCCAACAAACTAAACGTTGTTCAATGCTTTCACAACAAGGGCTAGATTTAAATGAAATAATTCCCTGAAAGCCCATATAATACTGCCAATTATTGGCCAAGTAATGCTACCATACGCTGCACCACAATACTTGGCAGATCTATCTAAATTTATTCTGGCTGGTAAAGTGGATCAGGGTCTTATAATAGATGAGTATTAGTGGATTGTATTACTTAGTTTTTTTTGTATATACACTCGGTCATGTTTCCACCACTCACAGTGTCCTAGGGACGCAGTAAGGCTGGAGTCACACTAACCAGCGCAAAATATGCTCCGTAGTTTACAGGCGTAATACGGATGAATGACCCCTAAATCGTGCTCCGTAGGTCATCCGTAAGCCAGGTGCGGTCTCGTATATTGCGCATGTCTGCATCCGTATGTAATCCGTATGGTATCCGTATGCAATCCGTATGGCGAGATTTTCTCGCAGCCTTGCAAAATGGACATTTAACGGTTTTGAGGCCTGCTAACTATTTAAATCATTAGCCTGCACCCTATTTCTACACTCAGAAACAGGTGGCTGCCTCCATACTGTCCATTTGTGAGCTTGCTTTCACGAGGTGTGTTGGTGTTCTTTGTGCAACATGGCAGAGGGTCTGAGATTCAATACAACTGAGCAGGTTCTCTTTACCTGGCTTTTGTCACTGCGCTTTGGGCAACCATATCCAGTGATAGTGGATCCGCGGAGGAGGAGACGCATGTGGATCCATCCACTTTTGAGGCAACGACTCACAAGAGGTCATTTTCACCGCCTCTATTCTCTGCGGGAGCATCCTGAGAAATTTTACCAGTACTGCCGCATGAGCATTTCCACATTTGATCGACTCTTGGAGACAGTGCGCCCTGGGATAACCTTTCAGGACACAAGGATGCGCAAAGCGATATCTGCAGAGGAGCGACTTCTACTCACAATACAGTATGTACTACACAACCACATTCTCTATGTTCATAATGTGTTTGCTAAAGTATGTTTTTTTGCCTTCTCGGACAAAGTTTTATGCCCTCATCTTACTCCAAATATGTTTCAACTTACACACCAGAATGTTATCTCAATTCCTCCCAAGTTTGGTCGGCATGTAACTGATGTTTTTGGACTTTAGGCATTCTAAACTTATCAATTTATGTTGTTCTACAGCTTCCTGTCCACTGGCCTGTCTTATGCCGCCCTCCACCATGAGTTTCTCATTGGAAGATCAACCATTTCAGGCATAGTGAGGTCTACATGTACAGAAATCTGGACAAGACTCCATCAAGTGGTCATGCCCGAGCCCAGGATGGAAGACTGGTTGAGGATATCAAGGGACTTTGAGGAGGAATGCCAGTTTCAAAATTGTATTGGGGCTCTGGATGGCAAATATATCCGGGTGCGTAATCCGCCGAACTCTGGCTCCCAATTCTTCAATTATAAACAATACTTTTCTGTTGTATTGTTGTCTCTGGTAGACCCTCAATACAAGTTTATAATTGGTGACATTGGGGCCTATGGAAGGACGGGAGACTCTAGAGTCTTCAAAACTTCCATAATGGCTCGGCGGCTACGCACCAACCAGTTGGATCTACCACCACCACGCCAGCTACCAGGCTCCCCTGAAGAATCAGTCCCTTATGTCTTTGTGGCAGATGAGGCCTTTCTGTTATCGCGCAATGTCATGAGGCCATATCCCCGGCGCAACCTTGACCACAGGCGCTGAATTTGTAACTTGCTCCTATCACGTGCTAGGCGACTGGTGGAGTGTTCCTTTGGGATTCTTTGTGCCAAATGGCGGGTACTACAGTCTGCCATTCAGTTGAGTGAACAAAATGTGAATGAAGTTTTGAAAGCCTGTGTTGTTCTGCCTAACTTTACCAGGATACATGATTGTTCCTCCTCTGATGGTGTTGTGCGTAGGCCGGACAATGTGCGCAGGGTGAGACCACCTATGAACCCTCAACGTAGACCGCTCTCTGGCCTCAAAGTGCGTGATATTTTCACTAATTACTTTATCTCACCTGAGGGGGCAACTTCTTGGCAAGAGCATGCTGTGTCTATGTTATAATTTGTTTCTTTAAGTGTGTCTAAATATATATTACTCAACCCCTTATGATTCTATGAATGTTTCATTGCATTGGTTAGTGTATGTTAGTATGTTGTGAGGGATTGTGAAAAATCACACAGAGACGTTAACTATAGTAGACAAATTTTTAGTTTTGCCTTTTTGTTTTGTTTGCTTAAAGGCAAACATAATATTGCCATAAGAACATTTTGGCAATGGGCAAAATGACCCTTTGTGCCTTCTTTAACTTTTTTGAAAAGTAACATTACATAACATAACCCAAAAAAAGATTAGGCAATAACAACATTGCTGCATGAGAATATTAAACTAGATTTGAAAAAAAAAGGTGAGCTCCATAACCAAAATAAATGCTAAAAGATAACACTCACATTTCTTCATAATGTTTTCCAATCATAGAAATATTCCACCATGACAGGCAAGGCTACCTCACGGCTTTCAGACAGATAATACCTGTCTGTAGAACAGAGAATATTTAACCATGCTATACTGGAAAGGATGAAAAAACAAAACTCACTTGTTAAGATATAGAGAGAGCGTGATATTCTGAAGGCTGGTCGCCTTGATTTGGTTTTCTAGAGATTGCTAGCAAAAAAGGTGACTACTTCACTAAGGCCAGCACGCCTTTCCTAGGCATTAGCAAGTGAGTAGTGTATTTTCATCCTTTCATTTTACAGTATAGCGCGTTGAAATATTCTCTTTTGTACACACATGTAATATCTGTCTGAAAGGCGTGAGGTAGCCTTGCCTGTCATGATGGATTCTTTCATATGATTGGAAAACATTGTGAAAAAATTAGAATGTTAAATTATGTAAAAAAGTTTGGTGATGGAGAACACCTGTTTTTTCCTTTCTATTTGGAGCACCAGTTAAACCGCACTGGACATCCCCGGCCATCAGACTCATAAATCCTCATAGGTTGGGGAAGGGGAACGTGGAAGAGCAGCCTGTGGGTGCTGCTGGACACTGTGCTCAACATTGCTCTGTGTGGGGCCATACTGTTGCCCATGATGCTGGAATTGTCCTGCCTCCTGGGACTGTTGGGGATACTGGCCAGAGTAATGATGATGGTGAGGGGCATCTTGTTGGCTGTGGTAGGCATGTGGCTCATACCCACCAAGATAGTCAGATCGTCCCCAACCAGGTTGGGACCAGCCTCCAACACTGGGTGGGTACAAGTGGCCATATTGGTGGAGGTGGCTAGAGGCTGACATTTGGGGCTGCGGAATAGAAGGTTGGGTAGTGGGAGGAAGGGGTTGAGGTGTTGGCCCACGTATTAGGGCTGTTCGGACCCTGCTTGAGCAAGCTTCTGTGTGGATGGTCTCATGCGCATTAGATTTCGGGGGGGAGAGCTGCCACCTCTCCAGAAATTCGAAAACCTCATATGGGGTATTGGGGGGGTGCTTGCATCAAGCAAGATCTGAATACATCCCCTAATACGGAGCCTTACCTCACGGGTAAGGGCACGGAGATAAAGGGTGAGGCTACGTGCGTAGGTCTCCTCCCCATCATCTGTAGTTACTCTAGATAAATTATTGAGCACCCCAGTGTCCACATTGGTCCTGCTCTCTTGAATAGTGAGCTGGCGCCTTCTTCGTGTTCGGCGTGATGTAAGAGCAGCCTGTGGGGAGGCACTGATCTGGCCAGTTGGACTGCTGCTCAAGTTGCCCGGCTCTTCCAGGATGGGTGATGGGGCAGCAGCAGACCGTCCTGGTGGTGTTGTGTGTTGGGCAGCCATTGGGTTGTCCTGTGATGCCTCATCTTCTGCCATCCTTCTTGTAGGGGGAGAAGATGGGCCAGCCACCTCATCCCCTACAGGATCTATTATGGGCTCTGCCTCTGAGGCCGTTCCTCGATCCGTAAGGTTGGATTGAGTTCTGTTATGAAATAGAACAGAGGCAAAAATACATCAATATTTTTGGCCCTGTAAAGTATTTGTGTAATGTGGTGTGAGGTATCTACTTACGGTCTCAGATCCAGAATTGGGGCGAGGAAGGACAGCCGGTCATAGTAGATGTACTTCCTTTTAACATATCCAGCATCCCCACTCCTGGACCGCTGCTGGCGTTCCCGGCGGTACTGGTCCCGAATAGTGTTGAGCATTCCGATACCGCAAGTATCGGGTATCGGCCGATACTTGCTGTATCGGAATTCCGATACCGACTTCCGATATTTTTTCAATATCGGAATTCGGCATCGGAATCGGAAGTTCAGTTGATTGACGGCCTGACGTCATCATGATGCGCGGTGTGTGCGCATCATGATGCGCCGTCATTTCGGGCCTTCCGGGGGTCTCTGCCGGCCTGCCGGGGGGCTGTGCCGGCCTGCCGGGGGGCTGTGTGGACTGCCCGGGGTCTGTACCGGCCTGCCGGGGGGCTGTGCCGGCCTGCCGGTGGTCTGTGCACCCTGTGGGGGTCTGTACCGGCCTGCCGGGGGGCTGTGCCGGCCTGCCGGGGGGCTGTGCTGATGTCCGGGGGTCTGTGCAAGCATCGTCCGATGGGACTACAAGTCCCATCGGGCGATGCCTGCTACCATGACAGTGATTGACACATTAGCCAATGATGGGACAGTAGTAGTCCCATCATCCGGCTAATGTGTTAAATGTTAGAAAAAAAAAAATACTACATACATACTACATGCTACATACATACTACATATATACTACATACATACTACATACATGCTACATACATACTACATGCATGCTACATACATACTACATGCTACATACATACTACATGCATGCTACATACATACTACATATATACTACATACATACTACATACATGCTACATACATACTGCATGCCACATACATACTACATACATACTACATACATACTACATGCATGCTACATACATACTACATATATACTACATGCATGCTACATACATACTACATGCTACATACATACTACATGCATGCTACATACATACTACATGCTACATACATACTACATATATACTACATACATACTACATACATGCTACATACATACTACATGCATGCTACATACATACTACATGCTACATACATACTACATACATACTACATACATACTACATGCATGCTACATACATACTACATATATACTACATGCATGCTACATACATACTACATGCTACATACATACTACATATATACTACATACATACTACATACATGCTACATACATACTGCATGCTACATACATACTACATACATACTACATACATACTACATGCATGCTACATACATACTACATGCATGCTACATACATACTACATGCATGCTACATGCATGCTACATACATACTACATGCTACATACATACCACATACATACTACATACATACTACATACTACATATATACTACATGCATGCTACATACATACTACATGCTACATACATACCACATACATACTACATACATACTACATACATACTACATGCTACATACATACTACATATATACTACATGCATGCTACATACATACTACATGCTACATACATACCACATACATACTACATACATACTACATACATACTACATGCTACATACATACTACATATATACTACATGCATGCTACATACATACTACATGCTACATACATACCACATACATACTACATACATGCTACATATATACTACATGCATGCTACATACATACTACATATATACTACATGCATGCTACATACATACTACATGCTACATGCATGCTACATACATACTACATACATACTACATGCTACATACATACCACATATATACTACATACATACAATACATTCATACAATACATACATAGACATACAGTAAATATAACATAGAGTAACATACTTACCAATACTTGTCACATTGTTCCCCGAAGCCATTGTCTTTTCCGGAATAAATATTAACATAACAAACCACAAAAATACTCACCCACGATCCGAAGCAGTCCACGAGTGTGTCCCACGACGATCTTGGGTAGAGAACTGCAGCATCAGATGATGCTGCCGTTCTCTACGGGCTGCAGGAATCCAATGACGGAAGGTAGGTATCCTTCCGCACTGTATTCCTCCGCCACTTAAAAAAAAAAAAGTCCCTAGTCTCACTTTATGCCATTGCTGCGTGGGAATTTCCCACACAGCAATGGCATAAAGTGAGACTAGGGACTTTTTTTTTTTTTAAGTGGCGGAGGAATACAGTGCGGAAGGATACCTACCTTCCGTCATTGGATTCCTGCAGCCCGTAGAGAACGGCAGCAACAGCTGATGCTGCAGTTCTCTACCCAAGATCGTCGTGGGACACACTCGTGGACTGCTTCGGATCGTGGGTGAGTATTTTTGTGGTTTGTTATGTTAATATTTATTCCGGAAAAGACAATGGCTTCGGGGAACAATGTGACAAGTATTGGTAAGTATGTTACTCTATGTTATATGTACTGTATGTCTATGTATGTATTGTATGAATGTATTGTATGTATGTAGTATATATGTGGTATGTATGTAGCATGTAGTATGTATGTAGTATGTATGTAGCATGCATGTAGCATGCAGTATGTATGTAGCATGCATGTAGTATATATGTAGTATGTATGTGGTATGTATGTAGCATGTAGTATGTATGTAGCATGCATGTAGTATGTATGTAGCATGCATGTAGTATATATGTAGTATGTATGTAGCATGTAGTATGTAGCATGCATGTAGTATATATGTAGTATGTATGTAGCATGTAGTATGTATGTAGCATGCATGTAGTATATATGTAGTATGTATGTAGCATGTAGTATGTATGTAGCATGCATGTAGTATGTATGTAGCATGCATGTAGTATGTATATGGTATGTATGTAGCATGTAGTATGTATGTAGCATGCATGTAGTATATATGTGTTATGTATGTGGTATGTATGTAGCATGCATGTAGCATGCAGTATGTATGTAGCATGCATGTAGTATATATGTAGTATGTATGTAGCATGTAGTATGTAGCATGCATGTAGTATATATGTAGTATGTAGCATGTAGTATGTATGTAGCATGCATGTAGTATATATGTGTTATGTATGTAGCATGTAGCATGCATGTAGCATGCATGTAGTATGTATGTAGTATATATGTGGTATGTGTGTAGCATGCAGTATGTATGTAGCATGCATGTAGTATATATGTAGTATGTATGTTGCATGTAGTATTTATGTAGTATGAATTTAGCATGTATGTAGTATGTAGTATGAATGTAGCATGTATGTAGTATGCATGTTGTATGTATGTAGCATGTAATTTTTTTTTTTTTTTTTTACATTTAACACATTAGCCGGATGATGGGACTACTACTGTCCCATCATTGGCTAATGTGTCAATCACTGTCATGGTAGCAGGCATCGCCCGATGGGACTTGTAGTCCCATCGGACGATGCCTGCACAGACCCCCGGAGCCTGCACAGACCACCGGCAGGCCGGCACAGCCCCCCGGCAGGCCGGCACAGCCCCCCGGAGCCTGCACAGCCCCCCGGCAGGCCGGCACAGCCCCCCGGCAGGCCGGCACAGCCCCCCGGAGCCTGCACAGACCACCGGCAGGCCGGCACAGACCACCGGAGCCTGCACAGACCCCCTGGCAGGCCGGCACAGCCCCCCGAAAGGCCCGTACAGACCCCAGAGAGGCTGTACAAGGGCAGGAAAGGGTTTTTCTTATTCCGATACCGGAAGTCCCATAGACTTGAATGGGACTTCCGGTATCGGAATCGGCGATACCGATACTTTTTTTAAAGATCGGCCGATACCATCCGATACGATACTTTGAAGTATCGGACGGTATCGCTCAACTCTAGTCCCGAATGCTTCGCCAGCGTTTCATCACATCTTCCACTGCAATGTGACAGGAAATATTGTCAAATTCACATATTTGAGAGGTCACATTTTCTACCAGTAGTCTAGGCATGGGGCCTTCTGGGGTGTGCTTTCTACCCATGGTGGCATATGTAATTGGGCAGATACACAGGGTCTCTTTAGCTACACATAATAATTGTTTTGTCTAGGAGGATGAGGAGCTTGTGGCCTAACCCCAAATTATGGCTGTGTGAAGCCACGTGTCACATCCAAATGTAACAGCCTCATGAGGCTAAAAGTACATGCACAGGAAGGGGTGTGCTGATTCTATATTCATTTTTTCTTGCGCGCTAAGGTTACTGATGTTTTGCGTTGTACTTACGAATTTTATGCTGCTCCTCACGTGGTCGGTCACAAAAGTCATGGTACATCTGGCGACAGATGCGCCTTCATGACGCCTCCTTTCTTGCCCGGTTTGCATAATTTGCATCGCGTTAGTCCCAGATTTCGGGATGCTCCTGCACCAGGACAATGAGCATCTCCACATTGATGTAAGTGGACGCCATGCTGCTGCTGTACTCCGTGGAGGCGTACTTCCTGGATGTCTGGAGCGCTTTTTGAGCTCATTTGCATGTCTAGGCTTCCTGATGATGGATTGGCCCATTTCCTGTCACCAGCCAAAAGACCTGCGTATTGCTCGCAGGTCACACGTCTGGTCCGTGTGTAATCCGTATTTTTTGTGCGCCCATAGACTTGCATTGGCGTACTACGGGCGTAGTACGCTGACAATCGCAGCATGCTGCGATTGGCACGGAGCATAAGATACGGATGAGAAATATACGCCTGGTGCGAGTGACCCCATAGAGAATCATTTGTCCGTGTCTAATGCGTGCTTTTAGCGCCTCTCACTCGGCCGTATTCCTCGCCAGTGTGACCCCGGCCTAAGAGTGACAGTTCAGGGGTGTGTTGGGCTGTCAGTAAGGTGAGTGTCAGACTAGTCACCCAATCTGGATAGGCCTGCTGGGTTTCCTTCAGGTGTCAATCATTCTAGGTGATTACCTGGCTGTTTAGCTGGCTGAGAATGGTCAGACCATTGTCAGTCGTAGCTTTGCTTGGGTTTGTGTGTGTTGTTCTTTGTGTTCAATATACAAAGAATGGTTGCACTCTATCATGCTAAGGCATGTCAATGTGGAATATATGTAATTAGTATTGCAATACAGCTTTAGAATTATAGAAAAAATATATGAGACTCAGCATAAAATTTGGCCAAATATTATCTGCCCACCAGCCAACGTCAAGGCGGCCTCAAATCTGATGGGTACCTACACTGTGTGAACTGTATTCATGGGGGTAGCTCCTTTTGGTATGCACTTATTCACATTAGTTTGGATGTGCCAGTCAGTTTTTTTGTCTCTTGTTCTTTGTGTTCAGCTATTCAGAACTTTGCTGCCTGACCTTGGACTTGGTCTTTTGACTACTCATTTATATTGTCCCTTTTGCCTTTGACTTACTATGAGCTTTGCTGCCTGACCTCAAAGTTTGCATTTTGACAATTTTTTTGCCTTTGTCATGCTCTCCTAGTATTTGAGCATGGACCTCTTCTCTCATTGCTTGGCCGTGAGAAGCGACTCAAAATCACACACTCCTCCACTCTGAAATTGCAACAACAGGAGGAAAAGTTGTGCAATTAGTGCCCACACTTATCTATTTATATAATTGCCTTGTAATGTTTTCATTTCTTGTTCTGTCCAGAAGTCACCGTATCCCAGAATTCCAAGCGAAGGAAGTTCACCGACCGCCATATTGGGACACCCAAGTGATGGGTGTCTCAATATGGAAACTGCTGCTGGTACCAACCTATTGCGCGGTACCACCAGTGGAACACCGTCGCACTGCGCCTGCATGAATTCCGCGCAGGCGCAGTGAATCACACAGATGATCCCAGCTGCAGATGCGTGACATGTCTACAGGCAGAGGAAGCCGGTCACATTAAAGGGGTTTTCCCACTAACGAAAGTTAATTTTAAAAATTGGCTGTTTCTGACCGTGTACGGAGCATACCACTTCTCCTGGGCAGGGGAGGAAGCAAAAGACAATACTGACATAACAGCAGGGGATCACAGAGGATTCTTTTTGTGAGGTAAAATATTTCACTGTTTTTAAACAATATTTTACCTTATTTTTCCTCACAAAATGTATCCTCTGCGATCTCCTGCTATAATGTCAGTATTGTCTTTTGCTTCCCCCCCGCCCAGGAGATGTGGTATGTTCTATGCACGGCCAGACACAGGGGTGAGAGAGACAGAGCACAGGGAGAGACAGCTCAAACGGGACAGCACATGAGGGGAGAACACAGTACAGGAAGGAGAGAGAGCAGACAAGGGGGATAGCACATGGGGTAGACAGGTGAAAGAAGAGAGCACAGATGGGAGAAGTCAGCACATGGGGAAAGAAAGAGTGGATAGGTGCGTGAGCACATGGAGGGGAGAGATTCTCAATTCTGCAGAGCCTGCTCCCATAGTGACATTACCTCCCTCCCAATGCGATAGCATCGGGCCTCCATCTAGTACACAATAACTGAAAACACTGAGGTTATTAGTGGTTGTCTGAGGAATGTTCTGCCATGCTGAGTTAACTTGGGAAAATTATCACGATCCACTGGAAGTTTTTGTTCGATGACCAACCAATGACTTCCTAGATGTGCTCGATTGGGGAAAGTCCAAAGACACTGAAGGCCACAGTAGCATATTAAAGCCATGCAGGCTGCTCACAATAGCACGAGCAACATGTGTCCTGGTGTGATGAAATACATCTGGAACATTTTGGAGGAAATATGTTTGCATACTCAAATAAATTCAGCATGGCAGACCCTTCCTCAGACAACCATTAATAACTGCATAATAGCAGCCAAGATAAGTGAGAATTTCTGCACGTGGCACTTATATTGGATACTGAATAAATTGAGACTTTTTTTAAATTTTGTTTCCAGTTTTCATTATTAATATGTTCATCGATCTCCATAATTGCACAACTAATTCTTCTTGGTGTTGCTATTTATATTTTTATGAATGTAAATGTTTTAAACTGAGCAACTACTTTAATCTCTTCACTGTCCTAGAAAACCAGGAATTTTATAATAAACAATATGATTGTCCTAGACTCGGGGTCTCAGACTCAGCCGGGAAAGTGGGTAGCACATAGAAAAAAATGTAATATGAAGGGCCACATTCTTTGCGGAAGAAAATGATGTTTTCTATGATACCATTATTTTTTTCCAAGACTTTTTTATCATCATTTTTTATTTTTGTCATGTTTTTTTTTATGGGTTTTATCATATGGGTTGTGAGGAGCTGACCATGGACTAAAGACTATTTGACCAATGCACACAGAGCGGAATCCGCGGCTCTAAGGGATGAGGGCTTTTTCCAGCACAGAGCACTGGTTACGTGAATCTTATTGGTGTGATCCATTAGATTTGTTTGCTGTATTTTAATTAGAGATTTGTGGGTCGCCCTCCCAGGGCTGTGGGGTACTCGGTACCGGGCCGGTATCAGTTGGATGTGTCACAGCAGCGGTGTCCCGGACCGTGGCCCTGGGCGCCCAAGTAATAGGAAGATGTGAATGGTGGAATGTAGTTAGATGAATAGTTCGTGACGCCACCTGTGGTGCTCGGCAAGGGAGGTGTTAAGCCGGCGCTGCATGCAGATCCGCTGGGACTGATGGTATGGTGCAGCAAAGATGTAAAAGCTCCCCACAGGTGAAGCTATAGTCCCAGGGCAGTGTAGATGTGGTTGGCACGGGGATATAGCAGTGCCGGAAAGGTAGGAAGCAGACAAGACACAGCGGGGTGCAATTTCTGCACCTTTACTTGATAACTGCAGTCCATGGTCCCGATTACAGATGGTATTGGAGCAGGCTAGCCTGGAAGCAATTCAGGGATTCTCTCTCAGCAGATGGGTTGTGCAGTCTCCTTACTAACGCTTATTTGGGGGATCTCCAGTACCGAGTTACAATGAAGTTCCTCCTGTCAGATGTTCTCAAGAACCTCACTTGCATGGCAGACAGGTGCAGCCTCTCTCGGGACTCCTCTCTTCTGAGTCCTGGCTCACTATCAAAGCTGCTGTTGTGCCCTCAAGTCTTAGATGGGAGTAGGGCATTTACAGCCTCCTACTCCTCTGGTGTCTGTTGCAGGACCGTTAGTATCCGTACAACCGTGGAGACCAAGCTCCAGTTCATGCGCTCTCTCCAGAGATGAGCTCTTCCTCTCAGCTCTATCTCAGCGCTCCTTCCACACGTCTGCACACTTCACCCTCCACAGACTAACTGACTCCTCCTTCCTCTTGGCCTTAGGAGAGCACTCCTCCCCTTCATCCTGGTTCAGAGTTCCCCCTGCTGGCCTGGAGTGGAACTGTGTTGCATGCATAGATTGACTGCGAGAAAGACCCATCATTGCCTCCAAGCCTGGCATTACCCTCCCCTGGAGGAAGGCAAAGCCATTGTGGCGACCATACCCCCTGGGGGCGCCACATTTGCGTTCTGTGTTTTATTACTGGTTTGCTTGCTCGTCAGTTCAGCCTCAGAAATCAACGTTTCCATTCAGTGACAGTGTGGCGCCCCCAGGGGTATGGTCGCCACACTGGCTTTGCTTTCCTCCAGGGGAGGGTAATGCCAGGCTTGGAAGCAGTGATGGGTCTCTCCAGCAGTTAACCTAATGCATGCAACACAGTCCCACTCCGGGCCAGCAGGGGGAACTCTGAACCAGGATTCTGGAGAGGAGTGTCCTCTGAGGGCCAGGAGGAAGAAGGGTGAGATAGTGTGCGGACGGGAGGTGCGAAGCTGAGAGGTTGAGCTGCAGAAGGCGAGCTCCCTCAGCTTGAGAGCGCACAGAACTGGAGCCTGGTCTCCACGGTGGTACGGATACTGACGGTCCTACCACATACCAGAGGAGTAGGAGGCTGTAAATGCCCTGCTCCCAGCAAAGACTTGGGACACAACAGCAATTGACTAGTGAGCCAGGACTCAGGAGAGGAGTCCCTGAGAGAGGCTACAGCTGTCTGTCATACAAGTAAAGTTCTAGGAACATCTGAAGAGAGGCATTTCAGAGTAACTAAGTACTGGAGTGCTTCACACTACAAAGCGCTAGGAAGGAGACTGCACAGCCCTTCTGCTGAGAGAGAATCCTGATCTGCTTCCAGGCTAACCTGCTCCAATACCATCTGTAATCAGGACTCTGGACTGCATATACTCAGTAAAGGTACAGAAACTACAACCGCTGTGTCTTGTCTGTTCCCTATGCTTTCTGCACTGCTACATCCCCGTGCCAGCTACATCTACACTGCCCTGGGACTACAGCTCCACCTGTGGGGAGCTTTACCATCTAAGCTGCACATACCATCAGTCCCAGCGGATCTGTATGCAGCGTTGGCCTAACACCATATTTGCCAAACACCACGGGTGGCGTCACGAACTATCCTACCATTAACTACATCTCCCCATTGCTTGGGCGCCCAGGGGCACGGACCAGGTCACCGCTGCTGTGACACATCCCCCTGACACCGGCCCGGTACCTAGTACCCCACAGCCCTGGGAGGGCGACCCAACAGTATGCAGAGGAAGACATGCAGGCTGGATCTTATACATACCTAAGGCCAGACCCAAAGCAATCATTCCATTACTCCTGTTAGTGTCTCAGGGGCCTCAAGCCATTTTTCTCCCAGTCAATAGTCCTATTGTGTGGATGGGAATAGTAGACCCAGCAGAGTTGCCACCATAGGGGGTCTCACATGCAGTCCCAGGTGATGGGTTCGGTCTGAGGAAAATACCTCCACCAATATCTCCTGTTATTTGAGAACCTATGCCTGCTGCATGAGATGTTAGTCAGTGAGTGGCCCAGATTTTTGAGCATTGGCCTGACCGGAAAAGCAAGAGCAGCTTTTAATAACTTGTCTTCTGGGGATCAGAGATGTTACTATACCGTTCAAAGTGCTTTACTAGAGAGGTATGCCGTCACATCTGAAACCTACCAGATTTCGAGAGACTGACAAGCCCAGGGCACACACGCCAGGAGTTTGCCAACACTTTACATATGGCATGCATGCGGTGAATAGAAGGATTTTGCGCTTGGCAAGCTGAACACGTGTTGGATATATTGATGCTGGCACAATTTGTGTACAAGTTCCTAAGTGACTTAAAGGAATGGGTGGTGGATAGAAAACCACTCAGTCTGGATAAGGCTGCGAGATTGTATGACTATTGGTCTACCGATCGACCTGGGCTATGTGAAATGATAGCCCCAGCAATTCGGGAACAGGGGCATTCACGGAGGCCAGTGAGACCCATGAACTGGCGAGAGGAGGAACGGCGGGAATTTCGGATTTCACAAAGGGGGGAAGGTTTTCCAAGTCTACCAAGTACAACCCACATCTGGTCAAGGGCAGTTAAGCTGTCATAACTGTGAACCCATGGGACAATTTGCCAGGGAATGCTGGGAATGTTGTAGCCCACATCATCCACGTCTACAACCGGTGAACACTGTGCTGCAATGAGTTTGGAATTGTGAGGAGAGAGGATCCCACTTCTCCGACCGGAAGAGGAAGAAGCATATGTGGTACAAGGATAAGTGTTCCGGACTATATGTGATACCTCAGCAACCAAGAACCAGCATCTGCAGCCGGTCTGGGGTTTGGAGGCTGCGGGGCTCCGTGACGGTGGAGCCTCTGTCACATTCATTAAAGAACATTTAACACCAATCTATTGTTCCCACCAGACGGATGTTAGTTAAAGTAGCCAGAGGAGGATATCTGAACATTCGGAGGGTCCGACTACAATTAGACTGAGTTCACAGTCATGGAATGGTGGATGTAGGAGTAGTCCTGCACCTACTAGTAGATGTGTTGCTGGGAAACAACCAATGAGCAGGGTTGGTGTGGCACTGGGCCAATGTCGTAACCCAAAGCTAAGGACTGGTTCCCACTACATCAGCTAATAGAGAACAGAGTTATCGCAACATGCAGAAAAAACCCAGCCAGAGGTGAGTAGTGCACAAAATACAACTGTTACCATGAAGGAATGTGACCTGAGACCGGTAAGTGATATCAGGGAGGAGGCCCAGGAACTTCTGGACACTGTGTGTACCAGCATCCTGGTCAGCCCAAATATTGTCACCCAGAACACTATTTACCAGGCTGCTAAGTGACCATTCCCCTAGCTGGGAGTCAGCACTCTGGGGTTGGACGCAATGAATACAAGTTCAGTTCTGATCGGTTCCTGTGGAGTTTCAAAGGTCAAACTGTCACCATAGAGGTCTCACACAGGGTTGGACTGAGGCACCGGGACACCTGAGGATCCTCCGGTGGGCCCCACCCCCAGCCCCAACTCCTGCTTCCTTCATTAGTCCCTGCCCCACCCTGCATGTCAATAGTGCCTACAACTGACCAGCCGTGCTGTGTGCAGATGTCAGGCGCACCAGTGGCTGGGCAGAACTCCTAGACTAGGCGCAAACTCCCCTCATCCAGCTGAGAGCACTGTGCCAGCCATTTCCACATCATCCTTTAAATCCCAGCAATGATGTCGCTGGGCTGCTTTGTACGCACAGGACCTGTGATGAGGTCACAGGAGGGGAGGAGTCAAGAGTCACATGATCAGGGGCCTCAGTGTCTGCAGGACTATGCTGTGCTGGTTATCATGGTGCTGGATGAAGGGAAGTTTATGTGTGGTGTCAGGAGGGGTTTACAGGATGGATGTAGCAGAGACCCATGTGTACGAGGTGTGCGGAGCAGAGCCATGTGTGTATGAGGTGTACAGAGCGGAGCCACATGTGTATGGGGTGTGTGGAGAGGAGCTGCGTGTGTACAAGGTGTACAGAGCGGAGCAATGTGTGCTCTTGGTGTACGAAGCAGAGCTGTGTGTGTACGAGGTATACGGAGCGGAGCCCCATGTGTATGGGGGGGGTGTGGAGTGGATTTGCGTGTGTATGATGTGTACGGAGTGGAGCCATGTGTGGTACAATGTGTACGGAGCAGAGCCGTGTGTGCACGAGGTGTACGGGGCGGAGCCTTGTGTGTGTGAAGTGTACGGAACCATGTGTGTGTACGAGGTGCACGGAGCGGAGACGCGTGTGTATGGGGTGTACGGAGCGGAGCTGCATGTGTACAAGGTGAACGGAGTGGAGTCGTTTGTGTATAAGGTGTAGGGAGCGGAGCCATGTGTGTACGAGGTGTAGGGAGCGGAGCCATGTGTGTACGAGTTGTAGGGAGCGGAGCCATGTGTGTACGAGGTGTACGGAGCAGATCCATGTGTGTACGAGGTGTACGAAGCGGAGTCATGTGTGTACGAGGTGTACAGAGCTTAGCCGTGTGTGTACGAGGTGTAGGGAGCGGAGCCATGTGTGTACGAGGTGTAGGGAGCGGAGCCATGTGTGTATGAGGTGTAGGGAGCGGAGCCATGTGTGTACGAGGTGTAGGGAGCGGAGCCATGTGTGTACGAGGTGTACGGAGCGGATCCATGTGTGTACGAGGTGTACGAAGCGGAGTCATGTGAGTACGAGGTGTACAGAGCTTAGCTGTGTGTGTACGAGGTGTACGGAGTGGAGCCACGTGTGTATGGGGTGTGCGGAGCATAGCTGCGTGTATACAAGGTGTACGGAGCGTAGCCATGTGTGTACTGGGTGTACGGAGCGGAGTCATGTGTGTGCGAGGTGTACAGAGCAGAGCCGTGTGTGTGCGAGGTGTGCGGACCGGAGCTCTGTGTTTATGAAGTGTACAGAGCCGTGTTTGTATTCAGAGTGGAGCTGCATGTGTACGGGGTGTACGAAACAGAGCCCTGTGTGTATGAAGTGTACAGAGCTGAGCCGTGTGTGTACGGAGAAGAGCCATGTGTGTGCGAGGCTTACGGAGTGGAGTCGTGTGTGAGAGGTGTACGGAGCGGAGCCGTGTGTGTACAAGGCATACAAAGCAGAATCGTGTGTGTATGAGGTGTGCGGAGCTGTGTGTGTACAAGGTGCACGGTGGGGAGCATTTATACCTCCCAACTGTCCCGTATCCAGCGGGACAATCCTAATTTTGAGAGTCTGCCCCACTGTCCCTGCTGGGAGCTTATTCTTCCTGCGGACACAGGAACACAGGAGTACACAGCGGAGCCCCGAGGAGCACTTTAAAACTCGCATGTGATGTTCCAAGTGACGTGCTGGAATCTGACTGGAAATGAGGTAATTTTGGGAGGAGATTGTGACGGAACCATGGAGGCACTTCAGGGAATGCTTCAGATCCATCATCGTGTCCTCCTCCGACAGCATGGACAGCAGGATCGCCTTGGAATCAGAGATGCCGGCTATGTGAGCGGATCATGATATGTCCTACACCAGGAGGCTCAGGTGGGCATTACAATGGGAGCCAGGCTGCTATAGTATCTTTATAGAATCTTTCTTTCTCTCTCTGTTTCTTTTTTTCTCTCTGTTCTTTCTTTCCTCTCTCTGTTCTTTCTTTCTTCTCTGTTCTTTCTTTCCTCTCTCTGTTCTTTCTTTCCTCTCTCTGTTCTTTCTTTCCTCTCTCTGTTCTGTCTTTCTCTCTCTGTTCTTTCTCTCTCTGTTTTCTTTCTCTCTCTGTTCTTTCTTTCTCTCTCTGTTCTTTCTTTCTCTCTGTTCTTTCTTCCCCTCTCTCTCTGTTTTTTCTTTCCCCTCTCTCTCTGTTCTTTCTTTCCCCTCTCTCTGTTCTTTCTTTCCCCTCTCTCTCTGTTCTTTCTTTCCCCTCTCTCTCTGTTCTTTCTTTCCCCTCTCTCTCTGTTCTTTCTTTCTTTCTCTCTGTTCTTTCTTTCACCTCTTTCTTTCACTCTCTCTGTTCTTTCTTTTGCTCTCTGTTCTTTCTTTTTCTCTTTTTTTCTCTCTGTTCTTTCTTTCACCTCTTTCTTTCACTCTCTCTATTCTTTCTTTCGCTCTCTGTTTTCTTTCTTTGCCCTCTTTCTTTCTCTCTCTCTGCTCTTCCTTTCTTTCTCTCTCTGTTCTTTATCTCTCTCTCTAATCTTTCTCTCTGTTCTTTATTTCTTTCTCTAATCTTTCTCTCTCTGTTCTTTATTTCTCTCTCTAATCTTTCTCTCTCTGTTCTTTCTTTCCCCTCTTTCTTTCTTTCTTTCTTTCTTTCCCCTCTTTCTTTCTCTCTGTTGTTTCTTTCTTCCCCTCTGTGACGGACTCAGCTTTTGCTGAGCCGATTTTTTGAGTGGACCCTCTGGGTCGTGGCACCCACCCACCGAGGGCGAGCTTACCTTGTGAGACACCACCCCCTATACTGGGAGCATCAGGGGCAAGACCAAGGGGGTGAGCCACCACAACTGCTGGGACCAGACGGCCGGCTCAGGGGAACACTATGTGCAAGTGTCTGACGACAAGGACGAGCAGAAAGCAAGACAAGACAAGAGGTAAGTTCAAGGTATCTTCATTAAGAACTTCAGGATAACATTCAGTGCAAACGTGAAAGCAAGCAACACGGCAGAGTGCATGCATGGGCACGCCAAGGTCCATAGCATGGTATGGGCCAGGAGGCACGCCTGGGTACAGGTAAAGGCACAATGGCATCGGACTCCGGACAGCTGGCAAGGATCGACACGATCAGGGCATCAGGCTGCGGACATCAGCTCCGGACATCAGGCCGCAGTCATCAGGCCTAAGATCTCTGGCAGCGATCGGCAGGTTCCGGGCATCCGGCAGGCAAACCAGGGATCAGGCAAGGAGGCATGACAGATCTCCAGGCATGATGCGGGTTAGGGAACATGCCGAGGTCCAAGGCAGGATTCCAGGCAGGATGCAAGGCTAGGTGCGTGTGTAGGGGACAAGCCAGGGTACAAAGCAAGGTGTGTGTGTAGGGGACACACCAGGGTTCAAGGCTTAACAAACGAGACAGGGTGCATGTGTAGAGACACGCCAAGGCACAAGTTACAAGACAGAAGGGTTCAAAGTAGAACAAACAAGACAGGGTGCGTGTGTAGAGACACGCCAAATCACAAGAAACAAAGCAGAGTCCTGCGCGTGCAAAGAGATACGCCAGGGACAGGGCTCAAGGCAGAGTCTTGCACTTGCAGAGGGCATGCCAGGGTTAGGGTTCAAGGCAGGGTGCGTGCTAGGAGCCACGCCAGGGTTCAAGGCAGGGTGCGTGCTAGGACCCACGCCAAAGTTCAAGGCAGGGTGCTTGCTAGGAGCCACGCCAGGGTTCAAGGCAGGGTGCTTGCTAGGAGCCACGCCAGGGTTCAAGGCAGGGTGCTTGCTAGGAGCCACGCCAGGGTTCAAGGCAGGGTGCTTGCTAGGAGCCACGCCAGGATTCAAGGCAGGGTGCGTGCTAGGAGCCACGCCAGGGTTCAAGGCAGGGTGCGTGCTAGGAGCCATGCCAGGGTTCAAGGCAGGGTGCGTGCTAGGAGTCACGCCAGGGTTCAAGGCAGGGTGCGTGCTAGGAGCCACGCAGGAGGCACACCTCACTGGCCAGTGCACACAGCTGTACACAAACACGAGGCACGACCAAGGCACAGGAGGCGGCAATGGAACCCACGCCGGGGTTCAGGGAAGGCAAGACAGGGAGTGAGGCAAGGCAGGGAGCAGAACACGGAGAGGAACAGAGACAGAAACACAGAGTCAGATCAGAGCGAGAACAGAGCTAGCAGCGGAGCGTAGGCCGAAGCCCAGAGCTGGGCCAAGGCAGAGCCTTGGGACTAGCCAGGAAACGAGACATAGAACTAGCAGCGGAGCGTAGGCCGAAGCCCAGAGCCGGGCCAAGGCAGAGCCTTGGGACTAGTCAGGGAGTGTGCTAGAGAGCACCAGAGGACAGAGTCTAGCAGCGGAGCGTAGGCCGAAGCCCAGAGCCGGGCCAAGGCAGAGCCTTGGGACTAGACATAGAGATGAGCAAGAGAGCACAATAGGACAGAGTACGGAAAACCTGGCTGAGACAAAAAATATGAGAAATACTACAAGGCTCAGAATAGCAAAGACCAGACATGTCGAAACAGGCAAGGCAGAGAACAGCGAAAGTACTACAAGGCAAAGCAAGGCAAGGACAAACATGGCACGAGAGACAACACAAGACATGGCACGAGACAAGAGGCAGAGTAAAAGCACAGAGCGTGTGCAGAGACACACGACAGGGCAGAGAGCAGGGGCACAGAATACAGGGAGCGACTGAGCAGACCAAGCAGACATGAAGGGAAGCAACACAATAATCATGCCCTGACCATAGGGAGGGGCGGTCTGATATAGCACCAGTACTTTCGGGTCAAGACTAGGGGAGAACTTCCAGTTCAGTTCCTCCAGGATGACAGAGAGCAGTCACATGACCAGGGATTACAGACCTGCAGAGATGATTGCAGAACCAGACAGTACTGGAACCTAGGAAAGGTCACATGATCAGGGGTTCCAGACATGCAGAGATGATTGCAGAACCAGACAGCGCTTGAGCCTAGGAAAGGTCACATGATCAGGGGTTCCAGACATGCAGAGATGATTGCAGAACCAGACAGCGCTGGAGCCTAGGAAAGGTCACATGATCAGGGGTTCCAGACATGCAGAGATGATTGCAGAACCAGACAGCGCTGGAGCCTAGGAAGGACACATGATCAGGGGTTCTTGGAACACAGAGATGATAACAGAAGGCAGAGCAGAAACGAGGGGCATCTTGCAGCCCAACAGTCATGAGGTGAGTGTGCAGACTGCTCTAGGGAACATGCAGGATAGCAGACATGAGATGCGCGTGCACACCGCTCCAGGGGTCATGAGGCAAAACAGACATGGCAGACGTGACACCCTCTTTCTTTCTTTCTTTCTCTCTCCCTCTGTTCTTTCTCTTTCTTTCTCGCTCTCTTTTGTTTTTTCTTTCCCCTCTTTCTTTCTCTCTCTGTTCTTTCTTTCTCTCTCTGTTCTTTTTTTCCTCTCTAATCTTTCTCTCTGTTCTTTCTTTCCCTCTCTAATCTGTCTTTCTCTCTCTGTTTCTCTCTCTCTCTCTGTTTCTTTCTCTCTCTGTTTCTTTCTCTCTCTTTCTTTCCCTCTTTAATCTTTCTTTCTTTCTCTCTCTCTGTTCTTTCTTTCTCTGTTCTTTCTATATCTCTCTGTTTCTTTCTCTCTCTCTCTCTGTTCTTTCTAACCCTCTCTAATCTTTCTCTCTATCTATTCTTTCTTTCTCTAATCTTTCTTTTTTTCTCTTTCTCTCTGTTCTTTCTTTCCACTCTTTCTTTCTTTTTCTTTCTTTCTTTCTTTCTCTGTTTTTGTCTTTCTCTCTCTGTTCTTTCTTTCTTTCCCCTCTTTCTTTCTCTCTGTTCTTTCTTTCTTTCTCTTTCTTTCTCTCTCTCTCTTCTTTCCCCTCTTTCTTTCTCTCTCCCTCTCTGTTCTTTCTTTCTCTCTCTGTTCTTTCCCCTCTTGCTTTCTCTCTGTTCTTTCTCTCTGTTCTTTATTTCTTTCTCTCTCTCTGTTCTTTCTTTCTTTCTCTGTACTTTCTTTCTTTCTCTCTCTGTTCTTTCTTTCCCCTCTTTCTTTCTCTCTCTCTGTTCTTTCTTTCCCCTTTTTCTTTCTCTGTTCTTTCTTTCTTTCCCTTTCTTTCTTTCTCTCTCTGTTTTCTTTTTTCTCTCTCTCTGTTCGTTCTTTCTTTCTTTTCTTCAGTACCAGTCAGTGCGCCCACAGTACCAGCCACTGTGCCCACAATGCCAGCCACTGTGCCCATAATGCCAATGCTAAATGGGTGTGGTTGGGGGCATGTACATGGGTGTGACTAGTTGTGAAATGGGTGTGGTAGGGAAGTGGCCTAAAATTTGCCACAGCGCGCCACAGCCTTTGTCCCTCTTTCCCTTCTTCAAAAGTTGGGAGGTATGATGGCGGGCCCCAAGAAAGATTTTTCTCTGGTGGGCTTAAGGTACTTCAGTCCGACGCTGGTCTCACATACAGTTCCAGGAGTTGGGTATGGCCTGAAAAAAATTACCTCCACCAGTGAACACTTCTGCATATTCAAGGGGCTGATCCCAGGAAAGGGAGAACATTTAGCCACATAATTAGTGAGAGTGTTGGTGCAGTGATGTCGATGGCCGAGGATCTATTGCTGAAATCCTAGAGCTGACGTATAAATGGCCTATGGAATTTGAAGATCAGCTGCCAGCTGTGCTGGATACACTTGCTACGGTTGTGGGATCTGTTGTCTGGATTGGAGGAACTATACGAGTTATCTGTCATCTGGAGGAATGTGGACTGTTACTGCAGACTATACTGGTGGGAGATACGAAATATATGGGCCAACCAAAAGTTGAGAGACAGTTAGTATCACCTGGTACAGGGGCAGTGGAACTACCGGTGTGGACCTCTTGTGGACTAGGGGCAATGTATTTTGTCCATCTACCTGGATGAAAAGAATAAAAAAATAGTTGCATCATTAACCTGCCTATGTGATTAATACAACCCACAACCTCAGGTCTTTATATGGGTTATGGTATAGGTCTTATTTTTTACTTCAGTTTTTTCATAAAACAAATATGTTTCCGCTATTTTTTCATACTTTATTTTGACTTTTCTTTAAATATTTGTTTACCTTTTTTTGTCCGCAATCAGCCCCATAAAGTATTATTGCTTTACAATTAGCTCCTTATAGTAGTTCTGGCCCCCATCCTGCAATAATGTCTCCAATCCTGTAATATAGTGTCCAATACTGTAATAATGTTCTTCATCCTGTAAAAAAGTCCCCAACTCTGTAACAATGTACCTAATCCTATAGTTATGGTCCCCATCTTGTAATAATGTTCACAATTCTGTAATAATGTCCCCTGTCCTGTAATAATGTCCTAAATCCTGAAATAATGTCCCCAAGACTGTAATAATGTTCTTCATCCTGTAAAAATGTCCTCAATTGTGTAATGTCCCTGCAGTAATGATCCCCTGTCCTGTAATAATATCCCCTTTCCTGTAATAATGTCCCTTGTCCTGTAATAATTGTCCCCATCTTGTAAGTAATGTCCCCATACTGGTCCTCATCTTATAGTAATGTCTCTTTCCTGGTTGCCATCATAAATTAACGTCCCCATCCTGGTCGCCATGATACAGTAAAGTAACATTCCCATCCTGGTTGCCATCATATAGTAATGTCCCTATCCTGATTGCCATCATATAGTAATGTCCCCATGCTGGTCCTCATATTATAGTAATGTCCTCATTTGGTCCCCATCTTAGAGTAATGTGTGTCCCTATCTTCTAGTAACGTCACCATCATTGTTGCCATCATATAGTATTGTCCCTATTCTGGTCCCCATCTTATAATAATGTCCCCATCCTGGCCGCCATCATATAGTAATGCCCTCATCCTGGTTGCCATTATTTAGTAATGTCCCCAACCTTGTCTCGTTCTTGTAGTAATGTGCCAATCCTGGTCCCCATCTTATAGCAATGCCCCCATCCTGGTTGCCATCATATAGTGATGTCCCCATCCTCGTTGCCATCATATAGTAAAGTCCCCATTTTATAGTAATGTCCTCAACCTGGTTGCTATCATATAGAAATGTCCCCATCCTGATTGACATCATATAGTAATGTCTCCATCCTTGTCCCTTTCTTGTAGTAATGTTCCCATCTTATATTAATGTCCCCATTCTGGGTGCCATCATGTAGTACAGTCCCCTTCCTGGTTGCCATCACATAGTAATGTCCCATCCTTGTCCTCTTCTTGTAATAATGTCCCTATCTTGTACCTGTAACAATGTCCAACATTCTGCCACTCTTTACACACACATAAAAAATAATTCTTCTCACCTGACCTCGCTCCCTCTGCGAACAGTGTCCACTTCTTCCTCCAAAGCTGGTGCAGGACATAGCAGTGACGTCACAGTGGCCATAACGGAGATACCGATGTGAGCTGCCGACCTCTGATTTGACGGTGGCTGGTACTGGTATTGTGCTGGTCTCTGCTGAAAAATTGAAAAGAAATGCTGACATCGGGCCCTGGACCAGACCACGATCATCTCGGGGATGTACAATGGAGCCACGGGGGCTGCTTTTTTGATACCCCTGTTCTAGACCATCAAGAATTAAAGAATAACTCCATCTATAATTGGGTATTTCAGTTCTTTTGTTTCATAAGTGTGTTCAGTAAGATCAGAATTAACCCCTTTACACCCGAGGGTACCACTGTCCCTTTATGAGGTAATAACTCTGGAACGATTCAATGGATCTTGGTGATTCTGACATTGTTTTCTTGTGACATATTGTACTTCATGATAGTGGTAAAATTTCTTGCGTTTATTTGTGAAAAAAACGAAATTTGGTGAAAATTTTGACAATTTTGAAACTTTTAATTTTCATGCCTTTAAATCACAGAGATATGTCACACAAAATACTTAAATAACATTTCCCACATGTCTACTTTATATCAGCACAATTTTGGAACCAAAATTTTTTTTTGTTAGGAAGTTATAAGGGTTAAAATTTGACCAGTGATTTCTCATTTCTACAACATCATTTTTTTTTTAGGCACCACATCACATTTGAAGTCACTTTGAGGGGTCTATATGATAGAAAATACCCAAAAGTGACACCATTCTAAAAACTGCACCCCTCAAGGTGCTCAAGACCACATTCAAGGAAATTATTAACCCTTTAGGTGCTTCACAGGAAGTTTTGGAATGTTTTAAAAAAATGTACATACTTTTTTTTCACAAAAAATTTACTTCACATCCATTTCTTTATTTTACCAAGGGTAACAGGAGAAATTGAACCCCAAGAGTTGTTGTGCAATTTGTCCCGAGTACGCTGATATCCCATATGTGGGGGAGTCCATGAGGTGCCAGAACAGCAGAACCCTCTAAAGTGACCCCATTTTACAAACTACACCTCTCAATGAATTCATCTAGGGGTGCTGTGATCATATTGACACATGGGTTTGTCACAGACATTTATACCATTGAGCATTAAAGAAAAAATAACTACATTTTTACCACCAAAATTTTGTTTTAGCCCCAGATTTTACATTTTCACACAAGAAGTGAGTAAAAATGGCACCAAAATTTGTCCCACAATTTCTACTGAACATGGCAGTACCCCATACAGTATGTGGCTGTACAGTACTTAGCCATGTGGAGAGACTCGGGAGGAACGGAGCGCTGTTTGCCTCCTGGAGCGCAGATTTTCCTAGAACAGTTTGCTGACTCCATATACAGAGCCCCTAATTGCTAGAAGAGCAGAATCCCCACTCAAGTGACCCCATTTTGGAAACTATACCCCTTGGGGAATTTATCAAAAGGTGTAGTGACGATTTTGATTCCATGGGTATTTTCCAGAAACAAGCAACAATGAATGAGGCCGAGTGACCAGTATGTTCTAGTGACCAGTATGCTGCAGTGACCAGTATGTTGCAGTCACCAGTACATTATGCCCAGCTCATGCTTTTGGAGGCATGCACCCGTAAGTTAGGCAGGCTCTCATCTCTTCAGAAATGCCAAACATGGATGCACTATGCGGTTTATGTACACTGTGGGGCTCAGAAAGGAGGGGGCATTTGGATTTGGGAGCGGAGAATTTGCTGAATTTCTTTTGGCAGGTGAGGAGCCATTTCACTTTTATAAAGCCTTTGTACTACCACTAATGTGGAAGCCCCCTATAGTTCCATAAACAGAGGAGAGAACTGAGTGGGGACTTGCTTTTTTGTGGATTGAGTCGAAGATTTTATAGGGAACATTTAACATAACGTTTGGGATCACATTTATCTGGCGCTCTACGCTGAGCACTTACTTTGGGGTTTCCATCTAAATCTCTAAGTGATGTGATTGAGGTGAAACCCCCAAGTCCATTCACTATAATGAAGCAGCAGAGTTACTCTGGACTCCATCTGGCCTCTGTTCAGCTGTGTACTTATTTTCAGAAGTGCCCAAAACGATTACAGCGACATCAGATTTATATCGGGTTTTTATGTTTGGTTGCTGTCACACACTAAAATATGCTTTTTATTACAAAAAAAAGTTTTTGCATCACCACATTAAAAAGTAAAGACTTACATTGGTAGCCAGTTTATAATGAAGGAGCTCTCGCCGCCCCAACGCATGTTTCGTGTGGTCACTTGCTCAGGTGTCTTTACTTTTACTCTCTCTACATACCTTCTATGAATGCTTTATTTGTTAGTGGTAGTCAGGTCCACTCTTTATCGATCTTGCATACTGTGATGGTGTGATATGCTATATGGATATCATTTTGTGTATATTGCTATTTCACTGATTTGCATAGTGTTAATCTTGATGCCTTGTATGTCTGCAGCCTGACTTTTATCTATGACTCTTGATGACCCCCTGTAGTGTCATCATCCCCCAGGCACCTTTTGTCAAGTCTGGGCGGCCTGAAAACTGCCAAACCGGTTTGACTCTGCCTGAACATAATGAGGGGGCTGGGGAGGACAGGGGCTGGGCAAGTCAGTTGCTGTGTGCAGAGCATGGTGTGAAGACAGGACTTCGGAGAGAAAGAAGAATATATGGAACATGTTATTACCTTCAGCTGGATTTTGGACTCTCATCTCCCTGGACATGTTATACTGTTACTGAACTGCATTCAGATTCTGGACTATCTATCTTTTGTGGGGTGGACTGAATATGGACCTTTCATATTTTTGCCTAAATAAATGTCTTGGAATTGTTCACTCTCCTCTTGCTCTGTTGATTGTGTGATACCAGAGAAGGACCCCGTGACAGCTGGTTGGCAGCGGTGGGATCAACAGAGCATAACCCAATGGAGAACCACCCACAGAGTGAGTACAGAAATTGGACTGTATCCAGTTTACAGGAGAGAGCCAGAGACCTGGGCCTGGACTACCAGGGACTGACTAAAGAGGCCTTAATTGACCTACTGGTGGGTGCTAGTCAGACCACCTACTCCCATATGTCTGAAGGACGAGCACTGGAGACAGGGATCCCCACCCCCAAAAGCCAGTGGGTGGTGTGGTACGAAGAAGAGATGGCGGTTCTGGGCCCCGGCATCTCTCAGGAGTACAAGGAGGAGGCTGCCCGCCGGGCACAGCGGAGACAAGAAGCAATGGAGCTTGAAAGAGGGAGTAATGCAATGTGGAGTGTAACCCCAACGATCCGGGAGCCTGTACGGATCACCCGGACAGAGTTTAAGCCATTTGATGAGGCTTCCGGAGATGTGGAGGGGTTCTTCAAGGACTTTGAGCAGCAGTGTGCTGTGATGGAGGTGCCCCACTCTAGCTGGATGCGTTTGTTAGTGGGGCTCCTGAACGGAAGCAAGGCGGAGGCTTACCGAACCATTGACGCACAGCGGAATCGGGATTATAACATTGTAAAGCAGACTATCCTGGATTACCATGCTATCACCCCAGACTCATATAGGGCCAAGTTCCGAGACCTCCCATGCACCACAGGGGGATCGTTTAAGATGTATGCACATAAGATGTCCCAGGCATTTCGGAGATGGCTGGAAGCAGAAAACGCCTTTACTGTGGAAGATGTTATACAGGCGTTCCTTATAGAACAATTTCTTGCCAAGTGCCCCGCAGAGGTACGGGAATGGGTCCGGGAGCGCACGCCGTGTACCGTGGATAAAGCTGCAGTCTTGGCCGATGAAGCCCTTACTATCCGACCGCAATGGGGGAGGCTTCTGGACAATGAACCATGGCCTGCTCCCGCGCCCTGTCCCCCTCAGATTATATCTGCCCTTCCACCTAGTCGCAAGCCGCTGACTATCACGCCTCCCAATCCTGGGCCCCAACAGTTCCGACCACGACCTGGGGGTATCACAGAGAGGAGATGTTATGTGTGTGGGCAACCTGGACATTTGCAGTTTGGATGTCCCTCAAGGATTCGGAGGGAGCCCCACGCAGCCCCACCTCGTCCAGTGCATCTGGTGCACTCCATCCCGCCTGAGGAAGAGCTACCACCATCCTCACCAGAGTGGACCACCGACCACGGCACCATAGATACTCCTCCTGGAGTGTACGGACTTCAGCCTCTGTCCTTTGGCTACCCAGAGCAACGGCAACGCCACCTGCAGGATGTCTTAATTGATGGATACAAAGTGTCGGGATTTAGAGACACGGGGGCATTTCTGACTATCGCTGACACCCGTGTGGTTCGACCCGAGGCAATTCACCAGGGTGCAGGAATTCCCATTATCTTGGCGGGGGGTGTCCGCAAATATATACAGCGAGCTTTGGTGCGTTTGGATTATGGTTTTGGAGAAAAAATGTGCTGGATTGGAGTTATGGGAGGACTTCCTGCAGATATCCTCCTTGGGAACGACATTGGGGAGTTACAGTGTCATTTCGTGGGAGCAGTCACCCGACTACAGGCCCTTCAAGCACCACAACATCCGGACCCCACTGAGGAGCAATCTGTTTGGCCAGAAGGTCTGTGGGCCTCTCACTCTTCTGAAAGAACAATTGGAGGGAGATATCGCAGACATTGGAATGCCCATCATTCTCTACGTTCTAGAGTTTAGAGTTCAGAGATCGTCTCGCCCAGCTAGTGGCTAATGATCAACAGCAAATGGCCCAGTCCAGTCAAGAAACCTGGTATGACCGTAACGCCAGGACCCGGGAATTTATGGAAGGACATCAAGTGCTTATAATTATTGCAACCCCTACCACTGTACAAGGAACTATAAACGATTGAGCAATGTGGACTATAGTGAGCAGGCCAGAGGTCTGTGTAGACCTCATAGCGTGCTCACTTATTATGAGGGGGGAGAGGTTGTGATGGTGTGATATGCTATATGGATATCATTTTGTGTATATTGCTATTTCACTGATTTGCATAGTGTTAATCTTGATGCCTTGTATGTCTGCAGCCTGACTTTTATCTATGACTCTTGATGACCCCCTGTAGTGTCATCATCCCCCAGGCACCTTTTGTCAAGTCTGGGCGGCCTGAAAACTGCCAAACCGGTTTGACTCTGCCTGGACATAATGAGGGGGCTGGGGAGGACAGGGGCTGGGCAAGTCAGTTGCTGTGTGCAGAGCATGGTGTGAAGACAGGACTTCGGAGAGAAAGAAGAATATATGGAACATGTTATCACCTTCAGCTGGATTTTGGACTCTCATCTCCCTGGACATGTTATACTGTTACTGAACTGCATTCAGATTCTGGACTATCTATCTTTTGTGGGGTGGACTGAATATGGGCCTTTCATATTTTTGCCTAAATAAATGTCTTGGAATTGTTCACTCTCCTCTTGCTCTGTTGATTGTGTGATACCAGAGAAGGACCCCGTGACACATACATACTTGCATTTGGCATCACCAAGATTTATAATACGTAGTAGTCTCCTGTCTAGTACACTTGGTATGCATCCTTTGGCATTAATTAAGTAATCTGTATTTTAATTTATTATAGTTAATAAAATGTAATTTTTATGGCACATATACTCCGTTTTCTCTTTCGCATTTAATCTAGTTATCAAATGATAAAATCATTATTTTATCAGCTGGGGATTACCAAAACAACAGCAAGCATCCCAGTAAATTACACATCACTGATATCAGGATCTTTGTCTCTTTATTATGGTACTTTCAGAACAAGTGGCACTTGAGAGTGAATCTATTTCTTTACAATATAACACATCTGGTATCAAGTGACTAGATATTCCCTTGGATATAAGATCATGGGCGCAGAGTATATTATACCGGGCCCCAGTCCAGACATTATTAGAGGGACAGGGAATAGGAGAGTCAGCTCACCGTCTATCAATTCTTCGGATGAAGATGAATCCACGCAGCGAGTCGCCCCGGCTCTGGGCGTAGGCGTGCAGAAGCAAACCATGTGAAAAAGTTCTCCAGTGTGGTCAGGAAATAAAACTTCACATTTATTGTAGAAACATTAAAAGGACATATAGTGGATACACTTGGAAGCCCAGGATGGCTAGTGACAGATGCGTTATGACCGTGAAGTCTTAATCATGATCTAACATGGTCAGACCATGATTAAGACCTCACGGTTGAAACGCGTTGGTCACTAGCCATCCTAGGCTTCCAAGTGTATTCACTGTATGTCCTTTTAATGTTTCTACAATAAATGTGAAGTTTTATTTCCTGATGACGCTGGAGAACCTTTTCATATTGTTTACCAGACATTATTGCTCCTCTAGCCAACAAGCCATTTGTTTCCACGCCTTATCAGGGACTGAACTACATAAGATAATCGAAATGCTATTTTACTGGAATCCATCAACAGCACAACCATCCAAGTTATAGGGAACCATAATTAGTCTATGGGATCCTGCTTTATGTTCATATTTCAATGATTGTAGATGGTGGCGTGGTGCTTGTGGTGTGGTACTTTGTAGAAGCACAAGCTCTCGGAATACTTGACTCGATATTCCACCACAGTGGACACTTACCTTCAGTTCAAATACATGGATCGAAATTCAAGTTATGTACAAAAGTAAATGTATAGGTAGTATGTGAAAATATGAAGGAAAAAGGAAATAAGAAATTGAACAAAATTTTTAAAAATATCTTCTTTATTTACTTATACATTTTTGCAACATTTCATAAAAATTCATATGACACAAAACATATTGGGATTGGGAAACAACATTCTCAACCCCAATATAAGGCAGATGGATTGGATTATTTGGACTTTGAACCAGCATTCACATTAAAGGGAACCCGTCATGTCCTCCGTAGCATGTAAACTGTCCCCAGTGCGCTGTTAGTGCAGCAATGTGCATCACTAACACTTTTTTCCATTTTAAACGGTGATGTAATCATATACAAAAGGCACTTTATATAGTTATATCGTACCTGCTCATTTATTCACAGGGATGTGCTTCATTTTGTTCAGCTTCGGTTGTCGCCGCCCACGCAATTTCAATGATGTTCCCGGGGCCGACATCACTCGAATCCATTTTGAAAAACCCAGTGTATATCGAGGAGCCACGCATGCGCAGTGCCGAGCCGGAAGCTGTGCTTGCGCAGTGTTGAGCGGGAAGCCGCGCTTGTGCAGGGTCGATTGGGAAGCCGTGTATGCGCCGTGATGAGTGGCTCTCCGCATATGCACACTGAAGCTGTGTGTAGTATCCAGTTTCTCTGATTGTCGGTGCAGTGTCGATTTGGGAGCTGCGCATGCGCCGTAAAGAGTGGGTCCCCTCCGTGTGTGCTCTGAAGCTGTGTCGACAGTCAATGAAGCTGGGTACTAATGTACTACACACAGCTTCAGTGTGCATGCGTGGGAAAATGCTTGTCATGGTGTTCCCGGCTCAACACAGTGCAAGTGAAGCTCCATGATGCACACTGTACAAGCTCAGGATTTCAAAGCTGATTTGAGTGACATCGGCACAACCCCCAGGACAATCAAATTGCGTGGGCATGCAGCAACCATAACTGAACAAAATGAAGCACACCCCTATGAATAAATGAGCAGGTATCATCTAACAATATAAAGTGCATTTTGCACATGATTACACCATTGTTTTTCATTTAAAAAAAACTTGTTAATAATACACATTGCATCACTACCAACGCACTGGGGATGGTTTAAAAGCTAAAAATTGCATGACAATTTCCCTTTAAATCTGGCTTTAAATGGAATCTGTCACCAGATTTTTGCCACCTAATCTGAGAGCAGCATAATATAGGGGCAGAGACTATTATTACAACAATGTGCCACTTACTGGGCTGCTTGTTGTTTTGATAAAGTCAAAGTTTTATCAGCAGGAGATTATCACTAGAGGACTAGTAAACCTGCTGCCATATGTCCTCCGTATGCATGAGCTCTGTATAACCCACTCCACCACTGATTGGTAGCTTTCTGCGTACATACAGTGTACTCAAAAAGCTGCCAATCAGTGATGTGGGCGGGGCTATACAGAACTCAACATCCAGAGAACTGGTAGATCTGTAAAACAGTGATTTTATTCAAACCGCAGCAAGCAACCCAGGAACTGACACATTGCTGGAATCAGGGTCTCTGCCCCTATAATATGTTGCTCTCAGAAGGCATAACAAAAACCCATTGACAGATTCCCTTTAAATAGTAAGTAGACAATTGTCTGAGATACTGTTTTCTGTGAGCTGCGATACCAAATACAACCTGTGGACATGAGCGGCACTGTTAAATAAAGAAAAAACAAAGAAATAAATACTTTATACGACTCTTGTAAACTGGCCACAGACAAAATGATGGGGTTATGATAAAACTACAGTTCATTTTTATTTAAATTAAATTGAAACACATAAAATCTTGTGCAAAATATTTGCATGTGGAAAGCAGAGATGGTGTAAAAGTGTGTCAATCCCTGGTTACATTGGTCTCCAGCTATGTACAATCCTCATCATCTCTTCTCTTCTCTAGGAAATTATAGAATTAATATACATAAAATCTCACAACAAATACTAGTGTTCTTCATCCATACATTATGCTTCCTGAGACTATGGGGACCTCCTATGGTTTGTTCATAGCTTTAAAGGGGTTTTCACACGAATAATAATCTATACATCTTGGAATAATTATAAAGTTCCACAATTGGATGTGTTTAAATAAAATGTTCCTGTGCTGAGATAATCTTATAAATGTGCCCCTGCTGTGTACTCTGTAATGGCTGTGTCTGACCGTACAGGAACATGGTCTGATCGTACCACGGCTCCTGGGCAGGGGGGGAAACAAAAGAATATATAGACAGGACAGCCGGGGATCACAGCTGATTCTTTCTGTGAGGTAAAACATAGTTTAAATATAGGCAGTAAAATCTTTTACCTCACAGAAAGAATCAGCTGTGATCCCCGGCTATCCTGTCTATATATTCTTTTGCTTCCTCCCCTGCCCAGGAGCTGTGGTATGATCAGACCATGTTCCTGTACGGTGAGACACAGCCATTACACAGTACACAGCAGGGGCATATTTATAAGATTATCTCAGCACAGGAACATTTTTTTCCCAACACATCCAATTGTGGAACTTTTTATTATTCCAAGATCTATTGATTAAAACCAACTTTTGCTCAAAGGAAAACCCCTTTAAGGGATTATAATGCAAGATGCCATAACTCCCAATGGAACAAGTCTAGCCCATTAAAGGGAATCTGTCACAAGGATTTTGCCACATATTCTGAGATAATATAAGGGTTCAAACCCTGATTTTAACGACTGGGCTGCTTGCTGTAGTTTTGATAAACTCACTGTTTTACCAGCAGGAAATTACCACTAGAGGACTGATAAACCTGATACCAGGTAGTACTCCATATTCATGAGCTTTGTATTAGCTCACCCACGCCAATAATTTACAGATTTCTGCCTATGCACAGTGTAGACAGAAATTTGTCTATCGGTTGTGTGGGAGGCATTTTCAGATTTTATCATCATTATTCATTCAACTACACTACCCAGCCCAGTAAGTGACACATGATTGGAATCAAGGTCTCTGTCCCTACATCATGCTGCTGTCTGGTAGCGTAGTAAAAACATGGTGATGGTGACAGATTCCCTTTAAGCTGATACAGCATGCATGTCCCCAAATGTGCTTCATGTAAATATCTTCACGCCTGTCAGTAATATCTAGTAGCCTCTTAGAAGCAGAAAAAAGCATCATAAAAGAGCCGAGGATGTCACACAAGACAAAGCAAAGACATGTTCCTGTTAATGATGCATGTACAACGTACATAACAGTAGACTTTTGGCTGATATGAATATATAAACTGTACAGTGTATAAATTAATATATTACAACCTAATTTGAATATGAAAAATTTCACACTCCCCTCCAGTTAAAATACCATAGACATTTTCCTTTAGCATTATTGCCACGTACCTGGCCCTATTATCACCTAGTCATACTGATCAGTAATTTCATCCCTTCTTTTATCGGTATTCTCCATGCTCACTGCACCTCACACTTTATGTCTGGCCATTACTACTATAAGTGAACTACCACATTTAGTATAATGTGTAAAATAGATTGTAAGCTCTTGCTCACCCGCTGGTTACTGTGAGGTCTGATTTTGTTTTTGTACATCTACCCTCTGAATTGGAGGTAAAAGTGCTGCAGAACATTGGCCCAATGTAAGTAAAGGGTATTATATTATTAGATGTGATACAATATCCATAGATTGCAATAGACCAGTGGTGCCGAACCTATGGCACGCACACAGAGCCCTCCCGAATGGGCACGCGTGCCATCTTCTCAAAACTAGCGCCACCATCACATCCTCAGCTCGCTTGCCACATCCCTCATCACTAGCGTCACGGTCACTCTCCTCTGCACGTGCACCGTTCCATTATGCTGCATGCCTTCCCATCAGGCCGCACGTCGTCCCATCAGTCTGCACTCATACCGAGTTGGGGGAAGGCGCGTGGGCTAAGGAGAGTGGTGGCGCAATTGCAGAGGAGATGGGATATATGAAGAAGCCAGATCAGCGTTGGAACAGGAAAAGGTGAGTAGTAATTTTTTTTATGTGAGACAATTATACATTATGAAGCATGGGTCCTCAAACTACATGCGGCCCGCGAAGGACTTTTATCCGGCCCCTGGCCAGGCCGACATTAAACTGCACTGACTACGGGGTCGACGGGCCCTGTGATCGCGGGAGGGACGAGGCGCCGTGGAAAGGCGTTGCGCAGCCCTCAGTATGCAGCAGAGACCACACAGGCAACGTGATTATCATCACGCCACCTGCGCGGCCTGATGACGTCACGCCGCCTGTGCCTGTGCTGGAAGAAGACGGAGATGAGCGGGCGCCTCTTCAGAGCAGCAGGGGACATAGGTGAGTACAGTTTTTTTTTCTTTTTAACTCCGGGTCCTATTGGGGACCTGTGCTACCTTTTGGGGACCTGTGCTACGTATTGGGGACATGTTCCTGCCTATTTGGGACCTGTGCTAAATACTGGGGACCTGTGCTACCTTTTGGGGACCTGTTACAGTACGTATTGGAGACATGTTCCTGCCTATTTGGGACCTGTGCTGCCTACTGGGGACCTGTGCTACCTTTTGGGGACCTGTGCTACGTATATTGGGGACATGTTCCTGCCTATTTGGGACCTGTGCTGCCTATTGGGGAACTGTGCTGACTATTGGGGACCTGTGCTACCTGTTGGGGACATTTACCTGCCTATTAGGGACCTGTGCTGCCTATTGGGGACCTGTGCTGCCTATTGGGGACCTGTGCTGCCTATTGGGGAACTGTGCTGACTATTGGGGACCTGTGCTACCTGTTGGGGACATTTACCTGCCTATTAGGGACCTGTGCTACCTTTTGGGGACATGTTCCTGCCTATTGGGGACCTGTGCTGCCTATTGGGGAACTGTGCTGCCTTTTGGGGACCTGTGCTACCTGTTGGGGACATTTACCTGCCTATTTGGGACCTGTACCTGCCTATTGGGGACCTGTACCTGCCTATTGGGGACCTGTATCTGCCTATTGGGGACCTGTGCTGCCTATTGGCGATCTGTGCTACCTTTTGGGGACCTGTGCTACATATTGGGGACATGTTCCTGCCTATTTGGGACCTGTGCTACCTACTGGGGACATTTACCTGCCTATTGGGGACCTGTGCTACCTTTTGGGGACATTTACCTGCCTATTAGGGACCTGTGCTACCTATTGGGGACCTGTACCTGCCTATTGGGGATCTGTGCTGCCTATTGGGGACCTGCATCTGCCTATTGGGGACCTGTGCTGCCTATTGGCGACCTATGCTACCTTTTGGGGACCTGTGCTACGTATTGGGGACATGTTCCTGCCTATTTGGGACCTGTGCTACCTACTGGGGACATTTACCTGCCTATTGGGGACCTGTGCTACCTTTTGGGGACCTGTGCTACCTTTTGGGGACATTTACCTGCCTATTAGGGACCTGTGCTACCTATTGGGGACCTGTACCTGCCTATTGGGGACCTGTATTGCCTATTGGGGACCTGTATCTGCCTTTTGGGGACCTGTGCTGCCTATTGGTGACCTGTGCTGCCTATTGGGGAACTGTGCTGCCTTTTGGGGACCTGTTCTACATATTGAGCACATTTTCCTGCCTATTGGGGACCTGTGCTGCCTATTGGGGACCTGTGCTACCTATTGGGGACATTTACCTGCCTATTAGGGACCTGTGCTGCCTATTGGGGATCTGTGCTACCTATTGGGGACCTGTACCTGCCTATTGGGAACTGTGCTGCCTTTTGGGGAACTGTGCTACATATTGAGCACATTTTCCTGTCTATTGGGGACCTGTGCTGCCTATTGGGGACATTTACCTGCCTATTGGGGACCTGTGCTACCTATTGGGGACCTGTGCTGCTTATTGGGGACATTTAACTGCCTTTTAGGGACCAATGCTGCCTATTGGGGATTCTTGCACCACACTAGTCTGAGCCTGTGGTAAAAGTCGAGTTCCACCAATATGGGCACTGGTGAGGCTGCATTGATGTGCACTGATCAGGCCGCATCGATGGGCGCTGATCAGGCCACATTGATTAGCGCTGATCAGGCCACATTGATGGGCGCTGATCAGGCCGCATTGATGGGTGCTGATCAGGCCGCACTGATGGGCACTGATCAGGTTGCATTGATGGGCATTGATCAGGCCGCATTGGTGAGCACTGATCAGGCCGCATTGATGGGCACTGATCAGGCCGCATTGATGGGCGCTGATCAGGCCGCATTGATGGGCGCTGATCAGGCCGCATTGATGGGCAGTGCAGTCTGTATGTCTCTGTGTGGGAAATTTTATTGCTGGTATATTGTTTTTGTAGCGCTGTATATATGTTGGTATTTTACTAATAGCAATTTTGAATCCCTAGGAAACAATGATATTAAGAAAGAGAAAAAATTGACTCGAAGTGTAGGATATTCGAAGAACCCCAAAAAATCGGTAAGTTTGATGATTTAACTACTTCTTCATTTTTAATATTGTATTTGTTCCTATTTTATTTTATTATTTCTAAATAAGATATGTGCAGTGTGCATATGAATTTGGTCCTAATTTTTTTTAAACTATATTCCGGCCCTCCAGTGGTCCGAGGAACCGTGATCTGGCCCCCTGTTTAAAAAGTTTGAGGACCCCTGGTATAGAGCATCATGTGGCCATTATACTGTATGGAGCATGATTCCAAAAGTTAATCATTTTATTTGATAAGGAAAAACTTCCTCAATTGTAGACATTTTTTTTTAACAAATATTAAGGTTGGCCCTTGACTTTGTGCTAGCATTTAACTTTGGCCCTCTGTGTATTTGAGTTTGACATCTCTGGCTTAAAGGGTTATTTTCATCATGATAAAGAGTTACAATTGCAAAGAGGTTGTAAAAACAAACAACTTTGCAATTTTACTTTTGATTCAAAATCCTCTCCATTCTCAAGAACAGACCTTCACTGCAATCGGTGGCTAGTATCTTAGGCTTGGAGTGCAGCGCTTACAAGCTCTTTCCCATAGACTGTATAGCGCGCTAATGTACAAGTTGTTTTTCTAATCTAACACCTCAGTATTCAGGTTAAATTGCCGTGTTGGCACTTTGCGATAAATAAGTGGGTTTTGGATTGCAGTTTGGGCACTCGGTCTCTAAAAGGTTCGCCATCACTGCAATAGGCTCATACTTTAACCCCATATACCTTCAATTTTATATGGAGGCATGAAGAGGTTCTTCTCACAGGTTACAACGCCTGCTGTGCTTTGAAAGGTATTTTTACCTAGAAACATTTTTTTGAGTGAACATGACCTCAATATCCAGTCCTAAACAAAATCGTGCATCCTCCTAATTTTTTCGACCTTTCTTCTCTTTAGCTCTATGCACAAGTGGCGCTGATTCTAGGAGATGGCAAGCAGACACTGATTTTCTAATACTGGTCATCTTTTCTAACATGCCATGTTATTGTCATGCTCTTATCCAGTAGTAGGTAGAATTAGCAAAATTACGGTGTCATCTGCCATCCTTAACACATGCCTGTCTATTGGTCCCTGAATCAGTTATAGTCTCTAGTAAACCTGGTCTAGTAATGAAGACTACCTGCAGCCACACTCCACTACTTTCATATCTTCAAGATTTTTCTTGATGACTATCTGTTTATTTTCCCGGTGTACCACATGCAAACTTTCCAACTTGGTTGGCACACAGCAAACATTTCCAACATCTTTTGGTTTGTTCATATGCATAACTGACTGGACTAGGGCATGTCTCGTTGGCTTCAGATTGTCTGTCAGGGGATAGTAACAAGTTCCTACACATTGGCCAGCATCATAACTTGGTGGGAAGATTATGAATGAGTCCCATCCAATGTCTTTGAAGTTGACCATTAGTGAAACTTTTGTGCAATGGTCCCTTTCTGCACCGCGCTTTGACCTTTTCTTACCTTCTAAGGGTTCATGTCCTTCACCATTATCAGTTGTAGAATTTTTAGACAATATTCCCAGGTCATTACTTTGCTTAAAGAGCATTATTTGTGTCAGATCCATGGTATTCTCCTTCACATTGTTGTCACTTTGATCATCTGAGAAAATTATTAGAATTGGAGGATGACTACGGTCAGAATCTATGGCAAACATTTTGGTTTTGAAGCATCTTTCCAATGGAGACTTCATCTTGAGAAAAATTTCCATTTTATTCAGTTGCACCTTGGATTTTATCCATCGTTTCACAGCCCTGGTGACATCAATTGTTACAGATTCATCTCCTTCAACATCTTTGGAAGCTAAAAAGGCACTGGCGTCCCTTAAGTTCTCTGAGGGCTCAATGTGTATGACATCAAACAAACTCAGGTGTCCCAAACTGGTGCTGCCTAAAGAAATTTTCAGCTTAAGTTCAGCCTTTGTGACCTCCTCATGTGGTGGGATTGTCACATTAAACAACAGGATGTGACTTTGTAGAAGATTTTCTTGAGAAAACGATGACAAAATGTCTGCAAGAGAATAAACATCCTGTTATTTCCAGAAAAGCATAGTGAAATTTTTAAGTTAGTATTCTGGTTTAAAGGCACCCAGAAAAAAAAATCAAGCCATGCATTTTGGTTACCCAAGACTTTTTTGGCTCAAGTTCTCTAGTCTTCATACTGCATTGTTCTATAAACCCCAATTCTTTGCATTGTGGTGTAGTGACCACTGTGTCTGCTAGGGGGCACTGTGTGGGTGTCCCAGGACGAGCGTATAGGCATATCCAGCGTAGTAATAGGAGTAGGATGCTAAAGGACGGTTATGTATCCCAAGGTGGGTGGCCTTGGGATGAAGGCTGGATTATGTGTTGATCAGCAGAGGTACTGCTGATGTTCTGCTTCAGTGGGTTAGGGAAGCCTTCAGGTGGTTGGTGAGATGGGTGGGACCAGCCACCTACAAACCCACCCAGGGGCATGTGTCTAAAACGCCCATAGTAAAGTGTATGAATGGTTGTAGGACCTACAATGAGGTCATAGCCATGTGATCTGGTGGGCGTGGCTACGGACCATATAAAGGTGACCAAGGTAGGTCACATGACTGAATGCCTGGACCCGGTTGGTATGTATGGAAGGTCTCTTCAGGTCGATGTGCTGGAAGATGTGGCTGCCTTCCTGAGAGCACATGTGGACGCTGAGTGTAATGGCTACGTATGTCTGACAGTTCCTGGAGGGAACAGACGTCTGCAGTGTGAAGCAGCCTAGAGGTAACCCGGACACCGGGAAAGTATAACTGAGAGACTGTATTACCTATTGGCTGGATGAGGCACAGCCTGTGTGACCAGAGGGCTATGGGGAGCAGAGCTCCACTATGAAGATACCCTGTTGTTTGCTGTAAGACTGTTGCTTGCTGCTTTGGTTTATGATGCCTTATAAACCGCATGGAGTATGTTGATTGTTTTATGAAAAACCAGTGCTGGACCTGGTTATTTGGCTGCACAGTGAGTATACCCAACAAGAACAACAGGCGCTACTTTACATCATATATAAAAAAACAAGAAGGTCTCATAGTAATCAAACATGGTTAAAACTGTGTAGATAGTCACAAGACTGAACACGTTCATTCAGAGGTGTAGTCAACATCCAAATGAAGTATGGGGGTGAAACTTAGAAATTTATACATACACAATCAAGTCAAGGTCTGCAGAGGTCAAACATGTAATCAAGGAAGCACAAGTGATTACATCTGGGCAATAACAAGTGATTACATCTAGGCAATAAAAATGAAAAGAGCATATATAGAATGGGAGGAATAGGGCTAAGTGACAGCACATGTGAAAAAGACTTGGGTATACTAATAGATCACAGACTGAATATGAGTCAACAGTGTGATGCAGCAGCAAAAAAGGCAAATGCAATTCTAGGATGTATTAACAGAAGCATACAGTCTAGATCACGTGAAGTCATTATTTCCCTCTACTCCTCTTTGGTCAGACCTCATCTGGAATATTATGTCCAGTTTTGGGCACCACATTTTAAAAAAGACATCAACAAACTGGAGCAAGTTCAGAAAAGAGCGACCAGAATGGTGACCGGTCTGCAAACCCTGTCTTATGAGGAAAGGTTGCAGGATTTGGGAATGTTTAGTTTGCAAAAGAGAAGACTGAGAGGAGACTTAATAGCTGTCTACAAATATCTAAAGGGCTGTCACATTGTAGAAGGATCAACTTTATTCTCATTTGCACAAGGAAAGACTAGAAGCAATGGGATGAAACTGAATGGGAGGAGACACAGATTAGATATTAGAAAAAACTTTTTGACAGTTAGAGTGATCAATGAGTGGAACAGGCTGCCACGAGGAGTGGTGAGTTCTCCTTCAATGGAAGTCTTCAAACAGAGGCTGGACAGACATCTGACTGGGATGATTTAGCGAATCCTGCTTTGAGCAGGGGGTTGGACCAGATGGCCCAGGAGGTCCCTTCCAACTCTACGATTCTATGATTCTATGATTCTATGATAAATGTGTCTTCACCTCAAGAATACTCCATACTTGACTCATTCAACATGAGAACAAATTCATCAAAGGGTTTGCCTATTCTCTCATCAGGAGCATACCGCTTCTCTGTCTCCTGGCTTCCTGTTTGCCAGAAGGTGGTGAGCTGTTGGACATTGACACTTTGGATCAGTTGCATGGTCAGGTCACACCTCTGATCGTGGGGGTAGTGCGGGAGACTGAAACGGGGCAGATCCATCAATCCGGTTAGCTTCAGAGCAGTGCTTGCTTGCAGTCTAATCACATACTCCTTGTTTTGTTAACCAACCTCTCTGAGAATGCAGGGTGGCTGGTAACTTAGGAAATGAGCAGGACACAATATAAATAAAATTCCCTCCATTTTGAGAATTGAGAGGATTTTTAATAAGAGGTAAATTGCAAAGTGGCTTGTTTTTAGAATCACTTTGCATTACCCATTACTGAGGATGAGATAACCCCTTTAAAGAATAATGCATATATTAAGGAGCCTCCTACTCAGGACCCCTCTAATAACCAAGGGAAAAAACAGTGAATGGCTGTATGAATATTTCCCACTTTCCTTAGCTATATCTGCTGTTTGCCCGGATTGTTGAAGCTTTAGGCCTGTTTCACACATCAGTTTTTTTGGTCAGTCAAAATCCGCTAAAATGTACTGACCACAACGTTTGGCACCGGACCGTTATTTTAACGGACCCGTCAAAGGAAGCATTTAGCATTTTAAAGGAACCGCTGCCTGGGGGGGGGGGGGGGGAGAGAGAGAATATTTTTCAGCTGCCAGAAAAGAGTTTAGGGTTAAATTTCCGGCTGAGTGAAGTCTTTCGGGCATGCGCGGTGAGAAGTGCGGATCCGGACGCCCGAAAAAACGTTGCATGGTCTGTTCGGGCATGTCGGCGGACGTCAAAATTTGGGCAGATCCGCAAAAAAACGGATCCAACGGATGGCCATCTGTCAAGATCCACCGGTAATGCAACTCAATGGGAAAAAAAAGCGGATCCGCCAAGGAAAATGGCGGATCCTTTTTTTTGCAAAACGGCGGATTTTTACTGATGGATACAAACGGAAGTGTGAAACAGGCCTTGGCCGCAAGCAATGATTTACCACATATAAAAATAAGTTGATTTATGGTACCAACCTCTTAAGCTGACCATACACATAATAGTTTTGCCCTGATTTAGCAGTGTACTCATGCATTTTCCTAAGAATTCTATTCAGAAATATGTAAATTTGAACAATATTTTCCATGTTAATGATTTTCCCTTTGGAAAATAATTGCCTCCACCTAATGACGAGAGCTGACACAGCAGCAAAGAAGCTATAACTAACAGGATGGATAATACCATCATAAATTACAGAGCCTACAAAATAATGCCAGATAGCAGGCCATTGTGTTACTCCCTACAAGATCCAATGCTCATACAAAAGAGTGGTCCTCTCAACCTCTGGACCCCGTAACAGCTGCGACATCATAGATTCTTAACTATGGCTGTATTGCAGCATTCTAAAAGTATCCCACTAATTATAATGAGGTGATATTCAATTTTTTTAGTGGGTAACAAATAGAATAACCTTACCCTGCAATTGATTTTGAGACACTGTACAATCCATGTATGACAGCATTTAAACAGCAGATGGCAGCAGCTGTCAAAATATCAACCATCATTTCCATTTCTTCTGTTTCTTCCCCTGATAATAAAGTGTAGTATAATGTCTTGGTATCACGTAGATAACGCTAGTCTCTCTGTTGCAGCATGCTTTTGTAACCTAACCCCCCCTAAATAATGTGATCTATACACTGCAAATAATCTGACAGCTGTTTCACCTCTAAGGCCAGGGTCACACTAACCGACGCAAAATACGGTCCGTAGTTTACATGCGTAATACGGATGAATGACCCCTAAACAGTGCTCCGTACGTCATCCGTAAGCAAGGTGTGGTCGCGTATTTTGCGCATGTAAGAATCCGTATGTAATCCGTATGCCATCCATATTCTGAGATTTTCTCGCCGGCTTGCAAAATGGACATATAATGGAGCCCTATGACAGGGTTTCTAACACAAAAGGAAGAATAGATATAGACACATAGAATACATATATATATATATATATATATATATATATATATATATATATACACACACACATGTAATTGAGACACATATATTTATATTTCACAGAGTTCTTCATAGCAGAATAGCCGCTAATTCAATTGCCGGCTTTTGTGAAATCATTCCCCAACCCGACATGAAATGAGACATGGTTTACATTCAGTAAAGCATTTCATTTCATGTTTTTTCATATGTCCCTGACTAATAATTAGATTAGGGTTTATGTGCCAAATTTGGGAGTTGTAGTTGTTATTTTAAGGGGTTAATTCGTTGTTAAAAATGCGTGGGCTTCCCATTGCCCTGTAGCGGTGGCGAATGGGTTAATCTAACAAAGGGTTAATGTCATCTTACAATCGAATGGTGACATTAACCCTTTGTTAGATTAACCCACTCGCCACCACTATAGGGCAATGGGAAGCCCACGCATTTTTTAACAACGAATTAACCCCTTAAAATAATAACTACAACTCCCAAATTTTGCACACAAACCCTCATCTAATTATTAGTCAGGGACATATAAAGAAAAACATGAAATGAAATGCTTTACTGAATGTAAACCATGTGTCATTTCATGTGGGGTTGGGGAATTATTTCATAGAAGCCGGCAATTTAATTAGTGGCTATTCTGCTATGAAGAACTCTGTGAAATATAAATATATATATATATATGCTACAATGACATGTATGTGTACGTTTGTATATATATATATATATATATACACACACTCACTGGCCACTTTATTAGGTACACCATGCTAGTAACGGGTTGGACCCCCTTTTGCCTTCAGAACTGCCTCAATTCTTCGTGGCAGAGATTCAACAAGGTGCTGGAAGCATTCCTCAGAGATTTTGGACCATATTGACATGATGGCATCACACAGTTGGCGCAGATTTGTCGGCTGCACATCCCTGATGCGAATCTCCCGTTCCACCACATCCCAAAGATGCTCTATTGGATTGAGATCTGGTGTCTGAGGAGGCCATTTGAGTACAGTGAACTCATTGTCATGTTCAAGAAACCAATCTGAGATGATTCGAGCTTTATGACATGGCGCATTATCCTGCTGAAAGTAGCCATCAGATGTTGGGTACATTGTGGTCATAAAGGGATGGACATGGTCAGCAACAATACTCAGGTAGGCTGTGGCGTTGCAACGATGCTCAATTGGTACCAAGGGGCCCAAAGAGTGCCAAGAAAAAATTCCCCACACCATGACACCACCACCACCAGCCTGAACCGTTGATACAAGGCAGGATGGATCCATGCTTTCATGTTGTTTACGCCAAATTCTGACCCTACCATCCGAATGTCGCAGCAGAAATCGAGACTCATCAGACCAGGCAACATTTTTCCAATCTTCTACTGTACAATTTCGATGAGCTTGTGCAAATTGTAGCCTCAGTTTCCTGTTCTTAGCTGAGAGGAGTGGTACCCGGTGTGGTCTTCTGCTGCTGTAGCCCATCTGCCTCAAAGTTCGACGCACTGTGCGTTCAGAGATGCTCTTCTGCCTACCTTGGTTGTAACGGGTGGCAATTTGAGTCACTGTTGCCTTTCTATCAGCTCGAACCAGTCTGCCCATTCTCCTCTGACCTCTGGCATCAACAAGGCATTTCCGGCCACAGAACTGCCGCTCACTGGATTTTTTTTCTTTTTCGGACCATTCTCTGTAAACCCTAGAGATGGTTGTGCGTGAAAATCCCAGTAGATCAGCAGTTTCTGTAATACTCAGACCAGCCCTTCTGGCACCAACAATCATGCCACGTTCAAAGGCACTCAAATCACCTTTCTTCCCCATACTGATGCTCGGTTTGAACTGCAGGAGATTGTCTTGACCATGTCTACATGCCTAAATGCACTGAGTTGCCGCCATGTGATTGGCTGATTAGAAATTAAGTCTTAACACACAGTTGGACAGGTGTACCTAATAAAGTGGCCAGTGAGTGTATATATATATATATATATATATATATATATATATATATATATATATATATATATATATATATATATATATGCATTCTATGTGTATATATCTATTATTTCGTTTCTTTATTAAACCTGTCAGTGTGAGTTTACTGTATAGTGCACTGAGTTGCCGGCTTTTCTAAAAGACACCGGGTGCGTATTTCTCGCAAGTCACACGTGTGGTCCGTGTGTAATGCGTATTTTTAGCGCACCCATAGACTTTTATTGGCATACTATGGGCGTAGTACGCTGACAATCGCAGCATGCTGTGATTGGCACGGACCGTAGAATACGCCCGAGAAATATACAGCTGTTGGGAGCAAACCCATAGAGAATCATTTGTCCGTGTGCAATGCGCGCTTTTCACGCCTCTCACTCGTCTGTATTCCTCTCTAGTGTGACCCCGGCCTAAAAGTTAAAACATTATCTCCCCATAAACAGTGATAAACCTATAGTTTTATAGCTGTGTAGGTTGCAGATAGGTCCATAAAATTCAACCTGTAACCTAAAATGATGAGGAAGGCAAAAACCCCATGAGTCAGATACTCATTACACCATAAGAGGGACTAAGAAAACCCTTCTCGATTTCAAATATGGAAATTAGATTAACTGTCTTGATCAATATCCCATCTACAGAAATCTATTAACCTTAATCTGCAATATTTAAGAATGAGTGAAAGTGCTTGGTGATACTCGAATGTCACTCCAGTATCCGAGTGCTAAGCAATTGGCGGGCATTAGCCGACGTTCGATTTCAAACTCAAATCCTCCCCCCCATTATGGTTTGCGCCTGTTACACAGCCAATAAGCATGCTGGGATTGTCTGCAAGTCACTGTCATGCCATAGTCATTTTGGTGGTGGCATTACTGTGATTGGCTGGCCATGTGACATTATCATGGGTATAAGAGGACAGACGCTGCCACGCTCGACACACTGACACCATTGCACAGCTCTGTGACAGTTGTTATTGAGGGGAGAGATTGCTTGGTTAACTAATCAAATTCCATATTATTGATGCTGAAGCTGAACCACGATACTAGCAGTCCTTGTAAGGGCCCCATCACACATAGCGACGCACCAGAGATCCCGACAACGATATGACCTTGTCAGGATCGCTGGTGTATCGCTACATGATCGCTGGTGAGCTGCCAAACAGGCAGCTTCACCAGCGATCAGCACCAGCGACAGGAGGGTAACAAGCGACCCACGTCGCTTAGTTACCCACTGTGTACCTTAGTTACCAGCGCGCTGGTACAGGGAGCTGGTAACCAAGGTACACATCGGGTTTCTAAGCAGCACGCGGCACTTAGAAACCCGACGTTTACCAGCTCCTGCTCGCTGATCGCTGGTCTCCCGCCTGTCACACGCAGCAATGCGTGCAGATCAGCGGGAGACCAGCGATCAAAAAAAATGTCCTGGCCATTCCAGGATGATCAGCGATACCCGGCAGGGGGGCCGGTCACTGGTCAGTGTCACACACAGCGATCTTGCTGGTGAGATCGCTGTTGGGTCACAAAACTTGTGACTCAGCAGCGATCTCGCTTGCGAGATCGCTATGTGTGACGGGGGCTTAAGGGCCAAATCTGTGCTTTGTTTGTATCAGATATATTCTGCATTTAGCCTAGAGAGGAGAGAGAGTTGCAGGGGCAGAGGGAGTGGCTGAATATAGTCTCTAGACAGGGAGTAGGGCTTTGCAGTTGACCACATTTTTTTTTTTGGGGGGGGAGGGGCAGCTGGGTGAAAAAATGACTAAAAATTGTTATCCATAGAGTATTACCTGTTATACAACACTCCAAAAATGCATTGAAACATTTTTCCGTATTCAGTTAATAATACTCACCCATTGAGTATTACATGCTTTACATTTCAGTGTTATATAACTGTCCCAAAAAGGCTTAAAACACTTTTCTGTATTCAATTTTTCATTTACTCATCCGTATACCGTATATAGTCTAGTATAAGGCGACACAAATATAAGCCGAGGCACCTAATTTGGCCACAGAAGACTGGGTAAGCTTATTGACTCAAGTATAAGCCGGGTATGCATTGTCACTTCATCCCTGTCCTGGTGTGCATGGCTCCCCCGTCCCTGTCCTTGTATGCATGGCTTTCCCATCCCTGTCCTTGTATTCGTGGCTCCCCCGTCTGTCCTGGTATGCGTGGCTCCCCCTGTCTCTGTCCTGGTATGCGTGGCTTCCCCCCTCCCATCCTGGTATGCATGCTTCATATTACAAAAAAAACAAACATCCTATTCACCCTCCTCCAGCATGCCCTCGCAGCATTTCGTTGGTGCCAGCTTCCAGCAACTCTTCCTGTGCAGAGCGATCATGTGGCACGGCTCATTAAGGTAATGAATATTCCCTCCACGCCTATGGGAGCGGAGATACGTGCATATTTATTACCTTAATGAGTGGTGCCACGTGAACGCTCTGCACAGGAAGAGTTGCTGGAAGCCGGCACCAATGAAATGCTGCGAGGGCACGCTGGAGGAGGGTGAGTAGTATGTCTTCTGGAAGCCGGTGGCTGCAGCTGTCGCTGTGCATAATATAAGAGAAATGAATATTCATTTCCCTTTAGCAGCAGCACAGGCTTTAGCCGCAGCTGCCGGCTTCTACCTCTGTGACCCACTGCTCCGCCCTCCCCCTCCCTCTCTGGCTTTGTCGGACAATGATTCATGTATAAGCCGACTTATACACGAGTATGTACGGTACTACTACTCGCTCTGTGATACATTTCTGTGGCATATAACACTCCCAAAAAACATTTAAAAATATTTCTGTATTCAATTACTCATTCATATACTATTACATACTCTGTGATACATTTCGGTGTTTTATAACAATAAAAAAATGTGTTGAAAAACGTCTCTGTGTTCAGTTACTTATCCATACACTATTACTTCTTCTGTGATACATTTTGGAGCATATAACACTCCCAAAAAGTGTTGGAAACTGTTTCTGTATTCATTTACTCTTATGTATTTTCAGTACATTTTGGTTTTATGTAACAGTCCAAAAATCATTAAAACATTTTTCGCTATTCAAGTACTCATCTGCATACTATTACGTGCTCTGTGGTACATTTCGGTGACATATAAAACTCCCAAAAAGCGTTGAAACATTTTTCGGGATTCAATTACTTACCCATAGAGCAGGGAGGTGGGGAATCTTTTTCTGCCAAAGGCCATTTGCATATTTATACCAACCTTCGGGGGCCATACAAACTCCGCCCACAAAGTACATCCTGACTTTGGTGTCAGGACGTAATCTTTCACTGCATGCCCTTCAGTGTTCAGTAGTGAACACTGCGTGTCTGTGCTCACAGAGCAAGAAGAAATTAATGAGCTGGTGGGAATCAAAATACAGCTTCCTGCCCAAGAATGCAGTCCCTGAGAATCTGCCTGGGGGCCTGATAAAAGGTCATCGAGGGCTGTAAATGGACTGGGGGTCTGAGGTTCCCCACCCCAGCCATAGAGTGATACGTGGTTTGTGGTAGATTTTGATGTTATATCGCACTCCAAAAAAGAGATGAAAAATGTTTCTGTTTTCAACTACTCATCCATAAAGTATTACCTGCTCTGTGGATGACAAAGATGGCAGAATCACACGAGATTCCTGAGGGTGTGACCGGAGGAATATCGGAGACAGAGGAAGCTGGCACGACAGTGTAGGTGGCAGAAGCCTGTGGTCCAGACCTGGCTGCTTTCCCAGAACCATCAAGGCCTAAACCCAGGTAAGAACCCAGGCCAGAACCTTCAATGCCAGGGCTCTTGCGTACTGCGCACAGTAGAGCCAGGATCCAGGAACTGGTGAGCAGACTGGATGACCCTCCTTATAATTAAGTGCTTTTCCATATTCAATTACTGATTCATAGAGTAGTACGTGCTCTGGGGTACATTTCAGTGGTATATAACATTCAAAAAAGTGTTGAAATTTTTTTCTGGATTCAATTAATCATCCATAGAATATTACATACTTTGTGGTACATTTCACTGGTATGTAACCTCCAAAAAGTGTTATAAAATTTTTCTGGATTCAATTTGTCATCCCTAGAGTGTTTTGTGCTTTCTATGACATTTCGGTGGTATATAACACTCCAAAAAAGAGTTGAAAATTTTGTCTGGTTTCAATTAATCATTCACACAGTATTACTTATTTTGCGGATTAAAAGATGCTTACCTGTGGTGGTGGCTGCGGTGAAGCTGTTCCCATTGTCGCTGCTGGTGGAGGCAAGAGTGGAGCATTGCTGCAGGCCGCAGGTTGGGGTGAGGGGGTGTTCGGATGTGCGGTGCGCCGCTGCAGGTGTCCGGTGCTGCTGAGGGTGTCCAGTGCTGCTGCAAGGGCTCTGCTGACATTTTGTGAAAGGCCAGAGTCCTCGCAGTTCCATTGTTTCCTATGCGGTGTACTCCAGGAAAATGTCTGCTCGGGGCGGTGCATGCGCAGATGGAGATCTCAGCACCAAGATCTTGGGAGATGAAATCTCAGTGCTGACATCTCATCTCCCGAGATCTTGGTGCCGAGATCTTCATCTGCGCATACATCTGCGCATATAATCCGAAAAATACAGTAGCTGCTTTCTGTTAAATTTCAGTAGTATATATCTCTCATTGAAAATTTTGTCTGGATTCAATTAGTCATCCATAGAGTATTAGATTTTTTCTGTTACATTTTTGTGGTATATACTGCAGCTGATTTATGCTTGTAAGCAGCGCATTGCAGTGACGTCATGCTCTACTAAGGCCTGTTTCACACTTCATTTTGATGTCATTCTAGTTCCGCCACTTTTAGAAAAAAAACGTATCTGCCCCTTTTTTTGGCGGATCCGTTTTTTTCCCCATAGACTTACATTAGCAGCGGATTTTGACTGATGGTCATCCGTTGCATCCCTTTTTTGATGGATCCGCTGGAATTTTAGCAGTTCCCAGGCAGAGCAGATGGACAATGAAACTTTTTTTTACACTGACGGACCTCTTTTTCTGACTGCGCCTGCCCGGGAGAATTTCTCGGCGATGCACTTTACCCCTAAACGCCGTTCTGGAAGCAGCAAAAAATCTCTCTCTCTCCTTTACCAAGTTGCTTTAAATTTCATCCACAAAACAGATCCAGTGACATCCCTTTGACACAAGACGGAAATGGATCCGTTTTTTACTGCTCTGGCGGATTTTGACTGACATAAAATGACGGAAATGTGAAACAGGCCTTAGAAGCCAAGGACAGCTGCCGGAATACTCTTTTTTTTTAATCAAATTTTTTTTATTGATTTTTATAAAGATTTACACAATGGGAAAAACAACAACCAAACATTAGAGAAACACAGTTCTCCACCCCCCAATCTTAAGAAGCATTAAACATGAGTTATTTATACATCTTGGCTCTGCAAAACCAGCATGATTAGATGAATAAATATTTGAACATGGTCACAATAGTCAAACCAATCACATATAACTTGCGGAAATACTAATAACATTTTAATTCATTTTCAAAGAAGTTTAATTTGAGGCATCAGATAAACATAACTCAAAGCATGCCTAGGCGAAATCTCCTCAGTTTCCTAGATGTTAAGCTAGAGCCATCAATCCATAAACCCCATATCTTGTCAAATTTAGAGATAGCATCTCTTTTTAGGTATATGCCTTTTTCCAAATTTACTAGCCAGTTAACTTTATCAATAAATTCTGATATCATAGGCTCCTGATCTGCTATCCATTTTTGGGCTAGCAATTTCTTGCCATATATAATATATGTGCTGCCGCAATTTTGCCGTACTTATCAATAGACAGATCTTCAACATATCCCAATATACATGCTAATGGTGAAAGCTCTACATCAATTGAATAAGCCCTGTTAATCATTGCTACAACACTCATCCAAAAGGACACCAAACTAGGACAGTTCCATATTATATGAAGCATATCTGCTATGTTAGTTTTGCATCTAGGACAGTGGGTACTTGAGCGAAATCCTATGTTAAATAAGAATTGAGATGTCCTGTATACCTAGTGTATCACATATACTGTATATGGTACAGTCTATAGGATAGCTGTCGGAATACTCACTGCTCCCATGCTGGAACTATGGACATGTGGAGCAGTGAATATTCATCATCTTTAATTGCAGACACAGTAACCTCAGCTGCAGGCTTCATTCAGAGGTTGTGGGATCACATGTGCCCACTACTAAAGGTAATGAATATTCACTGCTCTCCACTTCAATGGAAATGGATAGCAGTGAATATTCATTCCCTTAAGTAGCGTGCACCCTTCAGAGCCAAGCCACTGTAGGAAGTAGGCGGCTAACAGCGTGTCCACTATTAAAGAGAAATGAATTTTCACTTCACTCCCATGGGGGCGTGGAGAGCAGTGAATATTCATTTCTCTTTAGCAGGGAACACAGGTGTTAGCCGCAGCAGCTGGCTCCAGCCTCCAGTGACCCGCTGCTCCGCCGCTGCCGCTCCCCCACCTCCCCATTCAAAGCCACAACAGGTGCATTTGGACTATAAGACGCACCCCCATTTGCCTCCAAATTTTTGGAGGAAAAAAAGTGCATCTTATAGTCCAAAAAATACAGTAACACTCCAAAAATACTTTAAAAAATGTGTCTGTATTCAGTTAGTCATCCATAGAGTACTAGGTGCTGTCTGTGAAATTGGGATGGTATATAACACTCCAAAAAAGCATTGAAATTTTTTTGTCTTGATTCAGTTACTCACTCATACAGTATTGCATGCTTTGTGTTAAATTTCAGTGGTATATAACACTTCAAAAAATGTTCCAAATTTTTTTATGGATTCAATTAGTTATCCATACAGTTTAACAAGGTTCTTGTTACATTACGGTGAGATATAAAATGTCTGGGTGAAATGGTGGAGGAGGATGAGGAAAAAGCCAATATGCCAAATGACTTTTTTTCAAACAGTGTTTACACAAGAAAATCCCATGACGGATAACATGATCAGGGATAAAAATTCTCTATTAAATGTCACCTGCTTAACCCAGCAGGAAGTACGGCGGCGTCTAAAAATCACTAAAATTGACAAATCCCCGGGCCCGGATGGGATACACCCCCGAGTACTGCAGGAATTAAGCACAGTCATAGATAGACCATTATTTATAATCTTTAAAGATTCCATAATAACAGGGTCTGTACCACAGGACTGGTGTATAGCAAATGTGGTGCCAATATTCAAAAAGGGGACAAAAACTGAACTTGGAAATTATAGGCCAGTGAGTTTAACCTCAACTGTGGGTAAAATCCTGGAGGGTTTTCTAAGAGATACTATACTGGAGTATCTGGAGAAGAATAAACTTATGACCCAATATCAACATGAGTTTACAAGGGACCGTTCCTGTCAGACTAATCTGATAAGCTTTTATGAAGAGGTAAGTTCCAGACTGGACCTGGGGAATGCAGTGGACGTGGTGTATATGGACTTTTCAAAAGCTTTTGATACGGTGCCACACAAAAGGTTGATACATAAAATGAGAACAATGGGGATAGGGGAAAATATGTGCAGGTGGGTTAAGAGCTGGCTCAGGGATAGGAAACAAAGGGTGGTTATTAATGGAGCATACTCAGACTGGGTCACGGTTAGCAGTGGGGTACCACAGGGGTCAGTTTTGGGCCCGCTTCTTTTTAACATATTTATTAATGACCTTGTAAGGGGCATAGAGAGTAGAATTTCAATATTTGCAGATGACACTAAACTCTGCAGGGTAATCAATTCAGAAGAGGACAATTTTATATTACAGGAGGATTTATGTAAACTAGAAGCTTGGGCTGATAAATGGCAAATGAGCTTTAATGGGGATAAATGTAAGGTCATGCACTTGGGTAGAACGAACAAGATGTATAATTATGTGCTTAATTGTAAAACACTGGACAAAACTGTCACTGAAAAAGACCTGGGTGTATGCGTGGACGACAAACTCACATTTAGTGGCCAGTGTCAGGCAGCTGCTGCAAAGGCAAATAAAATAATGGGATGCATTAAAAGAGGCATAGATGCTCAGGAGGAGAACATAATTTTACCTCTATATAAGTCACTAGTGCGACCACACTTAGAATACTGTGTACAGTTCTGGTCTCCGGTGTATAAGAAAGACATAGCTGAACTGGAGCGGGTGCAGAGAAGAGCGACCATTGTTATTAGGGAACTGGGGGGTCTGCAATACCAAGACAGGTTATTACACTTGGGGTTATTTAGTTTGGAGAATCGAAGGCTTAGGGGTGATCTTATTACAATGTATAAATATATGCGGGGACAATACCAAGACCTATCTAATGATCTTTTTACTCTTAGACCTGTGACGGGGACAAGGGGGCATCCTCTATGTCTGGAGGAAAGAAGGTTTAAGCATACTAACAGACGCGGATTCTTTACTGTAAGAGTAGTGAGACTATGGAACTCTCTGCCATATGATGTTGTAATGAGTGATTCCCTACTAAAATTTAAGAAGGGACTGGATGCCTTTCTTGAAAAGTATAATATTACAATGTATATACACTAGTTTCCTTAGAGTTGCGTTGACCCAGGGAGCTAGTCTGATTGCCGTATGTGGAGTCGGGAAGGAATTTTTTTCCCCAATGTGAAGCTTACTGTTTGCCACATTGGATTTTTTTGCCTTCCTCTGGATCAACATGTTAGGGCAAGTTAGGATAGGATATAGGTTGAACTAGATGGACTTAAAGTCTCCCTTCAACCTTAATTACTATGTTATTATAAAACTCCAAAAAAATTCCAAACATTTTTATGGATTCAATTATTCAGCCATACAGTTTAATGCAGTTCTTTTTACATTATGGTGGTATATAAAACTGATAAATACATATACACACTGGCGCTTACCTACTCGAGAAAGGAAATAAAATGAATCTCAGCTGCAGCTGGTGAAAACAACAGGCTCTGTGCCAGTTCCTGTAAAAATGCTAAGTAAAGTAAATAGTGGATCACTGCGCAAATGCTGAGATAGATTGAATACTGTATACTCACACAATGAAAGAGTTGGTATGGAGCGTACTCAGAGATAAATGCAAATTTTCATCCATTTGGAGAGCAAAGCTGATGAAATATGGATGAAAAAATTATTGAATAGATTATTAAATAGAGAAAATATCAGAAAAATAGCGATGCACTGATGAGGGAATCCGAGTACTCACTGACTCATGCAGAGGTCCATGAAAAAGGAGAGGTCTCCCAGAATAAAGTGCTGAGTGCTAATTGTAACAGAGTGGCTAGAGCCAGGGCGTTAGCTGGTAACGTACTTTTGCAATCAAGAAGCTGTGTGCTTCAGGGAAAAAAAAAAAAAAAGCTACTGGTTGGTGAGTATATTACCCTTGTTAGTGATATAGACGCTGACTCACAAATTTGACAATTACTCTGGTATTAGCAGAAGTAACAAACAGGTTGATAAGCGATGGCAGCCCAATAAATGGAGACACTGGTGGTGCGCGCTAGATAGATGATGGTGACAGTTATAAGTGATCTCAATTGCATCTAAATGCTAAATATAGTGCGCTTACTTGTGAAGCCTGATGTTCAGATGAGTGGGTAGCATGGAGGTGCTGAGCGCTGAAAGTGCTGGCAGGCAGTGAGCTGGAGGGGAACGCCAACTCCTTGCGTGCTCCGGCCGGTAGTGATGTTGAGGGTTGCGACGTGGGGAGAAGCTTCAGTGACATCACAAGGAAGCAGGGATGGGTGATTGAGGTGCACAATTCCTACGTATTTCAAGGGGTGTCGCCCCTCTTCAAAAGTTCCAACATTTTTTATGGATTCAATTATGCATCCATACAGTTTAACGTGGTTCAAATTTTGAAAAATTGCTTGGCCTGGTACAGTTTACAGAATATTTTTTTTAAAAAATTGATTATTGTTCATTTGGTATTCGTTTCCCAGCTGTCACTATTTCTTCTGGTGTGGGATCCCCGATATGAACTGTACTGGTTTAACTCAGGACCCATGAAAAAAAGAAACGAATAAGAAGGGTACAAGCTGCAAAATTAAAAATAATGAAGAAATGAAAAAAAAAATAAAAATAGGAAGGGAAAAAGTAAAAAAAAGAAAAAGAAAAAACAACAAAATGGAAAAACGAAAGAAAATTACAAAATGGGGGAAGGAAAAAGAAAAACGGAGAAAAACTGAATAAAAACTGAAAAAAAGGGAAAGAAACTAATGTAAAAAGGAAAAATATGTGAGAAAATGTACAGGGTAATAATATAGACCAGGTATTACCTGTATTGAAACGGGTCTCTACTTATAATACGGAATTTTCAAGCCTGAAAGAAAGACATGGATCACTAAACTAAAGATTCTATAAGAAAAATTTATCAGTCTGGTGTGATAATTCCGATAAAAATATAATGGGAGGTATGAGGGTATATAACATACCAATAAAGGAGCAGATTTCCATGCAAGTGTTAAAGACAATCTAACTAAATGTCCATGCTTATATTTATATAGTTACCTTAGTGGTGCGGTGCACATGTGCTAGTGGACGCGCTCAGGGTGCTGGCATGGGAATTAGTGCTTCACAGGCTACTATTTATGCGCCCAGAGAGCATACACTAAATGATATCTAGGTCAGGACGGCACAGGGCCTCTGATCTTGGTGCGCGTTCGCAAAGAAAAATTGAGGCTGTAAACCACTGCATAAAAGATTGTGCGCAAGCGCAGAAAGTGACAATAAACAGAGACAATGTGCGCGTGAGCAGCCGAACAAGGACCGACAAAGAAGACACGCCTGTGTGGAAGAGGACAGGCTCAAGCGAGCCAATGCGCATGCACGCTACAGATAGAAGGTGGTTGAAGGCAGCTAAGTGACTATGACATGTCATGTGCTTAAGAGCAACGCATGCATACGGGATATCTGGGGCATTCCAAAACTAGGCAAACAATTGGGAGTTGAAAAAGCAAAGAAAAAACGGCATGTCCAAAAAATCCGTGAACACATAAAAGCTGGACATCCGTTGCACAAGAAGTACTGAACAAATTAACTAGAATAAGGAAAAAAAAGAATGAAAAAAGAGAACAAAGAAATAAAAAATAAACAGAATAGGAATGATACATAAATACCAGAACTGATAAAATGTAAAGAATATGAATGCACAAAAAATAAAATGAAAAAATGAAAAAAATAATACTACTATTGGGATTATTTACTTCAGAGCACCATAACCTTTAACAGTGTGCACCCCTTAGATTATTAGATCTCATCTACTCAGCGTGGATTGGTTAACAATGACATGAAGGCTGAGGAGGAGGTGGAGGAACAGGAGTTGTCTGTACAGAGGCTAGTACCCACACTAGCTTTGTCCCATCTCTCTTACAAGCATGAGCTAAGTAGGGAAATGAGGAAGAAGAGATGGAGGAGGAGATGGTGAGTAGAGTTGAGCGACTTTTGTTTTTTTAGGGTCGAGTTTCGTTTCGTGAAACCCGACTTTTCCAAAAGTCGGGTCGAGCAAGATCGGCCGATTATAGGGAAGAGTCGGGGTCATCCCGAAACACGAAACCCAATGTAAGTCAATGGGGAATAAAAGTCGGCAGTGAGAGGAGGACAGGAAACACACCTACAGTGCCCATTTGAATGCCAAAAGCATCAATTCTTCTTACTTAAGCTTGTCAATCTTAATTAACTTCATAATACAAGTTACGCACTGAAAAATGGGGGTTATTTGGCTAAAGTTGTGGGGGGTAGGGCTGGCTCCAGGTTTTCATGTGCCCTGGGCCAAAGAGCGCCCCTTTAACACATACCACAACTCATCATGCTTCGATACGGCAGAGAAATAGCGGTATAGTACAATGAAAAATACTTCACTTTTTACATCTCATGACGAGGCCCATCTATTTCTCCATACAGAATCATTGGTCCCATATAATGTTTGAAACAGTATATGATGAGCTCCACATAATGCTACAGTATATGTTGGTCCCCATGGATGAAGCTCCACTGTCCTATGGGCCCAAATAATGCTCCAAACATAATGGGCCCCATTTCTAATGCTCTAGTGTATAATGGGCCCTGTAAATGCTGCTCCAGTGTCTGATGTCCACCTTTGGAATGTACCAGTGTATGGTGGGCCCCATCTATCATTCTCCAGAGTATAGTGCTCCCCAAAAATTGCTGTCCCAACATTGAAAACAATCAAATAAGTCTCCTCGCTAGGGAATCCCTGTACTAGTCTGGACTCCTCGTCGTCCCCATCTTCCATCTCACTGCACAGTATTTCAACCTTGCAAGTGCTGTGATCCTGAGCAAGCAGGGGGGGCCCACTCGTTGGCGACGGCACTGGCACAGGGCCCCTGATAGTACGGTGGTGTGTCTGATGGCGGGTGGGCCGAACCTGCACTTTCATCTGCAGCTTCCTCTTTGTCACCATGTAAGATGGAACTGTATATGGGAAGGGTAACCTGAGTTTCATCAGGGTCAGATTCAGGCCGTGTAGCGTGCGAGGGGAATGTAGTGGTCTGGGTCAATGTACCAGCAGATTCATCGAGCAGTGGCTGGGCATCAGTGCACTTGTGTCGCCCCCAGGAGTACAGTCGCCACAGTGGCATTACCTTCCTCCTAGGGAGTGTGATGTCATGCTTGGGAGCAACGAAGGATCTCTCTAGCAGGTTAACTGATTGGGCGGCGTTATTCCCACGAGTCATGACCCTCCAAACAGCGTTCATGAAGGCAAAGTGTTTGTTTTACATGGGCAGTATGGTTGCAAAGCTGAACCTTAAAGGAATGTCCAGAAGGGCACCACCAGGAGTGGAGCCTACGGTTAAATTCGACTCCACCTGGGAAACCTCAACCATGCCAGCTACAGAACAGATGCACACATTGCAAGCTTAATTCCGTTAACGAACGAGACTCCGTCATGCCCCGCGGTCCGAGTCCGGCTTACTAGAGGGACACGTGAGGCTCTGGCACATGAGATTGGCCAATAACTGGTGTGTCATGCCCTTACATGTCCGTGGCTGCATGTGCGCTACACTGAAAAGGCCAGCGTTTGTCGCTTACAGGTGCAGATAACCCGCTGAACAACGTTAGTGATGGGGATCACTGATTACAATTATTACCCGCGAACAATGATTTCCCAGTAAGTGCAGGTCAACCGCAGTTCCGGAATTAGGCCTAACCGTCATTCCTGAAAAAATGAAAAACTTACGTGTGCAAACCACAGGTGCTGTAGCTTGCTTAACAGCTCGCCAGCCGTTCTCACGCCCTGTATGGATTACACGTGATTGCACAAAGGTGAGAAAGGGTACCGTATCCCCAGATAACATGTATGGATAGCGTACACATTCAAAATATATGTCTATACATCAGGAGGCAGGCTCAGACGGTGTCAGGCACAGTATGGATTTGACGGCCCAGACTACACAGCGGAGGAGCAGGGAGAGGTAAAGATTGCAAATGCTGCGGCCCTGCCCAAGCAGGGGGGGCCCACTCGTGGGCGTCGGTACTGGCACTGGGCCCCTCATAGTATGGCGGTGTGTCTGACGGCGGGTGTGCACCACCACCGTCAGAGACACTTGATGGCACTATGAAGGACCCTGTGCCAGTGCCCGCGCCCAAGAGTCGGCCTACCCACCTGTCCAGGGCAACGGCACTCGCACGGTGTCGTGCGCTAGGTGGTGACCCCGGCCATGGGGGGGGGAGGCAGCACAGTTAGGGAGTTTTAGAAAGTGGCATATGTTGATGTTGGACATTCAGCTGATGCAAAAGGTGAAATAGGTCAAGTCCCAGGAAGAGGTGGACCAAAGCAAGCCATTTTTCTGTCACCCTATGTGTCATCAGGGGAAGGTGGGACAAAATCCTTGGAAACCCATGCGTGGTTCATTTTAATGAAGGTTAGATCATCCACATTTTGGGTTGACAGACGGGTCCTTTTTTCTGTCAGTATTGATCCAGCTGCACTGAAGACTCTTTCCGATAGCACACTTGCAGCTGGGCAAGCGAGCTCCTGTAAGGCATATTGTGCCAATTCAGGCCAGGTGTCCAGTTTAGCGGCCCAATAGTCAAAGGGGAATGACCTGTGTGGGAGAACATCGATATGGGAGGAAAAGTAGTTTGTAACCATAGTTGACAACTGCTGTCTCCTGTCACTTTCCATCGATGCAGTATTACCAGTTGTGTGAGCGGTACTTGAAAAATCAGTCCACAACATTGTCATGAAACCCCTGTCTCCAACGCCACTTCTGCTGTGTGCACCACGAACACCTCTGCCAAGCTGCCCCCGGCCCGTACGGCTCGTGTGAGAACCATCACCGCTGCTGTGTGCTGGGAATGCCTCAAGCAACCGATTTACCAGAGTTGCTTGTTTATTAGCCAATATTAGGTCAAGGTTCTCCTGTGGCATGATGTTTTGTAATTTGCCTTTATAGCGTGGATCCAGGATGCTGGCCAACCAGTAGTCGTCATCGTTCATCATTTTGGCAATGCGTGGGTCCCTTTTTAGGATCTGCAAGGCATAATCTGACATGTGGGCCAATGTTCCCGGTGTCAATGATGCACTGTGAGTGCTGGTTGGAGGAGCACTTTCTGGCAAATCCACATCCCTCCAGTCACGCACAAACCCTGTACCAGACCTTGCCACGCCAACATTTTCACTTGCCCCACGAGATGCATCCTCCTCCCCTAAGTAATCATCCCCATCATCCTCCTCCTCCTCCTCTTCTTCCTCCACCTCGTCCAGCAGAGGTCCCTGAGCAGACAATGGCTGAATGTCATCAAGGATTCCCTCCTCCTCATCAACATTGGCTGCAGACGCCTGCTCCTTAAGGTGCGTCAAAGTTTGCATGAGCAGACGCATAAGTGGGATGCTCATGCTTAGGATGGCGTCGTCTGCGCTTACCAGCCGTGTGCATTCCTCAAAACACTGAAGGACTTTACAGAGGTCTTTCAGCTTCGACCACTGCACACCTGTCAACTCCATGTCTGCTCTCAAAGTGCCTGGCCGTGTATCCTCCCACAAATGCATTATGGCCTGCCTCTGCTCGCACAGCTGCTCCACCATGTGCAGGGTGGAGTTCCACCTTGTTGCAATGTCGATAATGAGGCGGTGGTTGGGAAGGTGGAGCAATCGCTGCAGCTTCTGCATACGAACGGAGTGTACAGGCGACCGGCGGATGTGCGCGCACAGTCTTCGCACCTTCTGGAGCAGGGCTGTTAACTCCGGATAATTTTTGAGGAAGCACTACCAGGTTCAAGGTGTGAGCCAAGCAAGGTATATGGCTGAGTTTTGAAAGGGCTATGGCTGCCACAAAATTACGGCCGTTATCACTAACTACCTTGCCTGCCTAAGGATGTACACTGCCCAGCCATGACTCAGTTTGTCGCTTCAAGTACTCGGCCAGCACCTCGGCGGTGTGTCTGTTGCCCAAACACATCATCTGCAACACAGCCTGCTGACGCTTTCCACTAGCTGCTCGATAGGGGGACACATCGTGTGCAACAGTGGCAGCTGCAGATGGAGTGCTCGTACGACTGCGCTCTGTGGACGAGCTTTCGCTTCTGGAGGATGAGGAGGAGGAGGGTCGAACGCCTACAGCCAACTGTTTCCTATACCGTGGGCTAGGCAGCACTTTCCCACCACCGCTGTCCCCTGTGGACCCTGCATCCACCACATTAACCCAGTGCGCAGTGATGGACACGTAACGGCCCTGGCCATGCCGACTGGACCATGCATCAGTTGTGAGGTGCACCTTTCCGCTCACTGACTGCTTGAGTGCATGGACAATGCGGTCTTTCACATGATGGTGGAGGGCTGGGATGGCTTTGCGAGAGAAGAAGTGGCGACTGGGTAGGTCATAGCGTGGTACTGCATAGGCCATGAGTTCGCGGAAAGCTGTGCTTTCCACCAACCGAAAGGGCATCATCTCAAACGAGATTAGTTTGGCAATATGGGCGTTCAAACCCAGTGTACGCGGATGAGAGACTGAGTACTTTCTTGACCTACTCATAGTGTCTGGGAGGGTGAGCTGGACTTGAGAGCTGCATATGGTGGAAGTAGCGGTGGACAGGGCGGACTGAGAGAGGGTTGATGATGGTGATGGAGTTGGTGTTCTTTCTGATGGCCTAGAATCAGTCTTTCGTTGATATAACAGTGGGATTCCCTGACTGCTGTGGCCTTGCAACGACACCTCAACATTTGCTGCTGTGCTAACCGGTGGGCTTACAGTGGGGGAAACAATGTAGCGTTGCTGACTACCTTCATTGTGATCAGTTGCACATGTGGCACTTGAGGTTTGGTGTTGTGTCCACGCTTGCAAGTGCATGCTGGTTAAATGTCTAAGCATGCAACTGGTATTCAAATTTTTCAGATTTTTCCCTCGGCTAAAGGTCTTTGCGCACTTCTTACAGATAACCTTGGCCTGATCATGAGGATTTTGTTCAAAAAAGTGCCACACTGCACTCTTCCTACTTTGGCAGACATTTTGCGGCCTAGCACGCTGTGATCTTTTGACCCTCTGGACAAGCTGTCCAGCAACTCTTTTGATTTTTGGAACCTGCCTTTGTAGTGCTCCGGGCCTGCCAGATAGCAGCTGTTGCGATGTCGATGTCTGCTGTGGATGCTCCTCATCTGAGCTATTGGAAGCAGCACCCTCTTCCCCCAATGGATGCCAATCTGGGTCAACAACTGGGTCATCCATCACCTCCTCTTCTATGTCATGTGCACCTTCCTCTGTGTCACCGTGTATGGTGGTATAGTGTGCGGGAAGGGGCACCTGAGTCTCATCAGGGTCAGAATCTGGCTCTGTACACTGCGAGGACAATGTAGTGCTCTGAGTGAATGTACCAGCAGAATCATCCATCAGCGGCTGTGCATCAGTGCACTCCATGTCAGATTCATCTTGGCCTGGGTAATTCACCATTTGACTTGATAATCCAGGCATGGTATGTGAAAACAGCTCCATGGAGTAATCAGTAGTATGGCCTGCGCCATCCTTCAATCTTGGTTGGGGTGAAGGACACAAGGAAAGGTGTGGTTCATGAACATGAGCCTCCAATGACGACTCAGTGCTTTTACTTTTTACAACTGAAGAAGAGGAGGCGATAGAGCTGGAGGCTGAGTCAGCAATGTAAGACACAACTTTTTCCTGATGCTCTGGCTTTAAAAGCGATTTGCCAACTCCTAGAAAACTAAGCGTTCGAGGCCTTATGTAGCCAGACGATGACGCAGGCTCAACACCTCCTGCATTCGGTCCTATTTTGCTCTTGCCACTACCATCAGATCCACCACCAACACCATCATTACCAGCTGCCAACCCCCGCCCAATTCCACGGCCTCTTCCACCAGCCTTCCTCATTTTTGGTAGAAATGTAGACAAAATCCAACAAACTATATAGTAATGTAAAACAAGGTACAAGGTGTCTATAGGACAGGGGAGATTTTGAATTTCTGCAGACACTTGTGGACACTGGACACTTTTGGATTGTGTGAGGCCCACTGAATATCACAGCGCTATGTCACTGGCTCGATGTCGCAGGTGTGAAAAATGTCACTAGAGGATAAGGGAGATTTTGAATTTCTGCACACACTAGTGGACACTGGACACTTTTGGATTGTGTGAGGCCCACTGAATATCAGAGCGCTATGTCACAGGCTCAATGGCACAGGTGTGAAAAAAGTGACTACAGGATAAGGGAGATTTTGAATTTCTGCACACACTAGTGGACACTGGACACTTTTGGATTGTGTGAGGCCCACTGAATATCAGAGCGCTATGTCACAGGCTCGATGGCACAGGTGTGAAAAAAGTGACTACAGGATAAGGGAGATTTTGAATTTCTGCACACACTAGTGGACACTGGACACTTTTGGATTGTGTGAGGCCCACTGAATATCAGAGCGCTATGTCACAGGCTCGATGGCACAGGTGTGAAAAAAGTGACTACAGGATAAGGGAGATTTTGAATTTCTGCACACACTAGTGGACACTGGACACTTTTGGATTGTGTGAGGCCCACTGAATATCAGAGCGCTATGTCACAGGCTCGATGGCACAGGTGTGAAAAAAGTGACTACAGGATAAGGGAGATTTTGAATTTCTGCACACACTAGTGGACACTGGACACTTTTGGATTGTGTGAGGCCCACTGAATATCAGAGCGCTATGTCACAGGCTCGATGGCACAGGTGTGAAAAAAGTGACTACAGGATAAGGGAGATTTTGAATTTCTGCACACACTAGTGGACACTGGACACTTTTGGATTGTGTGAGGCCCACTGAATATCAGAGCGCTATGTCACAGGCTCGATGGCACAGGTGTGAAAAAAGTGACTACAGGATAAGGGAGATTTTGAATTTCTGCACACACTAGTGGACACTGGACACTTTTGGATTGTGTGAGGCCCACTGAATATCAGAGCGCTATGTCACAGGCTCAATGGCACAGGTGTGAAAAAAGTGACTACAGGATAAGGGAGATTTTGAATTTCTGCACACACTAGTGGACACTGGACACTTTTGGATTGTGTGAGGCCCACTGAATATCAGAGCGCTATGTCACAGGCAGAAATTGGCTAGTGTATCACAAACTACAAGGTGTATGTAGAATTGGGCAGAATAGGAATCTCCCTAGAGTGTAGGTCTGTAAGAACGGAACAAGTCCTCCACAGTGACACACAGATAGCTTCACTGTGGCTGTGATAACAGCCGTTACACGGTACTGTGTGAGGAGCGTACACCGCTGTATGGTGTGAAAAAATGCACGCTCAGTACCTCAGCAGGACAAAAAAAAAATTGGGATTGCTTTTAAAAAAGCAGTTTGCAGGGCAGTGGGTAAACAGCAATGCACCTGTCAGGAAGCCTTAGAAGGCAGCCTAACAACCAACACCGCTGATCCACCACAATATAGCCTCCCCTTGCACTTCACACACAGTGACTGGTGTGTTGTACAGGCAAAATCGCTAGCAGCAGAAGCAGTTTTTTTTTCTTCTTCCCTGCCTAACGCTCTCCCTACAGAATCAGCAACCTCTCCCTATGCTAAGATCGGCAGAAGTAAGATGGCGGTCGGCGTGCACGCCCTTTTATAACCCCTGTGACGCCCACCAAAGCAAGCCAATCACTTGCATGCCCTTCTGAAAGATGGTGGTGACCCCTGCCTATGTCATCACGTTGCCCACAGTGTCCGTGGATCCTGATTGGCTGAAAAAGAGCGCAAAACAAACTTTTGAAACGCGACTTTGGCGCGTAAGTCGCCGACCTCGTGGCCGACCTCATCCTAGGGTCGGGTTTCGTTTCATGAAACCCGACTTTGCCAAAAGTCGGCGACTTTTGAAATTTTTCGACCAGTTTCGCTCAACTCTAATGGTGAGTAGTCATCATTGTGGAGACAGAAGTGTTGACTGTAGGGACCTTGGTACATATGGCAGAGTTTATGTACCGATGCCTTTCCCGTGACCCTTGCGTTACATTCAACTTGGCCAAAAAAAGAGTGCTCATTGCTCACACTAATAGACCCATGCTACAAGGAGAACTATGCATATTTTCTTCCTGAGGGGGAGAGGTATTCTAAAATGGTGCTATACCACAAGACAATTGTGGAAAATATGTTGAAAAAATTGCAATCAGACAATGCTAGCGGCAGGGGGCAAGCTTACTTGGGCAACCAAGGAGGAGAGGCATGGGAGATACACACCAGGTACAGCAAAGGCAGGGGTAAACTGTCAAAGGCCAGGGCCAATTTCACGATACCCTCTCAGCATCCATGCCCTAAAGACTGGGTATTTTTGACAAGGAGGGAAAAGGTTTTTGACAAGGATGGTCGAGCAATACTTCACTGACAAAACCAGTATACTCCCTAATTCCTCTGTGACCTTTAGCTATTGGGTCTCACAGCTGGACATCTGGCATGAGCTGACCCTCTAAGCCTTGGTGGTGTTGTGCTGCCTGCTGCTAGCATCTTGTCTGAGTGGGTTTTCGTGCCACCAGGGAGTCATAACAGAGAGGGGCTTTCGCCTCTCAAAAGAAAGTACTGACAGGCTCACTCTGATAATAATGAGCAAAGCCTGGATTAAACCTGACTTTTCCGCACCACCAGATGACAGCAGCACGTAAAATGTTGTTAATGTTCAATATTTGAATGAGGTCCATGAGCTGCTGCCTTCTAAGGTCTATGGATGACTCGATGACCGTTCTTATAATTTTTTCCTGGCTTTGCACTTTATCCTTTATTAGTGTAGAAGTACCACAACTACACACTATTAAGTTTTTTATGAGGCACTCCATTTGGTGTCTTAAAGGGTATATGGATGACCCTGCTTGTAATTATTGGCAGGCTTAGCACTGTGTGCAGAGCTTTTGTGAGGCTAGGAGTAAAGCTGGAGTCTCACTAAACATATGAAAAATCGGTCCAAGTCTCCCTGCCGAGTGTCACAGGAGTGTAATGCGAGTGTAATATGAGTGTCATGCAAGTACAATCTGATTTCTCACATCTAGCATCCGATTTATATCTGAGTGCAGTACGATTGCAATCCAATTTTAACATGAGCTTTTACATAAAACAATTCTCTATGTAATTCACACATCGTTTTCAAAGGAAACAATCTTCAAAACACACATATATATGATAGATACACACGTGGTCAAAATTGTTGGTGCCTCTTGTTTAATGACAGAAAGACCCACAATGGTCACAGAAATAACTTGAATCTGACAAAAGTAATAATAAATAAAAAATCTATGAAAATGAACAAATGAAAGTTAGACATTGCTTTTCAACCATGCTTCCACAGAATTTAAAAAAAAATAAAACTCATGAAATAGGCCTGGACAGAAATGATGGTACCCTTAACTTAATATTTTGTTGCACATCCTTTTGAGGCAATCACTGCATTCATATGATTCCTGTAACTGTCAAGGAGACTTCTTCACTTCTCAACAGGTATTTTGGCCCACGCCTCAAGACTGCTCCAGTTGTCTCGTGTTTGAAGGTTGCCTTTTCCAGATGGCATGTTTCAGCTCTTTCCAATCATTCTCAATAGGATTTAGGTCAGGACTCATAGAAGGCCACTTCAGAATTGTACAATATTTTCCTCTTAGCCATCTTTGGGTGTTTTAGCTGAGTTTTGGGTCATTATCCTGTTGCAAGACCCATGACCTGTGACTGAAACCAAGCTTTATGACACTGGGCAGCACATTTCCCTTTACAATCCCTTGATAGTCTTGAGATTTCACTGTATCCTGCACAGATTCTAGACACCCTGTGCCAGATGCAGCAAAGCAGCCCCAGAACATAGCCTCCTCCATGTTTCACAGTATGGACAGTGTTCTTTTCTTGATATGCTTCATTTTTCCATCTGTGAGCATAGAGCTGATGTGCCTTGCCAAAAAGTTCCATTTTTGTCACATCTGTCCATAGGACATTCTCCCAGATGCTTTGTGGCTTGTCAACATGTAGTTTTGCAAATTCCAGTCTGGCTTTTTTATGATTTTTTTTTCAACAATGTGTCCTGCTTAGTCATCTCCCATGAAGTCCACTTTGGCTCATATGACATATGGTGCGATCTGACACATGTTCCTTGAGCTTGAAGTTCACCTTTAATTTGCTTAGAAGTTTTTCTGGGCTCTTTTGTTACCATTCGTATTATCCGTCTCTTTGATTTGTCATCAATTTTCCTCCTGCGGCCACGTCCAGGGAGGTTGGCTAGGGTTCCATGGAGCTTAAATTTCTGAATAATATGTGCAACTGTAGTCACAGGAACATAAAGCTGCTTGGAGGAGGTCTTATAACTTTTACCTTTAACATGTTTGTCTATAATTTTATATCTAATCTCCTGAGACAACTCTTTCCTTTGCTTCTTCTGGTCCATGTTGAGCGTGGTACACACCATGTCACCAAACACTGTGGGTATCTGTAGCCCTATATACAGACCCACTCCCTGATTCCAAGATTGTAGAAACCTGTGATGCTAATTAGTGGACACACCTTGATTTAACATGTTCCTTTTGTCACATTATTTTCAGAGGTACCATCAATTTTGGCCAGGTCTATTTCATGAGTTTTTTTTGTTTTTTTTTAATTCTGTGGAAGCATGGTTGAAAAGCAATGTCAGACTTTCATTTGTTCATTTTCATAGATTTTTTTTATTTATTATTACTTTTTTTAGATTCAAGTTATTTCTGTAATCATTGTGGGGTTTTCTGTCATTAAACAAGGGGTACCAACAATTTTGACCATGTGTGTATATAGACAGATGTATCACTGACAAGGATCCCCAGACGAAGGTGGGTAAATATAGCCATCCTCAAACCAAAAGGATGCCATCCAAAATTAACCCTAAGAGGATAGGGAAGGAGCCCTCTCCACAACCACAACAGTAACCCCCTCTTAATGGGGGGCCACTGGACCCCCAGGCTTCCCAGGATGCCTGACATGAAAAGCCTGAACCAACCAATCGGCATGCACTGAACCGGCCGAGACCCACGACCGATCCTCCAGACCATACCCCTTCCAGTGCACCAAATACTGCAGATTCCGGTGCACCCACTGAGAATCAACGATGCGCCCAACCTCATATTCCAGGTGGCCTTCCACCAATTGTGACAAGCGTCAGCTTACGCTGAGTCATTTTTCCTTTTAGAGTGGACCCTCTGGGCCGTGGCACCCACCCACCTAGGGCGAGCAAACCTAGTGAGACCCCACCCCCTGTACAGGGAGTGTCAGGGGCAAGACCAAGGGGGTGAGCCACCACGGCAGCTGGACCAGACGGCCGGCTCAGGGAGACACTATTGACGAACAGGATATGAAACATAAGCGAGGTCACAGGGTTTCTTCAGCAAATGTGGTTACACACTTTAATCAGATACAAGGCAAAAACAGAGAATTAGATGCAGGGCACCAACGGTGAAACACGGCAAGGTGCATGCAAGGGCATGCCAAAAGTTCAGACATAACACGTGCAGAAAACATACCGGAGTCCAGGGCAGGGTACGTGTTAGGGATCACACAAGAGTTCCTAGGAGGGATGCGTGCTAGGAAACGCCAGAGTCCAAGATAAGGTGCGCGCCGAGAGACACGACAGAGTCCAAGGCAGGGTGCATGCAAGGAGACACGCCAGGATCCTAGACAGGGTGTGATGGCATCGGACTCCGGACTACTGGCAACAACCAACAGGATCCAGGCATCAGGCTGCGGAAATCAGCTCCGGACATCAGGCCGCAGTCATCTGGTTCCGGACCTCTGGCAGCGGTCGGCAGGTTTTGGGAATCTGGCAGGCAAGCCAGGGTTCAAGGCAGGGTGTGTGCTTGGAGCCAAGCAAGGGTTCAAGGCAGGGTGCATGCTTGGAGACACGCCAGGGTTCATTCAAGGACGGAGGCCTGCGCGTGCAAAGGGCACACCAGGGACAGATTCAAGAATGGAGGCCTGCGCGTGTAGAGGGCACGCCAGGGACAGGTTCAAGGATGGAGGCCTGCGCGTGTAGAGGGACACGCCAGGGACAGGTACAACATACAAACAAGGTGCGCGTATAGAGACACGCCAAGGTCAGAGTTCAAGGCAGAGTCCTGCGCATGCCGAGGGGCATGCCAGGGTCAGGTTCAAGGCAGAGTCCTGCGCATGCAGAGAGGCATGCCAGGGTCAGGTTCCGAGACAGAGTGCATGCCAAAAGTCATGCCAGGGTTCAGACTAAGGAAAAACATGCGCGTGCAAGGGACACGCTAGGGTAAAGGATAGGGCCTGTGTGTGCAAGAGGGCATGACAGGTTATATGGCAAAACCTGCGCGCACTTTTACAGAAGCACGGGGAGGTATGCCAAGGGCAGGCGAGAACCTGCACGTGCTATAGAGAGCACGTAGAGCACAGTGCAGAAACAGCGTGAAGTGTAAGGAAGCACAGAAAGCACGGCTGGGGCACTGGCTAGCTGATCGGTCTGCAGCACTAACAGGCAGGCAAGACTCCAGCGAACCCGGCTGAGTAATAGCAGGCGACACAGCGGTCACTGACCGACGAGCACGGCTGAGGCACAAGCAGGCGGGCACGGCTGAGGCACAAGCAGGAGGCTAGGAAGGCCAGGCACATGCAAAGGGCACACAAAGCAACAAAGCAAAGCAAGACAAGAAACAAGGCAGAGCTAGGCAGGTACGGAACACGGAGCGGAAACTTAGGCAGAGACACAGAGTCAGATCAGAGCGAGAACAGCGCTAGCAGCGGAGCGTAGGCCGAAGCCCAGAGCCGGACCAAGGCAGAGCCTTGGGACTTTCGTGGAAATGTGCAAGAGAGCACGATACGACAGGGTCTAGCATCGGAGCGTAGGCCGAAGCCCAGAGCTGGGTCAAGGGAGCACCTTGAGACTAGACTTGGAAATGTGCCACCATAGGGCAGAGTACGGAAAACCAGGCTGAGACAAGGCTCAGAATAGCAAAGACCAGACATGGCGAAACAGGCTAAGGCAGAGGACAGTGGAAGTACTACAAGGCAAAGCAAGTCAAGGACAAACATGGCACGAGAGACAACACAAGACATGGCACAAGACAAGAGGCAGAGTACAAGCACAGAGCGTGTGCAGAGACGCACGACAGGGCAGAGTGCAGGTGCACAGAATACAGGGAGCGACCGAGCAGACCAAGCAGCCATGCAGGGAAGCAACACAATACTCAGGCCCTGACCATAGGGAGGGGCGGTCTGATATAGCACCATAGCACCAGTACTTCCGGGTCAGAACCAGGGAGGGACTTTGGGTTCAGATATTTTAGGATCATAGAGAGCATCGCTGGAACAGCCTGGGTAGAACCATAGAGGAGGTCACATGATCAGGGGTTTCCAGGAATACAGCGGATTGCAGAATCAGAGCAGGACTGGAACATAGGAAGGGTCACATGATCAGGGGTTTCCAGGAATACAACAGATTGCAGAACCAGACAGAGACGGATGGTTACCCAGCAACAGCGTGCAGCCATGAGGTAAGGCGCGCGTGCACACTGCTCCAGGCATCTTGCGGCATGACAGACATGGCGGACATGACAGACATGGCGGACATGACACCAGTACAGGAGGACTGACGGATGAGGAGTCCTCCTTGACCATTCCCAATAGTTTCAAAAGGGACCTTTGAAAACCATTGGATATTTTGAAGGAGGTGGGAAGCTGTAACTTGTAGGCCACCGGGTTGACAACCTCAATAATTTTAGATGGGTCAATGAACTTAAGACCCAGTTTGGCCAAGAAGACCTTGAGCTTAATATTGCGGGTGGATAACCACATCTTCTCTCTCACTAGGAACGCAGGACCCAACCCCCTTCTTGTCAGTGAAAAATGTATACCTTCCCTGGGCCTTGGTGATGTTTCGCTGAACCTCCACCCACAGGGCCTTTAAGCGTTGCACCATACCCTCCGCCCCCGAACAACCTGAGTCAATGCAAGAAAACTCCCCAAAATGTGGGTTAAACCCATAGTTGACCAGGAAGGGAGACATTCCCGTGGACTGACTCACACGACCGTTGAAACAAACTCTCCCACAGGTAATGCATCACACCAGTCATCCTGTCTGGAAGATGCCAAACATCTCAGAATTTGCTCCAGGGACTGATTAGTGCGTTCGGTTTGCCCATTAGACTCCGGATGATAGGCAGAGGAAAAAGAGTGATTCCCAACTTCTTACAAAATTCCCTCCAAAACTTGGCCACAAACTGCACACCTCTGTCAGACACCACATTCATAGGCACCCCATGCAGACGGACCACATGCTGCACAAACAAACTTGCCAAGGTTTCAGCAGATGGTAAAGCGGGCAGAGGTACAAAATGAGACTGTTTGGAAAATCTATCCACCACCACCCACACAACAGAGTTACCCCTGGAAGGGGGGAAAATTAGTGATAAAATCCATGGACAAATGTGTCCATGGTCTATCCGAAATTGGTAAAGGCACCAATTCCCCGGCCGGCTTGCAATGAGAATTTTTAGAATGGCACAAACCCCACATGTAGACACAAACCTTTTAACATCAGCAACCAAAAAGGGCTACCTGAAAACCCTAGACTCTGCCTCCCGGATGGCTGAAATCCCAGGATGACGTTTCAGCTACCACCACTCCAGTCTGAAGAATGGAGGATGGGGATTCAGGAGGAGACACTGGATCAAAGCTTTGGGACAATGCATCTGCCTTAACATTCTTAGACCCTGGACGGAAGGTGATGCAAAATTGAAATCAGGGGAAAAAAAGCGACCACCAGGCCTGCCTGGGGGTCAATCTTTCGGCTGACTCGATATAAGCTAAGTTTTTGTGATCGGAGATCACGGTGACCGGATGAACAGCCCCCTCCAAAAAATGCCTCCATTCTTCAAAGGCCAACTTGACAGCCAGAAGCTCTCTATTACCCACATAGTAATTTCTCTCGGCAGATGAGAACTTTTTGGAAAAGAAGGCATAAGGTTTGAGGTTGGTCAGAGTAGCAGGACCCTGAGACAACACTGCCCTCAATCCCACCTCAGAAGTGTCAACCTCCACGATAAAAGGTCTAGATGGGACTGGCTGAACCAACACTGGGGCGGACCTAAAACACTTTTTTAAAGTCAGAAAATAGTTTTTCGCAGAAGTCGACCAATTTTTCACATCAGCCTTCTTGAGTGTGAGATCAGTCAGGGGCTTAACCACCTGGGAAAAACCCTTAATGAATTTTCGATAGTAGTTTGCAAACCCTTTATATGATGAGTTTGAACCCAATCAATAATAGCCTGGACTTTTTTCGGATCCATGCAAAACCCCTGACAAGAGATAATCAAACCCAAAAATGACAATTCCTGTACAAAGAATAAACACTTAGCATAAAAATGATTTTCTCTAAGTTTCAGAACAACAGTTCGCAGATGGTGCAAGTGGCATTGACTATCAGGTGAGTACACTAAAATGTCATTGAGATAAATGACCACAAAGCACCCAATCAGATCAGAAGAAAATGACATTAACCCCTTTCTGACATCAGACATACTATCCCGTCCATGGGACCCGGGCCCCTATGCCCATGGACGGGATAGTACGTCTAGCGCGATCAGCGGTGCCCACGTGGTGAGCGCCGCTGATCGCGGCCGGGTGTCAGCTGATTATCACAGCTGACACCCGGCACAATGTGTCAGGGGTGGTCACGGACCGCCCCCGACACGTTAACCCCTTGCACACCGCGATCAAACATGATCGCGGTGTACCGGGGGTTAAAGGGAAGCATCGGCAGGGAGGGGGCTCCCTCCGTGCTTCCCTGAGCCCCCCACGGCAGCGCAATGTGCAGCGCGGCTGCGGAGGGCTCTTTCCCTGCAGGCCCCCGAATACAAGATGGTGACGGGGGCCTTCGGAGGCCTGCAGAGAGCTGGCTTCCTCAGTGCCTGCAAAGCGCAGGCATGAGGAAGTCTGCAGTAGTGCCTGTGACAGATCGCTGATCTGTCACAGTGATCTGTAATGTGACAGATCAGTGATGTCACAGGACAGTGATGTCCCACATGGGACTATGTAATAGAGTAAAAAAAAAAAGTGTTAAAATAATTTTAAAAAAATTGCCAAATAAATTAGAAAAAAAAAAATATTCCCCCAATAAATCCATTTTTTGGAAATAAAAAAAACCAAAACAATAAAAGTACACATATTAGGTATCGCCACGTCAGTAACGACCCGCCCTATAAAACTGTCCCATTAGTTAACCCCTTTAGCGAACCCCTTAAAAAATAAAAATAAAAAATGAAGCAAAAAATAGTGATTTATTATCATACCGCCAAACAAAAAGTGTAATAACGCGCAATCAAAAAGACGCATATAAATATCCATGATACCGCTGAAAACGTCATCTTGTCCCGCAAAAAACGAGCTGCCATACAGCATCATCAGCGAAAAAATTAAAAAGTTATAGCTCGCACAATAAAGCGATGCAAAAAATAATTATTTTTTATATAAAATAGTTTTCATTGCATAAAACCACCAAAACATAAAAAAGACCTAAATGAGGTATCGCTGTAACCGTACTGACCAGAAGAATAAAGCCGCTTTATCAATTTTAAGTTCGTTCAGCACACCGGCATAAATGAAAAAAACTTTATTAGGCTAATATGCCATATTAAAATGCAAAAAACACCTGACGCGTTTCCGGTGCACAAAGGCACCCTTAGTCATAGGCCTATGACTAAGGGTGCCTTTGTGCACCGGAAACGCGTCAGGTGTTTTTTGCATTTTAATATGGCATATTAGCCTAATAAAGTTTTTTTCATTTATGCCGGTGTGCTGAACGAACTTTTTCTTCTTGTGGACTTCTGCTGTGCTCACCAGCGTATTCATGCACCCACCTGTGGATCAATGAACTCAGCCCAAAGTGGTTTTCATTTGGATGCGATGGAAGCTCCCAGTCCTCCCTCTCCTTTATCAATTTTACTGCACGCGGAACGGTGTAAACGCACCCCCCCCCCAAAAGAAATTCATGAAACGCTGGTTTTTGTTCATTCTGCGTCCCAAAAATCTGAATAAAAAGCGATCAAAAAAGTCACGTGCCCGAAAATGGCACCAATAAAAACGTCAACTCGTCCCACAAAAAATAAGACCTCACATGACTCGGTGGGTCAAAATATGGAAAAATTATAGCTCTCAATATGTGGTGATGCAAAAACTATTTTTACAATAAAAAGCGTCTTTTAGCGTGCGACAGCTGCCAAACATAAAAACCGCCATAAATAGTAAATCAAACCCCCCGTTATCACCCCCTTAGTTAGGGAAAAATAATAAAATTAAAAAAGTATGTATTTCCATTTTCCCATTAGGGTTAGGGTTAGGGCTAGGGTTAGGTCCAGGGCTAGGGTTAGGGTTAGGGTTAGGGTTAGGGTTAGGTTTAGGGCTAGGGTTAGGGCTAGGGCTAGGGTTAGGGCTGAGATTAGGGTTAGGGGTGTGTTGGGGTTCGGGTTGGAGTTAGAATTGGGGGTTTCCACTGTTTGGGCACATCAGGGGCTCTCCAAATGCAACATGGCGTCTGATCTCAATTCCAGCCAATTCTGAGTTGAAAAAGTCAAATGGTGCACCTTCCCTTCCAAGCTCTGCCATGCGCCCAAACAGTGTTTTACCCTCACATGTAGGGTATCAGCCTACTCAGGACAAATTGCAAAACAACTTTTGGGGTCCAATTTCTCCTGTTACCCTTAGGAAAATAAAAAATTGGTGGCAAAAATATCATTTTTGTGGAAAAAAATGATTTTTTTATTTTCACGTCCGAGCGTTATAAACTTCTGTGAAGCACTTGGGGGTTCAAAGTGCTCACCACACATCTAGATAAGTTCCGTGGGGGGTCTAGTGTCCAAAATGGGGTCACTTGTGGGGAGTTTCAATAGTTTAGGTACATTAGGGGCTCTCCAAATGCACATGACACCCGCAGACCATTCCATCAAAGTCTGCATTCCAAAACGTCACTACTTCCCATCCGAGCCCCGACGTGCGTCCATACAGTAGTTTTCTCCCACATATGGGGTGCCAGCGTACTCAGGACAAATTGGACAACAACTTTTGGTGTTCAATTTCTCCTGTTACCCTTGGGAAAGTAAAAAAATTGGGGACTAATTGATCATGTTTGTGGAAAAAATACTATTTTTTTATTTTCATGCCCGGGCATTATAAACTTCTGTGAAGCCCTTGGGGGTTCAAAGTGCTCACCACACATCTAGATAAGTTCTGTGGGGGGTCTAGTGTCCAAAATGGGGTCATTTGTGGGGAGTTTCCACTGTTTAGGTACATTAGGGGCTCTCCAAAGGCAACATGACACCCGCAGACCATTCCATCAAAGTCTGCATTCCAAAACGTCACTACTTCCCTTCCGAGCCCCGACGTGTGCCCATACAGTAGTTTTCTCCCACATATGGGGTATCAGCATACTCAGGACAAATTGGACAACAACTTTTGGGGTCCAATTTCTCCTGGTACCCTTGTGAAAATAAAAAAAATGGTAACTAAAAGATCATGTTTGTGGAAAAAATATGAATTTTTTATTTTCACGCCCGGGCGTTATAAACTTCTGTGAAGCACTGGGGGGTTCAAAGTGCTCACCACACATCTAGATAAGTTCCTTGGGGGGTCTAGTTTTTACAAAATGGTGTCATTTGTGGGGGGTTTCCACTGTTTTGGTACATCAGGGGTTTTCCAATCGCGACATGGTGTCCGATATCAATTCCAGCCAAAAACGTCAAATGGCGCTGCTTCCCTTCCGAGCTCTGCCATGCGCACAAATAGTGGTTTACCGCCACATGTGGGGTATCAGCGTACTCAGGATAAATTGCACAATAACTTTTAGGGTCCTGTTACCCTTGGGAAAATAAAAATTGGGGTGAAAAGATCATTTTTGTGGAAAAAATATGATTTTTTAATTGTACCGCTGTACGTTATAAACTTTTGTGAAGCCCATGTGGGTTCAAAGTTCTCACCACATATCTAGATAAGTTCCTTGGGGGGTCTAGTTTCCAAAATGGTGTCATTTGTAGGGGTTTCCACTGTTTAGATACATCAGGGACTCTCCAAACGTGACATGGCGTCCGATCTGAATTCCAGCCAATTTTGCATTGAAAAAGTCAAACGGTGCTCCTTCCATTCTGAGGTCTGCCATGCTCCGAAACAGTCGTTCCCCCCACATATCAGGTATCAGCGTACTCAGGACAAATTGCACAATAACTTTTGCAGTCCAATTTCTCCTGTTACCCTTGGTAAAATAAAAAAAATTGAACCTGAAGTATTTTTTTTGTGAAAAAAAAGTTAGATGTTCATTTTTTTTTAAATATTCAAAAAAATTCCTGTGACGCGCCTAAAGGGTTAATAAACTTCTTGAATGTGGTTTTGAGCACCTTAAGGGGTGCAGTTTTTAGAATGGTGTCACTTTTGGGTATTTTCTATCATATAGACCCCTCAAAGTGGCTTCAAATGTGATGTGGTCCGTAAGAATATACTGTAATGGTGTTACAAAAATGAGAAATCGCTGGACAATTTTTAACCCTTATAACTTCCTAACAAAAAAAATTTTGGTTCCAAAATTGTGCTGATGTAAAGTAAACATGTGGGAAATGTTAGTTATCAAGTTTTTTGTGTGCCGTATCTCTGTGATTTAAGGGCATAAAAATTCAAAGTTGGAAAATTGCAAAATTTTCGCCAAATTTCCGTTTTTCTCACAAATAAACGTAAGTTATTTGAATGAAATTTTACCACTATCATGAAGTAAAATATGTCACGAGAAAACATTGTCAGAATCACCAGAATCCATGGAAGCGTTCCAGAGTTATGACCTCATAAAGGAGCAGTGGTCAGAATTGTAAAAATTGGCCCGGTCATGAACGTGCAAACCACCCTTGGGGGTGAAGGGGTTAATAAAAAATTTTAAAACAGCAGGAGTGTTTGTCAGACTGAAGGGCATGACCAGATTCTCAAACAGGCCTTCAGACGTGAGAAATGCAGCTTTCCACTCATCCCCTTCACGCACCCTTATAAGGTTATGGGCCCCCGTAAATCAAGCTTGGAAAACCATTTGGCCCCCGAGAGTTTGTTACACAGGTCCAGAATGAGGGGAAGTGGATACGTGTTTCTCACGGTAATCTTGTTGAGTTCCCGAAAGTTGAGGGACGGCCGCAAACCAACATCTTTTTTCTTAACGAAAAAAAACCCAGCGGCAACAGGTGAGACAGAAGGGCGGATATGCCCTTTGCGGAGACTCTCCGCAATGTACTCCTTTAAGGCTTGGTGCTCGGGCCCGGATAAAACAAACGAGTCAATGGCACAATCGAAAGGTCTATGTGGTGATAGCGCCTCAGCCTCGCTTTCGGAGAACATGTCTTCAAAGTCTTTTAGGTACTCCGGAATACTTTCCAGACCAACATATGACACAGATACAGATTTTAAAGGGGTGGACAATGGCACAGAATTGCAACACAGACTGGTACAATTGGACCCCCATTGGACAATTTCCCCAGTTACCCAATCAATAATGGGGTTATGAGCGTTGGAGCCAAGGTATACCTAACACTAGATCTGCAGGCAAATTATTCAAGACAAAACAGCTTATGTTTTCCACATGAGCAGGACCCACTCTTAGTGAGAAAACCTCTGACACAAAACAGATTCCCTCCTGGGTGAGAGGAGAGGAGTCAATGGCCACCACCTTGACATAGGATTCAAGCCTAACTGTCCCTATCTTATAAAGATAATGAAAAACTAGGCACTCAACTTCAAAATTAATTTTTTGTGATTTTTTAATGCAGCCCAAAATAAAACGTTTCAGCCACATCTGGCCATTGTCAATTACTACATAAAGAAATAATAAGAAAAAATCAAATCAAATCAACACCATTATTAAATTCATAATGGATGAATAAACAAAAATAAAGTATATACAAGATTGGTGTCGATCCAGGTCATAGAAATATCTTTATACATTCAGTTAGAGCATCAATATACATTCAGTAGTATCCCTTTTCCACAGTTCTACATATACCGGTAGGCACCTAACTTTAACTCACTGTTAACCTATTGTGACATAAGGGTAATTATACCTATCTATCCTTAATAGAGATATGTCTTGCCTTTATACTTTGGATTCCCACGAATCCATGTCACTCTTTTCAGTCTGGTATGTTTTTATTTACTTGTCCTTCTTTTCACTCCTAGAGTGCACCTTAGTATTGAATTCTCAATTTGTATCTATTGTCAGGGTAGCACTGAATTTGAGTAATGTGTATTGATCCTCTAGCTGAATGTATAAAGATATTCCTATGACCTGGCTCAACACTCATCTTGTATATACTTTATTTTTGTTTATTCATCCATTATGAATTTAATAATGGTGTTGATTTGATTTGTTTTTTTCTTATTATTTCTTTACTAGCTATGAACCCATTCTACGCCTGGGTGGCGAGCATTTTTATTGGTATATGGTCTCCCATCCTGGTATGTGCTGCCCCCCTCCTATCCTGGTATGCATGGCACCCCTCTCCCCTATTCTGGTATATATGGTCCCCCCTCATCACTATAATGGTATGCATGGCCCCCTCATCCCTATCCTGGTATGTATAGCTCTCTCACCCCCCCTATCCTGGTATGCATGGTCGCCTCACACCCCAATCCTGGTATGCATGCTACCCCTCATCCCCCAATCCTGGTATGCATGGTCCTCTCGCCCGCCAATCCAGGTATGAATGGTCCCCTTGCCCCCCTTTTCGTGGTATGCATGGTCCCCTCACCCCGCTTTCGTGGTAAGAATGGTCCCCTCACCCCCCCCTTTTGTGGTATGCATGGTCCCCTGACCATCCTTTCGTTGTATGCATGGTCCCCTCGCTCCCCTTTCATGGTATGCATGGTCCTCTCACTCCCCTTTCGTGGTATGCATGGTCCCATCACCCCCCTATCCTGGTAAGCGTGGTCCCCTCAACCTCCTTTCCTGGTATGCATGGCCCTCTCACCCTCCTTTTGTGGTATGCGTGGTCCCCTCTCCCCCTTTCCTGGTATGTGTGGTCCCCTCACCCCCCTATCATGTTATGCATGGTCCCCTCACTCCACTTTCGTGGTATGCGTGGTCCCCTCACTCCCCTTTTGTGGTATGCATAGTCCCCTCACCCCCCCTATCCTGGTATGCGTGGTCCCCTCACCCTCCTTTCCTGGTATGCATGGTCCCCTCACCCTCCTTTCGTGGTATGCATGGTCCCCTCACCCCCCTTTTGTGGTATGCATGGTCCCCTCACTCCCCTTTCGTGGTATGCATGGTCCCCTCACCCCCCTTTTGTGGTGTACATGGTCCCCTCACCCTCCTTTCGTGGTATGCGTGGTCCCCTCACCCTCCTTTTGTGGTATGCGTGGTCCCCTCACCCCCCTTTCGTGGTATGCGTGGTCCCCTCACTCCCATTTCGTGGTATGCATGGTCCCCTCACCCCCCTTTCGTGGTATACATGGTCCCCTCACCCCTCTTTTATGGTATACATGGTCCCCTCACTCCCTGTTTCGTGGTATACATGGTCCCCTCACCCTCCTTTCGTGGTATGTGTGGTCCCCTCACCCTCCTTTCATGGTATGCGTGATCCCCTCACCCCCTTTCATGGTATACGTGGTCCCCTCACTCCCCTTTTGTGGTATGGGTGGTCCCCTGACTCCCCTTTCCTGGTATGCGTGGTCCTCTCACCCCCCTATCCTGGTATGCGTGGTCCCCTCACTCCCCTTTAGTGGTATGCATGGTCCCCTCACTCCCCTTTCCTGGTATGCGTCGTCCCCTCACTCCCCTTTTGTGGTATGCATGGTCCCCTGTCCCCCTTTCCTGGTATACATGGTCCCCCTCACCCCTATTAAACTACACACATACAAAAAAAAACATTTATACTCACCCTTCTTCCCTGTGCTCCAGCGCTGCCTGTCACGTTCTGCTGGAGGCCGGGGAAGGAGTCTGGCGCCAGAGTACGCGCATGCCCATAGCGCTGTCTGGTGCCATATTGCTTAAGACACTGCAAATGCGTCTTCAGTAAAATAGCGCCGGATCGCACTATGCGCATGCGCGATTCCGGCCGCTCTCCTGGCCCGGTCTTCGGCCGAAGAGAAGCACCGCGGCAACGCTCCTCCCGGTCAGGTAAGTATGGCGCCGGACATAGCGGTATGCAGTGTGTACGCGTACCACCATCTCCGGCGCCATACACACTCCTCACCGCTGGCTGCCTCATTCTGTCTGGAGACAGACTGCGCTGGCACGTCGCGCTTGCGCATCCTATAAAGACTTCGGACAGAGTGACGCCTAGCCGGTTATATTATAGATAGCTATGAACCCGTTATACGCCCTGGTGGTGAGCATTTTTATTGGTATATGGTCTCCCATCCTGGTATGTGCTGCCCTCCTCCTATCCTGGTATGCATTGCACTCCTCATCCCCCAATCCCAGTATATATGGTCCCCCCTGATCCCTATAATGGTATGTATGGCCCCCTCATCCCTATCCTAGTACGCATGGTACCCCCTCATTCCTATCCTGGTATGCATGGTCCCCTCACACCCCAATCCTGGTATGCATGCTACCCCTCACCCCCCAATCCTGGTATGCATGGTCCTCTCGCCCCCCAATCCTGGTATACATGGTCCCCTCACCCCCCTTTCGTGGTATGCGTGGTCCCCTCTCTCCCCTTTCCTGGTATGCGTGGTCCCCTCACCCCCCTATCCTGGTATGCGTGGTCCCCTCACCCCCCTATCCTGGTATGCGTGGTCCCCTCACCCCCCTATCCTGGTATGCGTGGTCCCCTCACCCCCCTATCCTGGTATACGTGGTCCCCTCACCCACCTTTCCTGGTATGCATGGTCCTCTCACCCCCCTATTCTGGTATGCGTGGTCCCCTCACCCCCCTTTCCTGGTATGCGTGGTCCCCTCACCCCCCTATCCTGGTATGCGTGGTCCCCTCACTCCCCTTTCGTGGTGTGCGTGGTCCCCTCACCCCCCTATCCTGGTATGCGTGGTCCCCTCACCCTCCTTTCCTGGTATGCATGGTCCCCTCACCCTCCTTTTGTGGTATGCATGGTCCCCTCACCCCCTTTTCGTGGTATGCGTGGTCCCCTCACCCCCCTTTCGTGGTATGCATGGTCCTCTCACCCCCCTTTCGTGGTATACATGGTCCCCTCACCCTCCTTTCGTGGTATGTGTGGTCCCCTCACCCTCCTTTCGTGATATGCATGGTCCCCTCACCCCCTTTCGTGGTATGCGTGGTCCCCTCATTCCCCTTTTGTAGTATGCGTGGTCTCCTCACCCCCCTATCCTGGTATGCGTGGTCCCCTCACTCCCCTTTAACGGTATGCGTGGTCCCCACACTCGCCTTTCCTAGTATGCGTGGTCCCCTCACCCACCTTTCGTGGTATGCATGGTCCCCTGTCCCCCTTTCCTGGTATGCATGGTCCTCCTCACCCCTATTAAACCACACACATACAAAAAAACCATTTATACTCACCCTTCTTCCCTGTGCTCCAGCGCTGCCTGTCACGTTCTGCTGGAGGCCGGGGGAGGAGTCTGGCGCCAGAGTACGCGCATGCCCATAGCGTTGTCCGGTGCCATATTGCTTAAGACACTGCAAATGCGTCTTCAGTAAAATTGCGCCGGATCGCACTATGCGCATGCGCAATTCCGGCCGCTCTCCTGGCCCGGTCTTCGGCCGAAGAGAAGCACCGCGGCAACGCTCCTCCCAGTCAGCTAAGTATGTAAGTATGGTGCCGGACATAGCGGTATGCAGTGTGTATGCGTACCGCCATCTCCGGCGCCATACACACTCCTCACCGCTGGCTGCCTCATTCTGTCTGGAGCCAGACTGCGCAGGCGCATCGCGCTTGCACATCCTATAAAGGCTTCGGACAGAGTGACACTTAGGTTATATTATAGATAGCTATGAACCCGTTATACGCCCGGGTGGTGAGCATTTTTATTGGTATATGGTCTCCCATCCTGGTATGTGCTTCCCCCCTCCTATCCTTGTATGCATGGCACCCCTCATCCCCCAATCCTGGTATGTATGGTCCCCCCTCATCCCTATAATGGTATGTATGGCCCCCTCATCCCTATCCTGGTATGCATGGTACCCCCTCATTCCTATCCTGGTATGCATGGTCCCCTCACACCCCAATCCTGGTATGCATGCTACCCCTCACCCCCCAATCCTGGTATGCATGGTCCTCTCGCCCCCCAATCCTGGTATGCATGGTCCACTCACCCCCCTTTTCGTGGTAGGCATGGTCCCCTCACCCCCCTTTCGTGGTATGCGTGGTCCCCTCACCCCCCTTTCCTGGTATGCATGGTCCCCTCACCCCCATATCCTGGTATGCATGGTCCCCTCACTCCACTTTCGTGGTATGCGTGGTCCTCTCACCCCCCTATCCTGGTATGCGTGGTCCCCTCACTCCCCTTTTGTGGTGTGCGTGTTCCCCTCACCCCCTTTTCGTGGTATGCGTGGTCCCCTCACCCCCCTTTTGTGGTATGCGTGGTTCCCTCACCCCCCTTTCGTGGTATGTGTGGTCCCCCCACCCCCCCTTTCGTGGTATGCATGGTCCTCTCACCCCCATATCCTGGTATGTGTGGTCCCCTCACTCCCCTTTCGTGGTATGCGTGGTCCCCTCACCCCCCTATCCTGGTATACGTGGTCCCCTCACTCCCCTTTCGTGGTATGCATGGTCCCCTCACCCCCCTATCCTGGTATGCGCGATTCCGGCCGCTCTCCTGGCCCGGTCTTCAGCCGAAGAGAAGCACCGCAGCAACGCTCCTCCCGGTTAGGTAAGTATGTAAGTATGGCGCCAGTCAGCGGTATCCAGTGTGTATGCTTACCGCCATCTCCGGCGCCATACACACTCCTCACCGCTGGCTGCCTCATTCTGTCTGGAGCCAGACTGCACAGGCGCATCGCACTTGCACAGTCTATAAAGGCTTCGGACAGAGTGACGCTTAGCCAGTTTTATTATAGATGTAATTGACAACGGCTGGATGTGGCAGAAACGTTTTATTTTGGGATGCATTAAAAAAATCTCCAAAATTAATCTTAAAGTTGAGTGCCTAGTTTTTCATTATCTGTTGTATGGTGTGGGAACCTTCGACGGCACCTTCTCTGATAGTGCACACGGTCCTCTCTTTACCCTACTTTATAAAGAGTCACAACACGAGAGTCAATTAAATTGATGGTAGATCCACAGTCAACAAAAGCGGTGGTCAAAACGATGCCACCAACAACCTCCAACTCCACCTGGAGAAGGATTTTAGAAAATGAGGAAAATTGTACCTGGAAGTCTGGGCAACCTCCTCGATCGTTACCCAGACAGGCATTTCTCGACATCTTAGATGAGGAGGGACAAGAAGGGCAGTCCTTTTTCCAGTATCCCGGGGCTCCACAGTAAAAGCACAGCTCATTATCTCTGCAACGTCTCCTCTCTCTCTCTTTGACCGAGATGGCTCTCACCTTCATGGGTTCTGTAGGCAAAGCAGTGTCCCCTGAGCTGTAGTATAAAGGGGTTTCCTGCTGCATCACCCCTTTGTCACAGAGCCTACGGTCCATATGGACAACCTAGGTCATGGCGTCCTCCTGGGAATCCGGGGGAGGATGCAAGGCCAAAGCATCCTGCAAACGGTTTGACAGGCCTCTGTGGAGAACAGCCCTCTTAAGGCGGCATCGTTCCAGGACATCTCAGCCGGCTAGTGTCTGAACTCGGAACAAAACCACTCCGCTGAGTGCTTCCTCTGTGTCACACTCATCACCATATCCTCAGCCAGATGCACTCTATCAGGCTCATCATAAATATGCCCAAGAGCCTCAAAAAACAGATTCACAGACATAAGATCAGGAGCAAAGGGAGAGAGAGAGAAAAAGCCCAAGCTTGTGGAGCCCCCCTTAATAAAGAAATAATAAATCCCACCCTCTGGCTTTCATTCCTAGAGGCACATGGACGCAGAGAGAAAAACAATTTACAATCCTCGTTGAACCCTGAATATTTTTTTATCCCCAGAAAAGGTGTCAGGCAACTTAACAGGTGGTTCGGGGGAGATTAAGGAATCATCTGTGGTACCCTCACCCCAGGCCCCAGAAGGAAAAGAACCCTGTACGGCATCAACATCCTCTCTCTAAACCTGTTGATGTGACTGAGCCAGTGTTCGCTTCTCCACAGATAGTTTTTGCATCATTTGAGTGAGGCTATTCACTTGCTCAGAGATAGCATGCAGCAGACCAAAGGAAAAAAAGTGCAAAATCTCGCTTAAATGTTTAGGTCAGTGATAATATCAAGAACCCTGCTGCATACAGCAGCAGTCTGTGAACGTGTTACAGAAGGACAGATAGTGTGTGAGGAGCACTACGGTGAGCTTACCTGCTGGAGTGCAGGACCTGAGACACGTCACCACCAGGGGAGTGGCCGGAGGTGGAGCCAGAGACCGAGTATCGGCTGTGACCTGCAAAGCTGGAGAGTAGTCTGAACATGCCGAGGTTAAGCCAGGAGGTCGATAAAGTGGAAAAGGGTTAGACACTAAGAGTGGTCAGGACATAGCAAAAGGTTGGGAAGCCGAAGATAGTGGTGCAGTACAAACAGGGCAGACAGGTGGGAAGTTAGAGTACCAAGTCGAAGGTCAGAGCCAGAAACAGACAATAAGCACAGAGTCACAAGGCAATGCACAGAACGAGAAAACAGACCGGGTCATACACAAGAAAGCAATCGGACTAAACAGTATGCAAGCACACCATGGGGTCATACACACAGCCAAGACAAATGTATCCCTGACAAGGATCCCCAGAGGAAGGCAGGTAAATATAGCCCTCCCCAAACCAAAAGGAGGCCATACAAAATTAACCCTGAGAGGACAGCAAAGGAACCATGTCCATAACCATGCTTCTACAGAATTAAAAAAAAATAAAACTCATGATATAGGTGTGGCGCCCCCAGGAGTATGGCCACCACAGTGGCTTTGCCTTCCTCCAGGGAGGGTAATGCCAGGCTTGGAAGCAGTGAAGGGTCTCTCTCGCAGCTAACCTATACATGCAACACAGTTCCACTCCAGGCCAGCAGGGGGGACCCTGAACCGGAATTGAAGGGAGGAGTGCGCTCTGAGGGCCAAGAGGAAGGAGTGGTCAGTTAGTGTGAGGAAGATGAAGTGTGCAGACGTGAGAGAGAAGCGCGGAGATCGAGCAGAGAGGAAAGGCTCATCTCCAGTGAAAGCGCATGAACTGGAGCCTGGTCTCCACGGTTGTACGGATACTTATGTTCCTGTAACAGACACCAGAGGAGTAGGAGGCTGTATATGCCCTACCCCCATCTAAGACACGGAGGCACAACAGCACGGAGTGAGCCAAGAGAGGAATAGCGGCTACAGCTGTCTGCCATACGAGTAGTGCTAGTTGAGGAGAATTAGGAGGAACTTCAGTGTAACTCAGTACTAGGAGTACTTCATTCAAATAAGCGCTAGGGAAGGAGACTGCACAGCCCATCTGCTGAGAGAGAATCCTGAGCTGCTTCCAGGCTAGCCTCCTTCGGTACCATCTGTAATCAGGACCCTGGACTGCATTTATCAAGTAAAGGTACAGAAATTGCACCCTGCTGTGTCTTTGTCTGCTTCCTACCCTTCCGGCACTGCTACATCCCCATGCCAACCACATCTACACTGCCCTGGGACTACAGCTTCACCTGTGGGGAGCTTTTACATCTTTGCTGCACCATACCATCAGTCCCAGTGGATCTTCATGCAGCGTCGGCTTAACATCTCACTTGCCAAAGACCACAGGTGGCGTCACAAACTATTCATTTGACCAACTACACTCCACCATTCAATCTCCCCCATTACTTGGGCGCCCAGGGCCACGGACCGGGTCACCGCTGCTGTGACACATCCCGCTGACACCGGCCCGGTACCGAGTACCCCACAGCCCTGGGAGGGCGACCCATAGGCCTGGACAGAAATGATGGTACCCTTAACTTAATATTTTGTTGCACAACCTTTTGAGGCAATCACTGCAATCACAGGTATTTTGGCCCTCTCCTCAAGAGCAAACTGATCCAGTTGTCTCATGTTTGAAGGTTGCCTTTTCCAGACGGCACGCTTCAGCTCTTTCCAAAGATGCTCAATAGGCTATAAGTCAGGGCTCATAGAAGGTATGTGCAGATGCATAGTGCAGATGCATTTAGGCCTCTCTGGTTTGTATCTGAATTTTTTGGAGGATTTTTTCCTCTTTTTGAGGTTTTCAGGTTAGAGTAGGACTGGCAAGAGTAAGGAACTTTGACGCAGTTTGCCAGCTTCCGTATTAATGCCTTAATATCAACCAATACCTTACATATATTGATATGTTTTTTGTGCACTTTTTATATTTCTTTCAGGGTGCAGTTGGGCCCAAATGGTTCTGCAAACTTGTGGCCTCTGTTCACATGGGATGCATTCTAGTTGGCACTGGGCAGCCCCCCTATATGGTGTTACTAAGAGGTTGTGAACCAGAAGCCCTGCATTCCCTGTGTGAACACTGCCACATGCGGATTATTTCTTCTGCACTGGTGTACCACACGGCCAATCCCTGATTGTAGGCTGGCTGTTTCATTTGGTATTTATGCACCTGTGCAGCTGCCACTTTACTTCGGTCCACTGCTCCCTGTATTAGTGCAGATGCATTTAGGCCTGTCTGGTTTGGGCCCTACTCTACTCTAAATTATTAAACATAAATAAATATATTTTTTATGTATTTTTCTTTAAGGGAACGAGTGACATACATTTACTTTTTTTTTAAAAAAAAAACAACCATTAATACCACATGCAAGGGACAAATATCGTCACACCATGACCAAACCACATATTACCACCACATAGTGACTGAATGCTATCACATACAAGGAACAAATACCGCCACCCCATGGCAAGACCACATATTACCACCACATAGTGACCGAATAATACCACATACAAGGAACAAATACCACCACACCATGGCCAAACCACATATTACCACCACATATTACCACCACATAGTTCAAATTACTAATACTGACCTAAAAGACCATCTATAACCTGCCTCCCCCATATGTCTCTGAACTAATCTCCCGATACCTTCCCTCATGTAATCTCCGGTCCTCCCAAGACCTCCTTCTCTCCTCCACACTTATTCGCTCCTCATCCAACCGCCTCAAGACTTCTCCCGAATTGCCCCTATCCTCTGGAATTCTTTGCCTCAAAAAGTCCGACTATCAACCACATTTGGATCCTTCAGACAGAACCTGAAAACCCACCTCTTCAAGAAAGCCTACAGCCTGCAATGACCCCGCTACCTCCTTCTCTCTCACAACTATCAGAGATATCACCTCAACCAACACCGGAACTGCTGCAACCCACCAACCTACTGTCTCCTTCCCCACCATCCTGTAGCATGTAAGCCCAAAAGGGCAGGGTCCTCTCCCCTCTGTATCAGTCTGTCATTGTTAGTTTGTTTACTGTTAGTGATATCTGTAATTTGTATGTAACCCCTTCTCATGTACAGCACCATGGAATCAATGGTGCTATATAAATAAATAATAATAATAATAACAGTGACTGAATAATACCACATACAAGGAACAAATACAGCCACACCATGACCAGACCACATATTACCACCACATAGTGACTGAATTCTACAATACTGATCATTAATTTAAAAAAAAACACAATACTAAGTGTCATTGTATACAGGAGCTCTGTATTTACTGTCAGTGTACAGGTAATACAGTGATCACTGGTGACATTATACACAGGAGCTCTGTATATATTGACAGTGTACAGGTAATACAAGGATGACTAATGACATTATACACAGTAGCTCTGTATAGAGTGTCAGTGTATAGTGTCAGTGTACAGGTACCAGTGATGTCTCTAGCTGATGTCCTTCATCTTTGCTTTTGTTTTTCATCCAGAACAGACCGTCATCACTGCTTCCAGCCAGGATTCGTCACTGCATAAAATAACACAGTTACCTAGAGCACCGCTTCCAGAGCACGTTCCCCACTTTTCCCCTTCTACACTTCACATCTGAATACAGAGGTGCACCCACAATCAATTTATAATTGGTTATTAAGCAACCTCATAGATTGCAAGCTTGCGAGCAGGGACCTCATTCCTTTTGATATCTGTTGATCTATGTGTTTATTGTTATGCTTAATGTCCATTGTCTGTACAAGTCCACTCTAAAATGTAAAGTGTTGCGGAATATGTTGGCGCTATACAAATAAAATTATTATTATTAACTCACCATTCCAAATATAAATTATAATCCACCACTGTGCACCCACTAACTATAAATAGCCACTTTCCCCATTTAATATATAAATTAATTAGCACCTTTACTCTTTCTCCCAATTCATTACAAGTCAGTTCATCCTCAACGCCCCCTACTGTGTACCTCCCGCTCTAACCCTAACCCCGATTCATTATATTTACATGCCCCTCCAGTCCCAATTCATTTTCATGTCTTCTCTCTCTCACCCTCTATTCATTATCAACTGCTCTACCCCACATTCAATACATCATTTACTCCCCCACCCTCAACATCATTATTTGTTCTCCCCCACATCATCATTTGCTCCCCCACCCCCTTCAATTTAGTAAATCCTGCTTTGAGCAGGGGGTTCAAAGTGCTCACCACACATCTAGATAAGTTGCTTGGGGGGTCTAGTTTCCAAAATGGGGTCACTTGTGGGGGAGCTCCAATGTTTAGGCACACAGGGACTCTCCAAACGCGACATGGCAACCGCTAAATATTCCAGCATATTTTCCACTCAAAAAGTCAAATGGCGCTCCTTCCCTTCTGAGCCCTGCCGTGCACCCAAACAGTGGTTTATGACCACATATGAGGTATCGGGGGACTCAGGAGAAATTGCCCAACAAATTTAAGAATCCATTTTATCCTGTTACCCATGTGAAAATGAAAAAATTGATGCTAAAAGAAAATTTTTGTTGGAAAAATTAAAATGTCCATTTTTTCCTTCCATGTTGCTTTCGTTCCTGTGAAGCACCTGAAGGGTTAATAAACTTTTTGAACGTGGTTTTAAATACCTTGACGGGTGCAGTTTTTAGAATGGTGTCACTTTTGGGTATTTTCTGCCATATAGATCCCTCAAAGTGACTTCAAATGTGAGGTGGTTCCTAAAAAAATGGTTTTGTAAATTTTGTTGTAAAAGTGAGAAATCTCTGGTCAACTTTTAACCCTTATAACTTCCTAACAAAAAAAATTTTGTATCCAAGATTGTGCTGATGTAAAGTAGACATGTGGGAAATGTTATTTATTAACTATTTTGTGTCACATTACTCTCTGGTTTAACAGAATAAAAATTCAAAATTTGAAACTTGCGAAATGTTCAAAATTTTCACTAAATTTCCATTTTTTTCACAAATAAACGCAAAAATTATCGACCTAACTTTGCCTCTAACATGAAGGCAATATGTCACGAAAAAACATTCTCAGAATCGCTAGGATCCGTTGAAGCGTTCCTGAGTTATTACCTCATAAAGGGATACTGGTCAGAATTGCAAAAAATGGCCCGGTCATTAAGGTCAAAATAGGCTTGGTCATGAAGGGGTTAAAGCAGGCACCAGCAAGCCTCCTGCACTGCCTGTCAGATCAGCTACCTGACACTATACAGTAATGTCCCAACCTGGGACAAAGTAAAAAAGTTTTTTTTTTAAATTAACATGTGTAAAAATAATTTTTTTTTAAATTCTTAAATAAAGAAAAATAAATAAATATTCCCCAATAAATTAATTTCTTTATGTAAACAATAAAAAAATAAAAGTACACATATTTAGTATCGCCGCGTCTGTAACGACCCGCTTTATAAAACTGTCCCACTAGTTAACCCCTTTAGTGAAACCCGCAAAAAACAATGCTTTATCATCATACCGCCGAACAAAAAGTGGGATAGCACACGATCAAGAAGACGAATATAAATAAACATGGTACTTCTGAAAACGACATCTTGTCCCGCAAGAAACGAGCTGCGATACAGCATCATCAGCGATAAGATTAAAAAGTTATAGCTCGCAGAATAAAGCAATGCAAAAATAATTATTTTTTTACATAAAATTGTTTTTATTGTATAAAAGCGCCAAAACATAAAAAAAGATATAAATGAGGTGTCACTGTAATCGTACTGACCCAAAGAATAAAACTGGTTTATCAATTTTAACACATACAGAATGGTATAAACGCCCCCCCAAAAGAAATTCATGAATTGCTGGTTTCTGTTCATTCTGCGTCCCAAAAATCGTAATTAAAAGCGATTAAAAGATGTCATGTGCCCAAAAATGGTACCAATAAAAAACGTCCACTCGTCCCGCAAAAAATGAGACCTCACATGACCCTGTGGGCCAAAATATGGAAAAATTATAGCTCTCAAAATGTGGTGATGCAAAAACTATTTTTTGCAATAAAAAGCTTTTTTTAGCATGTGACAGCTGCCAAACATAAAAACACGCTATAAATAGTAAAACAAACCCCCCTTTATCAGTTCCTTAGTTAGGGAAAAATAATAAAATAGAAAAATGTATTTATTTCCATTTTCCCATTAGGGTTAGGGTTGGGGGCTAAAGTTAGGGTTAGGGTTGGGGCTAAAGTTAGGATTAGGGGAGGGGCTAAAGTTAGGATTAGGGTTGGGATTAGGCTTAGGGGTGTGTTAAGGTTAGGTTTCTGGTTAGGGTTATGGTTAAGGTTGGGATTAGGGTTAGGGGTGTGATGGGGTTAGGGTTAGAGCTAGAATTGGGGGGTTTCCACTATTTAGGCACATCAGAGGCTCTCCAAACGCGACATGGCATCTGATCTCAATTCCAGCCAATTCTGCGCTGAAAAAGTCAAATGGTGCTCCTTCTCTTCCGAACGCCAAAACAGTGGTTTACCCTTACATATGGGGTATCAGTGTACTCAGGACAAATTGCACAATAACTCTTGGGGTCCAATTTCTTCAGTTACCCTTGGGATAATAAAAAATGGGGGCAAAAATATCATTTTTGTGGAAAAAAATATGATTTTTTATTTTTATGGCTCTACGTTATAAAATTCTGTGAAGCACTTAGGGGTTCAAAGTTCTCACCACAAATCTAGATAAGTTCCTTGGGGGGTCTAGTTTCCAAAATGGGGTCACTTGTGGGGGTTTCCACTGTTTAGGCACATCAGGGGCTATCCAAACGAGGCATGACGCCCCCAGACCATTTCATCAAAGTCTGCAATCCAAAATGTCACTACTTCCCTTCCGAGCCCTGACATGTGCCCATACAGTAGTTTTCTCCCACATATAGGGTGCCAGCGTTCTCACGACAAATTGGACAACTTTTTGGGTCCAATTTCTCCTATAACACTTGGGAAAATAAAAAAATTGGGACTAAAAGATCATGACTGTGGAAAAAATATGATTTTTTTTTATTTTCACGCCCGGGCGTTATAAACTTCTGTGAAACCCTTGGGGGTTCAAAGTTCTCACCACACATCTATATAGGTTCCTTGGGGGTCTAGTTTCCAACATGGTGTCATTTGTGGGGGAGTTTCCACTGTTTAGGCACATCAGGGGCTCTCCAAACGCAAAATGGCATCCAGCCATCCCTTCCGAGCTCTGCCATGCGCTTAAACAATGGTTTACCCCCACATATGGGGTATCAGCGTACTCAGGACAAATTACACAATAACTTTTGGGGTCCTGTTACCCTTGGGAAAATAAAAATTGGAGGTGAAAACATAATTTTTGTGGAAAAAATATGATTTTTTAATTTTACAACTGTACGTTATAAACTTCTGTGAAGCACTTGGGGGTTCAAAGCTCTCACCACACATCTAGATGTAAGGCTTCTAGGGAGAAACTCGAAAGTGGACCCTCTGGGTCACAGCTCTAGAGCCCCCGAGGGCGAGCGAACCAGGTGAAGACCACCCCCTATACAGGGAGTGTTAGGGACAGGCCCAAAGGGGTTGGAACCACGACAGCCAGAGCCAAAGAGGTGACTTAGGACAACACAGGAAAAGTAGAGTGGAAGACTGGAAGTAAGGACAATGTACAGATATGAGCCGGGAAGTACCAGAGGCAGAGGAGTACTGGAGGCAAGATGGACCAGGAGGACCTGGGTTGGCAGGGACTTGATGCTGTGAGAGAGGAAGGACAGCAATGAGTGAGGTGCAGGGAGATGGGGGTACGGCCAGGAGGACACAGACTGGTATGGATTGGGACACAACTGGGCAAGCAGGAATGACAGAAACACAGGACTGGCAGGCAGGGCAGAGACACGGGACAAGCAGGAACGACAGAACAGAGACACAGGACTGGCAAGCAGGGCAGAGGCACAAGGCAGGCAGGGCAGAGACACTGGACAAGCAGGAACGACAGAGACACAGGACTGGATGGAAAGCCAGAGACACAGGACAGGTGCTAAGACACAGGGCCTGAGAACAAAGAAGGACGCTAAGCAGAGGATGCTAGTGCCACAGCGTTAGTTAAACAGGCGTCTTACCGCCGCCAATGCCGAGTTGAAATTCCCAGTGGGTGCTGCCATGATGGGGCTGGACCACCGGGTCACGACCTCCCAGAAGACCGAGTGGCGAGGGAAGTGCGACCGCGCATGCATGAGCTGCTGATGTGCCGCAACCCCGAGAAGACAGGCGGGGACGGCGTGGGACCATGTTGGGGATGCGCCGGGAGGCGGAGACAGACGGGTGATGGATCGAGGATGTGACACTAGATAAGTTCCTTGGGGGTTCTAGTTTCCAAAATGAGGTCACTTGTGGGGGGATTTCACTGTTTAGGCACATCAGGGCGCTCCTTCTCTTTCAAGATCTGCCATTCGCCCAAACAGTGGTTCCCCCCACATATGGGGTATCAGCGTACTCAGGACAAATTGCCCAATAACTTTTGGGGTCTAATTTCTCCTGTCACCTTTGGGAAAATAAAAAGAATTGAACCTGAAGTAATTTTTTTGTGAAAAAATGTTAAATGTTCTTTTTTTTTTAAACATTTAAAAAATTCCTGAGAACCACCTGAAGGGTTAATAAACTTCTTGAATGTGGTTTGAGCACCTTGAGGTGTGCAGTTTTTAGAATGGTGTCACTGTTGGGTATTTTCGGTCATATAGACCCCTTAAAGTGACTTCAAATGTGATGTGGTCCCTAAAAGTAAATGGTGTTGTAAAAATGAGAAATCGCTGGTCAACTTTTAACCCTTATAACTTCCTAACAAAAAAATTTGGGTTCCAAAATTGTCCTGATGTAAAGTAAACATGTGGGAAATGTTATTTATTAAATAAACATGTGGGAAATGTTATTTATTAAGTATTTTATGTGCCATATCTCTGTGATTTAAGGGCATAAAAATTCAAAGTTGGAAAATTGCAAAATTTCCATTTTTTCAACAAATAAAGGCAAGTTATATCAAAGAAATTTTACCACTAAAATGAAGTACATTATCCTTTGCTAGGTGAAGAAAATGGGGCATCAGACTGCGCTGCTCGCCTGTCAGGATGATGTACCAGAGGAGTCCCAGTGGAAAATAGACTTTATTTCTACACTTTTCGTGGTGATCACACCACCTCCTCAGGACAGTCTGTACACATACACATACAGGGTCTGCTATTTATAGCAAGGAAGCAGATGGAGACGCCGCCTTTCAAAAAAAGGCCAAACCCAATGGGCGGGGAATCAGACTTAAGCACATATATATGATTTTGGTCTGTAAAGGGCCCATATATTGTTCTTGCACAGGAGTACATTTCTGTCTGTGTCTGCCAGTTACCTGCATTCAGCATAGGAAGAGTTGATCTGGGAGGGATAGTTTGGGATTAGAGGCATATAGGCAAGGTTTATTGCCTTACAGTCCTTTGAAAGGTCTACTGCTGCTGAAACCTAAAAAACAAAACTCCCTTTCAGGGCTATATATTTTCTTTTCCCTATTAATACCAGAACATTGGCAGGCATATATCATATACCTAATTTAAAATGCGCAAGGCGTGTAGTAAGAAACACATGTACTCAGGAGTGGACACTGAGAGCTTGGGGCCCTGTGCAAGAAATATTTCTGGCCTCCCCCTGCCTGCCTCTTATGATGAGGACAGTCTGGCCATGGAGGCCTGTAAGCAAGGGCGTACATAGAGTTCACAGGGCACCATAGCAAAAGTTCTATTTGGGCCACCCCATCGCACTAAAAATATATAAATTTATATTTTTTTACTGAAATGGAGATATACAGCTATGGCAAAAATTAAGAGAACACCACATCAGCCCATTCTCCAGACCTGAACCCCATTGAAAACCTCTGGAATGGAATAAAGAGGAAGATGGATAATCACAAGCCATCAAACAAAGAACTGCTTACATTTTTGCACCAGAAGCAGTGTGAAAGACTGGTGGAAAGCATGTCAAGACACATGAAAGCTGGGATTAAAAATCATGGATATTCCACAAAATATTGATTTCTGAACTCTTCCTGAGTTAAAACAGTATTGTTGTTTCTAAATGATTAGGAACTTGTTTTCTTAGCATTATTTGAGGTCTGAAAGCAATGGTTTGTTTTTTTTTTAAATTTTGACAATTTCTCCTTTTTAGAAAAAACCAACAAAATTTATTGCTTAGAAATTCGGAGACATGTCATCAGAAGTTTGTAGACTAAAAGAACAATTTACATTTTGCTCAAAAATGTACCTATAAAGAGAAAAATCAGACAAACTGAAAATTTGAAGGTGGTCTCCTAATTTTTGCCAGAGCTGTATATCTCCGTTAGGATTGGGTTCTGTTGAGACCAACAATGCATATATTATATTAAATATGTCTGGTATCTATATCATCTGGTATCTGATAAATGATTATTCCTGAAATTAACCAAGTTATCCCCAATCCTCAGAGGTGGGCATTGACAGCTTGGGGCCACTGTGCAAGAAATATGTCTAGGTCCCCACCTCCCTGCCCAGCATGCCACTTATGATGAGGACAATCAGGCCATGGGACCCCCAGAGGCTTCAGCTCTGAACAACAAGCAATATTGTCCTCATTGTCTCCGCCCTGCAAGTACGAGCGTACATAAGAGTTCACAGGGCACCATAGCAAAAGTTATATTTGCGCCTCCCAAATATACATTATATATAGCGGTACTTAGTGTTTTTTTTTAATGAAATTTAGATATATATCTCCATTATGATTTGGCGCTGCTGAGTCCAACCAAGTATAAATTATATTAAATTATATGTCTGGTATATATACACCATCTGGTATCTCATAAAGGGTTATTCCCGAAATAAATCAAGTTATCCCCAATCCCGATGATAAGGGATAACTTACCGACTTTTGGGGGACTGACTACTGGGACCCCCAGCAATCCTGAGAACAGGACTCTGCAGCTCAGCCATGAAAGGCTTGGAGAGGGTGTGTGGCGCCCCTGAGGCTCGGTCGCCACAGAGGTACTGCACCTTCTCCTAAGGTGTAGAGCCCCACCGTCCAGGTAAGGTGGGAACTCCTTTCCACACTCCAACACTTGCACCCCACACAACAGGGTAGTTCTGCACAACCACATTGCGGCTCAGTGCTTATAGAGTAGCAGAGCACCTTTGGTGGTTCCCTGCTTGGAACACTGGATGTGCTGGGAGGTGGGTGGAGTTGAGATACATAAAAAGAGTGGGAAAGTGTAGGATGACAGGTCAGTCTGACAGAAGGTCAGTCGGGTAGGAAGTCACACAGACAGGAGTGAGGATCCCTGGAAAAAGGGATGGAGGAAAGAGTGCTGCAACTGCCTCAGTGACCTGAGCCAGCTGGCACGGGAAAGGAAAAGAAGGAGAAAGACGTAGAACTGAAATCTAAGCTTCCATAAGAAAGAAAGACAAGTACGGAACGAAGGACTAGAGAGAACAGAGAGGACGTGGGTTAGAAGATGAACCCTGCCTATAGGTTCTCAGCGCAAGGCCGGGGCCCGGTCCCCGAGGTTGTATGGCCACTTATGGTCCTGCAGCAGACACCGGTGGAGTAGTTGGCTGTAAATGCACTACTCCCATCTAAGACTTGGGGCACAACAGCGATTGGATAGAGAGCCGGGACTCAGGAGAAGGGAGTCCCCGAAGCAGGCTACAGCTGTCGGCCGTACAAGTAGAGTTCTTGGGAACATCTGACAGGAGGAACTCCAGAGTACCACGGTACTGGAGATCTTCACACTTAAAGGTGCTATAGAGGAGAGGTTCAGGAAAGGCACATAAGTTGGCGGAGTGTTGGAGGGGAGCTTTCCATCTTGCCTGGAGGTTGACCGAGACCCTGACCCAGAGGACACGGTACAGAAGCGGGCATTACTGACTGTGAGTAAAGCTTTGGAACTATATGCCCTGGTGTCCTCCCTTTCTGCGTACGTCTGCCTGACAATGCTACATCCCCTGTGTCGGACACTACACCACCTAAGTGTCCCCACATCTACACTGCCCTGGGACAACAGCCCTGCCTGTGGAGGGCTATACCATCCTCGCTGCACCACACCATCTGTCCCAGGGGATCTGTTTGCAGCGTCGGCTTAATACCTCCCTTGCCGAACACCACAGGTGGCGTCACAAACTATTCCATTCCACTTAAACTACATTACAAACTCCCATTGATTTTTGGGTGCCCAGGGCCACGGACCGGGTCACCGCTGCTGTGACACATCCCCCTGACACCGGCCCAGTACCGAGTACCCCATGCCCCTGGGAGGGCGACCCAACTTGGCGTCACGAACAGGATGACGAGACCCAATGCCATCGGGTTCTGTGTGCCTGAGATTTGTTGGACGTTGAACTTTTGAAAATGTGTAGAAGACCCAATTTAATAGACTGTGACATGAATATTAAAAATGGCCGCTGGCGCGGAGAAGAAGGGCGTGAAGAGATGGAAGGTCCTAGGAAAAGACCGCGAAGAGTCTTGTGCCTTCCCTGCCTGAATTACTATGTGACAGCAACATGGCCCTCCCCCCGAGGGGTTCGTATACTGGCTTGGTATGGAGGCGCTGGAAGAAGACGCCGCCCCCGGAAGGAGGGGCAGAAGAAGCCAGTGGCAGGAAAGGGGCCGAGGTGGAGAGAAGAATGCCATTTTGGAGAGAGAGGGAAGGAGGCCTGTAGAGCGCGCAGAGGTTAAGTTGGATCTCCCCGGCGCCATGGCTGAAGGCTCCAACCCCATAGTGGAGATGAACCGTCAGTAGCTGGAGGACGAAATTGCCCAGCTGACGCGCCGCCTGCAACTGAGACAGGAAGCACTATGGACATTGAATCTGCAGCACGCCCAGGAGGGGCCTACACCTGCGGTGCCCGCGACACCGGTACCCGCCACTGCTGCACGTGACCTTTTCCCGGCCGACCCTGTGGAGCCTGCAATCGCTGCCATGTCACCAGCAGCGTGCCCTGTTCCCTCTCTGCCGCTACTATGGGAGGAGTTGTACACAGCCCAGGGAGCTCAAGCGGAGGAAGAGAAGCCCCTGCCCGGACCTGACGCGGCTGCGCAGGTCCCGCCAGCAACCCCCACTGAGCTGGAGCTGCGATTGGCTCCACCGCCGTCCCCGGTGTCTCACCGGGTGGCGCCCGTTGCCACCATGCCTGCACCGGAGCGGAGGCCACACCGCCAGGAGGCACCAGGTATATACCCCGGCCCTTCTAATGGGTTGACCTCCGAATTCATGTTGTCCGAGGTGGGTTTGCGACAACTCGAAATGGGGCAGTTGGAAGAGTCCGCTGGGGGTGCTAGTCAGTCAGAGATGGGACGGTGGAAGAGGTCCCTACTGAGAAGGGTACGGCTGGAACAGGCGCGCACGATTCGACATCTTCGGGGAATAGATGAGTCTCTGTCGCTTTGGGATAGTGACCTTGGGATCCCTTGGCGGCCGAACCCTCGTTTAGTTGCTTATCAGCGCCAACAAGCTGCGGAATCCCTCAGTGCTAAGCCTCATACCAGAGCAGCGGAATCACCTATTGAGGAGGAGCAGTTGATGGGCATTGAGATGCATCATGGGTTCCCTTTACCACAGCTTCAGTGCCCTATAGCCAGAAACCAGAATCAAGATGAAGATACAACATCTGGTAGCAGTTCCCAATCAGCTTCCAGAACCCCAGGAGGGGACCAACACTTACAGTAACTCTCGTGACCCAGGAGGGTATTTAGCACCATTGTGCCTTTTTGTTTGCATATCATGGTTTAGTTTTTGGTTTTCCAGAGTTGCCCTGTTTTGATTGGCAGCGTTTCTACATTTGGAACTGAGGAGATCATGAACGCTGTGTGATCAGGACTGTTATTGTGGGTGGTTGAACCTCTTTAGGTGCCCTCTCTTGGTTTTACATAAGGACACTTTGCGAAGATGATGTCTACCTCAAAGGACACTGCAAGAGATCCCGGCTGGGAGCAGTGTCCAGCACGTACAAGAATAATTGTTGAAAGTTTTAATGTGAAGTATTTTGATAATGATGTATCTTATGAGAGTATTAGTAACTAGGAAATGGCTTTTATATAGAATTAGGAATGTTTTTGAGTTGAAAGATTTGAATAAAGAGTTGAAAATGTAAATGGTGAACCAGGTCACAGTTGTCACTTGAAAGAAAGTAGAAAATGTGCACTAGAAAGAGAAGAAGAAATGTGTACTAGAGAAGGAAAGATGAAGAATACTGAAGTGATAGTGAGTCACAGATAATAGCACTTAGAATTACGTGAAGTATGAAAAATTGCACTTTTGACTTGAAATTTAGATAGTTAATTAAGAATTGTTTGCAATGTTCAAGAAACAATGCCTCCTATATTAGGAAGTTTAGTATAAGAAATGTTTATGCAGCAATATAAAATTTTGTATGTTCCTGTACTGTCAACTTTGTTTATCTTGCAGCCCGCGGACGTGCTGTGTTTAACGAGGGGGGTATGTGGCGCCCCTGAGGCTCGGTCGCCACAGAGGTACTGCATCTTCTCCTAAGGTGTAGTGCCTCACTGTCCAGGTAAGGTGGGAACTCCTTTCCACACTCCAACACTTGCACCCCACACAACAGGGTAGTTCTGCACAACCACATTGCGGCTCAGTGCTTAGAGAGTAGCAGAGCACCTTTGGTGGTTCCATGCTTGGAACACTGGATGTGCTGGGAGGTGGGTGGAGTTGAGATACATAAAAAGAGTGGGAAAGTGTAGGATGACAGGTCAGTCTGACAGAAGGGTAGGAAGTCACTCAGACAGGAGTGAGGATCCCTAGAAGAAGGGATAGAGGAAGGAGTGCTGCAGCTGCCTCAGTGACCTGAGCCACCTGGCACGGGAAAGGAAAAGAAGGAGAAAGACCTAGAACTGAAATCTAAGCTTCCATAAGAAAAAAAGACAAGTACGGAACGAAGGACTAGAGAGAACAGAGAGGACGTGGGTTAGAAGATGAACCCTGCCTATAGGTTCTCAGCGCAAGGCCGGGGCCTGGTCCCCGAGGTTGTGTGGCCACTTATGGTCCTGCAGCAGACACCGGTGGAGTAGTTGGCTGTAAATGCACTACTCCCATCTAAGACTTGGGGCACAACAGCGATTGGATAGAGAGCCGGGACTCAGGAGAAGGGAGTCCCCGAAGCAGGCTACAGCTGTCGGCCGTACAAGTAGAGTTCTTGGGAACATCTGACAGGAGGAACTCGAGAGTACCACGGTACTGGAGATCTTGACACTTAAAGGCACTATAGAGGAGACGTTCAGGAAAGGCACATAAGTAGGCAGAGTGTTGGAGGGGAGCTTTCCATCTTGCCTGGAGGTTGACCGAGTCCCTGACCCTTAGGACACGGTACAGAAGCGGGCATTACTGACTGTGAGTAAAGTTTTGGAACTATATGCCCTGGTGTCCTCCATTCCTTCCTGCGTCCGTCTGCCTGACACTGCTACATCCCCTGCGCCGGACACTACACCACCTAAGTGTCCCCACATCTACACTGCCCTGGGACAACAGCCCTGCCTGTGGAGGGCTATACCATCCTCGCTGCACCACACCATCTGTCCCAGAAGATCTGTCTGCAGTGTCGGCTTAACACCCCCCTTGCCGAACACCACAGGTGGCGTCACGAACTATTCCATTCCACTTAAACTACATTACAAACTCCCATTGATTTTTGGGAGGGTGACCCAGGTGCATGCTTGACTTCTGCTTTATTCATGATCTAAGGAACTGTTGGAGAAAGCTGAGCGCAACGCTCAGCAGCTCTATAGATAATGAAAAGCATGCACAGCTCTGCTCAATTCAGGATAAGTCTACAGACCCCTTTTCTCAGACTCTCGGAAAGGGGCTCATGGGGGGGCAGTGGTGGGACCCTATTGAGAGGAGATAACTTGATTATTTGGTGAATAAGCCTTTAACCCCTTAATGACAGGGACAATTTGCTACTTAATGACCAGGCCAATTTTTACAATTCTGACCACTGTCACTTTATGTGCTTATAACTTTAGAACACTTTAACGGATCCCGCTGATTCTGAGAATGTTTTTTCATGACATATTGTACTTTATGTTAGTGGTAAAATTTCTTTGCTATGACTTGCGTTTATTTTATGAAAAAAACGGAAATATGGTGAAAATGTTTAAAATTTTGTAATATTCAAACTTTTAATTTTTATGCCCTTAAATCAGAGAGATATGTCACACAAAATCTAATATATAAAGCTCAAAGTGTGTATGTATGTATGTATGTATGTATGTATGTGTGTATGTGTGTATGTCCGGGATAGGCATCCGCACCGTCGCAGCTACAGCCACAAAATTTGGCACAGTCGCACGTCTGGACCCCGAGAGCGTCCTAAGCTGTGTTGTGAGGCGAAATTTTAACCCCGTGCATTCCAATTCACCAAGCAATTTTGCCCCTGTCTAAATACTGGTGAAAAAGTGTTTGCGCGTCAAGCCTCGCCCCTCATTATGATGTCATAATGCCCCTATTTGCATACTGGGGAAACAGTGTGTGCGCACCAAGCCCGCGCCTCATTATGATATCACAATGGTTGCCATGGCGACGCTGATGTCATCATAGGTTGCAAGCCCCGCCGTTCATTATGATGTCATAATGGTTGACTATGGAATGGAGGATGTGTGATGGGTATATGGGCACTGGACTATGGGATGGAGGATATGTATGACGGGTATATGGGCACGGGACTATGGGATGGAGGATGTGTGATGGGTATATGGGCACTGGACTATGGGATGGAGGATATGTATGACCGGTATATGGGCACGGGACTATGGGATGGAGGATGTGTGATGGGTATATGGGCACTGGACTATGGGATGGAGGATATGTATGACGGGCATATGGGCACGGGACTATGGGATGGAGGATGTGTGATGGGTATATGGGCACTGGACTATGGGATGGAGGATATGTATAACGGGTATATGGGCACGGGACTATGGGATGGTGGATATGTATGAAGGGTATATGGGCATGGGACTATGGGATGGAGGATATGTATGATGGGTATATGGGCACGGGACTATGGAATGGAGGATGTGTGATGGGTATATGGGCACTGGACTATGGGATGGAGGATATGTATGATGGTTATATGTGCATGGGACTATGGGATGGCAGATATGTATGATGGGTATATGGGCACGGGACTATGGAATGGTGAATATGTATGATGGGTATATGGTCATGGGACTATGGGATGAAGGATGTGTGATGGGTATATGGGCATGGGACTATGGGATGGAGGATATGTGATGGGTATATGGGCACTCGACTATGGGATGGAGGATATGTATGATGAGTATATGGGCACGGGCCTATGGGATCATGGATATGTAAGATGGGTATATGGGCACGGGACTATGGGATGGAGGATAATTATAATTTGCTATAACTAACCACAGTTAGTTACTATGCCTGGGCAGCGCAGGGCTCTTCAGCTAGTACTTAATAAATAACATTTCCCACAGGTCTGCTTTACATCAGCACAATTTTGGAGACAATTTTTTTTTGGTAGGAAGTTGTAAGTAGAGATGAGCGACTTTTCCTTTGTTAGGGTCGAGTCGGGTTTCATGAAACCCGACTTTCTCAAAAGTCGAGTTGAACGAAATCGGCCGACTATAGGGAAAAGTCGGGGTCCGACTGAAACAAGAAACCCAATGTCAATGAGGAAGCAAAGTCGTCAAGGAATGGAGGACAGTAAACACACTTACAGTGCCCATTTCAATGCCAACAGCATCAATTCTTATTACTTAGGCTTGTCAACCTTAATGTACTTTATAATAATAGTTACGCATTGAAAACGGGGTTATTTGGCTAAAGTTGCGGGGGGGGTAGGTCTGGCTCCAGGTTTTCGTTTGCCTCGGGCCAAAGAGTGTCAGTGGGCCCCTTTAACACATAACTAGAGTTGAGCGATACCGTCCGATACTTCAAAGTATCGTATCGGATGGTATCGGCCGATCTTAAAAAAAAGTATCGGTATCGCCGATTCCGATACCGGAAGTCCCATTCAAGTCTATGGGACTTCCGGTATCGGAATAAGAAAAACCCTTTCCTGCCCTTGTACAGCCTCTCTGGGGTCTGTACGGGCCTTTCGGGGGGCTGTGCCGGCCTGCCAGGGGGTCTGTGCAGGCTCCGGTGGTCTGTGCCGGCCTGCCGGGGGGCTGTGCCGGCCTGCCGGGGAGCTGTGCCGGCGTGCCGGGGGGCTGTGCAGGCTCCGGGGGGCTGTGCCGGCCTGCCGGGGGGCTGTGCCGGCCTGCCGGGGGGCTGTGCAGGCTCCGGGGGGCTGTGCCGGCCTGCCGGTGGTCTGTGCAGGCTTCGGGGGTCTGTGCAGGCATCGTCCGATGGGACTACAAGTCCCATCGGGCGATGCCTGCTACCATGACAGTGATTGACACATTAGCCAATGATGGGACAGTAGTAGTCCTATCATCCGGCTAATGTGTTAAATGTAAAAAAAAATAAAAAAAAAAAAAATTACATGCTACATACATGCTACATTCATACAACATGCATACTACATACATGCTACATTCATACTACATACTACATACATGCTACATTCATACTACATGCAACATACTACATACATGCTACATTCATACTACATGCAACATACATACTACATATATACTACATACATGCTACATACTACATACATGCTACATTCATACTACATAAATACTACATGCAACATACATACTACATATATACTACATACATACTACATATATACTACATGCATGCTACATACATACTGCATGCTACATACATACCACATACATACTACATACATACTACATGCATGCTACATACATAACACATATATACTACATGCATGCTACATACATACTACATGCATGCTACATACATACTACATACTACATATATACTACATGCATGCTACATACATACTACATGCTACATACATACTACATATATACTACATGCATGCTACATACATACTGCATGCTACATACATACCACATATATACTACATACATACTACATACATACTACATGCATGCTACATGCATGCTACATGCTACATACATAACACATATATACTACATACATACTACATATATACTACATGCATGCTACATACATACTACATGCTACATACATACTACATATATACTACATACATACTACATATATACTACATGCATGCTACATACATACTGCATGCTACATACATACTACATGCTACATACATACTACATATATACTACATGCATGCTACATACATACTACATACATACTACATGCTACATACATACCACATATATACTACATACATACTACATACAATACATTCATACAATACATACATAGACATACAGTACATATAACATAGAGTAACATACTTACCAATACTTGTCACATTGTTCCCCGAAGCCATTGTCTTTTCCGGAATAAATATTAACATAACAAACCACAAAAATACTCACCCACGATCCGAAGCAGTCCACGAGTGTGTCCCACGACGATCTTGGGTAGAGAACTGCAGCATCAGATGATGCTGCCGTTCTCTACGGGCTGCAGGAATCCAATGACGGAAGGTAGGTATCCTTCCGCACTGTATTCCTCCGCCACTTAAAAAAAAAAAGTCCCTAGTCTCACTTTATGCCATTGCTGTGTGGGAATTTCCCACGCAGCAATGGCATAAAGTGAGACTAGGGACTTTTTTTTTTTAAGTGGCGGAGGAATACAGTGCGGAAGGATACCTACCTTCCGTCATTGGATTCCTGCAGCCCGTAGAGAACGGCAGCATCATCTGATGCTGCAGTTCTCTACCCAAGATCGTCGTGGGACACACTCGTGGACTGCTTCGGATCGTGGGTGAGTATTTTTGTGGTTTGTTATGTTAATATTTATTCCGGAAAAGACAATGGCTTCGGGGAACAATGTGACAAGTATTGGTAAGTATGTTACTCTATGTTATATGTACTGTATGTCTATGTATGTATTGTATGAATGTATTGTATGTAGTATGTATGTAGTATATATGTGGTATGTATGTAGCATGTAGTATGTATGTAGTATGTATGTGGTATGTATGTGGCATGTAGTATGTATGTAGCATGCATGTAGTATGTATGTAGTATGTATGTAGTATGTAGCATGTATGTAGCATGTATGTGGTATGTATGTGGTATGTATGTAGTATATATGTAGTATGTAGCATGCATGTAGTATGTATGTAGCATGCATGTAGTATGTATGTAGCATGCATGTAGTATGTATGTAGCATGCATGTAGTATGTATGTAGTATGTATGTAGCATGCATGTAGTATGTATGTAGCATGCATGTAGCATGCATGTATGTGGCATGTAGTATGTATGTAGCATGCATGTAGTATGTATGTAGCATGCATGTAGTATGTATGTAGCATGCATGTAGTATGTATGTAGCATGCATGTAGTATGTATGTAGCATGCATGTAGTATGTATGTAGCATGCATGTAGTATGTATGTAGTATGTATGTAGCATGCAGTATGTATGTAGCATGTATGTAGTATATATGTAGTATGTATGTAGCATGTAGTATATATGTAGTATGTATGTAGCATGTAGTATGTATGTAGCATGCATGTAGTATGTATGTAGCATTTTTTTTTTTTTTTTTTTTTTTAACATTTAACACATTAGCCGGATGATGGGACTACTACTGTCCCATCATTGGCTAATGTGTCAATCACTGTCATGGTAGCAGGCATCGCCCGATGGGACTTGTAGTCCCATCGGACGATGCTTGCACAGACCCCCGGACATCAGCACAGCCCCCCGGCAGGCCGGCACAGCCCCCCGGCAGGCCGGTACAGACCCCCACAGGGTGCACAGACCACCGGCAGGCCGGCACAGCCCCCCGGCAGGCCGGTACAGACCCCCACAGGGTGCACAGACCACCGGCAGGCCGGCACAGCCCCCCGGCAGGCCGGTACAGACCCCCACAGGGTGCACAGACCACCGGCAGGCCGGCACAGCCCCCCCGGCAGGCCGGTACAGACCCCGGGCAGTCCACACAGCCCCCCGGCAGGCCGGCACAGCCCCCCGGCAGGCCGGCAGAGACCCCCGGAAGGCCCGAAATGACGGCGCATCATGATGCGCACACACCGCGCATCATGATGACGTCAGTCTGTCAATCAACTTGGAACTTCCGATTCCGATGCCGAATTCCGATATTGAAAAAATATCGGAAGTCGGTATCGGAATTCCGATACTTGCGGTATCGGAATGCTCAACACTACACATAACACAATTCATGATGCTCTGATACGGCAGAGAAATAGTGGTATAGTACAATGAAAAATACTTCACTTCTTACATGACATGACTGATACCTATTTTAAATTCAACAATAGCTAAAAAAAGGGCGGTATATTACTTCATGCAGTATTATGGCCACCACATAGTGCGCCATACAGAATAATGAGCCCCATATATTGCTCCATACAGAATAATTGGTCCCATATTATTTTCCATACAGTTTATGATGAGCTCCACATAATGCAGTATATGTTGATCCCCATGGATGATGCTCCACTGTCTTATGGGCCCAAATAATGCTCCATATATAATGGGCCCCATTTCTAATGCTCCAGTGTATAATGGGCCCCATAGATGCTGCTCCAGTGTGTGATCTACCCCATTTAGAATTTTCCATTATATGATGGGCCCCATAGATGCTGCTCCAGTGTGTGATCTGCCCCATTTAGAATTTTCCATTATATGATGGGCCCCATGGATGATGCTCCAGTGTCTTATGGGCCCAAATAATGCTCTATATATAATGGGCCCCATTTATAATGCTCCAGTGTATAATGGGCCCCGTAAATGCTGCTTCAGTGTCTGATGTCCCCCCTTTGGAATGCTCCAGTATATGATGGGCCTCATGGATGATGCTCCAGTGTCTTATGGGCCCTAATAATGCTCCATATATAATGGGCCCCATTTCTAATGCTCTAGTGTATAATGTGCCCCATAGATGCTGCTCCAGTGTCTGATCTGCCCCATTTAGAATGCTCCAGTATATGATGGGCTCCATGGATGATGCTCCAGTGTCTTATGGGCCCAAATAATGCTCCATATATAAAGGACTCCATTTCTAATGGTCCAGTGTATAATGGGCCCCGTAAATGCTGCTCCAGTGTCTGATGTCCCCCATTTGGAATGCTCCAGGGTATGAAGGGCCTCATGGATGATGCTCCAGAGTATGATGGGCCCAAATAATGCTCCATATATAATCTGCCCCATTTAGAATGCTCCAGTATATTATGGGCCCCATGGATGATGCTCCAGTGTATGATGGGCCCCATATCTCATTCTCCAGTGTATAGTGCTCCCCAAAAATTGATCCCAACCTTTAAAAAAATTAAATATCTCTCCTCATTGGGCACTGCTCTACTCTGGACTCCTCAGCGTCAACATCTTCCAGCTCTCTGCACTTGGACTGTTTAGGCAGAGGGCATACAGATGTGATGTCATCACGCTGTCTGACCTGAATGTCATGGTCAGGAAACGCGGAAGACGTCACGGCGGTGGAGCAGGGAGAGGTAAGTATTGCAAGTGCTGTGGCCCTGAGCAAGCAGGGGGGGCCCACTCGTGGGCGACGGCACTGGTACAGGGCCCCTCATAGTACGCCGGTGTGTCTGACGGTGAGTGGGCCCTCCCACCGGCAGAGACACATTTGCGTACTATGAGGAGCCCTGTGCCAGTGCTGTCGCCGACGAGTATGCCCCCCCACCTGCTCAGGGAGCCGGCACTTTCATCAGCACCTTCCTCTGTGTCACTGTGTAAGGTGCTATAGTATGCGGGAAGGGGCACCTGAGTTTCATCAGAGTCAGATTCTAGCTCTGAAGCGTGCAAGGGGAATGTAGTGCTGTTGGTGAATATACCAGCAGAATCATCTAGCAGTGGCTGTGCATCAGTGCACTCCATCTCTGATTCATGTTGGACTGGGGAATTCAGGCTTTCACTTGATAACCCAGGCATGGTATATGAAAACAGCTCCATGGAGTAATCTGAAGTGTGGCCTGCCGCATCTTTCACTTTTGGTGGGGGTGAAGGACACAAGGAAAGGGGTTGTTCCTTACCAGAAGCCTGCACTGACAACTCAGTGCTTGCATTTCTTGCAACTTCAGAAGAGGAGGCGATAGAGCTGGAGGCTGTTTCGGCAATGTAAGCCAAAACCAGTTCCTGGTGCTCCGGCTTTAAAAGTGTTTTACCTACTCCGAGAAAAGGGAGCCTTCCAGGCCTTCAGGAGCAAGACCATGCCGCAGTGTCAACCCTTCCTGCCTTACCTGGTATTGTACTTTTGGCACTACCAGCAGATGCACCACCACCACCATCAGTATCAGCTAGCCACCCACACCCACATCCGCAGCCTCTTACACCATACTTCCCAATTTTTGTGAAAATGGACCCAAAATACCAGCAGATATATGGTATTGTATCAGAAGTGTACAGCTTTATACAGTGTAGGGGTCATTGTAAATCTCCGTATATATTTCCGTAGTCCCCCTCAGACAGTCACCCAGTAAGGATTTGACTGTAAGACAACATGTCTAACAAAGGTACTATATCACAAGATAGGAGGTGTATAGAGTATAGGGTAAAATGTTTTTCTCCATATATATTGAATGAGTAAAGCATACATGCTCACTGAGTATGGATTATACCGTAAGAAAAAATTTAGAACTAAGGTACTGTTTCATCAAATACCAGGTGTATATAGTGTAATCGAAAATGTTAATCTCCCTATATATTTCCGTAGTCTCATACAGATAGTCAGCATGTATTTCTCCTTGATACCATCCGGTACACGGTAGTGTGTGAGGAGCGTACAGCTCTATATGGTGTGTGAAATAACGAACGTTCGTTCACTGCAGGAAAATAGAATAAAAGTAGGAGTGCTGTGTAACAGCAGTCACAACAGCTGTGTCCACACATCAATACTGCTATAAGGCAGGCTAATAATCAGCGCTGCTGCACACAAGAAAATTGTCCCTGTCACTGGCAGGCAGCCTAATAACCAGCGCTGCTGCACACAAGAAAATCCTCCCCTGTCACTGCACACTAACAGAACACAACAATTGCGTTCAGCGCAAGCACATAGCAACTTCTGTTTACAGGCCTAAGTGTCTCCCAAATCATAAGCAACATCAGCAACTTCTCCCAACGGTAAAGATGGGCAGAAGAAAAATGGCGGTCGGCGGGGAGGGCTTTTATACACACTCCGTATATACAGGGATTGGACAAAATAATGCACGCAAACACCTAACGTGTTGTCATCATTATCTTCAACCATGTTCTAAACATGCAAACCGTGACATATGTTAATGTTTTGGAGTTGATTATTTGTGTCATGTGATATGTGTATGTAAATTAACTGTTTGTTTTGCATAATTCTAAGAACATTGAGGAAAACCTGCTACCAATGGCAGACCTCTCTGATTTTCAAAGAGCCCAAATTGTTGATACTGGTATGGCAGGCGCTAGTGCAGCTGAAAGTGACCGTATGCTTGGCGTGTCAAGTGGTACTGTCTCCAAAGTAATGACTGCGTTTGAAAGAGAAGGAAAAACGTCCGCGCAAAGCACAGGTCCGGCCGAAAGTCGAAGTTGACTGAGAGAGTTACTGTCGGACTGTAAAGCAAATTTGGAAAGAGGATTGCAAGACCACTGCTCAGAAAATCAATGCAGAGCTCAATGAACACCTACAGAAGACAGTTTCCACGAAAAAGTTTGTTGCGAGCTGCACAAATATGGATTCCACGGAAGAGATGGAATTGTAAAAATGCTTCTCTCAATGACAAATTTTTCCATGCAGTTAGAGTGGTGTAGAAACCTCCTGAATAGGTCTGTCGAGCTGTGAAAACATTTTATATTCTCAGATGAATCATTGTTTACCCTATTTCCGACCTCCGGCCGAGTGTACGTTTGGAGACAGCCTAAAGAAGCATTCCATCCAGACTGCCTTCTCCCAACCGTAAAACATGGCGGACGTTCTGTGATGATCTGGGGTGCTATTTCGTTGAGATACGCCGGGCCAATTATATCCCTTCATTGAAGAAGTAACAGCGGCGATTATTTAGGCATTTTGGGCAACCAAGTCCATTCTATGGATCAAGCACTGCTCCCGGAGGGGAACGCCATCTTTCAGGATGATAATGCACCAATTCATACAGCTCGAATCGTTAAAGCATGGCTCGAGGAACATTGTAATGAAGTTGAGCATCTCATCTGTCCCCCACAATCCCCAGACCTCCACATTATTCATCATTTATGGCAGATTTTATTGATTCAAGGTAGGCATCGAATTTCGCCACCATTGTCGCTCAAAGAACTGGAGGGTGTTTTAACTGAAGAATGGGCTACAATTCCTTTGGAAAAAATTCACACCTTGTATGAATCCATACCTCGGATTATCGAGGCTGTAATCGCCGCAAAAGGTGGACCTACACCATATTAACCTAAGTTTTTTTGATGTTTCCATGTCTTTCCATTACTTTTTCCAGCCACCAGATTTCATGAGTCAGCCACACCCGCTCACTCTGTCAGTATGGATTTAACCGTACTCAAACATGTTTAAAAAAGGTACTGTATCAGCAGATACAAGGTGTATCCAGTCCAGGGGTAATTGGAAATATCCGTCAATATATCCGGAGTCAGAAAAAGACACTCACAGGCTCAGTAGGGATTAGACAAGAATATAAAAAGTACAAAAAGGGTAATATATTACAAGCGTACAGCTGCATACAGTGTTGGTGTGATTTTAAATCTCCCAGTCCCTATAGTTTGAAAGCGTCAGACACAAACTCTGTCTATATATAGCCAGGGTTTTTATTGCCTTAAATGCAAACCTATCCCTCATCCAGCACCTATCACTACACTAAACGCTGCTAAGAGTGGTATTAATAGGGAATAGAATAGATGTATCCTTAATAAGGACTTATTATTTTAGGTTGCAGCAGCAAGAACTGTAAGGTAATAATCCCTGCTTAGATACCTCTATTTCAAAACTGAACTAGCGGCTGTCCCTTCATTACATACACCTAAAAGCAGTATGTATATGAATAGAATAGATGAAGCCTGAAAAAGACATTTGGTTATAGGTTTCAGCTGCAAGGACTGTAAGGCAATATAAACCCTGCCTATATGCCTCAAATGCAAACATTCCCTTCTCCAGCAACTCTCCCCAGGCTCGGACTGACCAATAGGAGAACGCGGGAATCCCCCCGGTGGGCCCCTGTGCAGATTTGGGTCCCCAACCACACTCTATTTGACATAATTCACTTTATTCACTCTGTACAGAAAAAAACAACATCTCATTCATTAACCAAACTACCCAGTTTATAATTATATAGAGATATAGGTAAATTTGTGAATGAGGGTCGTGTCATATTTGCATACATTTGAACAGTTGGCCCCCCAAAGCTAATGTTACTGGTGGGCCTTTGGTACCCCAGTCTGACACTGACTCTCCCTACTCTGTGTCCGGGGTACAGTGTGGTGAGCATCGCAACCCCGGATGTTATAAAAACTCGATGATGTGATGCGGCCAGCCAATCACAGTAATGCCAGTAGCCAATATGGCTACGGCATTAGCGTAATTAGCAGGCAATCACTGCATGTTTACTGACTGAAAAACAGCCGCAAAAAATCAAAAAATGCAGGACGGGGACTCGAGCATATTCTCATGCACCATGCAATATTGGGCCGAGTAATAAGAGAAGCCCGAGCACCCCGTTGCTCGAACGAGTATCGAGCAGTGCCGAGCACACTTGCCCATCACTAGTAGGTATGTTTACCCTCTACTGTGTGCAAAATCTTTGATGGTTTTCTGAGAAATGCTTTCCTGGAGTATCTCAATAAGAGTAGACTCGTTACCAAGTATCAACATGGGTTCATGAGGGATCGTTCCTGTTAAAATAATCTGATCAGCTCCTATGAGGAGGTAATTTCCAGACTGGACCACGGAAACATAGTGGATGTTGTCTATATGAACTTTTCAAAGGCGTTTCAAATGGTGCCACACAAAAGGTTGGTACATAAAATGAGAATAATGAGGCTAGGGCAGACCTGGGCAAAGTGCGGCCCGCGGGCCGGACTGAGACAGCCAGAGGGCTAGATGTGGCCCACGGGCCGCACTTTGCCCGATACAGCCTTGGGGCTGGAAACCTGAGGTCCGTGGGTGGCACTGTGCCCTCCCGCACGCTGTCTCCCGCCCGCTGTCAACATTGGTGGAAGAGGGGCCTCCGGCTACTTCCTCCACCAATCAGCATGTGAAACAGCTGATGCGATGACGTCATGTCATCGCGTCAGCTGTGTACCTCAGGAGAGTCAGTGCATTGGAGACACAGAGATGGGAGCAGAAGCAGGGCACGTGGGAACGGGCCGAGGTGAGTATGTGTTTTTTTGTTTTGTTTTTTTTTTCCATGTGTATGAATATGGGGGTGAATATGGGGATTCTGTGGATGCAAATGGAGATTCTATGTTTGTCAACATGGGGATTCTATAGGGGTGAACATGGGGATTCTATGGGGGTGACAGTACAAGGGGATTCTATGGGGGTGACGTACAGCACATGGGGATTCTATGGGTGTGACAGCACATGGGGATTCTATGGGGGTCACATGCTGCACATAGGGATTCTATGGAGGTGACATACAGCACATGGGGATTAGACGGAGGTGACATGCAGCACATGGAGATTCTATGGGGTGACGTGCAGCGCATGTGGATTCTATAGGGATGACGTGCAGCACATGGGGATTCTATGGGGGTGACGTGCAGCACATGGGAAGGCTATGGGGGTGACATGCTGCACATGGGGAGGCGGCTATGGGAAGGCTGTATACTGTCATGCTGTATATGCGAAGACTGTGTGGGGCTCAATCAGTATATAAGGAGGCTGTGTGGGGATCATGCCGTATATAGGGAGGCTGTGTGGGGCACATGCAATATATGGGGAGGCTGTGTGGGGCCTCATGCAGTATATGGGGAAACTGGGGCTCATGCAGTACATGGGGAGGCTGTGTGGGGCTCATACAGTACATGGGGAGGCTGTGTGGGGCTCATGTTGTATATAGGGAGGCAGTGTGGGGCTCATGCTGTATATAGGAAGGCTGTGTGGGGCTCATGCTGTATATGGGGAGGCTGTGTGGGGCTCATGCTGTACATGGGGAGGCTACGTGGGGCTCATACCATATATAGGGAGGCTGTGTGGGGCTCATGCTGTACATGGGGAGGCTGTGTGGCACTCATGCTCTACATGGGGAGGCTGTGTGGGGCTCATGCTGTATATGGGGAGGCTGTGTGAGGCTCATGCCGCATATGTAGTAGGCTGTGAGAGGTTCATGCTGCATATGGGGGAGGCTGTGTGGGGCTCATGCTGCATATGGGGAGGCTGTGTGGGGCTCATGCTGTATATAAGGGGCTGTGGGGGGTTAAAGATACATAGGGGTGTCAGCATACTTAATTCTGCTCAATATTAAGTGATACAATTAACATTAGTAAATTAATATTGAGTAGAATTAATTTCAAGCTATTGGTTTGGCCCTCCACAACAGTCAGGGTCTCTCATGTGGCTCCTCGGAAAATTAATTGCCCACCCCTGGGCTTGGGGAAATAATATGTAACTGATTTATCAACTGGCTCAGTGATAGAAAACAAAGGGTGGTTGTGTGGAGCTGGCCTTGTTATAAAGACTACTGGACCAATGGACATAGAGCGGAGTCTAAGGGATTCAGACTTTTTACAGCTCTTAGCATAGGTTACATCTAACTTCTGAAATCTCATAGCTTTTGCTAGTATTGTAAAACACAGTTTAAAATTTGCATAAAAAAGCACCCAAAAACGCAGCAAAATCTGCTTTTTGTAAGCAGCTTCTTTACTGCCAAGAGAGCAGGTTTTCCCTGCAGAAAGAAAATGCAGCAAAAACGCAAAGGGTGAACATAGCCTTAAGAGCACTTTTTCAGCCTCCCAATACAGGTTATTAATGATCCCTGAACCCGGTAGTATATCTAAACTCTACATGTGTGTGTTTAAAAAATGTTAAATGTGAGCACCTATACGAGAAAGTAGTCAATCCCTTTAAACTCTCAGCTTGTTTTTGTTGCTTGGGATAAAATTGCCACAGCTTTACTATGAAATGAGGGCAGGACACATTCACAGTCAACAGGTGAAAAGTTGCCAAGATCCACTCGCAGTAGTTAACAAGATAAATGTCAGTGTCAATCATTGATCATCATTTAACATGCGCTGGCCGGATGCGTGTCACATGTCCTTCCCATCGCCGCCGCTGTCACTTGTTAATGGGACTCGATGGGTTGTCATGAGAGGCGGGGTCTGCAGAAGACCTTGTGCTTGTCATTGTGAATCTCCTATGAATGACAGCCCGTGTACGGCATTCATAAAAGATCTTCATTTTTGCTAACGGCTATTAGGAAATGAGGTGCGGCAAAGAAGACCCTAAACAACCTACTCAGAAGGAAGGTAAGTAAATTTCAAAAACAATCCACATTGAGGAGATTGGAACTAAATCCTCTAAACTTCATGCTTGCAAACGCCAGAAGCCTGACAAACAAGATGGAAGAACTAGAAGCAGAAATATCTACAGATAACTATGACACAGTGGGAATAACCGAGACATGGTTAGATGAAGCTATAACTCGGCAGTTAACTTACAGGGTTACAGTCTGTTTAGAAAGGTTCGTAAAAATCGGAGAGAAGGAGGGGTGTGTCTTTATGTAAAGTCTTGTCCAAAGTCCACTTTAAGGGTGGATATTAGCGAAGGGAATGAGGATGCCGAGTCCATATGGGTCGAAATACATGGAGGGAAAATAGTAACAAAATTCTCTTTGGGGTCTGTTACAAACCCCCAAATATAACAGAAATCATGGAAAGTCTACTATTATGGCAGATAGATGAAGCTGCAATCCATAATAATAATAATATAATAATACATTTTATTTCTATAGCGCCGACATATTCCGCAGCACTTTACATTTCGGAAGGGATTTGTACAGACAATAGACATTACAGCATAATAAAAATCACATAGATTATAACAAATACCAAGAGGAATGAGGGCCCTGCTTGCAAGCTTACAGTCTATGAGGAAAGAGGTAGACACGCAAGGTGGGTGGTAACAGTTGCCCTGATTATATGGACCAGCCATAATGTTAAGTGTGTAACAGTACAGACACAGAGGGCTAATGGATGCATAAAGCATGTGGGAACATGATGCGGTGAACCTGGTTATGGTAAAACTTTTGGCTGTGCCACACAGGGATAGATTAGGTTAATGTGTTGAGGCGATAGGCCAGTCTGAATAAATGCGTCTTCAGGGCACGCTTAAAATTGTGGGGATTGGGGACTAATCGTATTGACCTGGGAATTGCATTCCAAAGAATTGGCGCAGCAAGTGTAAAGTCTTGGAGACGGGAGTGGGAGGTTCTGATTATTGAGGATGCTAACCTCAGGTCATCAGCAGAACGGAGGGCGCGGGTAGGGTGGTATACTGAAACAAGGGAGGAGATGTAGGGTGGTGCTGAGCCATGGAGGGCTTTGTGGGTGAGGGTAATAAGTTTATACTGAATTCCGTAGTGGATGGGTAGCCAGTGTAATGACTGGCACAAGGTAGAGGCATCGGTGTAACGATTGGTGAGGAATATGATCCTGGCAGCAACATTCAAGACAGATTGGAGAGGGGACAGTTTGGTAAGAGTTACAATAGTCGAGATGAGAATGAATAAGAGAAACAGTAAGAGTTTTTGCAGAGTCAAAAGTAAGAAAAGGTCGAATTCTAGAAATGTTTTAGAGGTGCAGATGACAAGAGTGAGCCAGTGATCGAATGTGGGGGACAAAGGAAAGCTTGGAATCAAGTATGACCCCAAGACAGCGGGCGTGTTGCTGGGGAGTAATAGTGTAGCCACTCACAGAAATGGCAATGTCGGGTATAGGTACATTAGTAGCGGGTGGAAACACAAGGAGTTCAGTCTTTGACAGGTTCAGTTTCAGATATAGTGAGGACATGATGTTAGACACAGCGTTTAGACAATCGCCGGAGTTTTCTACAAAGGCTGGCATGATGTCAGGAGAAGAAGCGTATAATTGGGTGTCATCAGCATAGAGATGGTACTGGAAACCAAATCTACTGATTGATTGACCAATAGGGCAGTGTACAAGGAGAAGAGGAGGGGGCCTAGAACCGATCCTTGAGGAACCCCAACAGTAAGGGGAAGGTGAGAGGAGGAACCGGCAAAAGATACAGTAAAGGAGCGGTCAGAGAGATAGGAGGAGAACCAGGAGAGAACGGTGTATTTGAGGCCAATGGGACGGAGCATAGTGAGGAGGAGCTGTTGATCCACAGTGTCGAATGCTGCAGAGAGATCCAAGATAATTAGCATGGAGTAATGACCATTTGATTAAGCTGTTAGTAGGTCATTAGAGACTTTAGTGAGTGCAGTTTCAGTAGAGTGTAAGGAGCGGAAACCGGATTGGAGAGGGTCGAGAAGAGAGTTATCAGAGAGCTAGCGGATAAGATGGGAGTGGACCAGGCATTCCAGGAGTTTAGAGATGAAGGGAAGATTAGAGACAGGTCTATAGTTAGCTGCACAGTTTTGGTCGAGGGATGGTTTTTTAAGTAGTGGATGTATGATGGCATGCTTAAATGAGGAGGGAAAGATACCAGAAGAGAGAGAGGTTAAATATTTTAGTTAGGTGAGGGGTGACAGCAGGGGAAAGGGACTGGAGGAGATATGATGGAAATGGGTCACTGATGCATGTGGTTGGGTGAGAAGATGCAAGGAGCCTGCTTACTTCTTCTTCTGTGACTGGTTCAAAATCAGAGAGTGAGCTAGATGCAGTGGAGGAGGGAGCACAGTGCATGGTATGAGGTGATTGGGAGATAATTTCCTGTCGAATCTGGTCAATTTTTTCTTTGAAGTAATTGGCCAGATCGTCAGCTTGGAGCTCCGTGGTTGGGGCCTGTACTCTTGGGTTGAGTAGAGAATGAAAAGTGTCAAAGAGACATTTCGGGGTAATTGGACAGTGAGGTGATGAGGGTGTTGAAATAGGTTTGTTTGGAGAGGTGAAGGGCAGTGTTGTATGTTCGAAGCATAAGCTTATAATGGACGAAATCTTCGTGTAGATTGGATTTTCTCCACAGACGTTCGGCGCACCTGGAGCACCGCTGCAGGAAACATGTTTGCAGGGTGTGCCAAGGTTGTCGCTGTCTGTGTTGAGGTGTTCTATTTATATGGGGTGCAAATTCATCCAGGGCACTTTGAAGTGTTTCTTTGTAATGCTTCAGTGCAGAATCAGGACATGAGAGGGAGGAGATAGGGGCCAATGAAGACTGCAAGTCCTTCATAAGTTTCTGGGTGTTAATGGCCTGTATGTTTCTATAAGTATGAACAGTGTGGGTGACCTGAGCAGCCTGGCAGTTCTTGATAGAGAATGAAAGAAGATTGTGGTCAGAGAGCGGGAGAGGGGAGTTTGCAAAATCATCCACTGCACAAAGCCGAGAGAAGCCATAACCCATAATGAGGTCCTTGTTATGGGGGACATTAACTAACCAGATATTAACCGGGATACAGAGGCCTGTGAAACCCATAAAGGCAACAGGTTTCTGCTAATTTCCCCATGGTGGGACGATTAAAGGACTATCTTATCTTAATAACCAAGAAAAATTATCTTTCACATTTGGTGTAGAATCCAACCAGAGGAGCAGCACTTTAGACCTAATACTATCTAATAGATCTGACAGAATAACAAATCTGCAGGTCATTGGGCATCTAGGAAATAGCGACCACAATATTGTACAATATTGTACAGTTTCACTTGTCTTTCGCTAGGGGGACTTGTTAGGAAGTCATAAAAACACTGAACTTTAGGGAGGCAAAGTTTGACCAGCTTAGAGATGCCCTTAATCTGGTTGACTGGGGCTATGTCCTCAGAAATAAGAATACATTGAGCTTCAAGTCCTTTTTATAGTAAGCGCGAATGTTATTGTATATATTTTTTGTTGTGCTTTTATTTTTTCATTTTTTATGTTTAGTATAACTAGCACATTTGGGTTCTGACTTCTGTGCTCATGCATGTGTAATTACTTACCACGTAAATATATAGAGCAAATGGATATATTGGTTATCCTGAATATCTGACATGGAAGAATTTTGCTGCATTCTATGTTTGGAAAATATATGTTAATTTGCAATTTATGTACCAATGTTATGAAAATGATTACAACAAGAATGTCAATAATAACCCTCTATGGTTTTTTTTAGAAAGGGTTTCTATATACAGTTAGGTCCATATATATTTGGGCAGAGACAACATTATTCTAATTTTGGTTCTAGACATTACCACTAGGGATGAGCGACTTTGCCTTTTTTCTGGTCGAGTCGGGTTTCATGAAACCCGACTTTCGCAAAAGTCGGGTCGAACGAAATGGGCCGATTATCGTGAAAAGTCGAAGGCCGACTGAAACACGAAACCCAATGCAAGTCAATGGGGAAGCAAAGTCGGCAGGGAGTGGAGGACAGGAAACACACCTACAGTGCCCTTTTGAATACCAAAAACATCAATTCTGATTACTGAAGCTTTTCAACCTTAATTTACTTCATAATGCTAGTTACGTACTGAAAAATGGGGGTTATTTGGCTAAATTTGTCTGGGGGTAGGGCTGGCTCCAGGTTTTCATGTGCCCTGGGCCAAAGAGCGCCCCTTTAACACATACCACAACTCATGATGCTCCGATACCGCAGAGAAATAGCGGCATAGTACAATGAAAAATACTTCACTTTTTACATCTCATGACTGATATCCATTTTTAATAGCTCCAAAAACGGACAGTATATTACTCCATACAGTATTATGGCCACCGCATAGTGCGCTATACAGAGTAATGAGGCCCATATATTTCTCCATACAGAATCATTGGTCCCATATAATGCTTGAAACAGTATATGATGAGCTCCACATAATGCTACAGTATATGTTGGTCCCCATGGATGAAGCTCCACTGTTTTATGGGCCCAAATAATGCTCCATACATAATGGGCCCCATTTCTAATGCTCTAGTCTATAATGTGCCCTGTAAATGCTGCTCCAGTGTCTGATGTCCACCTTTGGAATGCTCCAGTGTATGGTGGGCCCCATATATCATTCTCCAGAGTATAGTGCTCCCCAAAAATTGCTGTCCCATTTTGAAAACAATTAAATAAGTCTCCTCGCTATGGAATCCCTGTACTAGTCTGGACTCCTCGTCGTCCTCATCGTCCATTTCACTGCACTTGTCTGTTTAGGCAGAGGGCATACAGACGTGATGTCATTGCGCTCTCTGATCAGACTATCACTGTCAGGAAACGCGGAAGACGTCATGGCGGTGGAGCAGGGAGAGGTAAGTATTTCAACTTTGCAAGTGCTGTGATCCTGAGCAAGCATGGAGGGCCCACTCATTGGCGACGGCAGTGGCACAGTGCCCCTGTAATAGTACGGCGGTGTGTGGCGGTGTGTCTGACGGCGGGTGGGGGTGGTGGGCCCTCCCACCGGCAGAGACACTTTTGCGTACTATGAGGGGCCCTGTGCCAGTGCCGTCGCCCATGAGTATGCCCCCCCACCAGCTCAAGGAACCTGCTCTTTCATCTGCACCTGCCTCTTTGTCACCGTGTAAGGTGGTATAGTATGCGGGAAGGGGAACCTGAGTTTCCTCTGGGTCAGATTCTGGCTGTGTAGAGTGTGAGGGGAATGTAGTGGTCTGGGTCAATGTACCAGCAGAATCATCTAGCAGTGGCTGGGCATCAGTGCACTTGTGGCGTCCCCAGGAGTACGGTCACCACAGTGGCATTACCTTCCTCCTAGGGAGTGTGATGTCATGCTTGGGAGCAACGAAGGATCTCTCTAGCAGTTAAACCAACACACAACACATTTCCCACTCCACACCAGCAGGGAGACCTCTGAACATGACTGCTGAGGAGCTGCTCTCTGTGGTCGGGAGGAGGTAAGTTAGGCCATTCTGTGCAGGGAAGGGGAAGTGTGTGGACGTGAGAAGGGGAGCTGGAGGATGAGCAGAGTTAAGGCTCACTCCTAGCTGGAGCGCATGGTCCGGATTCCGATCTCCGAGTTTGTAGGGACACTGACGTTCCTGCAGCAGAATCTGGAGGAAGTAGCAGCTGTAAATGCTTTGTACGCAACTGAGGCTCGGAGGCCCCAGCATCGACGTGTGTGAGCCAGAAGGAAAAGGCTATGGCTGCCAGCCATACGAGAAAGTTCCAAAAGAGAGTCAACAGGGGGAACTTCATTGAGCTCAGCACTGCGAGTACCTCAGATAAGCGCTAGAATGGAGGCCACACTACCTATCTGCAGAGAGAGAAATCCGAATTGGCTTCCAGACTGACCAATTCCTTCTCCATCTGTACTCTGGGTCCTGGACAGCACCTACCAAGTACAGGTAAAGGAACTGCACGACTGTGTCTGTCATCTTTCTCCTGCGCCTGGCGCACGGCTCAGCTACATCCTGCACTGCACACCATCTCCCAACTCTTTCATCTGCCCTGCGACTACGGCCCTACCTGTGCAGGTCTTCTACATCTTAGCTTCACCACAACATCTGTCCCACAGAAGCGACACTGCAGTGCTGGTCAATCTAATCAGAAACCAGAGGTGGCTATTATTCGCCTATAAACGTAATTCACCCCTTTGCATGGACGCCCAGGGCCACGGAACGGTTCACCACCACCGTGACACATCCCTGTGAGTCACCGGCCCAGTACCGATTAACCCTACTGCCCTGGCTGGCCACCCACACTCCATGTCAGATTCATCTTGGACTGGGGAATTCACGATTTGACTTGATAACCCAGGCATGGTATGATAGAAAGAGCTACATGGACTAATGTGAAGTGTGGCCTGCTGCCTCATTCAGTTTGGGTGGGGGTGCAGGACACAAGGAAAGGGGTTCTTCCTGACCAGGAGCCAGCACTTGACCACTCAGTGCTTGCATTTTTTGAAACTTCAGAAGAGGCGGGCATATTTGATGGAGTCTGTTTCGGCAATGTAAGCCAAAACCAGTTCCTCATGCTCCGCCTTTAAAAGCGGTTAACCTACTCCCAGAAAAGGTATCATTCCAGGCGTTCCAGAGCAAGACCATGACGCAGGCTCAACACCTCCTGCCTTAGCTGCTATTGTGCTTTTACCACTACCAGCACATGCACCACCACCATCATCACCAGCTGGCCCCCCCGCGCCCACGTCCGCGGCCTCTTCCACCAAACTTCAAAATTTTGCACAAAATAGACACAAAATAACACCAGATATATGGCACTGTATCAGAAATGTACAGCTCTATTCAGTCAAAGGATAATTGTCAATCTCCATATATATTCCATCAGTCACACAGAGACGCTCACAGGCTCAGTATGGATTAGACAAGAATATAAAAAGTAGACAAAGTGTACAGTATCATCAGATAGCAGGTATATATAGCATAGTTTAAACATTAACAATGTACGTCTATAAATCAGGAGTAGTGTTGAGCCACCCCGCTAGTGTTTTGGTTCGTCACACAGGAGGCAAGTTCGTCGAATGTTCGTCGAACCCCATTGAAAACAATGGCAGGCAAACCCAAACACATACAAACACATAGAAAACAATTACAAAACACTTTAAAAGGTGTCCCAAAGCAGAGAAAATGCTCAGAAGACAAAAAGTACATATGTTAAAGGGCAACTACATTTAGAAAAGAGGTGGAGGAGTAAAAGGAGGAAGTGGAGGAGACACAGATATAGGCTTGTCATTCCCTTATGAAGTCAAGAAAGGCTGGAATAAAAATGTAAAATACCAACCAAAAAAAAAAAATTCTGAATTCGAACACGATCATATACCGTCGGACTTCCCACCAATAAATTATGCCAACTGGCGATCGGGCGGCGTTATTCCCACGAACCTCCAAACAGCGTCCATGAAGGCAAAATGTTTGCTTTCCGGGGGCAGTATGATTGCAAAGCTGAACCTTAAAGGAATATCCAAAAGGGCACCACCAGGAGTGGAGCCTGCGGTTTTAATGGACTCCACCTTGGAAACCACAACCATGCCACCTCAAGAAAAGATGCACATATTGAAAGCTTTGTCGATTGTGTGTGTGGTGTGGTATGTCCGTTTGTAGTTGTGCTAGCAATTTGTCAGCTTTATTCCGTTAACGAACGAGACTCCGGCATGCCCCCGCAGTATGCGTCAAGCTTACTAGAGGATACGCGAGGCTCTGGCACTATCATGGTCTATCATGGCGTTACATGTCCGGGGCTGCATGCGCGCTACACTGAAAGGACTAGCTGTTGTCGCTTAGAGGTGCAGATAACCAGCAGAACACCGTTAGTGATGGGGATCTGTGATTCCAATTATTCCCCGCGAACGATGATTTCCCAGTAAGTGCAGGTCAACTGCAATTCCTGAATTAGGCCTAACCGGCATTCCTGAAAATATGCAAAAAATTACGTGTCCAAACCACAGTTGCTGTAGCTTGCTTAACAGCTCAGCAGCCGTTCTCAGGCCCAGTATGGATTCGACAAGATTCTAGAAAGTTGATAAAGGGTACAGTTTCAACGGGTAACACGTATATGTGTAGCATAGTTTACACATTAAAAACCTATGTCTATATATCAGGAGGCAGGCTCAGATGGTCTCAGGCCCAGTATGGATTAGACGTGATTGGACAAAGGTGAGAAAGGGTACCATATCACTGGATAACAGGTATGTATAGCATAGTTTACACATTAAAAACGTAGGTCTATATAACAGGAGGCAGGCTCAGACGGTCTCAGGCCCAGTATGGATTAGACGTGATTGGACAAAGGTGAGAAAGGGTAACGTATCACCGGATTACAGGTATGTATAGCATAGTTTACACATTAAAAACCTATGTCTATAGATCAGGAGGCAGGCTCAGACGGTCTGAGGCCCAGTATGGATTTGACCAGCTTGTACAAAGTTGAGAAAGGGTACATTATCACTGGATAGCAGGTATATATAGCATAGTTTAAATATTTAAAATCTCCATGTTCTCAGTATGGATTAGACAACAATCTAAAAAGTAGAAAAAAGGAAATGTATTTGAAGCATACACCAGTATACACTTTTGGTGGTATTTTTAAATATTCATATATATTTCTGTCTCAGTAAGACAGTCCAGACTCTCCGCAATAGGAAATGAGATGCATACAATTACTGACATAAATTCTAGTGATTGCAGAAATCTAGGAATTCCTATTCACGGGATAAACTTCTGTCACAATTCTCAGAGGCGATGCAGACCCTCAATTAATTAGTGTGTGGAGACAGCGAAAACCTTTCTTTGTGAAGAAAGTGTTGCTGTATCGCAGTACCGTTGATCCCATCGTCATTACTCATATCCATATAATTTTGATCACAGGGAGAGATGTAAACATGGTGGTCACTGCCTATCATGCTCTGTCACGTAACTTTGGAGTGCAAAAGACAGAAGCCACAGGCCGTAGGCAATTCATTTAGATTGGCATGAGAGGGCACATTTAAAAATGTGCGCTGGAATGACACACGTCTGTGGGTAGGAAAACTGTGAAAGCTGATGAGAAACCACTACTGCATCTCATTTTGAGTCGACGTCCATAAGAAATGGAAGCCATTGATCATCTGAAGCTAGATCCCGGCCAGCGGGACAGGGCATAGCTACGTCTTAACCATCATCTTCTATCAGTTCACCAAATTTGTAGTGGCAGTCCCGGTGAAGGATTTGACAGCCCAGACTACACAGCGGAGGAGCAGGGAGAGGTAAACATTGCAAATGCTGGGGCCCTGCCCAAGCAAGGAGGGCCCACTCGTGGGCATCGGTACTGGCACTGGGCACCTCATAGTATGGCGGTGTGTCTGACGACGGGTGTGCACCCCCACCGTCAGAGACACTTGATTGCACTATGAGGGACCCTGCGCCAGTGCCCGCGCCCAAGAGTCGGCCCACCCACCTGTCCAGGGCAACGGCACTTGCACGGTTGCGTGCGCTAGGTGGTGACCCCGGCCATGGGGGGAGGAGGCAGCCCAGTTAGGAAGGTTTTCAAAATGGCATATGTTGATGTGGGACATTCACCTGCTGCTAAAGGCGAAATTGGTCAAGTTCCAGGAAGAGGCGGACCAAAGAAAGCCATTTTTCTGTCAACCTATGTGTCATCAGGGTAAGGTGTGACAAAATCCTTGGAAAACCATGCATGGTTCATTTTAATGAAGGTTAGATCATCCACATTTTGGGTCAACAGACGGGTCCTTTTTTCTGTCAGGATTGATCCAGCAGCACTGAAGACTCTTTCCGATAGCATACTTGCAGCTGGGCAACTGAGCTCCTGTAAGGCATATTGTGCCAATTCAGGCCAGGTGTCCAGTTTAGCTGCCCAATAGTCAAATGGGAATGATCTGTGAGGGAGAACATCGATATGGGAGGAAAAGTAGTTTGTAACCATAGTTGACAAGTGCTGTCTCCAGTCACTTTCAATTGATGCAGTATTACCAGTCGTGTGAGCGGGACTTGAAAAATCAGTCCACAACATGGTCATAAAACCCCTGTCTCCAACGCCACTTCTGATGTGTGCACCACCAACACCTCTTCCAAGTTGCCCCTGGCCCCTACGGCTCATGTGACAACCATCACCGCTGCTGTGTGCTGGGAATACCTCAACCAACCGGTTTACCAGAGTTGCTTGTTTGTAGGCTAATATTAGGTCTAGATTCTCCTGTGGCATGATGTTTTGGAATTTGCCTTTATAGCGTGGATCCAGAATGCTGGCCAATCAGTAGTCATCATCGTTCATCATTTTGGCAATGCGGGGGTCCCTTTTTAGGATCTGCAAGGCATAATCTGACATGTGGGCCAATGTTTCCGGTGTCAATGATGCACTGCGAGTGCTGGGTGGAGGAGCACTTTCAGGCAAATCCACATCCCTCCAGTCACGCACAAACCCAGTACCAGACCTTGACACGCCAACATTTTCTCTTGCCCCACGAGAAGCATCTTCCTCCCCTAAATAATCATCCCCATCATCATCCTCCTCCTCTTCTTCCTCAACCTCGTCCACGACAGTTCCCTAAACAGACAATGGCTGACTGTCATCAAGGCTTCCCTCCTCCTCTTCCTCATCATCCTCGCCTGCTCCTTGATGTGCGTCAAAGTTTGCATGAGCAGATGCATAAGTGGGATGCTCATGCTTATGATGGCGTCGTCTGCGCTTACTAGCCATGTGCATTCCTCAAAACATTGAAGGACTTTACAGAGGTCTTTCAGCTTCGACCACTGCACACTTGTCAACTCCATGTCTGCCCTCAAAGTGCCTGTCCGTGTATCCTCCCACAAATGCATTACGGCCTGCCTCTGTTCGCACAGCTGCTCAACCATGTGCAGGGTGGAGTTCCACCTTGTTGCAACGTCGATAATTAGGCGGTGCTTGGGAAGGTGGAGCAATCGCTGCAGCTTCTGCATACGACTGGAGTGTACCGGCGACCGGCGGATGTGCGAGCACAGTCTTCGAACCTTATGGAGCAGGCCTGTTAACTCCGGATAATTAGTGAGGAAGCACTGCACCACCAGGTTCAAGGTGTGAGCCAAGCAAGGTATGTGTCTGAGTTTTGAAAGGGCTATGGCTGCCGCAAAATTCCGGCCGTTATCACTAACTACATTGCCTGCCTCAAGATGTAGACTGCCCAGCCATGACTCAGTTTGTCGCTGAAAGTAGTTGGCCAGTACCTTCGCCGTGTGTCTGTCGCCCAAACACATCATCTGCAACACAGCCTGCTGACTCTTTCCACTAGCTGATCGATAGTGGGACACATCATGTGCACCACTGTCAGCTGCGGATGCAGTGCTCGTGCGACTGCGCTCTGTGGACGAGCTTTCGCTTCTGGAGGAGGAGGAGGGTCGAAAGCCTACAGCCAACTGTTTCCTATACCGTGGGCTAGGCAGCACTGTGCCATCACAGCTGTCCCCTGTGGACCCTGCATCCACCACATTAACCCAGTGCGCAGTGATGGACACGTAACGGCCCTGGCCATGCCTACTGGACCATGCATCAGTTGTGAGGTGCACCTTTCCACTCACTGATTGCTTCAGTGCATGGACAATGCGGTCTTTCACATGAAGGTGGAGGGCTGGGATGGCTTTGTGAGAAAAGAAGTGGCGACTGGGTAGGTCATAGCGTGGTACTGCGTAGGCCATGAGTTCACGGAAAGCTGCGCTTTCAACCAACCGATAGGGCATCATTAGTTTGGCAATGTGGGCGTTCAAACCCAGTGTACGCGGATGAGAGGATGAGTACTTTCTTGTCCTACTCATAGTCTCTTTTAGGGTGAGCTGGACTTGAGAGCTGTGTTATGAATGAGTCACCGAAGGAGGAAAAAACAAAAATACAAGCTAAGTCCAGAAAACCGGAGAGGTTGGTAGCTATCGGATTGCAGACCCCTGATCCTATTCACACAACTAACAGTAGCCGTGGGGGGTTCCTACGGTGCCCTAGACCCCTCGTTCACAGCCGGAGAACTAAATAAGCCTAAAGAAAGAAAGGGGAAATCTAAACTACCCCAGAGCAGACCCCAAAGCAATAGACAGCCCCCAACATGTATTGTCGGTGAAAAGCAGATGAAAACACAAACACAGACAGAAAGACAGTTTGAGCAAGCGATGGGGCCCAACTATCTAAATAGGAAAGGACAGAAAAGATGCTGGCTGCAATCCACAAAAATTCTGCCAAAATAATGTCCAATACGTCTGATAGAAAAAAGGCCCTGAAGTCACTAGACTTCAAAATCACTATATCAGCACTCAGGTATATTCTGAAGACTGAGCAAAAGATCAACTTGACCAGAGACAAAAATGGAGCTCAGCCTGTACCAACAAGGGCAGGCAGAACACAAACACTAAGTAAACAGACAATATCTCATGGAAAAAAAAAAAGAGAGCAAATACTCAGCTTTCAGAAGACAGGTACTGAACTGGTTTGCAAGAGCTCAGAGCAGAAAGGATCACCAGCACCCCTGTAGGGCGTCGGCTGCCTTATATCCACTCAGTGATTCCGGGTGTCCAGTCAGGCTCCACCTGTTCAGATGACAGGTTCTTCCCAACCCAATCAATTTCACTACCTCACTTCACCAGCAGAGGGAGTTCATCAGACATCAACGGTGAAGGGGAAAATGAACTCACAACAGAGCTGCATATGGTGGAACTAGCGGTGGACATGGCGGACTGAGAGAGGGTTGATGATGGTGATGGAGTTGGTGTTCTTTCTAATGGCCAAGATTCAGTCTTTCATTGCAATAACAGTGTGATTCCCTGACTGATTTGCCCTTGCGACGACAACTCAACATTTACTGCTGGTGGTGTGCTAACCGGTGGACTTACAGTGGGGGAAACAATGTAGCGTTGCTGACTACCTTCTTTGGGAGCAGTAGCACATGTGGTACGTGAGTTTTGGTAGTCCGTCCACGCTTGCAAGTGCATGGTGGTTAAATGTCTTAGCATGCAAATGGTATTCAAATTTCTCAGATTTTTCCCTCGGCTAAAGTCTTTGCGCACTTCTTACAGATAACCTTTGCCTGATCATTAGGATTTTGTTCAAAAAAGTGCCACACTGCACTCTTTCTACTATGGAAGACATTTTGAGGCCTTGCACGCTGTGCTATTTTGACCGTCTGGCCAAGCTGTCCTGCAACTCTTTTGATTTTTGTAACCCGTTTTTGGATTGCTCCGGGCCTGCCAGATAACAGCTGTTGCGATGTCGATGCCCACTGCGGATGCTCCTCCTCCTCTTCTGAGCTATTGGCAGCGGCACCCTCTACCCCCAATGGATGCCAATCTGGGTCAACAACTGGGTCATCCATCACCTCCTCTTCAATGTCATGTGCACCTTCCTCTGTGTCACCGTGTATGGTGGTATAGTATGCGGGAAGGGGCACCTGAGTTTCAACTGGGTCAGATTCTGGCTCAGTACACTGCGAGGACAATGTAGTGCTCTGAGTGAATGTACTAGCAGAATCATCTATCAGTGGCTGTGCATCAGTACACTCCATGTCAGATTCATCTTTGCCTGGGTAATTCACGATTTGACTTGATAACCCAGGCATGGTATGTGAAAACAGCTCCATGGAGTAATCTGTAGTGTGGCCTGCCGCATCCTTCAATTTTGGTTGGGGTGAAGGACACAAGGAAAGGTGTGGTTCATGAACATGAGCCTCCAATGATGACTCAGTGCTTTTATTTTTTAAAACTTCAGAAGAGGAGGCGATAGAGCTGGAGGCTGAGTCAGCAATGTAAGCCAAAACTTGTTCTTGAAGCTCCGGCTTTAAAAGCGGTTTACCTACTCCCAGAAAAGGAAGCCTTTGAGGCCTGGTGGAGCCAGACGATGATGCAGGCTCAACACCTCCTGCATTAGGTGCTATTTTGCTTTTGCCACTACCAGCAGATCCAACACCATCATTACCAGCTGCCAACCCCCGCCCACTTCCATGGACTCTTCCACCACACTTCCTCAATTTTGGGGAAAATGTACCCAAAAAAACACCAACTATATGGTACTGTAAAACAAGGTACAAGGTGTATATAGTAGTGGGGAGAATTGGAATCTCTGTAGACTTCAGGACACAGTTGGATTCTGTCAGGCCCTGTTTATTTTACACCGCAATGTGACAGGCAGATTCTGGATGGTGTAATAAAGGTGGATAGAGGACTGTGGATAATTGGAATCTCTGTAGACTTCTAGACACAGTTGGATTCTGTCAGGCCCTGTTTATTTTACACCGCAATGTGACAGGCAGATTCTGGATGCTGTAAGAAAGGTGGATAGAGGACTGTGGAGAATTGGAATCTCTCTACACTTCAGGACACAGTTGGATTCTGTCAGGCCCTGTGTCTATAACACCGCAATGTGACCGGCAGAAATTGCCTAGTGTATGACAAACTACAAGGTGTATATAGAATTGGGCAGAATTGGAATCTCCCTAGAGTGTAGATCTGTAAGAACGGACAAATTCCTCGGCTTTTCCTTACAGAGTCACACACTTAGATAGCTTCAATTTGGCCGTGATAACAGCCGTTACACGATACTGAGAGAGGAGCGTGCACGTACACCGCTGTACGGTGTATGTAAAATTATCAAGCTCCGTGTTTTTGTATACGGACTGACACACGCTGTCTCTCTCTAGTTTTGAATGTAATCAAACAGCAAATATACTAAACTGTTTGAAAAACGCACAAAACTATAAGGTGTAGGTCTGTAAGAACGGACAAACTCCTCGACTTTTCCTTAAAGAGTCACACACGTAGATAGCTTCAATTTGGCCGCGATAACAGCCGTTACACGGTACTGAGAGAGGAGCGTGCACGTACACCACTGTACGGTGTATGTAAAATTGTCAAGCTCCGTGTTTTTGTATACGGACTGACACACGCTGTCTCTCTCTAGTTTTGAATGTAATCAAACAGCAAATATACTAAACTGTTTGAAAAACGGACAAAACTATAAGGTGGAGGTCTGTAAGAATGGACAAACTCTTCGACTTTTCCTTACAGAGTCACACACGTAGATAGCTTCAATTTGGCCATGATAACAGCCGTTACACGGTACTGAGAGAGGAGCGTGCTAGTACACCGCTGTACGGTGTATGTAAAATTGTCAAGCTCCGTGTTTTTGTATATGGACTGACATGCGCTGTCTCTCTCTAGTTTTTAATGTACCGTATATACTCGAGTATAAGCCGACCCGAGTATAAGCCGACCCCCCTAATTTTGCCACAAAAAACTGGGAAAACTTATTGACTCGAGTATAAGCCTAGGGTGGGAAATGCTCCATAGATTATTCCCCCATATGCTGCCCCCAGAAGAAGCTCCATAGATTGTTCCCCCATATACTGCCCCCATAAGAAGCTCCATATTGTTCCCCATATGCTGCCCCCATTAGAAGCTCCATATTGTTCCCCCATATACTGCCCCCATTAGAAGATCCATATTGTTCCCTCATATACTGCCCCCATAAGAAGCTCCATATTGTTCCCCCATATGCTGCCCCCATTAGAAGCTCCATATTGTTCCCCCATATGCTGCCCCCATTAGAAGCTCCATATTATTCCCCCATATGCTGCCCCCATTAGAAGCTCCATATTGTTCCCCCATATTCTGCCCCCATTAGAAGCTCCATATTGTTCCCCCATATCCTGCCCCCATAAGAAGCTCCATATTGTTCCCCCATATACTGCCCCCATTAGAAGCTCCATAGATTATTTCCCCATGTGCTGCCCCCATTAGAAGCTCCTTAAAATTATTTCCCCATGTGCTGCCGCTGCTGCAGCATGTAAAAATAAAAAAAATGACATACTCACCTCTCCGTCGCTGGGTGTCAGATACTCATCTGTCCTGCGTCCATGGCTGCTCACCGCTATCTGCCACGTCATCAGTCAGTGACGTTCAGACTGCAGAGGGCGCGGCGCGCGCTAATCACGTCACCGCGCCCTCTGCTGCCTGAAGTCACTGACCGATGGCAGACAGCAGCAAGCAGCCATGGACGCAGGACAGGTGAGTATCGCTATACTTACCCGTCCTGACGCTGTGTCTTGAGCCCCCAGCTTCTCCGCGCTCTCTCTTCCTGCCTTCAGCAGTCACGCTTTAGATTTACTCCGTGTATTATACACTGATACATTTGCATGTCTGCTGACCAGTACCAGTCACCGGAGCCAGTGATTGTATATAGCGTTTCATCGCTATCATTGGCTTGGCCATTGATCTAACTATGCGCCACATGGCATGCGCAGTAAACCCTGAGTATGGGTGACATGGTAACTGTGAGTTGCGATACACTTCCTGGTATTACACGCCGGCGCATGCGCAGTGTCTCTGAAAACGGCTAGTCATCGGCGCCACAGGACATGCGCAGTAACCCTGTGTATGGGTTCACATGGCAACTGTGAGCTGTGACGCACTTCCTGGTATCGGACGCCGGCGCATGCGCAGTGTCTCTGATTACGGCCGGTCACCGGCGTTTATGCCTATGGGACAACAATCAATCCCCATGCTGGTCTGGTGTGCGGCGCAGCTGCGCGGTTTGTTCTATCAACTCCATCTATATAAGGACATGTCTCTACTGCATTCACTACCCCTGACGAAGCCACTGCGGGTGGCGACACGCGTCGGGCATCTGTCCTCCCTGATCTTGCTCCACATGGGCCCAGTGCCTTGATGCCATTTATACCAATATTGACAGGCTATTGATCCTGTCCATCAGTGATCATGAGCTCTTGTCTTTTTTATTTTCTTTGGGCTTGAGTGTATTTTGATTGGTGTATGATCATGTGCATCCATGACTCTCCATGACTTTCATGACGGGTACTGTGGGCGATGGTGACTAGGTGTGATATTTATGATCTCAATTTAGGGGATACAACACCATTGGTTTTCATCTTTTTATATGTTTCATGGTTGGTGGGTGTTATTTCATGCCCATGTATACTCATATCCCCTCTTTCATTTATTCATTTTTTTGATTTCTTCATTTTCTACACTAGCCACCAGTTGGTATGCTGTTTATATAGGCGGGTCTCCTGTGGAGTGTATTTGCAGGGTGTAGGTTCTATGGTGAGCCAGTATATGCGTTTGTCAAGTCACATGTGTGACTTTTTAATGTTTTTAATCTGTGTGTGGTTTATACATGTTCAATAAAAGCTGTCATTCTAAAATGCTAACCAATTGTTTGTGGTGATCCCCCCGTTCATAGCCCATTCCTGCTCCTTCGTTTTGTTCATACAGTTTTGTTGTATGGGCTGGGGTTGGATCCCACTTTGTTATCCATTGATAGTGGTGCCCCTACTCTTGTTTTGCATGTACTTTTGCCAGTGGTTGCTCTTCTTTCTTCCACTGTTTCTAGGTGTGGCACACTGTTGGTTGGTTTTTTTCCAACCTTCATTATAGTTTTATATAATATCTGTATTTATATATTCTTGCTGATTATGGATTTAGCGGCTAGAGAGGCAGCATGGAGTACCCAGGCCAATGGGCTTTTTGACACTGCACCTATACCATCAGGTGATTACAGTATTGGAGACACTGATTTTCAGAATGTTTCAAGGGAACTGATAGGGTTACATAAATCATTGACCAAGACTTGGTGGAATGTGAAAACATTGGAAGAGTAGAAGAGGCTTAGATTGGTTCCCAGGGGGTTGAGAGTTCAAATTTTCCCCGCATGGGAAGCAGATCTGGACTTTCAAAAAACCAGGGAGAATGGTCTATTGAACTGCTCTAAAATAATCATGGATATGCTCATACAACATGATCAAAGTATCCTGACTGTGGTTAGAGATAAAATCAAGACTCTTGAGGCGAGGTTGGACAGATTTGACAAAAAATCTTTGGTGGAACCATTTCAACTGCAACTTAAGTCTACCATTGACAGATTCGAGAAGGACGTAATCGGGGGTAAGAAACAAAAATTTAAAAGGGATCAAACAGATTTTGAAAACGGACGTGCCTATAAATGGGTACATAAGGCCAATAAGAGGGCCACCAGAACTCATGATGGGGTCACCAGCAATGTGGCTAATCTGCATGAACTTCCCTCGAGCGACGATTTTTTGTCATCCGAGCCAAGCGATGCCGAGGGCGCAATAGGAGGGGTCGACGCAAGAAGTTCCACATTGAGAAAGCGGACCCGCAATTACAGGACCTGGTCCCCCAAATACAAGCGGGAGACCCGACAAAACAGGAGACATTGATACCACTACCTGGTGTGGGGACCCCCTCTAATTCTGGTAAGTTACAGATTATTAATCTATCATCTTACAACTTGTCACCGGCTGAGACTGCTGTTCTAGAGAAGGGTCTCTCGTTTTGTCCGACCAATGTTTTGGATAAATTTGTCTTGATTAAAGATTTGTATCTGTTTTGCAGACAGTTGACTTTTAAACTTTTATACCATCAGCCATCGATGATGGATGATCTGCCCATGACGGAAAGACAGGCCTTGAGAGACCTATTAGATTTCGTTTCATGAAACCCGACTTTGGCGAAAGTCGGTGACTTTTGAATTTTTTCGACCCGTTTCACTCAACTCTAATTACCACAATGAGTTTTAAACAAAACAATTCAGTTGCAGTTGAAGTTCAGACTTTCAGCTTTCATTTGAGGGTATCCACATTAAAATTGGATGAAGGGTTTAGGAGTTTCAGCTCCTTAACATGTGCCACCCTGTTTTTAAAGGGAACAAAAGTAATTGGACAGATTAAATAAAATGTTCATTTCTAGTACTTGGCTGAAAACCCTTTGTTGGCAAAGACTGCCTGAAGTCTTGAATTCATGGTCATCACCAGACGCTGTGTTTCCTCCTTTTTGATGCTCTGCCAGGCCTTCACTGCGGTGGTTTTCAGTTGCTGTTTGTTTGTGGGCCTTTCTGTCTGAAGTTTAGTCTTTAACAAGTGAAATGAATGCTGAATTGGGTTGAGATCAGGTGACTGACTTGGCCATTCAAGAATATTCCACTTCTTTGCTTTAATAAACTCCTGGGTTGCTTTGGCTTTATGTTTTGGGTCGTTGTCCATCTGTAGTATGAAACGACGACCAATAAGTTTGGCTGCATTTGGCTGAATCTGAGCACACAGTATGGCTCTGAATACCTCAGAATTAATTTGGCTACTTCTGTCCTGTGTCACATCATCAATAAACACTAGTGACCCAGTGCCACTGGAAGTTTTACAGATGATGTGGCATGCTTTGGATCGTGAGCTGTACCACGCCTTCGCCATACTTTTCTCTTTCCATCATTCTGGTAGAGGTTGATCTTGGTTTCATCTGTGCAAAGAATGTTCTTCCAGAACTGTGTTTGCTTTTTTAGATGTTTTCTTTAGCAAAGTCCAGTCTAGCCTTTTTATTCTTGATGCTTATGAGTGGCTTGCACCGTGCAGTGAACCCTCTGTATTTACTTTCATGCAGTCTTCTCTTTATGGTAGATTTGGATATTGATATGCCTACCTCCTGGAGAGTGTTGTTCACTTGGTTGGCTGTTGTGAAGGGGTTTCTCTTCACCATGGAGACTATTCTGCGATCATCCACCACTGTTGTCTTCCATGGGCGCCCAGGTCTTTTTGCATTAATGAGTTCACCAGTGCTTTCTTTCTTTCTTTCTCAGGATGTACCAAACTGTAGATTTTGCCACTCCTAATGTTGTAGCAATTTCTCAGATGGGTTTTCTTGTTTTTGCAGCTTAAGGATGACTTGTTTCACCTGCATGGAGAGCTCCTTTGACCGCTTGTTTCCGTCACAGCAAAACTTTCCAAATGCAAGCACCACACCTCAAATCAACTCCAGGCCTTTTATCTGCTTAATTGAGAATGACATAACGAAGGGATTGCCCACACCTGTCCATGAAATAGCCTTGGAGTCAATTGTTCAATTACTTTCGGTCCCTTTAAAAACAGGGTGGCATATGTTAAGGAGCTGAAACTCCTAAACCCTTCATCCAATTTTAATGTGGATACCCTCAAATGAAAACTGAAAGTCTGAACTTCAACTGCATCTGAATTGTTTTGTTTAAAAATTCATTGTAGTAATGTCTAGAACCAAAATTAGAAAAATGTTGTCTCTGTCCAAATATATATGGACCTAACTGTAAGAACTGAGAGAGTTGTTAGTCCAAAAAAGCTTCATCTCCTTTTCCAGTAAAATGCCAAATTTGTGTTCCAAACTCTTGGTACTCAAAGAAAAAACCTCATCTCGTTGATCGCATTCCTTAAAAAACGCATCCACATTCTCCCGACCTGCTAAGAGGCCACTTGACACAGAGAAAGCCGCCGGCTCAGTATTGGGGTATCAACTGCAGTAATAGGGACACATACGGCAGCAGCGGCTCAGCATTGGGGTATCAGGTGCAGTAATAGGGACACATCGGCAGCAGAGGCTCAGCATTGGGGTATCAAGTGCAGTAATAGGGACACATACGGCAGCAGCGGCTCAGCATTGGGGTATCAGGTGCAGTAATAGGGACACATACAGCAGCAGAGGCTCAGTATTGGGGTATCATGTGCAGTAAATAGGGACACATATGGCAGCAGCGGCTAAGTATTGGGGTAGCAGGTGCAGTAATAGGGACACATACTGTGGGGTATGGTCGCCTGTTATGAATGGGTCACCGAGGAGGAAAAAACCTAAACATGCTAAGCCCAGAAAAAACAGAGGTTGGTAACTATGCAGATTGCAGATCCCTGATCCTACCACACAACTAGCAGCAGCTGTGGAGCGTGCCTACGATGAACCTAGACGCCTCGTCACGGCCGGAGGACTAAATAAGCCTAAAGCAAGGAAAAGGGAAAACTAACTGCCCCAGAGCAGACCCCAAAGGAATAGACAGCCCCCACACATGTACTGACGGTGAAACAAGATGAAAACACAAACACAGGTAGGAAAATAGGCTGAGCAAATGATGGGGCCCAAACTAACTAGATAGGAGAGGAAATAAAAGACACGGTCTGCAATCTGCCCAAAACCCTACAAAATAAAGTCCAACACTTCTGATAACAAAATTAACCCTGAAGTCACTAGACTTCTCCCACTATATCAGCACTCTGAAATATTCTGAGGCAGAGCAAAAAGAGGCCAATCTAATAAGGGACAAAAAGCAAATTGGCAAATACAGATAAATAAGAGTGGAAATTCAGCACAGCCCAAGCCGGGGCTGGCTGACCACACAAAAAACTGAATAGAACAACAAAATCAAGTGTGAACATTAACAGAGAAACTTAGCTTGAGCTGACTGGGACAGAGCTGAGAACCAAGACCTGACAAGCAGAAGGAATCGCCAGCACCAGAGTAGGGCGTCGGCTGTCTTAAATCCAATCTGAGATTCCTGAGTTCCAATCGTCATCCTCATTATCAGGTGGCAGATCTCTACTGATTAAATCAGCCTCACTACCTCCTGTTACCACCAGAGGGAGCCTGACTGGTAGACCAGAAAATGAACTCACAACAGTCGCCACAGTGGCATTACCTTCCTCCAGGGAGGGTGATGTCAGGCTTGGAGGCAATGAAGGGTCTCTCTAACAGTTAATCATTTTCATGCAACACAGTTCCCACTCCAGGCCAGCAGAGGGAGCTCTGAACCAGAATTAGGGGAGGAGTGCTTTCTGAGGGCCAGGAAGGGAGATGAGGAGTTAGTGTGAGGAGGGCAATGAGTGTAGACGTGTGGAGAGAAGCTGGAGGTTGAGCTGAGGACAGAGAGCTCCCTCCCAGTGATAGCGCATGATCTGGAGCCCGGTCTCCACGGTTGTATGGATACTGAAGGTCCTGCAACAGAAACCAGAGGAATAGGAAGCTGTAAATGCTCTATTCCCAACTAAGACTCAGAGGCACAACAGCGACGGGTGAGCCAAGAGAGATAGAGGGCTACAGCTTTCTGCCATGCAAGGTAGTTCTAAGAGAAGATAAGAAGGAGGAACTTCAGTGTAACACAGTACTGGATGTACCTCAAGCCAGTGCTAGGAAGGAGACTACACAACCCATCTGATAGAGAGATCCCTGAGTTGCTTCCAGGCTAGCCTGCTCCTGTGCCATCTGTAACCAGGACCCTGGACTGCGTTTGCCAAGTAAAGGTAAAGAAACTGCACCCTGTTTTTTCCTGGCCTCCTTCCTGCAACATCCTCAGCACTGCTACATCTCTGTGCCAAACACTGCACCCTCTTCCTAAACATTCCGCTACACTGCCCTGGGACCAACAGCCCTACCTGTGGAGGGCTGCAACATCATTGCTGCACTACACCATCTGTCCCAGAGGATCTGCTTGCAGCGTCGGCTTAACACATCCCTTGCCGAACACCACAGGTGGTGTCATGAATCACTTATAAACTTTATTTCCAACTCAACCCCTTTTACATGGGCACCCAGGGCCACGGACCAGGTCACCGCTGCTGTGACAATCCCCTCTGAGAGACCGGCCCGGTATCGAGTACCCCACAGCCCTGGGAGAGCGACTTATTTTGGCGTCAAGAACAGGATTACGGAGCCCGGTATCCCCAGGTCCTGTGTGCTAGAGACTGTGTTTGGTGCTATAGACTGTGTGCGAAATTGGCGCCATTGCCACCATTATCCCGCTGATTGGCACGCGCGGGAAGAAAAGGGGGCAGGCCTTCGTGGGCAGAGCCAGCCGAGAAACGCGAAAGGAGAAGAGCGCGCGGGAAGTGAAAAGCTGAGGCCTGCAGTTCCGGCGTCCCCTGATCCAGCCGACGAGCGGCATCCGGTAAGCCAGCGCAACCCCACGGCCTGGCCCACGTTAACTGGGGGGAGAGAAAATGTCTGAGGACAACGCCAATGCAGCGGCGGACGCCCCCGCCGACCCCACAGCGCCGCTGAATCCAGCAGCCAGTGTTGCTTCCAGGGCACCACAACAAACAGTGGGTCGCCCTCACACCCAGGACAGTGGGGTACTCGGTACCAGGCCTGATGTTCCTCAATGGGAGATGTCACAGTAGCTGGAACCCGGCCCGTGGCCCTGGGCGCCCATTGTAAATGTTCAGTGTCAATGCGTAAGTCGTGACGCCACCTGTGGTGTTCGGCAATGAAGATGTAAGCCGACGCTGCAGACAGACCCTCTGGGACAGATGGTGTGGTGCAGCAATGATGTGGCTCTCCACAGGTAGGGCTGTAGTCCCAGGGCAGAGTAGGTGAAGTGACATGTAGATGGTGTATTGTCAGGCACAAGGGATGTAGCGGTGCTGGGCAGGTTGGCGCAGGAATAAGTGGAGGACACCACGGCATGTAGTTCCAAAGCTTTACTTGCAGTCTGTTGTGCAAACAGGTGCCTGCCTCCGTGCCGTGTCCTCCGGGTCAGGGACTCAGTCAACCTCCAGGCCAGATGGAATACTCCTTTCCAACACTCCGCCAACATGTGCCTTTCTGAACGCCTCCTCTTATAGCGCCTTTAAATGAAGTATTCCTAGTACTGAGTTACACTGGAGTTCCTCCTGTCTGATGTTCTTATGAACTCTACTTGTACGGCAGACAGCTGTAGCCTGCTTCGGGGACTCCTTGCTACTAAGTCCCAGCTCACTATCCAGTTGCTGTTGTGCCCCCAAGTCTTGTGTGGGAATAAAGTGGTCACTACTTCTATTACTCCAGTGGCTGCTGCAGGACCATTAGTATCCATACAACCTCGGGGACCGGGCCCCGGCCTTGCCCTTAGAACTTCTGGGAAGGGTTCTCTTCTAACCCATGTCCTCTGTTCCCTTTTACTCCTCACGTTCCGTACTGATCTTTCTTTCTATGGAGAATCAGGCTTTCAGTCTATGTTGCTCTCTATCTTCCTTTCCCGTGCCAGCAGACCCAGGTCACTGGGATCTGCTGCAGCACTTCCATCCATCTATCCCTCTCTCCACGGATCTTCTTCTCTCCAACTCTCTAACCAACTAACTAACTGTTGTCCTAAACTCTTCCCGCTCTTTTTAATGTAATCTAACTCCACCCACCTCCCAGCACGTTTCGTGTTCCAATCAGGGAGCCACCAATGGGTGCTTTGCTATACTCCAAGCAGGGAGCCGCCGAAGGTGCTTTGCTACTCTACTTTGTGGTGTGGGGTGCAGGTATTGGAGCGTGGTCAGGAGTCTCCACCTTACCGGGATGGTGGGATACCACACCTCAGGAGGAGGTGCAGTACCTCTGTGGCGACTGAGCCTCAGGGGCGCCACATACCCCTCGTTAAACACAGCACGTCCGCGGGCTGCAAAAGAAGCAAAGATGGACAAATACAGGAACATACAAAATTTTTGTAATGCTATTAAACAGTTCTTTTCTAATCTTCTCAATATGAGAGGCAATCATTCTTGAACATTGCAAACAATTCTTAATTAACTATCTAAAGTCCTTATTCAAAAAGTGCCTTTGGCAATAACTCACTACCACTTCAAGTATTCTGCATCAACACACTTCTTCATTATATCTTCTACTTTCCATCATTAACCTTATGTGATAACCGCTGATGCCTGGTTCATCACCTACATCTTTCAAATCTTTATTCTCATTTCTCATCTCTTTATTAAAATATTCCTATAAAAGTTACTGTGACTAACTACATTTTTCATAAAAGCTGTTTTATACCTATTAATACTTTCATAAGACACATATCAAATACTTCACATCAAAAACTTCAATAATTCTTGTAAGTGCTGGACACCGCTCCCAGCCGGGATCTCTTGCAGTGTCCTTTGATTGGAGCTATGCTCCAGGTGAGGTAGTCTTTATCTTCAAAAGGTATATGTAAAATCAAGAAAGGGCACCTAAAGAGGTGCAAACTATTTACAAACACAGTCCGGATCACTCAGTGTTCATGATCTCCACAGTTCAATTATGAAAAATATGCTGCCAATACAACTGGGCAATAAAACTGAAAAACAGAAAAAGAACCATTATAGACAAATAAGGCACAACGGTGCAAATACCCTCCTGGGTAACGAGAGTCAATGGAATGTTTCTTTATTGGGGGTCCCCTCCTGGGGTACTGGAAGCTGGTTTTCTTGGCTGCTTCTTCCATGGAAGAATTTCTTGATATCTTCTTCCTGCAGACGGACTGACATAGGACGAGGTGGTGGCAGCTGGGTGGATTGCTGCCTGGGGTACTTTTGCAGGGGTGATACCACTGCAGGGGGTGTTCTTGCTGGGGGTACATACGCCCTCTCCTTTTTATAAGTTGCCAGCAATTCTTCAGGTATGCGGTGGATGTTCATGGCATACAATCCTCTTAACCCCTCATGCCGGGTGAAGGTCACGTACTCCACTGGCTGCAGATCTCTAGCAGGGTGTCCCTTCCTCAGGTGTGATTCTACGTCCCGCCGGTTAAAGAAAAGGTCACTAATTCTTTTGTGGTCTGCAATGAACCCGAATCCTCTTTCATGGTTCACATTCAGAACCTATCCCCATCCAGCTGAGTCCCGGGGACTGGATTGACCAGCACGGACCTTCTCCTTCCGGTCCAGATCAGATCTCCGCTGATCCCTCTCCCTCTGCTCCGCTGCCAGTTGGCAGAGGGTCTGTTGATAATAAGGTTCTTCCTCCTCTTCCTCCTCCCGTGACCTGCCTCTATCCACTGTGGACAAGGGTGCCACTGCCGGGGGTTCGGGTGTTTCCCCCCAGGGTTCAGCGTCCCGGTCCCAGACAAGGTCCAGCACGACCTGTCCTGACGCTGCCACGGGCTTACACCCCAGGGCCTTCCCAGGTGCAGGGACAGCAAACGTACCTGGGGCCTCCTGGCAGTGTTCCGGTGCAGGCCTGAGACGGTGGGCAGCTGCAGGGGTGTCCACAGGAGTGGCAAAGGAAACCCATGATGTACGGTGACACCCCTCAGCTGCTCAGCCTCTTCTGCTGAGATCAGAAGATGTCGAATGGGACGCGCTTGTTCCAGCCTTACTCTTTTCAGCAGGGACTTCTTCCATTTCCCCATCGCAGTCAGCTTGGTACTTTTGAATTGGGAACACAGCTCTTCCATTTGTCCCAAGCGGAGTACTGGCCCGTTGCACACGGTGTACGGGAACTCAGGGGGCAACCCGGTTGCAGGGGCGGCGGTCGTACCTGATGTCTCCGGTGGTGTCGCATAGAAGTTCAGACAGGGGAGGCCCAGGACAGTTCACGGTCTTTTCTTAGGACCACCCAGGCTGTCACGCCCTTCTTCACCGCACCGGTGGCCATTTTTAACATTCATTTCACAGTCTATCAAATTACGTCTTCTGCACATTTCCAACAGTTTTAAGTCTTAGGCACACAGAACCCGATGGCATCGGGTCTCGTTATCCTGTTCGTGAAGCCAAAAATGGGTCGCCCTCACACCCAGAGCAGTGGGGTACTTGGTACCGGGCCCAATGGTCCTCAATGGGAGATGTCACGGTAGCTGGAACCTGGCCCGTGGCCCTGGGCGCCCATTGTAAATGTTCAGTGTCAATTTGTAAGTCGTGACGCCACCTGTGGTGTTCGGCAATGAAGATGTAAGCCGACGCTGCAGACAGATCCTCTGGGACAGATGGTGTGGTGCAGCAGTGATGTTATAGCCCTCCACAGGCAGGGCTGTAGTCCCAGGGCAGAGTAGGTGAAGTGACACGTTGATGGTGTAGTGTCAGGCACAAGGGATGTAGCGGTGCCCTGCAGGTTGGCGAAGGAATAAGTGGAGGACACCAGGGTATGTAGTTCCAAAGCTTTACTTACAGTCTGTTGTGCAAACAGGTGCCTGCCTCCATGCCGTGTCCTCCGGGTCAGGGACTCAGTTAACCTCCAGGCCAGATGGAATACTCCTTTCCAACACTCCGCCAACATGTGCCTTTCTGAACGCCTCCTCTTATAGCACCTTTAAATGAAGTACTCCTAGCACTGAGTTACACTGGAGTTCCTCCTGTCTGATGTTCTTATGAACTCTACTTGTACGGCAGACAGCTGTAGCCTGCTTCGGGGACTCATTGCTACTAAGTCCCGGCTCACTATCCAGTTGCTGTTGTGCCCCCAAATCTTGTGTGGGAATAAAGTGGTCACTACTTCTATTCCTCCGGTGTGTGCTGCAGGACCATTAGTATCCATACAACCTCTGGGACCGGGCCCTGGCATTGCGCTTGGAACTTCTAGGAAGGGTTCTCTTCTAACCCACGTCCTCTGTTCCCTTTTACTCCTCACGCTCCGTACTGATCTTTCTTTCTATGGAGAATCAGGCTTTCAGTCTATGTTGCTCTCTCTCTTCCTTTCCCGTGCCAGCAGACCCAGGTCACTGGGATCTGCTGCAGCACTTCCATCCATTTATCCCTCTCTACAGGGATCTTCTTCTCTCCAACTCTCTAACCAACTAACTAACTGATGTCCTAAACTCTTCCCGCTCTTTTTAATGTAATCTAACTCCACCCACCTCCCAGCACGCTTCGTGTTCCAAGCAAGGAGCCACCAATGGGTGCTTTGCTATACGCCAAGCAGGGAGCTGCCGAAGGTGCTTTACTACACTACTTTGTGGTGTTGGGTGCAGGTGTTGGAGCATGGTCAGGAGTCTCCACCTTACCTGGATGGTGGGATACCACACCTCAGGAGGAGGTGCAGTACCTCTGTGGCGACTGAGCCTCAGGGGCGCCACAACAGCACCCACCGCAGCGGTCCCCATAATGCCGCTGTCTATGCCTTACATACCGGGAGCAGCCTGGCTACTGCAGTATTCAGGGGAGTCACATGCCCTGAGTGAATTTAAAGAGAGACTGTGCAGTTAATTTGAGGTGTATCCTCTATTTGAAAGCCAGAAGGTGAACATCCTGATTGGGCAGCTAACAGGTGCAGCACAGAGAGAAGTTAAAGCCTGGCAGGACACTGACAAAGAGACTGTTGAAAAGATCCTGGCTAAGCTAAGGAGCACCTTTGACACCCGCACTGCCGCTGAAATCAAGATGAGATTCTTTGGATGTAAAGGAAAGCACCGGACAATATAAGGGACTATGCTCTTAACCTGCAGGAGGCGCTGTGAGCCGTCAAGCAGATTGACCCTGACAGTGTGAAAGATGGAGACAGACTGTTAAAAGAGCAATTCATTGAGGGCCTCCTATCCAGCACCCACAGAGCACAGCTGCGCATCATAGCCCTACAGAACCCTGATCTAGACTTTGCTGATTTCAAGGACAGGTTTATCCGGGTGCTGCAGGAACCAACTGTCAGCCGTCCAGCGCCCCCTCGGCGCCCAGCGATCACCTACCACCAGGAAGCAACATCTTTCTCTTCTATCCCTGTGGAGGCTGATGCACAGACTCTGGATAAAGATCCAACTGAAGAACTGCGTCTTCAGGTCCAGGAGTTGACCAAAGGTATGGCTGCACTTACTAAAACTGTGCAGTCCCTGCAGGTGTCCTCCAAGGAGAAGATCCAGGTGGCTTCCAGTCCAGAGGATGTCCCGTGGCTCTGGAAGAGGAGAACTCCACCACTCCGAGGGAGGAGCAGCGATCGCTATGACCAGGACGGACGTCCCATCTGTCGTCACTGCCACAAGGCAGGTCACCTTGCAAGATTCTGTTATTTAAACGAGCAACCCCTGGGGCAGAGGGCCAACCCCCAGGAGTAGGACCACAAGGCCCAAAGAACTGGCGAGCCAAGTATGTTGGAGGGAGACCGATCCTTCCAGTAGTGATTGATGGCATCCACATGAACGCTTTGCTGGACACTGGCTCCCAGGTGACCACTATGCCCTATATCCTCTACAAGCGGTATTGGGCTGACTCTGAACTCACCCGTGGCCCAAGTGATGAACTAACAGTAGTTGCCAGTAATGGTCAGTCTTTACCACAAGTGGGATGTAAAGAAATTACTATTAAAGTGGGGAGGGTGGAGTTAAAATTTCAAGGTCTGATAGTTGTGGATATTGATCGACGAGAATGATGACTCTTGGTACAAATGTAATTGAAAATTGTCTCTCCGAGGTTATTGTGTTGTTGCATCAGGTGGCTGAGACTGCTGGTTCCAGTGAACAACGAGTCCTGCAGAAGGAGATCAAGGCCCTGATGCATAGACAGCAGGTAGAACTCTCTGGCGGAGAAATTGGCAGTGTCAGAGTGAGTGATGCTTTCCCCATTGCAATACCCCCCAGATGTGAAATGTTGATTTGGTGTCGGGCAGCCATAAGCCTCAGAGGAAAAGATTACCAGGCATTGGTGGAGCCAGTATACTCTGATAGCAGGCCCACTGTCCTGACAGCCAGAGGGGTAGTTGATGTACGTAAAGGGAGAGTACCTGTACGCCTTTTTAATTGTGGGGAAGAGGAGGCCACAATACCTCGGTATGCCACAGCTGCTAAGCTGCTCACTGTCAGTAATAATGCAATGCAGGCAGCAGAGCCCTTGGTCTCATCCGACCAGGTGGAGGACAATGGCTCTGTAAAGCAGTAGGAGGAGTGGTGTCAGCAACTGCAGGTGGGAACTGACTCCACACCTTCATACCACCAGAAAAATGGGGTTTACAGAAAAGTTCCACCTTTGAATGGACTGAGGAGTTGGAGAGATCCTTCACCAGACTGAAGATGGCTCTCACAGGAGATGAAGTTCTGGCCTACCCAGATAATGACAAACCCTTTGTGTTGTATACTGATGCCAGCATCATGGAACTTGGAGCAGTACTGTCACAGGTACAGAATGGCAAAGAAAGAGTGATCTCCTACGCCAGCAGGAAGCTTCGTCCAACTGAAAGGAACCCAGACAACTACAGTTCCTTCAAGCTGGAGTTCCTGGTCATAGTCTGGGCTGTGACTGAAAGATTCAAGCATTACCTAGCTTCAGCCAAGTTTACCATCTTCACGGACAACAACCCGTTGACTCACTTGGAAACTGCAAAACTAGGTGCACTGGAACAGCGATGGATGGCTCGGCTGTCTAACTATGAGTTTACCATCAAGTACCGGGCAGGGCATACGAATGCCAATGCTGATGCGCTGTCCAGAATGCGTAATCTGCCAGATGCAGGAGAAGACCCTGAGGCTCTTGAAGAAATTGAGTTACCTCCTTTCCACCGGCCAATTGCGGCCCAAAGTGCTCAAGGAGTGAGAAACAGACGGTCTGGCTTGAAAGAGGTCACTCTAAATCCATTGCCCCATAATGACTGGGCAGAAATGCAGGATAGCGACCCCGCAGTCCGCCTGGTGAAGGAGCTACTGTCACAAGCTGACTCACGCCCAGAGTCGGATGCTCCTGAAGAAACCCAGCAGTTGTGGAAGGAGAGAGGCCGGCTATTCATTTATGAAGGAAAGCTGTGTCGGAGGAGTATCAATGCCCGCACTCATGAGTTGGTCTGGCAGGTGGTAGTCCCAAAGAGAGAGGCATCAATGGTCCTGGAAGCATACCACAATGGAGCTGGCCACTTCGGATGGAAGAAGTTGGAAGCATTGCTCCGGGAGAGATTCTACTGGGCTGGTATGAGGAAAGCAATTGAAAAGTGGGGCTGGGAGTGTGGACAATGTAACCTGCGCAGAAAGGCTCGAAACAGCCAGAGAGCTCCTCTACAGCCAATAATAACCAAACAGCCACTTAAGTTGGTCGCCCTAGATCATGTGAAGCTGGTCCCAAGCCGTTCAGGCTACCTCTATGCTCTTACCATCGTGGACCACTACTCAAGATTCCTGGTAGTTGTGCCTGTCAAGGATCAAACAGCCAGGACAGCGGCCAGAGCCTTTCAACAGCACTTCTGTAGACCACATGGATACCCAGAGCGAGTGCTTACAGATCAAGGTCCAGCTTTTGAGGCAGAAGTGTTCCAGGAATTCTGTAACTTGTACGGTTGCAAGAAGATCAGGACAACACCGTACCATCCACAGACCAATGGCATGTGTGAAAAGATGAACCAGGTAGTGATTGACCTACTGAAGACCTTGCCTTTGGAGGAGAGGAATCTGTGGCCAGAAAAGTTGTCAGATCTGGTAGACCTCTACAACCACATTCCTGTGAATTCCACCAACTGCACTCCAGCCTACCTAATGAGAGCGAGGCCAGGCAAGTTGCCTATTGATTTGGATATGGGAGTCCTTATCCCTGAAGTAATATCCCCAGATGCTGACTGGGATACAGAAAGGCAACAGCAATATCGAAGAGTACAAGAGTGTGTGGAGAAGAGTCTAGCTCAGGCAAGACAAAAACAAGAAAGGCACTACAATCAGCATGCACCTGCAGTCCCCTTGTCACCAGGAGAACAAGTCCTCAAGAGGAAAAGAAGACTGCATAAATTGGATGATCAATGGGAAGCTGAACCCTACACCATTCTACCCTCAAATTTTGACAATACCAAGGTGTGCCTTATTAGTAAAGATGGAAACCTCAGCAGCAATATCAAGGGATCATTTGAAATTATGCCTTGACCAGTTAAGAGAAAGAATGGAAGAACAAAATAACATCCAACCCATAGAAGAAGAAAAGGTCAGCACTATACTTGGAGAATTCCCTGCCAATTGGACTAAAGTAAATGATGCCATAGTGGTGCCAGTGTTGACATTTCCCCAACTGGTAGTACAAGAAGAAGTGACTCATGAGAACTCTGAAAATCAGGAAGTTCAGGTAGCAGATGCCATACCAGCAGTGGAGCCAGAGAACCCTCGCCCACTCAGTGGTGAATCTGTCATACCCATGGTGAGACTAAAAGTCGGTAGGAGAATACTACCTAGTTTACCTACACCAGAGTTACGCGGGTCTACCCGTACTACACGCCCATCAGATATCGTGTATAGATAAGTTTATGTAAATGTTGAAATTGTGCATATATGTAACTGTTCTCAAGTTTTGTTCCTACAGATAACCTGTAAGAAGCTTTTTTGAAGTTCTTGTTTCATGTTTTGATGGACATTTGACCACAGGACTTGTGTGGTCACTACCCTTGTAAATAGTTCCCCAATTGCCCAGGAATGGACCATGGACATTGATGCTTGGACTTATCATCATAGGACTATTTTTGGAGCATGTGGTTTTTGTAAATTTTTCATTTTTCTTAAATCTTGTAACCTTCCTATTGTTTTCATGTTTATTTGTTTTTCATGTTTTTCTTTTATCAGTCCAGGAGTACTGACTTGCACTAGGGGGAATGTGGTGCCCCCAGGGGTATGGTTGCCACAGTGGCATTGCCTTCCTCCAGGGAGGGTGATGTCAGGCTTGGAGGCAATGAAGGGTCTCTCTAACAGTTAATCATTTTCATGCAACACAGTTCCCACTCCAGGCCAGCAGAACCAGAATTGGGGGAGGAGTGCTCTCTGAGGGCCAGGAAGGGAAATGAGGAGTTAGTGTGAGGAGGGCAATGAGTGTAGACGTGTGGAGAGAAGCTGGAGGTTGAGTTGAGGAAAGAGAGCTCCCTCCCAGTGATAGCGCATGATCTGGAGCCTGGTCTCCATGGTTGTATGGATACTGAAGGTCCTGCAACAGAAACCAGAGGAATAGGAAGCTGTAAATGCTCTATTCCCAACTAAGACTCAGAGGCACAACAGCGACGGGTGAGCCAAGAGAGATAGAGGGCTACAGCTGTCTGCCATACGAGGTAGTTCTAAGAGAAGATAAGAAGGAGGAACTTCAGTGTAACACAGTACTGGATGTACCTCAAGCCAGTGCTAGGAAGGAGACTACACAACCCATCTGATAGAGAGATCCCTGAGTTGCTTCCAGGCTAGCCTGCTCCTGTGCCATCTGTAACCAGGACCCTGGACTGCGTTTGCCAAGTAAAGCTAAAGAAACTACACCCTGTTGTGTCCTTGCCTCCTTCCTGCAACATCCTCAGCACTGCTACATCTCTGTGCCAAGCACTGCGCCCTCTTCCTAAACATTCCGCTACACTTCCCTGGGACTACAGCCCTGCCTGTGGAGGGCTACAACATCATTGCTGCACTACACCATCTGTCCCAGAGGATCTGCTTGCAGCGTCGGCTTAACACATCCCTTGCCGAACACCACAGGTGGTGTCACGAATCACTTATAAACTTTATTTCCAACTCAACCCCTTTTACATGGGCGCCCAGGGCCATGGACCGGGTCACCGCTGCTGTGACAATCCCCTCTGAGAGACCGGCCCGGTACCGAGTACCCCACAGCCCTGGGAGGGTGACCCAATACGGCAGCAGCGGCTCAACATTGGGGTATCAGGTGCAGTAATAGGGACACGTACGGCAGCAGCTCAGCATTGGGGTATCGTGTGCAGTAATAGGGACACATACAGCAGCAGTGGCTCAGCATTGGGGTATTGGGTGCAGTAATAGGGACACATATGGCAGCAAGTCAGCATTGGGGTATCGGGTGCAGTAAAAGGGACACATACGGCAGCAGCCACTCAAAAAAGAGAAGAGCCAGCACTGCCAGTGGTCAGAACGCATAACATGAGGTGCATATGCACATATCTTACTGCATTCAAAATGAGACATTTAGCAAAATATTGATCAATATATTGAGCCACCCCGCCATGCCAAGGCAATCTCATATGGGGGGTCCTACTCTACATTTTTATTTATTCAATGTGCCATTGCGGCCTCCTAAATGTTTTAAAAGCAAGACCATATCAAATGCAATCCATACCTGAAGCATATCTGCATCACTCCCGTGCAGCCAGATGGAGCAGGTGTAGATGAAGGCCAACCAGGTCTGAACACAGACATCTCAGGTTTGACTTCCACACACTGCCTGACCACCAAACACAGATGAAGGGCAATGCAGGCCCAGACATGGATGCAAAAATAAATAAAGCCTGGGGCAGGGCGGGGCTGCCGTGAGTGTGCACAGCAGCCTAGATCAATCACAATAAACACAGAAAAGATGGCGAACATGACCCAGCGTGCACGGCAACAGTGGTGGTCAGCCACAAAACCAATTTGCAATAAAAAAAGAGAAGAGCCAGCACTGCCAGTGGTCAGAACGCATAACATGAGGTGCATATGCACACATCTTACTGCATTCAAAATGAGACATTTAGCAAAATATTGATCAATATATTGAGCCACCCCGCCACGCCAAGGCAATCTCATATGGGGGGTCCTACTCTACATTTTTATTTATTCAATGTGCCATTGCGGCCTCCTAAATGTTTTAAAAGCAAGACCATATCAAATGCAATCCATACCTGAAGCATATCTGCATCACTCCCGTGCAGCCAGATGGAGCAGGTGTAGATGAAGGCCAACCAGGTCTGAACACAGACATCTCAGGTTTGACCTCCACACACTGCCTGACCAGCAAACACAGATGAAGGGCAATGCAGGCCCAGACATGGATGCAAAAATAAATAAAGCCTGGGGCAGGGCGGGGCTGCCGTGAGTGTGCACAGCAGCCTAGATCAATCACAATAAACACAGAAAAGATGGCGAACATGACCCAGCGTGCACGGCAACAGTGGTGGTCAGCCACAAAACCAATTAGCAATAAAAAAAGAGAAGAGCCAGCACTGCCAGTGGTCAGATCGCATAACATGAGGTGCATATGCACATATCTTACTGCATTCAAAATGAGACATTTAGCAAAATATTGATCAATATATTGAGCCACCCCACCACGCCAAGGCAATCTCATATGGGGGGTCCTACTCTACATTTTTATTTATTCAATGTGCCATTGCGGCCTCCTAAATGTTTTAAAAGCAAGACCATATCAAATGCAATCCATACCTGAAGCATGACTGCATCACTCCCGTGCAGCCAGATGGAGCAGGTGCAGATGAAGGCCAACCAGGTCTGAACACAGACATCTCAGGTTTGACCTCCACACACTGCCTGACCAGCAAACACAGATGAAGGGCAATGCAGGCCCAGACATGGATGCAAAAATAAATAAAGCCTGGGGCAGGGCGGGGCTGCCATGAGTGTGCACAGCAGCCTAGATCAATCACAATAAACACAGAAAAGATGGCGAACATGACCCAGCGTGCACGGCAACAGTGGTGGTCAGCCACAAAAACAATTTGCAATAAGAAAAGAGAAGAGCCAGCACTGCCAGTGGTCAGAACGCATAACATGAGGTGCATATGCACATATCTTACTGCATTCAAAATGAGACATTTAGCAAAATATTGATCAATATATTGAGCCACCCCGCCACGCCAAGGCAATCTCATATGGGGGGTCCTACTCTACATTTTTATTTATTCAATGTGCCATTGCGGCCTCCTAAATGTTTTAAAAGCAAGACCATATCAAATGCAATCCATACCTGAAGCATATCTGCATCACTCCCGTGCAGCCAGATGGAGCAGGTGTAGATGAAGGCCAACCAGGTCTGAACACAGACATCTCAGGTTTGACCTCCACACACTGCCTGACCAGCAAACACAGATGAAGGGCAATGCAGGCCCAGACATGGATGCAAAAATAAATAAAGCCTGGGGCAGGGCGGGGCTGCCGTGAGTGTGCACAGCAGCCTAGATCAATCACAATAAACACAGAAAAGATGGCAAACATGACCCAGCATGCACGGCAACAGTGGTGGTCAGCCACAAAACCAATTAGCAATAAAAAAAGAGAAGAGCCAGCACTGCCAGTGGTCAGAACGCATAACATGAGGTGCATATGCACATATCTTACTGCATTCAAAATGAGACATTTAGCAAAATATTGATCAATATATTGAGCCACCCCGCCACGCCAAGGCAATCTCATATGGGGGGTCATACTCTACATTTTTATTTATTCAATGTGCCATTGCGGCCTCCTAAATGTTTTAAAAGCAAGACCATATCAAATGCAATCCATACCTGAAGCATATCTGCATCACTCCCGTGCAGCCAGATGGAGCAGGTGTAGATGAAGGCCAACCAGGTCTGAACACAGACATCTCAGGTTTGACCTCCACACACTGCCTGACCAGCAAACACAGATGAAGGGCAATGCAGGCCCAGACATGGATGCAAAAATAAATAAACCCTGGGGCAGGGCGGGGCTGCCGTGAGTGTGCACAGCAGCCTAGATCAATCACAATAAACACAGAAAAGATGACGAACATGACCCAGCGTGCACGGCAACAGTGGTGGTCAGCCACAAAACCAATTAGCAATAAAAAAAGAGAAGAGCCAGCACTGCCAGTGGTCAGAACGCATAACATGAGGTGCACATGTGCATTTTCTGTGTTTATTGTGATTGATCTAGGCTGCTGTGCACATTCACGGCAGCCCCGCCCTGCCCCAGGCTTTATTTATTTTTGCATCCATGTCTGAGCCTGCATTGCCCTTCATCTGTGTTTGCTGGTCAGGCAGTGTGTGGAGGTCAAACCTGAGATGTCTGTGTTCAGACCTGGTTGGCCTTCATCTGCACCTGCTCCATCTGGCTGCACGGGAGTGATGCAGATTTGCTTCAGGTATGGAATGCATTTGATATGGTCTTGCTTTTAAAACATTTAGGAGGCCGCAATGGCACAGTGAATAATAAAAATGTAGAGTAGGACCCCCCATATGAGATTGCCTTGGCGTGGCGGGGTGGCTCAATATATTGATCAATATTTTGCTAAATGTCTCATTTTGAATGCAGTAAGATATGTGCATATGCACCTCATGTTATGCGTTCTGACCACTGGCAGTGCTGGCTCTTCTCTCTTTTTATTGCAAATTGGTTTTGTGGCTGACCACCACTGTTGCTGTGCATGCTGGGTCATGTTCGCCATCTTTTCTGTGTTTATTGTGATTGATCTAGGCTGCTGTGCACATTCACGGCAGCCCCGCCCTGCCCCAGGCTTTATTTTTTTTTGCATCCATGTCTGAGCCTGCATTGCCCTTCATCTGTGTTTGCTGGTCAGGCAGTGTGTGGAGGTCAAACCAGAGATGTCTGTGTTCAGACCTGGTTGGCCTTCATCTGCACCTGCTCCATCTGGCTGCACGGGAGTGATGCAGATATGCTTCAGGTATGGAATGCATTTGATATGGTCTTGCTTTTAAAACATTTAGGAGGCCGCAATGGCACAGTGAATAATAAAAATGTAGAGTAGGACCCCCCATATGAGATTGCCTTGGCGTGGCGGGGTGGCTCAATATATTGATCAATATTTTGCTAAATGTCTCATTTTGAATGCAGTAAGATATGTGCATATGCACCTCATGTTATGCGTTCTGACCACTGGCAGTGCTGGCTCTTCTCTCTTTTTATTGCAAATTGGTTTTGTGGCTGACCACCACTGTTGCTGTGCATGCTGGGTCATGTTCGCCATCTTTTCTGTGTTTATTGTGATTGATCTAGGCTGCTGTGCACATTCACGGCAGCCCCGCCCTGCCCCAGGCTTTATTTTTTTTTGCATCCATGTCTGAGCCTGCATTGCCCTTCATCTGTGTTTGCTGGTCAGGCAGTGTGTGGAGGTCAAACCTGAGATGTCTGTGTTCAGACCTGGTTGGCCTTCATCTGCACCTGCTCCATCTGGCTGCACGGGAGTGATGCAGATATGCTTCAGGTATGGATTGCATTTGATATGGTCTTGCTTTTAAAACATTTAGGAGGCTGCAATGGCACAGTGAATAATAAAAATGTAGAGTAGGACCCCCCATATGAGATTGCCTTGGCGTGGCGGGGTGGCTCAATATATTGATCAATATTTTGCTATATGTCTCATTTTGAATGCAGTAAGATATGTGCATATGCACCTCATGTTATGCGTTCTGACCACTGGCAGTGCTGGCTCTTCTCTTTTTTTATTGCTAATTGGTTTTGTGGCTGACCACCACTGTTGCTGTGCACGCTGGTTCATGTTCGCCATCTTTTCTGTGTTTATTGTGATTGATCTAGGCTGCTGTGCACATTCACGGCAGCCCCGCCCTGCCCCAGGCTTTATTTATTTTTGCATCCATGTCTGAGCCTGCATTGCCCTTCATCTGTGTTTGCTGGTCAGGCAGTGTGTGGAGGTCAAACCTGAGATGTCTGTGTTCAGACCTGGTTGGCTTTCATCTGCACCTGCTCCATCTGGCTGCACGGGAGTGATGCAGATATGCTTCAGGTATGGATTGCATTTGATATGGTCTTGCTTTTAAAACATTTAGGAGGCCGCAATGGCACAGTGAATAATAAAAATGTAGAGTAGGACCCCCCATATGAGATTGCCTTGGCGTGGCGGGGTGGCTCAATATATTGATCAATATTTTGCTAAATGTCTCATTTTGAATGCAGTAAGATATGTGCATATGCACCTCATGTTATGCGTTCTGACCACTGGCAGTGCTGGCTCTTCTCTCTTTTTATTGCAAATTGGTTTTGTGGCTGACCACCACTGTTGCCGTGCACGCTGGGTCATGTTCGCCATCTTTTCTGTGTTTATTGTGATTGATCTAGGCTGCTGTGCACACTCACGGCAGCCCCGCCCTGCCCCAGGCTTTATTTATTTTTGCATCCATGTCTGAGCCTGCATTGCCCTTCATCTGTGTTTGCTGGTCAGGCAGTGTGTGGAGGTCAAACCTGAGATGTCTGTGTTCAGACCTGGTTGGCCTTCATCTGCACCTGCTCCATCTGGCTGCACGGGAGTGATGCAGATATGCTTCAGATATGGATTGCATTTGATATGGTCTTGCTTTTAAAACATTTAGGAGGCCGCAATGGCACAGTGAATAATAAAAATGTAGAGTAGGACCCCCCATATGAGATTGCCTTGGCGTGGCGGGGTGGCTCAATATATTGATCAATATTTTGCTAAATGTCTCATTTTGAATGCAGTAAGATATGTGCATATGCACCTCATGTTATGCGTTCTGACCACTGGCAGTGCTGGCTCTTCTCTCTTTTTATGGCAGCAGCCACTCAGTATTGGGGTATTGGGTGCAGTAATAGGGACATGTACGGCAGCAGCGACTCAGCATTGGGGTATCGGGTGCAGTAATAGGGACACATACTGTAGCAGCGGCTCAGCATTGGGGTATCAGGTGCAGTAATGGGGACACATACGGCAGCAGCGGCTCAGCATTGGGGTATCAGGTGCAGTAATAGGGACACATACGGCAGCAGCGGCTCAGCATTGGGGGATCAGCAGGATGAGGGGTTTGTGCAGGTTGGGGATAGATGGTGATGGGGCTGGAATATGAGAAGTGAAATGTGGCTTTGTTGTATTCTCTCTAGCCGAGTCCTGGCTCGAGGAGTTGTCATGTCGGTCTGGGCCAGATGGAAAAGACGTGAAAAGTGAACGATTCCATCAGAAAGAATGTCAGCGGTAAGACACCAACTATAACTGTGCAGTAGTCACTTATATGTTTTGTAGGACTGGTATTTACCACTGACCATGTAATATCCATGTTTGTCTTTTTATAGAGATTTTCAGTAACAGCGCAGTCATCTCCTACATCCACTAGTAGGGTGCGTCACCGAGTTGTAATCAAAGTTACCTAGTTAGGGGCCCACTCAGAAGTTTGGCCCCCCTGAACCAAAACCCTAGCAACATCTCTGGATGGGGGAACTACAATACCAGAGAGTTTTACAAAATTAGGATTATTTAGTCTAGAAAAAAGACGACTAAGGGGCGATCTAATAAGCATGTATAAGTATATAAGGGGACAATACAAATATCTCTCCGAGGATCTGTTTATACCAAGGAAGGTGACGGTCACAAGGGGGCATTCTCTGCGTCTGAAGGAGAAAAGGTTTTTCCACCAACATAGAAGAGGATTCTTTACTGTTAGGGCACTGAGAATCTGGAATGGAATTCCCTGTCTGAGGAGGTGGTGATGGCGAACTCAGTCGAAGGGTTCAAGAGAGGCCTGGATGTCTTCCTGGAGCGTAACAATATTGTATCTTACAGTTATCAGGTTCTTTAGAGGGATGTAGATCTGGGGATTTATTCTGACAAAATGTAGGATGGACAAATGTATTTTTTGGCCTTGCTAACTATGTTGCTGTGTTACTATTAAATAAAGTAAAAAATAAGTTTTAAAAAATATTTTTTAAAAAACACAAATGTTCAAATCACCCCCCTTTTGCCCCATTAAAAATAAAACAATCAAAAAAATAAAAATAGACATATTTGGTATCACTGCGTTCAGAAATGTCTGATCAATCAAAATATAAAGTAAACTAATCAGATCAGTGAGCTGCATAAAGAAAGAAAAAAAATCAAAACTCCATAATAACGTTTTTTGGTTGCCGCAACATTGAAATAAAATGCAATAACAAATATCAAAACATTGTTTCTACGCCAATATGGTATCAATAAAAATGTCAGCTCAGGGAGCAAAAAATAAGCCCTCAACCAGACCAAGATAATGAAAAATGAAAACATTATGGTCTCATTATGGCGGCAAAAAAATGTTTTCATACAAATTTCAGAATTTTTTTCACCACTTAAATAAATAATAAACTATAAATGTTTGGTATCTGCATACTCGTACTAACCTGGTTATCCATATTACCTGTATTACCATATAGTGAACATGGTAAATAAAAAACTAGAAAAAAATAATTGTGGAATTGCACTTTTTTTTTGCAATTTTACCTCAGTTGGAAATTATTTTTTTTACAGCACACTATATGGTAAAACCAATGGGATTATTCAACAGTACAACTTGCTCCGGTAAAAGATTAATAGCTGCTGAGTAAAAAAACGGATTGTACCCGGATGACAAGTGAGAAAAAAAAATCCCACTCTCCTGGATGAGTCTCTGACCGATGTTTTATACGCCACTGTGAGCAAACCCTAAGGCCCAAGATTAGCTTCAGCGGTCAGCCAACTAGAATGGTTTATGATCGATTGTTTCTCTGAAAACACGCCATTCAAGTCACCTGAATGCTGCATCCAATCACAGACCTTCACAGTCCTTAGACAGAAGAACAGCGACGTCACGGCATCTGATGCTGCTGCAGACCACCAGAGCAGCCTATGCAACAGCAGGTTACAATACCTCACTTTATTATTTTGGACTGGGGTAGTGTAATGGGGTGAGATAGAATTACCTCCTTGCTTCCCTTCCTTTGATTGTCTTCCATCTGTTGATGTTTACATATGCTAATGTTGATAATGTCTTTGATAAATATTTGTGGTACTGCTACATAGTAAGATGTATTATCGTTCACATTTATGGTACTGACACATTCATACATGTGTACTAATGTTCATGAACAGTTTAGGGAAAGTAAGGTGCATCCTTTTGGGACATTAGAAGAGGGCACCTTAGTATATAGTTCTAATAGCTAAGGGTAGGTGTAGTCCCTTTATGGGCCACTAGATGGGGGCATACTAGTGGGCACTGTAAGTATAGCGTATAGGATGGCTATAGAGGATTAAGTGTAGGAGGGGCTGCTGGGTAGTAAGACAGGGGTTTGTAGGAAGTTAGTTCAGACATGGCCAGGGTGCCCATAGTGTCCACATGGGCTATAGGCCCGGGCAGCTTGGCAGCCACGTAACGTTAAACGCTGCAGCCCACGTTATCCATGGCCACTATGCATCATTGCGGTGGGCCATGACAGGGAAGGAAATATGTGGCGACTCTTTGCTTGGACAGATGCCTTTAGGGCAGGAGTCGGTTGGACTAAGGAGATGAAGGAAGCTGGAGCTTCGACGAAATTAGTACAGATGGGCCGGATGCTTTACCAGAGGCAACCAAACCTGGTGGCTGATGATTTCGAGTCTGGGCCGAAACAGGCAGAAGGATTTGTCATCATGGCGATGTTAGGCCAGGAAGGAACTGGGGAGCAGTCTAGGACAGTCTGGTCCGGGCGTGTACTGCACAGAAGCGACAGCCAAACAGGGAAAGATGAGGAAACAAGTGAATTCCATGATGTACCAACTGTGGATGTAACTTGTGAAGTGTTCAGTAAAGAGAAAGTTAAAGTTATCTAGGACTGTGTCTCCATTGCTGGGGGAGGGACTGTCATCACCTGGGAAGTGCCCGGGGGAAGCTGAATTTGGAGATGCAAGTACGCTGAAGAGAAGAACACAGTTTTCTGTAGGAGAAGGACTAGACATAGATGTTTCAGTAATTCAGGTCACGGCTATAGTCCTGTCTTCCCCTTACAGTGCCAATGATACAGCAATAACTGTCATTATGGAGCCCACTCTACAACTATATGCAGGGGCCCACCTATATTGAGGCAAGTTGAGCCTGTTGCCTCAGGCAGCAGGCAGCTGCTGTGCACAGGGGGCGGCATATGCACTCTGCTACCCACAGCACCTACAATTTAGCCTCTGCACACTACCCGCAGCAACTAGAATTTAGCCTCTGTACGCTACCCGTAGCACCTACAAGTTAGCCTCTGCACACTACCCGCAGCAACTAGAATTTAGCCTCTGTACGCTACCCGTAGCACCAACAATTTAGCCTCTGCATGCTACCCGCAGCAACTAGAATTTAGCCTCTGTACGCTACCCGCAGCACCTACAATTTAGCTGCTGCGTGCTGCTTGTGACCCTGGTGGATGTTGAAACGGGACATGTGAAGTCAGAGAGGTGAGTGCTTACAGTGTGCGCTGCCATCTGAGATATACTAACTAGAGAGCGATATACTTGAATCGCTCCGGTGTGCTTTAGCTGGAAAGGCAGAGCGCATGTTAGGTGTGGTGCCGGTGATGGCCGATTCATACCACATAGCGGTCGAGGACAGTCGCCCAGGCCTGGATTGATAATTTGCCCAGGAGGGCATTTGCCCGGTGGGCTGGAAGCTCTGAATTGCAAATTCGCCACGGGCCCTTTAAAACTTTTGAAGAAGCTGGTCAGCGCGCACTGTCTCTTGTGCACGCGCTGACAAGGCCACATGACGGTCCTCCCTAAAGCTTGCACAGTGGCCGAGGCCAGCGTCGGACTGGCCCACCGGGGAACCGGAGGATTCTCCGGTGGGCCCTGGCATCTGGTGGGCCCTGGCACCTGCTGGCATACAGGGCCAGCAGTTGCCTAGGGCCCCCGCTGCTCCAGGGGCCCCCAGCCAGTGGTGTGTCGCACACCATGCAGCTGCTATGGGGGCCCCTGCCAGCGGAGCAGCAGCGGGTGTCAGGACGCAGGAGCCCCTGTCCCCGCTGCTAAAGAGAAATGAATATTCACCGCGAAGCAGTGAATATCATTTCAGGTCTCCACCCCAGAGGCCCCGCCCCCAGCCCAGTGAGCCGCTCTGCAGACTACAGCTGTAAGGCGCTGCCCTCAGTCCTCTCTGCTCCTGGCTCACAGCCAGTGCGCGATGACGTCACTACATCGCGCACCCGCTGTGTGTCTGGCAGAGGGGGTAGCTCCTGACACTGAAGCCGGGATCAGCGTGGGAGCGAGGAGGAGAGGTGAGTATTGTTTTTTGTTTTTTTTTTATATCTCTCTCGCTCTCTCTATCTGTCTCTCTCTATCTATCTATCTCTCTATATATCTCTCTCTCTATCTCTCTTATATCTATCTATTATCTATATCTATCTATCTCTATATCTATCTCTATCTATCTCTATATCTCTATATATCTCTATATATCTCTCTCTCTATCTCTCATATCTATCTTTCTATCTCTATCTATTATCTATATCTATCTATTTCTATATCTATCTCTATCGCTCTATCTTTATATCTATCTTTCTATCTCTACATCTATCTCTATATCTATCTATCTATCTCTATATCTATCTATCTTACTCTATCTATCTCTATATCTATTATCTCTATATTTATTATCTATCTAGCTACCATCTATATCTATCTATCTTTATCTATATATATCTCTATCTAATATATATATCTATCTATCTCTATACCTATCTATCTATTTATCTATCTGTTATCTATCTCTATATCTTTTCTCTGTATCTATCTATCTCTATATCTATATCTCTCGCTATCTATCGCTCTATCTCTATATCTATCTTTATATCTATATCTATATATCTATCTCTATTTCTCTCTATATCTATCTCTATATCTCTATAGCTAGCTATCTATCTATCTCTATATCTATCTCTCTGTATATCTATCGCTCTATCTCTATATCTATATATCTATCTATCTTTATCTATTTATCTCTATATCTTTTCTCTGTATCTATCTCTCTATATCTATATCTATCTATCTCTCTCTCTATATATATATATATATATATATTATCTCTATATCTATATCTCTCTATATCTATCTATCTATCTCTATCTCTATATCTATCTCTCTGTATATCTATCTATCTTTCTATCTCTATATCTATCTATCTTTCTCTATCTATCTATCTATCTATTTATCTATCTCTATCTATTATCTATATCTATCTCTATCTATCGCTCTATCTCTATATCTATCTTTCTATCTCTACATCTATCTCTATATCTATCTTTCTATCTATATCTATCTATCTATATCTATCTATTATGTTTCTATATTTCTATTATATCTATCTTTATCTATCTATTTATCTCTATTATCTATATCTATCTATCTATCGCTCTATCTCTATATCTATCTTTCTATCTCTACATCTATCTCTACATCTATCTTTCTATCTATATCTATCTATATCTATATCTATCATGTCTATCTATCTAGCTATCTCTATTATCTATATATACCTATCTCTATATCTTTCTATCTTACTCTATCTCTATATCTATCTGTTATCTCTATATTTATTATCTATCTCTATCTATTATCTATATCTATATCTATCTCTCTATCTATTTATCGATCTCTGTATCTATCTCTCTCTATATCTATCTCTCTCTCTATCTACCGCTCTCTCTATCTCTATCTATCTTTATATCTATATCTATCTATCTCTATATCTATTATCTCTATATCTATCTACCTATCTGTCTCTATATCTATCTCTATATATATATATCTGTTTCTCTCTATATCTATCTCTATATCTCTCTCTCTATAGCTATCTATATATTATCTCTATATCTATCTATCTATCTATCTCTATATCTATCTATCTATCACTATATCTGTTATCTCTATATCCATATCTATCTCTATATCTATCTATCTCTATATCTATCTTTCTATCTAACACTATATCTCTATATCTATCTCTATATCTCATTATCTATCAATCTATATCTCTATCTCTCTCTCTTTATCTATCTATCTATTGATCTATCCATCTATCTCTATATCTATCTCTATATCTATCTATTATATATATCTATTATCTATATATATCTATCTAGCTATCTCTATCTATCTCTATATCTCTCTATATCTATCTTTCTAACTCTATATCTATCTATCTCTATACATATCTCTATATCTAGCTATTATCTCTATATCTATCTCTATATCTATCTTTCTATATCTATCTGTCTCTATATCTATCTCTATATCTATCTATCTCTATATCTATTATCTCTATATCTATCTATCTCTATATATCTCTATATCTATTTTTATTTATAGCCATCTATCTTTATATATTTATCTCTATATCTATCTATATATGTCTATATTATTATTATTATTATTATTATTATTATTATTATTATTATTATAGCTGTCTATCTCTATCTATTATCTATCTCTATCTATATATCTATCTCTATATCTTTCTATCTATAGCTATCTATCTATCTATCTATCCATTATCTATTTTCTATCTATCCATTATCTATCTACCTATCGATCTATCTATCTATATTTCTTTCTATATCTATCTTTATATCTATCTCTATCTATCTCTATCTATCTCTATGAATCTTTCTATCTATATCTATCCATTATCTACTTTCTATCCATTATCTACTATCTATCTCTATATCTATCTATTTCTACATCTATCTTTCTATCTATATCTATCTAACTCTATATCTATATATCTATATAGCATTATACCCTATGAGGGGGTGCATTATTCCCTATGATGGGGGCAGTATTATACCCTATGAGGGGGGCAGTATTATACCCTATGAGGGGGTGCATTATACCCTATGAGGGGGTGCATTATTCCCTATGAGGGGGGCAGTATTATACCCTATGAGGGGGGCAGTATTATATTCTATGAGATGGCTGCATTATATTCTATGAGATGGCTGCATTATACTATGTGAGGGGGCTGCTTTATATTCTATGAGGGGGCTACCCCAACTCCTGCTACATAATTAAGACATGTACAACCTTATATTATACCCGGATATTAGCGTGTTTTACCGCATAATTGGTGGTCTGGCATTTAACTCTATGCAGCTACATAGTGGGCCCCAAGAATGATTTTCTCTGGTGGGCCCAAGGTGTTCCAGTCCGACGCTGGCCGAGGCGGCCCCTGTTGATGATGCGCACACGGCAACTGTGGTGGCACTTGTCGTGACGCGTGCACGGCGGCCACGATGGCACGGCACTCAGTGGGAACGGCGCACACAGGGGCTTTATGTAAAAGGTTTTTTTTCCTGGTTACTGCCACCGGCGAAATTCAGGATCCGCTCCAGCGTCCTCTCCTCTGTATGTCCGACACTGCATGTGCTGCAGCTCCTTATCGCTTTCCCCCTCAGCACAAGGATCTGGGTAAAGGCCCCGTCACACTAAGCGACTTACCAGCGATCCCGACACCGATATGAAGGTGTCAGGATCGCTAGTAAGTCGCTATGTGATCGCTGGTGAACTGTCACACAGACAGCTTCACCAGCGATCAGCACAGCGATGCCGAGCGCCCGGCATCGCTGGCCATCCTGTAAAAAATAGAATCAAAATAAAAAATATAGTTATTCTCACCTTCCGACGTCCCGCTCAGCCATCCTGCCTCTCTCCACGCTACAGTCCCAGTGATCCTTTGCACGAATGACCGCGAGATGTCACGGTCTCGAGGGATAACAAAGTCTCGCGGTCATTCGTGCAAAGGATCACTGGGACCGGAGTGTGGAGAGAGGCCGGATGGCTGAGCGGGACGTCGGAAGGTGAGAATAACTATATTTTTTATTTTTTTTATTATTTTTTACACCTGATCGCTGGTCTCCCGCTGTCACACACAGCGATGCGTGCTGGCCAGCGGGAGACCAGCGACCAAAGAAATGTCCAGAGGTTTCTTCCAGCGATCAGCGATACCGGCAGGGGGGCCGCTCGCTGATCGCTGTCACACACAGCGATCTCGCTGGTGAGATCGCTGTTACGTCACAAAAGTTGTGACTCAGCAGTGATCTCGCTACCGAGATCGCTTAGTGAGACGGGGCCTTAAGTCCCAGCCAAGATCAATGTGTCCATGTACATACTATATGTAATACTGCTGTTATGTAGGTGATGCTGTAGTAGCATTGTAACCTATATAAGGTATATACAGCACTAGCAGTATCACCTATATAATGTGTATGCAGCAGTGTACAGTATATACAATATGTAGGTGATACTGCTGCTGATTTATATAATTGCACTATCACCTATATATTGTATATATAACCATTGCAGTATCACCTATATGATGTATACAGACTGCTCTCTATACATTATGTAGGTGATTCTGCTCTATATACATTATAGAGGTGATACTGCACAGTATTTCCTATACATTGTATATAAAGCACTCTGTGTACATTATATAGCCAATACTGCAATTATACACAGCAGTTGCTGTAATATAGATGTACTTCTGTGTATAATTTCAGTGTCGCCTACATAACATATATACATATACCTACAAAGATACGGAAGCAAATGCCAAATATTAAAAAAAAAATAGATAGATCTTTATTGAACAAAAAATTACATAAAATTTAAAATTTCAATGGGAAAAACAAGTTACAAAACAGATCTGCAAACACAGGGGTAGCTATACCTAAAGTATATGGTAAGTTTGGTTTATTTTTTTAGAAGTAATTAAAATCCTTTTTATATAACGGATGAAAAGGTGGTTAAAAAATGAGCAAAAAAGTACTTCCCTTATGTGAATTTAACCCATATTCATTACATCAAGAAAAGGGGTTGGACTCTCTCAGGACATATATTTGCACGGTTAGTGCTTGTGAGAGTCAACGTACAAAAACCAAGTACTAGAAAAAAAAAAAGAGATTTTCTGATATGGTCAGAAAATTTTTAAGGCCTAATAGCAGTTTGGAAGTCTAAAGATTGCTATATGTTGAACAGCAGTTAGAATATATATCCAAATAGACACAAATTGAGTGCAATAATGCGGAGGTCTAATTTAGAGAGGACACTAGTGTGAAATTCAACACCAAGAAATAAAAATGGGTATTCAGTCAGACATATTTGATATCACGGTTAGTGCTCATAAAATTAATGTATAGAGCAACCTACTCACTGAAAGTAATGCACACAAACCTTATACATCCAATAGGTAAAGTATAATATAAGGTGCAATTAACAATGCTCAGAGCTTCCAAATGAAGATAATGGCAGTAAATAGTATCTGGGATGAGTCCCATAGTATCAAGAGTATACATAGTGCTAAGGTGCATGGTCACGACCACTGACCCCCAAAGGAAGAAGCTAACGCGAAACTCACGTAGGAGCGCTACTATGCAACCAGGTCATGAATACCTTTTGTTTCTAAGAGCTTTCCTCTCTGCCTTACCATCTACCTAACCAGCTAGCACTTATAGTGGCACCATGCACCTTAGCACTATATATACTCTTGATACTACAGGACTTGGTTTTTGTAAGTTGACTCTCACAAGCACTAACCTTGCAAATATATGTCCTGAGAGAGTCTAACCCCTTTTCTTGATGTAATGAATATGGGTTAAATTCACATAAGCGAAGTACTTTTTTGCTCATGTTTACCATCTTTTCATCCTTTATATACAAAGAATTTTAATTACTCCTAAAGGTGATACCTAACATACCATATACTTTAGGCATAGCTACCCGTGTTTGCACATCCATTTTGTAACTTGTGTTTCCCATTGAAATCTTACATTTTTTGTAATTTTTTGTTCAATAAAGATCTATCTATTTTAAAAAAATATTTGTCATTTGCTTCCGTATGTTTGTAGGTATATCTTTAATTGTGGAAGTGTCACTAATAGCTAGGCCATCTTTCATTTGCTTGTATAACATATATACAGCAGTCATAGTATCACCTATATAATGTATGTACACCAATCTATATACATTATACAGGTGATACTGCTGTATATACATTATATAAGTGATACTGTGACTATACACAGCAGTTGCAGTATCACCTATGTAATGTACAGTATATATAGCAGTCTGAATGTGATAGTTGACACCGCATGTGCTGAATATATATCACATTGAGACTACTGCATATACATTATTTAGATGATACTACGACTGCTGTGTGTATATACATTATATAGGTGATACTGTGACTATTGTATATATGCCATGTAGGTGACACTGCAATTATACACAGCAGTCTATCTATATTACAGCAACTGCTTTGTATAATTGCAGTATCGCCTATATAATGTGTACAGAATGCTGTATATACAATATATAGGTGACACTCCTGTATATACAATATATAGGAAATACTGTGCAGTGTCACCTATATAATATATATAAAGACGCAGCAGTATGACCTACATAATGTACAGAGAGCATATCATCCTACAAAATGGAGAACAGGAGCACATAGCTCAAAAAAAAGAAAATAGTACATAAAATTGACAAAGTCAGTATAAAAATGTACAAAAGTCTTTATCATTGAATTACTCACTTAGAAAAGGTATGGGCATAAATAGCCACAAACTACAACAACAGGATGAGAATAAGAGGGGTAGGAAACTAGGTGGCACTGTTCACATTGAGCCTCTCATACTTTTTACTGGTGTATAATCATATGCCGTGTGCACCCCCATAAAGTGGGCCAGCCCCAGACAACAGGGTACAAACAAATCACTATTACTATCAGTCCAATGGACAATTATATACAGTGGGGCAAAAAAGTATTTAATCAGTCAGCAATAGTGCAAGTTCCACCACTTAAAAAGATGAGAGGCGTCTGTAATTTACATCATAGGTAGACCTCAACTATGGGAGACAAACTGAGAAAAAAAAATCCAGAAAATCACATTGTCTGTTTTTTTTTTTCATTTTATTTGCATATTATGGTGGAAAATAAGTATTTGGTCAGAAACAAAATTTCATCTCAATACTTTGTGATATATCCTTTGTTGGCAATGACAGAGGTCAAACGTTTTCTGTAAGTCTTCACAAGGTTGCCACACACTGTTGTTGGTATGTTGGCCCATTCCTCCATGCAGATCTCCTCTAGAGCAGTGATGTTTTTGGCTTTTCGCTTGGCAACACGGACTTTCAACTCCCTCCAAAGGTTTTCTATAGGGTTGAGATCTGGAGACTGGCTAGGCCACTCCAGGACCTTGAAATGCTTCTTACGAAGCCACTCCTTCGTTGCCCTGGCGGTGTGCTTTGGATCATTGTCATGTTGAAACACCCAGCCACGTTTCATATTCAATTCCCTTGCTGATGGAAGGTGGTTTGCACTCAAAATCTCACGATACATGGCCCCATTCATTCTTTCATGTACCCTGATCAGTCGTCCTGGCCCCTTTGCAGAGAAACAGCCCCAAAGCATGATGTTTCCACCACCATGCTTTACAGTAGGTATGGTGTTTGATGGATGCAACTCAGTATTCTTTTTCCTCCAAACATGACAAGTTGTGTTTCTACCAAACAGTTCCAGTTTGGTTTCATCAGACCATAGGACATTCTCCCAAAACTCCTCTGGATCATCCAAATGCTCTCTAGCAAACTTCAGACGGGCCCGGACATGTACAGGCTTAAGCAGTGGGACACGTCTGGCACTGCAGGATCTGAGTCCATGGTGGCATAGTGTGTTACTTATGGTAGGCCTTGTTACATTGGTCCCAGCTCTCTGCAGTTCATTCACTAGGTCCCCCCGCGTGGTTCTGGGATTTTTGCTCACCGTTCTTGTGATCATTCTGACCCCACGGGGTGGGATTTTGCGTGGAGCACCAGATCGAGGGAGATTATCAGTGGTCTTGTATGTCTTCCATTTTCTAATTATTGCTCCCACAGTTGATTTCTTCACTCCAAGCTGGTTGGCTATTGCAGATTCAGTCTTCCCAGCCTGGTGCAGGGCTACAATTTTGTTTCTGGTGTCCTTTGACAGCTCTTTGGTCTTCACCATAGTGGAGTTTGGAGTCAGACTGAGGGTGTGCACAGGTGTCTTTTTATACTGATAACAAGTTTAAACAGGTGCCATTACTACAGGTAATGAGTGGAGGAAAGAGGAGACTCTTAAAGAAGAAGTTACAGGTCTGTGAGAGCCAGAAATCTTGATTGCTTGTTTCTGACCAAATACTTATTTTCCACCATAATATGCAAATAAAATGAAAAAAAAACAGACAATGTGATTTTCTGGATTTTTTTTTCTGTTTGTCTCCCATAGTTGAGGTCTACCTATGATGTAAATTACAGACGCCTCTCATCTTTTTAAGTGGTGGAACTTGCACTATTGCTGACTGACTAAATACTTTTTTGCCCCACTGTACATAAAGTTAATGATGTCCCTGTGCCAAGCAGTGCGGAGGATCAGAATACACTGAGGAGACCAGAGCAGCGGGGTATGGGGAGAAGAATTATATGGGGCCCATTATGCTGTATGAAGTAATATATGGTGCCCATTTTACTGTATGAAGAAATATATGGGGCCCATTATGCTGTATGAAGTAATATATGGGGCCCATTATAACTGTATGCAGTAATATATGGGGCCCATTGTACGGTATGAAGTAATATATGGTGCCCATTATACTGTATGGAGTAATATATGGGGCCCATTATGCTGTATGAAGTATTATATGGGGCCCATTATACTGTATGCAGTAATATATGGCTCCCAATATACTGTATGAAGTATTATGGGCCCATTATACTGTGTGAAGTATTATATGGAACCCATTATACTGTATGGAGAATTATATGGGGCCCATAATACTGTATGCAGTAATATATAGGGCCCATAATACTTTATGGAGCATTATGTGGGGATAGGGGATGACTTTCTGTTTATTGTGGATCTGACCGCTGGGACCCCCATGATCCTGGGAAACGTAGCTTTGAACAGCACCATGTAAATGGAGCTGTGGTCGATCATACGCACTGTGGTGCCATTCACATGTGGTCTTCAAATAACTCCTTTAAGAGAGTGATGAGGGGACAACAAAGTATAGCAAAAACTCACTGATCGGGGTGAGGAGTGCTATAGTTTGTGGGCTGGTGGGATTTGTGTGGCAGGGCTGCATTTTTGTCCCAGTCTGGCCCTGTGCCAGGCCTACCATTGCCATTATTGACCCTTGTTCTGGATACTTCTGTGTTGCTCTTGTATGTGCGTGTGATGGCGCTGACATCCTTGTGTTTGGACACCTTTTTTTTTCTATTTATCTAAATCAAAATGTCCACTATTGTACTCAGTTTTACAGGATAGATATAAAAATTTACTTTGTGGGGGGTGTGTCATTTTGCTGTTCGCCTCAGGCAGCAGAGAGGCTAGGTTCACCCCTGACTACATGCAGTAGTACCACACAACACTGCAGTTTTAAAATTGATTGGTAATGGCTTCATCAGCTGTTAGCAGTAAACAGTGCATGGAACTGGGGACTGCAGCTCAGCTCCTATTCAAGAAGGTTTGGCCTGGAGAGGGTGGATATTCAGTGATCTGCTACTACTTTGTTACGCTATCTCAGCCTGCCTCTTCATATAATAATAATATGTCACTTCCTCTGTCTGTATACAGAGAATCACGTGTACGTATTATACCAAGAAAACACTACTCATGTAGTGGCATTTGGAGCTAAAGAACCATCTCTATGCAGGGGCCCTTCAGAGGATTCCTCTGTTCCCCTGAGGACCAGTCCGACCTTGTATATAAACATGTATGTGATCAATACAAAGTAGCTCATGATTTATTTATTCCAAGTATATCAGAAAGGGCTAGCAGATACTGTTTAAAAATGAAGGACCCGTCTTTGGACAGGCATTTTAGTCAAATGTCAGACCACAAGATGTAGATGACAGATGATACCATTGCATTGACCCCTTGATGCAATATCACATACGCAGAATTAGAAAACTCAAAAGTAAGCAATAATACACAAACGTATGTCAATACTGTAAATACATATTGACTGAAATCAGACCACATGTGGAAAGGCACATCCCCATGAAGGTGCAAGCGTGTAAATGAGTCTACGAGAGACAATGTATGGGAGCAGCAGGGACTTACATGGGGGTGCGCCCACCCCGACGTGCGTTTCAGCCTGACATAGGCAGATGTCGAGCATACGCGTTGGGGTGGGCACATTCTCGTGGAGAAGTCCCTGCTGCTCCCAAACAGGTATATGCGTACCTTAATTATTGCTGCACTTATATATACTGGGAGCATCTATTCCTTTAGGTATCTATGCACTATGGAACTTTATTACTCTCATGTAGACACATTTACACACTTGCATTATTTTCCATGGGCTTACACCACAATGCTTATTATGCCATTATACTTCTTTTTATATACCTCATGATATTTTTTATATATGGCATTCACTATTGTAACTACATGTGTGTGTTGCATAACCCATAAGTGTGTCTTCTTTTATACCTATCTACAGTGGGTATGGAAATTAGGCCGGTTTCACATTAGCGCTTTTTAAGCGCACGCACGGCCGGGGGTAGCTCCGCCCCCGAGCCGGCTCTCTGCCCGGCGTGCCCGCCCCTTGCTTGTAGCGCCGCCTCCTAGCGGTCAGCGGCGCCTGCGATCGGCGCACCCTATCTTTAGCATAGGGTGCGCAGATCGTGCACAGGCCGTGCGCTAGTTGCGCTTTGACCTGCGCTGCGCACTTTTGACGGTGCGCCGTGCGCGCCAAAATCGAACTTTTCGGATTTTGGCGCGCACGGCGCACCGTCAAAAGTGCGCAGCGCAGGTCAAAGCGCAACTAGCGCACGGCCTGCGCACGATCTGCGCACCCTATGCTAAAGATAGGGTGCGCCGATCGCAGGCGCCGCTGTCCGCTAGGAGGCGGCGCTACAAGCAAGGGGCGGGCACGCCGGGCAGAGAGCCGGCTCGGGGGCGGAGCTACCCCCGGCCGTGCGTGCGCTTAAAAAGCGCTAATGTGAAACCGGCCTTATTCAGACCCTTTTAAATTTTTCACTCTTTGTTTCATTGCAGTCATTTGGTAAATTCAAAAAAGTTTGCAAAAATTTCTACATTTCTGTTTTTTTTTCAGTCAAGATGGGGTGCAGATTGTACATTAATGAGAAAAAAATGAACTTTTTTGAATTTACCAAATGGCTGCAATGATACAAAGAGTGAAAAATTTAAAGGGGTCTGAACACTTTCTATATCCACTGTATCATTCATGTTTTCCATTTGGATTTGTGTCCGATTTTTTTCTCCTGGTTGTTTTCCTCTGTGCATCAATTGCTTGATCAATAAGCTTGTGATTTATTTTTCAACTAAACATTATTAGCCATTTTTTGTTTTTTCTTCGCTTTTGGTTTTTAATATCACATATACGTATGTACAGTATGTCATCTGCATGTTGTGTTTCCTGCAGAATGCTGTACAGTCCATAATAATAATTTTTATTTCTATAGCGCCAACATATTCCTCAGCAGTCTATGATCTTATGGGCTCAAAAGCTCATGGAATTTTGTAATTAGATAAACTTCTGATTTTGTCTTTTCAGCCCATCAGATGACACAAATATCAACTAGCAATAAGTGGATCAGACAAAATTCGAATTCACCTCTTTGCTCATTTTTCCCGAGAAATTTGATTCTTGAAGCAGTTATTCTCCACAAATTAAATGTCCCTTATTATGCTCTGAGGTCTCTACGGCTGCTCTGCTTCTCACTGCCACTAGTCCAACTGTTGCCATATCTTATGATCCCCTGCCACTTGTGTTGGAAATTTTGGGCCTTTTGCACTGTGCCGGACTTTCAGGGTGTCATGGTGTCCTGGAGGGTTCTGCACAAGCACAGGAGGTCAACAGCGCACGTCATGATGCCTTTAACCTTTCGTACACCTGAGCAGAATCTTCCCAGATGCCATGAAACCCGGTAACCGGCACAGTACTAGAGGACTGAAGATTCAATCGCAAGCGGCACGAGATCAGAAATTACAACAAGCACTGGACAGGTGGTGAGGGGCTGAAGAGGTGAGCAGTGAAGTGAGTAATGATTTTTAATTTTTTTTAGCTTTTAGATTACCCATTATGGTTACAAAAAATGGTGACCACTGAGCGCCTTTTTGCCGAATCCGCTCTGAAGCAAATTACAACAAAAAAACCCAAAACGTTTTGGCGAATTTAGATTTTTGTAAAATTTGAGTAGAATTCAATTCCAATAAAATTTATTAGCTCATCTCTAATAGTAACCACTATAGGTTAAACAAAGGGTGTCTGTCCCATCAGTCATCCCATTAGCTCTTATGATCGCAGGTTATCAGCAAGTTGCCATGACCTATCAGATTGTCTTTTGGCTTATTACTGACAGGCAATATGCTTTGGCATATTGTGTATACAAAAGCATAATGTAAACGATGAGAACATCTCTAGTAGGAATTAAGAAAAATTATTAACAATAAAGGGATTGTGAGGTCCAAATCGATAAGTCTGCAGTCACTCTGTGTGACTGCAGTCTTATGAATCCCCCAGTTAGTCCACGCCCACTAGACAAGCTCTGGCCGGGAGTATGTATAACCCATGCATATCCTATGGTTATGGCTCAGAAACCGGCGACTCCTTGCAACTCACAGAGCATGTGCTGTGGGGATTCATAAGTCTGCAGTCACACAGAGTAATTGCAGACTTATCGATTTGGACAGGACAACCCCTTTATGGAACTTTTTTTAAGTGTTAATATTAAAAAATTACAATCAAAATTATTCAGTCCCACTGTAAATTAGGTTTATTAGCAAAATTTACAAACATTCTGTTTGCGATAAACGGGTCACATAAAAATAGTTTAAATAGCTCAACATAATTAACATATCAAGTGGTTCCTCTAATTTCAGCAAATTTTCGATTGCGTTCAAGTCAGGCAACTGTATAAGCCACTCCAAGAATCTTTCAGGGTTTCTTCTGAAACCATATAAGGTGGACTTTGAGTTATGCTTGAAATTATAGTCCTGTTGAAAGTTCCAATGACAAGAAAGCTTAATCTACCTCTCAAAAGACATGATGTTTTCTCCCAGGATTTCCTGATAACTGATTTAATCCATCTTGCCCTCAACACACTGCAGGTTGCCAGTATCAAAAGAAGCAGAAGAGGATCACGGAGCCACTGTCATGCTTCACTGTAAACAGGGTGTTCTTTTCAACGTATGATTCGCTCTTCCTCTTCCAGTCATACCAATAAACCACAGGCCCAAAATGTTTCATTTTTTTCCCCAAAATGTTTGTTGCTAATCTGTATGGCCTTGAGTATATAGGTGATTACTTTTCTTATGCTTTTGGGCCAGCAAAGATGTATGTCATGGAGACCATCAGCGTTTATTATGCACCTTCCTCGGCAAACTGAAACCTTATAGCCTGCTCCCACCCAATCTTGCAAGTATTTTACAATCCTTAGAGGCTTTTGACCAACTGCCTTCTCAGGAACCTGGTGGCACCTGGTGATAGTTTCCTCTGTCTTCCACATCCAGGTAGTGTAGTCATTGTTCCTATAACTTTGAACTTGTGAACATCCATTGGTTTTGCTATCTTATTGTAGGTAATAACAGCCAAAAGGTGCTCTATTAAGTATGAAAGACGGTCTTCGCGAAGGGGTTGAGTTATCAATAAAAATTAAATTTTGTGCTAAATTTGGAGAGATCACCTGTTATATTAGTTGTGTTGAGCTACTGAAATTGCTCTCGTTTCACTGGTTTATTGCAAACAGAAGAAAATTTGTAAATGTTGTTAATAAACCTGGTTTGCAATGAAGGTTGAATCATTTTGATTTCAACTTTTAAGGGGGTGCAAGGATTTCAGTAACATCAAAGCTCTAGTGCCATGACAGTCAAGTTGTCTATGCAATGCAAACCTTATAGATTTTGCATTGCAGTCAATGAACTTAAATTACACCTATATTTTACGTTAGGAAACAGAAACATTATAAAATAGTAACGCGAGGAAAACAGAAGGCAACTTAATGAAATGACATATAGGCATGCATAAAAGTTGATAATATTATGGGCAATGACATGAATTTATAAATATAGAACAATCAATCTATTATTATTTGATTTTAGGCAGTATGTAGAAACATGGCTAATATTGTAGTGGTGGGGCAAATATGGTATTTTTGAAATTTGATAAAGCATTCAGTGATGTCCCTCATGTATACCTAAGTTAGTTCTGTTGGTTTAGAAAGCATAATTTGTGATTGGGTAAATAGCTTGCTCAAGAACTGATTCCAGAGAATTGTGGTCAATGATTCATAGTGTGAATGGTCCCTATAAGTGATGTACCCCTAGATACCGTATTGGGGCCACTATTCTCCAACCCATTGATTAATTATTTAAAAGTTAGAAAAATTAAAATCGTTTGTATATCTCTAAGTTACAATTAACCTATATTCACCAGATGTTATAGGGGAGTAAAAATGAGAGAGTCACTTTTAGAGAAGATCTGAAGGAGAATGCAATGCCAATCTCTGCTTCTTATTATATTCTTTTGTATCCAAAGAGGTATAGACTCAAGAGAGAGGAACATGTTTTCTTTACAATTAGTACAACCATATTTTATAAAAATGTAGATCATTATAGGGCACCAATTCTTACATTTCCAACAACGTGCACTGAATTTGAAAAAGGAGCAAAGATTGTTAACAGAACAATTCAGAAGCATAGAAAATTTTGATTTGGGGAAAGATAATGCCTGGTGGATAACATTGGAAGTTATAGAAATGCATAAGTGACCCATCAAAAAATATTATGTCCATTGTAAGAATACTTCACAAAATAATCTTCAAAAAAATAACCAAAAGCTATAAAACTGTGGAATAATCAACCCTAGGAATTATCTTTAGGGAGATACTTTCTTGAAAACAACACAATGCAGAACGTTGTAATAAATATTTTATTGGATGTCTATTCAAGAGTGCACAGTTTTTTTTTCCTATTTTAGGGAAAATTTAACTCAAGTCTACCCTTTCTATTGGTAGACAAGAGTTCAAAAGAAGCCTTCACCATTTAGTGATACACCTGTTCTCAAGCTTACCCCTTCTTCATTAAAATATACATTTCTTAGTAAAAGCACTATAACTCGAACAATTGAAGCAACATGTTATTACATTTCAGGTTGCGTGAATAAGTACATAATAAATAGATGAGTAGAAGGTATATTCACATCAGCCATACAAAAGTCACATCCTACCTTCCACATTAAAACTTCGTATTATGTTGGACACTGGCATAGACGTCCTATTATCTGCGTATCGGTTATAGAGATCAATCATATACTGAGGAAGCTTCATTGGGGTCTTCTCGTGAAATAAAAATCCTGTAAGGTTCAGACTCTCTTTAAGATGCTCTTCAATGGTTCCATTTATGGAGCTCAGAATTCCCTCAGCTTCTTCTTCATGATGCATCAGAAGATCTTCTTCAACTCTTTTAGGCAACGGTTTGTTCAGTGTAAAGTTTGCTTGGAATATAACTAGAGAACACAGAATGGGTAACCTGACATACTTCATCATGTTTGGATTTCCCCTTAACGTTGGAGCTGCTTATATTATCTCAAGATTCCTCCAGTGGTAAATCGATTTAGCAGGAATAAACCAGGCAAGGCTCTTCTTTAAGTTATTTTTCAAGCTACTATCCCGACAGTTATGAAGCAGACCAAAGTGCTCACTGTCTCTTATCTGGGGTTTCAATTGCAATGTATCAACTGAGCTTATCACACTGAAGTCCTTCGTTAATGAAGATTCTATAAACATCTTGAACTGGTGTGGGGCATGAAGGGAGGCCCTCCATATATTACATGGAAGAGGCTACTGCTTAATTAACTGTCCTTGACCAAATATCCGCATTCTTGATTTGTGAAATTTCCTAAAACTTTGTTTATTCCACTAGACATGACGCCATCCATCATTTTGTTCTTTGAAAGGTTTGTATCCAGAAATAAATATATTAAACTATTTATGGAGGATTAAGACATAGATTTTCAAACATGCCTACCTAATCCTGCATTATTTTCTTTTTTTTTCTTTGAGGACATGAAATTACTAAAATTTCAGCCTTACAGAACTAACAAATTTGTAACAGGGACTTGTACCTTATGTAAGGTATATTACTAGTCTCCTCATATGGGGCAGACACAAAGGCAGACCGGGGTTCTTTATTGTCAGGGCTAACATCTATACAGAATATGTTCTCTTTTATTTGAAAGTTTTTTAATATCATTATACACTGAAGACATATCATTATGATATGATCTAATAGGATATTTGTGACCCACAAGAAGCAGACTCTTGTGTTAATTAATTTTCTCCAAATCCACCTCATAAAGGCTTAGTCGTAAATTTACTTCACTTGGTCCTGTGTTTTGTCTCCGCACTATAGTAAATTTCTGGCGTAGGGTTAAAACTTGTGCTCTTGCAAAAGTAATAGCAGCGGGTTTGTGTGTCCAGGTGTCGGACACTGTTATGAATCCTGGGGAGAAGACAGAAACGGTTTGCTACCACTTGTCTTTAATTTTGCTGGCTACAAAGCGCTCAATAAGTGCTATGTAATGTACAGAAGCATTGGTGCCACTTGGCAATCGGTGTAGGAGTCATGATGTTTGCTGTTGACCTGGCATGATGCTGCAGACCGGAATAATGGCCAGTGCTGGACCCATGGAGGGTGATTACTATTGTCACGACACAACTGTCGAGTGACCTGGAACCAGGAGCTACTTTCCTGGCCCTAGCTCACCCTGTTCCCCAGGATACTTCAGATGGCCTTATCTCCTAAGTTAGCCCTTCGTCTGTCTCCTTCCCCCCACCCAGGGAAGCGGGGTGCTACTGTGCACTGCAGTACACCAACTCGACAGACAGAGTATTTTATTATTACTATTAATATTTATATATATAGCGCCATTGATTCCATGGTGCTGTACATGAGAAGGGGTTACATACAAATTACAGATATCACTTACAGTAAACAAACTAACAATCACAGACTGATATAGAGGGGAGAGAGGACCCTACCCTTTCGGGCTTACATTCTACAGGATAACAAAGACAAGGGAAAACTGAAAACTCCACACACAAAACATTCCCTCACATATAATAGAGGAATCCACCAGAATGTGCATTAAGGGAAAGAAAGCAAAACAGGGAAGGATTATTATTATTATTATGCATTTACAGTATATAGCGATATTTATTCCATGGCACTTTACATGTGAAAAGGGGGGAAAATATAGACAAGTACAATAAACATGTGTAAGACAAGGGACACACAAGTACTGAAGGAGAGAGGACTCTGCCCGCGAGGGCTCACAATCTACAGGGATGGGTGAGGATACACTAGGAGAGGGTAGAGCTGGTCGTGCGGTGGTTCAGTAGACTGAGGATCATTGCAGGCTGTAGGCTTGTTGGAACAGGTGGGCCTTCAGGTTCTAAGGATAAGGAATTACCAAGCGTACAAACCAAACAACAGTCACTTCTAACTCTTCTCCAGCAATCCTTCTCGAACCAACTTCTCTCCCTCCTATTGTCATGCAGCAAGTGCTAACTCTGACAAGGACTAGGTAAAAGAGCCCAGATTTTATAGGGAAAAGGAGTGGCTAACTAAACACAGGTGAACACAGGAATTTCCAGCATGGACGATTAAACTGAACGCAGGAATTTCAAACATGGCCGATAAAACCCTGTTCTGTTGGAAGAAATAAACACGTTTAATAAACTGGAGAAGTGCTTCTTCTCAGCGGCGGAGTAGGAGCAACCAGACGCTGCGGTCTTCTGGCTCCGCTCCGTTGTGATAACCCCGTGACAACTATTTGGCTTTATAATTTTACATGACTTCTAGCTTTAATTGTGGAACACTCCTTTATGTGTCACTAAGGCTGGTTTCACACTTGCGGTTTTTTTTTCATACATGCGCATGCGTTTTTTTTCCTATATTTAACATGGTATGCGTTTGTATGCGTTTTTCGTGCGCTGCGTTTTTTTCCGGCGTGCGTCCATAATTTCCAGATGCTACATGTTGCATTTTTTGGTCCACCCAACCGCTTAAAAAAAACGCATGCGCACGTATACGCACGTTTTGCGCAAAAAATTAACATTATAGTCTATGAGTGCGCATATGTGCGCATTGGCATGCGCACGTATGCTTTTTTTGCTCATGCGTTTTTTAAGTCAACATTGTCTAGACACATGATAACCCCCCCTCCAAAAAAAACATGTCTATATAAAATTAGTTGTCTGCCAAAACTGTACCACAACTATAGAGACAGCCTGGAGAGCAGACAGACTGCAAAAAAAGACACCATTTTCAATTCCAGCTTCAGCGGCAAGAATGTGAGTATTATTACATCTAATGTATGCCTGTCATTTTAAATTGTATAGGTACTAATGCTTTGTATTATTTTTACATGCAGTATGTCTTCAGAATCTGAATATTCACCATCCCGGCAGGAACTGGCACAAGCAGACCGTGAGGTGATTATTTTCGTGCGTTTGGTAAGTATATCTACTGCTTCTCAAAATATCTAACATTTTGTGTTTTTTTTTCCAGACATCGTCATCTTCAGCGGACGCGACTAGTGAGGGCGAACAGCATGAGCAGCCAAGCCAAGTCCCGGTGGTGATACGGAATGTAAGTATCAAATGATTTGTAATGTCCTTTATTTTTTTATCTTCTATCTTTCCTCTTTTCTTGATTTTTTTTAACTTTTTATTCACACAAAATTCAAATATTCTAATGAATGTTTTTTCTCTAGGTTCCACAATGGGATGAAGACGTCTACCTGGATAATGAGCACCTTATCCGCCTGGTCCAGGAGCGTGCCCCGCTGTGGGACAGCCGTGACCAGCTGTTCAAGGACAATGTGGTGACCTGGCGGCTATGGAATGAGGTGGCAGCAGCATTGATGGATGGCTGGGACAGCGCCCCTGCAACCTCCAAAAAGGCGTTTAGTAAGTATTTCCCTGCTCTGTTATGCCGCAGTGACTATTATCCTTGATGGCACTGTTGTGTTTCCTGCTAGATATATTCTAGCAGGAAACCCAACAGTGTCATCTGGATAAACAGTGACTGCTTTGGGTATTGTATTGCTGTATTGTGCCGCATTGACTCTTGTTCGTGATGACACTGTTGGGTTTCCTGTTAGATATATTCTAGCAGGAAACCCAACAGTGTCATCTGGCTCAACAGTGACTGCTTTGGGTATTGTATTGCTGTATTGTGCCGCATTGACTCTTGTTCGTGATGGCACTGTTGGGTTAATGATAGCATATATCGTGCATCATACACAATTGTTAAATGTTGTTTGTTTGTTTTTCCAACAGTGAACAAAGTCTGAACACGTTGGCGCTCGATCAAGGACCGCTTCAACAGTGATGTTTCTGCTGAGGGGCAGGTTCGCAGTGGTTCAGCGGCAAGGACCAGAACAAAATACCTGTACTATCAAGCTTTGAAGTTCCTAAGACCGGTCCTTGCCACCAGAGCGTAAGTATTATAATTTTTTGTTTTTTATTTTTATTCATCTGTGTTTTTCTATTCCACAGCTGATGCTTCTTGTAAATGCATGATAGTAATGTTTTTCCTTTCTTCCACAGCTCCTGGAGCAGCACCCTGCAACCTGGCCCTGGAGAGGTCCTTCATCGGACGACCTCGGACCCGTCTCAGCCATCCGACAGCCAGGAAGCACCTTGCACGTCTGCAACACAGACAGCTGCTGACCAGGAAGCTGGTCAATCAGGTGTTTCCCTGTCCCAGGTCTCTGCCACTGGTTATGCGGGCACTACGCGCCAGTGGCAGAGGGCCTTGGACAGGAATGTCTTGCCCGAGTTTATGCACTTGAGCGAGGCCTTTAATGCCAGCCTTAAGTCGCTGTCAGACAGAGTGGAAAGCGGTTTTTCACTCATGGAACGTGGTTTTAACCACATGGAACACTGCTTCCACTCTGTCGAACAGCGCCTTGACCATCTGGAGGCCGACCTCAACAGACCAGCGCACCATTTTTTTAGTAAAATTGAAAAGGGCATGGCGGAACACCTTAGTCTTGAGCAACAGCTAAGTGTGCTGCAGGCCTGCAACAATGCTTTCTTGCAGGCTATGCAGCAGAATCGGTACGGGCAGCAGTCAGTGGTGTCATTTCCAACTGTGCCACCGTTGACTCGCTTCACCTCACTACCGACTTGTGCTGCATACCACTGTACGGACACCTCTGTTCAAAGCCAGGACACCCACCGTTACACCACCACAAGTCTGAGTGCTGCTGGTAACTTCACGGACACCACCATGGCAAGCGCTGCTCCTGTCTGGAGCACCACTGCCACCCCCATGCATGCTTGGAGCACAGCCACCGTGACCGCTCAAACGTGGAACAGCCCTGCCGCCAACACTATAACATGTACAAGCCCTGCCACCACCACTCCGCAAACCTGGACCATCACTGCTGCCACCAGTCCTCCTGCAAGGATGAGTACTGCCACCGCCACCACAGAGCATCAGCAGCAGCCACAGCAGCAGCAGGCACAGCAGCGGCACAGCAGCAGATGGGGAACCCACATTCCTTATTTGCCCCAAGTTCCGGGTAGGGCCAACAATCAAGGTTGGCATTGGGCCCAAGGAGGTCCAGACATTTTAAGGAGACAAAAAACAGTTAGGACCACTGTCACTGAACCTATGTCCTCTCCTCCTAGTGTGTCTAGCTTCATTCCCATCACTGGCCTCCCTTCCCCCACAAGTTTTGTTGCCCCTTCCCCTAGAACACCTTCATCCACTATAAGCTGTTAATCTTCACTGCACACCCACAACTTGCAACCATCTGCCACCAAACGCAGAAAAAAAATAAAGTTTTTTATAATTTTTTTGGTTAAAAAGAAATTTAAATTTCTGGTTTAACATAACAAAGTTCGATTAATATTTTTTGCGCCACCTACACACACTGCGCCGTACACACAATGCGCCTTTAACTTTGCAAGGTGTCATAAAAAGTGTTTTGAGGATGGGCTGTTTTTACCATCCTCATTTCACTTATTGTGATACTAGGCCAGGGGGATTATAGATATACCTTGTAATTAACAACATACTCTTACTAAGTGTGTGTTGAATCAACTGATGGGTAAACTGCACATCATAAGGCCAATACCCAGGCCTATGGCCAATACCCAGGCCTAGTATCATAACTATTTATCAATCATGGGCAGGTGAATACACCTGTTTAACCTGCAGCGTCACTTACGTGCCAATATATTTCACGCAGACTAGCGATGCTGCAGTTTAACTCATATGTGTATTTACCTGCCCAGGTGTGAGAACATCATGAATTCACAGGTATACATGGGAAGTTGTTTATTTTATTGGAGTGTAAAAAGACATAGTGCACTCAGTACAGGTATCAAAACAGGTTTTTTATTAACATACACACACGAAAACATTTTTACACCATTTCGTCTTGCCAGTGCACCCATCCTACATCAGAGATAAAGTAGGCCGCAAATTAGGCCCTCATTTGGCCAACTTCAACGGATGACCAGAGAGGGTGCTGAGTGAATTCAGGCAATGGGTTAGGAGCAGCATCATCGAGTTCAAAGGTCAGGTGCTCTTTAGCCATTACAAAATTCTGAAGAACCACACACGCCTTCACCCCCTCATCCAATGTTTCAAGTTTAAGATTAATGGCTGTGCCGAGAATTCACCATCTGGAGACAAGAATCCCAAATGCACACTCTACAGTTCTTCTGGCCCTGGTCAGCCTGTAATTAAAGATTTTTTTGGTGTGGTCCAAGTCACGGCTGCAGTAGGGTTTCAGTAGGTTTGCGCACATTTGAAAAGCCTCATCCCCAACCATTACAAAGGGCAGTGGCGGAGCTTCGGTGTGGGGAAGAAGCCGTGTTATAGGGAAATTAAATTGGTTCCCATACAACCTCCGGCCCATGTCTGAGTTTTTAAAAGCCTGGGAGTCATTACCACGGCCAAATGCTCCAATGTCCACTGCTACAAACATACATACAGTCCATACCTAATGCAGCGGCCAGGATCGTCCATTTGGCTAATCGGTACTCGGACGCATCCGCTCTTCGCCAGTCCTTACATTGGCTGCCCATTCATTATAGGATCCAATTCAAAGTACTTGTTCTCACCCACAAAGCTCTCCACAGTGCAGCACCCCCTTACATTTCTTCCCTCATTTCTGTCTATCGGCCTAGCCGATCACTGTGCTCTGCAAATGACTTTCGACTAACCTCTGCACTAATCCGTACCTCCCACTCCCGACTCCAAGACTTCTCCCGTGCTGCTCCTATCCTCTGGAATGCTCTACCCCAAGAAATCAGGACTATCCACAATTTGCATAGTTTTAGGCGCTCCCTCAAAACACACTTGTTCTGAGCGGCCTATCACATTCACTAATCAAAGTCATTCTCTGTGTAAGTGTGCGTGTGTAGCCCATTCACTATCTCCATCCATCCTTCACTCCCTCAAGATGGCTGGACCTTCATTGTAAATATACAATTGTAAATACACACCTGTACTTTGTATCTCCCCCACCTCATTGTAGATTGGAAGCTCTCACGAGCAGGGTCATCTCATTTCGTCTTATTTTGCTTCAATTATTGTATTGTTAACGTTGTTACTTATGACTTGTGTTTTGAAACTGTTAAACTGTAAAGCGCTACGGAATATGTTAGCGCTATATAAATAAAGATTATTATTATTATTATACATCCGGCAACCGCAATGGCCATGAGTACTGTTGAAAAGTACTTTTTGTAATTATAGTACTCCGATCCAGTTCTTTTGGGTTTGATGATCCGTATGTGTTTACCATCAACAGCTCCCAAACAGTTGGGGAAATTGCAGACTGTCCAGAATTTGTCAGCAATTTCCATTCACTTTTCAGCGGTGGGCAGGGGCATAAATTCTGGACAAGAACGTTCCAGAGAGCCCGGCAGGTGTCCGCAACAATTCCAGACAAGGTGGAGAGTCCAATACGGTACTGGAAGTGTAGTGAAGAAAGGGTCTCTCCAGTCGCCAGGAATCTGCGACAAAGAGAAAGAAGTAAAATTAATATTTCTGTATATGGTTTTTTAAAACTATAAAATAAAAAATTAGTACATTCACGAAAAATAATTAGGCCAGGTTTTGAATAGTACATGTCACAAAAAAAAAGCAAAAGGAGACACCCCCCTTGGTTTTTAAATATTACGTAATGTCACCAGGAGACGTTCCTCCGGAGGAATCACACGACGGAGCTGTATGTCCTGTCTCCGGATGGATTCTTGGACACGAGCAAGCAAATCCCTGAAGCTTTCTTGGGACATCCAGATATAATCTGTAAATTTATCCAGGTTTGCCTGTAGCTTGCTGTAGAGGGTGTGGTACGCCCCACTGCTCTCCTGGAGTTCAACAATCGGATGTATCCACAAACGCCGCCGCTGCCGTCTTCGCTGTCTCTCTCTCTTCCTTTGTTCATGGCAAGCAACTGCATATGCCCTAGCCATCACGATGTCCAAATCCAAGTTGAAGTGAAAACTCTTGCAGCGCAGATCCATGTTGACACGAGAAAAATCAAGCAAATGTGAAGAATACGGCTGTAGACAGGGTCTATATATTACCATACCACACCGCCACTGATGTCCCATTGGTGGTGTGTGTGGCAAGATTGTTATCTATTTTTTTTTTGGGTGAAGACAAACAATGTGCAAAAAACGCAAACGCATTGAAAATGCATACAAACGCTGCGTTTTTTTGCTTCATGAGCACGAAAATGCTGCAAAAAAACGCGGCGTTTGTATGCTTTTTTTAATGCGCTTGTGTGCGCAAAAAACACAGCGCAAAAAAACGCAAATATGAAAGTAGCCTAAAGGTGTAGTCACAAACGGAGAATGTCACCTTGCAACTAACCATTATCAGTAACTACCTAGTTGTTTGTCCTAAACAAATAATTTTCATTGAGGAGAACTTAGATGTTCTGATTGTGTACCCTTCAAGTAAGTGGGCTTTTCCTTAAAGTACTTGCCCATTTTTGTTTTGGTTGTGTTATGCCCATATTTAGTAAGATTCTTCTAAATAGACTTGGCACAAATGCGTACATCTAAGGAAAGGAATGTATCAAAATCGTTAGTATGTGAACTAAGTGTTAGTATGTGAAAGTGAAATTATTTCCCAATGTAGTCACCAAGTATAATTATGCAGCTAGTCTTTTCAGACAACTGCCATAAGCAATAAAGGGACACTATCACTTCATAAAACTCATCACGTCATAGTGAAATGCCAGAATTTTTTATCAGGGCTGCCACTAGGAATTTTGGGGCCCCCTTGAGACTCCGCCCAGGCTCCACCCAGCCCCGCCCTCCACCCCTTGAACTGTCCACAGCCCCGCCCTCCACCCCTTGAACTGTCCACAGCCCCGCCCTCCACCCCTTGAACTGTCCACAGCCCCACCCTCCACCCCTTGAACTGTCCACAGCCCCGCCCTCCACCCCTTGAACTGTCCACAGCCCCGCCACTCTCTCTTGGAAAAACACCACTTCTCACCAATCACACATCAACAGTTCCCATCTCCAGATCACACACATAGCCAGCAGCTCTTATTTTGGCCAAAAGATTTTTTAAATCTGCCACCATGACAAGGTAGACTCTTTTGGCCGGGCCCTACTCTACTCTAACCTTTTAAACATTTGCTAAAATATCCAATACTATTTAGGTATATTTTTATTTATTTTTCCATTTTTAAAATGACCAATAATATCACATCCAAAGGGACAAATACCACCGCACCATGTCCAGTCCACATATTACCACCACATAATGACCTATAATACCACATACAAGTAACAAATATAGCCACACCATGACCAGACCACATATTACTAGCATAGTGACCGAATAATATCACATACAAGGAACAAATACCACCGCACCATGCCCAGACCACATATTACCAGCACATGGTGACTGGATACTACAATAATGATCATTAATAAAAAAAAATAATACTATCACCATAAGTGCCAGTATACACAGGGGATCTGTACTTAGTATATAGTGTCTGTAGTGTCTGTGTACAGGTAACACAGTGATCACCGGTGACATTATGTACAGGACCTCTGTATATAGTGTCAGTGTACAGGTAATACAGTGATCACTGGTGACATTGTACAAAGGCACTCTGTGTATAGTGTCATTGCACAGGTAACACACTGACTCACCAGTGACATCTCTAGGTAAAGTCCTTCATCTTTGCTTTTCATCTTTCATCCAGCACAGACCGCCATCACGTCTTCCAGCCAGGACTCGTCTCTGCAGGAAATTACACAGTTATCTAGAGCTCCACTTGCAGAACACATTACTTAATTTTTTCCCAACTTCTACACTACACCAGAAGAAGAAAAAGAGGTGACATAGTATCCCTCTGCACAGTAACAGAACCTCCCCCCATTTAACAGTATCCTCAAAAAAATAAAATAAATGCATCACTGCAGTAATAATATCCCTTAATTAGCCCCTATGGTAATAATATCCCTTATCCTGACCCCTGTGTGTCTCATTCCTGGCTCCAACCATATTTTCTCTCATCCTGCCCTCATGCGTATCCATTCTGCCCCCATATGATCAACCAATCCTGCCCCATCTGTCTACATCGTATCCATCCTGCCCCATGATCCTGCACCATGTCTCCCTTCCTGCCCCCTGTGTTAGGAACAGTGGAACGCACTAAATAAAAATGAATAATAAAGTGCGTTCGCCGCTCGGGGTCCACCGTACAGTAGGTGTTACACTGCTGCTAGGTAATGACAGAGGAGCAATATGACGGTATAATGCGCACGGGTTCAACTTCACCCGAAGTGTGCAGAGCAGGCCCTGTTCACACACAGAGGCACCGCAACATAAACATACAAAAACACTGAGCCTGTTAGTGACACAGGCCTCAGGTAAATGCACACACGGTATCTGGTCACAGTAGCAGAACCTAAGACACAGGAGCTGCCTCCCTCTAGACCTACCGTGTGTGCGGCGTTGCTACTGCGAGCGCCAAGAAGGGCTGCAACTGCAGCACGGCGTAGGACACTGCCGCTCAACGACAAAGCTAGAAAGCAAGCGCAATGTCGGACGCTAGCGTAGCGGTGCGGTGTGCACAGTGGCCTAAGGCTTGCCACTGACTGGCGCTGACTGCTGAACTAATTCTCTATCCACATACGTAATATCAGAGGGAAGCGGTTTTATAATGAGTCAGTCACCAGAATCATACATCCGTCACCTTTCACACATAGCAAGTATAATCTATACTAGCGCATGGCGGAACGGCCATGTGCGCTTTTTATAGCTGTGCGAGACCTTCCAGATCTCCGAGATGAACCAATGAGATCTGGAACAGGACCTGGGCACATGACTCCTGATCTCCAATGGGAGATCATCTTGTGAGCATGCTCAGTAGAAGCACAGAGGGACTTAGTCTCTAGAGCGGTCTGCTGCAAAGTAGTCTCCTCTGCAGTAGAAAGACAGCAGGAGACCTCAGAATGTGAGGCTCTGGATTCCTGCAGAGCAGACGCAGAAACCTGATGCCTAACACCCTGTGTCTCACATTCTGCCCCCTCCTGTGTCTCACTGTCACATTCTGCCCCTCCTGTGTCTCACTGTCACATTCTGCCCCTTCCTGTGTCTGTCACATTCTGCCCCTCCTGTGTCTTACTGTCACATTCTGCCCCGTGCCTCACATTCTGCCCCCTCCTGTGTCTCACTGTCACATTCTGCCCCCTCCTGTGTCTCACCGTCACATTCTGCCCCGTGCCTCACATTCTGCCCCCTCCTGTGTCTCACTGTCACATTCTGCCCCTTCCTGTGTCTCACGGTCACATTCTGCCCCCTCCTGTGTCTGTCACATTCTGCCCTCGTGCCTCACATTCTACCCCCTCCTGTGTCTCATTGTCACACTCTGCCCCCTCCTGTGTCTCACGGTCACATTCTGCCCCCTCCTGTGTCTCACTGTCACATTCTGCCCCCTCCTGTGTCTCACGGTCACATTCTGCCCCCTCCTGTGAGTCACATTCTGCCCCCTCCTGTGTCTCACGGTCAAATTCTGCCCCCTCCTGTGTCTCACGGTCACATTCTGCCCCCATGTCTGCATTCTGCCCCCATGTCTTGCATTTTGCCCCCACGTCCTGCATTCTACCCCCATGTCTCACATTCTGCCCCCATGTCTCACATTCTGCCCCCAGGTCTTGCATTCTGCCCCCAGGTCTTGCATTCTGCCCCCAGGTCTTGCATTCTGCCTCCATGTCTGCATTCTGCCCCCATGTCTGCATTCTGCTCCCATATCTGCATTCTGCCCCCATGTCTTGTATTCTGCCCCCGTGTCAACATATTTGCCCGTGTGTCTCCAATCCTGCCCCCAAGTCTCCATTATGCCTTTGTGTGTCTCCATTCTGCCCCTTTCAATAATAAAATAAAATAAAAACTTTCTTCTTACCTGACCGCGCTCTGCGATGAAGATGGAGCTGCTGTGTGAGCTGAAAGGTCCTGTGGTGACATCATCGTCATGTGATAAGGGGGCGGAGCTGATCAATGCTGAAGGCCTGTGATAATGATGATTTCACCACAGGTCCTTCATCACTTATGCAGCTTTCTGATGTCGGCCGCTGTGGCGGCTCTGCTGATGTGTGTGCTGCAGGCCTGGCCGCAGCGCACACTTGGGGCCCGCCCGGCGCCGGATGACGCACAGCACTTGGGGCCCGATGACTGGTAGCACAGGAGCGGGGCCCCTGATCTTTGGGGCCCCCTTCTGTACTGCTGTTCACCGGGCCCCATACAGCAGTAAGGGCTGTCATGCACTGATTTTTATTAAAGGGGGTTCTGGGTTGTGAGAACTCCAGCGCTCCTTAACATGTAGGTCATATGTTGTGTCCCTGCATTTGATACAGGCTTAGATGCCATGCCCACATCTTTTCCGGCAAATGATGGCTGATTTAATCAGTCATCATGTGCCTTTAACAACCGTGTGTTAAATGTCAATCACTGTGCTATTTAGCACATGCATTCAGAAGGGAGCATCATTCCATACATCCATCCATCATCAGATGGGTTGCCATCACAGCTGGAGGACAGCTGAAGACCTCTGTGATGATCATGACGATCTTCCTGATCACAGATTAAATGGTGACGAGTTGCTATTCTAGATGCAGCCTATCGACTAGACTTTTTTTTCCAGCTCTTGACAATTCCTTCAATTACTTTATTGCTATTGCTATGTCTGTCATATCTACCATACATAAAAAGTAAGAAAAACACACAATAAACAAGAGTAAGTTTTATTAGATCATGTGTACTATAGAAATACTTTAACATTATTACGAATGACATAGGCAGAATACATATTATATAGTCGTCTAATAAAAAAATATTCCATACGTATTATTAATAAAGAACATAAATTACATCTTCAGAGCAATGGGCACAATGCAAAAAATCCTACAAGCAATACGTCTAGCGGTGACCTAAGAGTAATAGAAAAGTGATTCATCCAATGTACATTATGTACCTAAGTACCAGTTGTGTCAGCTACTAGTTATATTAGGAGTTGGCTTGTGACATAGACCCATTTCATGTGAATTCTTGAAACTGAATTCATACAATAAGGCCACATTCACACATTCAGTATTTCGTCAGTATTTTACATCAGTATGTGTAAGCCAAATCCAGGAGTGGGGGATAAATCCAGAAGTGGTGACGTGTTTCTATTATACTTTTCCTCTGACTGTCCCACTCCTGGTTTTGGCTTACAGATACTGGGGTAAAATACTGACTAAATACTGAATGTGTGAACATGGCCCTAGGATAGGTGATTACTCTTTTTCACCGGAGAACCATTGTAAGGGCATATTTTCTACTATGTAATAGTCACAGGACAGAGGGACATTATAGTAAATCGCCAGTGTCCTACTTACATCATATTATAAAATATTCCAACCTGGAAAAACTGAGATACTGTTGAAAGTATATCCTGACCTGTTAACAGCGTGTCATTTTAGGTCCAAGAATCGGGGCTGGTTTTCCTCATACAGTACATGTTTCTTGCATAGGTGCTCCATTCTTCTACTGTGCTTCATGTCTGCAGCATAGATTAATCCTTCGGCTCCCAACGCGCACCAGTAGAAAGAGCTACTGCATGCTGTTTTACTGCTGATATAAAGGGTTTGTCCAACAGTGAAATACGTCTTTTTTTTAGTAATGTATTGATTAAAAATAATAAACACAGACATATGCCCTAACAGATACTGCACAGGCTGCTCCGAAAGGCTCCACCAGCTCTGGGAGTCTGTGATTGGCTGCAGCGGTCACATTGGAGAAACAACTGGTGCTGTGATTTCTGACAGGGGCAAACAATGCTTCCACACTTAGCGGAAACCACTGACACAGCATACGCTGGATCCTAGGAGCGCTAGAAGGCGAGTATGCCTATGTTTTTTTATTTTTAATCAATCCATAGCTAAAGGAAAAAAATACTGTTGGACAACCCTTTTGGGTCTATCACCGCATCTGTCTTCTCTTGCTCCGTCACAATACTGATGCTTCTGTTGTATTCAGGGGACTTGTGGCAGAGCAGAGGGTTTTATTTCCTGTAACTGGGGCTCCTATAGATGCCCCAGTTACAGTGAAAGAGTGAGCAATAAAAGAAAATGGAATGTCTCCAAGAGGTCATTTTTCACCTCTTGGGGAAAATCTGAAAATGAATAAAACAAAACCTGATACAGCCATGTCAGTGATAAAACACAAATGTTATGGCTGCTTAAATATGGAAAGGCAAAAAATAAAAATTATTTCACTGGTTGATAACGGCTCTCGAGGCCTGGTCATTAATATGTTAATATATGTCGTAATCATCTATGCTCACTCTACAGGTGGTTGCCAGCAGCAAGGATGTTATAGTTTATAACAGTGCTGCTATAGCACTACTTTAAAGGGAATCCATCACCAGGTTTTGCTATGGAATCTGAGAGCAGCATGACGTAGAGGCAGATATCCTGATTCCAGTGACGTGTCACTTATTGAACTGCTTGGTGTAGTTTTGATAAAATCCCTGTTTTCTCTGCTGTAGATGTCAAAGTAGTCAGAATGCTGAGCTGTGTATAACCCCGCCCACACTGCTGATTGACAGCTTCCTGTGTACACTGTACATTTTACGCAAACCAATCAATGATGAGGGTGGGGCTACACAGATTAACTGGACTGTCTGGCATGCAACACCTAGTTCTGCAGTGATAATCTGCTGCTGATAAAACACTGATTGTATTGAAACTACAGCAAGATGCTGAGCAAGTGACACATCCCTGGAATCATGGTGTTTTCAGATTATATAGAAAAAGCCTGCTGACAGATTCCCTTTAAGAACATATTCTGAACCAATTTAGGCAAAGGCGGACATTTACTTTACACCAACCAGATGACTACATCTGGACCCAGTTAATTAGAGGATATAGTAATTCACCTAAACTAAATCAATCATTAGACTTACTACCATCTCTCATAGCGAGTGGAGACAGCCATGTTAAACCTTCTTCTGAGGATTTGCATGGTGTATTATATGCGTGTATTACAACTCCATGCAACCTCCAAAGGGGCCTGTAATGAGGTATGGTATGAGCCATATGAAATTATTAAACTATTACAGCTACCCTAGTATTACCTCTAGGGGAGAATATTTCTATAATACCGCATATAGAACACTGACGTTATAACAGGGAACACAAGGCCTCATTTTTACGGATCTGACTGCTGAGACTGTTTTATGCCATGTAAAATTGGATGTTTTATAGAAATTATATATATTATTAATAATAAAAAACAACTGTACAGCTATAATGCTAAACTATAAGTGCTAAGGATAGAGGGGTGCATCTATAAGGCCCTCCTATACACATTAGGGCTTGTGCACACATTGAGTATTTGCAGTGTTTTTAATGCATTTTTTCAAGGTATTTTACAGTACTAGCAAACTGAATGAGATTTCTGAAATGTCAATGCTGCCTTTTATCATTGCATTTTTTCAAATCTGTAGCTGTCAATTGTTTCAACGTTTTTACAGCGGCTTTCATCCATTTAAATGAATGCATTAAATAGAAAGTAATAATGGATGCTGTATTTTTACTGCCAAGAGACTCGTATTTAGGGCAGAAAACTCCTCTGCAAACACTCATGTGCACATACCCTTGGAGCAAAGTCGTCCGCAAGGGAAGTTTATATGTATGGGGGTCAGAGATGATGGTGGGGAAAGTGCTTGACAGCTGATTACCTCCCTCTCACCACTTAAAATAAGGTTTGAATAAAGAAATAAGACAATCAATACTCAGGCAACAATTCCCGATCTCTCCCATAACGACGTTCCCCAGTCCCCCCAGCAATCTCTACTTTCCGGCTGCAGTAATAGTATCCCATCACAAGGAGAAGAAGTAGAGATCACCAGGAAACCTGGCAGTGTAGACATGCGAGTGGAAGGGGATCACTGCCAGTTTGCAGTAGAAATGCAGATTTATGGCCCACCTAAAATCTCATGACATTATTCAGCACAACAGATGCACATAGCTGGAGGTAAACTTTGACTTTCCATGGAGTAACCCTGTATAAAATATTACTGCAAACAATATGGCTGTACAAGAAATATATACTATACACATGGAACACACACAATCTCCATCACAACATAAAAAGTTGAAATCCACTCCGGTAAAGTGTAAGACAAGAATGCCATCTCCAGATCAGGTTCATTCATTTCTCAAGCTGTAGGTGTATGGTTCCTTCATACAACGATGTCGCTGAAGGAAAATATTGGGGAACTATCCGCATCTTTCCCAATATATTAGGTTTTTGCTTTTTTCCTTCCAAAGAAAATCCATTTCCTTACAATGACACTTGTGTCCTGTCCACCGTGACAAATTGTTAAGGAAAGACAAAAAAAGAGGCTCTGAAGGCCTCGCAGTAATGACTTTGCGGTGGACCTCAGCATTGCGTTATCTGCAGGAACAACTCTCCACTGACATATTGGGGTACACTTTCAGTACCACATTTCGACCTTCATCCAGGAAAAGGACGCTTAGGGAATTCATTCTTTCAGGTGTACAGCATGGTTCTGGGACACCAGGGATGATGCCAACAGCCTTGACTATGCTCTGTATTGTAGCATGGTTCGAAGGGCGCACCACCTGTCAGAGAGGAGCAATGAAAAATCGTGTAAGACTTACAGTGGTAAAAAATGTATTCTTAAACCTCTATTACCAATTAAAGGAAACGTCCAAAATTATTAAAACATGAATAAAAATAAAAACACATAGATTGCGTCTGCTACTGCACATAAATCCTAATTACTTGAATTGATATAAGATGCAATATCAAATATATATCATAGAAAAAGGTGGCACAAATTCTGTAAAAATAGTCCTGATGTGAGATCACATTCCACCCCAGACAACCTTTTTGCACCTTCCTCTGACCAGTCTAGGCTGTACTATCTACCCTGTACTGCCCTGCTCAGTCACTGTAACCTACTGCCTAATATCTGTGAGGTACAGCTACAAAATCAGTCAATAGTGGGCATTTAAAGGGAACAGGTCAGTAGGATCAACCCTCCTCAGCTGTCTATATGGGCATGTAGATCATAGGAAGCTGAATAAAATGATACCTTGATATCTGCGATCCGATGTCATATTCCACAGATCTATGGGATGGACACAGATCTCCCTGAGAAGCTGCTTCCAATGTCCATGCCTATTTCTCATCTGTACTGTTTGTTTATTTATTTTCATATATATATATATATATATATATATATATATACTAGCTGAAGAGCCCGGCGCTGCCTGGGCATAGTAACTAACTATGGTTAGTTATAACAAATTATAATGATTATATCTATATTTCTAAAGATGAGTGTATAGCCCCACCCACTCCGCATAGCCACATTCACTTTAATATCCCACACCATCCCGTCAGCCAGATCTACCGGACTACTACCCCTAATATCCCACATCGTCCCGTCAGCCAGAGCCACCGGAATACTACCCCTAATATCCCACATCATCCCGTCAGCCAGAGCCCCCGGACAACTACCACTAATATCCCATATCATCCCGTCACAGCCGCCGGACTACTACTCCTAATATCCCACATCATCTCGTCAGCCAGAGCCACCGGACTACTACCTCTAATATCCCACATCATCCCGTCAGCCAGAGCTACCGGACTACTACCCCTAATATCCCACATCATCCCTTCAGCCAGAGCCACCGGACTACTCCCCCTAATATCCCACATCATCCCGTCAGCCAGAGCCACCAGACTACTACCTCTAATATCCCACATCATCCCGTCAGCCACAGCCACCGGACTACTCCCCCTAAGATCCCACATCATCCCGTCAGCCAGAGCCACCGGACTACTCTCCCTAATATCCCACATCATCCTGTCAGCCTGGCGTCAGAACCAGAGCGCTGAGTGGATTTGCCCTGACTTCCATACGAATGATCCCTTTAATAGAAGCCTGGGGTGAGAATCAGTGCTGAGGGATTTACCATAACTTTCATACCGGTGATCCCTTTAAGAGAGTCCTGGGGTCAGTACCAAAGCGCAGAGTGGATTTGCCCTCACTTCTATACCAGGGATCCCTTTAATAGAACTCTGGGGTCAGAATCAGAGCGCTGAGGGATTTGCCCTAACTTCTGTACAGGAGATACCTTTAAGAGAGCCTGGGGTCAGTACCAGAGCATTTGAAGGCAATTGCCCTGACTTCCATACCAGGGATCCCTTTAAGAGAGGCCTGGGGTCAGAACCAAAGCGCTCAATGGCTTTGCCCTGACTTCCATAGCAGAGATCCCTTTAAGAGGAGCCTGAAGTCAGTACCAAAGTGCAGAGTGGATTTGCCCTGACTTCCATACCAATAATCCCTTTAATAGAAGCCTGGGGTCATAATCAGAGCACTGAGGGATTTGCCCTAACTTCTGTCAGGATCCTGTCAGCGCCGGCGTGCAGCCTCCGCTGAGCAGGGACTCACCCGCACTGTAGGGGGGCCCGGGGTCAGGTACAGCTGGAAAGTACAGATACACAGGACGCTGAAGTTTAGCAAGCAGTCACAGGACCTACGGTCATGTGACTGCAAGGGGGCGGGGCTTAGCGTCCTGCTTTCAGAGATGGCAGGACACTATACAGAAATACGCAGAGTCAGGCAAAGCAGAGGTCATACACATAGATATTAGTAAAGCACCAGGGATGAGACAGAAAGGATAGTCAGGGCCAAGCAGAAGTTAAAACCAAACAGACATAGAAGGTACCAAGCAGAATCCAAAGCAATATCCAGAGAACAGACCGAGTCATTCACAGAGAATCAAGCAACCAGAACACAGCACAAACACACTCAGGGGTCACCACACTATGCCAAGGGAGAAAGTATAACTGACGGGGATGGGAGCATCCTGAGGCTATAAGAAGCCTCTCCCAGAACCAGGGAGTGGCCACAATCACAGCCCCAGGTCTGCAGGTAAGCTTGCACCAGGATCACAACCTTTAACCCCAGAAATGCCAGTCATCAGCACTGGTTCCAGACATTAACCCGATGTGTGCGAGTCAAACCCGCACTGAGATCATGACAACTTCCATACAGGAGATCCCTTTAAGAGAGCCTGGGGTCAGTACTAGAGCATTTGAAGGCAATTGCCCTGACTTCCATACCGGAGATCCCTTTAAGAGAGGCCTGGGGTCAAAACCGAAGCACTGGAAGGATTTGCCCTGACTTCCATACCGGAGATCCCTTTAAGGGAGGAAAATGTGACTATGAGATGGAGGATGTGTGATGGGTATATAGGCACAGGAGGGGGGAATCATTTCTGTCATGTACTCACTGCTCCTTTCTGGGGGACAGACGATAGCTGAGCTTATGTTCCCGGGGATGCTAGATTTCTCCTACCATATCAATGTCTGCTGAGGTGTTGTCAAGTGGGAAAACTTGCTCATAGCAACCAATCACAGCTCAGCTTCTTTTAACCAGCTCTGGTGAAATGAGAGATGCTTAGTGATTGGTTGCAAGGAAAACTGTTGCTCACAGCAACCAATCACAGCTCAGCATCTTTTCAACAGCTCTGGTGAAATGAAAGATGCTTTGTGATTGGTTGGTGATACACACACACGCGCACACACACACACACACACACACACACATTCATTTCATTATATATATTCAGGAAAAGATGACAAATGAAGTACATGAAATATTGTTGGAAAATGTAGGAAATAAGCAGCAAAAGGGTAAGGGTTAATGCTAACTTGATTTAAAAGGGTTATGTTTTGATATTTAAGAGAGGGATTTGAGGTGGGATGTGAGTGAGGCTTAAAATATGCCATGGGTTTAAGTACTGGTAAGTTTGCAGCTGTAATGTGACATTACCAGTACTGTTTTCCTAAGATGAAGCTTTAAAGAGTGCCTATTATCTGTGTGTCACTTCCTTTTTATAAATAAAAAAAGAAAAAACAATTGGCAGCATGTCACTTTAGACAGTGATTAGGATATATTTGCTGCATTTTTGAATCAGTCATATTTTGATAAATTATTTGTGTGTGGCTGCCCATTGTTTTCTACAATAAATGATAGGCACTCTTTAGAGCGTTATTACTACAATCACATTATTTTTCACAAGCACAGTAAATGCATACTTATTGCTAAACAGGACTTTCCACTAAATTTTTCATGGTGAACTGGACGTCACGCCACACAATGTAAGAGTGGCTGCAGAGAAGAGCAAAACATTTTTGTGTTTATTTCTTTTCACCTCTATGAGAAATTAGAAAATAATCTATTTGGCACCTAATGAGTTAAAGAGAATCTGTCAGTAGGATGTAAGCCGTCTGAATAAAATGATACCTTTATAACTCCCAGCACTTATTAGTAATGCAGGATGTTAGACCAAGACACCAGAAGGCCATAGCTGTATCATTACATCTCACACACTGAGAAACCTGCTCTAAACTATTGTTGGGGTGTGTTTTTTCTCCAGTGTGTTGCTGCCTTCTTATGATTGGTCAGAATTATACAGGGAGAAGAAATACATGCCCCCAGTTAAGACTATCTAATAACACGTACTTGACTTAACAAAAGTTGATTCACTAGGTGAAAAGGCTTTGATTGATAATATCTCTGCAACAGCAAGGCACAATAAAAAAAAACAAAAAAATATTTAGTTACCACTGTTAATCATCATAAAGCTAATCTAATATATAAAGCTGAATGTGTGTGTGTATATGTATGTGTGTATGTCTGGGATTGGCATCTGCACCGTCGCAGCTACAGCCACAAAATTTTGCACAGTCACACGTCTGGACCCCGAGAGCGTCATAGGCTATGTTGTGAGGTGAAATTTTAACCCCACGTGTTCCAATTCACCAAACAATTTTGCCTATAATTCTTATCTTTTCTATGGTGTTATCATCCTTCTGTAAAGTTGGAAATAACACAATTTATTACCGTGCCAACACAGACCACCCTCTGACACAGACTGCAGTGGGAGCCCAGTATCACACAGGATAGGATTAGATACACGGCTCAGCAGTCAGTATCACACAGGATAGGATTGGATACACGGCTCAGCAGTCAGTATCAAACAGGAGAGGATTAGACACATGGCTCAGCAGTCAGTACCACACAGGATAGGATTAGATACACAGCTCAGCAGTCAGAATCACACAGGATAGGATTAGATACACAGCTCAGCAGTCAGTATCACACAGGATAGGAATAGATACATGGCTCAGCAGACAGTATCACACAGGATAGGATTAGATACACAGCTCAGCACACAGTATCACACAGAATAGTATTAGATACACGGCTCAGCAGACAGTATCACACAGAATAGGAGTAGATACACGGCTCATCAGTAAGTATCACACAGGATAGGATTAGATACACGGCTCAGCAGTCAGTATCACACAGGATAGGATTAGATACACGGCTGAGCAGTCATTAACACACACGATAGGATTAGGTACACGGCTCAGCAGTCAGTATCACACAGGATAGGGTTAGATACATGGCTCAGTAGACAGTATCACACAGGATAGGATTAGATACACTGCTCAGCAGTCAGTATCACACAGGATAGGATTAGATACATGGCTCAGCAGTCAGTATCACACAGGATAGGATTAGATACACAGCTCAGCAGTCAGTATCACACAGGATAGGAATAGATACACGGCTCAGCAGACAGTATCACACAGGATAGGATTAGATACACAGCTCAGCACACAGTATCACACAGAATAGTATTAGATACACGGCTCAGCAGACAGTATCACACAGAATAGGATTAGATACACAGCTCAGCACACAGTATCACACAGAATAGTATTAGATACACGGCTCAGCAGACAGTATCACACAGAATAGGATTAGATACACGGCACTGCAGTCAGTATCACATAGGATAGGATTAGATATACGGCTCAGCAGTCAGTATCACACAGGATAGGATTAGGTACATGGCTGAGCAGTTAGTAACACACATGATAGGATTAGGTACACGGCTTAGCAGTCAGTATCACACAGGATAGGATTAGATACACTGCTCAGCAGTCAGTATCACACAGGATAGGATTAGATACACAGCTGAGCGGTCAGTAACACACGATAGGATTAGATGCACAGCTCAGCAGAAAGTATCACACAGGAGTGGATTAGGTACACAGCTCAGCAGACATTATCACACAGGATAGGGTTAGATACACAGATACACATGTTGTTTATCAAAAAGCTCTTGAATGAGTTGAAAATAAAATACTATCAATACTTGGGTAATCGTTTAGTTAATTTGTGTTGCAGATCTGTAGTGTTGAATATATGATGTGAAATGTTTTTATGTGCAATATAATCATTATAATTTGTTATAACTAACCACAGTTGGTTACTATGCCCAGGCAACGCCGGGCTCTTCAGCTAGTTTAAGCATATAATTCACCTTATGCTTCTGTGCACTCTCTGCTCTTGTACAGTATCTGCCTGGACAATTTTGTCTTCTGCCATCTAAATCAGTGTAGCTGCCAATGTGTTTTTACATAATTGTTAGATCGTTTCTAGAATAGCTCAACTTTCCTGCAGTCCTCTGCAATAGAGTTTGTGATTACTTGGCAGAGCTAAGCTATGTTACTTGCTTGCTGCTGAGAGATCAGTGATGTGAACCTCCAAATGTTACTCTGTTGATGCATATAACAGAGGATTTCATCTTCTGCCATATGTATCGACAAAGCAGCCTTCACAGCTTCACATCACTAATCAGTCAGTAACAGCCAACAAACACAGTTCAGCGCTGCATTGCCTTCCTATTGCAAGCTTTGTTGTGGAGGGGTGCAGGAAATGTGTGCTTTGCTAAAAATCAGCCAGGCAGGGGATTGTGCATGAGCATACAGTGTACAGGAGAACAGAGTGTATTCTAAAAGTAGATTACACCTTGTCAGTGCAGGAGGCAGGAATCCGGCTGAGAGACACTGCATTAGGAATAATTGTCCAAGGACATAGAATCTACAGCAGGATAGTTGTAATGGCAATTGGAGGGTAACTAAAGCCTGGAAGGCCATCCTTTGGGAGGTGGGGGTGATACAGTGCCTTGCGAAAGTATTCGGCCCCCTGCAACTTTTCAACCTTTTCCCACATATCTTGCTTCAAACATAAAGATACCAAATGTAAATTTTTGGTGAAGAATCAACAACAAGTGGAACACAATTGGGAAGTTGAACGAAATTTATTGGTTATTTTAAATTTTTGTGGAAATTCAAAAACTGAAAAGTGGGGCGTGCAATATTATTTGGCCCCTTTAACATAATACTTTGTTGCGCTACCTTTTGCTGCAATTACAGCTGCAAATCACTTGGGGTATGTCTCTATCACTTTTGTACATTGAGAGACTGAAATTCTTACCCATTCTTCCTTGGCAAACAGCTCGAGCTCAGTGAGGTTGGATGTAGATCGTTTGTGAACAGCAGTTTTCAGCTCTTTCCACAGATTCTCGATTGGATTCAGGTCTGGACTTTGACTTGGCCATTCTAACACCTGGATACGTTTATTTGTGAACCATTCCATTGTAGATTTTGCTTTATGTTTGGGATCATTGTCTTGTTGGAAGACAAATCTCCGTCCCAGTCTCAGGTCTATTGCAGACTCTAACAAGTTTTCTTGAAGAATGGTCTTGTATTTGGCTCCATCCATCTTCCCATCAATTTTAACCATCTTCCCTGTCCCTGCTGAAGAAAAGCAGGCCCAAACCATGATGCTGCCACCACCATGTTTGACAGTGGGGATGGTGTGTTCAGGGTGATGAGCTGTGTTGCCTTTACGCCAAACATATCGTTTGGCATTGTTGCCAAAAAGTTCGATTTTGGTTTCATCTGATCAGAGCACCTTCTTCCACATGTTTGGTGTGTCTCCCAGGTGGCTTGTTGCAAACTTTAAACAACACTTTTTATGGATTTTGAGAAATGGCTTCTTCTTGCCACTTTTCCATAAAGGCCAGATTTGTGCAGTGTACGACTCATTGTGTTGTCCTATGGATAGACTGTCCCACCTCAGCTGTAGATCTCTGCAGTTTATCCAGAGTGATCATGGGCCTCTTGGCTACATGTCTGATCAGTCTTCTTGTTTGAGATGAAAGTTTAGAGGGACGGCCAGGTCTTGGTAGATTTGCAGTGGTATGATACTCCTTCCATTTCAATATGATCGCTTGCACAGTGCTCCTTGAGATGTTTAAAGTTTTAGAAATCACTTTGTATCCAAATCCGGCTTTAAACTTCTCCACAACAGTATCACGGACCTGCCTGTTGTGTTGCTTGGTCTTCATGATGCTCTCTGTGCTTCCAACAGAACCCTGAGACTATCACAGAGCACGTGCATTTATACGGAGACTTGATTACACACAGGTGGATTACATTTATCATCATTAGTCATTTAGGAAAACATTGGATCATTCAGAGATCCACAAAGAACTTCTGGAGTGAGTTTGCTGCACTGAAAGTAAAAGGGGCCGAATAATATTGCACGCCCCACTTTCAGTTTTTGACTTTCCACAAAAATGTAAAATAACCAATAAATTTCGTTCAACTTCACAATTGTGTCCCACTTGTTGTTGATTCTTCACCAAAAATTTACATTTGGTATCTTTATGTTTGAAGCATGATATGTGGGAAAAGGTTGAAAAGTTCCAGGGGGCCGAATACTTTCGCAAGGCACTGTATGTGCAAATTAGAGCAGCTCTAAAAGAAAACTTAAAAAAAATAAAAATACTAGAACAAAGGGAAAAACATGTTTACACTATTATAAGACCACATTATGATTTTGAAAATGACTCTTTACACTTTTTAAAAATGACTCCAACCACCATCATGTGCCATTTAAGGCCCCGTCTCACTAAGCAATCTCAGTAGCGAGATCGCTGCTGAGTCACAACTTTTGTGACGTAACAGCGATCTCACCAGCGAGATCGCTGTGTGTGACAGCGATCAGCGAGCGGCCCCCCTGCTGGTATCGCTGATCGCTGCAAGAAATCTCTGGACATTTCTTTGGTCGCTGGTCTCCCGCTGGCCAGCACACATCGCTGCGTGTGACAGCGGGAGACCAGCGATCAGGTGTAAAAAAATAATAAAAAAAATAAAAAATATAGTTATTCTCACCTTCCGACGTCCCGTTCAGCCATCCTGCCTCTCTCCACGCTCCGGTCCCAGTAAGCCTTTGCACGAATGACCGCGAGACTTTGTTATCCCGCGAGACCGTGACATCTCGCGGTCATTCGTGCAAAGGATCACTGGGACCGGAGCATGGAGAGAGGCAGGATGGCTGAACGGGACGTCGGAAGGTGAGAATAACTATATTTTTTATTTTGATTCTATTTTTTACAGGGATGGCCAGCAATGCCGGGCGCTCGGCATCGCTGTGCTGATCGCTGGTGAAGCTGTCTGTGTGACAGCTCACCAGCGATCACATAGCGACTTACCAGTGATCCTGACACCTTCATATCGGTGTCGGGATCGCTGGTGAGTCGCTTAGTGTGACGGGGCCTTTAGACTAGCACTAGTTTTGCGTCTCCTTAATTTCCATGCCTGAGAGTGATTGCTGTCTCTTCACTCCCTGTAGATAAGCGCCTTGCTAACTTTTAATAAAAACTTTAAAGGTAACATGACTCTTGGATCAACACCTATAAACAAATGATATGGCTGCATGTGTCTTCTAAGGCAAATTACAGGCAACCCTATTGTGTGGGGAAAGTTTACAATATATTGATGCTCACTGTTTCAAACTTCTTTTGCTTCATATCCAAAGGACCTTGACTAATTGAAAAGGCATGCACTACAGACGGACCAGTCATGCCGATCGCGCGCCCACTAAGACATGACTGTGATCCCTATCTGTCCTCCGAGAACTTTGCATTCTGCGACTGCATTTAAACATTGCAATTTCGACATGTAGTTAGAGGTCCACTGCTCAGGTCTGGAGGCTTGAGGTCACTCTGTGCATGACAGAAGTCGCAACGTTCACAAGCAGCCGTAGGATGCAAAGTTCTGGGAGGAAAAAATGAGGCCGGATCAGGGAATCTTAGTCACACCTCGGTGGACATGATATTGGCAGATGGGACAGGACTGGTTTGACAGTAGAGCACTCATTTTATGACAAGTCAAGGTTTTTGGATATGCAGCAAAAGAAGTTTGAATGAGTATCACTATATACTGTCCACTTTCCTCACACTATGCAGTGGCGTGTAATCAGCCTTAAGAGACAGATGCTTGCAGCCATGTATGATTATTAATTTATCGGTGTTGATTCAGCTGTCAGATTCCCTTTAAGAACTGTTCTAACCTTTTGGGAGACAAGATGCAATGAAAAACATCTCAAAATAAATGCTAATAAAACAAAATTTAATAAAATAAAACAAAATACTGTAACAAACAATTAAGCAAACCTAATATCCTTCTCCTAAATGGAAACCCTAGCCGCCACCCAGTTCCCTAAACAAGGCCATGGTATACATTGTACAAATGGTAGACAATAACGGACACAAGTATAATTTCTATTTCAAGGTTTCATCACTTGATTAAAAAAAATATAGCTTTTATTTTTAACTAGTCTGCCCAGAGTTTCATGAGAAACATAAAAGGTTTATCTGTGGGACATGCCTAGTAGTGTCCAGGCCACTCTGTCCGTTCACAGCCGAACATTGGAATGAAGTTGCACTGGTGCTAGGAAAGAGACACTTATTTGGTCTCTTGGCTGTAAAAGACCAATCCTATAGAAACAGAAGAAATATGTACAGAACCAACTGGATACCAAGGTCCAAGTCTCTTTCCTGGTGCAAATACCACTTCTAGACTTAAGAGCTTCATGATGACATATGCCTTTGAGACAATCCCTCTGGAATGGCAAAATACACCCGTAAGTGTATGAGAATCCTATCCAAAATCTGTAACATGACTTTACCCACTACGTGCCATTTATTTTTTGGTAGTTGACGGTCCTGTTACAATTTCTACCTGTGTGAATCCTATGCTGTGCCTCTGCCCCAATGTGTGAGCTTGGCAGATCTCTGAATATAACATGTTATGGTGAAAGTGCTAAACCCATCCTCCACACTCCAGGAATTCCCCTCATAATGACAACCTATAAACTACAAACTTTATGGCCCTGAAAAATGGGAATAATTACTGCGACCTTGGTATACTACTCCTTTAAATTCCAGAATGGATACAGGCCCCTAAGGCATAGGCCTGACTTATAAAGGTCTACTTAAAGCATGATTTCCCCCTTGGGAGAAGATGAATCTACAAACAAGAACAAAACCCATCTTGTGTCACACATCAATGACTACTTCATGTAAGAATTACAAAACACTCTAGGACATGCCTCTTGCTCATAACTTCCATGCCATACACATATGTACCCCCTAGAATCAGCACGTTAGTGCTACAACATGAATTCCGATGCCTATGGAGATGCAGTAGGGTCCAGAGCTGCCAACTTGACTTTTTATTTTTTCTGCAGTTCATAATTTTGATATGAGGATTAGTTTAGTCACTGCAAACTGTAAAATGATGATAACTAAAGTCAAAGTAATTTGTATAATTTGTATAAATTTCTTCAGCTTCAAAAAATTAAGGAACCCTTAATTTTATTTTACAGACAAGGCAAAAACAGTTCTGTATTTTTATGGATGGTTGCAACCCTGCTAACGTCCCAGAGAAGTCTATGAGTGCAGTATTACAGCTCGACATAACTCAAAGCCATATAACACTCTAGACTAGAGCATGAGCTCTCAAGGCGTTCATCCATTGGAAGATATTCATGTGCTCCTTTATCCATTGGGTGGTGCTGTACTATAGTGTAAGTGCATGGGCGATTCTGTTCCATAGTTTGCCAAGTGAAAACAAGGGATTCCAAGCGCAATAGGGTCTTATCCGATGACAAATTTGCAAAGGTGAAGAGTGAGGCTATGTGCACACGTGCGGAATTGCCGCGGATTTTATGCATTTTTGCTGCATTTTTCTCCTCGAAAACGCATAAAATAAACAACCCATTGAATTCAATGGCATTCCGCACATGCTGTACTAATGCTGCATATCTTTCCGCTGCGGAATCACATTGCGGGAAAATACGCAGCATGCTCATACTTTTTGCGGAATCGGGGGGATTCCGCACACATAGGAATGCATTGTTCCGCTTACTTTCCGCATGTGGCTATGCCCACCATGCGCAAAGTAAGCAGAAAATGTGCGGATGGTACCCAGGGTCTGGAGGAGAGGAGACTCTCCTCCAGGCCCTGGGTACCATATCCCTGTTAAAAAAAAAGAATTAAAATAAAAAATTGTGATATTCTCACCTTCCGGCGTCCCCCGCAGCGTTCCCAGGCCTCAGCGATGCTCCCGGCAAGTCCCATTCCCAGTGATGCCTTGCGACAATGACCTGTGATGATGACGTAGCGGTCTCGCGAGATGCTACGTCATCTGGGGTCATTGTCACAAGGCATCACTGGGAAGGCGACTTGCCGCGAGCATTACTGAGCCCTGGGAACGCTGCGGGGGACGGCAAATCCACACGTGTGCACATAGCCTTAAATCAATATTGTGGTACTCCTGATGAAGAAGTTGGTTCAATTTCGAAACTCATTGAGAATAAACTGAATGGTCAATCCTGTACAACGCCTTCTGGATTCTTGAATTACATTTGCAGCGCAGACTCCTATCCTCCCACTACTTGCCATATCTTGCCAAGTGCTTAATAACGTAAAGGAATATCATAAAGGGATACATCATACAGGTTGACCCCCATGTCCCAACATTGCTTCTAGGGAAGAATTATTATTAATATTTATTTATATAGCACCATTGAGTCCATCTACAGGATGTTGAGGAAGGAGACAGTAGGTTGGATGGTTGCAGTAGCTCCGATGGTGGTGAGGTGGCAGTGTGGTCATTGCATATTGTAAGCTTTCTTGAAGAGGTGGGTTTTCAAGAATCACCCTATAATATGGTCCTATATAAAAGGGTAGTAGCTAGAAGGGTGGAGAGCCGAGTGACATGTATCTCTGGTGCAGAAGTAGCGTCACTATTAGTTTCATATTTATTCCGATCTGGCAGCCAGTTAGAACACTTATGGATTGCTGATTGAATGCTACATAATTTACTTACATTAAGTGTTATTCCCAATTAGATGCAGGTTCAAGTGACATTCCCCACACTCAGAGAATGAGGCCTTGTCGCCTGCCACCAAGGATGGAGAGTCAATTTTCAGAACTCCCAATTGAATTAAGACAGACCACACATGTGCGAATACTGCTCCATTCCAGGGGAATGAAGAGCCCTTGTTCTGAGATAGATCCTGGTCTCACTATTGGGCTCTGCATCTAGCTGACAGTTTTGGGGCATGTCCAATTAACATGCTATAAATGTCCTAAATATCCTAGCCTTTTGAGTAACAGAGACACCTATAAGTGTTGAGACAGCCTGGCCCCTGCAGCCCTCCACAGCATTCCCATACCCTTCTTGTGTTATAGCATCTGTTATAGCATCTGCGCCATCTCTAATGTAGTAACGTAACATCATGTCTGTTCGCCTACTGTCATGATCCAGACTGGGTTTTGAGTCCTGTCTTTCCATGTTCCCAGTCTGGTCATGTCAGGGGTTAACCTTTCTCAGCTGAATTCAGGTTTGCTATTTATTGTCGCTGCTTCCTGCAGGCGATGTCAGTTATAGTTCTGCCTATGGCGTGAGTAGCTGAATCTGTTTCATTCTGATCTGTCCTGCTGTGATTCCTGACTTGACCGTGTCTGTGTTATTCCCCTCTCCCTGTCCTGACTCTGTGTTTTGTTTGGACTTCCTGGTACTTGAACTCGGCTTGGACCCTGACCTGCCTTTTGTCTCTTGTCTTTGGCATATCCACTCCTGACCGTTACTATTCCTTTGCCTTATCCCTGACTCTGAGTTTGCTTGTTCCTTTGGTACTGCGCTACAGTCTAGGATTTGACCTGGCTTGTAAGACTATTCTGCTGCCATCTGGTAGTAGCCTCACTGCTGCACGGCAGGTCTGCTCCGTCTGTGTCCAGACCCCCTTCCACTCTATCTCCATCTACTGGAGCTTGCATCTACCTGCATTGCAGCAGCGTGACACCTGCCTTCTTGTGCTAAGCCTCCCCCCATCTTATGACAGTATATATATTTATAATTTATAGATTATTATTTTTTAAGTTATTCCCACCACAGAAAGTGATAGTATATGGTTAAGAATGCCTGATTAGTTGGCGTTAGACAGTCAATTCTAAAAGAGGCGCCATTTTTCAATGTGGTTCCCTCCACTTCAGAACTATTTGCCTCTCATTATAGAGGGAACTAGAACACTGCTCCATTCAAATGAGTAGGACTATGTGCAGTCCTAGCTGGTGGTCAGGAAATCTAATAAAACATGCTTGGGGTAAAATTCCTTGCACTGGGGAACTTTTTGGTCCTGGTGAAGTACAGACCAGCTATGACTCCATTACCAGTCTCTATACTACATGCCCTGTACTTGATTAGATTGAAACAGAATCTGTCACCAGATTTATGCTACCTATAGAGTTGGAGCAGAAACTCTGATTTTTTCGCTGGGTCTCTTAGCTTCTTACTGTAGTTTTGTTAAAACACTGTTTTATGTGCTATATCTCTGTTAGTCTTCTCAGTTGCTATGTAGTCCATGATATTCTGATAGGAACGGCGGAATGCACTAAATAACAATAAATAATAAAGTGCGTTTGCCGCTCGGGGTCCACCGTGCAGTAGGTGTAACATCCGCTGCTGAGTGATGACAGAGGAGCAATATGGCGGAATAATGCACACGGGTTCAACTTCACCCAGAGTGTGCAGAGCAGGCTCTGTTCACACACAGAGGTGCCGCAACAAAAACATACAAAACACTGAACCTGTTAGTGACACAGGCTTCAGGTAGCATACAAAACGCTGAACCTGTTAGAGACACAGGCTTCAGGTAAATGCACACACGGTATCTGGTCACAGGAGCAGAACCCAAGACAGGGGAGCTGCGTCCCTCTAGACCTACCGTGTGTGCGACGTCACTGCTGCAAACTCCAAGAAGGGCTGCAACTGCAGCGCGGCGTAGGACACTGCCGCTCAACGACAAAGCCAGATAGCAAGCGCGATGTCGGACGCTAGCGTAGCGGTGCAGTGTGCACAGTGGCTTAAGGCTTGCCACTGACTGGCGCTGACTACTAAACTAATTCCCTATCACCATGCGTAATATCAGAGGGAAGGTGTTTCAAATGAGTCAGTCACCAGAGTCATACATCCGTCACCATTCACACATAGCAAGTATAGTCTATACTAGCGCATGGCGCTGGTAGCCGGGACCTTCTGCACGCTTCCAGATCTCTTAGATGGACCAGTGAGAACTGGAGCGGGACCTGAGACATGACTCCCGATCTCCAATGGAAGATCGTCCCAAGAGCATGCCCAGTAAGAGGACAGAAGGACTTAGCCTTGGGAGAGATTAGCTGCAAGGCAATCTCCTCTGCAATCTCCTCTGCAGTGGGAAAATAGGAGGAGAGTGCAGAATGTGAGGATCTGGATCCCTGCTGAGTAAACGGAGAAATCCGACTCCTAACATATTCATTAGCTCTGGTTATTTACCATCACCACTGATTGGCAACTTTCTGCAACTGGCAATGTAGGCAGAAAGGTGTAACGGAAAATAGTGACACCAAAAGTGACACCATTCTAAAAGCTGCACCCCTGATGGTACTCAAAACCACATTCAAGAAGTTAATTAACCCTTCAGGTGCTTCACAGGAACTTTTTGAATGTTTAAAAAAAATGAACATTTAACTTTTTTTCACAAAAAAATTACTTCAGGTCCAATTTTTTTATTTTACCAAGGGTAACAGGAGAAATTGGACGGCAAAAATTATTGTGCAATTTGTCCTGAGTACGCTGATACCTGATATGTGGGGGGAAACCACTGTTTCGGCGCACGACAGAGCTCGGAAGGGAAGGAGCGCTGTTTGACTTTTTCAACGCAAAATTGTCTGGAATTGAGATTGGGAGCCATGTCACGTTTGGAGAGCCCCTGATGTGCCTGAACAGTGGAAACCCCCCACACGTGTCCCCATTTTGGAAACTATACCCCCAAGGAACTTATCTAGATGTGTGGTGAGAACTTTGAACCCACAAGTGCTTCACATAAGTTTATAACGCCCAGGCATGAAAATAAAAAAATCATATTTTTTCCACAAACAAGATCTTTTAGTCCCCAATTTTTTTTATTGTCCCAAGGGTAACAGAAGAAATTGGACCCCAAAAGTTGTCGTCAGGCCCCGCTGTTGTCAGGCTCGCTGGGCCGCTGTCATGTGGGCCGCAGGCGGCAGCGCCCGATCATCTGGCCGCTTACCAGCTGATGCGGCCACTGGCCTGGCTGTTGCTCCTGCCGCCGGCCCTCAGCGGGCACGGCAGTTATAGGTTCCAACCCTCCCGCACTGCAGGGAGATAAGCCGCCACGCCCCCCCCACCTCATCCTCGCTGTAGCATGAGACCCCCCCGCAGCCACTCACAGCGTCGCTTGCTTGCTCTCTTCTCTGGTCACAGGACCTGTGATGAGGTCACAGGAGGGGAGGAATGAGGGGTCACATGATCAGGAGCCTTTGTCCGGACCCCTGATCATGTGACCCCCTGACTCCGCCCCTCCTGTGACCTCATCACAGGTCCTGTGCACTCAGCCTTGCCTCTTGGTGTCTGCAAGACTCTGCTGTGCTGTTGTCATGGTGTTGGATGAGGTAAGTATGTGTGGGGTCAGGAGGGGTATACAGGGTAGATGTAGCAGAGCTGTGTGTGTATGAGGTGTACGGAGTGGAGCCATGTGTGTACGAGGTGTACGGAGCGGAGGCGTGTGTGTACGAGGTGTACGGAGCGGAGCCGTGTGTGTACGAGGTGTACGGAGCGGAGCCGTGTGTGTACGAGGTGTACGGAGCGGAGCCATGTGTGTACGAGGTGTACGGAGCAGAGCCGTGTGTGTACGAGGTGTACGGAGCGGAGTCGCATGTGTATGGGGTATACGGAGCGGAGCCGTGTGTGTACGGTGTGGAGCCATATGTGTACGGGATGTGCGGAGCCAAGTGTGTACGAAGCATACAAAGCGGGCTTTTCCCACGGACACAGGAGTACACGGCGGAGCCCAGAGGAGCATTTTAAAACACACACATGACGTTCCACCTGAAGTGATGTGCTGGAAGCTGACCGGAAATGAGATAATTTCTTGAGGAGATTGTGACGGAACCAGGAATGCTTCAGATCCATCACCGTGTCCTCCTCCGACAGCGCAGACAGCATGATCGCCTTGGAATCAGGGATGCCGGTCATGTGAGCGGATCATGATATGTCCTGCATCGGTAGGCTCAGGTGGGCACTACAATGGGAGCCGGGCTGCTATAGTATCTTTATAGAATCTTTCTTTATTTCTTTCTCTCTTTTTCTTTCTTTCTCTGTTCTTTCTTTCTCATTCTCTGTTCTGTATTTCCCTCATCTTCTTTCTCTCTCTCTGTTCTTTCTTTCTCTCTCTAATCTTTCTTTTTTCTTTCTCTCTCTGTTCTTTCTTTCCCCTCTTTCTTTCTTTTTCTTTCCTCTCTTTCTTTCTCTCTACTCTTTCTTTCTTTTCTTTACTTCTTTCTTTCTCTCTCTGTTCTTTCTCTCTCTCTGTTCTTTCTTTCTTTCCCCTCTTTCTTTCTCTCTCTGTTCTTTCTTCTTTCTCTCTGTTCTTTCTTTCTCTCTCCTTTTTCTTTTTTCTCTCTCTCCCTCTGTTTTCTCTCTTCCTTAGTGCCAGTCAGTGTGCCCATAATGCCAGCCACTGTGCCCTCAGTACCAGTCAGTGTGATCAGCAGTGCTAAATTGGTGCGATTAGGCGTGGACATGAGTGTGACTAGTTGTGAAATGGGTGTGGCCGGGCGTGGCCTAAAATTTGCGGCTGTGCGCGCCGCAGTCTTTGTCCCTTTTTCCCTTCTTCAAAAGTTGGGAGGTATGATAGGGGCAGCTATGACCAGGGGGTCTGGTTTCCCAATGGATAGCAGTTCTGCCAGGAATTCTGTCATCGTGCATACAAAAGGGGACAGAGCTTTGGGAGGAGTACTATACCTAAAAGCAATAAATAGGTCTGAGCTGAAATACTGGGCACATCTCTGACTACATGTTATATAGTCGTGTTAATCTCCTCTCACTTCTTGTAACCTACAACTGTACAAAAATATTATATAGTCACCATGTGACTAGTGGGCCTGTGTAACTTCAAATGCCAGGGCTGAATTTTAGTCCCAGTCCGGCCCTGGTTGTTGTCCAATTTGTCCTGAGTACGCTGATACCCCATATGTGGGAGAAAACTACTGTAAGGGCACACGTTGGGGCTTGGAAGAGAAGTAGTGATGTTTTGGAATGCAGACTTTGATGGAATGGTCTGCAGGTGTAATGTCGCGCTAGGAGATCCCCTGATGTGCCTTAACTGAGGAAAGCCCCCACAAGTGTCCCCATTTTGGAAACTAGACCCCCCCAAAGGAACTTATCTAGATGTGTGGTGAGCACTTTGAACCCCCAAGTGCTTCACAGAAGTTTATAACATAGAGGCATAAAAATAAAAAAATCATTTTTTATTTTTCCAAGGGTAACAGGAGAAATTGGACCCTAAAAGTTGTTGTGCAGTTGTTGTCCTGAGTAGGCTTATACCTCTTATGTGGGGGTAAACCACTGTTTGGACACATGGCAGAGCTTGGAAGTGAAGGAGCACCGTTTGACTTTTTCAACGCAGAATTAGCTGGAATTGAGATCAAATGCCATGTCGAGTTTGGCGAGCCCCTGATGTGCCTAAACAGTGGAAACTCCCCAATTCTAACTCCAACCCTAACCCCAACACACCCTTAACCCTAACCCTAGCACACCCCTAACCCTAATCCCAACCCTAGCCCTAACCCTAACCCCAACACACCCCTAACCCTAGCCCTAACGCTAGACCTAACCCTAACACACCTAACACTAATCCCAACCCTAACCCTAGCCTAACACGAGCCCTAACCCTAACACACCCCTAATCCTAATCCCAAACCTAACCCTAGCCCTACCCCTAATGGGAAAATGGAAATACATTTTTTTAATTTTATTATTTTTCCCTAACTAAGGGGGTGATAAAGGGGGTTTGATTTACTATTTATAGCGGGTTTTTATGTTTGGCAGCTGTCACACGCTAAAAGATGCTTTTTATTGTAAAAATAGTTTTTGCATCACCACATTTTGAGAGCTATAATTTTTCCATATTTTGACCCACAGAGTCATGTGAGGTCTTATTTTTTGCGGGATGAGTTGACGTTTTTATTGGTACCATTTTCGAGCATGTGACATTTTTGATCACTTTTTATTCCGATTTTTGGGAGGCAGAATAAACAAAAACCAGCATTTCATGAATTTCTTTTGGGGGGGCTTTTACACCATTCTGCGTGTGGTAAAATTGATAAAGCAGCTTTATTCTTTGGGTCAGTATGATTACAGCGATACCTCATTTAAATCATTTTTTGTGTTTTTGCGTTTCTACAATAAAAATAATTTTATATAAAAAATAATTATTTTTGCATCACTTTATTCTGCGAGCTATAACTTTTTATTTTTTCTCTGATGATGCTGTATGGCAGCTCATTTTTTGCGAGACAAGATGGCATTTTTCAGCGGTACCATGTTTATTTATATCCGTCTTTTTGATCGCGTGTTATTGCACTTTTTGTTCGGCGGTATCATGATAAAGCATTGTTTTTTTGCCTTGTATCTTTTTTTTGAAGGGGATCACTAAAGGGGTTAACTAGTGGGACAGTTTTATAGGGTGGGTCGTTACGGACACCGCGATACTAAATATGTGTACTTTTATTGTTTTTTTTCATTTACAAAAGAAAGAATTTATTAGGGAATATTTTTTTATTTATTTAGGAATTTTAAAAAAAATATTTTAGGCTGTGTGCACACGATGCAGATTTGCTGCGGTTCCGCAGTGGATTTTACCGCGCAGAAACGTTGCATTTCTGCATTGTGATGTACAGTAGCCTTAAAATCAATGGAAAAATAAAAACGCTGTGCAGACGCTGCAGATTTTTCCGCGCGGTTTTCCCGCGGTACAAAATCCGCAGCATGTTACTTCTTTTGTGCGGTTTTCCATCTCCCCTGTCACCAAATCCGCAGGGGGAAAACCGCGATGGAAAACCGCACAAAAAACGCATGAAAACCGCATGAAAAATGGAAGACCTGCAGATTTCTTCCATTCTGCGCGGAAAAATCCGCAGGGCCAAAAGGTACGTCTGCACACAGCCTAACACTTGTTTTTTTTTTCACTTTATTATTTTGTCCTGGGGGACACTACTATATTGTGTCAGATCACTGATCTGACACTTTGCAGTGCACTGTGTTAGATCAGCGATCTGACAGGCACTTCTGGAGGCTTTCTCAGCGCCTGCTCTCTGCAGGCACTGAGAAAGCCGCCTTCCTACAGGACCCCGAAGGCCCCCCGTGGCCATATTGGATCTGGGGGCCTGCAGAAAGGAGGCCCTCGGAACAACGCAAGCACATCGCGTTGTTCCGAGGGGCTCAGGGAAGCACGCAGGGAGCCCCCTCCCTGCACAATTCTTCCCTATGTCCCCGGTACACTGCGGTCATGTTTGATCATAGTGTGCCAGGGGTTAATGTGCCGGGGGCGATCCGTGACTGCTCCTGGCACATAGTGCCAGGTGTCAGCTGTGATAATCAGCTGACACCCGGTTGCGATCAGTGACGCTCCCCCCGTGAGTGCCGCTGATCGGCTATGACGTACTATCCCGTCCTTGGGAATTAAGCCCCAGGGCACATGGACGGGATAGTACATCACATGACAGAAAGGGGTTAATATTCTCCTTTTTAGTGGTTTTAGAATTTACAACTTATTCTCTCGAAGTTATGTTACACTATTCAAGTTGTCTTATTTTCTTAAGTCTTGTTTTTCTTTTTCCTCAACAACTTTGCTTATCGAGATGTTTTAGGCAGATTCGTGAAATCCAACATTTACCAAAAGTCATATTTTTTACTTGGTGCTTCTCACTCCAATCCGTGCTTCTCCCACCACCATGCAACTTTTTTAAAGGTTTTGCGACTCTTGTTTCTGAAAAGTCACAAAAACAATTAAAAACCAAAAGATGCATTTTTTAACCACATGCGCCATTTTGAACAATTTGGCACAACTCAATAAAAAAAGAAATTGCAAATTATGAGTCAGGGCCATTGTCTCTGCTTCTATTTTATGTTTCCCTCAGATGGGGAGAGTAAACCTGCTGACAGATTCAAGAGCTGCTTAAAAAGAGTATGAACAAGTATTTTCTGGGCACAGCGACACCATCGTAGGCTGTGTCTTATCTGGTGTTAGACATTAATGCAGTTTTTTATATATACATGAAAATTCTTCTATTGCCCTAAAAATCTGCCAGCAGAATTCAGATGCAGATTACATATATGGAGCAGCACATCAATGATGTAGTGATTTGTATATGTGGACTAATAATTTTTAGTGAATCTGTTAGATTCAGGACCTCCACTTAATGAAGGGTGAACCCATATGTCTATATAGGATCTAGAACCCTACAAAGGCCCATACATCTGACCATCATGAAGGTGGGAACCCAAGTCCAAATTTTGCCCCGGGGCCCATGGGACTCTATTTATGCCACTGAATAGCAGTGCTGGTGCTGTGAGGTGAATCTATCATTTAACCTGTTAATAACCACCCAGTATAAATTATAAATGTAACCCTAAACCAAGGTTCAGGTGGCCATATTTCACCATTCATATGTCTAATGGACCCAATACTGGATATACCAGAAGTGCTGAGGTAAGAAGAGGCTGTTCACACTGTTGTCCACCCTGTCTATCTGATCTAATGCTGGTGACACTATGGGTGCAGAGGTAAGAAGAGGATGCTCACACTGCTGTCCCTTTGTCTTCCCAATCTAATACAGGAGATATCAGGGGTGTGGAGGTAAGAAAATGCTTTCACATTGCTGTCCACCCGGTCTATCTGATCTGATCTAATGCTGAAGATACTAGGGGTGGTAAGATAAGAAGAGGTTACTCACACTGCTGTCCACCCGGTCTAACTGATCTAATATTGAAGATACTAGAGGTGGTAAGATAAGAAGAGGTTGCTCACACTGCTGTCCACCCTATCTATATTATCTAATATTAGAGATGCTAGAAGTACTTAGGTAAGAAGAGGCTGCTCCCACTGCTGTCCATCTTGTCTTTATGATCTAATATTGGAAATACCAGGGCGACTGAGGTAAGAATAGGCTGCTCAGGCTGCTGTCCATACTTTCTGATCTAATACTGGAAATACCAGGGGTGCTGAGATAAGAAGAGGCTGCTCACACTGCTGTCCACCCTGTCTACCTGATCTAATACTGGAAATACCAGGGTAGCTGAGGTAAGAAGAGAATTCTCACACTGCTTTCTACTCTGTACTATGGGTGTTGAAGTTACAAGTGGCTATTCACGCTACTGTTCACCCTGTTTACCTGAATGACTAAACATGGTATATGCTTCAACAGGTCACCCCCACCTCTTAGCCAATTGGGCAATACATTGAGGTCTATGCCACTACAGACAGGGCATAGAAGAGAATAGAAGATATAACGTGGCACTGCTGTGAGTGGTGCCTAAGTAGGATCCCAACCCATGAGTAATATCAAGAGAAAACTTGGCACTCAACTTTTGATGATTATGAAAATTTTAATGCAGTCCAAAAGCAACAATGTTTCGGTCCCAGAGTGGACCTTCATCATGTGTAGGTAGGGTGACCGACGGGGGGTGACCCGCTTCTTGCCGCAGACAGACACGAGACTGAGACAGAGTTTGTATTTAACAGGTCCTTTTATTGGCTGTCTTTCTGACGACCACTGCAATTCACCACAGGAACTCTACACTTCTCTTGTACACAGACCCGGGTACCTTCACTTCCTTTGTTACTATAATCGTGGCGTCCTCTGTGGTTCTTTTCACTGTGGCTGCCCTAGGCCCATCCACCACAGCGCTTCACCAGTCTGAGTACACCGTCCGTTCAATACCCACAGGCCGTCTTCGTCTGCGGCTACCGAACTCTGGGCCACCCCCCACCGTGACCGCCTCAACTGTCAGTCCTCTCTAGAGCCTTTCTACTGTCTATCTCCGCAGCAGCACCTCCTCTCTAGTGTGCTCCCCTTGCTGACTGAACCTTCCAGAACCTTCCCTCAGCCTTTTATACTACCAGTCCTGGTAACTCCGCCCACTATCACCTGACAGTTTCTCTGACCAATGACAGTTATTCAGTCCCACTCTTACACTCTCCACTGCCCTCTAATGGTCAAACTATAATACGGCACCCTTTCTCTTTATCGCAGCGCTTTCACACCTACACTGCGCCAACCCTTTGCCTCTCACTACAGGCAGCCCAACTTCCCTACATGGCGTCGGTGTGGAGGGACTGGGGGACCCAGGGGCCCGGCTGATGATGGAGGTCTGGCGGAGCAAGGCGCCCGGCTGAACATGGGGGACTGGGGGACCCAGGAGCCAGGGGCCTGGCTGATGATGGAGGTCTGGGGGACCCAGGAGCCAGGGGCCCGGCTGATGATGGAGGGACTGAGGGACCCAGGAGCCAGGGGCCCGGCTGATGATGGAGGTCTAGGGGAGCAAGGGGCCCGGCTGATGATGGAGGGACTGGGGGACCCAGGAGCCAGGGGCCCGGCTGATGATGGAGGTCTGGAGGAGCCAGGGGTCTGGCTGATGATGGAGGTCTAGGGGAGCAAGGGGCCCGGCTGATGATGGAGGGACTGGGGGACCCAGGGGCCCGGCTGATGATGGAGGTCTAGGGGAGCAAGGGGCCTGGCTGAACATGGGGGGTTTGGGGGACCCAGGAGCCAGTAGCCCAGCTGATGATGGAGGTCTAGGGGAGCAAGGGGTCCGGCTGATGATGGAGGGACTGGGGGACCCAGGAGTCCGGCTGATGATGGAGGTACTGGGCGACCCAGGAGCCAGGGGCCTGGCTGATCATGATGGTCTGGGGGAGCAAGGGGCCCGGCTGGTGATGGAGGTACTGGGGGACCCATGAGCCAGGGGTCCGGCTGATGATGGAGGTACTGGGGGACCCAGGGGCTCGGCTGATCATGGGGGTCTGGGGGACCCAGGGGCCATGCTGATGATGGAGGTCTAGGGGAGCAAGGGGCCTGGCTGATGATGGAGGTCTAGGGGAGTCATGGGCCCGGCTGAAGATGGAGGTCTGGGGGAGACAGTGGCCCGGCTGATGATGGGGGGAGTCAGGGGGCCCGGCTGATGAGGGGGGAGCCAGGGGGCCCGGCTGATGATGGAGTGAGCCAGGGAGCTGATGGGGTGAGCCAGGGCCCAGCGGGACGAATCTCCAGCGACCATGATTAGTAGGTACATTGTTGACTGTCTCCACCTGCAGCTCAGCCGTTGTCCTATCCTTTTAGTCAGCACAGACTGTGCCGTGACCAGTACCAACATCATGTTGACTGTCTCCACCTGCAACTCAGCCCATAGTCCTATCCTTTTAGTCAGCACAGACAGACTGTGCTGACCAGTACCAGCATGTTGACGGTCTCCACCTGCAGTTCAGCCCGTAGTCCTATCCTTTTAGTCAGCATAGACAGACTGTGCTGACCAGTACCAGCATGTTGACTGTCTCCACCTGCAGCTCAGCCCATAGTCCTATCCTTTTAGTAAGCACAGACTGTGCTGACCAGTACCAGCATGTTGACTGTCTCCACCTGCAGCTCAGCCCGTAGTCCTATCCTTTTAGTTAGCACAGACTGTGCTGACCAGTACCAGAATGTTGACTGTCTCCAGCTGCAGCTCAGCCCGTAGTCCTATCCTTTTCGTCAGCACAGAATGTGCTGCCCAGTACCAGCATGTTGACTGTCTCCACCTACAGCTCAGCCTGTAGTCCTATCCTTTTAGTCAGCATAGACAGACTGTGCTGACCAGTACCAGCATATTGACTGTCTCCACCTGCAGCTCAGCCCATAGTCCTATCCTTTTAGTCAGCATAGACAGACTGTGCTGACCAATACCAGCATGTTGACTGTCTCCACCTGCAGCTCAGCCCGTAGTCCTATCCTTTTAGTAAGCACAGACTGTGCTGACCAGTACCAGCATGTTGACTGTCTCCACCTGCAGCTCAGCCCGTAGTCCTATCCTTTTAGTTAGCACAGACTGTGCTGATCAGTACCAGCATGTTGACTGTCTCCAGCTGCAGCTCAGCCCGTAGTCCTATCCTTTTCGTCAGCACAGAATGTGCTGCCCAGTACCAGTATGTTGACTGTCTCCACTTGCAGCTCAGCCCGTAGTCCTATCCTTTTAGTAAGCACAGACTGTGCTGACCAGTACCAGCATGTTGACTGTCTCCACCTGCAGCTCAGCCCGTAGTCCTATCCTTTTAGTTAGCACAGACTGTGCTGACCAGTACCAGCATGTTGACTGTCTCCAGCTGCAGCTCAGCCAGTAGTCCTATCCTTTTCGTCAGCACAGAATGTGCTGCCCAGTACCAGTATGTTGACTGTCTCCACTTGCAGCTCAGCCCGTAGTCCTATCCTTTTAGTTAGCACAGACTGTGCTGCCCAGTACCAGTATGTTGACTGTCTCCACCTGCAGCTCAGCCCGTAGTCCTATATGGGGTATCAGCCTACTCAGGACAAATTGCACAACTGTTAGGGTCCAATTTCTCATGTTACACTTGGGAAAATAAAACATTGTGGGTGAAAAGATCATTTTTGTAAAAAAAAAATTAGATTTTTTATTTTTATGGCTCTACATTATAAACTGTCAAGCACTTGGGGGTTCAAAGTGCTCACCACATAACTAGATAAGTTCCTTAAGGGGTCAACTTTACCGTAGCGTTTACTGACGGTGGGAACATACCCTAAAGAGTTTTTGAATTATGACTGTATAAAAGTTAGTAAACTAAATGGGGTGATCAGCCCTTTAGGCTACGTGCCCACGTTGTGTGTTAAAACGCAAACAGAAAACCGGACTCCTTCCCAGAAATCGCGCGGTTTTTTCCCTCGCGATTTCACCGCGATTTTACCGCGATTATGATCGCGATTTTGCCGCGATTTTCGCGTGCGATATTCAAGCACTTTCCAAGCGATTTGAAGCATCGCTTGGAAAGTGATTGACAGGTTGGTCACACTGGTCAAACATAGTGTTTGACAAGTGTGACCAGCTTTTTACTATTGAGGCCGCCTATGCAGCATCAATAATAAAAGATAGAATGTTAAAATGCTAAAAAAAAAATAAAAAATCGGGGTATATTTACCTTCCGACGTCCCGCGCTGCATTCCCGGCCTAAGCGTTCCCAGCGATGCCTTGCGAGACCTGTGATGACGTTGGTCTCGCGATAGTATAGCGATCTCACAAGACCTCTAGAGTCACGCGAGACCACGTCATCACAGGACCTTGTCGCAAGGCATTACTGGGAACGCTTAGGCCGGGAATGCAGCGCGGGATGTCGGAAGGTAAATATACCCCGATTTTTTATTTTTAATTCTTTTTTACAGGGGTATGGTACCCAGGGCCTGGAGGACAGTCTCCTCTCCTCCACACCGTGGGTACCAACCGCACGAGACACTTCACTTCCCGCATGGTGGGCATAGCCACATGCGGGAAGTAAGCGGTTCTCATGCATTCCTATGGGTGCGGAATCGCGGCAATTCTTTGCGATTCCGCACAAAAGAATGAGCATGCTGCGATTTTTTCCGCGATGCGACTCCGCAGCGGAAAAAAGCGCAGCATTAGCACAGCATGTGCGGAATGCCATAGGAATGCATGGGGCGTGTCATGTACAAGATTTTTAAACGTTTTCGCAGAGTTTTCACGCCGAAAATCGCGGCAAAAATGCTTAACAATCGCTACGTGGGCACACGGGCTTACTCTTGACTCCTATTTTATTTATTTGTTTTTCTTCATAAAAACATACAGTTATGTTTTGAGGTGTATTTGCGTTCTATAATTTATCGTTTTTTAATAATTACCAATAAAGATAGTTTTTTGTAGTGTATAATCATTGATTATATATGCAATAATATACACTTGCCATTTATTTGGTGGGCAGGCTGGGACGACCATTAGATTCTTCTTGACTGGGTGGTGGGCACGGCGGCAACTCCGGCTGTGTGAGTAAGCAACAAGTCCATGTATTCATTTGTCCACCATTTCAGTATGATTGTACTTACCGTATATATACATTGCTATTGGGGAGTCGAAGGGGGGGAGGAATGATTGTATAATGATTCCTTCCCCCTCCCCCTTCGACTACCCAATAGCAAAGTATATATAAGCTACTGGATGATCCTGACCTGCTGGAAAACCAAATGCCCAAGGCAGCAGTGCTCAGGATAATCCAGTAGCTTAGAAGTTTTGTTTGGGGTTTGGAATGGGGGTGGGAATTATTGATACAAGTGAGTTGATATGATTGGCAAAAATCTTTATTATGGCAGTGTAATTTTTGAAAGGGGAAAATCGGTCTGCGCTTGCACAGCAGTGCGTGGACTGGGCGCCAATCTCCTGACCAGCATCCTCATACATGCTGTGAGGCTGCTGAGTTCAGGTCAGGAGACCCGTGGCCAGTCCATGCACTGCGGGCCAAGTGCAGACCGATATTCACTAATGGTTCCTAAAATCTGCATGTCTGGGGCACTGCACCTATATCCGTGAAGCCAAAGCGCTGCAGTGGATCCATCAAGGTGCACACATTTTGTTTAGAGCTGTTGTCTCGATGCATGCTTTTTTTGTTTCCATCACAGGAATGTTGCCTTAAAAGGACTCCGTCACCCAAAAATGACTATTCAACTAAGTCCAGGTGCAGGTGCTTGGTGCTTCACAAAGGGCAATCATAGAAATACATCTTCCCACCTGCTTGGTTTCCCTCTGTCTCCAACCTTCTCTGTTGATATGAAGCCAGAGCTGTCTATTGAAGGAGAGGGGATTCACTTAGAGGGAAAACAAGCAGGTGGCAAGGTGAATTGAAATGATTGGGCCCAATGTGAGACAGAATGGAGGGACTTTTTTTGAACAGTCATTCTATGCTGACAGTCCCTTTAAACTGAAGTTACCTCCTATACCATCCGAAATATTCACCAATTTTCAGCACCACTCTGGTATTTCGGTGCCATCTTGTACACGCAGCTTCTGACTGGCTGGAAGTCAGAAGCTATGTCATAAGTAGAGTTGAGCAAATATCTTCGTGTGCCTGCTTATTCTGCAAGCTGTAGTGCTTACCGATTATGCTACAGCGGTAACCCGGATACCTGGAGCGCTCCCGATGATCAGCTGTTCGGCGCCGCATCTGCATGTGCCGTCGTGGCTGTGTGACAGTCACAGCACATGCATGGAGACCCTTTGTTTTGGGCTCTCCATGCATGTGCTGTGACTCTAACACAGCCCAGCCGTGACACATGCAGCTGTGGTGCCGATCAGCCAGCATGCTCCATGTATCCAGGTTCCTGCTGTAGCTTATTCGGTAAGCGATATAGATTGTTCAGGTCCTCACTTATTCATCAAATTTGCTCATCTCTAGTCATAAGCTCTCAATGCAAGTATATGAGAGCTACAACGATGTTCTCATAGATTAGATCTGGTCATGATGTTGCGGTATTTATCTATATGGTGTAGTCATGGTGAGATGGTATTTGTCCCTTGTATATGGTATTTTTCGGCCACAATGTGGTGAGAATATGTGATCTGGTCATGGTATGGTGATATCTCTCCATTTAATGTGGTATTATGTTTTTGTTATATATGATCTGTTCATGAAGTGGTGGTATTTATTATTTGTGGCGTGGTGGAGGAGGAGCTAGGGTGGAGGTGGAACTGGGGGTGGAGCCTGGGCAGAGTCTCAAGGGGGCCACATATATTTTGCCAGTATGGGGCCCCGAAATTCCTAGTGGCAGCCTTGGGCCAGACTAACAAGGCGGATGAGACAAGCAGTACGCGCGCTAAGCAGAATGCCGAGGCCGAGACACCGGAACATGCCAGGAGACCTAAACCAGTTGTTGTATGCCCGTGAGCGGGGTCCAGATAACGCCTGTCAAGATTAGTGGTCCAGTCCCGCTGGTCAAGACCTGAGGACAAGACTCGTTAGATTCAAGGTCTGCAAAGCTGCTCGTGCCAGTCAAGACCCGGGGCCCAGCCCTTGTTCATCCAGGTCTGATAGATGACTATTGCAGGTCAAGCACCGAAGACCCCGGCTAAGGCTTTTCACAACATTGTATTGTGAGAACATTGTATTGACACCCTTTCTGAATATAAACACTGCTTTCATGAGAGATTAGTCAGTTAGCTTAGAGAACTTGCTGTAAGAGTTATAATGGGCTTGATTTAAGAGAATAACATACTTTAAAAGCCAGCCCAGAGACTGAGCTGCTAAGGAAGCAAGATGGAAAGACAGGTCCTCGATGGCTTCTCTCCACCAAATCCCAGTGACTGACAAGTCTCTTCCTGCATGCATGTATAAGGAACGACCTGTCAGTCATTGATAGTGGGTGGGGAGATGTCACCTTTCCGAATATTCTGTCTTGAGGCTTGGTCCACGGTGCCTATTATGCCATGTTTTTCTTTGAAACACTGTGGCATTACATACCTAGCTGAAATCATACAACCAGTGTCTGACACATGCTGCCTTTGAATCAAGCAGCATGTATCAGCTGTCAGGTTCCCTTTAAGTAAAGCCTCTGGAGGAATCTATGTAGTATCCTTCGTAATATAAATATCAGTTGTTTCAAGTTTGGAAAATGTAATAGGCTACTCGGGCATGATTAATGCTCAGAAAATATGAGAACAAAAATTAGGCTAAGGAGGCCAACAGGGCTAAAGCGATAATGACAATAGTAAAACAAACATTTGGGATTTAACCTTGTGTCACGTTCATAAGGCTGGTCCACATAAGTTTGAACCCTACCAATCAAACTGACCTCAGTGGTTTAGTCCTAGTGTACCACTTTGGAATATTAGCAAGTTTGGAAATCAGCATTTACTCTACAAACTATTAACTTCTTTAACTTCTTACCTTTGGCATAGGAAATTCACAAATACCAGAGCAGTAAAAAGCATCAAATGATTTGGGAGATATAATCCATTCACTCCATCCAATGTCTGCAAAATCCACCTTGAGATATCTACGGGAGCAGACCCTTGGCTCATCCCACTGGCGTCTCCGAGCTTTCTTCATTGTCCTCTCATCAAAGTGAAGGACTGGAGATTTGGGCAACGTATCAGTGTTTTCATGCCCCTTCTTCTTCCGCTCCTTCCTTTGGGGCTTTTGTTTTAGTGACTTGTATGTACTTTCCCACAGGTCCTGCTTGCTATAGTGAATATACTTAACATCGGGTAGTTCATTATTATGGGTTGAAGCCAAAAATGTGGCATCTCTCCTCACTCTGCTCTCTGAAGATGCATTGGGAAGCTGCTTGGCATCACCAACAATTGATTGGAGTGGGTCGTATCTTTGTAAAGTTACTGCCACACTGTTAGGCTCTGATATAGCCCTATCGTTGGCAAATACTAAGATGTATGGGGCTTCCCTTGGATTACTTTCATGAATATTAGAAAGTTTATGACCAAAATCAATTTCAGTTGAGATGAAGAAGTCTTGTTGATGTTGGGCCTCCTTTATAATGCTAGTTATATCCTTCACATGCCAGGCATCCTTTTTATTAGATGTAGCAATGCTGATATTCCACTTCACCAGACCTAAATCTCTTTGATGAAGAATACTTTTAAAGACCACACTAACCCTCTGATTTTGTGGTTGAAGCAGAAAACGACAGGACGTATTCTTGGAGCGTTTGCAGAATGAGTCCTTGGGAGGCCTGGGACCTTTGTCAGGTCCAAAATGAAGAGTGGCAGCCAAGACAACTTCAGACTGTTGTAGAGATGTTAAATTGAAGCGATATGTGGGACGGGAAGCCATAAAATCTGTCAGATAAAGAAGCTTTATTACATATGAGGAATATTTGTGCCAACACTTTATTTTTCATGGACAGATTGGACACATGATGAATGTATGGGTTCAGGCCCCTCAGTGTGTCTGCATGATTAAGTTATCCATAGAAGCATTTGTCAAACTTCTAATATACTGTATTGTTAATGCTCACATGAAAGCCAAGTCACCCAACTCACAAAGGATCGTTCACTTCTACAGCTTAGTCAGGTTGCGTTTTCAAGACCAATCTCAGGCATTCTCACTGTATGTTAGTTTACCTTTACTATTTGTTGGACTATCAATATGTTTTTATCATTTTTGCTTTTTTTTAGAATAATCAGGTATTACCCTCTTCATGGTAAGTCAAATTTTTTTCCCACTTTTTTTAGAATCATAACTTCATTTTTATTTTTCCTTAAATGTTTTTTTTTTTTACCTGCATTGTAGTTTTTAATGATACCAATTATTTGAACATATAATGTACTTAAAAGGAATCTGTCACTAGGACCAACCCTCCTAAGCCATCTATATGGGCATGCAGGTCATAGATAGTGGAATAAAATCCATGTTTTTCTTAATATGTAAATGAGATGTCAAGATCTATGGGCTGGACATAAAACTCCCTGAGAATCTGCCTCCACAGCTTCTTTTAAAATGAAAGGGAACATTTCCAATGTGAGACACATAGATCATTGGAGCAGACTGTTAGTCATTACATGTCTCTCACACTGGTAATGTGCCATTTTATTTAAAATAAGCTCTGGAGGCAAATTATCAGGGAAATCTATGTCCTATCCATAGGTCTTAATTGTGCACTTCAAGAAAAATGTGAATTACTCTGGAATAAAACATCGGATGACAGATATCAAGGTATCATTTTATTCAACTTTCTATGATGGCTTAGAAGGTTGATCCTACTGACATATTCCCTTTAGAAAAGCTCTACTGAGCCCACTTTATATAATCTTACTTGACAAATGAAGGAGTTAAAGTTTGTGAGTGCATTATATTTCATGTTATTATCATATTATTATTATATTCATTTTTATGTCACACATTCAATTTACTTTTTTTTTTCATTTTTTTATTTTTTGGGGGGCAGAGTATTTATATTTTTTTCTATCTTTTGTTTAGTAAAGCCACTGGGTAAATGGATTATAGCACAGGGCTTATTTCTGTACAAAATGTCAGAGTTGTTCTGAAAATAATTAGATCAATTAACTCCATCCTTATACAGATGTCCTGGTGATAGTAAAATAGCCTCTACTTTATATAGGGCAAATAGAGAGAGGATTGGAAAGGGGGTACTCCTCAATTCTCTATTGGGTGGTGGCTGGTCTTTGACAGTCAACCACTAAAAATTTGCCAGTCTAAAAATTACAATAACCATAACTGACTAATTTCAGACAGACAGTCCTAGGAGTTTTCTGGTTTATAAAATGCATTAGGAAGTTAAGGGTTATTGGAAGGGGTCTTCGCATTCAGAATCCTCATGTACAAAGACCATCTTTTGCTCTGAAGGTCCCAATCATCTACGCTTCTTGTAGACAGGCCATTGATTTCATTGAGCACTATGTAGTACCTAATTTCCCCTTTGATGGCACTTTAGTGGCATTGAGGACCTGCTGCCAGATCCTAGCACAGATTACGGATGAATGCTGCAGTTGCATGATCTAACCATTTTAAAATGAAAACTGTGATATATATGAGAAGTTCATGTGGCAGGTTGATAATCCACCCATCTGATCAGTCCAAATGTTAATTCAATTTCATACATATTCACACAGTGATCCTGTTTGTAATTTATGGACCTTTGTGGAAGAAAATCAAAGGGTGACAATATGATCAGTCCTTAGTGGGAGGAGGAAATGAATGAAAAAAAGCCCTAAATAATCATAATGACTACTTGGATCCCGTGCAATGACTAGGGGGTGAAAGGTGTCAAATGACAGACATTGGTTGCCCCTTTTAACTCTAGTTAGAGCCCATGATTAGTGCCTCACCTGTACTGCCCTGATGGTGGCATTGGTAAGATGAGCAATGTTTGTGATATGCTACAGGCACTAGCCTTTCTTTGTCAATCTTTGGGAAGGACTTACAGGAGGTTTCATCCATTTACCCCCAAAAAATATAGATTTCAATGTAATTAAATAGTAATTCAATTATGGCTTATCCTTTTTTTATTAGAGGGGTCCTTTTCATAATAGGATTTCTTGTGAATCCAGTAACAACCAGTACATTTCCCTGCAGCACAACCAAAGGGAAAATGAAGCATTACATGATACCAACTCTAATTTATGTCCACGTTATGTATGAGCATGTTGAGTAACCAGAGAGAATGACAGAATAGCTGAGGGTCTTGAACATTAGATCCCCTTGGTTTAATTCTTCTTAAAACTGATTATCTAACCCAGACAGCCTTTTTACTCATAGGAGCATCATATCCTCTTAGAATGAGAAGGGACAAAATTGTTCCTAAGGACTTTGCTAGTAGGGTTCTCCACTAAACATCATTTACAATGAAGCTAGGTTCACACTTGAATTGGAGCCTCATAACAGAGGTCACAAGTTCTGCCATTGTTACTGGGGAAAAAGCAGCCTGCTGCACAATTTTTTTTGTCAAAATGACAGCCACCCAAAACTAAATAGACCGCAGTATTAACCCACTGGGCTCCAATATTTGTCTGTCCCAGGAATGAGCATTTTTTCCAGAAGTTCTGGGTGTTTTTTTGTTTCTTTATCAGAATGGAAAAATGGAACTTCAAACACTAGTGTGAGCCTAAACTTAGTGTGTGTAGCCATAAAAATAAGATAATCAGTTAAGCGAGTAATATTTTAGTAGGATCCAGTTGATCCAATCAAACTGATGAAGCTCAGAGTAAGGGCTCATTCACAGGACCATATTTTTGGTCCCAGTGCTGTCAGACCACACTTGGAACAAATGCTATTCAATGGGGCACTGCACACGAGTATTTTTTTCACAGATTGAATCTGTGTGTCAAAAAAAAATCTAGTTTCTTCTGTAAATCGGATGAGAATTGCCCAATCAAGCCTATGGGTGTGAACAAAAAAATCCATAAGTATACGTTGTAATTCTTTAACATAGGAAACTGTAAATGGTCTTGTAAATTAAGAACAGCTGCTGCTGTTAAAATAAAAGAAAAGTGAATTGCATACAGAGTGCACACATGACAAGTGGAAAAAAAATTGAGTTTTCTGGATGAAACTCTTGTTTTTTTAATATGTTTGTGTGAACCTAAGCATAATTACTGTATATCACCTCAATATTAGAAATATCTTGTGTTAACAGTGAGATACTCCACTGGGCTGGATAGAAGATGCTGTAGTTTGGTGAGTACTTTGGCTATAGAGAGGACCTGGAAACTGACACAAATCCGGCACAACTGCATGCATCCTCACTACTTGCTGTAGGATCTGTCCATTAACGAGCTTTATATCAGATCATAAATTACTTGAAGCATCTACTGTTTATATAGAAGGAGATGGGGGTGTATTGTATTTAAGAACAAAGTGAGTGACGCTATCATTTATGGTCATAATGATCAGTGTAGTCCTTTCTCTAACAAATTCCATGATTGTTTTTCTAAACTTTCTATAGACTATACCTTGAACTTACGAGAATTGATGCTATAATGATGTATTAGGGTCCATCGTTCTCTTTACGGTATTGATAGTTAAACGGCGCACATAGTTAAAAGATACCGTACAGGTGAGTGATTATAAAAAAAAATGCGGACATCAAGCCCATGACTTATTTTGAGCAAAGAGATGAAACCATTGTGTAACCTAGAAGTGCCCTTTAGTGTAGCCACTCTCTGAAGAGTTGAAACTGACCCTTTGGATTGCGTTACGTAACATTGTGGATATTCGGATGCTTTGCCCTCAGTATGGACCCCTATGGGTTTACGCTTACCTGGCTGTGCCCGAAAGCTCCGCACTGTATTCCCATCCTGAGGACGACTGCCATCTCGGCTGTACTTCTCGTAGAGCTTCATCATGTGCATTGACAGGGGGTCTGTGGTGGGTAGCAGCAACCCTGGAGCTGGGTTAGAGCTTGAGGCAGAGCCCTGTGGTTGCTTTCCTTTAACCATAGTCAGGAACAGTAATAACATCCAATATTGAGACATCATCATAAAGGGGATACACTATATCCAGCCACCACTGTGATGATAGCTACTCTATATGCTTCTGAGCAGTTGTGGTCTCCTTCTCCCCTTTCTCCCAGTGACTAGGTTATTCCCTGCTGATGTCTGTGTTGCTCTGTCTTTCTCCCGGGTGTCACATTCAAAGCTCAGTTTACAGCTCTACACAGGGGCTGGGGGGAGTGAGGTTGGGCCTTCCCGCCCAATCACCGCTCACCTCATGCTAGTTGATGGCACACGATTATTACTGCGAGGGGCTCATTTTTACTGTAGAGCTCCCTGGGATGCATTTCCAGTTTGCATCTAATCAGTTTCCTTTACCCAAGATGTATTTATTTTGCAGTCGTCATCCTTCTCCGCACTTAGACGTCTCATCTACAATTTATTCCTACACATAACATTGCGGCTATTAAACTGGTGCGCACGAAAAAAAAACCTAAACTGCAATCACACACTGGTGCTGAAATAGTAAAAAATACATGATAACGGCCACACGCTTAAATATTCATGTTTAATCTATTATAATTGAAATTTTAATTTCAAGAGCAAAAACAAACAAAATAAACCACAGTTCCAACCTAGCACATTAATGGACTTATATGACAAGAATGAAAGGGATCTTACGTAAGTGTTAAGAGTTTCTTAACAATATGGAACAGATCTTCCCCGTGTCATCATCTGCTTAACTGTGGTAATTATCTGCAAATTTATATGACCTAGAGTCAGGATTGTCACCAGGGTTGCCAACTTGACTTTTCATTTTTTTTTGGACGGCTTAGGCTGGGTTCACATAGAGTTAGGGGGGTGCGTTTAACGTATCCGTTACATAGCGTCATTAACGCTATGTAACGGACACATTAACGCACCCATAGACTGCTATACATGAGCGCATCGCTAACGCATGTCATAATCGGCATGCGTTAGCGATGTGCCGTCATTCTGTGACGGACCCTCGGACACGGTCTGCAACATCCTAGTTTCCGTCACTGCTAGCGCAGATGGAGCATCTGCGCAAGCGGGATCGCATAACGCGATCGTGTTAGGAAATAGTGTTACCGCAGTCCGCCAACGCTATGCATTGAACGGACTGCATTAACGCTATGTGAACCTGGCCTTAGCAAAAACTCACGGACGGACATTAATTTTTACTGACACATTGGAAAATCGTAATAAATCATTATGATTATTAGTGATACATGTATACAATGCATAATGCTGATATGAAGACATGAGCTGCATTCACTGTGAACTGTAAAATGATGCTAATTACAGTTAAAATAATCTGGATATCAAAAAAATCACAAACTCCTTAAATATTTTTTAATGGAAAGGGCAAAAAAGAGTCCTATTTTTACAGGCTGTCCGTGAATTTCTCGATGATTGGCAAACCCGATTGTCACTATGTACATTACCAGGCACTCAACTTAATTGGATGAGTAGAGAAATACTTTAATTAACAGTCAGTGGTACAAAATTCACAGACGTTTTGGTCTTATTCGACCTTCATCAGTGTACAGACTGTCGCTATTGGTGAAATTATAATGAGGACATATAATGTCCATATTTCCATGGAGCTAGATTTCTCAGATTCCGTGAATAATATCACTGAAAGTAAATTCCTGTCTTAATAAAGAGAGCGCTATCCATGCGCAAGTTTTTCTCTTGTGGGACGTGGTCGTCCTTTAGATAAGTGACTGCCTGGGTCTGACACAGCGTCCACCGCTGGTTGCCGATAAAAGTAGTTTTTGACCACATATGGGGTATCAGTGAACTCGGGAGAAATTGCACAACAAATTTTGGGGTCCATTTTCTCTTGTTACCCTTGTGAAAATACAAAATTTGGAGCTAAAAAAGATTTATCTGTGAAAAATGTGATTTTTTTTTTTATTTCCACGGCTCTTCGTTATAAACTTCTGTGAAGCACCTGTGGGTTCAAGTTGCTCAATACACATCTAGATAAATTCCCTAAGGGGTCTAGTTTCCAAAATGGGGTAAATTGTGAGAGGTTTCCACTGCTTAGTCACATCAGGGGCTCTCCAAACAGTACATGGTGACTGCTTATTATGCCCACAAATTTTATATTCAAAAAGAGAAATGATGCTCCTTACTCTCCGAGCCCTGCCATGTGCTCAAACAGTGGTTTTCCCCACATATGGGGTATTGGCATGCTCAGGAGAAATTGCACAACAAACTGTATGGTCTATTTTCTCCTGTTACCTTTGTGAAATTAAAAAAAAAATTGGTCTAAAGGAAAATTTTTGTGAAAGAAAGTTAAATGTATATTTTTTTTCCTTCCACGTTCCATTAATTCCAGTGAAGCACCTGAAGGGTTAATAAACTTCTGGAATATGGTTATGAGCACCTTGGGGGTGCAATTTTTAGAATGGTGATACTTTGGGGTATTTTCTGTCATATACGCCCCTCAAAGTTACTTCAAATGTGAGGTGCTCCCTAAGAAAATGTTTTTGCAAATTTAGTTGTAAAAATGAGAAATCACTGGTCAACTTTTAACCCTTATAACTTCCCAACAAAAAAGATTTGAAAATTACCAAATTTTAAATTTTTTTGCCAAACTTCCAATTTTTTCACAAATAAGCGCAAGTCATATAAAATAAATTTTTACCATTTTCATGTAGTTCAATATGTCACGAGAAAGCAGTCTCAGAATCAGTGGGATCTATTGAAGAGTTCCAGAGTTTTGACCTCATAAAGTGACAGTGGTCAGAATTGTAAAAATTGGCCTGGTCAGGAAGATGAAAACAAACTTCGGGGTGAATGGGTTAATTACTGTATGGGGCCAGAATGAGGAACATACATTATTAATTTATGGTGGCGAGTGGGGGACATGATTACTGCTGTAATATTTTCTTTTTAGGAGACTGTTTCCATTGGGGAGGAGGAAACAAAAGGTGGGCCCTGTTAGTGACACCCTGCATAGTATATTGCTTTTCATCTACATTTGACATAGTGGGGATGTGTTCTAGAAGAGATCAGCTATAGATAACTGTGTGCTACTTTCTGCCGAGACGAGCCCTGGCACGAAGAAATGATGGCGGTCTGTGCCAAATGAAGAAGAAAAGTGAAGACATCACTGGCGAGTCAGTGTATCACATGTACATGCAAACGTTACACTATATACAGAGCTCCTGTGTATAACGTCACTGGTGATCACTGTATTGCCAGTACACTATACACTATATACAGAGCTCCTGTATATAATGTCACTGGTGATCCCTGTATTACATGTAAATTGATACTATATGTACAGAGCTCCTGTGTATAATGTCACTAGTGAACATTGTATTACCTGTACACTATACACAATATACTGAGCTACTGTGTATAATGTCACTGGTAATCACTGTATTACCTGTACACTAATACTATATACAGACAGAGCTCCTGTGTGTAATGTCACTGGGAATCCCTGTATTACCTGTATACTGACACTATATACAGAGCTCCTGTGTATAATGTCACCGGTGATCACTGTATTACCTGTACACTGACACTATATATAGAGCTCCTGTGTTCAATGAGGATATAATGAGGATAGTTTGAGGATACAGTTTTAAATGGGGGGGCGGTCCTGGGGGGCAACACTATGTCATCTTTTTTTCATCAACTGGTGTAGTGTAGAAGTTAGGAAAAAATTAAGTAATGTGTTCTGCAATCACTGTATTACCTGTACACTGACACTATACACAGAGCTCCTGTGCATAATGTCACTGGTGATCCTTGTATTACGTGTACACTATACACTATATACAGAGCTTGTGTGTATGATGTCACTAGTGATCACTCTATTACCTGTACACTGACAGTATATACAGAGCTCCTGTGCATAATGTCACTGATGATCTCTGCATTACCTGTACACTATCCACTATATACAGCACTCCTATGAATAATGTCACTGGTGATCCCTGTACACTTACACTATATACAGAGCTCCTGTGTATAATGTCCCCGGTGATCATTGTATTACCTGTACACAGACACTGCATACTAAGTACAGATCTCCTGTGTATAATGGCACTTATGATGATAGTATTGTTTTTTTATTGATGATCAGTATTGTAGTATTCAGTCACTATGTGGTGGTAATATGTTGTTTGGCCATTGTGTGGCGGTATTTGTTCCTTGTATGTGCTATTATTAGGTCACTATGTGGTGGTAATATGTGGTCTGGTCATGGTGTGGTGGTATTTATCCCTTGTATGTGCTATTATTCAGTCATTATGTGGTGGTAATATGTGGTCTGGTCATGTTGTGTTGGTATTTGTTCCTTGTATGTGCTATTATTAAGTCACTATGTGGTGGTAATATGTGGTCTGGTCATGGTGTGGTGGTATTTGTCCCTTGTATGTGCTATTATTCGGTCACTATGTGGTGGTAATATGTGGTCAGGTCATGTTGTGTTGGTATTTGTTCCTTGTATGTGCTATTATTAGGTCACTATGTGGTGGTAATATGTGGTCTGGTCATGGTGTGGTGGTATTTGTCCCTTGTATGTGCTATTATTTGGTCCCTATGTGGTGGTAATATGTGGTCTGGTCATGTTGTGTTGGTATTTGTTCCTTGTATGTGATATTTGTGGTCACCATGTAGTAGTAATATGTGGTCTGGACTTGGTGTGGTGGTATTTGTCCCTTGTATGTGATATTATTCGGTCATTGTGGTGGTAATATGTGGTCTGGACATAGTGTGGCGTTATTTGTTCCTTGTATGTGGTATTATAAGTCATTATGTGGTGGTATTATGGTGTCTGGCCATGGTGCGCTGGTATGTGTCCCTTGTATGTGATATTTTTTTCATTTTAAAAATTGAAAATAAATAAAATTATTTCTAAATTGTATTGCATATTTTAACAAATGCTTAATAGGTTAGAGTAGAGTATGGCAGGGCCAAAAGAGTCTACCTTGTCGTGGTGGCAAATTTAAAAAAATCTTTTAGCCAAAACAAAAGCTGCTGGCTATATGTGTGATCGGATGATGGGAACTGTTAATGTGTGATTGGAGAGAAGATGAGCTTTTCCAAGAGAGAGCGGTGGGACTGTGGACAGTTTGCGGGGTGGAGACAGGGCTGGGGTGGCCACATTGGTCTATACACGGCCGCTGATGAGAGTAATGGGCTGCATTTGGGCACGGCCACTGATGAGAGTAATGGGCAGCATTTGGGCCCTGTACCACAATGTATGTGTGAGCCAAGGATCCATTGCTATTTCTCCTACTCCGTGACCCCTCCAGCAGCGGTCCCCTGGCTCCCAAAACTTCCGGCTCTGGTGATTCAACTGCGGCCGCCACATTGTGTCCAGGCACTGCTTCCTCCAGTCTAGCTGCAGGAGCTGCAACCATTGCAGTCGGCCACATATCAAGTCGGGCTGCATGCACCCGTTGCTCCTCCGGGATGGAAACCATCCTGACGGCCACCACATATGGCTGCCGAGGTCCCTGCTCCTTGATAAATGACACCCAATCCCATTCCTGTATTGGGCCGTCACAGCTAATAGACCCGGCGTTGACATAGACCTTCTCTCAGGTCTCAGGCTCATAGATGAAGCCATATCCTCAGGTAGGATGAAAGTACTTAATGTACCAATGGGTGATCCTGTCTGACATGGCTTCCCCGCCGGAGCCTTGTAACTCCCTCACAATTTGGCGTTCCTGCCGCTTTTTGTCGCTAATCACCCCTTGGATCCACCGGTACTCCTCGGGAGAGTGCACTCTGGACTCCTCCAGGAATGCACCGGGAGAGGAAGCAGGAGTTGAAGAAGAAGGCGGAACTGAGGGAGGTGAGGAGGTAGGAGTTGATGTGACAGTCTGGTTGTACACGAGTTCCCTACTCACCGCCGCTGTGCCCGGTGACGATCTTTTCCGACCGCGTGAGCCGGGAACTACGGTCACGACAACCCCTCTCAGAATAGCCTCCAAAGTTTTTCGGGCCATTTCCAGTTCGGCCAGTCCTGCGATATCCTCGTCTTTGACAGCCTCCTTGTCCGACCGTCGAAAAGGGCGCCACTCCCACTCACTCATCCACCAGGTCTCAAAGTGCAGGCCTGTCTCTGCCCAGGCCACAGATTGCTTCCAGTCCCGGCGTCTGATGCCACCACAGAAAGACATGCTTCACCTCTGCATGTTGTCAGGCAATGGAGTCTCCTCTCCCGACACGCTATCTTGTCCTTCTGGGCTCCTCCTGTTTGTGGGCAGAGTCACTTCTGGCTGCTCCACCTGTTTCCTCGCACTCTGTTGCAAAGGCTGAAGTTTCTTCACCTGCACCCATTTCGGGTGGGCATTAATCACAGTGAGATGTTGCCTCGGCTCAGGCTACGGCCTCCTTCCTTTTGGCGCCAGTTTCTTTCTAGGACACCCACGAAAGATGGTACTGCCCTCCATTTTTGCACCACTGACTCTCCTTCTCGACAGTGTTTGGCACCATCTTGGATCACAGCTTAGTCATCAGTTCACAAGTCCTGGGTATCTTTTCCACCAGTCCTGTAGCTGCAGGGCTTCTGGATTCGATCAGTAGTCATGGGAGTGTCCCTTATGCAACAGTCAACGAGCACCCCGACACCTTGCATATGCAAAGACAAGTGAATTCCCAGTTCGGCGATACATACAGCTACCTTCATCACACATTTACTTCAGTTGCAGGGGGCCAGATCTCAGGAAACACCACAAGCCACAGTTCTGTTCCAACAGTAAAACTTTACTGAACATGGTGCAAACAAGACAATTTTCCTGTACTTTCCCTGCAACTTCTGTATGTTACATGCAACCAGCTCTTATCCTGGTTTCGAACCCCATATTTCTCCTGGGGTTGATCCCGTAGATCCAGTGTCCATCCACGCTGCCCATCAGCGTTGGGCAGCTTTTATCCCCACGACCGGGGAATCCTCTGCCCTCACTATGGTGCATGTCTCGCCCTGGGCAAGCCTGACCGGGCTCTGCTCTAAGAGCAGGAAGTCCTTCTCCTAAGTCCCTGAGGCTTTGCACCGTTCCCCTTTTAACTCTTCCCAACTGTTTAACCCTTAGTACTCTGTCCGTAAGATAAACATGTACAAATGCATTCACATTACAGTGTAAAACATTAAGAGAACATATACAGCACATTGCAAGAACATTAGAAAACGTCAACATCAAGAAGCCACACGTAACACCAGTGTTGATTATTCAGGAGAGAAAAGGCAATTGAGGGTCCCCGCCACCTCCTTACACTGATATTTTTTTAACGTTGGTCTTTATATATTGGGTTTTGTTCAGTAATAGTAACACTTCCTTTAGGATATTCCAAACAAATGGAATTAATGTTCAAAATAGACCCATCTGCTAACTTAATCAAATGGAAGCAGAAGGACCCCATGGATTTTTATGTTATGGGTACTGTTATATGTCCAATCAGAGCTTTTCCCAGGTGGACCTCAATGGAAAACGCCATATATATAGCAAAATTTTAGTGCAGCCTCGAATTGGCCAACATTTGCAACTTTTCAAAGTTTTTTACACCAGAATTCTGGCATAAAAGCTTTGATGAATCAGCCCTATGTTTGTTTTTTTATGATCATGTGTCTGTTAGTTAAGGGGAGGAGTAACTACCTTGAATGTCTTTATGAATGAAATTTGCACCATAACTATTGCATCTATCTATACAAATGATCATAATTTATTAATGCTGGATTAAACCTAATACCAGTACAAGCTTTCAAGCAGTTTACCTGATGAATGGAAACCCAAATGTTTAAAGAATAAGCAAAAGTATATCTAGGACAACCAATGAGCTTCCTTCTTCATTTTCTTGGCCAATTTAGATACATGACAGCTGTAAGCTAATTGTTTACTCTGATATAGCACATTCTCAAGCCTCCCAACCATACTGGATCTAGCGGGACAGTCCCGATTTTGACTGCCTGCCCCTCTGTCCCGGGCGGGAGCTTATTTTTCACGAACTGCACTGAGCCGCTACGCCCCCCCATGCACTGACCCCTTCCATTCCTCGCCCTCCCAGAGACCCACCGCAGCCCCTCACTGATAAATCCCAGCAATGACGTCGCTGGGCTGCTCTCTGCGCACAGGACCTGTGATGAGGTCACAGGAGTGGAGGAGTCAGGGGTCACATGATCAGGGGCCTCAGTGTATACAGGGGACTGTAGCAGAGCCATGTGTGAATGAGGTGTACGGAGCAGAGTCACGTGTGTATGGGGTGTGCAGAGCAGAGCTGTGTGTGTACAAGGTGTACGAAGCGGAGCCGTGTGTGTACGAGGTGTGTGGAGCGGAGCTGCGTGTGTACGATCTGTGTGGAGCAGAGCCGCGTGTGTATGAGATGTGCAGAGCCGTGTGAGTATGAGGTGTACGGAGCGGAGCCGTGTGTGTACGAGGTATATGGAGCGGAGCCGTGTGTGTACGAGGTGTACGGAGCGGAGGTGTGTGTACAAGGTGTACGGAGCGGAGCCGTGTGTGTACGAGGTGTACGGAAACAGAAACAGAACCCTGTGTGTACGAAGTGTACGGAGCTGAGCCGTATGTGTACAGAGCAGAACAGAGCCGCATGTGTGCGAGGTGTACTGAGTGGAGCCGTATGTGTGCAAGGTGTATGGAGAGGAGCCGTGTGTGCACAAGGCATACAAAGCGGAACCGTGTGTGTATGAGGTGTGCGGAGCCGTGCATGTACAAGATGTATGGTGGGGAGCATTCATACCTCCAACCGTCCCTGATCCAGCGGGACAGTCCTGATTTTGAGAGTCTGCCCCACGGCGTGGACGGGAGCTTACTTTTCCCACGGACACAGGAGTAAACGGCGGAGCCCCGAGGAGCACTTTAAAACTCGCACGTGACGTTCCACCGGAACTGATGTGCTGGAAGCTGACCGGAAATTAGGTAATGCTTCAGATCCATCACCGTGTCCTCCTCTGACAGTGCAGACAGCGGGATCGCCTTGGAATCGAGGATGCCGGCCATGTGAGCAGATCATGATATGTCCTGTATCGGGAGGCTCAGGTGGGCATTACAATGGGAGCCAGGCTGCTATAGTATCTTTATAGAATCTTTCTTTATCTCTGTTTCTTTCTCTCTCTCTCTCTGTTCTTTCTTTCCCTCTCTAATCTTTTTTTCTCTCTCTCTGTTCTCTTTCTCTCTCTGTTCTTTCTTTCTCTGTTCTAACTTTCCCCTCTTTCTTTCTTTCTCTCTGTTCTCTTTCTTTCCCCTCTTTCTTTCTTTCTTTCTTTCTTTCTTTCTCTCTCTCTGTTCTTTCTCTCTCTGTTCGTTCTTTCTCTTTCTCTCTCTGTGTTCTTTCTTTCCCCTCTTTCTTTCTCTCTCTGTTCTTTCTCTCTTCACATCTTTCTTTCTTTCTCTCTGTTCTTTCTTTCACCTGTCTTTCTCTCTCCCCTCTTTCTTTCTCTCTCTGTTTTTTTCTGTTCCTTCTTTCATCCTCTCTGTTCTTTCTTTCTCTGATCTTTCTTTCTCTCTGTTCTTTTTTTCTCCTCTTTCTTTCTCTCTCTGTTTTTTCTTTCTTTCTCTCTCTGTTCTTTCTTTCCCCTCTTTCTTCATCTATCTCTGTTCTTTCTTTTTTCCCCTCTTTCTTTTTTCTCTCTGTTCTTTCTTTCCCTCTCTATGTTCTTTCTTTTTCTCTCTCTGTTTTTTCTTTCCCTCTCTCTCTCAATGTTCTTCCTTTCTGTTCTTTCTTTCTCTGTGTTCTTTCTTTCTCTCTCTGTTTTCTTTTTTTCTGTTTTCTTTTTTCTCTCTCTGTTCTTTCTTTCTTTCCATCTTTCTCTCTCTGTTCTTTCTTTCTCTCTCTGTTCTTTCTTTCTCTCTCTGTTCATTCTTTCTCTCTCTGTTCTTTCTTTCTCTCTCTGTTCTTTCTTTCTCTCTCTGTTCATTCTTTCTTTCTTTTCCTCAGTACCAGTCAGTGTACCCACAGTACCAGCCACTGTGCCCATAATGCCAGCCACGGTGCCTATAATGCCAGTCACTGTGCCCTCAGTACCAGTCAGTGTGATCAGCAGTGCTAAATGGGTGCGGTTGGGGTGTGGACATGGGTGTGACTAGATATGAAATGGGTATGGCCGAGGTGTGGTCTAAGATTTGCTACGGTGCGTTGCACGCACCACAGCCTTTGTCCCACTTTCCCTTCTTCAAAAGTTGGAAGGTATGCATTCTACACACACTACAGAGTAGGCCCTGTTGATGCCACTATTCCATATCCAAACAAGGTGCACACGTTGAGAAAAGCCCTGCCTAACTGCTGCAATGGGGCTTGCTTCACCTGTAGCAGGTACTGTGCCAGTACCAGATGCCAATTGTCCACTCCTTGCATTACACAATATGGTCTCCCAGGGTGACATTTCTAAATATATAATCTAAGTAGGGCAGCTGACAGATCAGAAAACTTCCTGGAAGGCAACAACTTGAAATTTTCACTCACCACTAAAAAAAATCTTTTGGTTTGATATATTTTATAAACAGACAGTAGGGACTGCTATGGGGGAAATATTCAACCCCAGTTTCACCAGTTTACATGTGGAGGAGTGGGACAACATATCAAATATCTATATATGCAGTAAGATAACCTTTTCTTTAGACGCAATACATTGATAACTGTATAATTCTAGAGGTGTCACACAAGTCTTAATGAATTTATAAGAACTCTCAATAATAATACATACAAATTAAAATTTCCTAATGCAATGTAAGAATGTGTTTTGAATTTGGGGATATTTAAAGAAAAAGGTTGCAGAACAAATAAGAATTATTTCAAACCAACTGAGCTCAATAGTTCCATAGATTTTGACAGTTGTAATTATCGTCATTGTAAATGTAACATCACAAAATAGCACATACATGGAGGAGTATAAAAAGAATCATGGGAAATTTTTAAAGAGAAATTATAAAGAAAATATGGTGCAAAGGGCTGCAAGTTCTAGAAGAGAAAGAGTGCAATTAAAGAGAATCTCTCACCATATGTGACCTATCTAAACTACTAACATGGGCATACAGGTTAAAGAATACTGAGAAAAGTCCTCTGTGTGTGTCTCATATCAGCTATGTAGTTGTTGAGAAATCATCTTTTATCAGTTTATATATATACTTTAAGTAGAACAGGTGCAGTGGTGGAAGTTCAATTGTTAGATTTTGTATCTTATCTAGATATGAAATAAATAATAATGTTGGAGTGGAAATAAGAGGAATATTTATTAGGGGAACTTAAAAAAGAATGTTGGGAAGTGTCTGTAGTTATAGTAGTGATATTGTGGATAGTGGATAGATATGTGAAGAAGGTGGCACTGTGAGATTAGTGGAAGGAAGGGAAAAATAATTGATGCTAAGGTTGGTTGTGTGAGGAGGGTATTTAGAATGAGTAGATACAGTGGCGGACATATCTGCTATAGGCCCCCTTCACTGCCCTTTTGGTCTTTGTGTAAAGCAAGAGTGTAATTTTCACTATATACCTTATATGTTGTATATACCAAAATTAGTCCATAAATGTTATAATATATTGGCACTTCTCCAAAATTATAAAACACCAATATTCGGACATACATAAGGAATTAGCCGAAAAAATGAAAAGATACAATGAACAATAAAAAATTCTTATTTTATTAGTGAATTTTTTTTTTTTTTAAATTAAAAAATATAATAGAATAAATAAACAAACAAAAATGCCCAGAAAGAGGCACGCAACCACCTGATTATAGCCAATATAAAATAATGGTACCATAAAGTATACAATTAAAGTAAAATACTAGTATATAACACATTTGTGCCAGTGAAATATTCAAAAGTACATACGCAAAGCAGCCAGTTTCAGTGAAAAACTGCATCAGTATATAATCACAATAGCAGCATGACACATAATGTGTCTAAGGCCTGTTTCACACTTCCGTTTTTGTGTCCGCCAAACGGATCCGTTTCCGTTTTTTTGACGGAAACTGATGCAAACGGATCCGTTTTTTTAAAAACGGATCCGTTTTTTTGACGGATCCGCGGTAACCGTAATGGAAGTCTATGGGACAAAAAAAACGGATCCTGCAAAAAAAGGCGGATCCGTTTTTTTACGGAAAACAACGGATTTTGACGGATTTGAAAAAACGGAAGTGTGAAACAGGCCTTAGTGTATGTGATAATCAGAACCTAAATAAACACTGAAAGAAGGCTGCCAATGAAAAAAAGGAATTAACCGCAAACAAATGGTCACTGTACCTGTGGCATATAATGTAAGTGACAACGGTGGCGTGGCCTCCTCACCCCAACGCGCATTTTGCATCGAGTGTAATTTTCACTATATACTATATATGTTGTATGTATAACAAGCAATCAAAAAATCCCAGATCCACTAAGATGACTTAAAAAATAAAAAAGTCCTTAAAAATATAAACAATTTAAATTTGAATCCCATCCCCTTTTCCAGTTTATAAAGATATAGAAATAAACATATTTGGCATTGCTACATCAGTAAAATCCAATTTATCAAAATTTGGCAAGAGAAGAAAATCAAAATGTCAGAATCACTGTTTTACAGGGACACAGACAAAAACTTACTGAGTTTGTTATTTTCAACAAATACAGACCAAAGGACCTACAAAATGTATTCCCGGAATTAAGAAATGGGAAATAATAACAGGAAAACCCTTTAAAGGGCTAAATTAAAGTCTTAAAACTTTTTTTTTACATATTTGGTGTAACTATATCAACTAAAAATGTCTAATGCTAAATGATACAGTAGAAACTTATATGTGCCCTACAGCAGTAATAGTAATGAGTAGACCATTTACTGAACTCTTCATTATTAAAAAAAATCAAAATAATTTGTAGCATTTGTGATTATTATTCATGTGATGCCATTTCAATACTTTGCATGCTAAAGTTGAAAATTAATAAAGTTGTATTATGGAACAAAATATTTGATCACACTTTGTGGCAATCCAAACAGAAGGAATTGAGAACAGAATCTGTTGGCAGAGAAAGGGAATCTGTTGGCAGGCTTTTGCTACCTCCTCTGACATAAGCAAAATTTAGGCAAAGAGAAGCTGAATCCAATTATGTATGCCTTAGTTTACTGGGTGCAGCCGTTCTGACACAATCAGAGCTTTTTGATTTAGAATGAAGCAGAGCTGAGAAAGCTAACCCTGCCCACACCAGACTCTGTATGTACAATGTCCACACCTGTGAGATGCTTAGTTGCTGGACTAGTCTGGCAATGTTCATCTCTTAGTGATAAATCCTTCACGCTTAGTAAACAACAGCGAGCACTTTGACAAGTGACACATCCCTGAATTCTATGTTTCAGCCTCTATCGCCTGCTGTCTTCAGATTACATAGCAAAAACCTCCTGACCGATTCTCTTTAACCCCTTTACCCCCAAGGGTGGTTTGCACGTTAATGACCGGGCCAATTTTTACAATTCTGACCATTGTCCCTTTATGAAGTAATAACTCTGGAACGCTTTCATGGATCCCGGTGATTCTGACATTGTTTTCTCGTGACATATTGTACTTCATGTTAGTAGTAAAATTTCATTCATATAACTTGCGTTTATTTATGAAAAAAATGGAAATTTGGCAAAAGTTTTGAAAATTTCGCAATTTTCCAACTTTGAATTTTTATGTCCTTAAATCACAGAGATATGGTACACAAAAAACTTAATAACATTTCACGCATGTTTATTTTACATCAGCACAATTTTGGAACCAAAATTTTTTTTTGCTAGGAACTTATAAGGGTTAAAAGTTGACTAGAGATTTTTCATTTTTACAACACCATTTTATTTTTAGGGACCACATCACATTTGAAGTCACTTTGAGGGGTCTATATGATAGAAAATACCCAAAACTATTCTAAAAACTGCACCCCTCAAGGTGCTCAAAACCACATTCAAGAAGTTTATTCACCCTTCAGGTGCTTCACAGGAATTTTTTGAATGTTTAAAAAAAATGAACATTTAACTTTTTTTCACAAAAAAATTACTTCAGGTCCAATTTTTTTATTTTACCAAGGATAACAGGAGACATTGGACTGCAAACGTTATTGTACAATTTGTCCTGAGTACGCTGATACCTGATATGTGGGGGGAACCACTGTTTCGGGGTATGGCAGAGCACCAGAAGGGAAGGAGCGCCGTTTGACTTTTTCAATGCAAAATTGGCTGGAATTCAGACCGGACGCCATGTCACATTTGGAGAGCCTCTGATGTGCCTAAACAGTGGAAACCCCCTACAAGTGACCCTATTTTGGAAACTAGACCCTCCAAGGAACTTATCTAGATATGTGGTGAGAGCTTTGAACCCCCAAGGGCTTCACAGAAGTTTATGACGCCCGGGCATGAAAATAAAAAAATCATATTTTTTCCACAAACATGACCTTATAGCCCCCAATTTTTTTATTTTCCCAAGGGTAGAAGGAGAAATTGGACCCCAAAAGTTGTTGTACAATTTGTTCTGAGAATGCTGATACCCCATGTGTGGGAGAAAACTACTGTATGGGCACACGTTGGGGCTTGGAAGGGAAGTAGTGATGTTTTGGAATGCAGACTTTGATGGAATGGTCTGCTGGTGTCATGTCGTGTTTGGAGAGCTTCTGATGTGCTTAAACTGTTGAAACCCCCCACAAGTGACCCCATTTTTAAAACTAGACCCCCCAGGGAACTTATCTAGATGTGTGGTGAGCACTTTGAACCCCTAAGTGCTTCATAGAAGTTTATAACGTAGAGCCATAAAAATAAAAAAATCATATTTTTTTTCCACGAAAATTATACTTTTTTATTTTCCCAAGGGTAACAGGACAAATTGGACCCCAAAAGTGGTTGTGCAATTTGTCCTGAGTAGGCTGATACCCCATATGTGGGGGTAAACCACTGTTTGGGCGCATGGCAGAGCTTGGCAGGGAAGGAGCACCATTTGACTTTTTCAATGCAGAATTGGCTGGAATTGAGGTCAGACACCATGTTGCAGTTAGAGAGCACCTGATGTGCCTAAACAGTGGAAACCCCCAATTCTAACTCCAACCCTAACCCCAACACACCCCTAACCCTAATCTCAGCCCTAACCCTAGCCCTAACCCTAATGTGAAAATGGAAATAAATACATTTTTTTTCACATTTTATTATTTTTCCCTAACTAAGGGGGTAATGAAGGGGGGTTTGGTTTGCTATTTATAGCAGGTTTTTATGTTTGGCAGCTGTCATAAGCTAAAAGACGCTTTTCATTGTAAAAATAGTTTTTGCATCACCACATTTTGAGAGCTATAATTTTTCCATATTTTAACCTACTGAGTCATGTGTGGTCTTTGTTTTTTGTGGGACGAGTTGACATTATTATTGGTACCATTTTCGGGCACGTGACATTTTTTGATCGCTTTTTATTCTGATTTTTAGGACGCAGAATGAACAAAAACCAGCATTTCATGAATTTCTTTTGGGGGGGTGTTTACACTGTTCCGCGTGTTTTAAAATTGATAAAGCGCTTTTATTCTTCGGGTCAGTACAATTACAGCGATACCTCATTTATGTCTTTTTTTATGTTTTGGCGCTTTTATGCAATGAAAACCATTTTATATAAAAAATAATTATTTTTGCATCGCTTTATTCTGTGAGCAATAACTTTTTTATTTTTTCGCTGATGATGCTGTGTGGTGGCTCATTTTTTTGCGGGACAAGATGACGTTTTCACCGGTATCATGGTTATTTATATCCGTCTTTTTGATCGCGCGTTATTGCACTTTTTGTTCGGTGGTATGATGATAAAGCATTGTTTTTTGCTTTGTTTTTTATTTTTATTTTTTAAGGGGTTCACTAAAAGGGTTAAATAGGACAGTTTATAGGGCCGGTCATTACGGACATGGCAATACTAAATATGTGTACTTTTATTGTTTTTTTTATTTCCAAACAATGAATTTATTAGAGAATATTATTTTTTTTATTTACTTAGTGATTTTTTATAAATTATTTTTACACTTTTTTTTACACATTACTGTAATGTGTCAGATCGCTGATCTGACAGTTTGGACAGCACTCTGTTAGATCAGCGATCTGACAGGCGCTGCACAGGCTTCCTCTGTGCCTGCTCTCTGCAGGCACTGAGGAAGCCACCTCCCTGCAGGCCCCTGAAGGCCCCTGCAGCCATCTTGGATCCGGAGGCCTGCAGGGAAGGAGGCTTTCAGAGCAGCGCAGCATATCGCGCTGCTCCGAGGGTCTCAGGGAAGCACGGAGGGAGCCCCCTCCCTGCCGATGCTTCCCTAATCATGTTTGATCACAGTGTACCAGGGGTTAACATTCATGACACATAGTGCCGGGTGTCAGCGCTCCCCCTCCGGGAGCTCCGCTGATCGCTTAGTTGTACTATGCCATCCCCAGTAATACGGGCCCGGGTATCGTGGACGGGATAGTACGTCTCATGTCAGAAAGGGGTTAAAACACATTTAATGACATTATATGTTTCTGTGACAATTTTCTTACAGAGAATGTCACTTTGTGGCTAAAAACATTGAAGAAAATCTAGGTTTTTCTACCAAGTCAGAGAGTAGAATAATGAAGGGGCAGAGATGGGGTAGCAAAAACCTGGTGACAGATTACATTTAAGTTGGAGAAAATATTATTTTGTGTTATACTTAACATACCATTCTGTGAACATGATACCGATGTATGACACAGAATAAACTATTTTACCAAATGATATAATTCTGTGACAACAAATTAGGTGGTTTCTCAATCATAATTTTAATCCTATTACATCAAGGTGTTTATGCCACAATTCTGTCACAAAATGTTTTACTCCTCAAATTTTGCAACCTTTTGGTGTTTTTATGCCAGCTCTGGCCTAATTTATGGGTGGCGCTTTGGTGGGACTGAGCATGACAAAGCCCACCCTAATAATTTTTCAAAGCTTCCGCCACTTTAGTGAGTGTAAATTACATCAGGAATGTATTCTAGTAAATGACTGTAGTAATATTTCTGGCAGAGGAGCATGCCAGTTGTAAGCTGTGAATAATTCATTAATTATGCAAATTGCCTCTTCATAGAGGAAGATGACCGGAACTGTAGTGCCACTTACTGGAAGTGGCAATACTAAAAGTCAATAGACCACAGTGAAGGCCTGGCAGAGCATCAAAAAGGAGGAAACACAGCGTCTGGTGATGTCCATGAGTTCAAGACTTCAGCAGTCATTGCCAACAAAGGGTTTTCAAGCAAGTACTAGAAATGAACATTTTATTTACAATTATTTAATCTGTCCAATTACTTTTGGTCCCTTTAAAAACAGGGTGGCACATGTTAAGGAGCTGAAACTCCTAAGGCCTGTTTCACACATCCGATTTTCAGCTCATTTGAAATCCGCTAAAATGGTGGAAAACGGATCCGTAGGCGGATTGTAAGAAACGGGTGGCACCAGACCGTTGTTTTGACGGATCCGTGTAAGGTTAAATTTTAAAGGAAACCGTGCCTGGAAAAAGGAGAGAGTTCTGAACTTCAACTGCATCTGAATTGTTTTGTTTAAAATTCATTGTGGTAATGTCTAGAACCAAAATTAGAAAAATGTTGTCTCTGTCCAAATATATATGGACCTAACTGTAGTAGGACTTGTTGTGCCTTAGTGCTCCACTGTATTATTATTATTATTTATTATTATTTATTTATATAGCACCATTGATTCCATGGTGCTGTACATGAAAAGGGGTTACATACAAATTACAGATATAACTTACAGTAAACGAACTAACAATGACAGACTGATACAGAGGGGAGAGGACCTTGCCCTTTTGGGCTTACATGCTACAGGATGGTGGAGAAGGAGACAGTAGGTTGGTGGGTTGCAGCAGTTCCGGTGTTGGTTGAGGTTATATCTCCGGTAGTGGTGAGAGAGAAGGAGGTAGCGGGGTCATTGCAGGCTGTAGGCTTTCTTGAAGAGGTTGGTTTTCAGGTTCCGTCTGAAGGATCCAAATGTGGTTGATAGTTTTACTTATTGGGGCAAAGAATTCCAGAGGACAGGGGCAATTCAGGAGAAGTCTTGGAGGTGGTTGGATGAGGAGCAAATAAGTGTGGAGGAGAGAAGGAGGTCTTGGGAGGACCGGAGATTACGTGTGGGAAGGTATCGGGAGATTAGTTCAGAGACATATGGGGGAGACAGGATATAGATGGTCTTGTAGGTCGGTATTAGTAATTTGAACTGGATACGCTGAGGGAATGAGAGCCATTGAAGAGATTTGCAGAGGGGAGAAGCGGAGGAGTAGCGAGGAGAGAGATTAATTAGTCGGGCAGCAGAGTTAAGGATGGACTGGAGAGGTGCGAGGGTGTTATCAGAGAGACCACAGAAAAGGATGTTGCAGTAGTCGAGGCGGGAGATGATGAGGGCATGCACAAGCATTTTAGTAGATTGAGGGTTGAGGAAAGGACGGATTCTGGAAATATTTTTGAGTTGGAGGCGACAGGAGGTAGAAAGAGCTTGGATGTGCGGTTTGAAGGACAGGGCAGAGTCAAAGGTTACTCTGAGGCAGCGGACTTCTGGTACTGGGGAACACGTAATGTCATTAATTGTTATAGCTAGGTCGGGTAAGGAAGATCTGTGAGATGGCGGAAAGATAAGTTCAGATTTGTCTACATTTAGCTTGAGGAAGCGAGAGGAGAAGAAGGAGGATATGGCTAATACACTCTGGGATTCTGGACAGCAGAGAGGTGACGTCTGGGCCAGAGAGGTAGATCTGAGTGTTATCAGCATGTTTTTAATAGGTTATTTTAAGACTTGCAGACTCTCAAGCCCCCGTTACACACTGCGATATCGCTAGCAATATCGCTGTAAAGTCACCAATTTTGTGACGTTATAGCGATATTGCTAGCGATATCGCTGCATGTGATACTTACCTCCGACCGGCTCCCCCGCTGGTTATCGCTGATCGCGCGAGAAGCTCCTGGACCGTTCCTCGTCGGTCACTTCCTCCGGCGCTTCCTGTGGCGCCGACGAGCGACGCGTGGAGCAGGGCGGGAGGACGCAGGATCGCCGCGTCTGACAGGTAAGTAGCGATTCCCGTCCCCAGCGATGTCGCTGGTGAGATCTGCCTGTGTGGCAGCTGCTAGCGACCACCTAGCGATGCACCAGCGATCCTGACCGCGTCATATCGCTGGACGGGATCGCTGGTGCATCGCTAGGTGTAACGGTACCCTTAGTGTTCCACCGTGTGTTTATTTATCTATCACTTGGACATGCTGGAAATTTATAGTGTCAATGTGTAATCCATATCTGCAGGTTAATAGCGTTTTTTAACATGACATTTTCCCTTTAAATACCGCTGTCAGTGATTGACAGTGGTATTTAAATAGCTAAACCGCAAGGCCTGAGGCTAGCTCTGATCGCTGCTGTTACAAGCAGATGCTGACTTTGTAACAGAGCTAGCATATACATGATATGGGTGAGTTCAGCTCCTGAACCAACTCCATACACGCACTGTTACATACAGTTACAACAGGGTGAACTAAGGGGTTTAGTTCACTTGTCTGTTCCTAAAATTGGAAAGACAAATGGAATTCCCTAACAAATATATGAAAGACCCTTTGCAAATTTATTTATTATTTATTTATATATACAGCTTTGGCAAAAATTAAGAGACTGCTGCACAGTGTTATAAAAATCAGCTTGTCTACATGTCTGACAGCCATTCCATTCCAGTGTCAGTTGAATTCCACCCACAGTACACCTCATTCTACTTAATGTGCTTCTGATTAGGTGATCACCTGAACCAAATCTTATTTAACGAAGGAAAGTATAAAAAACCCTGCTGTGGTGTTCACAATCCTCTTGCAATAGGACAAGCTGGATGGCAAAACAAGTGCAATAAATATCCCAAAAGTAATAGGAATGAAAAAATCACTGATTCACACTGTAGGAATGGAGAAAGCGAAAATAGGGTCTTATCTAATAAACAGGGTACGAGCAGTACTAAAATTCTACTCACCTGGTATAGGAGAGGTAAATCACATATAATTGCCAGTCAGCTGACGCACATCCACAGGTCAAACCAGTGACCGCAGAGATATATGAATTAAAAGAGCTGTTTGTGGATTTTATGCGCTGCTTAATATGACACACATTCGCTGGTACATCAAAAGATCGCTGTTTTATTTATATTTCCAATGCGTTTCAAAGTGAAAATCACTTCTTCCTTAGCTCTTTTAATGCATACAGGAATGAAAAAATAACTTTTAACCATGCCAAAAGAGTTGAAAAGTCTTGAGTGAGGAAAAGAAGGGCTCAATTCTGGCTTTACTAGCAGAGGGATACAGTGAGCCTCATGTTGCCTCCATCCTTAAAATTTCTAAGATGGCAGTCCATTACAACAAGGTCAAGCAGCAGACATTGGGGACAACAAAGCTACTGATCGGCAGAGGGTGAAAACAACTCTCCACTAACCGGGATGACCATAATCTTATTCAAATGTCACTCAGCAACCGCAGGATGACATCAAGTGACCTACAAACGGAATGGCAAATGGCAGATGGGGTGAAGTGCACGGCAAAAGCGGTTCGTAACAGGCTCCTAGAGGCAGGGCTCAAGTTATGTAAAGCTATAAAAAAGCCTTTAATCAATGAGAAGCAAACGAGAGCCAGACTGAAGTTTGCCAAAGACCATAAGGATTGGACCATAGAAGACTGGATTAAGGTAATCTTCTCTGATGAGTCTTATTTTCAGCTTTGTCATGTAATGGTTAGACGGAAACCTGGAGAGGCGTACAAGCCACAGTGAAATTTGGTGGTGGATCGGTGATGATCTGGGGATGCTTCAGTAAGGCAGGAATTTGGCAGGTTAATCTTTGTGAAGGACGTATGAATCAAGAATACAAGGTTATCCTGGAAAAACAATTGATTCCTTCTGCTCGGACAATGTTCCCCAACTCTGGACCGGTTTTTCCAGCAGGACAATGCGCCATGCCACACAGCTAGGTCAATCAATGTGTGGATAAAGGACCACCACATCAAATCCCTGTCATGGCCAGCCCAACCTCCAGACCTGAACCCCATTGAAAACCTCTGGAATGTAATCAAAAGGAAGATGCATAGTCACAAGCCATCAAAGAAGAACTGCTTACATTTTTGTACCAGGAGTGGCATAAGGTCACCCAAAACAGTGTGAAAAACTGGTGGAAAGCATGCCAAGACACATGAAAGCTGTGAAAAAAAATCATGGTTATTCCACAAAATATTGATTTCTGAACTCTTCCAGAGATAAAACATTAGTATTGTTGTTCCTAAATGATTATGAACTTGTTTTCTTAGCATTATTTGAGGTCTGCAAGCACTGCATTTTTTTTATTATTTTGACCATTTCTCGTCTGAAAATAAATACAAAATTTAGTGCTTGGAAATTTGAAGACATGTTGTCAGTAGTTTATAGAATAAAAGAGCAATTTACATTTTACTCAAAAACATACCGATAAAGAGTATATATAGCGTATATACAAACAATTCAACATACAGTACATAAACACATACAGACATATGCATACATACAGTATATACTCGTACTGCACATATACACTTACATGCAGCATGTGAAGTACTTAAAAAGTCATATTTCTAAGGATATGTGCACACGCTGCAGATTCTGCTGCGGATCCGCAGCGGTTTTGGCCCTGAGGATCTGCAGTAGTTTCTGCTGCGGTGTACAGTACCATAATATCCTATGGGAAATGGAAACCGCAGTGCAGACGGTGCGGATTTTTCCTCGCGGATTTGCTGCGGTTTCTAATCCGCAGAAAGAATTGACATGTCATTTCTTTCTGCGCATTCCGCTGCGGTTTACTATCTCCTCCATTGTAGAGATGACAAACCGCAGGGCAAAACCGCAGGCTAATCCGCAGATAAACCGCAGGTTACAATGAGCACCGTTGGGGCCATACTCTAGAAGTGGAAAGAACATCATTTCACCATACATCGGCCATTACCAGGTGCTCCCCACAAGACTTCACATAGAGAAGTGAAAAAAATTATCAAAAGAGTTGACCAAGAGCCAAGGACTACCAGTGGAGAGCTGTAATCAGCAGGTACAATTATTGTAAATAAAACAATAAGTAATACACTCACCCTCCGTGGCCTGTATGCACACTAACCACTAAAGACTTCATTTCTGAACAGAAAACATATTTAAGCACATTTAAAGTTTGCTCCACAACATTTAGGCAAACCTGTGAAATACTGGGAGAATATAGTCTGGTCAGATGAGATCAAAATTGAAATCTTTGGATGCCATAATACACACCATGTTTGGCAGCCAAAAGGCAATAGATATCACCCCAAAAATACCATACCAACAGTGAAGCTTGGAGATGGGAAGAGCATGACGTGGGACTGTTTTTCAGCATACGGCACTGGCAAACTTCAAGAGATTGAAGGAAGAATGAATGGACAATTGTACTGAGACATTCTTAAAAAAAATCTCCTGCAATCTACCCAGATGATGAAGATGAAACGAGAGTGGACATTTCAGAAAGACAATGATCCCAAACACACAGCCAAGGAAACTCTAAATTGATTTCAGGGAAAGAAAATAAAGCCGCTAGAATGGCTCAGCCAATCATCTGACGTGAATCCAATAGAAAATTTATGGAAGGAACCATCAGAAGTTCATAGAAGGGCCCATAGAACCTTCAGGATTTGAAGAGTGTTTGTGTGGAAGAATAGACCAAAATCACACCTGAGCAATGCATGTGACTAGTTTCTCCATACATGAGGTGTCTTGAAGCTATGATCACCAACAAAAGTTTTTGTAGGAAGTGTTAAATAAATTTCAATAAGCGTGTTCAATATTTTTTCCCTGTGTCATTAATAGATATAACTTAATTTGTGGACATCTATGGTTTGATTTCTTTGCCTGTGTGGATTGGATGGGTTGTTACCAACAAATAGAACCTTTAGAAACATATTTACTTAGAAAATTGTTGACATGTTCAATGCATATTCCACCCACTATACATACGAAAAAACATACATATAAAAAACATACATATATTCACATACATACTGTACATAAACACATACATACAATTCCAAATATATGTACTCACATTGGGGATGCTTTTAAATCCTCAGATTGGAGCAAGCAGCCAGTCACACCGCACTCACCTCCTGCTGCGCTGGAATTTATCCTACTGCAAAACTCTGACAGCGGCATTTAACATGCGCTTCTAGCAATCACGTCGGAAATTCACCCAAAGGTGACCCCCGTCAAGTGATCTCGTGTCACCGATGGGTTGGCATGACAACCAGAGGTCTCCTGCAGATGCCTGGTGGTCAGAGCTCACAGCAAGTCAGCAATTCTGCTACATACAGGTGATCTAATCATTGCCTGTGTTCAGCGGAGCTGATCAGGTTATGGCAGCTTATAGTCTCCCATGGAGACTATTGAAGAATGCCTAAAGTGAAAAAAAGTTTTAAAAAATATTAAAAAATAAAAAAATATAAAAGTTTAAATCACCCCCCTTTTGCCCCATTCAAAATAAAACAATGAAAAAATCAAACATACACATACTTGTTATCGCCGCATTCAGAATTGTCCGATCTATCAATATAAAAAAAGAATTAACCTGATCGCTAAGCGGCATAACGAGAAAAAAAAGGCAAAACGCCAGAATTCCGTTGTTTTTGGTCGCTGCAGCATTGCATTAAAATGCAATAACAGGCAATCAAAAGATCATATCTGCACCAAAATTGTATCATTAAAACGTCAGCTTGGCGCGACAAAAATAAGCCCTCACCCAACCTGAGATCATGAAAAATAGAGATGCTACGGGTATCAGGAAATAATAACACCAAGCAAGCGGAGCAATAACCACCATAATAACAGAATATCCAAAAATATTAAAGAAGTCTTTAATGTAGTAGTATCAAAATTTAAAATTCACATAAATGAATAGTACAGCATGTAACACGAAACAGATAGTTGTTAACACCTGAACCGTGAAAAAACGGATGAAAACGCAGTCTTGCGTCCAGACATGGACATAACTGGGCTAAGAAACAAGAGGTATAGGTTCCTTAATTAGGATCATATCCCTTAGTCTGTAGTATAATGCCATCAGGGAATAAATCCCAGTCACCATATAATACTCTTCCCTGTAGTAGATCCCCGTACACATGTAACCATGGCTAGTAAATGGATCCAGGTATATGGGACAAAAACATGCGGCATAGAGACAGAGTAATCAGGGGTTAATCTTACCCATGTCCATGTCTGGTGTGCAGGAACGTGCCCCTACGCACGTTTCGCAGCTGCTTCCTCGGGGGGCCTTAGGCATTATACTACAGACTAAGGGATATGATCCTAATTAAGGAACTAATACCTCTTGTATGTAACAAAATACCTCACTTGCTATGAGCGCCAACCACTGGGCGACATTCATAGCAATCTGGCACTGACAACCATAGTGGTCTCCAGGAGATCTCTGTTTGTCATGCCAACCCACCGGTGACCCGCAATCAATTGACGGTGTCATCCGGTAAGCGGATTTCCAGCCCGATGGGCAGAAGTTCGAGTTAAATGCCGCTGTCAGATTTTGACAGCAGCATTTAATGGGGTAATAGCTGAGGGTGGATTGCGATTCCACCTGCAGCTATTCCGGGCACATGTCAGCTGTTCAAAACAGCTGACATGTCCCAGGAAAGATGTGGGCTCACTGCAGGAGCCCACATCAAAGGGAGGGAGTCTGTCATCGGCGTAAATTTACGGGTGATGTTGGAAAGGGGATAAAATAGCAAAAACTTTCAATTGAAATCTACAGGGAATGCATATAAGTAGCAAAAAAAAAGTAAAGTAGTTATTACTTAATGAATGAGTGATACTACAATGCATCATAAAAATGTATGCATTTTATTAAATAAATATAAAAATACAAGTATTATATATTCAGAAAGAAAGGTGACTCCTGAAAAGAAAAATAACATATAGCAATTACATGCATCAACACAAAAATGAGTAAATATATACAGGTGTTTCTCACAAAATTAGAATATCATCAACAAGTTATTTTATTTATATTCTTCAATACAAAAAGTGAAACTCATATTATATAGAGTCATTACAAACAGAGTGATCTATTTCACGTCTTTATTTCTATTAATGTTGATGATTATGGCTTACAGCCAATGAAAACCCAAAAGTTTCAGTAAATTAGAATAATTAACAAAAAAACACCTGCAAAGGCTTCCTAAGTATATAAAAAGGCTCCTTAGTCTGGTTCAGTAGGGTCCACAATCATGGGGAAGACTGCTGACTTCACAGATGTCCAGAAGGCAGTCATTGACACACTCCACAAGGAGGTTAAGCCACAAAAGGTCATTGCTAAAGAAGCTGGCTGTTCACAGAGTGCTGTATCCAAGTATATTAATGGAAAGTTGAGTGGAAGGAAAAAGTGTGGTAGAAAAAGGTGCACAAGCAAACGGGATAACTGCATCCTTGAAAGGATTAAGAAAAGGCCATTCAAAAATTTGGAGGAGATTCACAAGGAGTGGACTGCTGCTGGAGTCATTGCTTCAATAACCACCACACACAGACATATCCAGGACATGGGCTAAAAGTGTCACATTCCTTGTGTCAAGCCACTCATGACCAATTGCCAATGCCAGAAGCATCTTATCTGGGCCAAGGAGAAAAAGAACTGGACTGTGGCTCAGTGGTGGGATTCAAATTTTTAACAACAGGTTCTGTGTTTGTGTGCAGGAAAACCACCCCCATTTTAAGCCACACCCATTTTAAGCCACACCCATTATTAAGCCACACCCATTTACATGCACCTTTTCCTCAAACATATACAAGTAGGGGCGCAGTCAAACAGTTGAAAAAAAAATAAATTGGAATGAGATCAGAACAGTGCACATTCTGGCCAGCGGCTCTCCTGACCCGAGTGTGACAGCTGCATATATTTCTATGCAGCTGTCTCACTTGACTGTCCGGCTGGCCAGGCTGTGCACTACATGTCTGCGTCCTAATGGAAATTAAAAGTAAAAATCACCATACCCTTCCTGCAAACTGGTGTTACGCAAGTCCCATCTATGTCAAACAATGATGATTTTAATTGCAGGGTTAAATTGGCATATTTCCACAACTAGAACACCACAAAAAGAATGGTTCATGAAAATATCACAACCACAAGTATAAATCGACAGAGTAATAATAATTTATTAATGTATAGTACTTATAAAATCACATCAGAACTACAAAGTGCCAAATTCCCAATAGGCAGCCACAGGTCCCCAATAGACAGCATTGTTCCCTAATAGGCAGCACAGGTCCCCAATAGGCAGCATTGTTCCCTAATAGGCAGCATAGGTCCCCAATAGGCAGCATTGCTCCCTATAGGCAGGCACAGGTCCCCAATAGGCAGCATTGTTCCCTATAGGCAGCACACGTCCCCAATAGGCAGCACAGGTCCCCAAAAGGCAGGCACAGGTCCCCAATAGGCAGCACAGTGCTGCACAGGTCCCCAATAGGCAGGCACAGGTCCCTAATAGGCAGTACAGGTCCCCAATAGGCAGCACAGGTCCCCATTAGGCAGGCACAGGTCCCTAGTAGGCAGCACAGCACAGGCCCCCAATAGGCAGGCACACAGGTCCCTAATAGGCAGCACTGCACAGCACAGGTCCCCAATAAGCAGCAGCACTGCACATATACAACTGAGCTGGTGTTGGCCTGTGTGTACCACAGGCTGAAGTTGAACTGAAGACTGAAGTAAATAATCCCGCGGTGAGGCAGGCGGGCGGTGGGCCACGGTCACCACACACAGACTAGTGTCCTCCTGTCCAGGCTCAGGCGCTCTGCTCACTGGGCAGCCGCAGCAGCGGGTAACTCCTGAGTCCAGTCCAGCGAGCTCCAGAGTCTAGTTACCTGCCAATTATAGCCACACTGCGCCGCAGGAATCAGTGCACGGGCAGCGGGGGCCGCCGGGATGTGCTGTGCTGCTCTGTCAAGTAGTCAGCAGACAGAAAGCAGCACATCAAGTATCAATGCGCGCACGGTATCCGGCAGGAAGCAGAGCAAGAGTCCTCCTCTGCTCCTTGCCTGCAGGCAGCGCCGCCAGCAACATCAGAGGACCGGATCGCGGCTCTGGATCTCCCCGGCTGCTTTTTTTAACAACCGGGTCCACCGAACCGGGGAGAACCCACTGAATCCCACCCCTGCTGTGGCTCAGTGGTCCAAGGTGTTGTTTTCAGATGAAAGTAAATTTTGCATTTCATTTGGAAATCAAGGTGCCAGAGTCTGGAGGAAGAGTGGAGAGGCCACAATCCAAGCTGCTTGAGGTCTAGTGTAACGTTCCCACAATCAGTGATGGTTTGGGGAGCCATGTCATCTGCTAGTATACAGTTGTGGCCAAAAGTATTGACACCCCTGCAATTCTGTCAGATAATACTCAGTTTCTTCCTGAAAATAATTGCAAACACAAATTCTTTGGTATTATTATCTTCATTTAATTTGTCCTAAATGAAAAAACGCAAAAAGAATTGTCCTAAAGCCAAATTGGATATAATTCCACACCAAACATAAAAAAAGAGGGTGGACAAAAGTATTGGCACTGTTCGAAAAATCATCTGATGCTTCTCTAATTTGTGTAATTAACGGCACCTGTAACTTACCTGTGGCACCTAACAGGTGTTGGCAATAACTAAATCCAGTTGACTATGGATTAAAGTTGACTCAACCTCTGTCCTGTGTCCTTGTGTGTACCACATTGAGCATGGAGAAATGAAAAGACCAAAGAACTGTCTGAGGACTTGAGAAACCAAATTGTGAGGAAGCATGAGCAATCTCAAGGATACAAGTCCATCTCCAAAGACCTGAATGTTCCTGTGTCTACCGTGCGCAGTGTCATCAAGAAGTTTAAAGCCCATGGCACTGTGGCTAACCTCCCTAGATGTGGACGGAAAAGAAAAATTGACAAGAGATTTCAACGCAAGATTGTGCGGATGTTGGATAAAGAACCTCGACTAACATCCAAACAAGTTCAAGCTGCCCTGCAGTCCGAGGGTACAACAGTGTCAACCCGTACTATCCATTGGCGTCTGAATGAAAAGGGACTGTATGGTAGGAGACCCAGGAAAACCCCACTTCTTATCCCGAGACATAAAAAAGCCAGGCTGGAGTTTGCCAAAACTTACCTGAAAAAGCCTAAAACGTTTTGGAAGAATGTTCTCTGGTCAGAAGAGACAAAAGTAGAGCTTTTTGGGCAAAGGCATCAACATAGAGTTTACAGGAGAAAAAAAGAGGCATTCAAAGAAAAGAACACGGTCCCTACAGTCAAACATGGCGGAGGTTCCCTGATGTTTTGGGGTTGCTTTGCTGCCTCTGGCACTGGACTGCTTGACCGTGTGCATGGCATTATGAAGTCTGAAGACTACCAACAAATTTTGCAGCATAATGTAGGGCCCAGTGTGAGAAAGCTGGGTCTCCCTCAGAGGTCATGGGTCTTCCAGCAGGACAATGACCCAAAACACACTTCAAAAAGCACTAGAAAATGGTTTGAGAGAAAGCACTGGAGACTTCTAAGGTGGCCAGCAATGAGTCCAGACCTGAATCCCATAGAACACCTGTGGAGAGATCTAAAAATGGCAGTTTGGAGAAGGCACCCTTCAAATATCAGGGACCTGGAGCAGTTTGCCAAAGAAGAATGGTCTAAAATTCCAGCAGAGCATTGTAAGAAACTCATTGATGGTTGCCGGAAGCGGTTGATCGCAGTTATTTTGGCTAAAGGTTGTGCAACCAAGTATTAGGCTGAGGGTTCCAATACTTTTGTCTGGCCCATTTTTGGAGTTTTGTGTGAAATGATCAATGTTTTGCTTTTTGCTTCATTCTCTTTTGTGTTTTTTCATTTAAGACAAATTAAATGAAGATAATAATACCAAAGAATTTGTGTTTGCAATCATTTTCAGGAAGAAACTGAGTATTATCTGACAGAATTGCAGGGGTGTCAATACTTTTGGCCACAACTGTAGGTCCACTGTGTTTTATCAAGACCAAAGTCAGCGCAGCCTTCTACCAGGAAATGTTAGAGCACTTCATGCTTCCCTCTGTGGACAAGCTTTTTGGAGATGGAAATCTCATTCTCCAGCAGGGCTTGGCACCTATACACACTGCCAAAAGTACCAATTTCCTATGTGTGAATGTGTGTTTTCCTTTGCGTGTATGTGTTTTCCTATGCGTGCATGTGTGTTTTCCTATGTGTCTGAGCTTGCATGTGTGTCTTTTTCCTGTCTTTGAGAATGCATGTGTGTGTTTTTCGTATGTCTTTGAGTGTGCATGTGTGTGTTTTTTCCAATGTGTGCATATGTTTTGCAATGTGTGTGAGCATGCTTGTGTGTATTTTCCATTGTGTGCGTATATTTTGCAATGTGTGTGAGCATGCTTGTGTGTATTTTCCATTGTGTGCGTATATTTTGCAATTTGTGTAAGCTTGCATGTGTGTGTCTTTTCCAATGTGTGTGTGTTTTTCTATGTGTTTGCTCGTGCATGTGTTTTCCCTTGTGTGTGTGTGTGTGTGTATGAGCAGGCATGTGTGCATATTTTCCAATGTGTGCGTGTGTTTTGCAGTGTCGGTGAGCATGCATGTGTGTGTTTTGTAATGTGTGTGAGCATGCATGTGTGTGTCTTTTCCAATGCGTGTGTGTGTTTTTCTATGTGTTAGAGCGTGCATGTGTGAGCGTGCATGTGTGCGTATTTTCTAATGTGTGCGTGTGATTTGCAGTGTCGGTGAGCATATATGTGTGTGTTTTGCAATGTGTGTGAGCATGCATGTGTGTGTATTTTCCAATGTGTGCGTGTTTTTTGCAATGTATGTGAGCGTGCATGTGTGTGTCTTCTGCAATGTGAGTGTGAGAGTGCAGGTGTGTGTTTTTTCCAATGTGTGCGTGTGTTTTGCAGTGTGGATGAGCATGCATGTGTGTGAGCGTGCATGTGTGTGAGCGTGCATGTGTGTTTTCATATGTGTGTGTGTGTGTGTGTGGATAGCCCATAATTTCACTTTCAAATATCACATATGTATATATCAGTCCCAGCGTACCCCGTGTGGTGTAAAGTCGTTGGCCCTGGCGTATCCCATGTGGTGGATACTAGTCAGCCCCGGCGTGTCCCTTGTGATGTAAATGACATATGGTAATTAAAGGGAAGCTGTGAGCAGGATTGTGCACAGTAACTACACACAGTGTCAGGTCGGAGTCGTTATACTGATTACACTGATACCGGTGATGAAATCCGTCTGGTGGTTGTTGTGCAATCTGGATTTTCAATTTTGAGTTAATGATCTGCTCGTTCTTTGGGGCGGGTCTGTGGGGGGGGTTCATGTGGTGCTCTGATTAGGTATTCATCATTATGGCTTCTGACAGGTCACTGATCTCTCACTGACCCTCCCCTATTTTACATACTGAATATTATATATATGTCTTGGGGGAAAAAAATCCCCTTCTGCACGCCAACGGTGGCCCCTGCGCTGCAGCCTGATCGCATATGTAATGTGTATATAATTAATTTGATAAAGGTTATCCTGAAATTCTTAAAAAAAAAAAAAAAAAAAATCTGTTTGAAAATGGCACCGGCCGCGCCTGCACAGTAGCAGCTATTGGATCACCTTTATATATACACCGATAGCTGCTACTGTGCAGGTTGTGGTTTACAAATAGTGATGTCATGTTGTCGGCAAAGGCTTCATTGCACTTCTGGATTGTCATTATTGGTTTATTTTTTTATATTCCTATGACCAAACAAAAACAAATCTTGGAAAACATGTTTAAATGTGTTACTCCAAGTAATCCCCTCTCCTCGGGATATGGGATAACTTGCCAGTCTCTGGGATCCCCATAATCTCGAGAACCGGAGCTCTGAAGAGCATCATGTAAATAATGCAATGGTCGATCCTGCACACTGCGGCGCCATTCATATGTAGCTCCTCAAATAACCCCTTTAAAGCACCACTCTAGCATTTTTCTTTATTGCACAGCTGGAGTGGTACTTTAGATGTAAGCACCACTCTAGCATTTTTCTTTATTGCACAGCTGGAGTGGTACTTTAAATGTAAGTCTGCTACCCTCTGTATCATACTCGCCTTCCACTGCCTTCATTGGTCTCCAGCATTGCTCTGGTTCATCTCCTGTGAAAAGTGATCTGCTTGCAGCTCTATTGTTTCATAGAGCCGTGCAGAGGTCACTTTTCAGGACAAGTCTATGAGAGCCTCGTCCTGGCCTTGTTCTTGCTCTTATAGACTTGTATTGAGAGATTTAGAGCTTGTGATGTAACTTTTGACTTCCAGCTGTCAGAAGTTGCACTTACAAAATGGCGCCGTGGGACCGGAGTGGTGCTGAAAAGTGGGGAAGACACCGGAGGGGGAGAATATCACTGGGGCTAGGGGGTTTACACTTGAAGCACCACTCCAGTGCTGAAAAACAACAAACCGATAAAGTAAGTCAATAAAAATGCAGGGGGTGGGATGTGTTAAAGTATTTGGGCTGATGGAATTTGTGTGGCAGGGCTGCTTTTTTCTCAGTCCGGCCCTGTAGGGTGGTATAATATATAAAGACCTAGCTCTATGTGCTTCTATCAAAATGCAGTGGTATAGTGATTTACAACTGCTATGTATTTGGGTCACCCTCCGAGGGCGGTGGGGTACTCGGTACTGGGCCCGATGAGCTTCAATGGGAGTTGTCATGGCAGCTGGGACCCGGCCCGTGGCCCTAGGCGCCCATTGTAAAAGGGGGAAAAGTTCAGTGTGCTTATGATGATTAGAGTCGTGACGCCACCTGTGGTGTTCGGCAATGAAGATGTTAAGCCGACGCTGCAGACAGATCCTCTGGGACAGATGGTGTGGTGCAGCAATGATGGTATAGCCCTCCACAGGCAGGGCTGTAGTCCCAGGGCAGAGTAGGAGCAGTGACACGTAGATGGTGTAGTGTCGGGCGCAGGGGATGCAGCATTGCCGGGCAGGTTGACGCATAAATAAGTGGAGGACACCAGGGCATGTAGTTCCAAAGCTTTACTCACAGTCTGTTGTGGCACAAGAGCCTGCATCCGTGTCGTGTCCTCCGGGTCGGGAGCTCAGCCAACTTCCAGGCAAGATGAAGTACTCCTTTCCAACACTCCGCCAACATATGTGCCTTTTCTCAACTTCTCCCTCTTAGCGCCTTTAGTGAAGTACTCACAGTACTGAGTTACACAGGAGTTCCTCCTGTCAGATGTTCCTATGAACTCTACTTGTACGGCAGACAGCTGTAGCCTGCTTCGGGGGACTCCTTGCTACCTAGTCCCGGCTCACTCACGATGCTGTTGTGCCCCCAAGTCTTGTGTGGGAATAAAGTGGTGACAACTTCTATTCCTCCGGTGTCTGCTGCAGGACCATTAGTATCCATACAACTTCAGGGACCGGACCCCGGCCTTGCGCTTAGAACTTGGGAAGGGTTCTCCTCTAACCCTAATCCTTTGTTCTCTTCTTCTCCTCACGTTCCGTACTAATTCTTTCCTTCTTATGGAGAGTCAGGTTTTCTATCAATGTCCCTCTCCTGTGCCAGCAGACCCAGATCACTGAGGTCGGCTGCAGCACTTCCTTCATCCATCCTACTCAGGGGATCTCCTTTCACAGACTGACCTCGTCAGACTCCTGTGACTAACTGACTAAATCCTATCCTCTTCCCGCTCTTTTTGTGCAAACTAAACTCCACCTGCCTCCCAGCACGCTTCGTGTTCCAAGCAGGGAGCCACCAAAGGGTGCTTTGCTACACTAATATGTTGTGTGGGATGCAGGTGTTGGAGTGTGGTCAGGTGTCTCCACCTTACCTGGATGGTGGGGTACCACACCTCAAGAGGAGGTGCAGTACCTCTGTGGCGACTGAACTCTCAGGGGCGCCACATACCCCCGTTAAATACAGCACGTCTGAGGGCTGTAAAAGAAGCAAAGATGGACAAATACAGGAACATACAAAATTTTTATAATGCTAATTAAACAGTTCTTATCTAAACTTCCCAATGTGGGAGGCACTCATTCTTGAACGTTGCAAACAATTTTAACTATCTATGTTCTAATATAGTATCTATTTCAAAAGTGCTATTGGCAGTAACTCACTACCACTTCAAGTATTCTTCATCAACACATCACTTCATCTTCTCTTCTTTCACATTTTCTACTTCCTATTGTTAATCTTAAGTGACAACCGCTGATGCCTGGTTCATCACCTGTCAATTTTTAAATCCTTATTCATATATTAAGGCATTAGTCTAAACTCCATAAAGCATTCACTATTTACTTTTTCTTTTCTATCAAAAATACTAGACATTATCAATAAGTGCAATATAGACATTGAGCCAAGATGTCTTGAAAAGTCCTTATTATCAGTGAGGTAGTCCTTATTCTTAAAAGACTTATGTAAAACCAAGAATGGGCATCTAAGGAGGTGCAACTATTTACATTACAGTTCTGGATCATTCAGTGTCCATGATCTCCACAGTTCAATAAGGAAAAACGCTGTCAATAAAACTGGGCAACAAAACTGGAAACATCATGATAACAAAAATAGAAAAATAGCAAATTAGCAAACAAGCACAATGGTGCAAATACCCTCCTGGGTAATAAAGTTAGTTTTTGGTATTTTTAGTGTTGGTGGTCCCCTCCTGGGGTACTGGAAGCTGTTGACCTGGGCTGCTTCCAGGGAAGAACTTCTGGACATCTTCTTCCTGCTGACTGGCCACAAATTGCAGATACTCCTTTTCTCCTGGAGTGATGTTGGCATCTGCCTGTGTAGATGGGATGGCAGCGGAAGTAACTGCTGCCTGTGAGGGTAGCACATCAACTGCTGCTGGTGGTATCTCTGCTGCCTGTACTTCTGCAGAAGTTGCAGCTGCTACCAATGGATATGGTTCCTCAATTTCAGGAGTTACTGCAGCGGCACAACTATCTTGGTTTTTGGCCTGACATCTGGTGGTACCGGTGTCTGTGGGCGCTTATAGGGTGAAATGCGGGGACTCTGAATCTGTGGCAAAGGGAACCCATGATGCATATTAATGCTCCCCAGCCGTTCAGACTCTTCTGTCAAACCCACGAGATGCTGAATGGGACGTGCCTGCTCCAATCTCACTCTTTTCAGCAGGGACTTCTTCCACTTCCCCATCTCCGTAAGCTTAGTGCTCCTAAATTGAGAGCACAGCTCATCTAATTGTCCCATGTGGAGTTCAAGCATGCCGGCCTCAGTACACGAAAACTCCAGGGGCAACCCGTTAGGAGGGGTGGCGGTCATACCTGGAGCCTCTTGGCGGTGTACGATGTTCACTGGCGCTGTCTGACCCAAGGTCGGGGACGATGGTGGAGCAGATGGCGGCTCCAGGTCCGCAGGGGTCTCCGGTGGGACCTGCGCAGCCGCGTAGGTCCAGGCGGGAGCACAGCTTCTTCGTCCTCAGTTCCCGAGCCCTCCGGTATCTCCTCCTGGCAGGCCGCGACCAGCGGTAATTGTAGCGTGGAGGTGGAGACAGGCGCTGCTGCTGCCATTGCAGCAGCCGTCGGTTCCACCTGTGCGGCGGCAGGTACCGCAGGTGAAGGTACTGGTATGGCAACAGCGACAGCGGGTACCAATGGTGAGGGTACTGGGATTGGAGGTGCCGATGGTGTAGGCCCCTCCCGGGCGTGCTGCCAGTTCAACATCCAGAGCGCCTCCTGCCTCACCTGTAGACGGTTTGTGAGTTGGGTGATCTCAGCCTCCAGCTGCTGGCGGTCCATCTTGGAAGTCGGATCGGAGCCTTCAGCCATTGCGCCGGGGAGGTTAAGTTCAACCTCCTTGCGCTCTTCGGGCCTCCCTCCTTCCATCATGGCGTTCTCTTTTTCTTATTCTTCCTGTCTGGCCTCTTTTCCCGCCACCGGCCCGCGCTCCTCCTTCTGAGAGCGGCCGTCTTCTTCCTACTCCTCCATACCAAGCCAGTATACGAACCCCTTGGGGGGGTGGGCCATGTTGCAGTTGCATAGAAGTTCAGGCAGGGGAGGCCCAGGACAGTTCGCGGTCTTTTCTTAGGACCACCCATGTTGTCACGCCCTTCTTCTCCGCATCGGCGGCTACTTTTAGAGTCCATTTTACAATCTATCAATTTGGTTATTCTGCAATTCTCAGCAATGTTTAAGTCCAATAAATCCTAGGCACACAGAACCCGGTGGCACCGGGCTTCGTCATCCTGTTCGGGACGCCAAGTTGGGTCACCATCCCAGGGCAGTGAGGTACTCGGTACCGGGCCCGATGAGCTTCAATGGGAGTTGTCACGGCAGCTGGGACCCGGCCTGTGGCCCTAGGCGCCCATTGTAAAAGGGGGAAAAGTTCAGTGTGCTTATGATGATTAGAGTCGTGACGCCACCTGTGGTGTTCGGCAATGAAGATGTTAAGCCGACGCTGCAGACAGATCCTCTGGGACAGATGGTGTGGGGCAGCAATGATGTTATAGCCCTCCACAGGCAGGGCTGTAGTCCCAGGGCAGAGTAGGAGCAGTGACACGTAGATGGTGTAGTGTCAGGCGTAGGGGATGTAGCAGTGCCGGGCAGGTTGACGCAGGAATAAGTGGAGGACACTAGGGCATGTAGTTCCAAAGCTTTACTCACAGTCTGTTGTGGCACAAGAGCCCGCATCCGTGCCGTGTCCTCCGGGTCGGTAGCTCAGCCAACTTCCAGGCAAGATGAAGTACTCCTTTCCAACACTCCGCCAACATATGTGCCTTTTCTGAACGTCTCCCTCTTAGCGCCTTTAGTGAAGTACTCAGAGTTTTGAGTTACACTGGAGTTCCTCCTGTCAGATGTTCCTATGAACTCTACTTGTACGGCAGACAGCTGTAGCCTGCTTCGGGGACTCCTTCTACCTAGTCTCGGCTCACACATGTTGCTATTGTGCCCCAAAGTCTTGTGTGGGAATAAAGTGGTGACAACTTCTATTCCTCCGGTGTCTGCTGCAGGACCATTAGTATCCATACAACCTCGGGGACCGGACCCCGGCCTTGCGCTTTGAACTTGGGAAGGGTTCTCCTCTAACCCTAATCCTTAGTTCTCTTCTTCTCCTCACGTTCCGTACTAATTCTTTCCTTCTTATGGAGAGTCAGGCTTTCAATCAATGTCCCTCTCCTGTGCCAGTGGACCCAGATCACTGAGGTCGGCTGCAGCACTTCCTTCATCCATCCCACTCAGGGGATCTCCTTTCGTCAGACGCCTGTGATTAAGGCTAAGTGCACACGTACCGGAACTCTCGCGGAAATTACCGCGAGAATTCCGGAATTCCAGTCCGCGGGAAAATCGCATTTTAAATTCCCGCGATTTTCCCGCGGAAAAACTAGCATTTTGCAAGCGTATTTAGCTTGCAAAATGCTAGCGTTTTCCAAGCGATCTGGAGCATCGCTTGGAAAACTGATTGACAGGTTGGTCACACTCGTCAAACATAGTGTTTGACGAGTGTGACCAACTTTTTACTACTGAGGCCGCCTATGCAGCATCAGTAGTAAAATGTAGAATGTAAAAAAAAATAAAAATGGTTTTATTCTCACCCTCCGACGTCCCGCGCATCCGTTCCCAGTAATCCTTTGCGAAAATGCCCGCGATGACGTCAGTTCTCGCGGGATCGCGACGTCTCGCGGTCATTCGCGATGACGTCGCGCGAATGACCGCGAGACTTCGCGATCCCGCGAGAACAGACGTCATCGCGAGCATTTTCGCAAAGGACTACTGGGACCGGAGCGTGAAGAGAAGCGGGAAGGCTGCGCGGGATGCCGGAGGGTGAGAATAACAATATTTTTTATTTTAAATTCTATTTTTTACAGGGAAATGGTACCCAAAGCCCGGAGGACAGTCTCCTCTCCTCCGGACCGTGGGTACCATCCGCAATTGTGCTGCTTACTTTCCGCATGGTGTGCACAGCCACATGCGGGAAATAAGCGGAACAATGCATTCCTATGGGTGCGGGATCGCCGCGATTCCGCAAATTAATGAGCATGCTGCGGTTTTTACCGCGAAGCGATTCCGCCGCGGTAAAACCGCAGCATTAGCACAGCATTGCGGAATCCCATAGGAATGCATGGGATGCTTATTTTTCGCGTTTTCGCGGCAAAATCGCGCGGTTAAAACCGCCGCGGAAACGCGAAAAAAATGCAACGTGTGAACTCAGCCTAACTGACTAAATCCTATCCTCTTCCCGCTCTTTTTGTGCTAACTAAACTCCACCTGCCTCCCAGCACGCTTCGTGTTCCAAGCAGGGAGCCACCAAAGGGTGCTTTGCTATACTACTATGTTGTGTGGGATGCAGGTGTTGGAGTGTGGTCAGGTGTCTCCACTTTACCTGGATGGTGGGGTACCACACCTCAAGAGGAGGTGCAGTACCTCTGTGGCGACTGAACCCTCAGGGGCGCCACATATTATTAAGTATTGCCTAATGCTAATCAAATAGTTTATTCAGTAAACAAATAAAAGGCGACTACTAGCCCTACAACACAATGCCCCATCATAAGAAGCAATATAGCTAATTGCCTAGAGTACCCCAAATTTTGACCTGTCTAGACAGATAATCAATTTATTCATAACGTAACAGTGTCTATAATAGCTGTGCTTTAAACACTAACCAGTCAAACTAAGCCGATGTGAGGAAGGAGGTATACTGGCCCTGCATACCACCCCTGCTGTACACCTACCTATTTGCGGAGGTTGGCACCCTAAGAAGGCGAGTTAGTTTGTTGATTTTAGGAACACCATAAATAAGGTGTAGCGTCAGTGTCCCTGCGTGATCCACATCTTCCTCCACTCCCCTGGCAGGGACACCAACTCACTCACCGCTCCAGCCCTTGGCTCATGATTACCCCTGTTCACACGTGCTCCCAGGGTATGTGCATGTCTGGCAGATCCCCGGGCTCTATGCTTAGGGCGTGCTCTCGGTCTCTTAAAGATACAGTGCCCACTGTACTAAAGTGATCCCAGCCAATGCCTGGGAGACACTTATGTTTTAAGGCAGAGAAGAATACTGCAGTGCGCAGGTGCCGGACCTCTCCCGGCGCCTGCGTACTGCAGTACTCTGCTCTGCCTTCAACAGGGCTGCACAGGAACCACGACAGGCAGCAAAGAAGAGGACATCACCGTTAGAAGATGGGAGGCGCCGGACTGCAACACCCATCGGACCAAGACCGAAACGCCCCCCCGGTGAGTATAATATAACTCATTTTTCTTATCTTTCAGGTTACATCGGGTGCTTATCTACAGCATTGCAGAATGCTGTAGATAAGCCCCTGATGGTGGTGCCGTCAGCTGATACTTGAAAAATGGGGTGACAGATTCCCTTTAATGGACATGTGGACATGGCTTTACATTGGGTTTCACGCTGGTTTGTACATGCACACTCCATGCACGCTCCATAGTTTTTGTAGCAATATGCATGGTAATCTAGCTATTTCCCATTCATTATCTTCAGAGGCTGTTGGTCAAGGAGCAAAGACAGCCCACTCCTTGTGGGGCCCCTATTGAGTAAGGCTTAAGAACAAGATTTGAGTTTTCTCTGATCCCGGTGGTACCCATTAATCAAACTTATTAACTATTTCATCTATATTCTCATCATGTGAATCTATGATCTCATTTGTCTTTGCAGAAACTTTCTGGTGGTAATTGCCAAATTTAAGTTTTATGTTAATTAATAGCATAAATCAGTTCTGCCTAGTCTTTTCCCATCATTGTACTGTGTTGAGGGTAGGTCTTCTCATGTAGGACCACTTTATCATTGTGTCAGAACCTTTAAATGGCAGCATACGATAGACTAATAAATACCAGATTATATCTATATAATATTTACATAATGAAGTTTCTTTCAAGGTCTTGTTTGCATTCCTGACAATGAGAGAAAAAGCTCCTTGACGCCAATTAACTTGTTGCTGTCTATAAACTTCCTCCTTTGATGAATCTGGAGGGGTGCTCGGCCAGTGACCTCTGGAGTGGGGGGGATACTTTACTCATTTTGTTGCTTTATTTTTCTGCCGACAGTCTCTACACAATTGAGGTCCTGTGAAAAAGAGGAAGGTCTGCAGGAGGCCACATCTAACAAGGTCTATCCTCTAAGATAGGTTCCCCTTGTTCCCCGCCTCCTATATCTAGACCTATTCAGGTCTACATTTTGTAGGACTCTTTAAAACCTGCAGGACATGGATACTTTTACATAGTAAGTAGGAGCCATAAAACATCACAACAGCCAGAAATAACAGATATTCTCCTGGACAGTTTTACTGCAAAGCAGCAGGATGACAAGTCTTTTGTATGCCTCTGCTGGGTCTCAATTATATGAATGGGGATGAAGTAAAGTGTGTTTTACTGAAAGAAATCAGCCTGAATGGGGAGCCGTGATGACATATCTAAGGGAGACACAGTTGTTTATGGGGAGCTCATGCAGAATAATCCTCTCTTCTTTTCTGACATTCCTGGCTATAAGATGGCTGCTTAGGCTAGCCTAGACCCCTTACAGCTCGAGAAGAGCGATTGTGAGCCTTTTTGTGATGGATGTGTAGATCATATCTCAGCAACCAAGATGGTGTCCAATAATTAACTTGTCATAAAGTCAGAGCAGGGCAATAACAGCAGCTAGAACATGATTTTAAGGATAATCATCATGATAAGATTTTTTAATATACAGAGTCAAGCTTGATTGAAATACCCTGGAGCCATATAAAAATAGAAGAGGCAACACAGATAAGTTTTATAAATATTTTTCATTTCAATGAAGTTACAGCACATACACATGATGTTGGAATATGTTTGGTGCAACAACTCCATGACTGTCTGAGTGTTTAGTTGCTAGATTTGTATGCTGTTCACAAAGTTTGACATAAAAAAAAACCTCTCAGTGGCTCACACAGGGACAGCATGTGACTGTATTTCCAGTTTTCCTGTGTCTGTGTATGAGAGAAGCTGCCTGCTGTAGATGCTGCACAGATAGAGACACACAAATGATTTATTCCTGATCTATTAAGCTTATCATATATTGTTACTGATTGTTCCTGAATAAACATGTTCTGCTGTCACACGCTTGGAGAGTATCATGATTATCCGCTACCAACACATGATGACCTGCCCCTTTTCGTAATATGTCTGCTTCCTCTGCCCGAAGCTTCATAGGCCTTTGGTCCAGTGGATACTTTCTTCTGTGTGTAATTTTGGGTAATAAAGCCATACCTTCTGACACAAACTGATAAGGGTCATTGAGGATTTTAAAATAAATTTAGTCAGGCCATTAATCGGAGAAACAAGTGTTCGTAGGAATGCACGTTCCTGATTATCAGCCTGTCTAAGCAGGTCGGTAATCATGCCAATTGTCTGGTAAGCAGATATAAAAGTCATCATTATTGGCAGCACATAGTTTTGTTGTGTCCAACGGGTGATGTGCTGCCGATTCTATGGACATTGAACAATTATATAAACAATTGTTCTGTGTGCATAGAATTCTTCGGCCTGTGTAAACAGGTGAGTACTTGAAAGCCAATCAGCTTGCATATAGCCAAGGACTTTGCCACGCACTTCTAAAATAAGCTAGACCAAACAAGGCAAGTCTTTGTTGTCCGACCACCACAACCCCTTTGCATACCAGACCAATGCCTTAACCCCATAAATTCCCTCTCCAAAATCACTGGAGAGCTTCCTCATCTTCTCTCCAAATCACACGTCATCACTTGTGCGCTTGACCCCCATCCCATCCCATCACACCTTAACCAAGTCGGAGGCTAATGACAAAGCCTAGTTTGAGTCAGCCATTTCGGCCTTCCAGCATTTGAAAGAGTCCTACATGAGTGCTCCAGTGCTTAATCACCTGATCCTACCAAAAAGTTTCTCTTGAAGATAGATGCCTCTGTGGCACCCCTGAGGATTCAGTTGCCACAGAGGTACTGCACCTCCTCCTAAGGTGTGGTACCCCACCATCCAGGTGAGTTGGAGGCTCCTAACCACGCTCCAACACTCACATCCCACACAACATGGTAGTTCAGCAAAGCCACATTGCGGCTCCCTGCTTGGAGTGTAGCAGAGCACCTTTGGTGGCTCCCTGCTTGGAACACGAAACGTGCTGGGAGGTGGGTGGAGTTTAGAATACATAAAGAGCGGGAAGGTTTAGGGAGTCAGTCAGTCAGCGAGAGGAGAGAGGAGTGAGGATCCCTGGAAGAGGGATGGAGGAAGGAGTGCTGCAGCTGCCTCAGTGATCTGAGCCAGCTGGCACAGGAAAGGAAAGAAGGAGAAAGACATTGGTCTGAAACCTGATCTTCTATGAGAGAGAGTGATTAGTATGTAACATAGGAGTAAAAGGGAACAGAGAGGACATGGGTTAGAGGAGAACCCCGCATAGAAGTTCTAAGCGCAAGGCCGGGGCCCGGTCCCCGAGGTTGTATGGATACTGAAGGTCCTGCAGCAGACACCGGTGGAGTAGTGGGCTGTAAATGCACTACTCCCATCTAAGACTTGGGGGCACAACAGCAACGTGAATAGTGAGCCGGGACTCAGGAGAGAAGAGTCCCCGAAGCAGGCTACAGCTGTCTGCCGTACAAGTAGAGTTCTTGGGAACATCTGTCAGGAGGCACTCCAGTGTAACTCAGTACTAGGAGTATTTCACACTTAAAGGCGCTATAAGAGGAGACGTTCAGAAAGGCACATGTTGGTGGAGTGTTCGAAGGGAGCATTCCATCTGATCTGGAGGTTGACTGAGTCCCTGACCCGGAGGACACAGCACGGAGGCAGGCATCTGTGTGTGCTACAGACTGTGAGTAAAGCTTTGGAACTGCACGCCCTGGTGTCCTCCAATTATTCCTGCGCCAACACACCCTGTACCACTACATCTGGGTATCAGCTTCTACACCGCCTGCACCTGTCCTCTGCCCCTACATCTACACTGCCCTGGGGCTACAGCTCCACCTGTGGGGAGCTTCACCATCTTGGCTGCAACACACCACCAGCCCCAGAGGATCTGCATGCAGCGTCGGCCCAACATCCCACTTGCCAAACACCACAGGTGGCGTCACGAACTATTCCATTAACTACAAACCACCATTCAACACCCCTGATTACTTGGGCGCCCAGGGCCACAGACCGGGTCACTGCTGCTGTGACACATCCCCCTTACACAGGCCCGGTACCGAGTACTCTATGGCCCTGGGAGGGCAACCCAATTTTGGCGTCACGAACAGGATGACAAGACCCGATGCCATCGGGTTCTGTGTGCCTAAGATTTGTTGGACTTAAAACTTTTGAGAATGTGCAGAAGACCCAATTTGATAGACTGTAAAATGAATGTTAAAAATGGCCGCTGGCGAGGTGAAGAAGGGAGTGACAACATGGGAGGTCCTAAGAAAAGACCGTGAACTGTCCTGGGCCTCCTCTGCCTGAATTACTATGCAACGGCAACATGGCCCACCCCCCGAGGGGTTCGTATACTGAATTGGTATGGAGGCGCTGGAAGAAGACGCTGCCCCAAGAAGGAGGGGCAGAAGCCAGTGACGGGAAAGGGGCCGAGGCAGGAAGAACGCAAGAACGCCATTTTGGAGAGAGACGGGAGGAGGCCTGCGGAGCGCAGGGAGGTCATGCCGGATCTCCTTGGCGCCATGGCTGAAGGCTCCAACCCAGTGTCCGAGATGAATCGCAAGCAGCTGGAGGAAGAAATAGCCCAGCTGATGCGCAGCCTGCAACTGAGGCAGGAAGCGCTATGGACCTTGAACCTGCAGTGCGCCCAGGAGGGGCCTACACCTGCGGTACCCGCCACACCGGTACCCACCGCTGCTGCACCAGATTCTGTCCAGGCAGACTCCATGGAGCCTGCAACCACCGCCATATCGTTTCCCCTCTGCCGCCACCACCGGAGGAGTTGTACCAGGCCCTGGGAGCCGAAGCGGAGGAAGAAGAGCCTCCATCCGGACCTGACGCGGCTGCACAGGTCCTTCCAGAGGCCCCTGCGGACCCGGAGCCACCCTTAGCTCCGCCGCCATCCCCGGCATTCCACCGAACGGCACCCGCTGCCACCATGCCTGCATCGGAGCAGAGACCACGCCGCCGGGAGGCTCCATGTACGTCTGATGCCCCTGAGGTGTACCGTGGTCGCAGTGGAAGGCCAGGTCGTGTTAGATCTGGTCTGGGACCGGAATGCCAGTCCCCCAGGGAAAACAGCGGAACCCCTAATGGTGGTGCAGCGGTACCCGACGAACCGGGATAGGTCTCAGGAAGAACGGGAGGAGGAGGAAAATTGGGCTAGCTGCCAAGCAACTATACACCAGCTGGCAGCCGAGCACCGGGGAAGGGAACAGCGCAAGTTGGCTGTGCTGGGGCCTGACTTGGACCGGAAAGAGCAGGTCCATGCCGGTCACTACGGTCCCCGGGACTCAGCAGGTTGGGGGCACGTGCTAAATGTGAACCATGAGAGGGGGTTCGGCTTCATCCATGACCCCAGCCGAATTTCCGATCTGTTCTTTAACCGGAGGAATGTAGAGCCACACTTGCGGAACGGGCACCCTGCCAGGAACCTACACCCGGGAGATCATGTGATCTTTACCAGACATGAGGGACTGAGAGGCTGGTATGCGAGTAACATCAGAAGGGTCCCAGAGGATCTCATCAAGTCCTGCAGGCAGAAACCGACTACTGCCCCTCCAGCCGCAGTCATCAAACAAATAGTGTTTGTGCCTACCCCTATGTGCCAAGCTGAACCAACACCAGTCTGGCAGACAAATTTCACCCCAATGGAAGAAGATTACCTACGGACTGTTAATGCATTTTTCTCCTCTGGAAACAGCCCTAATCACCAGTTTCCAGAATCCCCAGGAGGAGACCACCACTAGCAAAAATAACTAACTCTCGTTACCCAGGAGGGTATTTGCACCGTTGTGCCTTTTGTTTTCCTATCATGGTTTAGTTTTGGTTTTTCCAGTTGTTGCCCAGTTTTGATTGGCAGCTTTCATATTGAACTGCAGAGATCATGAACGCTGAATGGTCCAGAACTCTCCTTGTAAATAGTTTGCACCTCTTTAGGTGCTCTCTTGGTTTTACATAGTTCTTCTTTCGAGGATAAGGACAACCTCATCTGGGGCATGGCTCCAACTAAGGACACTGCAAGAAATCCCGGCTGGGAGCGGTGTCCAGCACTTAGAAGAATTATCTTATCTTAAGGACATTTCCAGACTCGTGTCTACCTTTAGCACTTATTGATAATGGTTAATATATTTTTTGAAACAGAAAGATAGAAACTGATAATGTTTTAATGACAGATTTTATAGAGTATAACTGAGAGAAGAAATATAGTGAATGTTTACAGAACTTTGAATAAAGATGTTGAGGATGTGAATATAGAATTAAAAAGTACAGGTGACGAACCAGGTATCCACGGTTGTCATCCTACATCTAGAAGAGACAGTAGAAGGAGGAAAATCTGAAAGATAGTGAAAAGGAGATGTGTTGCTAGCAAATGTGAATTGATATTGAGTTTGCTTATATAGCACTTTAAATTAGGTAGCATAATTTAAGATTTAGACAGTTAATTTGTTTGTAACGTTCAAGAAACCGTGCCTCCTATATTAGGAAGTTTAGTATAAGACATGTTTATTCAGCATTACAAAATTTTGTATGTTCCTGTATTGTTAACTCTGTTTGATTTGCAGCCCACGGATGTGCTTTGCTTAACGGGGGGGATGTGGCGCCCCTGAGGGTTCAGTCGCCACAGAGGTACTGCACCTCCTCCTATGGTGTGGTGCCCCACTATCCAGGTAAGGTGGAGACACCTGACCACACTCCAACACCTGCATCCCACACAACATAGTAGTGTAGCAAAGCACCCTTTGGTGGCTCCCTGCTTGGAACACGAAGCGTGCTGGGAGGCGAGTGGAGTTTAGTTTGCACTAAAAGAGCGGGCAGAGGAGAGGATTTAGTCAGTTAGTCACAGGAGTCTAATGAGGTCAGTCTGTGAGAGGAGATCCCGAGTGGGATGGATGAAGGAAGTGCTGCAGCCGACCTCAGTGATCTGGGTCCGCTGGCACAAGAAAGGAACATTGATAGAAAGCCTGACTCTCCATAAGAAAGAAAGGATTGATACGGAATGTGAGGAGAATAAGAGAACAAGGACCAGGGTTAGAGGAGAACCCTTCCTAAGTTCGAAGCGCAAGACCGGGGTCCAGTCCCCGAGGTTGTATGGATACTAATGGTCCTGCAGCAGACACCGGAGGAATAGAAGTAGTAACCACTTTATTCCCACACCAGACTTGGGGGCACAACAGCAACGTGTGTGAGCCGAGACTAGGTAGAAGGAGTCCCCGAAGCAGGCTACAGCTGTCTGCCGTACAAGTAGAATTCTTAGGAACATCTGACAGGAGGAACTCCAGTGTAACTCAGTACTGTGAGTACTTCACTAAAAGGCGCTAAGAGGGAGACGTTCAGAAAAGGCACATATGTTGGCGGAGTGTTGGAAAGGAGTACTTCATCTTGCCTGGAAGTTGGCTGAGCTCCTGACCCAGAGGACACGGCACGGATGCGGACACCTGTACCACAACAGACTGTGAGTAAAGCTTTGGAACTACATGCCCTGGTGTCCTCCACTTATTCCTGCGCCAACCTGCTCGACACTGCTACATCCCTCCTGCGCCCGACACTACACCATCTAAGTGTCACTTCTCCTACACTGCCCTGGGGCTACAGCCCTGCCTGTGGAGGGCTATAACATCATTGCTGCACCACACCATCTGTCCCAGAGGATCTGTCGGCTTAACATCTTCCTTGCCGAACACCACAGGTGGCGTCACGAATCACTTATAAACTTTCACCACCATAAGCACACTGAAACTCCCCCTTTTGCAATGGAGCCCCAGGGCCATGAACCGGGTCACTGCTGCCGTGACAACCCCCGTTGAGAAGATCAACCGACCCAGTACCGAGCACCCCACGGCCCTGGCGAGTGAGGGCGCTCCAAATATCCTAAGTAACCACCCAAATTGAGGACAAATAAGAACAACTGCATAGTAAATGACAAAAACAAAAAGACAGCAGTCATAAAGTTCAAAAAAAGTGCTAACAACTTTATTAAACATGTAATAAATATTACCAGACAGACTGCAAAAAATGAGGCTAAAAGATGGAACTTGATGGATCACAACATCATAAGAAATTGCCCAGGGTGGGTATGCCCATGTATAGAGGTATTCACAGAGGTATATATAAAAAAGTAGTATGTGCTACAAGTAAAGTGTCCATATGGGACTACATACCCATGCTAACAGGCAATATCATCATGTAACATGGGGCGTGAGGGTCGGTCCTGTAAGGCGTTTCACTCTCCACAAGGTATTTATCTATTATACTGTGATTTTGTGTTACATGCAAAAGGTTATTTATTCACCCTGCTGTGGCATCTGCAAGGGATTGTGGCTTATATATGCCAATTAATGCATGATTTCATGATGATATTGCCTGTTAGCATGGGTGATACTCTATGTAGTCCCATATGGACACTTTACTTGTAGCACATACTACTTTGTTTTTATATATACCTCTGTGAATACTCCTATACATGGGCATACCCACCCTGGGCAATTTCTTATGATGTTGTGATCCATCAGGTTCCATCTTTTAGCCTCATTTTTTGCAGTCTGTCTGGTAATATTTATTACATGTTTAATAAAGTTGTTAGCACTTTTTTTTAACTTTATGACTGCCGTCTTTTTGTTTTTAATACTACAGATTTACAACACAAATTAACTAAATGATTACCCAAGTATTGATAGTATTTTATTTTTAACTCATTCAAGATTTTTGGTTTTTCCTTTCGGTGCAAAGATGAACAGATTTTTGGCAGTTCCAACTCTTGAACAGACCACGTGAAGTTGACCATGAGAAAAGCATGGAGATTGCAAATCGATCCCTACTACTTTCAAGGACTGTCCCTGAGCATTGTTAATGGACATTGCAAATAGAAGATGAACTGGAAACTGGAGGCGTTTAAAATCAAAAAAGAATCAGATGGAATGAGTGGAATTCTTGGAATGAAAATGTCCTCTCCTTTGGCACATCCTGTTTCTGAGCTATGTATCTAACCCTATCCTGTGTGATAATGTCTGCTGAGCTGTGTACCTAATCCTCTCCTGTGTGATACTTTCTGCTGAGCTGTGTATCTAATCCTATCATGTGTTACTGACTGCTCAGCCGTGTATCTAATCCTATCTTGTGTGATACTGACTGCTGAGCAGTGTATCTAATCCTATCCTGTGTGATACCGTCTGCTGAGCCTTGTATGTAACCCTATCCTGTGTGATACCGACTGCTGAGCCGTGTACCTAATCCTATCATGTGTGTTACTGACTGCTCAGCCGTCTATCTAATCCTATTCTGTGTGATACTGACTGCTGAGCTGTGTATCTAATCCTATCCTGTGTTATACTGACTGCTGAGCCATGTGTCTAATCCTCTCGTGTGTGGTACTGACTGCTGAGCTGTGTATCTTATCCTATCCTGTGTGATACTGACTGCTGAGCTGTGTATCTAATCCTATCATGTGTGATACTGTCTGCTGAGCCGTGTATCTATTCCTATCTTGTGTGATACTGACTGCTGAGCTGTGTATCTAATCCTATCCTGTGTGATACTGACTGCTGAGCCATGTATCTAATCCTATCCTATGTGATACTGGGCTCCCCCTGCAGTCTGTGTCAGAGGGTGGTCTGTGTTGGCACGGTAATAAATTGTGTTATTTCCAGCATTACAGAAGGATGATAACACCATAGAAATGATAAGAATAATAGGCCAAATTGTTTGGTGAATTGGAATGCGCGGGGTTAAAATTTCGCCTCACAACATAGCCCATGACGCTCTCGGGGTCCAGACGTGTGACTGTGCAAAATTTTGTGGCTGTAGCTGCGACGGTGCAGATGCCAATCCCAGACATACACACATACATACATACATACATACATACATACACTTTTTCCCCATTATGTAGATAGGGGCAAAATTGTTTGGTGAATTGGAAACCCCGGGATAAAATTCCACCTCACAACATAGCCTATGATGCTCTAGGGGTCCAGACGTGTGACTGGGCAAAATTTGGTGTCTGTAGCTGCGACGGTGCAGATGCCAGTCCTGGACATACACACATACATACATACATACACACATACACATACACACACACACACACACACACACATTGAACTTTATATATTAAAGAAGGCATTTTTTACCCGGAGCTGGAATAGATTGCTCATGTTTCTCCAGAAACCAAAAAACACAGTATTTATGCAACATGTGTACATGGACTTATAGAAGCAAAAAAGCCAGATAGCATATAGCGAAGGTTACAAAAAGATGAGAAAGTTCTGACTGCTAAGACTATGAATGAATGAACAAAAAATAAATCTGTAGGTCGGAAATAAAGATGAGCATGACACTCAGATGATGTTGTACCAACCCTAGCTAATCATAAGCCACGCCAGGAATGCCGAAAGGTAAGAGATTTGCATGCCTTCTATCCAGCCACCAGGTACAGTACCACTAATGTGGATGCTGGACCAAAGTCTAGGTAATCGAAACTCATCTACAGTCTAAAACCTCCTGGATACAGCAGGTCCATCCCGGATTGGGGTTTACGCCCTTCAGTCTCTGGCATCTGATGAATGTCCATCACTGTCACTGCCATCTCTGACATCTACTTCTACTAGGGTAGAAAAATGGTAAATGGGTGTGGCTTGGGATGTGGCTAGGACGTGGTCCAAATTTGCCATGGCCTGGATGATTTGTCACTCTTTCTACTCTTCAAGAGTTGGGAGGTATAACAGAGGCACACACCGTCTTTAAGATGTGTCTGACTCATTAAAAGGAATGTGGTCTTAATAAATAAGGTGCATCTCACTCCAACACAACACCTCATCAAGATCAGAGTGAGTAATGCTGGCTCTGAAGAATCAAGGCCTTCATTTTTCTTTGTGAATCCAGATGGGCCAAAATGTTTGCTAAATTTACTTTCTTCTCATCACTTGCCACAATTTTTCCCTCATAAATTTTTAGAAGGGCAAAAGTTTGAGTTTTAATTTTTTACTATTTATAATTAATAAACATTTCAGGATTTGTTTTATTTTGTTTTTCAGCAAGCCTCTCTGTGTCTAGCATTGCTGCTTTCATCTGTGTTTTTTGGCCTTTGAGTTATTTGGTACAACCTTGCAGTTTTATTAGTTTAAATGTATTTTTTTGTTATTTATTGCCCCCTACATTTTTATTCATCCACACTGGTTTACTCCTATTTCAAACCCTTTAATTCCCTTAAGGTCTGTACCTCTCACAATAAAACTTTAAGATGCTTTTAAAATTCTTCCATTTACTACTAGTATCTGTCTTATTATAAGGACATTTTCCCATCCAATGTGGTTAAGGAAGAACATCTCTAAGGTGATCAAATTTCACCTTCGTGAATTTTATTGTTTTTATCTCCTCTACAAGACATCCTATTAAAAGTGAAATGGAAACTATTATGCTATGGTAATTTTCTCCTAGGTGTCACCCAATCTTCACAGTTAGTTTTTTTTTTATCTGTTTGCATAAAAATTCAAAAAAGGCCGCTCCTTTAGTTGGGTACCATGCCTGGATTTATCTTCTTCAGTAGTTGACAAAAACCTGTTTCTTTTATTAACTTACGCTTTTTGGTTCCCAATTGATATCTACATAATCAAAATCCCTTAATCAACTATCTCATTGTGATTTGTTATTTCCCTTCATAATTCAATTTCCCACTACCGACACCCGTCTGACATTCCCTTCACTCCTAATGGCCCACTTTCTACTCCATAGAGGGCATTAAAACTGTCATGGTGGACTAGGGCACTGTGGTTGTTATCGTGGCATTGTGGCTGTCATGTGGACATTCATAGCAATGTGGTGATTATAGGGGCATTAAGGATGGAATAAGGAGCATACTGGCTGTCATGGAGTCTTATACCTTTTCCGCAGCATTGTGTCTGGCGTAGAAGACATAGTTGGCAGACTTGTTACACTTTATGTCCCCCACGAAGACCAATCAAAGCTTTTATTCATGTATTATGACTGACAGTATCTGACGTCAGACCTAAAACTTTCTTAGGCTATGTGCACATGGGTCGCCCTCCCAGGGCTGTGGGGTACTCGGTACCGGGCCGGTCTCTCAGAGGGGAATGTCACAGCAGCGGTGACCCGGTCCTTGGCCCTGGGCGCCCATGTAAAAGGGGTAGAGTGGTGGAATAAAGTTTATGAGTGATTCGTGACGCCACCTGTGGTATTAGGCAATGAAGATGTTAAGTAGTGCAGCTATGATGTTGTAGCCTTCCACAGGCAGGGCTGTAGTCCCAGGGCAGAGTAGATTGGTGTTGGGGAAGAGGGTGCAGTGTTTGGCACAGAGATGTAGCAGTGCTGTAGAAGTTGCAGAAAGAAGGCAAGGACACAGCGGAATGTAGTTTCTTTACCTTTACTTTGTAAGTGCAGTCCAGGGTCCAGATTACAGATGGCACAGGAGATGATTAGCCTGGAAGCAACTCAGGAATCTCTCTATTCAGATAGGTTGTGTAGTCTCCTTCCTAGCGCTTACTTGAGGTACATCCAGTACTGTGTTACACTGAAGTTCCTCCTTCTTCTTCCCTTTTGGATCTACCTCGTATTGCAGACAGCTGTAGCCTTCTATCTCCTTTGGCTCACATGTCGCTGTTCTGCCTCCGAGTCTTAGATGGGAATAGAGCATTTACAGCTTCCTATTCCTCTGGCATTCTGTTGCAGGGCCGTCAGTATCCATACAACCTTGGAGACCAGGCTCCAGATCATGCGCTCCAGCTGTGAACGAGCTCTCAACTCTGCTCAGTCCCCCAGCTTCTCTCTCCATGTCTACACATTTCGCCCTCCTCACAGAACTGACTAATTTCCCTTCCTGGCCCTCAGAGAGCACTCCTCCCCCAATTCTGGTTCAGAGCTCCCTCTGCTGGCCCGGAGTGGGAACTGTGTGGCATGTTATGGTTAACTGCTAGAGAGACCCTCTATTGCTTCCAAGCCTGACATCACCCTCCCTGGAGGAAGGCAATGCCACTGTGACGACCATACTCCTGGGGGCGCCACACACACGCTGCAGATTCTGCTGTGGATCCGCTGCGGATTTGGCCTCTGCTGATCTGCAGCAGTTCTGCAGACAGTGTACAGTACAATGTAGGTCTATGGGATTTACAATCTGCTGTGCACATGCTGCGGATTTACAAATGCTGAAAAGCTGCGGTTTTGAATCCGCAGAAAGAATTGACATGTCAATTCTTTCTGCGGTTTCCGCTGCGGTTTGCCTCCTATTCCATAGTCCAGGTGTCAAACTGCAGGGGAAAACCACTGGCCAATCCGCAGGTAACACCGCAGGTCATTTTAGCTGCGGTTTTACCTGCGGATCCGGAGATACAAATCCACGGGTGAATCCGCAGCGTGTGCACATAGCCTAAACTCTAGATAAAGCGGATTGCTAAGTGTAGATGTAATACCAATATAATGAACGCTGGCTGGTATTGTATCTAAGCATCCATGGCTACAGCGAATTACCCGTGAGTGCCTCAAATTTTGCAACAGGACATAAAATAATGCAAAGTCTTATGTTTTCCAATGGGTTCACTGATTATATATATATATATATATATATATATATATATATATATATATATATATATACACTGTGTTCCAAAATATTAAGCAAATGATATTTTTCTCTGATTTTCCTAAATAGTCGGTACAAATGACAGTCAGTCTAATAAAGGTCATCACCGGTTAGAGTATACATCAAATTTTATTGAAGAAACCTCCCAATGATAACAGTATAATCTCCAAAATGAATAAAAACTCAAATTGCACTGTTCCAAATTATTAGGCACATTAGAATTTCTAAACATTTGATATGTTTTAAAGAACTGAAAATGCTCATTTGTGGAATTTGCAGCATTAGGAGGTCACATTAACTGAACAAAAAAGCTATTTAACTCCAAAACATCCTAACAGGCCAAGTGACAAGTTAACATAGGAACCCTTCTTTGATATCACCTTCACAATTCTTGCATCCATTGAACTTGTGAGTTTTTGGAGAGTTTCTGCTTGTATTTCTTTGCATGAAGTCAGAATAGCCTCCCAGAGCTGCTGTTTTGATGTGAGCTACCTCCCACCCTCATAGATCTTTTGCTTGATGATACTCCAAAGGTTCTCCATAGGGTTGAGGTCAGGGGAAGATGGTGGCCACACCATGAGTTTATCTCCTTTTATGCCTATAGCAGTCAATAACTCAGAGGTATTCTTTGCAGCATGAGATGGTGCATTGTCATGCATGAAGATGATTTTGTTCCTGAAGGCATGTTTCTGCTTTTTATACCATGGAAGACAGCTGTCAGTCAGAAACTCTATATACTTTGCAGAGGTGATTTTCACACCTTCAGGAACCTTAAAGAGCCCTACCAGCTGTTTCCCCATGATTCCGGCCCAAAACATGACTCCTCCACCTCCTTGCTGACGTCGCAGCCTTGTTGGGACATAGTGGCCATCCACCAACCATCCACTACTCCATCCATCTGGACCATCCAGGGTTGCTCGACACTCATCAGTAAACAAGACTGTTTGAAAATTAGTCTTCATGTATGTCTGGGCCCACTGCAACCATTTCTGCTTGTGAATACTGTTTAGGGGTGGCCGAATAGTAGATTTATGCACCACAGCAAGCCTTTGAAGGATCCTACACCTTGAGGCTCGAGGGACTCCAGAGGCACCAGCAGCTTTAAATATCTGTTTGCTGGTTTCTAATGGCTTTTTAGCAGCCACTCTCTTAATCCGATGAACTTGCCTGGCAGAAACCTTCCTCATTCTGCCTTTATCAGCACGAAGACGTCTGTGCTCAGAATCAACCACAAATCTCTTAACAGTACGATGATCACATTTAAATTTTTGGGAAATATCTAATGTTTTCATCTCTTGACCAAGGCATTACACTATTTGATGCTTTTCAGCAGCAGAGAGATCCTTTTTCTTTCCTAAATTCCTTGAAACCTGTGCCCTGCTTAATAATGTGGAACATCTTTCTTAAGTAGTTTTCCTTTAATTGAGCTCATCTTGTAAACTAATTATCACAGGCGTTTGGGATTGATTTCAGTGATCCAAAGAGCCCTGATACACAATACCATCTATGAGTTTATTTGAAAAACAAAAAATTACATCTTTAGGACACTTAAATCCAATTTGCATAATAATTTGGAACACAGTGTATATACTGTATATACACACACATATATGTATATATATTTTCATGACTTGCCTTAAAGGAATAGTAATGTTCTATCTACCAGTAATCATCTACAGTGCAAGGCATGATGTCACTTATTCAGCCGTCTAAAGAACTAGTTTTCTCCCCCACTTCCCAGCATTTCCTCCTAACATGACCTTATGCTTTCCAGGTCTATTTGAATAGTTCTTGCTCTGTACAGAAGCTGATCAGTAACTATTGTGAAGGAATGTGCAAACCACTAACCTAATATTTCCCTTCCGCATCCTGCACAAATCATCATGTGCCATACTCCGTGCCATAAATAATGACTGCCACACTCCATTAGCAGAGGTTTATACAGCACAAAGAAAAAGGGGTTCTTTCTTTCTCTGCTGCTAATTCTTCCCCATGGAAATCTTGTAACATTAGGTAGCACAGGAATATTTCACATTACGGATATGGAACACATACATGTGTTTGTGTATTCAGATATGTATGGCCATATGCACAGATATAGAATTATTGAATATGTTGTGCTCAGTGTACAGTTTCCAGAAGATGTTAGGGTTAGTAGCCAACAACTACAAGAGAATATAACATGATGGCAAGACTACATGGTAGTGACAGCCTTTTATTGGAAACGACAACCTTTAGGCTTTTGTTGTAGCTGTCTTCCAGTCTGTGACATGACTAGAGACAAACGGGAAATGGTTTAAGGCTCATTTAGACATCTGGGATTCTTGTCCAAGATCTGGCTGTCATTTTTACAGAAAAAAATACCCATTATTATATATTGGCATGTTCACTGTTAAAAAAAACAGAAAGCAATAGGATGCCTCAGAGGCGTAGCTAGGGTTTTGGTTCGGGGGGGACGAAACTTCTGAGTGGGCCCCTAACCAGAGAACCTCAGATGACCGCGCTGTTGCCAAAAATAATCTATATATAAAAAGACCAATATTGATATTACCGCCATATGGTCAGTGGTAAATAATACCAGTCCTACAAGAACATATAATAGATTACAGCAGAGGTACAGATAATGACCTGCCTCTGACGTTGTTTCTGATGGAATCGTTCACTTTTCACATCTTTTCCATCTGGCCCAGACCGACATGACGGCTCCTCCAGCCAGGACTCAGCTGCTGAGAATACAAGAAAGACACATTTCACTTCTCATATTTTCAGCACTGTCCAAAACGGGACTATTCGCAACCTGCACAAACTCCTCATCCTGCTGATACCCCAATGCTGATTCGCTTCTGCCGTATGTGACCCTATTAATGCACCTGCTGTGTGGCCCTGTGTGACCTCTAAATTGTTAAGCAACTCTCTACAATATAATAATGCCTGGTGCAAGTGCCCTAGAAAACAGTGCCCACATTTTGTCCACTAGAATGTAATAATGCCCTCTGTGTACCCCTTTGACAGTCACTGTAACCTAAGTTCCCCTATAACAATAAGTGCCCACTTTACATTTAATAATGTCCCGAGTCTCCCCCCTGTACAGCTCCTCTATACACAGTATGATGCTCTCTTATACACAGTATAATCCCCCTCACTGTATATATACTGACCCCTAAATATCCCCAAACTATTTAATGGCTCCAACACTATATGATGGCCCCGTCACTATAACCCCCACACTGTATGATGGCCCGTCACTATAACCCCCACACTGTATGATGGCCCCTTAGATGGCCTTAATATAGCACAGTGGTCTCCAACCTTTCTGACCTTGAGAGCCACATTCAGCTTAGAGAGAAGGTCACAAGCCACATTCAGCTCCCACCCCCTTCAAAGTAGTGTCCACCAAAGCCCCCATTACAGGTATAATGATAACCAAAGCTTTTCCAGAGAAATATTGTATCTACTATTTTTGCAAACATATTAGTTTTGAACGCCCTTTCGGCACTTCTACTTAAACTCTAAGAATCTGTAGTGAGGCAGACAGAGGACTGCTCACACCTGGTGTGGTTGTCATTCTCTCTCCATGCCGGCATGACCAATAAAGAATCTTACTTATTCAGGTCTGGACGATTTCTAATTGGAAGACTGAAACTCCACTGACAGCATCCCCATAGTCAGCCTTTGTAGTGTAATGTACCCCAATTACAAAAATAATAACTCCAATACTCACCTCTCTTCTTCCTGGCTCCTGCGCTTCTCACTGCTCCCGCTCATCCCCTGACAGCGGGCACTGGGGCCCGCTGTCAGATGCTGAGAGGGGGATGATGGGAGAAGGAGCACTCGCTCCTTCTCTCATCAATGCGATCAGCTGTATCGGCTAGATGCCAATACAGCTGACCCTGCGTTGACAGGTGGGGGGCCCACTTCTGGCACCGGGCCCACCACTGCCTGCTCAGGGGCCCATAGGGGCCGGGCTGCAGAGCAGGGAGATCGATTCTCCCTGCTCTGCTGCAGAATGCAACTGTATCAGGGCGCTGCGCACACCGATACAGTTACAGTAGCGTAGCTCTGGGTGGGCGCCCTCAGAGCGCGGGGCCTGGGGCCACAGCCCCCTCTGCCCCCGGTAGCTACGTTACTGGGATGCCTAGTTGCATACTGGTGTGCTGTCCATTTGTCACGTTTGTTTGATAGAAGAAGCTTGAGAAACCTTCCTGCATGCAAAATATAAACTGATGAAGCTCTAATGGTGAAAACTGATACACCGATCAAACAGCAATGGAAACCTGATCCATAACACTGAGGACAATCAGTCTGTTTTACCTCAAGAAAAAAAACCCCCACTGATTTCTGAAATAGCTCCTTGCTGTACCATGCTCGAGTAGACTTCTTGTATGCAGAGATACTTCATATCCCCCCTTTTCAGAGCATCTTGATGGGATTTAGATGTAGATGTTATGACTCATCAGTGAGGTGGATTTGATAAGCCATAGGTCAAGGTGAGCAGCGGACTGCAGGCATTGATTCAGAAGAACTAGATAGGCCATAGGACCTATAGAACAGTGAGGATCAGTAGAGCAGAGTAGGAGATGTGGATAGGAATCTTGGAATAGTAGAGTCAAGTGTGCAGAGAGCACCTTGGAGCAGTAGAGCAATGCACGCAGTGCAAGCAAGCTCGTACAGTAGAACTGATTGTGCAGACTGCACTTCAGAAGAGTAGTTATGTAGACAAACAGGTACCTTGATGCAGAAGAGCTGAGTGTGTGGACAGAACAAAAGAATAAAGTCATGTTAACAGCCAAGTAGACCGATGTAGCGGAGTCAAGTGTGCAGACAGCAGCTTGGAACTAAAGACCCCCAGTTGGCAGACAAGCAATTTATTATAGCAGAGAAGAGTTTGTGGACAGCACTTTGGCACAACAAAGTCGAGTTGGCAGACAGACGCTTTGATGTAGCAGAGCCAAGTGTATGGACAGCACCTTTACAAAGAATAGTCGAGTTGGCAACAGGCAATTTGATGTAGGACAGCTGAGTGTGCAGATAGCACTTTTTAGCAGCCAAGTTGAGCTGTCCTTAAATGTCCTAACTAGAGATGAGTGAACGTGTTCGGAAAACGTTCGCCAATCTCAAATTCAGCACGAATGTAGCACTTTCGGATTCGTGTTCGAATTCCCAAACATTTTTCCTCAAAGTCCGCAAAATCGGCCACAGTTCCGTACATAATTGCGTTTTCACCAATTCTTTTTTAGGATTTTGGCTAGGATAGTGGTGCTGCATGATGTGCGGGGGAGACGTGTTTGATGTGGAGAGAGGTGAGAGATGGGGAGTAGCGACAGACTGTAGTTTTCGAGGGGTTTTTTAACTTAATCGGTGGAGATTCCGGCTGCCAATCAGGTCGCAGAAACAATCCATAACATCCAGACGAAAGGGCTTCTGTCATTGGCTGCTGAAGTCACATTTTCCTCTTCATATAAAAAGCGGATTTGTAGTTTTGGCGTTATTTTGTCAGTGTAACAACACAGAGAGGCTGCTTCTGCAGCTGCAAGTAGTCACATAGATAGGCGGTTTATACATAGGATCCTGTGTGAAATCAACCTTCCAGCATCTAAATCATTTGTGCTAATAGTGTGGTGCAGGCAGGAGGCCACATTTCATAATCTAAATCATTTGTACTAATACCGTGTTGCAGGCACTAGGCCACATTTCATAATCTAAATTGTTTGTGCTATTACTATGGTGCAGGTAGGATTCCACATTTCCTAATCTAAATCGTTTGTGCTATTACTATGGTGCAGGCAGGATTCCACATTTCATAATCTAAATTGTTTGTGCTATTACTCTGGTGCAGGTAGGATTCCACATTTCATAATCTAAATTGTTTGTGCTATTACTATGGTGCAGGTAGGATTCCACATTTCCTAATCTAAATTGTTTGTGCTAATACTGTGGTGCAGGCACTGGGCACATTTCATAATCTAAATCATTTGTACTAATACTGTGGTGCAGGCACTGGGCACATTTCATAATCTAAATCATTTGTACTAATACTGTGGTGCAGGCACTGGGCACATTTCATAATCTAAATCGTTTGTGCTATTACTATGGTGCAGGCAGGATTCCACATTTCCTAATCTAAATTGTTTGTGCTAATACTGTGGTGCAGGCACTGGGCACATTTCATAATCTAAATCGTTTGTGCTATTACTATGGTGCAGGCAGGATTCCACATTTCCTAATCTAAATTGTTTGTGCTAATACTGTGGTGCAGGCACTGGGCACATTTCATAATCTAAATTGTTTGTGCTAATACTGTGGTGCAGGCAGGAGGTCACATTTCTGAATATGAATCCTTTCTGCTAATAGTGTAGTCCAGATACACTATCTCAACAAATAAATTCTTATTGTTAATTTAGTGACAGGTGACTGACAGGTCTGAGCCTAGTGTTGTGAAACAGCTGGTTAAAAAAGGGGAAGGGTACATCCAACATGAGTAGGAAAAAGCGAGGTCATGGTGGAAGGGGGAATAGGCTTGGTGATCGACGAGTATGTGGGTTAGGTGATAATACTACTGAAAACTCTACTGTACTGAACAAACATTGTCTTGTCCTATCCAAAGACAACTGACAGCATCTGTTACTGAATGAGCTACTTGACTCCTTTCTTTGGCAGCCGCACAAAAGTATGCCTTGTAGATGAGGGCCAGAAAGAGCATTGCTCCAGTGGATGGCAAGCACTGGATTAAGTGGCCTTTTCTTCTCTTTCTCAACTTAACACATCATAAACAGTACAATTCTCAGAGGTGACACCAATTTACATTTGTCTCCCCCATGTCACAATTCTTCACCCACCCAACTGACTGTGGGGAACTACAGATGGGGGAGTCTGTAGAGCTGTTCACACATTTTATTCCATTAGCAATAGAGGTCTGTTCCCAACATTCACATAATCAAGAGGAGGAAAGCATCTGCCTAATGCCCAAAATGTTTTTCTGCTGGATCCAGGGCCGGACAAACTAGGGTCTGAGCAGAATCCAGACCCTTGTCACCAGACGTTAACCCCCGAGAATGGAGGTAGTCCTGATGAGACTCAGATACCTGAGGTACACGCAGACTGTACTGTGCTTTCAGGGCAGGAAGTGGAGGAGGTTGACTATCAGGACGAGGAGTGAGAGAACAGAGAGGATGACGATGAGGTTGTAGATCCCACTTGGAGTGAATTAAGAGGCACACAGCTGAGTAGCTCAGCAGAAGAGGAGGAAGACAAGGAGGCTACGTTGCGGCTAGCCACCAGGCATGGAGTGATGCAACCACAACAAGCAATGTATTCTCAGCCACAACTCTGGCTGTGTCAAGCAGCAGTCATGGGTCTGCAGTTCGCAGGGGCAGCAAGGGTTGCCTAGCCTAGGCCTTTTTGGAGACTGTAAAAAATGATCCAAATAACGTTATCTGCCAACTTGGAAAAAAAAAGACTCAGTACAGACAAAAATTGCAATAATTTGACTACTAAATGCATGAACCCTCACATGCGCGATAAACATGCCTTAGTCTGGGAATCTCACTGCGCTAAAATGCGGACTAGCAGGCCTCGCCAACCACCTGCCTTCCCATCAATCACATCTGCTGCTTTTTCCTCCTCCGTCACTTTAGCAAGTGTACCCACACAGGGCTCCAGCAGCAGAATCTTCACTTGTTTAAGCCCTACAGTTGGGGTGAGTGAGAGCCCGTCAGCTGTTACAGAAGTGGAGATGCCAGCTGGTTTTGTTTCAACAAGCACACCACATCTTTCGCAATCCACCATAACATCTCCGCCTGCACCTCACTCACAGTCCAGCAGCTTGGCATCTTCACCCTACTCCACCCTCTCTCAGAACAGCAGTCAGCCCTCAGTCCCGCAGTTGTAGTCACGTAAAAGAATGTTTTCTCCTGCACATGCCAAAGCTAAGAGTTTGAACTCCACCATATCCAATCTAAGGCCATCGCAGTCCCCCAGTACCAGTAGCTCAGTTGCCATTACTTCTTTAAGAAAGTTATGCCTGCGCTACACCAGCATGTCACATATATCACCCGCTCCTTGAAAAAATCTATGTCTGTCAGGGTGCATTTCACCACTGACACCTGGACTAGCAAACATGGCTAGGGGGGTTACATCTCAATGACTGGACACTGGGTGACCCTGGTGGCTGTGGGGGCAGGCAGGCAAGGGGCTGCTCCACAAGTCTTTGAATCACCAAGGTTTGCAGGACAAACCTCTGTATCTAGTGCTTTCTCTACTGCTTCTGCCTCATTCACCTCTTATAGGGTCTCCACTTTCACCCTCATCCTTTCCCTTAATGAGACATGCGTTCCAACAGTGCAGAAAGAAATCCTCCCACTTCTGTACTGCCTATCCAGGGCTCACCTTAATCAGTCAGTGTTAAATTAATATGTCTTGGAGATCGCAGTCACATAGTTCAAGAGCTATAGACAGCTATCCAGGCCAAGTTTGAGCAGTGGCTGTCTCCACTGAACCTGGAGCCAGGGAAGGCCATGAGCGATAACCTGATGGTGGCCTCACACACGTGCATTACATGGCTCACGTACTCAACTGGTGGTACACCAATTTATCCGCCACTAACCCAACCTGGATGTGCTGCTACAGAAAGCACGGTCGCTGTGTGCTCACATCTGACATTCGCACCCCGCAGATCATCGACTTGCATCACTACAGAGGTCTTGTGATGTGCCGCACATGATGCAGCGACTGTGGCAGCAGTGACAAACCCTGGTGCATTATGTCCTTTTGCATAGCTTTGGCCAATGCAGTACGGAGGTGGTGCAAATCACGCTTGCAGAGAGGACACAGACAAAAGACCTCTGCACCCTTCTGCACAGTTCTGAAATGGCTACTAAGATTTTTAGCACTGACGATGCCATCATCAGCATCACTATTCCGGTCATCTACATACTGGAGCACACATTGAATAGTCTGCAGGAAGAAGTGGTGGTTCCATAGAAAGAGGTGGAAGCAGAGGAGCATGCAGAAGGGATAACAATATCTCTAAGTTCCGGACTGTCATCGCACAGGCGGGTGCCATGGGAGGGTGGATTACAGCGATTGAGGGAACTCAGTACCAGACAAACTGTTAGTGAAGGTGCAGGAGCTGAGGAAAAAATGAAGAAGGATAAAGAGGAAGAAGTGATGGGCACATAACAATCAGGGGATGAAGATAATAATGATCCCCTCTCTGTTGTCCATGGTTGGTGGGAGGGGACGGAGGAAGCAGGCTAGGCGACAGTGTAGTTTTTAGTGTGGTGCATTTATGACACCTTTCTCATGGCTTCTGTGCCTGCTATTGCTACTGCTCCTGACTCCAACTTGGGTTGCCTGTAATGGAAGGGATGTCAGAGCCCCATTATACTATTTCTACTTTGGGGAAATTGATGCCACTTTAGTGGTGTGTAGCAATAATTTTTTGAAATGTGGAGACTCCAAGTTAGGTTTCCTTCATGTGTGTTGCCTGAACTTACTTTTAGTCAACTACCTCTGTTACTAGCCTTTAATTGTTCTAACAATAGTGGTCTACCAAGATGATATTTGTGCCACCTGAGGGTGGCTGAGGAAAAAGCCAGTTTGAGCTATTGCATGAGGTATCAGGGCTCCCAGGGCTTACACTGGTCCCTCACCCACCCCATCTTAATTTAAACTGCTGCTGGCCCAGACCCTCATACCTATTGCATGGCCCATGGCTGACTGCTGCTGTGCCATTATCAAATTTCTACTCTGGGTCAATTGATGCCACTTTTCCTGGTGTCTATCCCTAATTGTTGTAAATGTTTGGACCCCAAGTTTGGTCTCCTTCATGTGTGTTGCCTGAATTTGTCCAGGCTCTCAGAGCACCAGGCCTACATCTGTCACTCATCCAACTGTTACTGATAAATGTTTATGATAGAAATACTGGTTCAAGACCTGTCCCAAGCCCTGTCCCATGCATCAATGCTGCACAATTATACTATTTGTACTCTGGGTCAAGCGATGCCACTTTTCCTGTTGTCTGTCCATAATTTGAGCTGTATTGGCAGCTTTTTGGCCCCCTGAGGATGTTGTCTATGCATTTGGTTTTGCCTTCCATTGAATTCCATGAGATTCATTTACGATCGACGAACATGTTCGACGAACATCAGGACGTTCCTCGAATCGAAACGAACCTTGAAAGGTTCGCTCATCTTTAGCCCTAACATCAGAGGTGCATCTAGTTACTATTGAAACCTGAGACGCACTAGAGCAGAGAGAGTCAAATAATCCAAATCAAAACATTTTCACCAATATAATTATTATCAATTATTTTGGCCAAACACTTCTTTTGTTACTGTGGTTATCGGAACATATTTCGAGAAATTTATCAAGGCACCTCTTACTGAATTGGTGCATCTTTTAGGAGGTCCATGCAGCATAAAATTAAATATATAAGTAAGCCTGATGGACTGTTCTGCTTCTTACCCCTGATGACAACAATCACGCTATGTGTACATTGTCATGTGTTTTTACGGGTAATATGAATACTATGTGCTTATTTTATATTGTATGATGGTAATATACAATTTGAGTAGTGCATAGTGCAGGGTAAGGATAGAGTTAAGGGGTCGTCACACATAGCGATATCGCTAGCAATATTGCTAAAGCGTCACCGATTTTGTGACGCAGCAGCGATATTGCTAGCGATATCGCTATGTGTGACACTTACCTCTGACCGGCTCCCCCCCGCTGGCTATCGCTGATCGCGCGAGAACGTCCTGGCCTGGGCCGTTTCTCGGCGGCGGCTTCCTGCTGGGCTTCCTGCTGGTGCCAACATGCGACGCGTGGATGCGGGCGGGAGGACGTCTTCATCGCAGCATCTGACAGGTAAGTAACTACCGCCGACCGCTGGTGAGATCTGCCTGTTTGGCAGCTCACTAGCGACCATTTAGCGATTCACCAGCGATCCTGACCGGGTCGTATCATTGTTGGGATCATTGGTGCATCACTAAATGTGACGGGACCCTTAGACTTGGTTGAGTATAAGTATTGTTTGTATAGTTAAATGGCTTAGCAACTGTATAGGACACAAGATAAGGACAATAGGTTTAGTCTATAGGATAGGATACAGTTAATGGATAGAACTAGCCCAGTGGATGGGGCTAGTGGGTGTTAGTGAAAAGTGGGCAATTTCTCATAGTGGGTCAGATAAGGAAGTTCTGTGACAAGGTCAAGTTCAGGTGCAGTGGGCTGCTAGGGCCAGCATGTACCTGTCGTTCAAAGCAGTGGAAAGCCCTACTGGAATCCCGAGCAGACTCCCTTGTAGTGTGTGCAGCCCAAGGTCTGGCATAGGGGTGTGGGAGGAACGGCTCCCATCGAGTCCCCGGGCAGGGACCATGGGAGCCGTCATCTAGGTTCCGGGGGAAACGGTCCCCGGGGGACAGGATTCAGGGACGGACCACTGTGACAGACAGATGGGCTGGGGGAGGGACCAATATAAAGAAGGCGGGGAATTCCCGGGGCGATGAGTCAGCAGACCGACACAGAGAGAGCAGGAGACAGTGGGAGCGGCTGCAAGGGAGAGCGACTCACCAGTGCCAGGGAGGACGCTCACCGAGGACTCCAGAAGGACGGTACCGAGGCCTTGTTGCCCCACTCCAGTCCGCAGCCACTGCGGCCCCAGTTCAACCCACGGCCGCTGCCACTTCCCCTCAGCCCACGGCTGCGGCCTGCTCACGGTAACCCGCAGCCGCTGATGTCCCGCCTGAGCCCGCGGCTACAGCCTGTTCCCCGCCGCCAGCAGCCGCCCTGTTCTCACAAGTGGCCGCAGCAAGCACAGCACCGCTGGCGGCCATCACTGTCCCGCTTGGTCCGTAGCAGAGGCCGGGCCTCCGCTGACCGCGGACCCCCCATCGCAGCCGTTAGCTGCGCAGGTGGCCAAGCCCTTCGCCACCACACATCGCTGCCTCTGGCCCTATAAACGTTAATACAGAAAGCATCTACTTGTCTCGCGACTCGTCACTGCATCCTGCGCATCTGCGAGTACCACATTTGGTGTAGTCGGCAGGATGCAGTCTCCGAGCGCGGACAACGAGGGCCCCCGGCCCAGCATTTCTTTGGGGGCCATGCTAAGCAATCTACCCAAGTTCTCCGACAGCAATACCAAGCTGTGGAACTGGACTGAGTGAATGCGTGGGTTATTCAGGATGCATCCGCTTACCCCTGACCTAGGGGCAGAAGTGGCCCTGATGGCGTTGGATGGGAAAGCCCGGGATACCATAATGTTGAGGCCCCAGGGGCAGCGAGACACCTTCGTCAGGGTGTCACAGATCTCAGAAGAGGCCTATGGGGACCCAACTGATGTGGGGGAACTGAGAACCCAGATGTTTAGACGCATGCAGAAAGAGGGGAAAACAGTGACCCAGTATATGAATGTTTTGCAGGAACTGTTTATAGCCATTGAAAGGAAGGATGGAGTCGGCGTGGGGACCGTGGACGTAACATTACATGACCTGTTAGTGACCGGGTTACGAGACACCCTGACAAGACAGGCTTTGCGAGAGCGGGTGCGAGTAGATCCACATCTGACCTTTTCAGAGATAGGGAAGGAGGCACGGGTTCGGGAGCAGGAGCAAGAGATGACGGTCCCCGTGGGGATGGCTCGGAGTATCGAAGCATCCGTAAGCGCCATGAGCGAACCCCACTGGGTACAAAAGGTGAAGCGAGAGATACAGAGTATTAAAGGTGAACTGGCTGAAGACAAAAAAGCGGCCACAAGGAGTTGGGCAGGGCCGGGTAAAGGGGGCATGAACCATCGCGGCCCCCACCCAAGTCAGTCCCCACGACCATTCGCCGGTTACGATTGTGGAGAGTTGGGACGCTCCGCCCGAGAGTGCCCACGTTCCAGGGGAAACTCGCCCCGCTGGTCAAGAAGAGCAGAGGACCCTAAGCCGTGGAGATGCCGCCCGGAGCTGGAGCCCATCGCACGGGGTGGAGGAAGTTACGAAGACCTGGTCGCGCAGTGCCCAGTGGTATGGGCAGAGATCGAAGGCCGTGCCGTGCGATGCCTAGTAGATATGGGATCGCAAGTTACGACCATGCCAGAGACTTATTTTCGGCAGCATTTTCCCGAAGCAGTGAGACCTCAGTGGGGGACAGTGATAAAATTGGTAGCCGCCAACCAGCTACCAGTTCCTGTTGTCGGAGTAGCCTGGATGCAGATTTCAATAAGCGGCAAATCACTCGGCCGCCGGGGAGTGGTCCTGACCCAGGGAGACACCAACAGCAAACATCCAGTTCTTCTGGGTATGAACATACTATGAGAGTTCGGCAACCTCCTCCTCAATGAACCCACACAAGAGACTCTGAGCCCGGCCCAGGGGCAGGTCTTCCAGCATTTGGCGCTGGGCAAGGTCATCGCGCCTGCGGGCCCCCCGCTCGTGCTTCCTCTGGGGCAGACGGTGGTAGCTCTGCCGATCCGCGCTCCGATACCACTGGAGGACGTGAAGGTGCAGGTGGAACCATGTTACGCAGAGCGCCTGCACCCTGGCATCCTGGTGGCCCGCTCCCTGGCCACATTGTGGGAGGGGACTGTTTTGGTACGTTGTGTCAGCCTAGAAGATCAGGATATCGTCCTGAAGCCCCAGGCCGAAATGGCCAAACTAGTAAGACCATTTGAGGAGATGCTGCTGGACCCCGCAGTCCAGTTGAAGGTGCAGCCAGAAAATCCTTGGGCAGTAACGGTACGAACCCAACAGACTGCCGTATCCTCGACCCAGGAGAAAGGTCGAGCCATCCTGGAGAGAATGCGGGCCGAACTTTCCAGCCTAGCGCCAGCCCAACTTCTCCAGGTAGAGACACTTCTCGGACAATTTTACAGTGTCTTCACCAGCCACGAGGACGACTTCGGATGTACCACGGCCATCACGCATGGGATCCCCATGGCAGGAGCGGCCCCCATCCGGGAGCGATATCAGCAAATACCACCACAGCTATACCAGGAAGTGAATACTCTATTAGCCCAAATGCTCCGGAAGGGGGTCATACGAGAAAGCCAGAGCCCTTGGGCGGCCCCTATTGTCCTGGTTCGGAAAAAAGATGGCACTCTGCGTTTTTGCGAGGATTATCGGAAGTTGAATGCCTGCACCATCAAGGATTCATATCTATTGCCCCACATAGAAGAGTCTCTGTCCGCCCTGGGGAATGCGACGTACTTCTCAACCCTAGACCTGGCCAGTGGGTACTGGCAGGTGCCGATGTCGGAGGAAGACAGAGCCAAGACGGCATTCATCCTTACCATGGGACTGTTCAAGTTCAATCGGATGCCGTTTGGGCTGGCCAACGCCCCAGGAACTTTTCAGTGGTTGATGGAGCGGTGTCTAGGAGACCTCAACTTTGAAGCCACGTTGATATACCTGGACGATATTATCATCGATTCTGCCACGTTCGAGGACCACCTGAGGCAGTTGGGGCAGGTGCTCGGCCGTCTGTAGAAATACGGGTTAAAGGTAAAGCCCCAGAAATGCCACCTGTTCCACACCCAGATCGAATATCTGGGGCACACCGTCTCGGCAGAGGGCGTCCGACCATCCCTGGAAAAGGTCGCTGTCGTCCAGGGGTGGCCTACCCCCGAAATGGTAAAGGACGTGCAGCCTTCTTGGGTTTGGCTGGCTACTACCGTCGATTCATGAAGAATTTTGAATGCCAAGCTCGAGCCCTGCAAGACCTGCTGAAGGGGGCTCCCACCGGGGCGAATGGACGGAAGATCCAGTGGCAGCAACCGCAAGAGGATGCGTTTCAAGATCTCAAAGCTGCTCTCTCGGATGCCCCGGTATTGGCGTATGCGGATTTCTCACCACCGTTCATCCTGCATACAGACGGGAGCCTCCAGGGACTAGGAGCTGTGTTGTCACAGGTGCAGGACGGCTGGGAGAAAGTGATCACCTACGGTAGCCGGTCGTTGCACGACTCAGAACGTAACCCGGACAATTACAGCTCCCTTAAGCTCGAACTCCTCGCGGTAGTGTGGGCAATGACGGAGCGATTCGCAGAGTACCTGACGGGCTCCGAAGTAGTTGTGCAGACCAATAACAACCCGTTAGCCCATTTGGAGAATGCCAAACTGGGGGCCCTGGAGCAGCGGTGGGTGGCTCGGATGGCCAAATTCAAGTATAAGATCATCTATAAACGGGGTGCTGAAAACGTGCACGCCGACACACTCTCCAGAATCCGATACACCACCCCAGGAAGAAGTCGAGACGACGAATTAGAAGCAGACGAGACACCGTTCGCCCTCACCACCGCCGCGCCTACAGTCAACACGCAGGAAGTGCCTCATCCAGGGCTCCTAGGAGGGATGCTGGAACAGCCCCGTAACAAATGGATTCAGCAGCAACAGGAAGATACAGAAGTTGGACTCCTGCACCGATGAGTGGCCACCAGTAAATTGCCCATGGGCTCACAGACACAGGCTTTAACCCAAGATATGTTGCGAATGTTGCGCCAGTGGGAAAGACTAATCATCAAAAAGGGACTTTTATATCGAAAAGCCATGTCACGAACCACATCAGCTACAATATGGCAGGTGATCATGCCAGGAGCCCATCTCAACCAACTGGCCCGGGAATCCCATGAGAAGGGGGCTCAAAAGACTTTACAATGGTTGCAGCAGATAGCATACCACCCACGCTTGCACGCTGCTGTAGAAGAAGTTTGTCGAACCTGCCGCCCGTGCAAGCTTGGTGAACCCCCCCGCGCAACGAGCCCCGGTGCACACTATCATACCATCAGCCCCTCTGGAGCTTCTTATGGTGACTATCTGACTATAGGTCCGAACTATCAGGGGTATGAACATTGTCTCGTTATGGTGGACCATTTCACCAAATTCGCCGTGGTCACCTCCACTCGAGACCAAACAGCGGAGTCGGACGCCTATGCGATTTGTAAGAACTTTATTCAAGTGTACGGCTGTCCACAATGGATACATTCGGACCAAGGAGCATGCTTCCTAGGAAAAGTCATGGAAGAGCTACACCATCTTTACGGCATCGATATGTTGTGGACTACGCCGTACCACCCGCAGGGAAACGGAGCCTGCGAACAATTCAATTGCACACTAATCCAAATGCTGCATACTCTAGAGAGCGACCGCAAGGCCCGCTGGCCTGAATATGTCCCCGAGCTGGTGTGGCTATACAACAATTGGGTGCATCGAGTGACTGGTTACACCCCCTACTCATTGTTGTTCGGACGGGAAGGCAAAGGAATTACAGAGGTGGAGTTGAACCCGGAGGAGCCCCTACCCTGGACCGGGGTATCCTCGTGGGTCCGAAACCACCGGCACTGGCAGCAGACCCATCACCGTATTGTCCACACGAAACTTCAGGATCTAGAACACCAGGGGGAGCACTGCCCCCACCCATTGACTTTCAGACTGGGGATCGGGTCCTCGTACTTGATCAAGGTCCCCAAAACAAGTTAGAGCCACGGTGGGAGGTGAATCCGTACCGAGTGTTGCACCGAATAAGCCCCGATGGGCCTGTGTACGAAATACAATCAGAAGGAGACAGCGCGCCTCTCACTCGAGTTGTGCACCGAAACATGTTACGACCTTGTATGTCTACCGACCGATCCCCCGCGGCTTGAACAAATCCTCCAGGTCCCCGACCCCCTACCCACAGTCTGGGACCTGGATGATGAAGAGGACTCCCCTGTCACATCTGCGGGTCACCCCAGTAGTGACACTCCAGTAGACCCGGACATCCCACCAGAACCCACTATGCGACCACCCTCCACCACCCCAGAAGACTCCACGATACCCGAGCTTCGACGCTCCGAGCGGGGAACAGCTGGCAAACCCCTTGAACGTTACGAACAGGACCAGTTCGTATGGCGACAAGAACTGGCGTCCCGAAAGACTAGCCCGAGTCTACAAAAACCCTCGCCCGAGGACTGGCGAGCATACAGGGCGGGGGAGTGTGGGAGGAACGGCCCCCGTCGAGTGCCCGGGCCGGAATCATGGGAGCCGTCATCGAGGTTCCGGGGGAAACTGTCCCCGGGGGACAGGATTCAGGGACAGACCACTGTGACAGACAGATGGGCTGGGGGAGGGACCAATATAAAGAAGGCGGGGAATTCCCAGGGCGATGAGTCAGCAGGAGACAGTGGGAGCGACTGCAAGGGAGAGCGACTCACCAGTGCCAGGAAGGACGCTCACCGAGGACTCCAGAAGGACGGTACCGATGCGACTATCCGGGACTTGTTGCCCCGCTTCAGCCCGTGGCCACTGCGGCCCCAGTTCAACCCGCGGCCACTGCCGCTTCCCCTCAGCCCGCAGCTGCGGCCTGCTCGCGGTCACCCGCGGCCGAAGCTGTCCCGCCCGAGCCCGCGGCCAGCAGCCGCCCTGTTCTCACGAGTGGCCGCGGCAAGCACAGTCCCGCTCCGGGACAGTCACTGTCCCGCTCCGGTCCGCAGCAGAGGCTGGGCCTCCGCTGATCGCGGACCCCCTGTCGCAGCCGTTAGCTGCGCAGGTGGCCTGCCCTTCGCCACCACACATCGCTGCCGCTTGCCCCAGGCCAGGGCCTGTGGCCCAACCATCCAAGGACCCCGCCGGAGCCTGTGGGGCTCCAGTGTCATCAGCGCGCCGGAGTGCGCAAAGACTTCGTCATCATCTCAGCTACTGGGCCCAGCTGAAAGACCACCAACCCGGAAGGTGAGGGACATCTGGACGGCTAAGTTGACTTTATAATTAAGGACCCATAGTCGGCCATACCGCGGCTATATAGTGACCGGCTATTGCCGGAAGTAGTCGTGTTCTACCGTTTCATGTGTGCCTGTATAGAGCCCCTGCGAGGGCAACCCTAGTTACCCCTGTTTTTGGTGATCAGGCCGGGACTGAGGAAAGTTCCCTCTGGCCCTATAAACGTTAATACCGAAAGCATCTACTTGTCTCGCGACTCGTCACTGCATCCTGCGCACCTGCGAGTACCACAGGGGCTGCCTGGCACACTGTGTCCTCTGGCATATAGTGGAAGATGGAAGTTGTAGACGGAAGGTGGTGGATCACGGGTGCACTACTGAAGTGAACAGGAAATTCCTGAGGCTGACAGAGTCAGTGGGGATAGGGATAGTCCAGGATGAATGAGTGGTAGAGCTGAAGATGCATTGTACTAAGGAAGTAAGAAACATGAAGTGCTGTGCCCTATCCCACATGTTACACCCTGATGACCTTGAACTGACCAGTAAATGTTTGCTTGCTGCAATGAACTTGGTGTCCCTTGAAGTGTGTGCAGCACTCTTGAGAGTAAAGGCCTGGAGACAGCAGAGACCTACAAGTGAGTGTGATGCACCCCACACCTGACAGAACACTGGAACTGGGACACTGTTTTCCTGTAAAGTGCCAAAGCATAACTGTATAGCAGCTTGGCCATGACCACCACACATGGTAACTTTACAGATGCTCAAGGCTGGCTCAGATTTCTACTGCAATGTACACCAGTAAAGTTGTGTAACAATAGCCAAAACCCCTTTGGTAAAACCTGCCCAATCTTTAAAAGAGTGATGTATCTGTCTGGTGCAAAAGGGCAAAAAGATCACAAAATGTTGAGCAATGTAACACTTGTGACAAATCTTGTGACTTTTTGATGCCCGATTTCTACCAAAGAAGGGATGATAAAAGTTTTGAAAAAGATAAATTTCAGCTCACCTCTTGTAAGTTCGTAAGAACTATTGAAAAGCTCTGAGCTCTGCCAGGACGTATAATAACTCCAAGAAAAGGAAGAAAGAATATCCCCATGCGGTGAACTTTGTTGACGTTACTTGATCACAAGCAGCCATGAATGTATTTTAAACATGATACAATAAAAATCCTGGATTTTAAATTTCTGGAGCTGAACCTTTCTTCCTTTTCTTGATGATAAAAGTTTCACATTGTTCCTGAAGTCCTGGTGCTTTTTAGATGTCATTAGAAGACTTTAGAATTGCCTGATGTTCTTTCTAAATAGTTAGGGTGTGTTTACAAGCTCCATATTTGCTGCAGATTTTGTTGCGGAAAGTTCTGCAACTGCTCTACTTATATGAAGTAACCCCAGCAGATGATTTTCAGATGTAGAAATTTCTGCTGCAAAATCAGCAATGTGGACATTCTGGGCTGAGAACTCTTCCTAGTACCTCCCATGTAGATAAATGATGTGTAGTCTCTTTCCAATGGTAGACTCATATAATAATATCACTAGTGGTGAGTGATGGTGTAGATCCTTTGAATCTGATTCATCAAAGCTTTTATGCCAGTATTTTGGCATAAAAAGTTTTGAAAAGTCGCATGATTTTGGTGCACCTGGAGGCTGCGCTAAAATTATGCGACTTTTGGCATTCTACACCATTTTCACCAAGCTCCAAAAAAGTAGTTGAAGCTGGGGCATGACAGGGCTATAGTGACAACTGCTTGTCAAATTCATGATGAGTGGCAGCATTCGCTAACCCACAAATCTTACTCCAGTAGGAACTGGAGTAGGATTCGTGGTAACACACACAAAGGTGTACAGCACTCCTCCAACGCTCCTGATTCCTGTAGAGGTGTACACCTCTTCATTAAACATTACACTGCATACTGGGCTGTGATATGTGGTGAAACGCAGCCCACAGCCCAAGCAATGGGGGGGTACGTGCAACTGTGTTACACCTGGGTGAATCCAGGATATCTGGAAGTTGACATGACATCAGCGGTTGTCAGCGGAGGCTGCAGCCGGGGTCACGTGATGCGGACTGATCAAGCAGCGATAGCACCACTCAAAGGCACATATGGCAGCACAAGGAATTTACAAACATACTTAGTTATAGGGCTCATACTCACTTACGAGAGACTCGCACGATTCTCGTGCGAGTCTCTTGCATGAAAATCTGTCACTGCCGCCGGCACTGGAACCGGAGCGTGTGGCTACATGTATTTTTATGCAGCCGCAGGCTCCGGTCCCAGTGCCAGCGGCAGTGCCAGGTTTTCATGCGAGAGACTCGCACGAGAGTCGTGCGAGTCTCTCGCAAGTGAGTATGAGCCCATAAACTAACTAACTCAGCTTTCCTGTGATAAACCGCAGTTAATTTATGTTTTAAGGGGCAATCATTTTTTCACACAGGGCCTATAGGTTTGGATTTCTTTTTCCCCTTAACAATAAAGGCTTTCTTTTTAAACTACATTTTGTGTTTACTTGTTTTATCTTTGTCTAATATTTAAATTTGTTTGGTGATCTGAAACATTTACGTGTGACAAACATGTAGAAAGTTAGGAAATCAGTAAGGGTGCGAACATTTTTTTCACGCAACTGTACATCTCTTGCAAAAATTAAGAGACCGCTGCAAAATTTTCAGTTTGTCTGATTTTTATCTTAATAAGTATATTATTGAGTAAAATGTAAATTGCTCTTTATTCTATAAACTACTGACAACATGTCTCCGAATTTCCAAGCACTAAATTTTGTATTTATTTTCAGAAAATGAGAAATGGTCAAAATAACAAAAAAAATGCTAAGAAAACAAGTTCATAATCATTTAGAAACAACAATACTAATGTTTTAACTCGGGAAGAGTGCAGAAATCAATATTTTGTGGAATAACCATGATTTTTAATCACAGCTTTCATGTGTCTTGGCATGCTTTCCACCAGTCTTTCACACTGTTTTGGGTGACCTTATGCCACTCCTGGTACAAAAAAGTAAGCAGTTCTTCTTTGTTTGATGACTTGTGACTATCCATCTTCCTCTTGATTACATTCCAGAGGTTTTCAATGGGGTTCAGGACTGGAGATTGGGCTGGCCGTGACAGGGATTTGATGTGGTGGTCTTTCACCCACACATTGATTGACCTAGCTGTGTGGCATGGCACAATTTCCTGCTGGAAAAAACAGTCCTCCGAGTTGGGGAACATTGCCTGGGCAGAAGGAATCAACTGTTTTTCCAGGATAACCTTGCACTGTATGCGGCTTGATTTATACGTCTTTCGCAAAGATTAACCTGCCCAATTCCAGCCTTGCTGAAGCTTCCCCGATCATCACCGATCCTCCACCAAATTTCACAGTGGGTGCAAGACACTGTGGCTTGTACACCTCTCCAGGTCTCCTTCTAACCATCATATGACCAGGTGTTGGGCAAAGCTGAAAATTAGACTCATCAGAGATGATTACCTTACTTACTCCAGTCCTCTATGGTCCAATCCTTATAGTCTTTGGCAAACTTCAGGCTGTCTCTCCTTTGCTTCTCATTGATGAAAGGCTTTTTTCTACCTTTACATGGCTTGAGCCCTGTCTCTAGGAGCCTGTTACGAACTGTTCTTGCCATGCACTTCACCCCAGCTGTCATTTGCCATTCTTTTGGTAGGTCACTTGATGTTATCCTGCGGTTGCTGAGTGACATTCGAATAACATGAAGGTCATCCTGGTCAGTGGAGTCGTTTTTCGCCGTCTGTAGCTTTGTTGTCCCCAATGTGCCGTCTTAGAAATTTTAAGGATGGAAGCAACATGACTCTCACTGTATCCCTCTGCTAGTAAAGCCAGAATTGAGCCCTTATTTCCTCACTCAATACTTTTCTTTTCAACTCCTTTGGCATGGTTAAACATTATTTTTTCATTCCTATTACTTTTGGGATATTACTAGCACTTGTTTTGACATCCAGCTTGTCCTATTGCAAGAGGATTGTGAACACCACAGCAGGGTTTTTTATACTTTCCTTCGCTAAATAAGATTTGGTTCAGGTGATCACCTAATCAGAAGCACATTAAGTAGAATGAGCTGTACTCTGGTTGGAATTCAACTGACACTGGAATGGAACGGCTGTCAGACATGTAGAGAAGCTGATTTTTATAAAACTGTGCAGTGGTTAATTTTTGCCAGAGCTGTATATATATATGATATATAAATAAAAAAAACAAAACAAAATATATATATATATATATATATATATATATATATACATACACAATATATATATATATATATATATATATATATATATATATATATATAAATGTATTCAGTATGGGGGAGCCCGGTCCAAACTTTTCACTGGGGCCCACCAAACTCTAGTTATGCCACTGACGTAAAAGCTCATTGAGAATCAACTTAGGCAAAATGGAATACTGTTCTGTGATACGATTAATCAAAATTTGAAATTCTTTATGGAAACCATAGACATCCTGCAAACTTAAGAGGAGGGGGGAACATCCATGTTATCAGCGCCGTAGAGTTCAGAAGCCTGCATCTCTAATGGTATGAGGTCACTTAAGTGCTTATGGCATGGGCAGCTTACACATCCTGAAGGCACTATCACTTCCTAGACTTTACAGACTGTTGTGAAAAGAAGAGGAGATGATACACAGTGGTAAACATTCTCCTGTTCCAAGTTTTTCAAAGGGCCCGTTACACACAGCGATCTCGCTGGCGATATCGCTGATTGTGTGACACATCAGCGATCTCTCCAGGGAGATCGCTGTGTGTGACATCCAGCAGCGATCGCCCCCCCTCGGGGTATCACTGATCGTGCTGGATCGTCCTGGCCCGTTTTTTCATCGCTGGTCTCCCGCAGGCCAGCGCGCATCGCTGCGTGTGTGGCAGCGGGAGCCAGCGATGAGCAACGCTGCATGCTGGTTACCAACGGAAACATCGGGTTTCTAAGGGCTGCGGTGCCCTTAGAAACCCGATGTTTACCCTAGATACCAGGAGCACTGCAGGCAGGGCAGGAGGTGGAGGCAGAGCGGCGCACAGACCGGAGTAGCTCTGCTATCTGCTACTCCAGTCTGTCAGTCAGTAGCAGATAGCAGAGCTACGCCGGTCTGTCTGCGCCGCTCTGCCTCCACCTCCTGCCCTGCCTGCAGTGCACGCTGGTATCTAGGGTAAACATCGGGTTTCTAAGGGCCCTGCGGCCCTTAGAAACCCGATGTTTATGTTGGTAACCAGCGTGCTCGCTGGTCCTGATTGCTGGAGGGGCTGTCTATGTGACAGCTCACCAGCGATCAGCTAACAATGTCCCAGTGATCCCATCCACGTCGGATCGTTGGTGGGATCGCTGGGACATTGTTATGTGTAACGGTACCCTAAAATGCATTTTTGCCATCAATTTCCAGTTATTTTGAAAAGTTATTTTTTTCAAATTACCTAAATGGAAAAATGCCTAACGTTCACCTTCTGATCCATGTTCTATGTTCAGCAGTAAATAGAGTTGAGCGATACCGTCCGATACTTCAAAATATCGGATCGGAATGGATCGGCCGATCTTTAAAAAATGTATCGGTATCGCCGATGCCGATACCGGAAGTCCCATTCAAGTCTATGAGACTTCCGGTATCGGAATTGGAAAAACCCTTTCCTGCCCTTGTACAGCCTCTCGGGGGTCTGTACGGGCCTTCCGGGGGTCTCTGCCGGCCTGCCGGGGGGCTGTGCCGGCCTGCCGGTGGGCTGTGCGGACTGCCCGGGGTCTGTACCGGCCTGCCGGGGGGCTGTGCCGGCCTGCCGGTGGTCTGTGCACCCTGTGGGGGTCTGTACCGGCCTGCCAGGGGGCTGTGCCGGCCTGCCGGGGGGCTGTGCACCCTGTGGGGGTCTGTACCGGCCTGCCGGGGGGGCTGTGCTGATGTCCGGGGGTCTGTGCAGGCATCGTCCGATGGGACTACAAGTCCCATCGGGCGATGCCTGCTACCATGACAGTGATTGACACATTAGCCAATGATGGGACAGTAGTAGTCCCATCATCCGGCTAATGTGTTAAATGTTAAACAAAAAAAAACTACATACATACTACATGCATGCTACATACATACTACATGCTACATACATACCACATATATACTACATGCATGCTACATACATACTACATGCTACATACATACCATATATATACTACATGCATGCTACATGCTACATACATACCACATATATACTACATGCATGCTACATACATACTACATGCTACATACATACTACATATATGCTACATACATACTACATGCTACATACATACTACATACATACTACATGCTACATACATACTACATACATACTACATATATACTACATGCATGCTACATATATACTACATGCTACATACATACTACATACATACTACATACATACTACATGCTACATACATACTACATATATACTACATGCATGCTACATACATACTACATGCTACATACATACTACATATATACTACATGCATGCTACATGCTACATACATACCACATATATACTACATGCATGCTACATGCTACATATATACTACATGCATGCTACATACATACTACATGCTACATACATACTACATACATACTACATACATACTACATGCTACATACTACATACATACTACATATATACTACATGCATGCTACATACATACTACATGCTACATACATACCACATATATACTACATGCATGCTACATGCTACATACATACCACATATATACTACATGCATGCTACATGCTACATACATACTACATATATACTACATGCATGCTACATGCTACATACATACCACATATATACTACATGCATGCTACATACATACTACATGCTACATACATACCACATATATACTACATGCATGCTACATACATACTACATGCTACATACATACCATATATACTACATGCATGCTACATGCTACATACATACCACATATATACTACATGCATGCTACATACATACTACATATATACTACATGCATGCTACATACATACTACATGCTACATACATACTACATACATGCTACATACAATACATTCATACAATACATACATAGACATACAGTACATATAACATAGAGTAACATACTTACCAATACTTGTCACATTGTTCCCCGAAGCCATTGTCTTTTACGGAATAAATATTAACATAACAAACCACAAAAATACTCACCCATGATCCAAAGCAGTCCACGAGTGTGTCCCACGACGATCTCGGGTAGAGAACTGCAGCATCAGCTGATGCTGCCGCTCTCTACGGGCTGCAGGAATCCAATGACGGAAGGTAGGTATCCTTCCGCACTGTATTCCTCCGCCACTTAAAAAATAGTCCCTAGTCTTACTTTTGACATTGCTGTGTGAGAAAGTTCCCACGCAGCTTTTGCCATAAAGTGAGACCAGGGACTTTTTTTTTTAAGTGGCATGTATGTATTGTATGAATGTATTGTATGTAGCATGCATGTAGTATGTATGTAGTATGTATGTAGCATGTATGTAGTATGTATGTAGCATGTAGTATATATGTAGCATGCATGTAGTATGTATGTAGTATGTATTTAACACATTAGCCGGATGATGGGACTACTACTGTCCCATTATTGGCTAATGTGTCAATCACTGTCATGGTAGCAGGCATCGCCCGATGGGACTTGTAGTCCCATCGGACGATGCCTGCACAGACCCCCGGACATCAGCACAGCCCCCCGGCAGGCCGGCACAGCCCCCCGGCAGGCCGGTACAGACCCCCACAGGGTGCACAGACCACCGGCAGGCCGGCACAGCCCCCCGGCAGGCCGGTACAGACCCCGGGCAGTCCACACAGCCCCCCGGCAGGCCGGCAGAGACCCCCGGAAGGCCCGAAATGACGGCGCATCATGATGCGCACACACCGCGCATCATGATGACGTCATTTCGGCTGTCAATCAACTTTGAACTTTCGATTCCGATGCCCGATATTGAAAAAATATCGGATGTCGGTATCGGAATTCCGATACAGCAAGTATCGGCCGATACTTGCGGTATCGGAATGCTCAACACTAGCAGTAAATAAAATATGGTGGTAAGAGATTTCTTAATCATTGCATTATTGTTTTCTTTACAGTTTACACTTCATCCCAACTTTTTGGGAATTGGGGTTGTACTGATATATTAATATTAGTTCCCCAAAATCACATCCCCAACACATTTGTTAAAATAAAGTGGCCAACCTATTTGAGAGATACATATTTTGCACCATTATAGTGAAGATTAGGTGAGTAAAGACAACTGAATACGTCTTAATATTTGTATAAACTATTCTGTTTGCAGTAGCTCAAAATATTGCAAAAACAGATATCAGTAGCATAATGAAATTCTATCATTACTTTATGAAGTGAAGGTCAGCAAATCCAGGAAGATGCAACAACCGTGAGGTATTTCCAGAACAGCAGCAAAAACCATAAGGATCCTATGATTAAATAGATTTTTCCGAAGTTTTTAACAAGGAGACCAAGAGTTCCCAATGCTCAGATTAGAGGCCAAGTAAATGCTCAGTTTAGTTCAGGCAGTAGACACATCTCACCAAATTTAGAGGAGACTGTGAATCATGCTTTCATGGTAGAAATGCGGCAAAGAAACCTCTACTGAAGGAGTATTATAAAACAAGGAAAGAGAAGCTTTTTTAAGGCCAAGGAACACACGAAAGAGGCATCTGAAGAGTGGAAATGTTCCCTTTGGTCTGATTAGTTTATTGCATTGTTACGAGATGCAAAGAAGGTTATGTCTGCTAGCTCTCAACAGTGGCGGAGTTGGAATCCTGTGAGCATCAGACAAGTTTGTATTTCAGGTCTCCCTCCCCAAAGGCCAAAAGTGACAACTGTAAACACTTCTCCAATAAAAGACATTATGTATCCCACAGTATAGATAACATGACCTGAAATGGTTGAATTGTCCTATGAGCATTGCTGAACTCTAAAAAAAATCCAGGTAGATAACAACAGTGTTTAGTCACCTCACTTCTGCCCAGGCGGTAGAGAGCTGATTCTTCTGCCACTTCCAAAAAAAATAGAGTCCAAGCAGTATAATAGCTAGTCCCTCTGGAGTACAGAACCCAGCAATCCAGAGATGGTAACTTCATAGAAACTGTGGCCCTCTTCACCTTGGATCCTGCTGTTATGTAATAATGATGGACTGTTCTGCTGCATTCCCACCCCTGAAGACAACAATCTCGCTGAATACAGTGTCATGCTGTTTTACATGTAATGTGAATGGTGATGTGTGTCGTATATAATGTTTTATAGTAATGTACAGCATGAAAGTCATTTAAAGTGTTAATGTATAATGTGAGTAGTGCAGGGTAAGCAGAGGATTAGATTAGGGATTAGATAAATAATGTTCATATAGTAAGTGGTTTAGGAATAGCATAGGACATACTGTAAGAAGGTGGGGTCCGTTGGATGCAGTGAATAGCCGGAGACAGAGAAGGGCTTATCAAGGGTTTACTGAACAGGCAATTAACAAGTAATACTCCATGCAGGAAGGCAAGACCAGTAAAGGAGCAGCGGAAATTACATACAAACACAATGCTCGGGAATAAGATATATAAAAACATGGTAACTTATTGGTTGCAGTTCTTGCAGGGAAAAGGCTGGAAAATCACGCAATGGCATCGCAAATCGTGGAAAAAGTCTCTGGCTCTGCTACGGAGATACGAGAAGCACTGTCTCCCGACGGTGCTGATGCATTCGGTCATGCTTAACTTGAGTGCGCCGAAACATGGAAACAGTCCTTTATGTGGATTCCTCAAAAATGGCGCCAGACACAGGACATGGGCACGCTTACAGGCCGCGGCAGCTGCCAGCCTTACAGAGTAGTCTCTAGGCAGTTTATCCTCTATCACAGGCAAAACAAGGGTATCCGAAAGTACGGGTTCAGACGGTAGATTAATAGCGTCAAAGGAAGTCTTAAGGTCGGCACGCTGAGGATTGTGTGACGTGGCGTTGTCAGCGTGAGCTGCGGAGAGGGAGTCAACCGTCTCTTGTCACCTTCCCGCCAAGTCTGACCCGTTCCCATGCTCAGGTCTCCTTTTATACCCCGTGCCTCTTGCTGTCTAACAGAAAGGTCTCTCCTTCCTAGAAGAACCCTCCCCCGCCAACAGTAGTGACAGTCTGATAGTTCCGGCTTTAAAGGGCACCGGACACCCCTGACTCTGTCTCGGCTCATCTTCTTACAATACAATAAGGCCAGGCATTTTTAATCAAACCAGGGCCATTTCCCCTCCACAGAGATATAGACTTCAGTCCTAACAGAGGATTTTTCATAGGTTCCCATTCACATGGAGATTACAGTCTTAGTGAGGATTGGCATAGAATAGGGACCTGGAAAATGAGAAATGCCTTAACGTGGCTTCCAGGTACACATAACTTGGCCATTTTATGTGCTAAACTTTCTCAATTTTTCATACTTCTAATGCAGTAATGCAATTCATTATTCATTTTTCATGTTTGCATGGTTTGGCACTACAGTGTGCTTCCTTTTTTGCTTGAATGTATATGAGTTGGTGACTCTAGGTTAAGCACCTGTTCAGACTATGCTTATGCTTGGATGTGACGGTCAGTTTTTGAAATTAGTCTACAGTATCGGACATAGTTGATGATGGAACTAGCCCAGTGGGTGGGAACTAGTGTTAATTATAGGTGGACACTTACTGATAGAGAGGGAGATTGAGAAGTGTAGTAACAAGTCCAAGTTCAAGTCCAGTTACTCCTAGGGTCAGCATGTGACTACCATTCGAGGCAGTGGGACACCATACTAGAATCCCAAGCAGGCTCTCCCATCGTGCCCAGAGGCCAAGGTGTGGCATAAGAGCTGCTGGGCACATCGTGTCCTTTGGCGTAAAAGGGAAGATGGACAGGGACATGTAAAGTTGAAAGGTAATGGATCCCGGGTGCACTACCGAACGGGAAGGGAGAACCCTAGTGCCAGCAGACCAAGTGGGCGAAGGGATGCTCAAAGAGGAACAGATGGTAGGACTGAAGATGTGTTGTGCTAAGAAAGTAAGGAGTATAAAGTGTTGTGCCCTATCCCACATGTTGCCACTTGATGAACTTGAACTGTGCATTGTGATTGCTATAAGTGTGTGCTAGAAGTGTGAAGATTAATTTAAGAATTAAAACCAGAAGGATGTATACAGACTGTGCCCTGCTACCTGCCACCATCGCACTCTAACAAGCATCTCTATTCTTCCGACAGGTATGTCCATCCACCCAGCTCTCCTGCTCTCCTGCTGTCTGTCTATGAAGGACACACAGTGCATCACCCAGCTTTGCACATAGACTTGCCTCTGCACCTAGCATTCACATGGTATGTCCATCCACCCAGCTCTCCTGCTGTCTGTCTATGAAGGACACACAGTGCATCACCCAGCTTTGCACATAGACTTGCCTCTGCACCTAGCATTCACATGGTATGTCCATCCACCCAGCTCTCCTGCTCTCCTGCTGTCTGTCTATGAAGGACACACAGTGCATCACCCAGCTTTGCACATAGACTTGCCTCTGCACCTAGCATTCACATGGTATGTCCATCCACCCAGCTCTCCTGCTGTCTGTCTATGAAGGACACACAGTGCATCACCCAGCTTTGCACATAGACTTGCCTCTGCACCTAGCATTCACATGGTATGTCCATCCACCCAGCTCTCCTGCTCTCCTGCTGTCTGTCTATGAAGGACACACAGTGCATCACCCAGCTTTGCACATAGACTTGCCTCTGCACCTAGCATTCACATGGTATGTCCATCCACCCAGCTCTCCTGCTCTCCTGCTGTCTGTCTATGAAGGACACACAGTGCATCACCCAGCTTTGCACATAGACTTGCCTCTGCACCTAGCATTCACATGGTATGTCCATCCACCCAGCTCTCCTGCTCTCCTGCTGTCTGTCTATGAAGGACACACAGTGCATCACCCAGCTTTGCACATAGACTTGCCTCTGCACCTAGCATTCACATGGTATGTCCATCCACCCAGCTCTCCTGCTGTCTGTCTATGAAGGACACACAGTGCATCACCCAGCTTTGCACATAGACTTGCCTCTGCACCTAGCATTCACATGGTATGCCTTTCAGCTTACCCCAGTGTTATTTATGACCTTGTTTACTCTGGCTTGATCATATACATCTGGTCCACTCTTAATTGTCTGGCCAAGATGAGCAGAGACCACTCCTCTCTGCTTCACACCTGACTGCACTTAGTTGTACATATATTGCAGAGCACAAGTCTGCATAGACTTCAGTCTGCATTGTGATTGCTATAAGTGTGTGCTAGAAGTGTGAAGATTAATTTAAGAATTAAAACCAGAATTGAAGCAGAAGGGAACTGGACACAGTCACTGTAAACAATGTTTCTGTTTGTTTTCACTTTCACCCCAATAATCCTTCACTTTCTGCTAATTCCCCTAATCCCTACTCCTAGTAAGGAACTGTTCATCTCTTCTTCAATCCTCCCCATCCACCTCACCTCCGCCTCAAAACTGTTCCTTAACATACAATCCTCTGTCTCCAAACACAGACAGCCCCCTCATGCCCTCTCCTGCTCCCACCTGGTAACACTTTCTCTGCTCCTTCTCACTGCTGGTGATATCTCTCCAAATCCTGGTCCTCCTCACCACATTCCCACAGTCATTTCTACCTCCCATCCACACTCTATCACAACCTTCCGTAACCTCTCCAACCTTATACCCATTCACCCAGCCCCCGCTTCCCCAGTCCCACTAACAGGAGCTCTGTGGAACGCTCGCTCTGTCTGCAACAAGCTTTCCTACATCCATGATCTTTTTGTTACTACCAAACTCTCCTTCCTCGCCATCACCGAAACCTGGCTCACCCCTTCTGACACAGCCTCTCCTGCTGCACTTTCGTATGGCGGCTTCCACCTTTCTCACACCCCCCGCCCCAGCAGCAAACATGGTGGAGGAGTTGGTTTTCTCCTGTCAGATACCTGCTCCTTCACCCCAATCCCACTGCCACCCTCTGTTACCCTCCCTTCCTTTGAGGTGCACTCTGTGCGCATCTACTCCCCCTCCAACCTCCAACTGGCTGTCATCTACCGCCCCCCCAGGGCCAGCCACCACCTTCTTTGACCACTTCACCACCTGGTTACTTCATTTCCTTTCCGCGGACATCCCTACTATCATCATGGGCGACTTCAACATCCCCATTGACACTTCCCTCTCAGCTGCCACTAAACTTCTATCTCTCACTTCCTCCTTCGGCCTCACTCAATGGTCTTCTACAGCCACCCACAAAGATGGCCACACACTGGACCTCATCTTCACCCGCCTCTGCTCCCTATCTAACCTCTCTAACTCACCTCTTCCTCTCTCTGACCACAACCTGCTCACATTCTCTTCCCTCTTCACTCCATGTCTACAATCCCCACCCCACAAACTTTCACACCCTCGCAGGAATCTTAAACACCTTGACCTACACTCATTCTCCGAATCCCTCCTCCCTCTTACAGATATAAGTTCCTTACACAATGCGGATGACGCTGCCGCTCTATATAACACCACAATAGCTGTAGCTTTGGAATCCGCTGCCCCACTTACACATACCAAAACTCGCAAAATCAACAGACAGCCCTGGCACACCAGCCTGACCAAAGAGCTGAGGCGAGCTTCCAGGGCTGCTGAGTGCAGATGGAAAAGATCCACTCCAACGAGCATTTCATCGCATTCAAACAGTCCCTCACTACTTTCAAGACCACACTCGCCACAGCTAAACAAACCTACTTCTCATCTCTCATATCCTCCCTGTCTCACAACCCTAAACAGTTATTCAACACCTTCAATTCTCTCCTCCGCCCCCCAGCACCTCCTCCCTCCCCACTCATCTCAGCTGAAGACTTTGCCTCATTTTTCAAGCAGAAAATTGATAACATCAGGGACAGTTTTGGTCAACAACCCCCAGAGCCCTTCCTCCCGACTTCCCAGCCCTCCACCTTCAAAACCAACTTCTCCACCATTACAGAAGATCGACTCTCCACTCTACTCTCAAGATCACATCTCACCACCTGTGCACTCGACCCGATCCCATCCCACTTCATCCCAAACCTCACCACAGTCTTCATCCCAACCCTAACCCATCTCTTCAACCTATCACTAACAACTGGTGTTTTCCCCTCAAGCTTTAAACATGCCTCCATCACACCTATCCTCAAAAAGCCCTCTCTTGACCCATCCTCTGTATCTAGCTATCGCCCTATATCACTTCTCCCATACGCCTCCAAGCTACTGGAACAACACGTCTACCTTGAACTGTCCTCCCATCTCTCTTCTTGCTCCCTCTTCGACCGCTTACAATCTGGCTTCCGGTCACACCACTCCACTGAAACTGCCCTTACTAAGGTCACCAATGACCTCTTAACTGCCAAGAGCAAGCGACACTACTCTGTCCTCCTCCTCCTGGACCTGTCGGCTGCCTTTGACACAGTGGACCATTCCCTATTATTACAGACCCTCTCATCCCTCGGCATCACAGACTTGGCCCTCTCCTGGATCTCATCATACCTAACAGACCGGACATTCAGCGTCTCCCACTCACACACCACCTCCTCACCTCGCCCCCTATCTGTCGGAGTCCCACAAGGTTCAGTCCTAGGGCCCCTGCTGTTCTCTATTTACACCTTTGGCCTGGGACAGCTCATAGAATCTCATGGCTTTCAGTATCATCTTTATGCTGATGACACACAGATCTACATCTCTGGACCAGATATCACCTCCCTACTAACCAGAATCCCTCAATGTCTGTCCACTATTTCATCCTTCTTCTCCACTAGATATCTGAAACTCAACATGGACAAAACAGAATTCATCATCTTTCCCCCATCTCACGTGACCCCCCCTACGAACCTATCAATTACAGTAAATGACTGCCCACTCTCCCCAGTCCCACAAGCTCGCTGCCTCGGAGTAATCCTTGACGCTGATCTCTCCTTCAAACCACATATCCAAACCCTTTCCACTTCCTGCCGACTTCAACTCAAAAATATTTCACGCATCCGTTCATTCCTCACCCAAGAATCTGCAAAAACCCTAGTCCATGCCCTCATCATCTCTCGCCTTGACTACTGCAACCTCATGCTCTGCGGCCTCCCCTCAAACACTCTCGCACCCCTCCAATCTATTCTAAACTCTGCTGCCCGACTAATCCACCTGTCCCCCCGCTATTCCCCAGCTTCTCCCCTCTGTCAATCCCTTCACTGGCTCCCAATTGCCCAGAGACTCCATTACAAAACCCTAACCATGACATACAAAGCCATCCACAACTTGTCTCCTCCATACATCTGTGACCTCGTCTCCCGGTACTTTCCTGCACGCAACCTCCGATCCTCACAAGATCTCCTTCTCTACTCCCCTCTTATCTCCTCTTCCCACAATCGCATACAAGATTTCTCTCGCGCATCACCCCTACTCTGGAACTCTCTACCACAACATATCAGACTCTCACCTACCATCGAAACCTTCAAAAAGAGCCTGAAGACCCACCTCTTCCGACAAGCCTATAACCTGCAGTAACCACCGATCGACCAAACCGCTGCACAACCAGCTCTACCCTCGCCTACTGTATTATCACCCATCCCTTGAAGATTGTGAGCCCTCGCGGGCAGGGTCCTCTCTCCTCCTGTACCAGTTATGACTTGTATTGTTTAAGATTATTGTACTTGTTTTTATGTATACCCCTCCTCACATGTAAAGCGCCATGGAATAAATGGCGCTATAACAATAAATAATAATAATAATAATAATAACTGACTAGTAAACAATTGCTTGTTGTAATGAACTTGGTGTCCCCTGAATTTTGTGCAGTGGAGATGGAAGCCTGGAGACAGCAGAGGCCTCAGGCCTTCAACTGAGTATGATGCACCCCACACTTGACATCACACTGGGATTCGGACACACTCAGTTCTTGTGCTCAATAGTCCTCTGGCAGCTTTGTCCCTTACAGGGGTAAGGAAAACTCCCAGCAGGGGAGCACAACCTGCCACGGGCCAGCCTGCCCCTGTCCCAGCCCCTAAATTAACTCTTTGCTATCCCTAAACTACATACATTTCAATAGACAATGATGATACAGTAAGACATAGCAAGCACAGCACATACAGTAAACAATACACATTAATGACCACATACATGGAAAGAGAGAGGGGAGGCAGATGAGGGTCTCTGCAACCTCCATATACCCCTCCCCCCTAAAACATGGTCATCCCTGACCATGACCATACCTGCGGGTTAAAAACAGCAAATATATATAAAACAGTAAGAACAGTACAAAGAGTCTCAGTTTATCTTGTAGGGAGTCTGCCTGACCCTGGTCCCCTTGCTCCTGGGATCGGCAAAACAGTCATACTGGCCCGATGGCCAACTTATCCTACAGTCTTGACCCGGCTCGATCCTTGGGTTTTCCTGACCAAGCTCTCCCCCTCCTTCCTTTGACCAGACCATGGGCTTAGCAGCAATTTGGTGGGCTGTGATCAACAGGGGGCTAGTCCAGGGTAAACAGGGGACAAAGTTCTGAGCTAAGAGAGTTCAGTCCTTGCAACAGCCGCACGCCTAGTCCCTGTCAGGCAACCCTCATAGGTTATCAGGCCCGTGATCCAGCAAGGGGTGCGCAAACGTGCGCAAATAAACTTGGAAGAGGGGGGTAAACAATACACAGTTCTTCATCTGTGACCATGGTGGCCACACCTGATGCCTCAGTCCCTTGGTGCCATACAGGGCTCACTGCACTCATAGGGACGCGGAACAGTCCCTTTTCACTTATCAGGTGCAACTGGTACAACTCACATTTTCTCTTAAAGGGGCCGCATTACTCAATACACGGCTGTGGGTTACTGTGGTGGGCCGCATGCGGACCCTGCAAAACAATATAGGTGTGGGACAAGGATCTGCTGGAGGAGGAGTCTCCACTGTTCCTTCTGCTCCACAACCCCTCCAGTGGCGGTCCCAAAGCTCCCAGAGCTTCCGGCTCTGCTGCTACGTTTGTGGCCACCTCACTGCGTCTAGGCGCCACTTCCTCCTGCTTAGCTGTCGGACCTGCAGCCGCGGCAAGTGGCCATTCTCCATACTGACCCTCCAGTGGTGGGTCGTCCTCTGGATCGGAGGCCTTCCTCATGGCCACCGCATATGGCCCTTGGGGCCCCTGCTCCTTGATGAATGCGACACGATCTCGTAGCTGCAGGGGACCTCCAGAAACAACAGATCCGGCATTAACATATACCTTTGCTCCAGTTTCGACCTCCTGGATAAAGCCGTATCCCCTTGCAAAGTCAAGATGCCGGACCACACTGCTGGTCATCCGACCAGCTGCATCTCCCCCCCAGGGCGCTGTAATTTTCTGACAATGCGGCGCTCTCTCCGCTTCTTTTTCCAGAACATGCTCCGGATCCACTGAGCCTCGCCTGCAATGGGCATACAGGGCTCCTCGATGTACGTAATGAGCGCGCCCGACAGGAGCAGACCGGGAGGACACAGATGTCACCAATATCATAGACTATGGCGGGGCTACAGGAGATGCAGGGACAGCAGTCAGGGCAGCAGGTCGTTTGGACGGAAACTTCCTATTCACCACTGCTGCATCCAATGACCGTTCTCCTGTGCGGCTGCGAGGTCTGGTGATTGCAGCCGCAACGATCCCCCTCAGTGCAGCCTCTAATATCCTCTGGGCTCCTTCCGGTTCTGGCTCCTCCAGTTCCACAGGTGATTTGCTCTCCACCGGCTGCTTGTGTGGCCGCCGGAAAGAATGCCATTCCTCGAGCTCCTTTGACCACCAGGCCTTGAAGCGCAGGCCTGTCTCCGCCCGGGCCACGGATCGACTCCAGTCCTGGCGGCCGATGCCGCCGTGGAAAGATGTGTTGTGCCTCTCCATCACGTCCAACAATGGCATCTCGTCCATTAACATGTAGTCACTATTTGCCAGGCTCCTCCCATTCGTGGTTGGGGTCACTTCCTGTGGCTCCACCCGTTTCTTCACATTCTGTTGTGGGGGGCATCCATCACAGCGGGGTGCAGCCTTCTTTCTTTTTTCTAGCACTAAATCTCTTGCATGATGCCCACAAAAAGGGGCACCCTCCTTCATTTTCGCGCCACTGGCTGTCTCCTTACCGGTGTTTGGCGCCATATTAAAGTCACTGTCAGTCGCCATCTTCAGTTCCTTCACAGCAGTCAAGAATTCACAAGGCTCGGGAGTCTTCTTCATCAGCATTTCAAAATCACTGTCAGTCCCTCATCCGGTTCCAATTAGGAAAGGTGCCAGGAACACCATCTCAGCTGCTCCCGCCCCAGTCGTAGACCCCGGATCCTTCTCTGGCAGTCTTAGGGTTTCAGGGCTGCTGGGTTTGATCCAGCCAACTACGTCAAATGTAATAAGGTGGCACAGGGTGATAGTCGTGGGCGAGTCCACTAAGGCATAGTCAGTGAGCACCCCAGCCCCTTGTACATGAATAGACAGTTCTAGTCCCAGCTTCAGGTCACAATGGGTTACCTCAGAATCACAGCTGCTCTCCATGTTGGAACGGCATCCTCTAGATGCACAACACATAACATGTTGTAGGGCCCAACAGTGGCAACTTATATTTAATAAAGGTGATGAAGAAAAGCTTTCCATATTCACAGCAACGGCTAAACCAGTCCAGGCAATAAATCCCAGTAGGCTCTCCTGAGCTCAAAGTCTATGGTGGGACACACATTCAGTCCTTGTGTCCAATAGTCCCCAGCTGGCAGCTTTGTTCCCTCCAGGGGTATGGCAAGCTCCTAGCAGGGGAGCACACCCTGCCATGGGCCAGCCTGCCAGGGCACTGAACTGCAGACAGGGACTTCCTGACCCAGCCCCCTTAATTAACTCTTTGCTATCCCTAAACTACATACATTGCAAAAAACAATGGTGATACAGTAAGACAAAGCAAACACAGCACATACACTAAACATTACAGGACAATACATAATAATGACATCATACATGGAAGGAGAGAGGGGAAGCAGATGAGGGTCTCCACCATCTCCTTACATCGCAACAAGGTGTACCAATTGGGACATTCTATCGCTAGTATTAACCCCTTTATCACATTAGACGTATAGGTATATCTAAAGCTGGCTCCCCCCTGTTTGCTACTGGCTTTCACGCTGAGCCCACAACTTTTACGACACATGTCAGCTGATTTCATCAGCTGACATGTGCCCCTAACAGCCGTGGGTGGAATCCCGATCCACCCGGGGCTGTTAGCATGTTAAATACCACTGTCAATCTCTGACAGCGGTATTTAACATACTCTCGCCAGAAGTGTGTCACTAATCCCACCCATCGACGATCGTGGCACATGACTGCGAGTCGCATATAGGTTGACATGACAACCTGGTGTCTACAGGAGACTCCTGTGGTTGTCATTGCTGGATAGCTTTGAGTACCTCCCAGCAGTCGGCACTCATAGCAAGTGAGTATTTCTGCTACACAGAGCAGGGCTGCAGCCCTGCTCTGTAAAGCACAAGCAATCGGAGTATCACAGCTTCTAGTCTCCCATGGAGACTATTGAAGCAATTGTAAAGTAAAAAAAATGTTTTAAAAAGTATTTTTTTAAAAATTCAAATCACCCCCCCATTCGTCGCATTGAAAATAAAACAATAAAACCAATAAAATGTATTATTGCCAAGTTCAGAATCACCCGATCTATCAATATAAAAAAATAATTAATCCAGTGGGTAAATGACGTAACGAGAAAAAAAATTAAAAAAAGTTTTTTTGGACACTACAACATTGCATTAAAATGCAATAACAGGAGATCAAAAGATCGCATGAACCAATAGCGATAAATAACAGGCAATTAAAAGATCATATGAAACAATAGCGATATAGAAGGAACAATACAATCAGATATATTAAAATATAATATTTGTATTAATTTATCAAGTTAAAAAATATACAACATATATATTAAAGTGCAAAAATATATTCAGAGTTGATATATATAGTATGGACTACTATGGGGTACTATGTGACCTGTCACACATGGAGCATAAGAACAGTAATGGAACAATGAAAGAACAGACCAATACATTCAATCTGAATAAATGCTAAAATAACATTCTGAATGTGTATGGCAGCATAGAATATCTGGCCATGTGGTTACCAATCAAGTGCTGCTAGACGCATTCACTAATACATATTGGCTACACAGGCAGTGTGCATATGTACAGTATATGTGTATAGTTGTCTATGATGTTCAGCTGTAGTACAAGTATAAACCCACTAAATAAGGCTGGCACTAGTACATAAGAGTCACTGTATGATAAATAGTGAATTACCTGTAGCCATGATGAAGTAACAAATAAAGAGAAAAGTATATGCACACAAATAGGGATCACCATACACTAATATAGTCAAAAATCAAATTTTATTATAGTGAACACAACAAGCAAACACTTAGTTTAAAAACAATTAAATTGTCTGAACTCACAGACACACATAGACAAACAAAAACAATGGGTCATGTTAATAGACAGTTAAATACTGTGGGCCCCAGAATTAACCATTTAATCAAATAACAAATATCTACTGAATTTCAATATCTGGGATCTAACACCACAGGTTAACAATCCCAATCTTATTCATTGTCATAATATCATGGTGTTAATACAAATATACCAGAATATCTACATATCAAGTCCTATAGGGAAACACTGTGATTGCATAAAGGCCCTTTTACATTTAGCGATGCACCAGCGATCCGACCAGCGATCCGACCCGGTCAGGATCGCTGGTGCATCGCTAAATGATCGCTAGTGAGCTTTCATACAGAAAGATATCACAGCGATGCAGCAGCGACGCAGAGAACGATACTCACCTTTCACACACAGCGATCCTGACGTCCTCCCGCCCGCCTCCATGCGTCACTCGTCTCACACAGCAGGAAGCCCAGCAGGAAGCAGACGACGAGAAATGGAGCCGGACATTCTTGCGCGATCAGCGATGGACAGCGGGGGAGCCGGTCGTTGGTAAGTATCACACATAGCGATATCGCTAGCAATATCGCTATAACGTCACAAAACCAGTGACGTTTTAGCGATATTGCTAGCGATATCGCTTAGTGTAAAACCCCCTTAAGGGATACACAGGCAAAATAAATGCCATGTGTATGCATCAAATTCTCAACATGTTACCACTAAATCAAATACAAGAAAATAGGGACAACATAACCCCTTTCCCTAACATGATATCACCTGGTTTCTGAGGACAAGCAGACCAATGGTTAAATTGTATGGGACCCCCAAACCCACGCGTATCGACACTATGAAGTGTCTTTCTCAAGATCAGTGTCACTGTAGCCATGATGTGTGAACGATGTATGGTCCGTGACCGCACCTCGACGCGCGTTTCACCACCTCTGCAGTTTCATCAAAAGATCATACCTACACCAAAATAGTATCAATAAAAATGTCAGTCCAGCACAAAAAAAATAATCCATCACTCATTCTCAGATCACAAAAAATGGAGACGCTATGGATCTCGGAAAATGGCAATTTTTTTAATTTTTGAGAAACTTTGGAATTTTTTTCATCACTTAAATAAAAACGAACCTTAGACATGTTTGGTATCTGCAAACCCACAATGACCTGGAGAATCATAATGGCCGGTCAGTTTTAGTGAACATGGTAAAAAAAAATTGTAGAATTTCTCTCTTTTTGTTATTTCACCACACTTTGAATTTTTTTTTTGCCGTTTTCCAGTACACTATATGGCAAAACCAATGGTGTCATTCAAAAGTACAACTCATCCCGCAAAAAAACAAGCCAAAATATGGCCATATTGACGGAAAAATAAAAAAGCTATGGTTCTGGGAAGAAGGGGAGCAAAAAACGGAAACTCAAATACAGAAAAACCCAAGGTAGTGAAGGGTTAAAACCTCAGATTGTGTCAGCCAACCTCAATATAGAATCATAGAATGGTAGAGTTGGAAGGGACCTCCTGTGTTATCTGGTCCAATCCCCTGCTCAAAGCAGGATTCACTAAACCATCTCAGACAGATGTCTGTCCAGCCTCTGTTTGAAGACTTCCATGGAAGAAGAACTCACCACCTCTCGTGGCACCCTGTTCCACTCATTGATCACCCTAACTGTCAAAAAGTTTTTTCCAATGTCTAAGGCTAGTTTCACACTAGCGTTCTCGGGTGCAGCGCAGGGCCGCAGCTAAGCCCTGCCCCCAGCCGCGCCCCCTCTGGTCAGTTCCTCCTCTGATCGCATGACGCTGCATGCGATCAGTGTACCCTATATTTAGCGTTGGGTACGCTGACTGTGCTGCATTTTTGTGCGCTGGGTGCAGCCAGGGCCGCCATCAGGGCATGACAGCCCTTACTGCTGTATGGGGCCCGATGAACATCAGTACAGAAGGGGGCCCGCAGATCAGGGGCTCCGCTCCTGTGCTGCCAGTCATCGGTCCCCAAGTGCTGTGCGTCATAGGGGCGCCGGGCAGGCCCCAAGTGTTCGCTGCGATCGGGCCTGCAGCGCACACATCAGCAGAGCCGCCAGAGCACCCGACATCCGAAAGATAGAGAAGAGCTGAAGGACCTGTGGTGACGTCATCATTATCACAGGCCTTCAGCATTGATCAGATCCGCCCCCTGATCACATGACGATGACGTCACCACAGGTCCTTTCAGCTCACAAAGCAGCAGCTCCATCTTCAGCGCAGGAGCGAGGTCAGGTAAGAAGAAAGTTTTTATTTTTGAAAGGGGCAATATGTATCCCTGGCAGAATGGAGACACGGGGGCAGGATTGGAGACACACAGGGGAAATATGGAGACGGGGCAGGATTGGAGTCACACAGGGGCAAATATGGAGACAGGGGGCAGGATTGGAGACACAGGGGCAAATATGGAGACAGGGGGCAGGATTGGAGACACAGGGGCAAATATGGAGACAGGGGGCAGGATTGGAGTCACACAGGGGCAAATATGGAGACGGGGCAGGATTGGAATCACACAGGGGCAAATATGGAGACAGGGGGCAGGATTGGAGACACAGGGGCAAATATGGAGACAGGGGGCAGGATTGGAGTCACACAGGGGCAAATATGGAGATGGGGCAGGATTGGAGACACGTGTAAATATGGAGACAGGGCAGGATTGGAGACACAGGGGCAAATATGGAGACAGGGGCAGGATTGGAGTCACATTGGCAAATATGGAGACGGGGCAGGATTGGAGACATACAGGGGCAAATATGGAGACAGCGGGCAGGATTGTAGTCACACAGGGGCAAATACGGAGACAGGGGGCAGGATTGGAGACACAGGGGCAAATATGGAGACAGGGGGCAGGATTGGAGTCACACAGGGGCGAATATGGAGACAGCGGGCAGGATTGGAGTCACACAGGGGCAAATATGGAGACAGGGGGCTGGATTGGAGACACAGGGGCAAATATGGAGACGGGGCAGGATTGGAGTCACACAGGGGCAAATATGGAGACGGGGCAGGATTGGAGACACACAGGGGCAAATATGGAGACAGCGGGCAGGATTGTAGTCACACAGGGGCAAATATGGAGACAGGGGGCAGGATTGGAGTCACACAGGGGCAAATGTGGAGACGGGGCAGGATTGGAGTCACACAGGGGCAAATATGGAGACAGGGGGCAGGATTGGAGTCACACAGGGGCAAATATGGAGACAGGGGGCAGGATTGGAGTCACACAGGGGCAAATGTGGAGACAGGGGGCAGGATTGGAGTCACACAGGGGCAAATGTGGAGACAGGGGGAAGGATTGGAGTCACACAGGGGCAAATGTGGAGACGGGGCAGGATTGGAGTCACACAGGGGCAAATGTGGAGACGGGGCAGGATTGGAGTCACACAGGGGCAAATATGGAGATAGGGGGCAGGATTGGAGTCACACAGTGGCAAATGTGGAGACAGGGGGCAGGATTGAAGTCACACAGGGGCAAATGTGGAGACGGGGGCAGGATTGGAGTCACACAGGGGCAAATGTGGAGACAGGGGGCAGGATTGGAGTCACACAGGGGCAAATATGGAGACAGGGGGCAGGATTGGAGTCACACAGGGGCAAATGTGGAGACAGGGGGCAGGATTGGAGTCACACAGGGGCAAATGTGGAGACAGGGGGCAGGATTGGAGACACACAGGGGCAAATATGGAGACAGGGCGCAGGATTGGAGACACACAGGGGCAAATATGGAGACAGGGGGCAGGATTAGAGACACACAGGGCCAAATATGTAGACACGGGGCAAAATGCAAGACATGGGGGTAGAATGCAAGACATGGATGCAGAATGCAGACATGGGGCAGAATGCAAGACATGGGGGCAGAATGCAGACATGGGGACAGAATGCAAGACATGGGGGCAGAATGCAAGACATGGGGGCAGAATGCAGACATGGGGCAGAATGCAGACATGGGGGCAGAATGAAAGACATGGGGGCAGAATGCAGACATGGGTGCAGAATGCACACATGATGGGGGCAGAATGCAGACATGGGGGCAGAATGCAAGACATGGGGGCAGGCAGAATATGACAGTGAGACACAGGAGGGGGCTGAATGTGACAGTGAGACATGGGGCAGAATGTGAGACATGGGGCAGAATGTGAGACATGAGGGCAGAATGCAGAACGTGAGGGCAGAATGCAGATCTGGGGGCAGAATGTGACAGTAAGACACGGGGGGGCAGAATGGGACATTGAGACACAGGAGGGGGCAGAATGTGAGCTATGGGGGCAGAATGTGACAGTGAGACACAGGAGGGGGCAGAATGTGACAGTGAGACACAGGAGGGGCAGAATGTGAGACATGGGGCAGAATGTTACAGTGAGACACAGGAGGGGGCAGAATGTGACAGTGAGACACAGAAGGGGGCAGAATGCCCATGGGGGCAGAATGTGAGACACAGGGTCAGAATGGACATGGGGGCATAATGTGACAGTAAGACACAAGAGGGGGCAGAATGTGACAGTGAGACACAGGAGGGTGCAGAATGTGACAGTGAAACACAGGAGGGGACAGAATGTGAGGCACGGGGGCAGAATGTGACAGAGAGACACAGGAGGGGGCAGAATGTGACAGTGAGACACAGGAGGGGCAGAATGTGAGACACAGGGTACAGGATGGGAGACACATGGTGCAGGATCATGGGGCAGGATGGATACGATGTAGACAGATGGGGCAGGATATGGAGATCATGTGGGGGCAGAATGGATACTCATGAGGGCAGGATGAGAGAAAATATGGCTGGAGCCAGGATGGGGGATATTATTACCACAGGGGCTAATTAAGGGATATTATTACTGCAGTGATGTATTTATTTTATTTTTTTGAGGATACTGTTTTAAATGGGGGGAGGTTCTGTTTGTCAGGAACACCGCACTGCACTTGCTCACTGTGCCAGTGCGGGTGTCCTGAGTACAAAGACAGTACTCACAGATACCTGTGGAGCAGGGCAGCAGCGGTGACGAGGCGTGCTTCAGAGTATCAGGACCTGAAGCACATGACTGCTGGGGGCGTGGCCTAAGCTCCACAGATCTAGGAGCTGCAGGGAAACTCCTAGAAAGGTAACTACGGGGCAATGTTACCAAGGGGCATAGACAGAGACAGAAACCAGACAAAGCCAGGGTCAAAGCACCAGATAGCAATACAGTACCACGGGGTTTAGACAGAAAGAATAGTCAGGACATAGCAATAGGTTAGAAAACCAGAACAGGCAATAGACGGTACAATAGGGACAAACTGTAACAGAGTAACGATAGCCAAGCCAGGAGGTCAGAACCGGAGAAGACAGTAGTACCAAAGCGAGAGACGGAGTACAGAGTGAGGGAACAGGCCGGGTCATACACGGGAAGCAAACAAGCAACGCAGAATACACGCACACCAGGGGTCAGACACACCAGAACAACAGTATAGCTGACAGAGAACCCTGGTAAAGAGTGAGTATAAATACCCCTCTCAGATCCAGAAAGAGGCCACGAACACTTAACCCTGTGAGTGCAGGGCAAGAACCCTGTTCAAACCATGACAGTACCCCCCTCTTAATGGGGGGCCACTGGACCCCCAGGCTTGTCTGGGTATCTGGCGTGGAAATCCCGCACCAGACGATCGGCATGCACCGAACTGGCCGGAACCCATGACCGATCCTCCAGAGAGCACCCCTTCCAGTGTATCAGATACTGGAGTCTCCGGCGCACCCACCGGGAGTCAACAATGCGCCCTACTTCATACTCCAGCTGCCCCTCTACCAGCACTGGCGGAGCATTTGATGAGGGATCCTCTCTCACCGTCCCCACAGGCTTTAACAGGGACCTGTGGAAGACATTAGAAATTTTAAAGGAGGTGGGCAGCTGCAGTCGGTAGGCTACTGGGTTAACAACCTCCACAACTTTGTATGGGCCAATAAACTTGGGGCCCAGCTTTATAGAAGGTATCTTAAGCTTGATATTGCGGGTGGATAGCCACACCTTCTCCCCTACTGCAAATGCTGGACCTGGCCCCCTCCTCCTGTCAGCAAACCGCTTATAGTTTTCCTGGGCCTTGGAAATATTCCTCTGAACCTCCCTCCAAAGAATTCTAAGACGTTGTGTCACATCCTCAGCACCAGGACAACCTGAATCCATACGGGAAAACTCTCCAAAATGTGGGTTAAAGCCATAGTTGACCTGAAAAGGAGACATCCCAGTAGACTGACTCACACGACCGTTGAATGCAAACTCTGCCATGGGCAATACCTCACACCAGTCCTCCTGCCTGGAAGAGGCCAAGCATCTCAGAATCTGCTCCAACGATTGGTTCGTGCGCTCCGTCTGTCCATTAGACTCTGGGTGGTAGGCAGAGGAGAAGGACAACGAAATCCCCAGCTTTTTGCAAAAAGCCCTCCAGAACCTGGCTACAAACTGTACCCCTCTGTCTGACACCACATTCATAGGCACTCCATGTAACCTAATTATATGCTGCATAAATAAGCGGGCCAGGGTTTCAGCAGATGGTAACGCGGGGAGAGGTACAAAGTGAGCTTGTTTTGAAAACCTATCCACCACCACCCATATCACCGAGTTGCCCCTGGAAGGAGGAAGATTTGTGATAAAATCCATGGACAAATGTGTCCATGGTCTATCCGGAATTGGCAAAGGCACCAATTCCCCAGCCGGCCGGACCTGAGAACTTTTAGAACGAGCGCACACCCCACATGCAGTCACAAACTTTTTAATATCTGTTACCATAGAGGGCCACCAGAAATCCCTCGCAATTGCCCCCCGGGTAGCTGCAATCCCAGGATGAGCACTCAACACAGAATCATGAAATTCCTGCATAAGTCCGAGACGGAAACGTTCCGGTACAAACAATTTACCCGGGGGTTTACCACCAGGAGCCCGAGCCTGGGCCTCCAAAATCCCTCTCTGTAACTCAGATGAGATTTCGGCCACCACTACTCCTGGTTGAAGAATGGAGGAGGGAGGTTCTGGAGGGGACACCGAATCAAAGCTTCGGGATAAGGCATCAGCCTTGATGTTTTTAGATCCCGGGCGGAATGTGATGGTAAACTGAAAACGAGAAAAAAAAAGCGCCCACCAAGCCTGTCTGGGGGTCAATCTCTTGGCAGACTCGATATAGGCCAAATTTTTGTGATCAGTGATGACTGTAATGGGATGAACAGACCCCTCCAGGAAATGCCTCCATTCTTCAAAAGCCAACTTTACCGCCAACAACTCTCTATTGCCGACATCGTAATTTCTCTCGGCAGAGGAAAATTTTTTAGAGAAGAAGGTGCAAGGCCTCAGGTTAGTAAGGGTAGGAGGGCCCTGAGACAAAACTGCCCCCACCCTCACTTCCGAGGCGTCAACCTCCACGACAAAAGGTCTTGACGGGTCGGGTTGTACCAATACAGGGGCTGAAGAAAAGCACTTTTTTAATGTCATGAAAGAGTTTTTTGCAGCTACAGACCAATTTTTTACATCATCTCCCTTGAGAGTGAGGTCCGTTAGAGGCTTTACCACCTGCGAAAAGCCCTTAATAAATTTCCTATAAAAGTTGGCAAAGCCCAAAAATCGTTGCAACCCTTTCAAGTCATGAGGTTGAACCCACTCCATAACAGCCTGGACTTTCTTAGGATCCATGCGGAACCCCTCCCCTGACACAATCAACCCCAGAAAGGATACTTCTTGCATGAAAAATGAACATTTTTCCAGCTTGGCATACAAATGATTCTCCCTCAGTCTCATGAGAACCATCCGCAAATGGTGCAAGTGAGATTGACTGTCCACTAAGTACACCAGAATGTCATCCAAATAGATAACCACAAAACGACCGATTAAATCAGAGAAAATTACATTAATAAAATTCTGAAAAACAGCAGGAGCATTGGTGAGACCAAAGGGCATAACCAAGTTTTCGAACAGCCCTTCAGTCGTCAGGAATGCTGTTTTCCATTCGTCCCCTTCACGGACTCTTATAAGGTTATATGCCCCACGTAAATCCAGTTTAGAGAACCACTTGGCCCCGGTGAGTTGGTTACATAGATCAGGAATTAGGGGGAGAGGGTATGTATTTTTCACAGTAATTTTGTTTAATTCCCGAAAGTCGAGGCACGGCCGCAAACCACCATCTTTTTTCTTAACAAAAAAGAAGCCCGCTGCCACAGGTGAAACAGAAGGCCTAATATGCCCTTTGCGGAGACTCTCAGTAATGTACTCCTTCATGGCTAGACGTTCGGGCCCGGACAAATTGAACAGGCGAGCCTTGGGTAACTTGGCTCCAGGGACAAGATTAATGGCACAATCAAAGGGTCTATGTGGTGGTAGCGCCTCAGCCTCACTTTCAGAGAATACGTCTTCAAAATCTTTCAGGCACTCCGGAATACCTTCCAGATCGACAGACGACACTGACACAGATTTTACTGGGGTGACAAGGGTTGTCAAGTTACAACATAGACCGTTAGCCATACAACCCCACTGAATGATCTCCCCTGTGACCCAGTCAATAATAGGATTGTGACGTTGAAGCCAAGGCATACCCAGTATCAGTCCAGCCGGCAGATTATTTATGACAAAACATCTTAATTTTTCCACGTGAGTGGAACCCACTTTCAGAGAAAAGGTATCAGTCATGAAACAAATTCCCTCCTGGGTGATAGGAGAAGAATCAATTGCCACAATTTTAACAGGATCTTTTAACCTGACTGTCCCTATCTTATGAAAAGTCACAACTTTGGCATCGATCAGATTAATAGAAGAACCACAGTCAACAAAGGCGGTAGTCCCAACCGGACCGCCTGTAAGTTCCAGTTCCACCGGAAGCAGAATTTTAGTAAGCGAGTAAAAGGGTACCTGGGAGTCTGGGCAACCTCCTCGATTGTTACCCAGACTCAGTCGTTTTCCTGACGGCTTCACTGAAGAAGGGCAAGAAGGACAGTTCCTTCTCCAATGTCCAGCGGATCCACAGTAAAAGCACAATTGGTTGTTTCTTCGGTGTCTCCTCTCTTTTTCCTCCAATGACGTGGCACCAACCTCCATGGGCTCAGGACTAGATGCAGAGTCTCTCAGATTGGAGAATAAAGGGGTCTCCTGCAGCATGACCCCTCTTGCCCGCAGCCTACGGTCCATGCGGACAGCCTGGATCATAGCGTCCTCCAAAGAATCCGGTGGAGGATGAAGGGCTAGGGCATCTTTCAAACGTTCGGACAGGCCTCTACAGAACAAACCCCGGAGGGCAGCGTCATCCCAGGAGACCTCCGCTGCCCAGCGTCTGAACTCAGAGCAGAACCATTCAGCAGAGTTCCTTCCCTGTGTCACACTCATCACCATATCCTCTGCCAGATGCACTCTATCAGGCTCATCATAAATGTGCCCCAGAGCCTCAAAGAACAAATTCACAGACATGCGTTCAGGAGCAGAGGAAGAGAGAGAGAAAGCCCATGCCTGTGGAGCCCCCCGAAGTAGGGAAATGACGACCCCCACCCTCTGGAACTCATCCCCGGAAGAGCGGGGCCTCAGAGAAAAAAAAAGCTTGCATCCTTCTCTGAAAGACCTGAACTCCTTTTTATCCCCTGAGAAAAGGTCTGGCAATTTGAGATTCTGGGAATGCCAATGACACATCTCTATCCCCAGCACAAGAATCCCCTGTAGCGGCAGGCCCCTGTACCGTATCCACCAACTGTTGCTGGGTCTGGGCCATCGTGCGCTGTTCCACATTAAGTTTGTGGAACATTTGGGTCAGGTGCTTGACCTGACCAGCCAAAGCTTGTATGGGATCCATGAGGATAACACAATTTTTTTTTTTTTCCTCAGAGGGGGAAAAAAAAACTGAAATGGTCAGCTATAATGTCAGGAACACTGCACTGCACTTGCTCACTTTGCCAGTGCGGGTGTCCTGAGTACAAAGACAGTACTCACAGATACCTGTGGAGCAGGGCAGCAGCGGTGACGAGGCGTGCTTCAGAGTATCAGGACCTGAAGCACATGACTGCTGGGGGCGTGGCCTAAGCTCCACAGATCTAGGAGCTGCAGGGAAACTCCTAGAAAGGTAACTACGGGGCAATGTTACCAAGGGGCATAGACAGAGACAGAAACCAGACAAAGCCAGGGTCAAAGCACCAGATAGCAATACAGTACCACGGGGTTTAGACAGAAAGAATAATCAGGACGTAGCAATAGGTTAGAAAACCAGAACGGGCAATAGACGGTACAATAGGGACAAACTGTAACGGAGTAATGATAGCCAAGCCAGGAGGTCAGAACCGGAGAAGACAGTAGTACCAAAGCGAGAGACGGAGTACAGAGTGAGGGAACAGGCCGGGTCATACACGGGAAGCAAACAAGCAAACAAGCAACGCAGAATACACGCACACCAGGGGTCAGACACACCAGAACAACAGTATAGCTGACAGAGAACCCTGGTAAAGAGTGAGTATAAATACCCCTCCCAGATCCAGAAAGAGGCCACGAACACTTAACCCTGTGAGTGCAGGGCAAGAACCCTGTTCAAACCATGACACTGTTACTGTGCAGAGCGACACTATGTCGCCTTTTTTTCTTCTTCATCTGGTGTAGTGTAGAAGTTGGGAAAAATAATTAAGTAATGTGCTCTGCAAGTGGAGCTCTAGATAACTGTGTTATTTCCTCCAGAGACAAGCCCTGGCTGGAAGACGTGATGGCGATCTGTGCTGGATGAAAGATGAAAAGCAAAGATGAAGGACTTCACCTAGAGACATCACTGGTGAGTTTGTGTTACCTGTACAATGACACTATACACTATATACAGAGTGCCTTTGTACAATGTCACCAGTGATTACTGTATTACCTGTACACTGACACTATATACAGAGGTCCTGTGCATAATGTCACCAGTGATCACTGTATTACCTGTACACTGACACTATATACAGAGTTCCTGTGTATAATGTCACTGGTGATCACTGTATTACCTGTACACACACTACATACTAAGTACAGATCTCCTGTGTATAATGGCACTTATGGTGATAGTAATATGTTTTTTTATTAATGATCAGTATTGTAGTATTCAGTCACCATGTGCTGGTAATATGTGGTCTGGTCATGGTGCGGTGGTATTTGTCCCTTGTATGTGCTATTATTCTGTCACTGGTGGTAATATGTGGCCTGGACATGGTATGGCTGTATTTGTTCCCTGTATGTGGTATTATTGGTTACCATGTGGTGGTAATATGGTGTCTGGGCATGGTGTGGTGGTATTTGTCCCTTTGGATGTGATATTATTGGTCATTTTAAAAATTGAAAAATAAATAAAAAAATATACCTAAATTGTATTGGATATTTTAGCAAATGTTTAATAGGTTAGAGTAGAATAGGGCTCAGCCAAAAGAGTCTACCTAGTGGTGGCAGATTTAAAAAATCTTTTGGTCATAACAAGAGCTGCTGGCTATGTGTGTGATCTGGAGATGGGAACTGTTAATGTGTGATTGGTGAGAAGTGGAATTTTTCTAAGAGAGAGCGGTGGGGCTGTGGACAGTTTGAGGGGTGGAGGGCGGGGCTGGGGTGGAGCCTGGGTGGAGTCTCAAGGGGGCCAAAAAATGTTGCCAGTATGGGGCCCCAAAATTCCTAGTGGCAGCCCTGGGTGCAGCACCAAAAGGGCGCAGCGCCAGCAAAATCATACCAGTGCACGACCAGCGCACGGTCAGCGTACCCAACGCTAAATATAGGGTACACTGATCACATGCAGCGTCATGCGATCAGAGGAGGAACTGACCGTAGGGGGCACGGCCGGGGCGGGGCTTAGCGGCGGCCCTGTGCTGCGCCCGAGAACGCTAGTGTGAAACTAGCCTAAAATGTGTCTCCTCCCATTCAGTTTCATCCCATTGCTTCTAGTCTTTTCTTGTGCAAATGAGAATAAAGATAATATATTATATAGATAATGGCAGAGCAGGACCCAGGCCCAACTATTCAGACACCTGCACATGGAAAACTATATAAATGTAATGCCTAACTCAAAAAGGGGGGGCCATGCTCCTGTTTGTACAAAGTACAAGAAACTACAGCAAAACCAAAGCTATGAACTGGAGCATAAGTTGGTATACGTGCAACGTGTAAGAGCAGATTCACACTGTGGCCATTTCACAGAGAAGTTCCGAGAGAAAAGCAAAATGAGCATATACTCTGCAGTAAGTAAATAGAAATAGTACATGTAAATAACAAAAGAAAAGAAGTTAGTAATAATAAACTATATATTGAATGGTAGTAGTTGATGTTGAGTTATATCCAGGGGAATGGACATGTTGGAATTTGGAGCCAGAACAGCCGCTTCAGACTCTTTTTTCCAATGAACTACTCCTAAGATCTGATATAAACATGATGTGCATTGCAAGTTAGAGAGGAACAGAGCCCTTCTGTCTATCAGTTGTCCAGGACAGGGTAAATCTTTTTGCCCCATTTTGTTCATCAGACATTGAATAAGCCACTTTTCAAGTTCAAACAACAGTGAAGGACACAAGATCACGTGCTACAAAATAATTAATCTGTACAGCCAGTTAGGCAGACTTCTCACAGCCTCATGTTCAAGTGATTATTGCTTCCCAGAGAATGGGCTATTCATAGCTTCAGCGGTAATGAGAATGACAAGTGGCGGTAGGTTTCATTTTGAAGACATTACACGCTTCAGCTGAGAAACCCACAGAATGAGTTCCCTGGGCCAAAAATCTCAAATTGTAAACAGTGGAGGCAGAGTGAAGCCTTCGGGCATGCTCGGGGACTATGCAGAGCGTAGGGAAAAGGTGAACAGAAGGACAAGCAAATACCGTACATTGCAAAAAGTAACATCTTCATCTACATTATGGAATGATTATATTGTTATCATTTTACTACATACACAATATTGTCATTATAATTTTCAGCTAAAAAGTTCCCCTATAGTATGCTTAATCACTCTAATTTATAGTGATTGCCGATCTATCTCATCAATAATAATAAATCTATATATACTGTATAAAGCTAACTGTATGTATGTGTGTGTATGTATAAAGCCACACCCACTCCACATAGCCCCGGCCACTGGTGGCTGGAGAGCAGGGTTGCAGAGGGAAAGTGCGGGACACAGGTGGAGAGTAAAGCTGCGAGGGAGAGAGCAGAACACGGATGGAGAGCAGGGCTGTGGAGGGATAGAGCGGGACTGTGGAGGGAAAAGGCAGGGCTGTGGATGGAGAGCGGGGCTGTGGAGGGAGAGAGTGGGGCTGTGGAAGGAGAGCGGGGCTGCAGAGGGATAGAACGGAACGATGCATGGAGAGCGGGGCTGTGGAAGGAGAGCGCAGGACACCAATGGAGAGTGAGGCTGCGGAGGGAGAGAGCGGGGCTGTGGAGGGAGAGCGGGGCTGTGGAGGGAGAGAGTGGGGCTGCAGAGGGATAGAACAGAACGATGCATGGAGAGCGGGGCTGTGGAAGGAGAGAGCAGGACACCAATGGAGAGTGAGGCTGCGGAGGGAGAGAGCGGGGCTGTGGAGGGAGAGCAGGGCTGGGAAGGGATAGAACGGGATGGCGCATGGAGAGCGGGGCTGCAGAGGGAGAGAGCGGGACGGCGGGTGGAGAGCGGGGCTATGAAAGGAGAGAGCATGATGGTGGGTGGAGAGAGGGGCTGATAATAATAATAATAATATTTATTTTTATATAGCGCTAACATATTCCGCAGAGTTTTACAGTTGTTAAGGGAGAGAGCGGGACCCACGATTAGTTACTATGCCCCGGCAACGCTGGACTCTTCAGCTAGTCTGATATAAAGTTACTGATCATTTTCTAGTGAAGCATATTTTCTGTGAATTGAGGCACGCTATCACTTTTGTTCAGCGAATTTAAAGGAGTGGTCCAAAACAAAAATGTATTTTATTACTAAATATCTGTCTATTTAATGTTATAATCTAATCTCTTTTCCAATATGCTTTAATTAAAAAGTCCTTATGGATCCGTCAATATGCTATCTAACCGCTTTGTTTTTTTTTACTACTTCTTCTGTGATCACACTTTGCGATTGCTTGTTGGCTCTCATGAGAAGTGACGTGCCTTCAACAGAGCACAATGTCAGTGCGCATTGTAAGAAGAGAACAAGAGAGTAGAGATCAGGCCCACCCCGCAAGTGCCGTCACTTGCCGGGGTGGCACTGGTCTCTGCTTTTCATGCATGCCGGGAAATCTTCTTACAATGTGCACTTTTGTGAGTGGTGAAGATATTGTGCCACTATCTAACACCTCAAGTGATTAAATGTATTTTATAGTTATGTATGTTATCTGACAGCAAAACCCCCCTTGTGCTGCAGTATAGCATAGACACAGTTAACTGTAAGGGCCAGCCCAGACAGGGGAGAGGGGAACCGAGAGTTAGTGTCAAGTTCATGGAAGTGTCAGTTCAGTTACAGGCAGTGCGGTGAAGTGCTACCAGTGATCATATGCAGTGGGCTGCTAGGGCCAAAATGAGCCTGTTACTCAAGGGAGTGAATTGCCAGAACCCTTCTGAGCCTGTGGTGCTGCATGAAAACATGCACTAAGGCTGGAGTCACACATAGCGACTCACCAGTGATCCTGACAACGATATCAATGTGTCAGGATCGCTGGTGAATCACTATGTGATCGCTGGTGAGCTGTCAAACAGACAGCTTCACCAGCGATCAGCCCGGCGTCGCTGTGCACGTTAGTAACCAGCGCGCTGATGCAGGAAGCTGGTAAGTAACGTACACATCGGGTATCCAAGGGACGTGCGTCCCTAGATACCCGATGTGTATGTTAGTTACCAGCTCCCTGCATCAGCGCGCTGGTAACTAACGTACACATCGGGTATCTAAGGGATGCACGTCCCTTGGATACCCGATGTGCACATTAGTTACCAGCAGATCGCTGGTCTCCCGCCTGTCAAACGCAGCGATGCGTGGTGGCCAGCGGGAGACCAGCGACCAAAAAAAAGTCCTGGCCTTTCCTGCAGCGATCAGCGATACTGGCAGGGGGGCCATTCGCTGATCGCTGTCACACACAGCGATCTCGCTGGTGAGATCACTGTTGTGTCACAAAAATTGTGACTCAGCAGCGATCTCGCTAGCGAGATCGCTATGTGTGACGGGGCCATAAGACTCTCAAAGGCGGAAGGTAATGGAATACGGGTGCACTGCCTTCGGGGGAGAACAATTCCTAGTGCTAGAAGAGTTAGCAAGAGGGATGCTCTACGCAGACTGTGAACTTGGGCTGAAGTTTTGTCCAGGACCTTTGGGAAAAACTAACCTATTGTGCCCTATCCTACATGCTTCATTGTAATGACTGTAAACTGCCTAGTAAAAGTTTGACTGATATAAAGTGTTTGGTGTCCCTGGATTATGTGCTGCAAAGGTTTTGGAAGATGAAAACCTGGAGCCATAGAGGCCTATAGGCCACAAGTAAGTGTGATGCACCTCACACACAACAGCACATAGGGACTAGGACACGTAGGGTGACAGAGCGCGTAGAAGCAGCAAACATCTAGATTACAAAAATAACTCCCACAATTTATTTATTATGCTTTACTCATATAGCGCTCTCTTATTCCACAATACTTTACATACACAATGGCAAACATTTAAAAAGAAAAAGATTTCAAAATAGGCACAACTTAACAGAAAAATTTGGTGACAAACAAAAAACTGTCTTAAAACAAAAAAAGACAAGATATAAAAAAAAAGCACAAATGTCATAATAAATCAGACCCATGATCTGCTGCAACATAGGATCTCTGGCCTTTGATTAAAAAAAATGAGCAACCACATGTTTAGACACCCACCATTGTTACAGACACGAAGAAGAGTAATCTACGATGCAAAAAATTTATCTCATGTTGATATGTACTTATAAAAACATGTCAACTCAAAATGCTTCATACCGAAGGTAAGTTGTGCAAGGGGTTGTCTGGTAAAAACAAGATATCTCCTATCCACAGGAGAGATGAAAATTTGTTGATTAATGGGGGTCAGAATCTGATTTCCGTTAGAATGAAGAGGCATTGGGCATGATTCATCCCTTATGTGGTAGCTGAGCAGTTTTTTCTGACAGTCACCTAGAGAATGAATGGAAGGAAACAGAAGCATTAATATAGATGCCCATTTTAACATGTACAATTAACAATGGTTCCATGTAACCTAGTGTACTCATTCGCAGAACAGTAGGCACACCGAAAACTCATGTAATCTATACCTACTGCCACTTCACGTAGGATTTGGGAAACTGCAACTTACTGTATATTCTGGGTCTAATTGTGTTATTTAAAATGTGAACACGTCTATGTACATGGACATCTTCTAGCAATTTTCTGCACAGTTAACAGTCACAAATGTATCGCTTCTTTCAGCTAGATCAGGGGCTTGCCATACCTTGCACGCATCATTGTGCAGGTTCAGCAGAAGAACATACAGTGAGCAAAGCGTTGGGCAGTAAGGGTCACCAGACCGAACAGTTAGTGACTTTTATCTGTGGGGTTACTTGAAGGTAAGAGTTTATATAACTAGTCCCCAGACAGTGTCCAAACTGAAACAGAAAATTAAAATTCATGTCTGGAATATATGACACTGGTACTGGTGAATTCTTGCAGGGGATAAAACACGCCCCAGCCTCCCAGACCGAACCCTCAAATAAAGCAAACTGACCACAGATTTATCTTTGGAATAATTTTGGCCACAGCAGCCTTTTATTTATTTAAATAACAACATAATAAAAGAACTCTCAATAAATAACATTTACTTTAAACTAGATGGGAGGAGTCCTTGAAGCTCCGAAAATCTGGTAAATACCAAATATGAAGTGAACAACCACCAAATTGTATTACCCCCAGCCGTTACCCCACTGGCTCGGGAGCACCAAAACCACAAGTATAGCAATGTTCACTCCACCCATCCTGGGGGATTCGATCACTTAGCCGACATCCCCACCCCATTTCACCAGATCCAAAATTAGATTTGATTCCGAATGTAGGAAACCATAAAGCCTATGGATCCCCGTACCAATTTTTAAACCAACTCCAAGGACTCCCCCCAACTGCCACAACGTGGGCCTTTGAACACCTCAAAGGCCTGAGACCCCACCACAACGAAAAGCCATGGCCCTTTCAATGCCATCCTGTAAACCAAGTGCCCAAATATCACTACTCACTCCATTCAGATGCACGCCATCGGCCAACCAGTACTCATCAACCCCTTTCTCCAAATCAAAATGTCTGACCACCAGACCCCCATTCCTAACAACAAAGGCAGAAACCATTCTGTTAACTTTGATCCTAGCCTTGTTAAGTTTTTCTACAGACCTGGCATATCACCAACACTTTCGCGGCACAATCTCAGACCAAATAATGGTAATCCCAGGATAAGACACCCACAACCATAGTAAATCATGTTTCACATCCCTGACCAATTCCCTAAAAGGCCTGACCCCTAAGTCGCTACCACCCACATGAAGAACCAAGATATCAGGAGCCTTGTCCCACTGAGCGCTGTTCTGGACCTCACGCAGCACTCTGCACCAAGTCATCCCCCGAAAGCCAAGCCACCTGATGACTGCCGCACTCCTGGGCAAACCGAGCTGCCTGCCTTCCTTCCTCACATCGGTCTGCAGCGCTCCCCAATGGACGTACAAATGGCCGAATATCCAAACAAGCAAAGGGGTAGAACCTATAATTGGAAAAAACAGACAACCTAATCAAAAATGCAATCGAACATCAAGAAAACTAAACATTACCGACCCGTGTTTGGACACACTTTCTCGGGCCTGACACCACGAAAACACCTCGACCGCCAATACGCTGAACTGCTTCAGCTCCAAGCCCACCTATCACCGCCTCAGTTGCCGCCCCAATACAAAAGGAATGAGCAGCAAAACGCAATTCATCCAAACCCAATTCTCGCAAAGCATGCCTGAAAATGGCGGTAAACTGACACCTGGACAAAAAGGAACCATCATCGTGACATAACAATGGAACATCAGGGCTGGGCCATAAAGAACGAAAACGCAATAAACAAGCCACCGGACACATTAAAGAATCCTGAACTGGGCCCAAAAGAACCAACGTGCCCCTGCTTTCTTGATTTGTTTTAGACCTCCGTAACCAAAATTCCACCCCATGCTCAGTGTAGACTACGTCCCTGGCCAAGAGACCCCCACACAAAAATTTACTAGGCGCAACCAGTTCCCCCACCCTAAGCGCCCCAAAGAATGCCAATGAAAAAGCCAACCTAAAAAGACATACCTCGAAGAAGGAATTGCAACAATATTCCAAAACCTCCCCCAATCTCTCCAAAAGGCCAAACGTGACCGGGCGCCTCGTATTACCTTAGCTCTTATTTCCATGAAAGCCTTTTACTGCCTGTCTGACTAAGAACAATTTTGTCAAATCCAGTTGGCCCCACAATCTAAAACCAAAAGTTAGGGCGGCCATCATGTGCGAGACTTCCGCCGAAGACCAACCTGCCAAGGACCCATGTCCCAACCACGACAGCAAGGCGCTCACTTGATGCTCAGGTGGCACCGTACCAGCATTACCCTCCAGCAAACCTTCCCAAGAGTCCAAAACCGCCTGATACACAGCCCAGGTCTTGGGGGCTAGCGAAGCCCTAATTAAGGAATCAGCAGCACGGATACCACACTCCAGAGTGCTTCTGGGCATTCCAAACCCTTGGATTCCGCCTCGGGCACCAACACACGAAAACGCTCCCACTGTGAAGGAGAGAGAGTCAGCAATTTCATTCTTAACCCCAGGAACATGAATTGCTGTTACCAGAGAATTTACAGACAAACAGGACTATTCTGCCTTCAGGCACGCTGACACGATGTGCAATCTAGCATACAGTATAAACCACAGCTCTGTCTTCCAAAATAAGCAGACTGTTCTCTGTAGTCTAACTTGTTTATTTGTGAAGAGTATAGAACATGCGCGGTAAAACTACAAGGAATACAAATAACATGCATAAGTATTGGGCAGATGATCACAGCTAACACAATCACAGAAGTGTACATTGAGATGCAAACATTACATAGGAATACATTAGTTTATGATTACATTTACTGAGAACTGGCAACTAAAGGGTTAATGACATCTCTTGGCTGCTAGACAGTAAATAACACCTCTCTGAATCACTGCATTGCAAGAAAACACTGACTCTTACCAGATACGCTTTAGCCGGGTAGTGGCTCAAGTAGAGAAGTTGCAGGAAAAACAAAGGTTACACAGGAGGACAAAATAACATGTGCATCCTATGAGATCCACAGAAGCAAAATGGCCCTTCTTCATCCCAGAATACATTGCTTCCTTCCCACAAAGCACTGCTTTAATCCCATAGTGCATTGCTTCTGTTAAAGTCACAGGCTTTATAATGCTATTGAAGACACTGCTATAAATTCAGCCACCACTAGATGGTGCTATAATTAACCCAGCAATAATAAAACATTCTTTGCCCTATTAGGAGGGCAGAACAAGGACAAAACCAACTGGCAAAGCACCTGAACCACAAGAGGCGAGGATGCCGAAATGCTGTTAATGGCACACACCACGCCTTTTGTTGTCGCAATTGAAGAGGACCCGCCTATTCCGAAACTCCTCCTTCCATAGATTGACAGCCACCAAGATCGGAAACATCACCAATAGAGCGACATTCCAGACTAAACCAGATGAAACCCAGTCAGCCGGCCACCGCGCCGAGCACCATTGCCCCTTGAAATAAGCACCAAAACCGACACAGCCAGCCGCATCCGTAAACAACTCCAAAACATCATTGCCCACCGTCTCCTCCATGATCATGGAATGACCATTGTACTGCTCCAGAAAGGAATGCCAAACTGCCAGGTCCGCCCTGTGATCCACTGAAAGCCCGTCATAATGATGTGGTGCCCGAACGCCTGCCGTAGCACCAGCCAAACGTCGAGAAAAAACTCGCCCCATCGGAAAGATGCGACTGGCAAAGTTCAATTTTCCAAGAAATGACTGTAGATCCTTCAAAGTCAATTTCTTTAAACGCCACGCCCTTGACACCTCATGTCGTAAAGCAATTACTTTGTCTTCTGGTAAACGAAATTCTCACTTGACGGAGTCGATGACAATACCCAGAAAACGCAGACAAGTACTCTGGCCTTCCGTCTTTTCTGGGGCCAAGGGCACACCAAACTTACCCATTACCCACTCCAACGTTCTCAAAATGCTCAAACAGCGGGAAGACTCACCTGGGCCTACGCATAAAAAATCATCCAAATAATGGATGACCGAATCAAAACCAGAAACATCATGCACTACCCATTCCAAAAAAGAACTAAACATTTTGAAATATGCACACGACAGGGAACATCCCATAGGCAAACAACGATCGACATAAAACTCCCCATTCCAAAAGCATCCTAACAATTTTGAGCTCTCTGGGTGAACAGGCAGATTCAATGTCTTTCTTTGCCATAAGAGCCCCCTTGCCCTTGCCCCATGCCCTAACCCACCTTGCCGCTTCATCAAAAGATGTGTAAACCATCGAACAAAGTTCAGGGTCGATACTATCATTTACTGACATTCCCCGAGGGAAAGATAAATGATGTATGAGTCGAAATTTATTCGGCTCCTTCTTGGGCACCACTCCCAATGGTGACACCACTAGGTCTTCAAACGGAGGGGAACTAAAAGGACCTGCCATGCGGCCCAGAGCAGCTTCTTTTCCTAATTTCTCCGCAACCACATCCCCATAAAGTATCGCCGAATGTAGATTTTTGAGAACTCGAGGAATAACAAAAGGCGGAGGGGGAATTTTAAAACCGACTGTAAAACCCGAAAGCAACAATGCTTATCCTTAACCGGGTATCTATTTAGATAAGGGACCATCTTTGCTTACTTCACCAGTCTCCCCCTTGAGAATTAGCCCTCCCTGACTTGGGCTTTCCTTTCTTAAAGCAGCCCCGTGTGAGGCCCTGTTGCAATGGGAGCAGAGGTGCTTGAACTTACAATTGGCCCCAAACCTACACTGACCGTTGTTGAACTGCCAACACAAACCTGACTTGTGACCCCCGCCTGACCTCCGGACCCCGAAGTGGACGATTGACTGCTGGCATGGCTGGAATATCCTGCCCCACCCTGAAAGGAATTACTAGGCCTATTCGCTGCCGTGATCTTCAACCATAGGCCTATGTCCTTCTGATCCCACCGGATTGCCGGCCTAATCGCCTAACGCTGCCGAAACTGCTCATGGTAACGGAGCCAAGCCTGACCGCCATAACACCTGTGAGCTTCCCCGATGGAATCCATGTAACAGAAAAGGGAGGAACAACACTCTGGCGTCCTTTCCCCAATAAAGCTCGCCAATATTGCAAAAGCCTGAAGCCAATTAACAAACGTTTGAGGAATCAAACGCCACCTGCGCTTCTCCTCTTCGTCCTTCTTACTCTCATCCTTTTTCCCCTTGTCTAAATTAAATTTCTCCAAAGGAAGCAAGGAAAAGATCTCCACATACTCATCCTTCCATATATTTTCCCGCACTTCCTTCTTTAAGTGTGCCCCCAATGGTCCCTCAAAACAGACATATACCTCCCCATGAGCCCTATCATCCAAATGGATCCGGCACTCCTTTTCTTTTTCCGTCTGTACAGACATGGATACCGGTGCCGAAAGGGTAACTGAACCCAACAATGACCTGTTCGGACCAAAAGCCCCCCCGGATAACGGAGCCATCCATGCCGCTAAATGCCCCGATGCTGCCACCCCCCTTTCCAACCGACCAAGCAAATCCCGTACACTTGACAACACTTCCCCTATGGATGCATTCAAATCAGACCCCGTATCACTCAAACCCTGCCCTCCGCCCCAATACCCTGACTTACAGCTGGGACAAGGGACACCTGCAACTGTTGAGACAAACAAAACATGGACCTATACTCACCAGGCTGCAAGGGGGCTGTGACCCCTCCAGCCGGCAGAAAGGACTCCTGACGACCGTCTGTCCCGACATCCGGAGGCCCCACGCCAGAAGACAGCACCCCCAGGCGAACAGACCAACTGGGAAGGGGAAACCCCAGATAGCTGTACAGGACCGACTAGCAGAGTCTGTGCTGAACCGTCCGCAACACTCAGGTCGGCATCCGCAGCCCCCTGAGCTCCAGTCTCATGTGTCCTTCCTGTCCCCCATGAAGCGGTATGGCAGCCCGCTGATGTAGAAGCAAGGGCTGACACCGCCCCGTCAGACCACGGTGCGCCTGCGGCAGGTGTGAGTCCATGCCCCCCTCCTGTTCCCGTTTTTGTCACAGCAGAACACGACGCTGGAGCGACGCCACAACGTCCCCCCGCTGATGTCATGATTCCCATGCTGCACAGTGTGTGTAGGCTCTGCCCCCCAGCCCACGTGCGCTGAAAGCCTAAGCACCGCCGCCGATGGACCCGACCCGGCTATAGGATTCCTCCCAGGCCGGGGCCGGCTGGCGCGAAAATTTATCGGCGCCCGGCCAGGAGGGGCTCCTGCGCCTCCACCGGGTTTGAGGGGTGACGTCGGGCGACAGCCTCTCTGGAGGCCTCGCGCAACGAGTACGCCGCTCGCGTACAGGGGGCTCACCCGCTGGACCCGACGTCCTCAATATGCCAGCGATCTGTTCCTCCAGCCATCCTTGAGGCTGCGATGTGGCAGCAGCCCTCAGACTCTCCAGCAGCCGGTCGACCTCAGCCATGATGATGATGGAGGGACCAATTTTTACCAGGGAGAGAGGGAAATGGTAAGTCCCTCCCCCCAACCCAGGCCTAAAAACAGCCAACACAAAACCACCCCCTAATCAATATCCCCTATCCTCACCACCCCATTGTCATGCCGGCCTCCGCCCACGCCTAGGTGGTGGTGAGGACCCGGCTCTTGCTCCGGCCTTCACTGAAGGTGTGTTGTTCCATTATCCATTATGCTGTACAAACCACAAAAGGGAAACACGTTCTCGTTTTCGAATCTCAAACTGCATATGTGTGCCTTAATCAAGTGAGAGTTCAAGTGCCAGAAAAACAAAACTTGACACAGTGCCTTGGCTAAATGATCTTCAACCTAGGGTTGTAACTATAGGTGCAGTGGTTGCAGTTACACCAGGGCCCTTGAGCCTGAGGAGCTTGAACAGTCCCTCTGGCCCATATCAAAGGATCTATTACAAACCCGTGATAGTTGTGAGCTCTGTGTGAAATTTTGTAATGGTGCCCATGAGCTTCAAGTTATGCCACTGCTTGAAACTATCTTAAAGAATCCCTCCCATGAATATTTTGTTTATTAAACCCTTATATATGTGCATATAGTGCAATGTCATTGTGCTAATATTGCCACATACTGCCACCTTCTCCGGGATCAGGCACCGTTCCGTTCTTCCTCTCAATGATGTCACTGCTTTTCAGACTATGCCGCTGATTCAATGCTCTACAGTTGTGTGAAAAAGTGTTTGCCCCCTTCCTGATTTGTTATTCTTTTGCATGTTTGTCAGACTTAAATGTTTCAGAGCACCAAATAAATCTAAGTATAAGACAAAGATAACACAAATAAATACAAAATGCAGTTTTTAAATGAAGATCTAGTGATAGCCCCCCACCTTAAAACATAAATTAACTTTTGTTTATCAAATTCCCTAATAACACAAAGGTCTGATTACTGCCACACCTATTCTCAATCAAGAAATCGCTTAAATAGGACCTGCCTGACAAAGTGACATAGACCAAAAGATTCTCAAGAGCTAGGCATCATGACGCTTTCCAAAGAAATTCTGGAACAAATGAGAAACAAAGTAATAGAGATCTATCAGTCTGGAAAAGGTTATAAAACCATTTCTCAAGCTCTTGCATCAGATGTGATATGCTACTGACACCCAGCTCCTGCTCTGCTGTGAGCGTGATCCGAGTGTCATGCTACTGAAAAGTACCCAAACAAGGTAGTCTTGGGCGAGCTGCTGCACCCACTCATTCCAGCACCCTACAGACAACACTTCCTTCTGACCCGCAGGCCTCCATTGGCTCCAGGTTTTCCACTTCTGGAACCTCAGTAGCAATCAACCCAGGGAACACAGGATTCGTAAAAACAATCAAAATTTCATCCATCTCAAGGTTCCCTGGCCAGTAGACGGAATCACACAGAAGGCAATCCACTGCTTTGAGTATTAGGCCCACGTTGTCCCTAGCAGCCTATCACCTGCGACTGCTACTGCTACTTCTCACTACTTCTCCCAACAGAACACTGCTTCCTGTTCCTCACACTAATCAGAGATTCCCAAACCTACTTCTCACAATGGGCCGGCCTTAACTATTGCACAGTCTCTGTGCCTGCTGTGTTGCTGGCAGATTTCACATTTCACCTACATTCTAGACAATGACATCTTGTGACCGTTAGTTAGTACTGCTGCCCATAGGGAAATTAACGCTTATCACAAGGAAACATCAGGATTAAAACATTAAGGTAATGTCACACTTAGCGATGCACCAGCGATATGACGCGGTCAGGATCGCTGGTGCTTCGCTAAGTGGTTGCTAGTGAGCTGCCACACAGGCAGATCTCACCAGCGACATCGCAGGGGTCGGGGGTCGCTACTTATCTGTCAGACGAGGCGATCCTGACGTCCTCCCTCCCGCGTCCATGCGTCGCTCGTCTCCACAGCAGGAAGCTGACGACGAGAAACGGTCCAGGACGTTCTCGCGCGATCAGTGATAACCAGCGGGGGAGCCGGTCGGAGGTATCAGACTTAGCGATATCGCTAGCAATATCGCTATAACGTCACAAAAACCAGTGACGTTATAGCGATATTGCTAGCGATATCGCTTAGTGTAACAGGCCCTTTACTCACATCCTACATATTCTATACCACAGTAGCATTAATGTCTTCTGGAAGAACACAGCAGCTGTTCCATCACCTTACACTATTGTGTAATGTGCATGAGAGAATTGCAGCACAGGTGCGGAGGAGACAGAGAAAGTAATTTCCCCATCTCCTCCTTTGCCTGTCTCGGCATATATCATACTGCACTGGGATGACACTGGGATGTTTCTCACGCACCCGTAGACTTGTATGGGTGCGAGTGAGCCGAGTCTCGCTGCCAATTGCAGCATGCTGTGATTGTTCTCCATGTCAAATTGACATGAGAAAATAATCTCTGATCTGCTCTGCCCCTTTAACATCGCTCCGAATGCTAGCCGATAAAACATCGGATAACACTCGGCCGTGTTAAACGCTAGTGTGTCTCCGGCCAAAGGTTCTCAATAGGGTCAGGGGAGAATGGTGGCCATACCATGAGTTTATCTCTTTTTACACCCATAGCAGCCAATGACTTAGAAGTATACTTTGCAGTATGAGACAGTTTATTGTCATGCATGAAGATGATTTTGTAATAGATTGTATGGTTCTTCTTTTTGTACCATAAAAGTCAGTGATCAGTCAGGAACTTTACCAGGTCTCTCCCCAAGATTCCAGCCCAAAACATAACACCTCCACCTTCTTTCTGACTTTGCAGCCTTGTTGGGACATGGTGGCCATCCACCAACTATCCACGACTCAATCCATCTGGACCATCCAGGGTTGCACGGGACTTATCAATAAACAAGACTGTTTTAAAATTAGTCTTCATGTATGTTTGGACCTCCTGCAACCATTTCTGCTTGTGAGCACTGTTTACAAGTGGCCAAATAGTACATATACACAATTGCAAGCCTCTTGTTTGCTGCTTTGTACTTGTATTTTAGCAGTTGCTCTTTAAATCCGATGAATTTGTCTGGCAGAAAACTTCCTCATTATGCCTTTATCTGCATGAACCCATCTGTGCGCTCTATCAGTCACAAATCTCTACACAGTACGATGATCACTCTTACATTTTTGTGAAATATCTAATGTTTTCATACCTTAGGGTTCAAGTCTAAATTCCACAGACCATGTGGTATCACTCACTTGGACCAACTTCTCAGATCAATGTGTCTCCTCTCACGGGCTACCTTTGTCAACTGTACCAGCAAGGTGTCACCTGACACATCCATACAATAATACAGCAATGCAACAACAATAGTAACACTTTATAAAGCAAATAAGTACACATTTATGCAAAGGGGTTACCTTACCACCATTTCAAGGTGGAAAAATGATCCTTTGCCCTCTGAAGGACAACCTGACAACAGCTCTTTTATTAAACAGATGCTGTCACCAAGTTTGAGCTTTGTGTAACCTTGCCCCCACCATTGATTGGCAGCTTTACACCTATGCACAGTGTCAAAGGCGTAGCTAGGATTTTGGTTCAGGTAGAGGGGACTTCTGAGTGGACCCCTAACCAGGTACCATGCTTACAAATATGGTGACACTCCCTAACAGTGGATGTAGGAGAACCTCAGCAGATGACAGCGCTGTTGCTAAAAAAATCTCTATAAAAAGATCAACATTGGTATTACCGCCATATGGTCAGTGGTAAATACCAGTACTATGGAACATATAAGTGATTACAGCACATGGTGACTTACAGAGGACATTCTTTCTGATGGAATCGTTCACTTTTCCAGTCTTTTCCATCTGGTCCAGACCGACAATGACAACTTATTCTAGCCAGAACTCAGCTGCAGAGATTAACAAAGACAAATTTCACATCTCATATTTTCAGCACCGTTTTCATCTGTTCCCAACCTGCACAAACTGCTCATCCTGCTAATACCCCAGTGCTGAACCGCTGCTGCCGTATGTGTCACTATTACTGCACGTGCGATGTGGTACTGTGTAATATAAACCTTGTGACAAAGTCACTGGTAATGTAATAGAGGGGATATATGTGTCACTGTGCTTAATGATGTCAGTGATATGAAACCAGAGTATTTTCCTCCAGCACACTACGTGTTGTGAAGGTTAAGTTATGTATGGGCTGGTTTTAGTGGACCTTCATAGATTGGGTGGGAAGAGGTCCACTGTATCTCCACATGCAGTAGTGATGTGTCGTTCACGAACGATTGACACAAAGACCCGGCTCCCTGCTTTGAACAATGGGAGCCGGCACCCCAGTGAGAGCCACTAAAATCCCTAAATGGCTCTCACTGGGTGTAAAATCCCGGTGTTCGGCAGACGTACAGTAACTCCGCCCACCCGAACAAAACACCACCCACTCAGCAATTTAATTTGTTCCTAGCAAGTGGGCGGGGTTTATGCGGTAGGTGGGCGGAGTTTCAGACGCCTGGACATATATGCAATAGGGATCCATTTAGGATCCAAAAAGAGTCGGTTCTTTTTGGCGAGCGGAGCCGTGAGAGCTGGATCACCAAAAAGGGCCAGACTGCCAATTACTAACATGCAGAGTCCTGACAGGACCTATGTGATGTCAAGATTATGTGATCAGTCACATGATAAAGGAGTCACATGGTCTTGAGTTTAAATAACTGAGCTCTAGAGAGAGGATTCTCCAGTGGTTTTGTGTCTTGTGAAGGAAAGACTGAACCTGTGTTGCTCCAGAGCAGGATATTACTCGCATAAGTATAGACTGTGTTGCAGTGTTTTGTTTTTCTTTGTTGTTTTTCCTGTTTTATCTGGAAACCAAAGATTTAAAGAGACAGTGTTCCAATTTTCTACCTCCATACACCACCACGTGAGTTGAACTACCACAACCTCTAGAATATAGTAATGCCCTTTGCAAGTGCCCTAGAAAACAGTGCACAAATTTTGCCCCTAGAAAGTAATCATGCCATGTGTGTGCCCCTTTGACAGTCACAATAACCAGAGTTCCCCTGTAACAATAAATGCCCACCTAACATTTAACAATGTCTTGAGTCTCCCCTTGTATAGCTTCCTTCTACACAGTGTGATGCTCTCCTATGCAAAGTATAATAACCCCTGCACTATATAGTACACCCATACAGTATACTGACCCCACATTAGCTCTCTCACTGTAATCTCTACACAGTATAATGGACCTCATACTGTATAATGAACTCCCTATAGTTCTCCATACAGTATAGTGCACTCCCCATAGCCCTCCATACAGTATAATGCAATCCCCCTAACCCTCCATATAGGATAATGTACTCCTCAAAAGTCTACATATGGTATAATGCACCCCCCATAGTCCTCGATATAGTATAATGCACTTCCCATTGTCCCCCATATAGTATAATGCATTCCACACAGGCCACCATATAGTATAATGCACTTCATAGTCCTAAATATAGTATAATGCTCTCAACATGGTCCTCCATGTAGTATACCTCACTCACCATAGTCCTCAATATAGTATAATGCACTCTCCATAGGCATCCATATAGTATAATATCGCTTCCCATAGGTATGTATATAGTATCATGCACTCTTTATGGGCCTTCATATAGTATAATGCACTCCACAGTCCTCCATATACTATAAGGCACCCCATAGTCCTCAATATAGCATAAGCCACTCTCTATAATCATCAATATAATATAATGCACTTTCTATAGGCCTCCATATAGTATAATGTACTCCCCATAGGCCTCTGTATAGTATAATGTACTCCACATAGGCCTTCATAAGGTATAATGTACCTCATAGTCCTCAATATATTATAATGCACTCAACATGGTCCTCCATGTAGTATACTTCACTCACCATAGTCCTCAATATAGTATAATGCACTCTCCATAGGTATCCATATAGTATAATGCACTTCCCATAGGCATCTATATAGTATAATGCACTCTCTATTGGCCTTCATAAAGTATAATGCCCTCCACAGTCCTCCATATACTATAATGCACCCCATAGTCCTCAATATAGTATAATGCACCCCATAGTCCTCAATATTGTTTAATCCACTCTCCATAATCATCAATATAGTATAATGCACTTCCTATAGGCCTCCATATAGTATAATGCACTCCCCATTGGCCTCTGCATAGCAAAATGCACTCCCCATAGTCCTCTATATAGTATAATGCACTCTCCATCAGCCTCCATTCAGTATAATGAACCCATAAATAAAAAATGCCAATACTCAACTTTTATCCTTGTTTCAGGATGCCCATACAATTGAACTTGCGATGACGGGTGGAGAGCCTGGTGCTGAACTGCTAAGACATAATTATTTTATGTTCAACTTTCCACAAATTGAAGGATCTCAAAATTTCCCACTTAGATTGCAATTCTTTTTATGGCATGGTGGAAAGAGAAATTTTTCTTTAATATCAATAATCCTTTTGCTAATGATCTAGTGTGGTACGGAATATATGTTGACGACCTGTTTACGGTTTGGGCTGGAAATATGTCAAATGTCTATAAATGTATTACCTGTGTCAGTAATAAAGATTTGAATGTATGTTTTATCTATAATCATCCAGTTACAGAAATTTCATTTCAAGATATTTTTCATTCCGGTGATTATATTAGCAGTAAGGTGCATACATCCTTGCACAGAAAAGATATTTCTGGCATCACAATACTGTAATCTTCTAGATGCAATCACACCATTAGGGCCATTCCACATGGTGAATTTATACCTGCTAGACATATCTATTTGAATGACTATGCTTTTTTAATGGTTGCATGGTCATTTAAAATAGACTCCACAATAGAGGATAAATAACCATTTTATTCCAAAGGCTAACTGAAAAGATGGTATTACCATCTTTTCAGTTAGCCATTAAAAGGTATCAACTACTGAGGACTCTCAATCCTGAATATTTTTCTATCTACTGGCTAACACGGTACAAAGATATACATCTTTCATTTTATTCCAAGATTTTAAAAAGTTATTTTTAGAAAAATTGGAACTTAGTAAGGTAAAAAAAACAGTATTATCAAGGAGCCTTACATAACTTAGAATATATGATATAAAACCAACCTTTATTAAAATCTTGATAAAAGACAAAACTACCACACAGAGAAAACAAATAACCGTGTCACCTACTTTACCCTACACTGAGGGATCCTGATATCAAAACTGCCTAGCAGCGGAGGTTGGCACCCTAAACATATACGAGACTGGCGCCCCCGCTCCACGACGGCTGTACTTTAAAGCTCCTAGATAGCCCTATATGAGTGCAGCAAATAACTATTCACTTAACCAGAAAAGGAAAATATAAGGGTTGCCACAATGATGATAGCTAGGTAGGCAACAATAGAAAAAAGTGCAAAAAAGAGTGCAATTGACAAGACAATAAAGTGACATGTGCAAACAATTGAGTACCCAACTAACTGTTCCCTGAATCTGTAAACCTTCCTGTCAGCGGAGGCTGGCACCCTACTGGTCAGCGGAATGGTGCCCCCGCTCCACGACGGCTCACCCTAAAGAAAGCCCTTATATTGCTTGATAATTCCACATTAGGGTGAAGAAAAATGGAAGGCATTATGACATAATGATATAACATGACATAATGAATAATAAACCAAATACACTGATAACAGAAAAGGGGTACTCAAGTTTTTTGATGCAGGATAGAATGAACCTCAACGTGTTTCTCCTAACAGGATCATCAGGAGGTAGATAGTTGGATAGAACGGAACGTGTCCGAGAACACATCTATGATGTTATTATCCCTACGGTGCGCAGCATATCTAATGCTTCCAAACACTTTATTATATCACATAATAGAGATTTGTAGTTTTTCAATGTTTTTGCTATTGAACGGGTAAAGAGTCACATTCGTGGAGGAAATAGAGAAAAACAACTACGGGACAAAGAAGCCTTATGGATTCTTCTTCTAGATGCATGTGTTCCCACTGGATTGAATTTACGGAAAGTACTCATGTTGCATTATTGATTGTGTTTGTTTTATTTGATGGTTTTAAATGTGCATCACATGTTAATTAGTGCCACCTGTGTGTACTAGTTATATTCTCATACCCCTTCCCTTGGAGCTATACTGAGTTTAAGAACTTTTCGTTCGAAACGCGTACAGTGTCTCCTCAACCTTCTCTCCGGTTTTCCGGTCGGGTTCATGCATTTTTGCATTCTGCATACCTACTTTATGGATATCTAAATAAAATGTTTGGGATTTTACCCTTTTGAGCTGGACCGTCTTTTCCATATGTTGTCTACTGAATAACAGAGCTGTGGCCCGTGCTTGAAAGCAACATGGAAGTACAAAGGGTGAGCTGAACACTTTTTTTTTTTTTCAGTCACTCTGTGTGACTGCAAACTTATGAATCCCCCCCAGTGCACACACTGTGCACTGCGAGGAATCTCCAGTTTCTGATCCGGGACTGGAGGATATGTATAAGTTATACATACTCCTAACTTGTATGGAACGTGGAAGTGCCCTCGAGTCAACCATGCCCCCTGCACAGCCGCGTCAATGGACGGGGTGCGGCCTTGCTCAATACAAGTGTATGAAGCGAGGCAACGCCCACTAGACGGGCACTGGCCAGGAGTACGAACAACGCGTACCTACCCTCCAGTCCCGGGTCAGAAACCGGCGTATCCCCACAGCGCACACTGCGTGCACTGGAGAGATTCATAAGTCTGCAGTCACACAAACAGAGACTTATCAATTTGGCCGGAAAACCCCTTTAACCAATACTATTTATTTGACTACCACAGAAATAAAATCTAGTACAGTGGGGAAAATAAGTATTTGATCCCTTTCTGATTTTGTAAGTTTGCCCACAGTCTATAATTTTAAGGGTAGGTTAATCTTAACATTGAGAGATAGAATATAAAAAATAACCAAGAAAAATCACATTGCATAAATTATATTCTCATGACCAATAGACAACGCCAGAAGCCACAACCCCCCGGCTCGCGCCAACCTGCCAAGGCACGAGCGTGACAGGAAATCAAGGTCCCAGAGTCTGGAGGAAGAGTGGAGAGGCACACAATCCAAACTGCTTGAGGTCTAGTATGAAGTTTCCACAATCATTGATGGTCAAAGGTTATCATGAGCTTGTACTCACAGACTCTTCTCTCTCTCTGAGATGCGAAGTTACTTTTCAATACCAGTAATTTCATATCCATGGTGTTGTGATCAGAGAGAGAAGAGTCTGTGAGTACAAGCTCATGATGACGTTCGACACTCTCAATGCTGAAATGAATGTGTCACATGGATTTATGTCTTTTTACATCAATTACGGAATTTGCTCCTAAGACCTTGTGGGAGCATCACAACACATTAGGAGACCCCAATCAGAGGACAATAAAACATCCAAACTCCTTATCTATGAACTGGTCCAATATTTATGTTTCTCGCTCTCCCATAATGATAGTTCTGCTTCACATCACTTGTCTTATCTATTGCATTTTTTCTGTGCTGTGTTGTGCATAAATATGTGATTCTTCAGATTTTGTATTAGTCTAGCCTGATGAAGAGACCTGAGTAGTCTCGAAAGCTTGCAATTTGTTACCATCTTTTCAGTTAGCCATTAAAAGGTATCAACCACTGAGGACTCTCAATTCTGAATATTTTTCTATCTACTGGCTAACACGGTACAAAGATAAACATTTTTCCTGTACTCTTATTGTGAACAGTTAAGCAAATAAAAGATGAAATGATCACTAAAAGACCTATAGCTAAAGATGACACATTTCCTTTGTATTTATTTTGTTTCATTTTAAAAATTATAAAAAGGGAAATGGACAGATGTAAAAGTTTGGACACCCTTGGAAATATGTGTGCGCAGATAACTATGACCAAAATTTAAACCTTGATTAGCGTGTTAGGGACATGGCTTGTTCACTATCATCGTTAGGAAAGTCCAAGTGATGCAAATTTCCAAGATTTATAATAACCCAGCCTCCTCTAGCCTTGTGGCCAAAAATAGCAGACATGGGTTCTTCTAAGCAGCTGCCTAGCACTCTGACAATGAAAATGTTGGAGACCTGGAAAGCAGGAGACGGCTATAAGAAGATAAAAAAGCGTTTTTAAATTGTCCTTTTCTCAGTTTGATATGAAAGTTAACAAAAACTGTAAAATTCAAGATACGGTCTGGAAGAACAAGCAAAATTTTAATGAGAGCTGCTCGTAGGATTGCTAGAGAAGCAAATCAGAACCTCCTTTGACTACCAAAGTTGTATTGTTTTACTGTACAGAGACACCTGCACAAATCTGAACTTCATGGAAGAGTCATCAGAAGAAATCTTCTCCTGCATCCTTACCATAAAATTCAGCATCAAAAGTATGCAAAAGAACATCTTGTCATGTCCGCCATGTCTGTCATGTCTGCCATATCTGTTTTGCCTCAAGAACCCCTGGAGCGGTGTGCACGTGCATCTCGTGTCTGCTATCCTGCATGTTCCCTAGAGCAGTGTGCACACTCACCTCATGTCTGTTGAAGCTGCAGGATGCCTGCGTTTCTGCTCTGCCTTCTGTGATCATCTTGTCATGTCTAGAATCCCTGATCATGTATCCTTCCTATGTTCCAGCATAGGCTGGTTCTGCATTCGTCTCTGCATGTCTGAAGACCTGATCATGTGACTGCGCTCTGTGATCCTAGAGGACTGAACTGGAAGCTCTTCCCTGGTCCTGACCCGGAAGTGGTGGTGCTATGCCCTATATCAGACCGCCCATTCCTATGCTTGGGGCCTGAGTATTGTGTTGCTTCTCTGCATGGCTGCTTGGTCTGTGGGGTCGCTCCCTCTATTCTGTGCCCTTGCACTCTGCTCTGTCGTGCGTCTCTGCACACGCTCCGTGCTCGTATTCCATCTCTTGTCTCGTGTCTTGTCTAGTGTTTGTCCTTCGTGCCATGTTTGTCCGTGCCTTGCTTTGTCTTGTAGTACTTTCTATGTTCCCTGCCTTGCCTGTTTTCGCTATGCCTTGTTTCGTACCCAACCTTGCTCTGCCTTGTCCCTCCCTGACGTGTCTGTCTACACGTGCAGGCCTCCGCTGGCCCGGCTCTGGGCTTCAGCCTACGTTCCTCTGCTAGACTCGGTCACTGTCCCTGACGTGTCTGTCTACACGTGCAGGCCTCCGCTCTGTACCCTCTCTAGTCCCAAGGTTCTCCCTTGGCCCGGCTCTGGGCTTCGGCCTACACTCCGCTGCTAGACTCTGTCCCTGACGTGTCTGTCTACACGTGCAGGCCTCCGTTCTGTGCTCTGTCCCTGGCGTGCTCCTCGGTACGCGCAGGCCTCGCCTTGTACTTTGCCCCTGGCATGTCCTTTGCATGCGCAGGGTCCTGTCTACTACTTTATGCCTTGTCTCTGATACTTTGTGCGCTCTTGCACTTTTCGTACTAAGCTTAGCCGTGCTGTCTGCACGCGTCTCTGTCCTGTATCTTTGCCTAGCCCTGCCTTGTGGCTCCGTGCACGTGCCTGGTCACCTGTGCCTGCCTGGTGTGCCTCAGCCGTACCACATCTTGCCGTGCTCGCCTGTGTGCCTCAGCCGTGCCCGCTGTCCAGTGCTTTAGTGGTTTCCGGCTGCGTGGCCGCAGCGGTGCCGCCTCTAGTCGTGCCCGCCTGCTTATGCCATCGTCGGTACCACCTGCCGGTGCTCCCAGCTGTGGTCTCCGTGCTCCCTTCCACGCACACTGGTTCTCGCACTGTGCCTTTTCGTGCTACTCTTGCACAAAGCCTTTTGCCTCTTTTGCTCTGCTCTGAACCCTAGTTTGCCTGCCGGATTCCGTAACCTGCCGACCGCTGCCAGAGGTCCGGACCTAGATGACTGCGGCCTGATGTCCGGAGCTGATGTCCGTAGCCTAAATCCTGGACCCTGTCGGTCGATATCAGCATCCCGGATTCCATTGCCATTTAATCCGTCCCTGGCGTGCCCTCGCACGCGCAGGCCACCGTCCTTGTGCTCCTCCCTGGCGTGCCCTCGCACGCGCAAGCCTCCGTCCTTGTACTCGTCCCTGGCATGCCCCTTGGCATGCGCTGGTCTCCGTCCTGTGAATCTGATCCTGGCGTGTCTTCTTGCACGCGCCCTGTTTTGTCTCCTAGTTTGTCTGCCGGATTCCTGAAGCCAGCTGTCTACTGCCGGAGGTCTGGAGCCAGATGTCTACACTCTGATGCCTGGACCCTGTCAGCCCTTGCCAGCCTTCCGGAGTCCGATTCCTCACACCCTGCCTTGGACTTTGGCGTGCCCTGGCACGCACCTTGTTATGTGGATTCTGTGTGTTCACGTTTTGCACCTGTTTTACCTTGAAGAGTTCCTCATGCCTTAGACCTCGGTGTGCCCTTGCACACATCTTGCTTTGTGTTTTGTGTGTTCACCTTTGCACCTGTTGTACCCGGAAGTGTTCCTGAATGAAGTTTACTTGAACTAATGCCTTGTCTCGTCTTGTCTTGCTTCCTGAGCCGGCCGTCTGGTCCAGCAGCCGTGGTGGCTCACCCCCTTGGTCTTGCCCCTGACACTCCCTGTATAGGGGGTGGTTCCTCACTAGGTCAGCTCGCCCTAGGTGGGTGGGTGCCATGGCCCAGAGGGTCCACTCATTCAAAGAAAAACGACTCAGCTTAAGCTGACGCTCGTCACACATCTAAACAAGCCTGAAGCATTTTGGAAACAAGTCCTGTGGACTGATGAGATTAAAATAGAACTCTTTGACCACAATGATCAAAAGTATGTGTGGAGAAAAAAAAGAGCACAGAAGTTCAGGATTTATCATGCTTTGCGTTGTGTTGCAGCCAATGGCATGGGGAACATTTCACAGTAGAGGGAAGAATGGATTCAATGACATTTCAACAAATTCTTGGTGCAAACATAACACCATCTTCTGTAAAAAAAAGAAAAACCTGAAGTTGAAAAGAGGATGGCTTCTACAAATGGATAATGATCCTAAACACACGTCAAAATCCACACTAGACTACCTCAAAAGGCACAAGCTGAAGGTTTTACAATGGCCCTCACAGTCCCCTAGTCTGAACATTATTGAAAATATGTGTCTAGACCCCAAAATAGCAGTGAATGCAAGCTGACCTGGGAATCTCACAGAACTGGAACCGTTTTCCAAGGAAAAATGGATGACAATCCCTCAAACAAGAATTGAAAGACTCTTGTCTGGCTACAAAAGTGTTTACAAGCTGTGATACTTTCAAAAGGGGCTGCTACTAGGTACTAACCATGCAGGGTGCCCAAACGTTTGCATCGGACCATTTTCCTTTTTGTACATTTTAAAAAGTAAAAGATGTACGTGTACGCAGGAAGTAATGGCCCACAGGAACAGTCTTCTGCTACAGCTGGATCGTCTGCCAAACCTGGTTCACATCTTGTCACAGTCTTCTACTGGCATTGCTAACGGTCTTCTACCGGTTACTGCTTATGGTCTTTTACTGGCACTGTTAATGGATCTTCCTCACAGCTCAGGCCTTCTTCAGCAACTGACCGCTCTTGATTCCTTCTGTGGTGATGGTGGCTGTAAGCCCATTGTCACGATCCATGTTTGGATCTGTGTCAGAGTCTGGACTCTCCTATATAAACCATTTTCTTTTCTGGTCCTCGGGGGTTAATATGGGTTTTTACCCCTGGTGTTCACTGGTGTTACTACAAATTTAGTGAGTCTGCTGCTGGGTTTTTCCCCCCTGGTGGCCGCTGGTGTTACTACATGTTATTCAGTCAGCAGGTGTGACCACTCCCTCCTTCCTATAAAGGGTCATCAGGTGCTGCACTCACTGTTGGTGATATTATTCCTCAACCAAGCTGGAATCAGGAACAGGCTGTGTTACAGTGGAGCTCTAGCTATTTCCCTTTCAGGTGCCTAACTCTGCTGTCCGGTGAATGACGGCAGAGGAAGATAAGTTTTGTTGTTCAGTTGCTTTAACCCCATGGTGTCTGTTGTATCTTTCCTTTATGTTATTGGTGCAGTGCATTGGAAAAATACAACCCGGTAATAGATTGGTGGTCTAGGGAAGTAGTCGTCTGGGGTCAGTCGTGTGAGGGCTGCTGCCTGAGGGCTACTGTCTCTGCCGTCATTCTACAACCATCCTCTTCTACTCCAGTGGAGGCAGCAGAGGTGCTGCCAGGGAGTAGGGGCAAGTCTCTACCCTCACCACATGCTAACCCTGGATGTCTTAGTCCTCTTGGGAGGAGGGGGTCAGAGGAGGGTGGTGACTCCAACGACACAGGGGGACGCCTCTGTTGTCGGTTCTGTGAAGAGTTCACCATCTTGTGGAAAATGTGTGCATGGCAATAAACGTTCAGGTCTGGACCTGTGTGTGAATAAGTATGTATGGGAGTCCACCAAAAGCATCCAGTGGAAGTGTGCTGCAGGGGTCTGGAGTTCTCGGGTGATCGGGCCGTATCGGGTGTCGGCCATTCCCGGCCCGGGGACTTACCAGTTGGAGTTGCCCCCAGTAATGCCCATACATAACTCATTCCCCAGGTCGGCGCTCTGGAGATTTGTGGCGCCTCCGGAGCATATGTTGCCACCTCCATCAGCCACGTTTGCCATAAATCAGAGAGGCAGGTGGCCGCTGAGGTGAACTCTGGTGGACCTAGGCGTCATCACGTAGGTGTTTTTCTGATGAGGTGCAGTGTTGAGGGTCCAGAGTCTGGACTCTCATATAAACCTTTTTCCTTTCTGGTCCTTGGGGGTTAATATGGGTTTTTGCCCCCCGGTGGCCGCTGGTGTTACTACAAGTTTAGTGAGTCTGCTGTTGGGTTTTCCCTCCCGGTGGCCGCTGGTGTTACTACATGTTATTCAGTCAGCAGGTGTGACCACTCCCTCCTTTCTATAAAGGGTCATCAGGTGCTGCACTCACTGTTGTTGATATTACTCCTCAACCAAGCTGGAGTCAGGAGCAGGTTGTGTTACAGTGGAGCTCCAGCTATTTCCTTTCAGGTGCCTAACTCTGCTGTCCAGTGAATGATGGCAGAGGAAGATAAGTTTTGTTGTTCAGTTGCTTTAACCCCGTGGTGTCTGTTGCATCTTTCCTTTGTGTTATTGGTGCAATACATCTTTTCCCTGTCTCACCTCCTGGGGAGGGGGTGGGGGGCTTAGCTCAGGGCTGAACAGGAGATAGGGACAGGTCGGGGACTTGGGCCTCACTACCATTAAGTGTACCCCCAAGGTAAGGAAAGTCAGGGCACCCCCTTAGCCTGAGGGGCAGTTCAGAGGCCCTGGTTCCACATCACCTGTTTTCCCCCTACTCCCCCGTGACTTTCCTACTGCCCCGTGACACCGATCTTGCAGCACCACGACCTGCCTGGTACTGGTTCTGGCGCCAATTCTCCCCTTCTCGGCCTCCCAGGCCTTTTATAATTAGTAACTACTAGAGTTGAGTGAAACGGGTCGGTCAAATTCAAAATTCGCGGACTTTAGCTAAAGTCAGGTTTCGCCGATCGAAACCTGACCATAGCGTGAGGTCGGCCATGAGGTCGCCGAGCCGAGCGCCAAAGTCACGATTCAAATAATGCTTCCAGCGCCTTTTCTCAGCCAATGATGGAGGATGCACACTGTGGGCAACGCGATGACATAGGCAGCGGCCACCACCATCTTAGAGAAGGGCATTGAAATGATCGGATGGCTTTGTGTGGCGTCACAGCGGCTATAAAAGGCCGTGACCGCCGACCGCCATCTTACTTCTGCCGATTTTAGAATTGGGAGAGGTGCTGCTGCTAATTCTGAATAGGGAGAGCGTTAGGCAGGTAAGAAGAAAAAAAATTGCTTCTGCTGATAGCGCTTTTCACTGTACAGTTAGGCTGAGTTCACACGTGGCTTTTTTTTGCGTTTCCACGGCGGAAAACGCGAAAAATAAGCATTCCATGCATTACTATGGGATTCCGCAATGCTGTGCTAATGCTGCGGTTTTTACCGCTGCGGAATCGCTTCGCGGTAAAGAACGCAGCATGCTCATTAATTTCGCGGAATCGCGGCGATCCCACACCCATAGGAATGCATTGTTCTGCTTACTTTCCGCATGTGGCTGTGCACACCATGCGAAAAGTAAGCAGAACATTTGCGGATGGTACCCACAGTCCGGAGGAGAGGAGACTGTCCTCTGGGCTTTGGGTACCATATCCCTGTAAAAAATAGAATTTAAAATAAAAAATATTGTTATTCTCACCTTCCGACGTCCCGCGCAGCCTTCCCGCCTCTCTCCACGCTCCCGGTCCCAGTAAGCCTTTGCGAGCGATGATGTCCGTTTTCGCGGGATCGTGAAGTCTCGCGGTCATTCGCGCAACGTCATCTCAAAGCGAGACGTCGCGATCCCGCAAGAACAGACGTCATCACGGTAATTGTCGCAAAGGATTACTGGGACCGGGAGCGTGGAGAGAGGCAGGAAGGCTGCACGGGACGTCGGAAGGTGAGAATAACAATATTTTTTTATTATTATTATTTTTTACATTCTATCTTTTACTATTGAGGCTGCATAGGTGGCCTCAATAGTAAAAAGTTGGTCACACTCGTCAAACACTATGTTTGACGAGTGTGACCAACCTGTCAATCAGTTCTCCAAGCGATGCTCCAGATCGCTTGGAAAACGCTAGCAATTCTGCAAGCTAATTACGCTTGCATAATGCTAGTTTTTCCGCGTGAAAATCACGGGAATTTAAAATGCGACTTTCCCGCGGAATGGAATTCCGGAATTCTCGCGGTAATTTCCGCGAGAGTTCCACTACGTGGTGATTAGGCTGCCTTGCATTGCTGTGTGCACACTGCTGTTCAAACTGCTTTTTTCAAAGCACTCCAACTTTTATTATTTTGTTCTGGTGAGTTACCGAGCGTTCATTTTTTCGGTTATAGGAAGTTTCGCCCCCAGCAGTTCACCCCCAGCAGTTCGCCCCCAGGTAGATTTCGCCCCCGCACATTTCGCCCCTATCATTTCGCCCCCAAGGAAGATTCGCCCCCGCACATTTCGCCACCGCACATTTCGCCCCCAGCATTTCGCCCCTGGATGTTTTGCCCCCAGCATTTCGCCCCTGGATGTTTCGCCCCCGGATTTTTCGCCCCCGGATGTTTCGCCCCGGGTTTTTTGCCCCCAGATGTTTCGCCCCCGAAGGTTTCGCCCCCGGATGTTTCGCCCCTGGATTTTTCGCCCTCGGAAGTTCGTCCCCGGATGTTTTGCCCCCAGCAGTTCGCCCCCGGATGTTTTGGCCCCGGATTTTTCACCCCCGGCAGTCTGCCCTGGACTTTTCACCCCCAGCAGTTCGCCCTCAGATGTTTCGCCCCCAGCAGTTCGCCCCCGGTAGTTCGCCCCCGGATGTTTGTACCCTGTTTTGCCCCCAGAATTTTGTGTTTGGATGTTTCACCAGTTTGTCCTTGTGGTTCATAAATTCCCGTCTGTCATCAATACACATGTCACAAAAGTACTGTACAGAGTGCTGCACTTTTGTGACATGTTAAATCAACTGTTTCCATCTGTAAACCTCACAACTGATTGCATTATAGTGTCAGAGCATTTTGCCCGCACTTTTAACAAGACATTTTCCAAAACGTTTCATGTCATTCTCCGCAAGGAGAAACAATACTTCGTGAATATCGGTCAGACGCCTCTCACACAGCCAAACCAGAACTCACACTTTGCACTGACGAGGGGCAGTACCCCGAAACACAGTGTCGGCAAATTGAGATTCTCTTTGTAGCTTTTATCCTAAGTCATGTAACAAGGCTCGTTAAAGGGTTGACATTGACTTTTAGGATTGCTACTTCCAATAGGTGGCACTAGAGTTCTAGCCCTCTTACTCTCTGAAGAGACAATTTACATATTTCCCAGAGGAGCATTGCAGCTTTAACCTCATCTCGGCATGCTTAGCATGTCATTCTCCACAAGGAGAAACAATACTTCTTGGATATAAAACATTTTTGTGTTGAAAAAACATAACACGAAAAAAATAAACAGATTAAAAAAATGTAGTGTGAATGAGGCCTGATTTAGGTGGAGAATGTAAACCACTCTAAAATCAAAATATTTATGAACTTTTACCTGACCCAGCACTGACCTGCTTTTTTGCAAGTTTTGTTGCAGATGTAACAATTTTCATGTCAGGTGTCCTGCAAGTTACATTAGACTAGCTTTTATTCCATCTTTACATCAGAATATAGCAGTGTCAAAAATCTCTACAAAGAGAGAGGTGTACTAGCAGTGGCGGGCTGGGCCGGGTGGCAGGGATATGCATTTGTACCCCGGGCCGTTCCCCAGACGGCTGTTCAGGGTCACCAGAGGCCTGGCACTGTACTTTTTATTGCCGCCACCAAAACTTCATTTGCGGCCGGGCTGGCAGACTCCTTCCTGATCGTGCATGAATGATGCATCCACATGTATTTGCGTCTTTGAGATGCGAATACATTTGAATGCATTATATCCGGCACAGAGCAGAGCATCGCCGTTGTTTCTGCTCCGCAGCCTAGCGTGCAGCAGAGTGATGAGGTCATCATCCTGCGACCTCCTCACACTGCTGCTGGCGACGCAGAGCAGGGCAGAAGAGGCGGGGACAAGGCAGCTGGCGGGAAGAATGGTGAGCAGCAGCGCTCCAATGAGGAGCAGGAGCTGAGCTGCTGAAGATTGGAGAGCTGTCATTTGCTGTGCATAAGGTATGGGGCATGAATCCATGGTGTTAGCCCACAAGGGCAGCCGCACAGCATTGTGTGTATGAGTGTGTGTGTGTGTGTATGAGAGTGTGTGTAAGTGTGGTGTGTATGCGAGTGTGTATGAGTGTGTTTGTGTGAGTGTGTATATGAGTGTGTGTGAGTGTGTGTATGAGTGTGTGTGTGTGTTCAGACGGGCAGTGTGGAGGGAGGACATTATAGAGACTAGGGGCAGTATGTGGGGGACGTTATGGAGTCGAACATTATGAAGAGGGATGGTGTAGGTTGGATATTATGGGATGGAGAGGTATGTTTTGGAGAGGGGTGGTGTATGGGGTATATTATAGGGAGAGTCAGCGAAGGGGATATTATGGAGATGGGCGGTGTAGGCAGGATAATATGGAGAGGGACATTTATCATGGGGAGGGGCGTCATGTGTGGGGGTATATTATGATGACGGGCGGTGTAGGGGGTATACTATGGGATGGGTCAGTGAAGGGGATTTTAGGGAGAGGAGTTGTGTAGGGGGTATATTATGGAGAGGAGTGGTGTGGGGGGTATATTATGGTGAGGGGTGGTGTGGGGGGTATATTATTGGGAGAGGAGTTGTGTAGGGGTATATTATGGTGAGGGGCGGTGTAGAGGGTATATTATGGTGAGGGGTGGTGTAGGGGGTATATTATGGGGAGGGGCCGTGTAGGGGTTATATTATGGGGAGGGGGTGTATGGGGTATACTATGGGAAGGGTCAGTGAAGGGGATATTAGGGAGAGGAGTTGAGTAGGGGGTATATTATGGAGGGGTGGTGTGGGGGGTATATTATGGGGATAGGAGTTGTGTAGGGGTATATTATGGGGAGGTGCGGTGTAGGGGATATATTATGGTGAGGAGCGGTGTAGGAGGCATATTATGGGGAGGGGCAGCGTAGGGGGTATATTATGGGGAGGGGCGGCGTTGAGGGTATATTTTGGTGAGGGGCGGCGTAGGGGGTATTGTTATGAATGGGTCACCGAGGAGAAAAAAGCAAAACAAGCTAAGCCACAGAAAACCAGAGTGGTTGGTAACTATGCAGATTGCAGATCCCTGATCTTACCACACAACTAGCAGTAGCCGAGGAGCGTGCCTACGATGAACCTAGACGACTCGTCACGGTCGGAGGACTACATAAGCCTAAAGCAAGAAAAGGGAAAACTAACTGCCCCAGAACAGACCCCAAAGGAATAGATAGACCCCACACATGTATTGACGGTGAAACAAGATGAAGGCACAAACACAGGCAGGAAAATAGGCTGAGCAAATGATGGGGCCCAAACTAACTAGACAGGAAAGGAAAGGGAAGACACTGTCTGCAACCTGCAAAAAAACCCTACAAAAATAATGCCAACACTTCTGATAGCAAAATTAACCCTGAAGTCACTAGACTTTTCCCACTATATCAGCACTCTGAAATATTCTGAGACAGAGCAAAAAGAGACAGAACTAGAAAAGGACAAAAAGCCAATTGGCAAAATACTGATAAGAGTTTAAATTCAGCTCAGCCCCCAGCCGGGACTGGCAGACAACACAAAAAACTGAATAGAGCAACAAAATCAAGTGTGAACATTAGCAGAAAAACTTAGCTTTAGATGACTGGAACAGAGCTGAAAACCAAGAGCTGACAAGCCAGAAGGAATCACCAGCAACTGAATAGAGCGTCGGTTGTCTTAAAGCCAATCTGAGAATCCTGAGATCCAATCGTCATCCTCATTCTCAGGTGGCAGATCTCCACCAATCAAACCAGTCGCACCACCTCCCGTCACCACCAGAGGGAGTCCAGATGGGAACTCACAACTGGTGAACCAGAGAATGAACTCACAACAGTACCCCCCCTTAAGGAGGGGTCACCGAACCCTCATCCACGCCACCAGGCCGATCAGGATGGGCCCGGTGAAAAGCACGAACCAATCTATCGGCATGAATATCCGAGGCAGAGACCCAAGAATTATCCTCCTGACCATAACCCTTCCATTTGACCAAATACTGGAGTCTCCGTCTAACCAAACGAGAATCCAATATTTTCTCTACCTCATATTCCACATTGCCTTCGACCAACACAGGGTCAGGAGGTGCTGCCATAGGAACCACTGGCTCAACAAACCTCTTCAACAGAGATTTGTGAAATACGTTATGGATCTTGAACGTAACTGGAAGAGCCAATCGAAACGAAACAGGATTAAGAATTTTCAAAATCTTATAAGGACCAATAAATCTTGGCTTAAATTTAGGAGATGCAACCTTCATAGGAATATTCTTAGACGACAACCAAACCATATCACCCACTTTAAACCGGGGACCAATGGTCCTATGCTGGTTGGAAAATCGCTGGGCCTTTTCCTGAGAGAGTGACAACTTATCCACCACTTGGTCCCATATCTGCTGCATTCTCTTAACCACAGTGTCCACACCTGGGCAGGATGAAGATTCCACTTGCCCTGAAGAGAATCGAGGATGAAACCCAAAATTACAGAAAAAGGGTGACATCAAAGTGGCAGAACCAGCTATATTGTTCAGTGCGAATTCGGCCAAGGGCAAAAATGAGACCCAATCATCCTGATCAGCAGATATAAAACGTCTCAAATAAGACTCCAAGGTTAGTTTGTTCTCTCAGTCTGTCCATTGGTCTGGGGATGAAATGCGGAGGAGAAGGATAACTGAATTCCCAGATTGGAACAAAAGGCTTTCCAGAATCTGGAAACAAACTGGACTCCTCTGTCGGACACAATGTTCTCAGGAATCCCATGTAACCGAACCACCTGTTGTAAAAACAAGGGCACCAACTCAGCGGAAGATGGCAACTTTGGGAGTGGTACAAGATAGACCATCTTCGAAAATCTATCACAAATCACCCAGATAACAGTCATTCTCTGAGAGACAGGAAGATCAGAAATAAAATCCATTGAGATATGGGTCCATGGCCTCTTGGGCACCGGCAAGGGCATCAGTAGCCCACTAGAACGAGAACAGGGTTTAGACCAAGAACAAGTCCCACAGGACGGTACAAAATTCCTGACGTCACGAGATAAGGCAGGCCACCAAAAGGACTGACTCACCAAATCTCTGGAACCAAAAATACCTGGATGACCAGCCAATGCGGAGCAATGAATTTCAGACATCACTCTCTTTCTCCACTGGTCAGGAACATACAATTTTCCCATAGGGCAACGCTCAGGTTTATCCTCCTGAAATTCCTCCAGGGTGCGTCTCAAATCGGGCGAAATGGCAGAAAGAACTACCCCCTCACCTAGGATGGTAGTAGGCTCGGTCACACTAAGAGAATCGGCAAAGAAACTCCTAGAAAGGGCGTCTGCCTTAACATTCTTAGTGCCCGGAAGAAAAGAAACCACAAAATTAAAACGCGTGAAAAACAAGGCCCATCTAGCCTGTCTAGGAATCAAGCGTTTGGCCGACTCCAGATAAATCAAATTCTTGTGATCGGTGAGGACCACAACTTGATGTCTAGCTCCCTCCAACCAATGTCTCCACTCCTCAAATGCCCACTTCATGGCCAACAATTCCCCATTCCCCACGTCATAGTTGCGTTCAGATGGGGAGAACTTTTGAGAAAAGAAGGCACAGGGATTCATCTTAGAAGTCACAGGGTCTTTTTGGGACAAAACAGCTCCTGCACCAATCTCAGAAGCATCTACCTCCACCTGAAATGGAAGTGAGACATCAGGTTGCCGTAGAACTGGAGCCGAAGTAAATCTCTGCTTAAGCTCCTGAAATGCTGAAATGCTGAAATAGCCTCAGGAGACCAATTCAGCACATCAGCGCCCTTCTTGGTCAGATCAGTCAGTGGTTTGACAATACCAGAAAAATTACCTATAAATTTACGATAGAAATTAGCAAAACCCAAAAACTTCTGGAGGGCCTTCAAAGAAGTAGGCTGAACCCAATCATAAATGGCCTGTACCTTGGCTGGGTCCATTTCAATAGTCGATGGAGATAAGATAAATCTCAAAAATGACATCCTCTGTACACCAAAAAGGCATTTCGATCCCTTAACAAACAGGGAATTCTCCCTCAAAATCCGGAACACAGTCCGGACGTGTTCCACATGAGAATCCCAATCACTAGAAAAGATCAAAATATCATCCAGATAGATGATCAAAACTTATCCACAAGGTCACGGAAAATATCATTCATAAAGGACTGGAAGACAGAAGGGGCATTAGTGACCCCAAAAGGCATCACCAGGTACTCAAAATGTCCCTCCGGAGTATTAAACGCCGTCTTCCATTCATCCCCGTGCTTGATGCGAATAAGATTATACGCCCCCCTGAGGTCAAGCTTAGTAAACCAGCAGGCTCTCTTAACTCTGGAGAATAAATCAGACATCAGAGGAAACGGGTAATGATATTTAATCGTCATCTTGTTAAGGGAACGATAATCAATACACGGTCTTAATGAACCATCTTTCTTGGCCACAAAAAAAAAAACAGCACCTAAAGGTGACGAGGATGGTCTAATATGACCCTTCTCCAATGACTCCTTAATATAGGATCGCATAGCATCATGTTTGGGTACTGATAAGTTGAAAAGCCGACCCTTGGGAAATTTACACCCAGGCATCAACTCAATTGCACAGTCATAACTCCTATGAGGAGGCAAAGACGCAGACTTGCTCTCACTAAATACATCAGAAAAATCGGCTAGATAATCAGGAATATCATGAGACTGAGGAGAGGTGGAGAAAACAGGAGCGTACCTAAGAACACACTGACAACCCCAACTCACCACAGACCCAGATTTCCAATCCAAAACTGGATTATGAGTTTGCAACCAAAGAAAACCCAGAACAATAGTATCATGCAAATTATGCAGCACC